>NC_058337.1:120293959-121543959 GCF_905475395.1 Chrysoperla carnea | reverse complement strand
ACTTACTAGAGGTTTTCTAGAAAATATTCTAGGTTAGGTTTATTTGTTGTAAATAAACACTAGCGTATCTATTCATGCTACCATTTAATAATCTTTGATTCAAACAAATTTTTATTTGTTAATTTTTTTTTATTAATTCAACAACAATCGTAACAATTAAAATTAAAAAAACTCAGCCAATTTATTATAACAAGCTTGCACTTTTGCCCTTTCTCATATCTTTTATGTTTTATAGGTAGGTAGCTAATTAGTTCCTGATTGAGTGCGATATTTATCAGTTTACAGATTACGATACATACAATATCAGCGATGATAAGAGAAATGCAATTTGAATGTCTAAACTGATTTAAATAACCGAAAAATACTTTTTCTTAAAGTTTAGGATGTAAAATCAATGTTTAAATTCAATGTGCTTATTCAAGTCCAAAAAATGCTGAAATATTCCAAGTTATCGTGTCGCATGTTCCAATTTATTATTAGAAAAATTTATAGCTTCTACTTACCATCATTTCTTATCGCTTGAAAGTCCATAGCATAACAGCCGTAAATCATATAAGCACAAATAGTTTGTCAGTATATCCAAATTCTGTAACGTAAAATGGTAGACGGAGTAGAGCTAAATTTATTTTCCTCATAGGACAGGATAAAGATTACAGTAACAAGTGTAGGTCCAGAAAGGAACAATAGGGTATTATCGTTAGTCAAAAATAAATCATGAAATTTGAAAAAAGTTAAAAATACTTAAATATTCTGATTTCGAGTCATAAAAGTACATTTTTATATTAAAATATTAAAATTAAAAATCGTAATTTTTAAACTGTATATCACGTGACCTAAAACGCGGGTAAGCTCTGCTGTGATGTCATAGCGGTATGAGTTATAGACCATCAATTAGTTCAGTGTAGACAGCTGGGTATAATGTATACATAGATAATAAGTATTTATATTTATTATAATCAGATGTCTATGAATATATCTGTCAAAATTATTTGTGTTATTTCGTATAGTGATACCCATATTACGTCATCAAATTGGATGCCCGCGTTTTTGACAGTTTAAAAAAGGTTTAAAATTTAATTTAAGTTTTTGGCAAGAAAGCGTGTGTATTTTTCCGAAATAAATATTTGGTGGCTTTTTCTTAACAAAATCATCATTTTGAAGTACTTTTTCAAAAATAGTGGAATACTCTATTATCTCCTCCACAAAAATTTAGTTAAGACAATTTTAATTTAGTAATTGGTTATCTAATACGTTGATCCACTTTTCCAATAAGTTACATAATTTCACAAAAACCGTAATTCCACATCCACAAGTAATCGAGTAAATAAAAAGTCCAAGATCGGCATCGTGTATCTTATCTGGATCCGTTCGGAGTAATTCGGGAAAATTATTATCAAAATAAAAAGTGGAGAATAACTATTCATCGTCTTGTATAATAAGGACACTGGATAGCGAAAAAATATTCACACATATTATCACATTACTATCTCATGGGTACAAGGCTGCAAGATAGTATTTGTATAGTATACTAAAGGCCGTGTGTTCGATTCCCGCTTGAGTGTATATATTTCTTCATATCAGCAGGTAAATTTATTCCAGAACGAGTTTATGGAAAGTATAGGTATCATCAACGATTAAATTAACAATACTAAAATTATTTATTGAAAATATGTTGTTTTTTTATTTATTATTAACAATGCAAATATTTGAAAAATATATTTTATTGACTCAAAAATTAATATATTAACTTCTCAAAAAATCTCATAAATGAGAAACATAAAAATAAACCAATCTTACTTATCACGTAAACTAGATTATTACTTGCAGACCCATCATATATTGAACATTTTTTACCACCCAATTAATTGCGTAAAACATTTACAACAAATCAAAATCGGTGTTTTAAAAACTTTTATTAAATGCAGATTTTCCGATAATCCACCGACCTACCCATGCATCGAAATAGACTACATCGATATAATGGCACATTTTAAAGAAACTTCTTCGGGATAATTCTTTTAGATAATTTCCCGAGAGTGAAATAGAAATATAGCCTGTTAACGTTTAGTCTTGGTCGATCGCTGGAGTATTTAGACAATTACGTACGACTCACGAGAAAACAATAAAATTCAAGGCGGTAAAAGTCTAATGCAATATATGACGGATCTTAAAATTAATTGATCTTCTGTACATTTTCTCCAATTAAAACATGATCGAATATTTTAACACTACTCAACACTCATTTTAAGTTTAAGATTATTTCTAACCTCCCCTTTTCTAAAAATTAGAAAATTAACATTGAAAATTCGAAGCTTTCTAGGCTATGTCATTGTTGTCTGTATTTGTGCTTCATATAAATATTTTATTCCAAAAATTTCGAAAATATTCTGTGGCAGACGGACGGTCCTCTGATGGATACAATTTTGGTATCAAGATTAAACAATAAAAGGCTTTAAGTAGTTTGTTTAACAAGAACTAGAGATTATTTTATCACTTAATACTACAAGTTGAGCTTCTTGATTACCATCATCTTCTCACTTCAACCTTTTGATTACGAATCTTTTTTATATAACAAGGACAGAATTTAAAGCTATGTCATAATTTAGAGTATATTAAAATATGCTCTTTACGATTACAAGAAAAATCGACGAAGCAAGAGATGTTATTTTAAATGCCACCGAACGTTTTTATAAAAGAAATCTCCCAAAATTATATATTTTTCATTTTAAGTATTGAAGTGTATGTTTTTACACAGCTTTGTTAAAATTTGTTATACCACGAAATTTTGTTTTGTTTTACGATTAAAACTTTTACAGAGTTTTTGGTAAAAACAGTTTTCACACTCTACGTTTAAGGTAGTATAGCAGCATCGAAGTTCACTATTTTTTAAAATATATTCAAAAGATCATAGTTCTTTACGTTAACAGAAAAAAAATAAACTTTTTTACCGTACCGTTTAAAAGATATGATTATTAAAAATAGAGAAATTTACATGAACTCTGATGAGTGTCTCTGTTCCATATCGCCGAAAAATAATGGTTTGTCAATAATTGGCAGTTGATCTCAAAGAAATAAACTTAGTTTATAATGGTATCATAATTAAATGCCATCGAATATTAATAAAAAATAATATATATTATAAGTTTTATTTTATTAATAATCCAAATAATAATTGATATTGCGTTGCTTATTGTAAAAAAAAAAAGTCAAATTTTGAGATTATATTTATGGTTTTAAACAGCAGTTGATTCTTTAATTTGACAGTTAAATTTAAGTCAACTGAGTTTCAAAAAATGTTTTTATGACTTTTATTCATATTAGTTGTAAAAAAAAAAAAAAACAATTAAAAAATGATTGCAGATTTGACAAAACTGTTTCCCGTCACGATACTGCTATTTAGAATAAAATTAATAATAATTTTGTATTTATAATAAAATTAATTGTTGATAATCTAGTCATGTACAACGTTGAGTCGCTTCAGTTTTGAAAACAATAATATGCTTAATAAAAAATAATTTCTATGAAAACAAAATTAAATATCTACATAAAGGCGTAAATAGAAATGTTAGAAGTTGAGTAATGTTCTAATTTAAATGCCTATTTAATAATTAACAATATTTTTATACATTTTATTTATTTATAAAAAAAAAATGAAACACCTTCATATTTTTTTAATATGTGATCATGAATGAGTGAATTGTGAAGTTTATTTATTTATTTATTTTTTTTTAATTATTAAATTAAATTATTAAATATTCTTTTAGTGTATTTATTAATTTATTTTAATTTTTAAGGAGAAGTAGGAGCACTGTTACCATGACGCATATATGCCGCAATATTTTGTGCAGTATAATCAAGTATACGGCGTTTACAATGTCGATAGTATTGTTGTTGTTTATGGTAAATACGCAAACAACCTTTGGCTGCAATAAATGTCATACCACCTAACACTGTTCGATGAAAATTCGATCGTACTGATTCAAAAAATACACGTCCAAATAGTACGGCTATTGAAGGTAATAACAAGGCACCACATAATATACGTGTTGCTGATATTGGATCACTTATTGGTGGAATATCTTCACTGCGTATTGCTTCATTTGGTGATATATCAATTCTAAAACAATTTAAATTAATGTGTATATAAAACCCCCATACATGCCTACAGGGCGTCGCGTTTATTATCTGATTTGAATAGGGTATTATCGTTAGTCAAAAATAAATCATAAAATGTGAAAAAAAGTTAAAATTTATGTAAAAATATACTTAAATATTCTGATTTCGAGTCATAAAAGTACATTTTTATTTTAAAATATTAAAATTAAAAATCGTAATTTTTAAACTGTATATCACGTGATCTAAAACGCGGCTAAGCCCTGCTGTGATGTCATAGCGGTATGAGTCATAGACCATCAATTAGTTCAGTGTAGACAGCTGGGTATAATGTATACATAGATAATAAGTATTTATATTTATTATAATCAGATGTCTATGAATATATCTGTCAAAATTATTTGTGTTATTTCGTATAGTGATACCCATATTAAAATTTAATTTAAGTTTTTGGCAAGAAAGCGTGGCTTTTTATTAGCAAAATTAACATTTTGAAGTACTTTTTCAAAAATAGTTGAATACCCTATTTGAATATTTTAATTGGCCTTAAAAAAATGCTAAGTACAAACATTATCATCTGGTAGTCTAAATCGAAACTACTTAAAGCGGGTCCACCTTCTGTTTTAATGAATACGAATTATTATCACCAGTTAACGGGTTACAAATCCCAGTTATCAATTATTAATGTGTATAATATTGGTTCGAGTTCACAAAGCGACCAATTTCCAATCGATTTCAAATTTCGTATACCAGGATTGAAAGAATCAACTCTCAAAATTACGTGACGATACCCGATTAGAAAGTTATATACCGGGTGACAGTTTTTAACGCACCACTACCTCTTTTTTCCTGTGGGTGCGAAAATTTTGAAAAAATAAAATATACATAATGAATCATTTTTAAGAAATACAGGGTTTTTTTGGCCTAGAGAGAGTTTTTTCAGAAAGAGCGAAAAACGGATCCATTTAACGATTTGTTGAATATTTTTATAGTACCGCCCATTATCCAATATGAAGATCTATTTTTAAAAAGGCTTTCGGTTTAAAAGACTCATCTGGTCGACAGAAGTTTTTTTGGTCTTTTTTTTTACTCTAAATAAACATTAACGACACAATCCGTAAAATTAAATAAAATAAAAAATGATTTATCTAATTGTTCCCTTTCAATCATCATATTCCCTGATAAATCTCGAATTCCCCGGTTTGTGGTCACTCTGTTTAGGTTACTAAATCACTAACAAAACAGAAAAACTTACTGAAACGGAAGTAAATATTTAACCAAAGGAACGTGCACCAAATAATTACGAATTAGTGCCAAAACAGTGTCTTCCCATCGTACCATTTTACCAACAACTAATGCAATTGGAATCGCTGGTAAACCCACTAATAAAATTAATGGATCTGCTTGTTCCATTATAGCCATACCATCGCTGTGGCCAATTACCTAAAAACAACCAAAATTGTATGTATAATTTCGTCATGTAAATGAAGAATGGCTGGAAATTTGGAAAGCTATGCATCATGCTTGAACAATTATTGTAATTGATTTTATTTACGATGTACTTTTTGGCTAAATAAATAATATCAGGGTCGTATCTAAGAGCTTTTTCCTAAAAAAATTTGCATTGCCGAAATTTCTCTTTTAGGGGACTAGAAATTGCGTGGCAAGCTTTAAATTGAATCGATCTCTTGCATTATTATAATTAAGAAAAATCCAAGAATATCCCAACATATCTCACCTGCATTACAGTAACCGCTCCATATGTAACAGCCGTCCAGTAAATAGCACCAACTACGATTCCAGCTGCCATAAATGGACATAATTTATATACAATACTATCAATAGTATCCATAATCATAACCAATAATCCCATATCAGGGAAAACGATTAGATATTCCGTTTGACATTGTGGACAAACGACACGACTATTTCCACCACCTTTCTGTTTTTCATCGACCCATCGTTGTAAACATTGTTGATGGACCCATTTGGTAGTGCCACGACAATTACATGGCTGTACCCACTGTTGATTTGGATCATCTTCTTCGGTCGCAAAACATACCCAACAACATCGTGATTCAGACATCGTTTTCGTTTGATTTTATTGTTATCGCTTAATTATTCTACAAATTACATAATTCCACGAATTTAGAATAAATATTAAAACCAGCGTAAGCTGGAAAAGAAACAATGATGGAATTTGAAGCCTCAATACCCTTTTTTAATACTTTTAGATCGAAGAACCATACTGTCAATTTTATATTATGATTACGTCAGAATCTTTTTAAAAAAAACCCTATTTCAAAAACTTTGACCCCGAACCATAAGGCTCAAACGGGGAACTTGCTAGGTCATTTTCAACATTAATAAAAAGCGCTGTATCAAGGGGAATTTGAAGCCTCAATACCCTTTTTTAATACTTTTAGATCGAAGAACTATACTGTCAATTTTATATTATGATTACGTCAGAATCTTTTCAAAAAACCTTATTTCAAAAACTTTGACCCCGAACCACTAAGATCAAACAGGGAACTTGCTAGGTCATTTTCAACATTAATAAAAAGCGCCGTATCAAGGTTTTTTGTTTAATTTTCACAGTGTTAATTTACGAAGTAATTGTTATTAAATGAAAAGTGAATTATCTAAACTTGTAATACCTTTAAATATAAAATCAATTGTTTAGTTAAATATAACAAACAGTTTATAACGACAAGTTTCCAATTTAGAAATTTCGAGAAGGCAGATTTTGGTCCATACTTTATCTTATATTTGAGTACAAAACGTGACTACTGCATAAAATTTTTAACTTGTAAATTTTACCGATTACAACAATTTCATAAAATAATGAATCATACAAATTTGTTTACCTTTTGTCACTAAATATATTTCATGAATAATTTCCATTTTCACGAATTTAATCCATATTTAAACCTTTTATCCATCAAAAAACTATAATTAAAATGTAAAACAAGCGTGAATATGTATTATTTTTTTAAAGTACAACCAGAAATTTTTATAAATATTTGTCAAATGTCATGAATGAAAATTAATTTTCTTCTTTGTAGGAACTTTTTTAAATAAATTATTGGTACTATTGTTACTTTCAATAATAAGAGCGGGATTCCCCTAAATACGTATATTTAATTTTTATTTAAGAAAAAAAGAAATTTATCAAAGCGTTTGCAAAGTCACTTTAATATCACCGAGAATAATCTAAAATAATTTTTGGAAATAGTTTTTATCAGTAGGCTTTGTTTATTTAATTTTTTGAAAATTTTTAAGAACTTTTTTTACGAATTTGTCTCCCGCTCAAAATGAATATGTTTGTATTTATGTGGGTATCTTTTTTTGATTGAAAATCATCCACTTTTTAAGGAACAATCCTTTTTGTCTTCTCAAACAAATTGCTTTATTTGCTCGATTGCTATGTTAACTTTTAACAAATTTAAGTGCGACATTGATTCGAATAGGGTTCCGAACTCTTAAAACAGATCAAATATTAATAAAATGTAGAGTAAACAACTTTTGTTTGAAATATTTATTCAAGCATAAATTCTTCAAGGATTTTCCGGACACGAAATTGTTGTATTTATCCCTAAAATCGTAATAAAAATTTGTATATGTGCGAAATTTTGAAAGATAGTGGTATGAATTAGGGTAGCGGATAGATTAATATATGGCATCACAGCCCAATTTGAGCCCTAGCTTTCAATAGTGATTTTATCCAATCAACTGCCTCAAAAACTGCTCTGGCATCTTAAAGTCCTAACCAGTAAGGATAATTGTTAAAATTGTAATTTATTTGATACAAGTCCCTAAAAAATAAAATTGTTTTTAGAAAGATTGCTTTGATAATAGTTTTTTAATAGAATATAAGAGTATGGATAACGAAAATCATACTAAAATACCTTTCAACATTTTCCAAAAGAAAATCAATATTATACGTACAAAAATAATCAAACGAAAATATGTATATTTCCTGTTGCACAAACATTTTGGACGAGTTTTACCATCACAAGCAACGAAATTTTATTCAAACAAACTGGCAAAGAATTCTTTTGACAAATTGGTCGAATACTGGTATGAAATAAAAGTAAAAAGACGTCTTACATTACGTGCAAATATTCATTATCATTTTCGAATTTATCAAAAATATTTCCATAAATGGAAATATTACGTACAAATACGAAAAATTAAAAAAACCAATCAATTAATAGCGGATACATTTTTTAAAAATAAACTGCAAATAAAATATTTCTTACTTTTGAAAAAAAATCAATCACTGAGTAAGATAATTCGTGATTATCGAAAATTAATACAATTTCGAATTGATTTTAAGAATCAATATGCACGATTCTTAGAAATTAAATTATACTTACTTGATGAATTGAAACATAGATGGTTTTATATTTACCTGTGTCCATTTTATCAAAAAATCTTACTTCAAAAATGTTTTCGCGTGCTAAAAAATCATACAAAATACGCTCGAGAACGGCGTATTTTAAAAATCAAATTACAAATTTTTATTCAAATAAGATATAACCCAGAATTTCTAAGACCTTTCTTTCAATCTTGGATGATGTACACAAACCTCATAAAAGCCTACAAGATGAAAAATCAACTTGCGATTAATCGATATGAAACGAGCTTAAAACGAATTTATTTAAATAAATTGAGAAGTTTTAAGAAACAGAAGCAAATTCGAATCCAAAAGTATATTACAGCTTATCGATTTTATAACATTCGTATAAAATCGAGAACAATTCGTAAGTGGAAATTTTATATACAGGAAAATCAACGCAAGAAATTGTTAAAACAAAAAGCGGATAATCATTTTCTAAAAAAGGTTTTAGAAGTTTGGAAAATTATTTGCGATAGAAAAATCTTTCATAGAACAATAATCGATTATTCAACAAGGAAACGGAATGAAAAATATTTGAGAAAAGTTTTTATTACGTGGAAAAACTACTGTATACAGCATATAAGAAAAAAAGAGCTTCTGGAAAATGCAAATGAATTTTATCGAAAAAATTTAACTCGTAAATGTTTTATTCGTTTATTGAAATATCAAAGTTATAGAATTGCAAAAGAAATTTATCGATTAGAAGACCTTAAACGGATGAAATCTATTTTGAATTTGAAACGATTAGAATTCGCTTTTTATAAATGGAAGAAATTCTATGAAGTTACACAAAGAAAGAAAATCCAAAACTTGAAAGCAATTGAATTTTTTAACAAAACAGTTAAAAATGACTTTTTGCATAAATGGATTCGTTGGAAAACATATAAAATCGAAAAAAGATTCAAATTAAAAATAGCTACAGATTTTCATAATCATTTACTTAAACGAAAATACTTTGAAAAATGGAAAACAGCCGTTAATTTTGAAAAGCAAATACGAAAAGATCTTGCCAATGCTAAAAATGACTATACAAAATATATTTTAAAGCAAGGATTGATAACTATCCTTAGATCAGGATTATATTTTGAAAAATTAAGGCATAATATTAATTTACGCCGTTCGGTGTATCTTTATGAAATTACTGAAAAATATTTTAAAACATGGAAATACAAAACAAGAAATTCGACTAAAATAAAACCTCAAAAACGACAAATAAATGAAGAACAAAATTTAGTGGTACGGCAAAATAGTGGATCAATTTTTCAAAATTTTAATAATTTACGTCCTAGGGTTCCAGATTTTCTTAGAAATAAATTTGAATAAAAGTTGGAAGAAAATAACGTTTTTTATTTATTTTATATACATAATCTTAATTCCAGTTAAAAATATCACATCATTGATGTTTGGCATTCAATTTAGATCGCCGCTTAAAAGATTTAATAAGTTATATCCTTGGTAGAACTAGACAAGGTATGCTCGATATAGGGCGAGTTTTGGTTCAGTAGGTGCATGTACCCAGTCGACGCCATTATAGCTTTTTCCCGCTTCCTGATTCAAATGTTGTGAAAAATATGAATACGTTTGTGTGGAAAATAGTTCCTGACAATGAATAAATAATTTTTCCGCCTTAGATTTTTTCAATTTTTAATATGTAAACAAAACATTGACCAATTTGACAGCTCAAATGGAATAGTGAAGGAGCTGAGGGCCTACAAAAAGATTCTTAAACTAGAACAAATTTTCAATTTTCTCATATATAATTATATGGGATTTTCTTTCGCTAAGGGCTTGCTATCGACTTATAAACTAATAATGGTTCGGAAAATGATGAAACTTAATACTTACAATCGTGTTAGTTTCGTTGCTATTTCATAAAACGTATTATTCATACCTTTAAAATGAGTACCTTAAATTTTTGTTTACAATTTTAATCATATCTCCGGTTCTATTGGTCCTATCAAGACGAATAAAAAAGGAAATATTTGCTTTTACATGTAGAATAATATGGTACAGTATTTGTATACTAAATTTTCAATAACTTAGGAGCTATGGCCGTATAAACAATTTATTTGTTTATAACAAATTTACCCCTACTTTGAGCTATGAGCAAGCTGAAAATTCAGATTCAGCGGGTCAAAATAATACACTCCTTGTTCGGTAGGACCTGTAAATGTATACAAAATATACTCAGCGCCTACACTATAAATACATAAGCAATATGGCGCTGACTGGGTACTGTGCAAGAGAGTGAGAGAATGTCCCCATCCTACTCCTACCTACAGAAGAGCATACCTTGTCTAGTTCTACCAAGGTTATATCTAATACACTGATATCAAGTTCGAAAAATAATCAATGATTACTACTCATACACTAAATATTTTAAAATTTCACTCATATCTCCTTAGAAATATTAGACGATTAGAATTTTTTATGAAAACAAAACAAATTAAATAAAGCTAAAGTGCATGAGTCGCTAGTCAATAATCATTTAGGACCTAGATACGATGGTCTCATTTATTTTTTGAAATTCGGATTACACGCTGCATCAAATCTCCATTATATATCTCTACATGAACAAAAACAACGTTCTACCATACACGCACTCCGTAAGGTTTTCGCATACAACAGCCTATTTCTTCCGTTTCCTATCTAAAGCATTTAATTCACCTTGTTGTATTGAAGCTCCGCTAAGTATTTCTTTGACCTTTTGTTTACGTTCTTTGTCGCTTTCCATTTGTTTCTTGATCTTTAATTTAGATAAGAAAGCGTTATCACGACGAATTTCACGTAACGCACCTTTCTTTTCTTTCTTTAACTTGTACACCAATTTATCATGTTCCTGCTTTTCTTTTGGCAAATTTCGATGTTTTCTATTTTCAAATCTGTAAATCAAAAACAATATTGTCATAATAATTCATAGACTAATAAATATAATTTTAGTGCATTTAGAATGGATAGCTTTTTAAAGTTGGAAACTTTAAACTTTATTGAGTGAAATTAATCTCAGTCGTTCAAGAGTTATACGATTACAAACAGACGCACCAACGATTGTATATATAAAGATTAGTGTATAAATACGTCGAGGAATTGAATCGCCTGGCATTGAATAGCACAATCAGTCTGATATAAGTACCGCGCCACCTTGGCGATAAAGAGAATAAAGCACCACATTCGTTGGTACAAGAAGGGTCGTCTAAAACGTCCCTTTCATTTGAGTCTGCCTTTCTCATAGCAAGATGTTCCGTAATATACCGAATCAAGGAATGGCCATTGGGACATGCGATAGACTAAACTGTATATAACCACAGCTAGGCCACCTTTATAACATGGAGACCTCTGACGATTCCACTTATAGGGGCCTGTATGGAGAACGATGAAACCACCATACATGTTATTTACATCTGCAGAAACCTACAGGGAATCAGATTTAGAATGTTTGGACACGAAATCTTCGATCCATCAATCTGGGAGAAATCCCGGCGGAGAAGCTGTGGTTTTCTTACCCGAAGACGCCTCACCTTCGGATGAGGGGTTGTTCTCAAGGAGGATACAGAGGACTTCTTGGTCTAGGTACTAGGGATCAATTTGCGGTACCCCTCTTATGTATTATTATTATATATAAAGATGTAGAGAAATAAAATAAAAATAAATACGTACACTTGTTGAATATTTGGTTCATACAGTCTCAAAGCTTTTGGTTTTTGCGCTGCCACTACCAAATACGTCATTTTACGTTTATCTTTTCCATTTACCAATTCCGTTTTAAGCTTTCCATGGATTTCCTTAACATCTTTTGGATAATTTGCCATTGGTAACATTTCCAATAAATTTAAAATTGGTTCAAATATTTCTACACGAGTTACTAACTGCTCGTATAATTGATAAAATTGTAAACATAATTTCAATACAATGTACAGGGTGCGAACTTTAAAATCATCATCGATATCTGTTTTTATTAAATCATCAGCTGTCATTTGAAATTCGTTTGTGTTTTTATGCTTTTCGGTTAGCACAAGTAATGAGTCAAATTGTTTGAAAGGTGGAATTATTGGTATTGCACGTACTGTTACTTTGGGTATTGATAAATGTATTAAACCACGTAAATAATTGATTACTGATGGTAGAAATCGTTTTGATAATGAAACATACTAAAAAGGAAAAAAAAAAATTAACATTTCTTTGGGCCAATTTTGGGTAAATATGCAAGATGAAAATGGTATTTTCTGCCCCCTTTTCTCTCATACTCTGTATAAGGTATTAAATTACACAGGTCAGCGACTAAAAAACTGCATAGGATTTTTTCACATTTTCTTATAGATTTTGACCTACCAAAAACAGGAAAACTATTCAAAACTTTCTATCACATAAGTTTTCATAGATATTAGTAACAACATAAACTAGTCTTAAAGTAATATTATTGCATAATAAAAATAAATTAGCTTCGCTTCCAATGGGTTATTCTGTGCATATGGAAGAAAACTAACTACAACAATTTGACCATTACCCTGGTAAGTATTAAATATCATGACCATAAATGGATGGTTTGTGGGGACTTCAAAATACTACTATTACTGCCTGCTGACCCAAAATGCTTTTGGGTCAGCAGGCAGGCTATACTAAATACCCATGCTTATTATGCTTATGGGATAGTAGAGCCAGAAAACAGCACTGGACTAAAAGTGATTGGCCACCCCGAGAAACTTTAAAACCTGGGGAGAAAAATGTTATCAATACTACTTTGGTGCTGCCAGAAAAAGTTTTGTTGCCACCTCTCCATATCAAATTGGGGTTGATGAAACAATTTGTAAAATCACTGCAAAAGGATGGAGACTATTTTAAATATCTATGTACAAAATTCCCGAAGCTGTCAGAAGCAAAGTTAAAAGAGGGAGTTTTCACTGGCCCCGACATAAGAAGGCTCAGTTAAAAACCCTCTTTGTGGAAAGTATGATTGAGAAGGAAAAAGACGCTTGGGTATCGCTCAAAGATGTATTGCGAAAGTTTTAGGGAAATACTAAGGATTCTGACTACAAAACCACTGTTCAACTAGCAGCATACGAAGCTCAAGGTTGCAAGATAAGCCTGAAGGTCCATTTTTACACAACCATATTGAATATTTTCCTGAAAACCTGGGAGCTTACAGTGAAGAACTGGGGGAGCGGTTTCACCAGGATGTCCGCGACATCGAGAGACGGTACCAAGGAAGATGGGATGTCACTATGCTTGCAGGCTACTGTATGATTTTTAATAAACGACTGCTTTTACCAATTTTTTGTGTTTGAATTTGCAAAAAAACCTGACGAGATAGAAAAAAATGGCCATCACTTCTGAAATCAGCGCATTCTAAAACATATAATTTAGTAAAAATATTTCATGCAGCTGACCAAAATTTTTTTTTCGCAGACCTGTGTTATTATTAATCTAAGAAAAAAAAAGATAAAATTCAAAATTTTACCTCCAAAACATGCGTTACTAAAAATAATCCTGCTCCAACATCTCGTCGTGTCTTTACTTTGCACCACGTTAACAATTGATCCATAAAAACTAAAGCCGGTGTAACAACTTGATGTCGAAAATCCGATGTTGGGAACAACAACGAAACCATTTTAAATAAAATCAATGTATCCAATTGTGGGAATTTTTTTCGTTTCTCTCGGAAATTTATTTGTTTCTCTTTTAATACACTAATTATAGCATTTGAAGCATCTTTTTGAATAGTTTGTGTGAGATCGTATAAATATGGCATTATGTGATCCAAAAATTGGAATACATTACTTGTATTCGAAGATCCTAAATCGTTGGTATATTGTAATAAATATGTAAATAGAGTGCTTAATTTCTCTTTATTTGATTCGCCTAGGCTTGGATGTGTACATTTTATCATCCGTTCGATTATTATTGTTTGATGTGTAACCGATTTCGATTCAAATAATTTTTCGAACTCTTCATAACTGTCCGGGATCGTAAATGTGTAAGGTAATTCATTTCGTGCATCTTCCATAATTTTTTTCCGTGCTAGTAAATCTTCCATAATTCTATCGCTATTTGTTTCTACTTTCAATTTTTTATTCGGGATATTTTCTTCTGTAATTGAAACCGTCCGTCGTTTTTTTATAGTTTCAGAATTTTGTTCTGTTGTTGTATCTTTTTTCGATAGTTTATTTTCTGTTAGCGTTTTCTTAAGAGACTTTTCTTCTGATTTCGAGCTAATTTTACTTTTTCTTTCAAGAGTTGTCATCGATTCGGTTTGAGTTTCTTCATCATCACTTTCAGATTTCATAGATTCATCAGAGTTAGCATCTTCTTCATCAGAATCAGCATTATCTATTGGAGTTTTCGTCTGAGACTTTTCTTCTAATTTGGAGATATTTTTACTTTTCCTTTCAAGAGTTGTCATCGATTCGGTTTGAGTTTCTTCATCATCACTTTCAGATTTCAAAGACTCATCAGAATTAACATCTTTCTCATCGGAATCAGCATTTTCAATATCTATTTTTGATAATTTATTATTTTCTTGAATTGTTTCTTCGTCACTTTCCCATTCTGAAGTTTCGTCAGCTTTTAAATCTGATAAATTATCATCAGAATCATCATCATCGTTAGTTTCTCCATCATTTTCTGGCGATTTATGATCGTTTTCGATTTCTTTACTATCGTTTGCCTTAGATTCATCGTCACTTTCTGATTCTGAATTTTCGTCACCTTTCAAATCTGATAAATTATCAGAATCACCATCTTCGTTATTTTCATCTGCTTCACCTTCCTCCTCGTCTTCTCCTTCTTCATTCTGATCGGACTGATTTTCGTCATCAGATTTTTGGTTATCAGATTCCTCATCTTCATTTTGATTTTCCTCAAGATCAGATTCGATAAGAAAATCGTCATCCAAATCATCAGCCGAACGATGTTTTGGTTTTGATTCTTTTTCATTTACGAATCCTTTCATTCGAGCTAATCGATCCTGTTCTAATTTTTCGAGGCGTTCTTTTTCTTCTTTAGCAATTTCATCTTCTGTACGTAACCGATCGGTTGGATTACCACGTGCTTCAAAACGTAGCTCACGCATAACTTTATCAAAGTCATCGATCTGAGTTTTTTTATCATCTTCATCTTCTTTGTTCTTCTTATTCACTAACGGTAACAAATCTTTCCATTCTGTATCGAGTTTTTCGGTTAATTGAACCGTTTCTTCACGTAATTTTTGTTTTTCTGCTTTACGTTTTTTCGATTCAGCAATTAATTGCTCGATTAAATCTTTACGTGATTTTGCACCCTCTTTACCGGTATTACTCAAAACACCACCACCAAAATGAGCATCTTCAACAAAGTCTGCATCTAATCCACCCCCATTTCTTTTTTCACCCTCGTCGTCGCTAAATTCATCTTCAGATCGTGGATCATCAAATTTTTCAATGTCGTTTAACGTTTGACCCTTATGTGTTAACACTTCATCGTCGCCTAAATTAAATATCGATTTCTTTTTATGCATTTTGACTCGTTCTGCTGTAAATCGTGCAATAATTCGATCTTCTGGGGCCATATTTTTATTTTTCTCGCCAATACGACGATCCAAAAACGTGTTAACTTTATTCTTTAAGTTAAATTCAGGTAACAAAGTTTTCTTCCTCTAGAAAAAAATGAACAATGTTTTGAAATAAAACAAATTAAACTTAAAAATATAAAATCTTAGTAATTCTATACCTTATGAATTGCTTTAGCCCGTGAAATTCCAGGTATTCCACGATCATTTTTTAATTTTTGCCCTAATACTTGAAACTTTTGTTTGTTAATGTGTATTTCAAAAGGATTCGGTTTTTTAATCGTCTTATGTAATTTGTCCGCCGCATTTCTGTTTCTCTTATTTTTAACTTTCACCATTTTAAGCAACTGTTTATATTATCATAATAATTTATATTTTTGTAATATTTATTTCATATTCTACAATCTACGTTAACTTGAGGTTATGTTCACATTTCATGTTTCACACATGCCGTTTTCTCATAATATAATTTGAGCATGCGCATCAACAATTGGCTACCATTTGAACAAAAAGAATTGCTACCATTAAAAAAATAAATAACTTTTTAACTTTATTATTATTTTTATTTACAATTTAAAAAACAAATTATTATACAAAATGAAGTATCTATTTTAATATTTCTATTGCACAAAAAATGTGAGCTCATTGAAACTATTAACAAGCATTAATTTCTAGCTGAATAAATTGATTCAAAGTTCAACAATGGACTTGTTTTAATTACTTCAAATGTAACAAAACAAAGCTCACTTTTTGAGATTTGAGCAATTTAATTTCCATAGAAACGTCTATAGACGTTTCAAGCATAACATATTTTTCGTGATTTTTTATTGATCTCATTGAGAGTATAGATCGTTAATCTCTTTCAAAAAAAAAAAAAATTTTACACAAGATATTACTTATAGACTTAAAAAATTTAATTAATCCACATACAATGAGTATTGAGACCTTTATATTTCCCAAATCGAATGTAAAAGTCTACGTAAGACCCTTACCACGACCCGATGAAGATTATGAATGTATAAAAGTTTTGGATGATAAGAAATCAATTTTAGCAAAATGTTTACAAAATTTTAGTTTACACCCACAACAGCCAGAATTTTATTGGAAATATCAAGTTGACGAAGTTTTTTATAATTCAAATCAAAAAGAAGTTTATGATGTTGTTAGCGGGGATTGTATCAAACAGTAAACAATTTTTTTCAATTGTAAAATTCATAATCATTTCTTCCATAATTTTTCTTTTCATTTTCCAGAGCGCTTGAAGGTAACAGTACTGTTTTTATAGGGTATGGCCAAACGAATAGTGGAAAATCGTTTACTATGAACGGCCTGTATCATAATTATCAGGTAAATCAAATTTTGTAATAATTTTGAAAGATTCGACTTTTCGAAACTTTATATTTCAGCAACGTGGTATTGGACCTCGAATTATTTCAGACTTGTTAGAAACGAAAACGAAATATGAACATGAATATAATATTGAATTTGGTATGTCGTATTGTGAAATTCGGGGAACTGAATTGTATGATTTATTAAATCCTGATGATAATTCGAATAAAATTAATGTTTCAAAATATAGGAAATTTGATAATATTACGTTAATGATTGTAACAAGTGAAGAACAAGTTTTAAATCTTTTATTTCAAGGTATGAATAGTTTAAGCTACCTTCATATCATACGACAATCGGCATGAATCGCATGAACGTGGGAATGTAAACCAGGCATTACTTCTGTAGTGTTGCGTGCGTCCGCTTGTTGGCGGGAGAAATTTTAAGGGAAAATGTCAATTTGCTATTTTTTTTAAACTTCCACGAAGTACGACTTATAATTGTGCATACAAATAAAATTTTTTTCTAAATCGAAATTGTAGCTGTAGTAATTCTGTATTTATTTCATAGGTGAAGGCAGGCGTCAAATTAATAAGAAAGCGAAATTTGCGCATTCACATTTATGTAGTAGTATTTTAACCTATTACATAGTTGCAACATCTACAAATTCAAGTTTTCCCATTCAAAAACTAGCTAAGGTAAATATGCAAAAATACATACAAATTTATATGCAAGTTATATAAATTAAGTTTTGTATTTATATAGGTACAAGTTGTGGATTTAGCTGGTGTAGATAAAACCGGTAACATTACATCTTTGGGAAAAACAGCTGTAGATGTTGGCCTAGCAAACAAAGATTTAACATCTTTAAAAACATTCTTAACACTTTTACATCCTTCAAAGTTTAAAGATGTTGATATGCAAGGAATTCGTCGACATTCATTATTAGTACATTTTCTTTCCGATACGGTAAATGGAAAATCTTTCCTCAGGTAATTTGAACTCACGCTTATTGTAAAGGCAGGATTATATTACCACACACGTGTGGGAATCGCGAAAATCAATTAGAAGCCAACACTTGCTTATCGTCATGTTATAGACGGGAATCATTATGAATAAGAGAAGCTCTGTTGGTTTCTGTCTACTTGTTGGCTTCTGATTATGCTGCGAAAATAAATATCTATAGTGTTTTGTTTTTTACTTCCTTTTTTTTTTAAACTCCTAGTCATACCGACTCATACCGCAGGCAGGGTCATACCGACAGCAATAATACAACAATAACAAAAAAATAAATATATTTTTTCGTGATTTTGCTATCAATATTTTTGTAGATTTATCTGTAACATTAAAACTAATAAGCAATATCATCCAATTACTCTATCCATGTTAAGAATAACTCAAACGATTAAAGGAATTAAACCAACAAAATTAGATCCAAATACAAGAATTCAGCCAGAAGCACAAATTGCAATGTTGCAAGTAAGCCAAACTATGTAGCTGTCGCACCAAAAATTTTACGTCCTTTTTCCACAAAAAACTTTTATTTTTCTAAATTTTTCACTAAACATGAGTGTATATCAAAATTCTGTTGAATGTAAGAAATTTTTGGAGGGGGAAATTTCTGATTTGCACCTCTCCAGATCAAAAATTCCTTCCCCACTTTGGACAAAAGCTGGGTATACTCATATATAAGTAAAATTTTTGGTGGCACTCTATATAAAATCGTCCTGCTGGCAGCTTAGAAGTATAACTTGATATTTAGAAACTTTTAGAGCAATACAAACAAGAAATGATACGTAATGCGATTTTTAACGACGAAGAATTAGAAAATTATATGTGTAAAAGTCGTTGGGAACATTTGAAACGTTTAACAGAGGATTATCTAAAACACAATTCTAGTGAATTAAATATAACCAGTTATGGTCAAGTAAAACCAATTTTATACATTATGCGTGACAAATATTACGAATTAAATGAAGAATGTACCGTTGTAGCAAAAAAAGAATATGAGAGAGGTTTAGCAGAGGCCTCTCAACAACAAGAAGGATCAAAAGCACGGATAACGACGCCACCATTGCCAAATGTAAATATTTTTAAATAAAAATTTTACGTTATTATTCAACACTATACTACGTGAAGTAGAACAGTTAAACTCTATTGAAGCGTCAAACACAAATATAAGATTGCGTTAGACCATTTGCATACTCTTACGTCATAGACGTCAACTAACATTCTGATCTTTAGTTGGTTAACGCAGATGTTTGACGTTACATAAATCGTTAGTGTAGTGGAGCCTTTATAACAGTTAATCCTCTTTTTCTTCGAGTGTCTGGCAACAAATAAAAAATAACAAACTTATTTGTAGCCAGCAAAAGTAAAAAGAAAAGATTCCAAACCTTCGCTAGCAAAAACAAATACGCCTCGAACAACAGCTGAGGTTCCCGAATCAGTGGTATCGGTACCAGAATCAACAGGTGAACTAAATCTAGCCTATGGTAAATCAAGTAATGAATTATCAGCATAAAATAAGTTAAACTAATAAATATCACTTTTTTATGCAAAGGCAGAGGTATCGGTCCAGGTATAAGTGCAGCAGGTAAAGCTGGTAAACCAGTTGATTTGAAAGAAACATCAAATGAATCGAGTGCACAAACAATTGCACTGAATCGTGAAGATTTATGGTCGAAATTTATGACAACAGAACCGGCTATAACTCTAACTGATAAACTTACATTGGCTCAAGGGCGAAAGAATATGGTAATAACAGAATATAACAATGGTGTTCAAACTTTAAATAAATATCATCAGGAATTGGGTATATGCAAACTTTGATCCTAAGAAAATTTTTATTATTTGCTAAATTTATCTTTAATTTTAAATTATAAGTAAATTAAACTTTACCACAGTATCCCCAAATGTGAATTTTGACAAAATGCAGATGCCATCCATTTGGCAAGTATCGTCAACTATATGTCAAAGTATATGCGTTGCGCTTTACGCAAGTTGACTATTACGACAGTGTGACGTAACTCAAAAAAACGCAGTTAGTGTGGAACTGAACCGTTTATACGTGTTTGTAAAAGAGATTTGCTTTCAGATTGAAATACTATCACTAAATTAAGTTATAAAAATATAGAAATAAATTTGTTTCAGAGAAACAATTAAATTAGATATAAAATATTTTTATTTTTGAAAAAAATTCATTTTAATTTTCTTTATAAAATTTTCAAGAAATGTATTTAATATTTGTATCCAATTAGATCATAAAAAACAAGTACTTCGACAAGCTCAAATGCGTCGATATTTGTATAAACATGAAGAGTATAATCCTGATGGTTTGATACTTCCAACCGATGAGGAAAAACAATGTTTATCGAACATGTACGAGGCGAAAACTATGTTACGTCAACAAATTGATAATGTGACCGTCTTACAATCGGATATTAGAACGGCTAATGATGAAATTCTTAAGCTACAAACAGATATAGAAAACGCATTTCAAAGTTATTGCTTGGAACATTATGATACATTTGCACCAAAATTAGCTGTACCCAATTCAAAAACTAGTGTGATTTCTAAAAACGCTGAAGATGTGGTTGTAACACCTGCTGAACCAGTTCGTGAATTATACCGTCGATCATCGTTTAACACAGATGTTGAGCGTTCGTTTAAAAATCAACAAAAGATCATGAAAAAGGTGGCTAAAAATAAGCAATTGAGTGATTTTCATAAAAATCGTAAATGGGTTTCAGATTATAAGCATTAATGGCAGATTTTTTTATACTTTTAATAAATATATATTATTTTGAATTATATTGATGAATTATAATTTTTTTTGAAATCCTCGATTGAACCTCTGCGTCTTTTATCCGTAGACGGCCGAAGAATTTCAAATTTATCTGCAAGAAAACAATTTATAATGAACATTCATTTTATTTTTGTAATAGGATTGTAATTGAAAAATGAATGAAAAAAACACAAAATCGTTTTGAAAAATGAATGAAAAAAAAACACAAAATTTGCTTTTCGAGTACTTTTTACGTATCGACGAAACACACCGCAATGCGTTAAATAAGCACGTGTTGTAAATGTAATACGCCTGTTTATTATCTGCTTGCGAGTTGCGATACAGTCAAATTAATAAAATAAATGGCTGAAGAATGGGCCTAGAATTATGTTTTTAATTTTTCACCTAAGAACAAAATCCTTTCACAAAGTTTAAAATATTGTACTCGTTGAATTTGATGGAACTTAAAAATTGGTATATTTTTTAAATTTTCTTCAACTTAGAACAATAACACACAAAAGTATTTATTTTAAAGAGGTATTCAAATTTAAATAAACCGCGTAAATATTTGCTACCAAATATATATGCATTTGAAAACGAACTAGCAGGAAGACTAGAGGAAGCTGGATTGAAAAACCTCCATTTTCTTCTCTGTAGTGGCCGGCTTTAAGCACGTGTGTATCTTGTCTATCACATTGTGTTTGAAACTTTTTTAGTTATAAACAACAAAATAGAAATAGTTGGTTTAAGTTAAAGTGTCAAATAAAATAAATCAAACAAAATGAATACAGAAAAATTAAAGAAAATGCAAGCACAAGTACGAATTGGTGGTAAAGGTACACCTCGTCGTAAGAAGAAGGTTGTACATGCTACAGCCGCAACCGACGACAAAAAATTACAATCATCACTGAAAAAATTATCTGTAAATACAATTCCTGGCATTGAAGAAGTAAATATGATCAAAGATGATGGTACAGTGATACATTTTAATAATCCAAAAGCACAAGCATCCTTGGCGGCGAACACATTTGCAATTACTGGCCATGGTGAAAACAAACAAATCACGGAAATGCTCCCTGGCATATTAAGTCAACTAGGTCCAGAAGGTTTACAACAATTAAAACGAATTGCAAGTAGTGTGGCAAATTCAGCAGTGACTGGAAAAATTTTAGCTGATGAAGATGATGATGTGCCTGATTTAGTTGGCAATTTCGATGATGCGTCCAAGGATGAAGTGAAGAAAGATGAATTGGCAAGAAAAGAAAATGACAAGGCAAATTAAAATAACAATAAAATCTTTCTCTAAATAAGGTTATGTTTTTATTAATCACACTTTTTTTTTTGAAATAGCGAAGCTTGTGTCCGTATTTTTAATTTTTTTTTTCAATGCCATTCTGTTTCTAGTTATCTAAAGATTTGTGGTAAAAAAAGTTGTAAAATAAACATTTTTGAAATACCAAAATTAATTAATTTGTTGTTACGATTTAAAAGAAAAAAAAAACTTTGTATAGTCATTTGAGATTGTAATCTTTTTTTTTTTAACTTTTTGTCTCGAAGGGCGTACAATTTTTTGAAAATAAATACACAATGTTAAAAAAAAAGTATATTTATATATTATAATTATAACTAAAACGTTTTACCAAATAATATTGTGAACACATTTTCACACAAAATTCATTTTTCCCCTTTGATCTTAATATGTGTGAAAACTCATGATAAAGAATATCTGTAGAATATTTCATAGGAAAATAAAATATTCGAATAACTAAGTATATCTGGAAACTTATTTTATATGATTCGTTTTGCGTTGTATTTTTTCAGAAGGTCATTTTTAAGTAAGGAACACGTCAGGGGTAAAACTGGAAGTATTTGTGAAGGTCGTTTTTTGGGAAATGTCTAGAAAGGTGTAAATTTAGTTGTAGAAGTAATTATTGTTCTCATTTTCGAGTAGAATAGTTATTGTGAATTTAACTTGGAAAATCGATATTTCACTTGCAGCTTGAAAAATATGACATAAGTCAAGAGACACGATTTTTATGAAAATCACTCAATTGCTTATTTTTAGCCACCTTTTTCATGATCTTTTGTTGATTTTTAAACGAACGCTCAACATCTGTGTTAAACGATGATCGACGGTATAATTCACGAACTGGTTCAGCAGGTGTTACAACCACATCTTCAGCGTTTTTAGAAATCACACTAGTTTTTGAATTGGGTACAGCTAATTTTGGTGCAAATGTATCATAATGTCCCAAGCAATAACTTTGAAATGCGTTTTCTATATCTGTTTGTAGCTTAAGAATTTCATCATTAACTGCTTTAATATCCGATTGTAAGACGGTCACATTATCAATTTTTTGACGTAACATAGTTTTCGCTTCGTACATGTTCGATAAACATTGTTTTTCCTCATCGGTTGGAAATGTTTATACAAATATCGACGCATTTGAGCTTGTCGAAGTACTTGTTTTTTATGATCTAATTGGATACAAATATTAAATTAGTCTTTTGATAGCCATTTTAGAACGGTCATGTAACAACTATCTCTCTACGGAAATTTTCATAGCTGCGGGATTACTTTTTCAGGGGGGAATGGAAAAGTTTAAACTGCACGACAAGCTTCAAATTTATGAATATTCATTGAGAACGATATGCAAATAAGAGGATAATTGAATGAAAAAATATTCAATCATTTTTTCTGACAATCAGCACAGCAGGGTTTATGTTACCCGACGACTTATTAATTGCAATTTTCAAGGTGTTGTATGATGGCATCCTGCTGTGCAAACTGTGAGACAAGTTGATTTTTGGATTTTTTTTTTATTCAATTATTTTAAAAAAATATTCTCAATGAATATATATCAAATTTAAACTTCCCGCGTAATGAAAAATTTTCCAGGTCCCGTAAAAGGGGAGTGTCCTCTTTCTCCGTAAATGGAAGTATTTTTGGTTATGATCATTTTCGTAAACATGGTGGCTACATTATTGGAAAATCTGGAAATGCCAGGCAATTCAAATACTACTAGAAAAATCAGGGAAATCAGTCGTAAATTTTATCATTTTCATAACAAACTTCTTAAAAGTATTTTAACAATTTTATGTTTCTATTCGAATTATTTAAAAAAATGGCGTAGGTATGTAATTGTAATATCTTGAGTCAATTTTAGTGCTCGTTACTTGTAAAATTTTCGTTCCCCTTTCAAAACAATTTAAAAGTATTAATTTGGTTAGAGAATTTTTAAATTATTCAACCGGAAAACATGGAAAAGTCAGAAAAATTTTGAAAAAACAAAGGCCTCCATGGTAAAGGGGAAAGTTATTAGATACGATCCACACAAAAGTTTTCAAATTTCCATCTATAATGAATTGGTTGTCAAATGAGTCTGGGCCTAATCGAAGTAACGGCTAAAAATTAATACATGAAATTTCCAAAAGCAGAGCTTAAAGGTTGCGAAAATTGTCGCTTCATGTGTGATAAAGACTAGGAATAGAAGGGGAAATTAAAATTAGAATTTGTGAAGAAGAAAATATTGTGTTTCTGAAATGTAAAATTGTTAATGAATCAATGTACAAATTCTTTAAGTCTCAAATTTCCATAAAAGCAATACAATTCCATAAAAAATATGTCTCATCTTGTTATCAAATGGATAAAGATCGACCTTATACCTTCTCTTAGATTATGGAATGTTCGTTAATGTTACAAATTAATTAAAGATGCGTAAAATTGTTCACTAAAATTTTTATTAATAGAAAATATTTATTTACAAAAAATTACATCATGATAAAGTTGAAGTACAATTATCATGAAGTGGTGAAGCGGGAGATGTGTACTCGGTAATGATTGATGCATATCAATAGTTCAAGATTGAATGTTGACAAATATTTGCATTAGGAAATAGGACAAGGCAATCTTATCAGAGTTCCATTGTGATCTAAAGATGTACAATATTTTAATACAATACAGAAAGTTTCCTGAAAAGTTAAGAAAAATCCTTAGGCGTTTTTGAATTTTGGCAAATTGTTAACCATCACCAGTATGTGGACTCTATCGTTGATGTTTAATACAGAATGTCAAACCAAGCTAGGCAGCATGCTGGCATATATTTAAAAACAAGAGAGTTTTTAAAATTGTTACAAATGTGGCATATTTTAATTTGAATTTTTAATATTAAAATGGACTTTAATTTTAAGAATTTTATTAAATTTATTGAGACTATATAAATTTAGAAAGACTTACAAGAATCACAATTCAGTTATTCGCAGGGAATTTCATGTTAGAATTGATCAAGAAGTACAAATTATTTAACATAAAAAACTGAACATAAGTTATACAAAAGTTTTGATCGTTTATGGATTGCTAATTGATTGAGTCAAATTCTTTTTATTATTTTCAAGAGGGTAGGAATAAAAAACATTCAAGAACATAAAACAAGATATGTGAATTCTTAAGAATAAAAACATGAAGGAGAATTTATCCGACAGATCATTCAAAAGTAAGTAAAAAGGAACTTAAATTTTATTACCAACCATCGATTTCGATGTTATACTATTTTTACGGCCGTATTAGGTAGGTATATATTATCTTTTCATCATAATCTTAAGCATGTACAATTATTTCTGTTTTGACGAAATCTCCATTTTCTAAATATTGCGATCCATTTTGGCCATTATTCTGGTACACGACGTATACAAATATCGTTTCATATAAATTCCATAAAATATATGGAACAAACAATATTCCAGCAATTGGATTTATACTGTAAAATGATATTGCGCATACTGCTGCTGTGATGTCCAAAAGTAATATTTCATAAAAACTCTGTAAACATTAAAGAAAATCTTAAAAAGAGAGTAAATTGTTTAAAATATATGATCTAAGTTAAATTGAAGGTTAAAAGGGTCAAAAAAATTTGATTTTTTTGTCGCATTGATGCGATAGATTATTTTGTATAGTTTTTAGCATGCTGAATTCGAATTCGGCTTCAGAATTTATCTAATACATAAAGTTATCGAAAAATCCTGGAAAAGGAAAAAGTCCGTTTTTCGGTTAGGTTCGAAATATCGTAGCACCACTATGTAACTCTGAGCTTTACATTTTTTGCTGATTCGTTCATAAAGATGTTAAGAGCATTCTTGGAAGATGAAGCCAAAATACGCTTTAATCATTTAGATGATATCGGCAGCTATTTATTCTTCGAATCCAGTAGCAAAAATAGCATCAGCAGTAATTATAATGTACCTTTTTAATATTATAAGAAAAATATACTTACGTATCTTAATTTATGGGCACCAAAGAACAACAGTATAAATCCCCAATTTAAACACAATTGTATAACATATAACAGAAGTGGTATTTTGATATTTTCTGAAAATAAAAATTAAATACTGTAAGTGTAGCATTGAAATTTGAACACAAAATTATATTGCACTTTTCAATTATACAAGCGACATGCTACGATGCCACAGACAGGCAGACAGACACACATACAAAAGACAAAACCGCCAATTTTAAAATGGTAATAAACAACCGTAATATCGCTCACGTGACCAAGGTATTTTTAGGCTACTATTATACTGGATGTTTAGCAAACCCCAATAAAATTTAATTACATATAAGTGTATATTTAAATTGCTTTAGCGCCTTGACTATAAAAATAAAAATTTAGTTATTTAACCCGAAAAATAATTGAAAGAGGTGAATAAAATACTCTAAGCTATGTTTGTGTCTGCAAAACTCGAAAAGTAGTCGATAGATTGACATGAAATTTTGACAGGCCGTTGAATTTTACTCTAGAGTGTTTATACATATTTGCATCCCAAAATTGCCAGGAGAACGGGAAATATTAAAAAATAACTGAAAAAGGGGATGAAAGATTGTATGGAAATGGAAAACCGACATTTTTGAATCCGTTATGATTTAACTGTCGTCATGGTAACCGTTGTCACCGTAATATTTACATTATCAGCGGGTAGCACGGACTGTGTTTAAAAAATAGGGTTCATGAAATTGTGAATAAAAAAGACGATAAGTGAAAACTATATCACGGTAGTCTTTATTGTTGAAATTTCCCAGCGAAGCTGGCGGGTACTGCTAGTTAGATACAAAAATTATTCTTACCATAGTAAATACTCCCAACATAGTACACAATTAAAGATGAAAACCCAACACCACAATGAGCTAGAGTCCATACAAAAATTCGTAAACATCTGGGTGGTACTAAAAACTTTGGATATTTTAATGTTTGTAGCCATTCAATGGCATTGTTTCGTACAGCTGAAAATAATAGCCAACTTCCAGTTGCTGGTAATATTGTTAGAAATATTGCCAAAATTATAATATATTGTTGAGTGTCTGAATCGGTTTCATTAAATTGTTCCATATTATTTTTATTGAAATTATTTTCTTTGCAAGTGAAAATTCTTTTTTTTTTTTTGTAAATGTCTAGTGATGATAACATTTTTTTATGGCAGTAGGTATAAAATATAGGTAAATAAAAAATATCCAAAGGTAAGTTTTTCATCGATATTGGAAGTAGGGTAAAACGGTAGATTTTTGTTTTGAGATACGCAATAAAGTGGCTGGTGTGATTTTAAAGAATTTAAAGATTTATGATTGCTTTTTACATAATATGTCATTCAGGCCGCTGTACTCGAATATCAAAATGAAAATGGTCTTCGAAGTACCTGATGCCCAGGTCGGGCAGTATATACTTCGT
This sequence comes from Chrysoperla carnea, assembly GCF_905475395.1. Classification (NCBI taxonomy): domain Eukaryota; kingdom Metazoa; phylum Arthropoda; class Insecta; order Neuroptera; family Chrysopidae; genus Chrysoperla; species Chrysoperla carnea. Next base: position 121,516,072 of record NC_058337.1, on the reverse strand, counting down.
GTTTTGAAATTTTACGATAATATGTAACATTCCGTTCCCCTTTCGTCTTCCCTGAGCGTTAGGTACCTCGGGGTCATTGTCGTAGAGATATTCGTGTTCGGCGGCCCCAAAACCTTCGAGTAACGAGTTTCGACGGAATATGATACATATTCTCGTAAAATTCCAAAGGTCGAGGTGTATACTGCCTGCCTGGGCACCAGGTACCACGGGAGACATTTTCGTTGTGAAATTTGACTCACTTCCATCGATATTTAGTTTCCAGTTTTCCCAGATTTTCATTTCGTGCTCAACACTTTTGTTCACAATTTGTAGACGCCCTAAACAGTGGAAATGCGTCTCATAAATTGGTGCATTTACAGGACTATATTGTTAATTCAAAACTTATATGGACAGATTCTCAATGAGAGGGGTTTTGACCTCGAAAACCCCTCTCGTGTGCACGGGCCTGTTATTAGGTATTTATTACGTTTTATTAGGTGTTTTCCTACATATTATTATAAGTTTTTGCCTACGTGTTAATAACGATATATGTCAAGCCAAAATAAAAATATACGGGATTTTTCAATATTAATGTAATTAATTTTTTTTCCAGGTTAACAGGTTAGTAGATTATTAATTAATGTTGAACAATTATGCAATTAAAAAATTCATCATTACTAGTCTTTTTTTAATCGACTTCAAACAAAAAAGGAGGAGGTTATCAATTCAACTGTATTTTTTTTTATGTTTGTTACCTCAGAAATTTTGACTGGGTGAACCGATTTTGGTGATTCCTTATCTATTTGAAAGCTGGTGCTTCCTGTGTAGTCCTATTTCATTTTGGTCCATTTTGACAACGGCATCCATGAGAAATCCATAAAAGTGTTAAATTTGCATTAAGTATGCACGGCAAGAGGACGAATAACTCAATATCACGCCAACCGATTTCGATGATAAAATTATTGTTATATATTTTTGGAGTCGGTGTCAGCCAAGCTAATTGAAGCAAACTGTTCTGTCAGAGTTGTTTCCTTGGCTGACATCGATTCCAAAAATAACAATAATTTTACCTACATTATATTATCGTTATTTTTTTACTTTTTAGTGTATATTAATTTGTTTTGGAAAAGTATTTCTTTTGAAGTCTACATACTAATACATGGGAATAAATTTATGCATATACTTTGTATCTATGTGAGTATAATGAGATATTCATAAAAATTTCAATGATTATACACCGGCCTTTGGCAAGAGTAAATTTTTTCTGTAATTGTTTTTTGAAAAATTTGCTCACAAAATGCGATTTGTACTGCAAGCCATTTCATTTTTACCTCAATGTATGTTTGTTTTTCGAATAGATAATTCGACCAAAAATTATCTTTTCTACAAATACTAACTTTTATTTTAAATATTTTTCCAAAAATCGTAGGGCGTAGGGAATAACAAAGGAAGATAAGAACTAACTAAAAGTTAATTGTTTAAATACCCTGCACATGTTTGAGTGATAATGTTCGAAGAGTTTATTATTAAAAAATGGCACTTGTGCCTCCCACTTTTTTTGTGAAGTGAAATTTACAAAATTTAAAAAACCCTCGACAAATTTTTCGGGTACGGAACCCTATACTCGCATTTGAAACATAGCTAAGAAAACTCTCCATTAAATTACCTATAAAACAAAAACAAAAAAATTAAAATCGATTCATCCGTTAAGGCGCTACGATGCCACAGATAGAGAGACAGCGTACACACACAGTGATCAAACTTATAATACCCATTTTATTTAGTTCGGAGGTTAACAAACAGATCGATTTATGAGTCCACCCTCTTACACTATATAAAAACACAAAAAATAAAAAAGTTTTGGTATTGATTACAATTTTTCACATACTGGGTCTTGCAATAACCACACGTAAATGCAAATATTACTTAAATTTTAATTTAATGATGAGCGCATATAAAAAAAACCTCTATGATTTTACATTAGGTAATATTCATTAATTGATCAATTAATCACGAATTATTATTAATAATAATAAAGTTAATATTATTAATTAATCAGTAATATAAATTAAAATTACATAATAATTAATTAACGCCTGAAAAATCGTATGCAAATATTCACAAAGTGACAACACAAACAAACATTTCCAAGCTGATTAATATATGTGCATTTATATATCAATTAATTAAAGGTACCTAGTACGAGTGTCAACGCAATTTTAGATTTAGAGGTGAAATTATTTGTTTCTTATTTTCAACTTTGATGATGCATTTTGTTATAACTTCATGAAAGTAAACGAAAAATAAGAATAAAATTTTTCGATATCTGCCTTGGTTTTCGAAATATTGAAAGCTAAATAATTAAAAAAAATGTTCAATTTTCAATATTTTGAAAATCACTCCAGATGTCGAAATATGTTATTCTTACTTTTCGTCTTATATTACCAAGTTATAACATAATTCACCATCAAAATTGAAAACATGTATATATTTTTTTTAAAGACTTCGCACAAATTAGATGTAATCTGCATTTCGGTCAAATTTTTTCAAATTTTGAGAGATGATAGTTTAAGTCATTCTGAATAAAAGTCACGAAAATGACAGGATTTCAAGTTATCGCTAAATTAAAGTTGGAAAATGTACACATTTGTATTAAAAAATTATTGTAATTTAATTGTCAAAAATCATATACGTATATATGTAGCTGAAAATATTGATCTTAACACTTCATATTATTGATCCACCGAACATTTAACACTGCTTCTTCTTTGAATTTCGTAACATATTCTTCAAAAAAACAAGAATTAAAAAACAACTCTTACATTAAAAAACATACGTATGCATGTTGTTATACATATCTGTATATGTATTTGCCTATTTGCCTATACACACATAGGCATATATTATACAAATGACATACATTTTCGAACTTTAATTAAGTTATAACATGAAATCCTGTCATTTTCATGATTTGTGACTATAGGAACTTTTCTTTAGAATGACTTAAACTACCATTTTCCAAAAAGTTAGACCGAAATGCAAATTACATCTAATTTGTGCGAGGTCTTTTGTGTCCCCACTACCGTGCTCCTGCATCCTTAATTAGTAGAACACAGCGGGTTTTTTTTTCAATAATTTATTAAGTTAATTTTTTTGCCTAGTTCCATGGCCCATGTGACCCAATATATAAATCCAGGCCTGATTCTCTCTACGGTTTATGAGACATTAACTATCAATGTCAATGTTCTTTTTTGTATAAAAGCTCTTTTTATGTAAAAACGTTGATATTGGTAGTTAATTTCTCATTTCTCAAAACGTAAAGAGAATTGATATTATTTTTTTTTTACAAAAGATGTATAAAAGTGTAATTAATTGATTAAAAAAATTAAAAATTTTTGGTATTGATTTCAATTTTTACATACTGGGTCTAGACAAAACCAGAATTGCAATTATTTAAATTTTAATTTTATGATGAGCGCATATAAGAAAATCCTCTATGATTTTACAATAATATTAATTAAAAATTAATTGATCAATTTATCACTAATTATTATTAATGATAAAATTAATTTACTAATTAATCACTAATAATATAAAATTATATAATAATAAACGCTAGTAAAATCGTATGAAAATAGGTATTCACTTTCCTGTATATATTGTAAGTTCAGTGATTTTATACCGTAAGTTATAGGAGTGTGTTTTACCCAAATCACAAATTTAAGGGAATGCGAGGAAAAATCAGAGAAAAATTTCATATGTAAGGATTTAAAAGAATATAACACTTTTTTTTTCTTTAAGTTTTTTTATTAGTATCTTTAAAATCTTGAGAATTAGGAAGATTTAGTTGGGGTGGAAATATATTTATTTATCAAAATTGTTGTCAGTCTCAAGAGCCAAAAGATTAAAGGAAAATTTAAAAGACATGCATTCATACTAATGTTAAAGAAAGCAAAAGAAGTCAAATATGTAATAATATTTAAAATTAATATTAAAATTAAACTCTGAAAAAAAAAATTTTTTTTTTACATTAGTATTTTCTTTTTTTGATCAATTTACAAATTTTATTTTTAGAAAATGCCAAAAGATATTTCATATTACAATTCAAAATCAATTTTGCTCAATTTAGAAAAATTGTTTAAGGATTTTTTGTGTCAGATGCTAATAAAATATATATTTAAAAAAATAAAAAACCCAACTGCTTTAAATAAAATCTGAAAAGATTTTATTAAAATCTAGACAAACTAAAATCTTCCCAATAAGTAATAGATTCCGACTGTTAAGGTCGCTATGTCAAATATTGGATTTATTTATTTCTTTTCAGATTTAAAAAATCTGAAAAAGCCTTCAAAAAGGTTCGTTATGTGTATTTTATAATGCCACAAGTCACAAGTGTACTTGTTGAAAGTGAACTAGTGACTTTTTATACCATGTATATATAAAATATACTTAGTATATTAAGTTTCGTCCCAAGTTTGTAACGCTTAAAAATATTGATGCTACGAAAAAAATTTTGGTATAGGTGTTCATAGAATCACCTAATTAATCCATTTCCGGTTGTCCGTCCGGCCGTCCGTCCGTCTGTGGACACGATAACTCAAAAACGAAAAAAGATATCGAGCTGAAATTTTTACAGCGTACTCAGGACGTAAAAAGTGAGGTCAAGTTCGTAAATGGGCATCATAGGTCAATTGGGTCTTGGGTCCGTAGGACCCATCTTGTAAACCGTTAGAGATAGAACAAAAGTTTAAATGTAAAAAATGTTGCTTATAAAAAAATAAAAAACTTTTGTTTGAAACATTTTTTTGTAAACATCACTGTTTACCCACGAGGGCGTTAATTAGGTGCAAATTTTATAGTATGTATTAATATAGAAATATCAGTTGTGTGTGTTGTGTATTTAAAAGTGAATATCTTTTGTTATTTACGTGACGTCAAAAAACAAACTATTGCGTATCAACACTGTCTATACGATTGCGCATCAACACTGTCTATACATGGTATTTCAACAATTAACTCAGTTAATTGTTTGTTTTTACTTGTTTAAAAGTTGGTTTTATACTTGTGGGTAGTACACATTTAAAAAATAAGCTAGTGTCTTATTACTTTCTCATAAATTGACAGTGAGCTGTTTAGACTTCCTTACGCAATAGAGTTTTTAAAATGAAAAATCTTTTGGCATCCATCAAATTTACCCATTCGATGGCTTGAAATCCATAAGATAATACAGTAAAACTCCAACATAACGATACTTGCAAAGCATATGCAAAAAATGCTAAATATTTAATATCTGAAAATAAAAAAAATAATAAACAAACATATGTGATAAAATGTGGTTTTTAATAATCTTTGTTTTTATTTTGTTATCAGAAACATAAATTTCAATGTATCAAACTAAGGTGGGTATCACCCTTAGAAATCAACCATTAATTTTCTGATTAAGAAATTTTTTTATTTATTGTAGAAATAATCAAATTTAATTTATACAACTATGTAAGTTGTAAGATCTGAGCGTACACCAAACTATGGCAAGTTTTTGACACCCGGTATATAATATTTTTTGACACCCGGTATATAAGATAAAAGGGTATTCCCCTAAAAATATTATAATGTTTATATACAAACTACTTTAAATAATTACTTGTATCAACGTTTATGGGAATCCCCGTCAAACACAAACGGGAAGGAAAGGATTGGCGAACGAAATTACCTAGAGATGGCTCTGGTATGAATGCAATATGGCCGATATAGAGGATTTTCGTTCAAGTTGTCAAAATAAATTTTTGCATTTTTTTTTGTTTATTTGTTTTTTTTTAACATGGAGAAAGCCCTGGATATTAATATTGGTGATATATTTTATCTACTTGGTGGATCAGTAAGGCCGTTGATGGAAGGAGAGGCGCTTTCTCGTTCCAAAAACTTGTTTTTCTGTGGTATCCAATCGAAGCAAAATAATTGTTTATTAATCAAATCTTCATGTTTGCAAACGTCGAACATCACCGAGAAACCTCATGAGATCTAAATCAAAGTGTTTGTAGCCAATGACAACAAAAAAATCGAATGCTATTGTTCTTGCAAAGCGGGCGCGGGAAGCAAGTGCAAGCATGTTTTTGCGACATTGTGCGACAACTGACGCCTGTAGATCTTGTTTTCCCACACTGGGGAACACCACAACGTTTTTCATTTTTGATAATTTCCATCTCAACAACAAAAACATTCAGCACTTGTGTAGCTGTCAAAACTCAAAATCCTCTATAATAGTTTCATTAATCCTCGCTGCGCGGCGCCACCGTATCTTGCGATCGCGAATTGCCAGTGCAGAACTGTAAAATCGGTAAAAAATTTGAGAGAATTATTTTGTGTTCTCAATTTAAAATTTATATATAAAAAATTTTAGAACATAACACCATTTTAAAATATATTGATCTGTTTAAGGATTTAAAGCTGCAAAATTAGTATTTAAGAAAAGCCCTAAAAAATAACTTTGTTGTCGGGTTAATCACGGTAATTTTAATATTTTTTCCTCCAAGAAAAAAAACTGAGAACTTCGTGGAGGCACCTGGCGTCCTCAATTTCTTCACCCCTTATTTTTGCCGCTCTGGGATTTTACTCGGCTAGCCCCTTCCCTTAGATCGGGCCCTACTTTCCAGGGGTGAAATTTTGGCTGATAATCTATTGACATCGAATACTCATATAGGCAATATTTAGCGGTATTAAAACAGGCGTCTATAAACGCAAATATAGAGAATTTTTTTCGATTTTCGGGATGAATATAATAATTTTTTGCATTGCATTGAAATATATGTTTTGCTTGAGGTGATAAATTTTTTTTAAATCCGATTAAAATATTTACTTTATTGCTTAAGATTAATCAAACCTTGATAATAATTTTTCAAGAAAACATCTTACCATCATTTCCTGTCGTGGAAATATGAACAAGAAACGAAGCATATCCACTGCACATGTACACAGCAACCCAAACAGGTGAGTATTCTGTTAATGCAGGAATCCATGTTATTGCACGACATTCTACAGCTAAATAACAAGCACGTCCAATAATGATTGGAAATATAATTGATATAAAAAGTTTTTCATAATAGTGACTTTCAACACAAGTCATTTTGTATGAAATAAAATTCACAGTGATTATTAAGTTATTGTATAAAGTACTTTTTATATAGGTAACTTAATATTATAGTATAGGGTGAGGCATTTGTTAGTTCGTTTTTGAACTAGCGTTTATTTCGCTAATCGGAGTTTTAAGGCCATTTTCTCATCATTAAAGTGACAGAAAATTAGTATTATATTATCGGCGAACGAATTAAGTCAATATACGGTCGATTTATGTTAGGATACAGAGAATATTTGCAATTGAAAAAGGTTTCAAGTCGGTGGAGTCCTGGTCGCAGAATTAAGCACATAAGTGATAGCTAGCGAAAACTGACATCGCAGCTGAAAAGAAGGAACTAAAATTAGTGGGTTTCAAAAAACTTCCAATCAGATTGGGTCGAATTTGCTTGTATTATCAAAAAAATCGAATTTATTAACTTCATGACGTCATCAGAATCCAAAAAAATTTAATTTTAATCGATCACATCCAAATTTTATCCTATTTTGATAAACCAAGTATATAATCCTATTAAATTTGGGTCATTATTTACAAATTTGTCATCAACTTTAGTCTAGCTCTAATAGGTTTTAAGAAAGTGGAGTCATGGTCCCGGAATTTAGTACATAAGTGATAGCTAGCCAAAAACTGACATCGGAACTGAAAAGAATGACTCAAAATAAGTGGGTTTTAAAAAAAATTCCAATAAGATCGGATCAAATTTGCCTGTGTTATAAAAAGGAAGGTTAACTGTTGAAAATAAAGCACAAATTGGGAAATATTTTTTTTTACATTTAATAAATAGGTATTACATTTTAAAAATGATAATTCACCCTATATGTACAGATATATATTAATATATCACTCAGAATATTGTGGTAATATTGACCTCATTATCATGCCATGAATTTAATTTGATTAAAAGTTATTGACATCTTCGATATTTTCAATTTATCGCGGCTGCAGCTTTTCATTCTCATTTATAAAAAAGAAAATACAATGTAAAACTATTGTAATCGAGCCTGGAGAAAAATTTTATCCCACTTTTCCTTCAAAATTTTAAGATTCGCGTTATAAAATACGTAGAAATTGAAAATGTAAACAATTGTAATATACATATGATTCTTGGACTTGTGAATTTGGTCTCAAAGTTTTTTCAACCTAAACAATTTTTTTGTGGAAGAAAATAAATATTGATCAGGATGCAACTATTTAAAAATATTTCTCGAAGAAAATAAACAAAGTTTTTTGTTGGGCTAGAAACTATGGTAGGCTGCTAGAAACGATTAAAGTGAGCTTCAACGAAATACGACCAAAAATAAGAGGGTAGGGAATAGGATAAATAAACGATACAAGTTTTAAATGATTTATAGTACTATACTCTATGCTTATTTAATATGACTTATTTTAAACAATTTTAAAAAAACAATTAATTATTTCTTCATGTCATTATCAATAATTAATTCAGGTTTTAGAATTTCTTCATTAATTAAACGTTTTAATCCACTTTGATAGTTATCACGATAGATAGCGTATGTTACAATAGTTTCATACACATGCCATAAAATATATGGTATAAATAATAAACCAGCTATTGGTTTAATTAGGTAAAACGAAACAGCACATGTTGTTGCGGTTATATCCAAAAGTAGAATCTCATAAAAACTCTGAAAAATATAGAATTAAATAAATTTATAATATGTCATCCTCAAAAATTAGGTTACTAGGTTATGTTTTAAGATATCTAAGTAAAGCTCAAAGTTGCCAACTTAAATGAGTTTTGGGTTATGTTACGGTTTTTGGTGGTGGTTTCAAAATACTCAGCGCGGATTCTCCCTATGTAAATTTAACACCCCTTGTGTAATTTTTCTGTAAGAGAGACAGGTAATTAATGTACGGGGGATGCTAAATTTTCAGAGAGATAGTTGATTTATAGTGGGGTTACGGGCTTGTATATAAGAAGAAAAAGAATCCGAATGTTCTGTTAATTTACCACCCGTTGTATGTTTATTCTGTAGCTAGTAGAGATAGATAATTTATGAATGAATGTTTATCTATTTTATCATGCGCATTTTCTTCTGCTGTTTGTGGTTAGTTTTTATTATAGCATGTATATATGAAATATATCAAGGTATATTAAGTTTAGTCCCAAGTTTGTAACGCTTAAAAATATTGATGCTACGGATAGTCCATTTTTGGTTGTCTTTTCATCCGTACGTCCATCTGTCAACACGATAACTTAAAAACGAAAAGAAATTTCAAGCTGAAATTTTTATAGTGTGCTCAAGATGTAAAAAGTGAGGTCGAGTTGGTAAATGAGCAAAATAGGTCAACGTCTTGGATCTGTATGTATTTGTGGCTATCTTTCTTTTACATGACGTAAAAAAACAAACGATTGCGTAATCAACACTTTCTATTCATGGTATTTAAGCAATTAACTCAATCAAATCAATTCTATTTTTATTTGTTTGAAATAACACAGGGATTTTCAGTAATTTTCTAGTGATATTAGATAGTTGAAATAGTGGCTTAAGAATTTAAATGTTGCCAACACTGATTATGTTACTTAATAACAAAGAGCATAGGATAGAGGAGAAGCAGCCCATATGAGCTAATTTAAAATCGTAGTATACGAGTTTCAGCGCCTCTACCGAGTCAGGCTTTCAAACTTAATAGTTAATAGTCACCCCCGCAAAGTAGTTAAACTTAATAGCCATACCCGCAAAGGCCGACAAACTTAATAGTTGATCGCCTCAGACTCCAGATGTCACTTATAATTATACTTCTGCTTCTTGTCTATCCTATAGTCTTTGCTTAATAACTTAATAACAAATGACGTTTTTTATGCACACTCATCAATCATTACTTACGCATTTTAATTTATGTCGAGCAAAAAATAATGGAATGAATCCCCAATTTAATAATAATTGGGCAACGTATAAAGTAAGCGGTATCTGGGCACATCCTAGAAAATAAAGAAATAAAATTATGATAGAAAAATCTGTTATGTAATGTACTAACTAGGTTATATTATATTCTATGGCACTTAAGTCTTACCACGAAAACCATTTCCTTCGCGGTATACCAAAAACGATGCATAACCAATTGCACAATAAACTATAGTCCATGCAGGTGCTTCAGACCATCTTGGTGGTGCATACGATGGTATTTTTAATGTTTTTAACCAACATAATGCATAGTTTTTAACAGCTAAACTTAATAACAAGGCACCAACAAGTGGTAGAATTGTTAATAAAATTGCAAACACTATTACACATTTTGGTGGTGCTGTATCCAAACCAAATTTTGGTTCCTCCATTTTTGATTTCGCTAAGTTTAATAATTCCTTTGTCAGTAGAAATGACTACGTAAAATATAATGTTTTTATTATTTATTATTAAACATAATTTATTTTAATAGCTGACAAAGAACGTGCTATATAATTAGACGAGGATGTAATGTTTAATTAATATTTAAAACTCGTACATCATAACTTTTTTTTAAAAATATAATTTAATATACTTATTTTGTATAATGGAATCATAAATTTAACCTTTAAACTTTCATTCAACTTAATTCAATACATTTCTTTTTGTTTTCCACAGTAAAAAAAAATCATTTAGGCTTTCGTAAAATTTCCGAGTTTTTTTTATACCATTTATATATGAAATATACATAGTATACTAAGTTTAATCCCAAGTTTGTAACACTTAAAAATATTGATGCTATGAACAAAATTTTGGTATATAGGTGTTCATAAAATCACTAGTCCATTTCCGGTTGTCTGTCTGTTCGTCTGTCATCACGATTACTCAAAAACGAAAAGAGATATCAAGTTGAAATTTTTATAGCGTGCTGAAGACGTAGAAAGTGAGGTCAAGTTCGTAAATGAGCAACATAGGACAATTGGGTCTTGGGTCCGTAGGACCCATCTTGTAAACCGTTAGAGATAGAACAAAAGTCTAAATGTGAAAAATGTTCTTTATAAAAAAATAAACAACTTTTGTTTGCAACATTTTTTCACAAACATCACTGTATACCAGTGAGAGCGCAAATTATAAAGTATGTATTAAATGGGAATATCAGTTATATGTGTGTGACATGTATGCATGTGTAATGTGACAAAGTAATCAACACGGTCTATACATGGTATTTCAACAATTAACTCAGTCAATTGTTTGTTTTCACTTGTTATTGTTTGCCTTCTAAATGTCTATGGAAATTTTATGATGGCCATTTTGCACTTTTGAGATTCAACAAAGAGTGGTATGGTATTTATTTAACGGTGTATTACATTCCCCCCAAAATATTTTAAAAGCCGTTTCTCTTTCGGGAAACTCCTAACGTGAACGTTAGACAGTTTTAGGCATTTTTACGGGGAAATCGGTCAATAATTCGAAATTTTATCATAAAAGCAAACAGAATTTCTTTTTTCAAGTCAAAAAATTTAATTTTCTTATTTGGTTATAAAAAAAGTTCGCAATAAATGGGTAAAAATACTAGAGAAAAAGTTGTAGATCTGCGGGTAGGCTAAATATAGAGCGAGTACCACATGGCCAGCGTACTAAAGAAAAGAACACTTGCTTTTTTTGTATTTGATGTTGTACCTAATCTGTAAACAATACAAGACCTCTTTTTCAATATTTACATGAAATACACAATTTATGTGATAATAGTAAATGTTTTTATAAATATCAAAGTTCATGGCATTATAAAGATAGAAACACACTATTGTCATTTCATGTGAGCTCAACTTTATTTTGCCAATGCGAAACATCTTTGATATTGTCACGAAAACTCGTGGACATCCCGTTATACAACGCACCAGACGAAGAGTTCGACCAAGAAGACGATGGATGGAAAATGTTCAGAGAAATCTGTACAAACATGAGCTAAACTGGGAAAGGAAATATATGTGCAGAGAATAGTGCTTTAAAATTGTCGAGGAAGCAATATCCATTCCGGACTGTAATACAAGTTGCCTATTCATCAAATTTTTAGCTCAACTTTTGCATTGACCGTTTCATTTAAATCAATTCTGAAAATTTGGGTGGGGGGATTTTTCGGGTACAGAACCCTTAGCTCGAATTTGAAACATATCTAGGAACACTCTCTATTAAATTACTTGAAGATTACTTATTGTTGTTGTTTACATTTAATCATGCACACGATATTTACATCATGGTCTATTCGACTATATTTTGATATATAATATGTTACATACAGGCGTAAACTAAATATTGACAAATATCTTGTCTAGTAATCTTAATTAAAGAGAATTGAAAAAAATACACTCGAACCAGGACTCGAACTCGGACTTCTTGGATTCATGTCAAGCGCCCTACCAATTAAGCTATTCGAGTTCTATACACGAATGCAATTTTTTCAACTTAAATAATTGTCTGTTTTTTAGTTGTTTCGGGTACGGAACCCTAAAATCGCACTTGAATCATAGCTAAGAAAACTCTTTTTTAAATTATCTTTCAAACAAAACAAAAAAAAAAAAATCAAAATCGGTTCATTCGTTTAGGCGCTAGTATGCCACAGACAGATAGACAGACACACCACACATAGCGGTCAAACTTAGAACACTTCTTTTTTTTTGTTTCGGGGATTAAAAAAACCAAAGTAATATGAAAAAAAAATTCTATATTTGATCAATTTTAACTTGTTGGCTATAGACTACGGTGAGACAATGGTGTATTTCTATCCATATGTACCTATTTATATAAGATTTTTATCTAAAACAATATTTGTTCTATTATATAAACAAGTTTTTAATTTATTGGTTGTTCTGGTGCGTATTTTATGTCATAATATGACCTAGTCACATATTCTAGTATCATATATTATTGTAAATATTCTCAGTCGTAAAACGATCACAGCCTTTCTCTAATAATAAAGCAGATCAATGCAATAATAAAACTGCACCTACGACAATTAATATGACAATATATGCAATTTTATTACATTTTTGATTTAACATTTTGCATAAAACTAACACCATTTATGTATGAATGATTTCATTCATGCATTGTGTGTTTAATTTTTCAAATTAGATAAAAATTTGACTAAATTATTTTAAAAAAAAGTTAATTTTTGGATCATGGTGATGTCGTCAAAATCCTTAAAAATCAATTTTTTTTGAATATTTCGCTAGAGGCGTCCCCTAAAAATTTGATTTCAACGAAAATTGTAGAGTTTGTTGTGAAACATTATGTTCTGACATCAGATTGGACCTAGTTCTTCGGGTTGCTTTAGTAGCCTATTTAGATTCTAAACGGTAAGAGGAAGAATAACACTTTAAATTAGAAAGTTGATTCTCATACAAAAACTAACAATTTTTGATGAATACATTTTTTCGAAAAACGTTAGCTTTCGGAGGAAATGCGACATAAAATATGTCATTACTTTCCTTAATCGAAAGAAAATACGCTTAAAGTTTATCGATAGTTGTAGGTCAAAGCCATGGACACAGGAGAATAGTTAGATCAACTTGCTTTCGATCAATGTGCCACCCCAAAAATTATTTTCCGTCTAGGGCCATGGTCCATGTGGCTCAATATGTAAATTCAGGCCTGTATTCACAATATGTTAAAATTGCAATTTTTAATGATTAATTACATGAAAACCCATCCTGAAAACGTTTGAATATTTTATACATAATTTTACTTTTTATCTAAATGAAGTCAAGAATAATGACAATTGCAGTATTTAAGTCTAATAAACATTCACAAATGATTTAATTTAAAATTTAAAAACGAATTAATTAATATAATCTATTCAATTGATAAAAATATTTTTATTTAAATTTTATTCATTAGTTGCATTAAAATGTAGAGGACAGTATTGTACCATGGATTTACATTAGTATCTGTTTACAACACTTTTATTCCTACACCTTATTTTTTCTTTGAGCATTTGAATATATAAACAGCTATCGATAAAATACTTTCACCGCCACACATTTAAATTTGGTCTGTTATTATACCATGTGTATATGAAATATAGCAAGTTATACTAAGTTTAGTCCCAAGTTTGTAACGCTTAAAAATATGGATGATACGAACAAAATTTTGGTATGGGTGTTCATAAAATCACTTAATTAGTCCATTTTTGATTTCTGTACGTCTGTCTGACAAAACAATGATTCAGAAACGCTAAAAGATATCAAGCTGAAATTTTTATATCGTGTTCAGGACTTAAAATGTGAGATCGAGTTCGTAAATGAGCGACATAGGTGAATTGATTTTGGGGTCGGTAGGATCCATCTTGTAAACCGTTAAAGATAGAACAAAAGTTTTAAATATAAAAATGTTTCTTAAAAAATAAATAACTTTTGTTTGAAAAATTTTTTCGTAAACATCATTGTTTACCCGCGAGGGCGAAAATTAAGTTAAGAGACAATACAAAGTATGTATATAGGTGGCTGTATACTTCGGAAGTGAGAGGAAAGATACTCGTATAACTTTGTGTGTAAGAGTGGCTATATATCTTTACTTACATGACGTCAAAAAACAAACGATTGCGTAATAAACACTCTCTGTATATCGTTTGGGATTATCCCCCGATCACTTGGTACCTTTTTCACTCCACTTTTGGGTGAGAAAAAAGGTAATAATGCTGCTTCATCCTCTATAGATTGAAATGCTTAAGGTAGTTCCAGCATGAAATCACTTTTCGACAGATTTGGCCGAATTTTTTTTCTCGGGTTTATAATAGCTTTATTTATGAATTCCTAAAATTTCATAATTTTTGGCCGATTAGATCGCGAGATATTTAAAGACAAAGTTCGCGATTTTGAGGGTCATGTCCCAATTAAAGCATGTAAAATGTCCGGTCTCTCCAACTATTTTTTATGATATTATTATATATTGAAGAAAAAGTAGAAAAAAATGTTTATACAATAAAATTCTAAAAAAAAAATTTAGAAATTAATTTTCACTTTCGAGATATTAATTTTGACGTAAATTGATCGAAATTGGGACGTTGGCATAATTATTTCCCATTTTAAACGGTCAAAATTTCTGAAACTTTGGGAATTAATAGTAAGCATTATTAAATTCTTAAATTTAATTTTTCGTTAAATTATGTCGAAAAAAATTTTAACCATAGCTTTAGCATAGGAACTGCAGATACCATGCTGGAAATACCTTAAAATTTCGCTTTACCAAAAATTTTGTAAATATCTTAATTTCATAGATAAAAATTCACGAAAATTTTCGTTCAACAAGAAAGTCCAAAGATGATTAATTATTATTACTGAACACTCAGAGTGACTGGACGCTCAGAGAAGATGATGACCGTAAGAGAAACTTTTATGATTTTGAAAGTTTCAATCACATATACATTTATGCAGTCACCAAACTATATGTTAAAGTATCTAATGTTGAATAGATCACCTTCAGGTAGATATATTAGATATTAGTACATTATGATCTTGTACCATGGATCACAAGCTTTTTATCGACAGCTGTTCGTGTTCAAATTTTCAAAGAAATCAAAGGTTGTAGGAATAATAATGTTATAAGTAGAGACTTCCATTGTCATATTTTAAAAAATTCGTATCAAAAAATACATGAATGTAAATTTTGATTTATGGTACAACACTCCTCTACTTTTTACTTCATCTAATGAATAAAATTTAAAGAAAAAATTTATCAATTGAATAGATTATATAAATTATTTTTTAATATAAAATTAAATCAATTGTGAATGTTTATTAGACTTGATGCATAAACTAAAATAATCAAGTTTCTTGCCTTCAATTAAATAAAATTATGATAATAATTATTTATAATAATTAATTAATTATATATGTACAATATTATCTTCTAAATATCATTTATTCCAGATGAATTTTGTATACATTAGTAAAACGATTAGGTAAATTCGAATGTCGGAATGAACAATTAAGCAACAGTAGAATAATCGTAAGTATTATTGGTGACAAATTTCATGTTAAGGTTCATCGGACACTAAAAATTTGAATTTTATTAATTGCTTATGCGTATAATAATTAAAAAAAGTTTGGACTTGTGGTTGAAATTATTTGTACCTTATTTTCAACTTTGATGATCAATTTTGTTATAATTTCATGAATTTAGGCGAAAAATATGAATAAAATATTTCGATATCTGCCTTGGTTTTCGAAATATTGAAAGCTAAATAATTAAACAAAATTTTCAATTTTTGATATTTTGAAAATTAGTCCAGATATCGAAAAATTTTATTCATACTTTTCGTCTTATATTGTCACGTTATAACATTATTCACCATCAAAATTGGAAAAAAAAAATATTTTTTAATTTGTGTCCCCATTAAAGGTTTTGACTATTGAGCCAGGGCTCATACATTGTTAATTAGTCGGGCACAACGGGTTTTTTTTTTGTTTTCAATAATTTATTAAGGTTTTAACTTTAATTTGAATAGTTTTTTTTAATTTCCACCGACTTGTTTTGGAGAATTTTTTAAAACATATCATTCATCTACCGTTTTCCCATAAGAAGACATTAATTTATTTAAATAATCGAGCAATCCCCTCTAAAATTTAAAGAATTGATTTAGACATAGTCCAACTCCATATAAAAAAAATGAATCAAAAAATTTACTTACATTTTTAGAGATGGGTTCATCTTCGTGTATTGTCTTTAGAATCACTAACTAATTTTTAATTCAACACCTAATGTTCTACTACCTACATAATAAGTGACAGTGATTTATATCGAACAACTACAAAAGAAATTTTTCATTTGTCCTTGTAAAGTTATGCAGGATAGTCAGCTGTCTCACACTATATGTTTTAATCCCTAAATTTTTTCGTACTTTTTGTTTTCCACATATCGATGCCAACGGTTTCATATCTCCCAAGCAAATTGACGAATTTTTTTTAGTTTTTGGAAGCTATTTTTTATGAAAACCCATTCAGCCGTTTAAAGATCCTATTTCCATGTAACTGTTAGTATTTCAGCAATACAATTAATAAATACTTGTTTCTTTTAAAAGGATTGCTATCTTAAAAAAAATTGTTTTATTATGATAATTTTTTTAGTCTGTGGGTACGTCAGTCCCGATTTATAATATAATAAATTTGAAAAAAGATTTTAAAACGCTTGGTTGGTTTTAAACACATTCTAAGTTGATTTATCCTATGTTGGATCCAATATAGATCTGTATAGATAAATGAATCCGGTCAAGTACATTTTCAAAAGACTTCATTGACATTGATTTTTGCCAAGAACGGGGAGTATTTAAAGAGCTAGTAATCGAAATTAATGGAGAATCAAGTGCATTCGATCTGTTAAATTTGTGCAAGCATGACTTCATTACCTTTGAATATAAAACTGTTTATGAGACGAACTTGAATGAATGAGCTAATAGCTAATAGATTCTACGAGCTAATCGATTCCTTCGCCGTGACAAAAGTATATGCTGTGTAAGAATGTAGCAAGATTAGATAGGGAAAAAGAGTCCTAAAGTCTAAATCCGGGTTACCCATATGTTTCCTATATTTAATATTATGTCACACGAATTAACAGAGATAATTTATTAAACTGTTTTTATTTTGCACACAATTTTTGTGATTTTTTTGTGTGCAAGCATGACTACATTACCTTTGAATATAAAACTGTTTTTGAGACGAAGTTGAATGAATGAGCTAATAGCTAATAGATTCTAAGAGCTAATCGATTCTTTCGCCGTGACAAAAGTATATGCTGTGTAAGAATGTAGCAAGATTAGATAGGAAAAAAGAGCCCTAAAGTTTAAGTCCGGGTTACCCATATGTTTCCTATATTTAATTTTATGTCACACGAATTAACAGAGATAATTTATTAAACTGTTTTTATTTTTCACACAATTTTTGTGATTTTTTTTGAACAATTTATTTCAAACTCTGGAGAGAGTTCCTGACCGGTTAAAAAAAGCGTACATTCGAGGTGGAGATAAGTAGATGGTTTCTGCGGGATTTATTTTAGATTCTCAAAATAGAAAAGTAGCTAAGTTTGTGTCCTATCTTAAGGCGACCATATTCTATTAGGATAAATTCTTGGGGATTTATAAACAATTTTTAAAGTGAAAGAGCTTTTCTTTTGCATTGGCTCTTCTTTTCCTGAATAATAAATGGAAGTCTTAACGTGTCGTTAAATATCGAAAGAAGAATAAATCAAAAGAGTAAATTTTTAGAGATTTTCGAGTATGAAAAAAGAGTAAAATCTATTACATAAATGAAACACGAAACACGTTATATTTTCTCCCAGTTTTACTTTACGTTAGGAGTGGCAGTGTTTTGCAATTTTATCAAGTAATTTATTATATAGCCTCGCTCAAATTATGCTTTTGCAAATAAAATATTCTATATTCATATTCAATTCATAATTATGCGTAAACAATGCAATCATTTGCATATTTAATGAGTTTTTTATGTTAATTAAATGAATATTAATTATATTATGTATTTGAAAATTTTTAATATTTTTATTAGTCAATAAAAAATCACTGCAAATAAATTTATTTTCTAAATTGCATTCTGTTTAGGTAGTACCGTTATATAAAATAAATATTGCATTGATTAATTTTTTATTTAAAAATGTGAATATTGCGGTAATATATGCACTTTAGTGCACTTAAAACACTGGCGCTTTATGGTTGAGTCCGTGTCACAGAGAAAAATATTACACATGAATTGCAAATAAAAATACCAAATTAATTTAATATTTTTTCAAATTGCATAAGGAAGAAAGGTTCGATGAAAATTTTAAAGTTTACCAATTTTTGTTTCAAGAAATTTTACGTTGGATGAAAAAAATGCATCTTTCTAGCATGGATAGATCTGAAAAGCTTAATATTTTATTTTTCCTGAATATTTCAGGGAATTACACGTTGAATGCAAGAATATCTACGTAGCTTTTGAAATCTTCATGAAATTTTGTGAGGTTGTATAAATGTATCAAACTAATTATATCTGCTTACAAATAGGCATTTAATAATATAGGAACATGTCACATTTGAAAGCTCAAATAATTCGGTAATTTTTTACTTTAAATTCTGAAATATTTACTTTAAATCCCGATTATATACTGGCCAGGCCTGCCTGTATACATAATTTAGCGGGTTGTTTAAATCATTCTAACCAATCTTAACCAATTCCTACCCCTACTTATATTATATCTGATATGAAAGTTTGGATGGGTGGATGGATGTTTGTTAATCAATCACGCAAGAACGGTTGAACGAATCTGGATGAAATTTGACACAGAGATAGATTATAGCCTGGAATAGCACAGGCTGATTTGTATTCCGGTAAAATGTATGGCTTCCGTTGGATAGATTTGTTTTAATTTTGTATAGAGCAAAGGATCGACTTGATATTTTGCGAAAGTAGCCTGGGGTTCAGAAAGTGACTCCTATGGGATAGCATACAGGAACCGTCTTTTTTAAAGGGTTTTGTAAAAGTTCGTGAATTAAAATTTTAGCGCATTTTTCTCAAGAAATGTTTATTAATTTAGACAATAACGATAAAGACTCTCAAAATCTCTATTAGTCGCGGGTAACACCGGGAGGCGCAGCTAGTAATAAATATATAGCTCATCTTTCTATCATATCTAGAAGACTAGAAATGTGTTAGAATTTATATAGATGAGTGAGCAAGTTAGAGAGTGAGCTTCGCAAAGATCTAATAATTGAAGAAGAATCGATATGATTTTTTTACAAAAGACGTATAAAAGAATAATTAATTGATAAATAAAATTTAAAATTTTTGGTATCTTTTTCATTTTCACTCTTTATCAATAAAAATGCACGCATATGACAGAGGAAATTAAAGGAATTTCAAAAATTAAAAAAAAAAAAAATGTATAATAAACAGATTTCGACGTTTCGAATTTTTATTTACTCGAAACATAAAAATTACAAAATATAATAACAAAATCTTGTAAAATCAAACAAAAATTTGGACTATTATTCCACAATAGCCATTTTGTCACCAACTACGGCAGCGGCCATAGCAGTACGGCAACGAAGTACTAAACTAGTTAGTAAAAGTAACCATAAAACGATGGGTGCGTTTAATAAAGCAGCTACTGCACTTGTCTTGTACATAGCAACTGTTGCAAGTAATGAAACGGCATTCGCAAGTAAAATAACGGCTAAGCCCTGTGAACATTCGAAAAAGGAAAAATATACGTAATGGAATTCTTTTTTTTTCATTGAATAATTGCGTACTTACCAAATCGAGATTTTTTAATGCATAGATAACAATGACGTACGTCCAACATAAAGCTAATTGACCGCCATATGCTACAAGAGCTGGATTTTTGGTTGCTGTTTCTGTAACGAAAAATTCCAAACTGATTAGGATAGGAACGACAGTCACTGTGTTTTTCCTGACATGACAAGTTCAGTATTTTTTAACAAATAATATTTCCAATAGAAAATATTTCCAAAAACGTTCATTGAATGTAAGTTATAAAAAATTTTGGGGATTTACGTCTCAAATAATGTAAGATTAAAAATTGGAAATGAAATTTCCATTAATAAACTATTCTCATTGATAAACCACAGAAATTTTTAACCAAAAGTGTTACCCAGAAAGATTTTATCAAAATTTTCTATGTAGGAGCAGGAAAGGCTACGTTGCCTATCCTCTTTCAAAAGTTTCAGAAGGGGTCACCGGGGTCTTTACTTAATTATTCAATGTTAAAGTTCGAGTTTAATTGCATTGCTCTTATGGAGAAGTCACAAAAAAACGTAATATTTTGAAAGTTTTTGATAATTTTCACTTGAAATAAAAAAAGGATAAATGAAAAAAAAAACTTTTTAATAGAAAGAAAATATACCAGCAATTTCATAGAAAAGGAAAAAAGAAAAGTGTCTATTTATTAGGAATGAAATTTTTTACTATTTTTAACTTTGACGATGAATTTTGTTCTAACTTAATGAATTTAGATGAAAAATAAAAAGAAAATTTTCCGATATCTTCCTTGGTTTTCGAAATATCGAATAGCTTTATCTTTAAAAAAAATTTTCTATTTTCCAGATTTTGAAAATAATACCAGATATCGAAAAATTTTCTTCTTACTTTTCGTCTTATATGGTCAAGGTACAACATAATTCACCATCAAAATTGAAAATATATTTGATCCTTCCTCTACCTCGCTCCGATTTCTTTAAAATTTGTTCGAATAAAATGCGATTTGATTCCAAAAATTTAATCATCTATAAATAAATAAATTTAAAAAAATCATTATGCATTTGTCTTTCAAACTTTTATAAAAATTCAAAGAATTTTTTATTTTAAAGAAATCAACGATTAATTATTAATTAAGTCTTTAAGTACAGATTAAACTAAATAGAGTTAATTGCTTAAATATTCTGTGCATACTTCAAAATCAATATTTATTTTTGTAATATTTATAAAATTAAAAATATTGTTACACTAAGTAGGACCATAAAATCATAATAACATAAGAAGTAAAAGGTCATATATTGATTAACATCTATAGTTGAAAATGTGGTCAATCATTAGGTCCTTCCTTTAAAAAAAATTCATTTTATCAGGAATATTACGGAGCATTCCAATATATCGCAGGAGTATTTAGCCACGCTTTAATCACCTTTAAAGATCTTAGATTAAAAAAAAAATGTTTTTGGTCAAAGGTATAGTGTGCATAAAAGAGTAGATAATTTTCACTGGCTTTGTACTTTTAATATTTTTGAAAAAAAAAAACAAATTTTACAGACTTGCCATAGCTAAAAATCGATTGTTTACAAAGAAATTGTTGATAGGAATATTTATTTTAAAATAATTGTAAACTTTTGAAGTTTGTGATACAATTTTTAAAATTTAATCATTTAATTTCCTGTAAACACATTTCTATTTATAAATGGGATTTCAAAAAAATTTAACCGGTTTTATTTATAAATCAACTATGAAAAAAGGCTGGGATAAAAGAATTGTGAAAAAATTGATTAAAAAAAAAAAACACAAATTCAAAGTTGATCCATGAAAAAATTAAATTTTTTGCCAAATCAATTTTTTTACTAATGGCTTATATTTTTTAAGACCCTTATTAATGTTCATTAAGAAAAATTTGGGCTTTTAATTTGATCTAGCAATGTAAAATTGAAAAAAATAAACCATTAAATTAAACCAATAATTTTCCATTAAAGGAAATCGATGTTTTTAAATAGATTTATTTGTTTACATCGGAAAATATAATCGATTATTTAATAATCAATTTTTTTTATATTAAATTCAGTGGAACCACGATATCCGGACCCTGGCTTATCCGACACCCCCTTCAAGCCGACATGTCTATTATTAGCGAATATTTTTTTGGCAATCTTCGCTAATGTAGATAATGCATGATTGAACAGGTTACAACTTTGTGCTCGGCGGTGTTGAATTACAAAGTATTATTTTGTAAAAAATTCCGAATTTAAGGGAGTCTTAGACAATACTCTATAATCCGAGAAATTTGATACTTCGACACGGCCCTGCAAAACGTTTAGCGAAGTACCGTGGTTCCACTGTCGTAAAAATCACCAACGCGACATTTAACTTGATTTTTCTTTAACGAAATATTAAATTTATTATAAAATTACGACTTACCTCCCTTCATACCGGCACTAGCATTAAAAACTAAGGCGGCTGCTACACCACTAGCTGCTAAAGTGGTAATCCATGCAACATTGAATAAGTCTTTGGCGTTTGCCCACTCTGGTATATTCTTCATTGTACCTAACCATTTTTGTGCATCATCTTCGTTAACCAAATAAATTGCTCGTGAAACAATAACTGGTAAGATAGCTGATATGATTATCCGTTCAACTGAAGAGTCACCGTAAGCCATATTGATTGATTGATTTATATTTATTGACTAATAAAATATAAGTAATAAAATTTTTGTTATTAAATGTTGCTGCGTTCACGCATTCACTACTATTTAAAAAAATTTATTGATTGCAACTGTTTATATTAAGAAAAATCAGATAGTGGAAAATTTCTTATTACTGGGATCATTTATTTTTTAAATTCATGTGAGGTAGTAAGAGTTAGTCGATGCAGATTTTTTAAAAAATGCATTTGATTTTAACACCAAGAATCTTGTTGTCCTTGTATTTATACGATATAACAACTATCTCACGTAATGCCACCTTTTCCTATTGTTTAATAGTAAATGGTGGTGATATATTTACATTTTAGTTTCTACCTCCATATATCGTTAAAAAAAATACTATTTGTAAAGGATAATTAATTGTAGAGAGCTTTACTTTGTGGAACTCCATAATTAAGAAATAATATTTCCAATTTTCTTTGCTTAGTCCACTTTTATTTATTTAATATTTTAATAATTTAAAATATTTTTGTGAAAATATCTATGTTAAATGTCACAGTTATGAAAGTGTCTATGTTAGACGAAACATGTCAAAAAAATTTTAAATTATTAAAATACTAGCTGTTAAACCCGCTTCGCTGGGTTGTTTTTGCACATTTAAATATCAAAATTGTTAAATGAAAGACTTTTTTTTTAATTCTCTCTGTGTGTACGGAACAGTAAGATTTTTTTGGCCGATCCCAATATTATGTCTACACTCTCTGTGTGTACGGAAAAGTAAGGGAAAGATCGATAGAAACCCATGGAACATTCCAGAATATTCGAGAAAGTTCTAGAAAATTCAATAGAAATCCATAGAACATTCCAGAATGTTCGAGAAAATTCTAGAAAATTCGATAGAAATCCATAGAACATTCCAGAATGTTCGAGAAAATTCTAGAAAATTCGATAGAAATCCATAGAACATTCCAGAATGTTCGAGAAAATTCTAGAAAATTCGACAGAAACCCATGGAACATTCCAGATTGTTCGAGAAAGTTTGATAAACTTCAATAAAAATCCATACAAAATTCGAGAATATTCGAGAAAGTTCTAGAAAATTCGATAGAAATCCATAGAACATTCCAGAATATTCGAGAAAATTCTAGAAAATTCGATAGAAATCCATGGAACATTCCAGAATTTTCGAGAAAAATCGAAAGACATTTGCGCCAGTAGCGCCATCTAGTGAAAATTGTACTATTGACAGTGGGGCCTATTGTACTATTAGAACTATTTTTTTAATATATTTTCTATGAATTCCTAGATCATTTTTAATTCCACCCCCACCAAACTCCCTTATTCACAATGGGAGCCTAAGGGCTACCCAATGACATAATCCCCTACCGAAGGTCAATGGTTAGTTTTAGGGAAAATCGGGGACATACAAACAAACACTCTCTTTTTATATATATAGATTAAATAAATAAAAGTGGACTAAGCAAAGAAAATTGGAAATTTTATTTCTTCAATCCTGTTTGTAAGGACTATGTTCTTGGTTTACGAAAATATGTTCTTAGCAATTGTATTGTAAGTAAATATATTTTGGTTTTCGAGTATTTACCTAAATTACTTGTTTAGAGAAATCAGTAAACAATTGTTTCAATAAATTTTCACGTCTGTTATTATACATATTTTCTTTTTATACCATGTATATGAAATATATCAAGGTATACTAAGTTTAGTCCCAAGTTTGTAACGCTAAAAATATTGTTACTACGAACTAAATTTTGGTATAGGTGTTCATAAAATCACCTAATTAGTCCAGTTTCGGTTGTCTGTCCGTCTGTCCGTTAACACGATAGCTCAAAAATGAAAAGAGATATTAAGCTGAAATTTTTATAGCGTGCTCAGGACGTAAAAAAGTGAGGTCGAGTTCGTAAATGAGCAGCATAGGCCATTGGGTCTTGGGTCTTTTGAAGAAGGAAGAAATTGGAAATTTTGTAAACCGTTAGAGATAGAACAAAGGTTTAAATGTAAAAAATGTTTCTCATAAAAAAATAAACAACATTTGTTTGAAACACTTTTTCGTAAATATCACTCTTTACCCGTGAGAGTTCAAACTAGGTGCAAATTATATAGTTTGTATTATATGGGAATATCAGTTAAGTGTATGTATGTTTGGCTATCTTTCATCAACACTGTCTTTACATGGTATTTCAACAATTAATTCTGTCAATTGTTTTTTCACTTGTTTTTATATCTTTTTGTTCTATAATCTATAATATAAAAATGAATCGCTGAATGTGTTGAAGCGCAAATCTCGAGAGCAGCTGAACCGAATTCACTAATTTTTTTTTATAATAGTCCTTGAAGTACGAGGATGGCTCTTACAGAGATTAAAATTTAAAAAATTGCATGAAAAAGTCTAAAAAAAAAGATTCGTAATAGTAATTAAAAGTCAATTTAAACTTCAATACCATAGCATAAAGTTTAAGCGTTAGTAGAGGGGTTCCTGGAAAGCAAAACAATTGATTGACGTTAGTATCGTATAAATAGAAAGAACTAGCTGACTCGGTGTCCCGAATAGAATAATTAAGTGTTAGTAGAGGGGTTCCTGGAAAGCAAAACAATTGAGTGACGTTAGTATCGTATAAATAGAAAGTACTAGCTGACTCGGTGTCCCGAATAGCAGAATAAGTATTAAAAAAAAAAAAAAGGAATCGACTGTTAGGCGGTACGAAGCTCACCGAGTCAGCTAGTGTTTCGTAATTCAATATATATGTTATAGGAAAAGTTGATTGCTAGTAAGAGTTGCAGTGGCGTAACTATACCATCTGCAGCCCGTGGTAAATTCTTTTGATGAGGCCCTATCAGTAAAAATCGTCACGTTGTACTTAGTTTAGTTTTAATAAACAACCTAAGTAGTTATCCAACATTAATAATAATTTGATTTTCAATATTATGGGTTTATACATTTACAATGAAATAACGATTTCAATAAGATATTTAATAAGAAAAATCTTTTCTTCGAGCTTTCTGTTTTTTATTAATTTTAGTTTTGCAAATGAATGTTCAGCACTAGCTGTAGTCACGGGAATTGTAACAAATAACATTAATGCAGTGCATACTTCAGGAAAGCTGCAGGACATAAAATGATTCTTTATTAATAATAAATCAGTAAGGTCTCTAATACACGAAGACTTTTCTATTTTGTCTCTGAAAGTGGACCGAAAACTGAGAATCTCCCTGGTAAGTAATTCAGATATGTCTTTTTCAGAAATTCTAGAGCCTTTTTTTAATAAATCTGTGTCATTTAAAATTTGTATAGTTAAAGGCTGCAAAACACTTAAATTGGAAACAATTTCATTTATCGGAAGGAAATGCGATTTCAGTTAATTGATAATGATGTCCAATACTCGATAAAATAAGTTCGTCAAAATGGCGTTTTACTTTTCTCTGATAATTTTTAGAAATTTCAGGAATTATGGACCATTTTTCTGCTACACTATTCGTCGACTTATTCTCAAATTTTTCTCGCAAATATAGAGGTAATGCGTCGTTCTTACGTTCTTAGAATTTTTAAAATTTAATATTCTATTCAATAAATTGTTTATAAATAACACTGACCAAGTTGCTGGATGTCAGTCCGTCTGTCGATGTATAAGTATAGCTTTATAGGACAACTAATATCAATTACGCATAATTATTACGCATAATAATCATAATTAATATTTATATATTTATTTACTTGATATGCCCTATTGGGCTAATCAACCCATACATTAGCTCTAATAAATAAATAAAATTAAATAAAAATATATTACTACCATATAACACAAAAAAAAATTTTTTTTCCTTACAAAAAAATTTTTCTTTTGGACGCATTATTATCAATCAAATTCTGTTTCAAGGGCGGTTTTTTTTTTTCATTTGTCTACGCATACGTTCTACTGACTTAGTACACTAGTATCATCCGGATGACCGTAAAAAATGATCTTGCGCGTGGTTTGGAAACAATTTTAAAATTTCTAGCACAGTTTTACTAGATACCCAAACACATATGTGAAGAAAAAAACCTCCATTAATAACTCAGACCTCACTAATAATATAAAAATCAATTAGAAGAAATTTTTCGACCGATATTTCGCACGTTACCG
The DNA here is from genome assembly GCF_905475395.1 of Chrysoperla carnea. Taxonomy (NCBI): domain Eukaryota; kingdom Metazoa; phylum Arthropoda; class Insecta; order Neuroptera; family Chrysopidae; genus Chrysoperla; species Chrysoperla carnea. The sequence goes on along the minus strand of NC_058337.1, from coordinate 121,489,010 downwards.
ATCAATTAATCAAGCAACTATTGAAGAAAATTTTATGCACAGACAGGTTTATAAAAAAGCACGCGTATATGAGCTATTGCAAAAACGCTCTTCTTGGGCATATTAAAAACTAACTTTTCACTAAGGGTCGTTGAAAAATATATTTTTTTCAAAGAGATACAGGCGTTTAAAAAAAATAAATTGCAATTTTTAACATTTTTTTTTTTTCAATAAATTTTTTATTAGATATTTTTTTGAAATCTAACTGGGCTAGATCGATCCGAACTAAGTTACGCATTTTTTGTTGGAAACTTTTTTTGACATAAAGCGTATTTTAAAAAAACTGATTTTAACCAACTTTGGCAGCCATTTTGAATGTGATCCCGCACTTTAAAAGTGTAAAACATTGAATTCTACGGAAAATGTTCGACTTTTCACATGTATCGATTTGTTGTATCTTGGCTTTGGCTCGCAAAATTTAGATTGATCAGTCTATTATCAAAACAATGTATTGTCTATTATCATAAACAAAGTGAAACGTTGGATCGGAAGTGTCATGTCATGAAACATAAATTATTTTGCCCGATAACCTCATTGCGCTACTGTTCAGTATTTCTCTTTAAAAATTTCCCACTTTCAAAGACTGCTTGCTCATCCGTAGCATTCAAAATACTTTATAAACACATTAACCCTTCTTTCCTCCGATCAAGCCTATTAGCCTCGCTGATTCCAAGATAGTCAAAGATTAAATGGCTATCATATTCTTTGGCTATCAAATTTATTTTTATTTTCCCAGAAGTATCTTCCCAAGCGGTAGTTAGCCAGCACTCTACTCGTGCTTTTCTGCGCTACTGCCAAAGTATAAGGCGGTCAATTTTGTTGAAAATGTCCAAGGAGGGCATATCTTTTATATTATGAAACATGCCTCTTCTGTGAAAAACATGTAATTGTCCTTTGATATACTCTTTTTTTGACTATAAGGGATATTCCTATCAGTAAGTTTATTTATGCCAGTTTCAAACTCCTGAACTAGCTCGAAGATGTTGTCTTTTAGCCCATGGTCGAAACTACAATAATCGATATCGTTGAGCTTTGCTAACGACAGTAAATTTGATTCAGGTTTAACCTAAGCTTATGCCGAAATCGACAGTAGTCGTTGAATACTTACAGAACGTGACTGGTCACGTTTTTGCAAAAAATGGGAGTGCTATATTTTTCAAGCATCTTAATATTTCTCCAGCCTGTTTTTCTGTCACATCACGAGATCTTCCTAAATTCTTTATCAATTTCCCAGATTTACCCTTCATTTTAAAGCTTATCTTGTGCTGGCTAATGACGAAAAACAGACTAACGGTCTAAATCGGTCCTCAGTTTTCTTGCTCTCACTCCAGTTTTATTTATTTTATTAACTGAACATGAGCGCGAAATATAAACTTAATATTTTATATTTACTTAATATTTTAGACATAAATGTTAGGGGTGAAGAAAAGTACACCTGAACAGCAAGTATGCAATTTTGAAAGTCATCTTAGGAATAGTTGGTCATCTTTGGCTCAGGTGTCTTATACTTAATATTTTTGACTTAAATGTTAGACGTGAAGAAAAGTGCACCTGAACAGTAATTGAACCCAAAAACCGTAGAAGAAGGACACTGCATATCCTTCCTTTTTTCTTTAATATAAGGCCTTTTTTATTATAATTTTTATTACAATTATTGGAGAGGATTTTTGTTACAGGAATAAAATGGTGTAATTTAATAACAACAATAATTTTATAGTATAGTCATCTGGTAGTTTTACCTGGAAAGTTTTCCGGGAGTTTTAAAAATGGGCGATTTTTTAGATTTTGAGATGCTGTTTTCGAATTTCGTCTTTGCTACCTCGTATCTTTGCCTTTTGCTATTTGTATTGTATACAGATATTTTCCTCTTAAAATGACTCGGATAGAAGATATCATTAAAAAACCGCTTTCGTCGGCATTTTTCCAATATGGGGAGCGAGCCGAGGATAAAAATACGAGATAGAAAATGGAAAAAGTACCTCAAAATTTATAAAATCATCCCTTTTCAAAACTCCCGGATAACATTCCAGGTAACACCCTTTTTTTTTTAACCAAATGAGTCATTAAAAATATATTTTAAACGTAAATATTACAAAACATAACAATCAAAATCTGATCAAAAGCTTATCAAATTTTGTCCACAAATTAAAATTTATCATTTCCTATCGATAACAACCAAAATGTGTTATAATATATAACAACTTAAATTTTTTCCATGATACTCAATTTGTCGTCGCCTCCAACCAATGCAACAGAATTCGATTTCCGACAAGAGAATAATAAACTGGTTATGAGGAATAACCATAGAACAATTGGACCATTTAACAAAGCTGCCACAGTGCTAATTTTTAAGAACGAAATAGTTGCAACTAATGCAATTCCATCTAAAAGTAATAAAACGGCTAAACCCTGTAAATTTGAAAAGTAAAAACATGCGTTTAATAGAATTCGTGTTTCTAATGAAATATATTTTATAGTTTTTTTGTACTTACCAAATCGAGACTTTGTAACCCATAAATAGCAATGGTATACAACCAACATAAACCTAATTGAGCAAGATAGGCTAAGAGCGCTGGATTTTTAGTTACTGTAACAGAAATTTTAATTGCTTCACAAAAATTTTAATGAACAAAGAATGTTAATATTGAAATGTAGTTATAAATTATTAATAGAAGTCGAATTTAAAGTAATCCAGTTTTTTTATAAACAGAGTATTGTATTCGTGAACAAATTCAGTTTCAAATTTCAACGAAAAACTATGTTGATATTTGAAACTATTTTTACTCTCTATTTTGCTGCCTTGTTTTGATAAAATGATGTATATCGAAATATTGAAAAGATACTTGCAATTTAATTTCAAAAAATATAAAACTTTAGGCATCAATTTCATCAACGATATCAGAGTAATTAATTAAGATTACCTAGCTTGTATCTATTTCATTACAGACAGGCAATCGAGGTATTAAACTCGGAAAATGAAAAAAGGAAATTTGACATTTTTTTCTAAACCTGGAAGTTTTTTAGATAGAAGCTTCCAAAAATAAATCGTCATTTGGAAGAAAATTCGATGCTGACAAAATTAACGATTATTGTGTGGTTTTAAAACACTATTTGATTCAAAACTTAAAACTTAGATCTTATATATTGGACAATTCTAAACAAATTTTGTTCTATGGCGTTTTTCACCTAACTCATCCCTTTTTGCTATGTTGGCGTTTTTAAAAACAATCGTTTTTTAGGCTTAATATATTTTTTTTTTTACATTTTTTGAAATGCTTATACCTCACTCGATAATCATTCGATAATCGTCAAATTTTTTGATTTCCATTTTCAAAATAATTCTATTTTCAAGGATTTACATGATTTTAGGAATATTAAGAATTTCTGAAAAATAGTTTTATTCTGAAGACATTTTTTATATCAATATCAAAAATTTATAACAAATTTCTGGTAAAAATATAATCTTCAAAAGGATTTTTACGCTCAAAATTCAATTAAATTAAAATAAATTCAATTAAAAAGACAATTTTGATGCAAAAGTACCTTTAATTTGGTAATAAAAAACAAACACAGAAAACGCTAATTGAATGACACGGTAATAATAATAATAATAATATTTTATTCGTTCTTTCGATATACAATGTATACATAGAATTCGTCAAAAAAAAAAAAAAAAAATTTATAATAATAATAATAACGAATACGGTAAATCGAGAGCAACAAGAATAATAACATGTATTCGTAAGAGCAGGTTGTGGTTATCTAACTACATCAAAAAACCAGTTTCACTTCAAAATAAATGAGTTGACCTTTCTGACTTTCTGTTCAAAAATTTGATATAAATACACCACTGTGCAACGTTTGTTAAATTATTAAAAACCCAACTTATAAATATGCAATTGTGTTTGTATATGGAGTATGTGTATACACACAACGTTCAAGTATTATATACAGAAACAAAAATGTCGTCACAAACAATGCACGTAGACATGAGCATATTTTTATAAACTCGACGATAATGGACAAGTTTACTTTCAAGGCGTCCTACCTGATAAAATATCTATAAAAATATTTATAGTTACCGTGTTTTTCAACGCTAGCATTAAAAATTAGAGCTGAGGCTAAACCACTAGCGGCATAACATGTAATCCATCCAATATTGAATAAATCTTTGGTTTGAGCCCATTTGGGAACATTTTTTAATGAATGCAACCATTTTTGAGCATCTTCTTCGTTTGTTAAATAAATTGCTCGTGCAACAACAATTGGCACCAAAATTGAAATGACTGCACGTTCAGCTGCACTATCAGACATATTGACTTATTATTGATTATCGATTATTGATTAATAAAGGATTATGTTTACTTTATGTTGTTCCCTTTTGAGCAGACATAAAATAATAAAAATTTAATAGAAATACGCATTTATATAGACAAAATCTGTAATTTAAACATTTATGTAGGCATGCATAGGTAGGTATGTATTCCGATGCACGATTAAAAGGGAGTAATGGGTAATGCAGGCGGAAAAAACCAGTGGCGAAGTTTTGTAACATGGTATTATACAGCAACTTTTCGTAAAACAATATTCTGAAGTTTATTGAATTTTTGAATGTAGGATTTAAAGTTGCTTAATAATTTGAATAAGTCGGGAAAAAGTGTCGAAAGTGGGGAAACAGCACCACTTTAATGATACTTCTTGTAACCTAGTAGGAGGTATTTTTAGTCGCTGGTTACGAATATGATATCCGATTACAAAGATTCTATGATGTTTTCCGAACTTCTAGTGCAAAGTTTGAACCATAAGTACTTAGTTCGCCGTTTTTGTGCCAAAAAAGAGAAATTCTTGGTCAAAAATAGTGTGATTTTTGGAATACTTGACAGAGTTTGCTTAATCGGTTTCGTACGCAGCGACCAAAAATTCCTACTTGATGGCAATTTTAAGCCAAAATAAGCATTTCATAAAAATTTGGCTTTCATATGCCCCCTTATGACTAGGTTAAGTTGGCTGAATGTTTCTGGGGGCCCTATAAACACGTTAAAAAATGTTTCATTAAAATCGGTGTTGTCTCCTCACTTTTCCTATGCATCCCGGTTTATTAGTTATACTAATAGTCACTCCAATATTTTTTGATTTTTCGTTCATGAAACAGTTACAAGTCATTTTAGGAAAAATAGGATGAGATAGTTCTTCTTATATTTATTTCTATGCTCATGATTTATCTTATCATTGATTTGGTACAAAAATCCCAAAATCCCAGTTTTGAATCTATCTTCAGAATTGGTCTCCAAGGTATACCTGGTGCCCGGGGTATAACTGCATTCCTGTCGTCTCCTGAAGTTTTCGGGAAATAGTTATATAATCCGTCCAAACTCGTTACGCGGGAGTTTTTGAGGTCGCTGGGTATCCCGGGCGATTCTGTTGAGATATTCGTGTTCAGCGACCTTAAAACTCTCTCAAAATTTGATTTGATATTTCAAAAACTTATTGCTCTGCCACAGATTAAAACGCACGTATTTGTACACTACAAGCCTGTTAGCCTTGTATACGTACGCTAAAATAGATATTCGCACGCCGATCCACCTTTTCCCTCCAGATACATACATACAATGTTGATATTTGTTTGGTATTAAATTTAAAAACATTATTGTCCGTGCGTTGTTTAATTAATTGACAACACTTTAAAACTTAATTAAATGCATAGGTATACGCATAATTATTATCACTACAATATTTAAATATATACTTTTAATTTTTTAAACAGGTTGTTATATAAATAGTATGTAATTAATATTAATAACTTTTATTACTTGCTATTACCTATAGGAAATGAAGCTTTTAAGGTTGCAAATTCTATGGAACAATATGACTTGTTATTGGATCCGGCTCAAAATGTTTGTATGAGTGTGTAGAACAAAGTCAAATTGGTTAGGTTAGGTAAGGATAGGTTATATTGGCTGTCCACGAAGAACACACTTAGGTTATAGAGCCCATTGTGATACCATATAAGTGTTTTACCACTTTTCCGCTGATAATTTCATTTATCAGCTTCTCATTTTCAGAGGCTGAGTGCACCTTCTTCATGCATATACCATGCACTACACCAGCCCATCAAAACTATTAATTACCGCTACTCTAAGCATACCGCAGACGGAATTGGCTACGCCTTAACCAACTGAGATAATAGTGCGAAAGAGTGCTTTTACAATTGGTACGCGTACTAGCGCTTAGAAGTTCGCCCAGGCTTATTCTGCTCTAATATTATGAAATTTGAGAATATAGTTATTAGATATTTTAGGGTATTCTAAGCATTTTAGGGTATCTCATGGTATTTTTTTCTAAAAACTCACCATGTTTTGAAATACAAGTCATTGAAAAACAAAAAAACTTAATTTTGATGAAAATTTGATATTGTCGAAATTAACTATTATTGTATTATTTCGGTCAAATACTTGAAACTTGACTTGAAACTTGTTGTATCTCATATTTTGAATGATTTTAAACAATTTTTGTCTCTTGACTCTTTTTCCCTCATCTCACCGTTTTTGAGATATATGATATTGCGAAAAGTTAGTTGTTTATAATTTTTGGAAGTATTTCGATATTTCTCCAATTTGAACGATTAAAAATGTATTCTTTTTTTTTAAGGTTGTTATCTCCCTACATGGGCATTACAATGTCAGAAAATTTTCGGATTTTTTATACGTATGAAGGATATTATAATACAATTACCATAAAAATTTCGATGAACCGCCTTTAAACAGTTGACAGGTAAAGTATAGACAAAAATTATACACTATTTCACTATAAGCTTATATACTCTTACCAAGTATATAATCCAAAATTTTCTTCCAATTTCCTGTAGGATAGACAACAACCTTAATATAAAACGGGATTTTCGTTATGGGATAAGATGATGTACTTTAATAAAAACAATAATTCTAGGCATTTAAAAATTTATTTGAAACGAAAAAGTTTAAGAAAATAACGTTCAAAAATTTGTAATTCCCTTTCGATAACAACGAAAATGTGTTAAAACAAGTAACAAACTTAAATTTTTTCCACAAAGCCCAATTTGTCATCGTCTCCAGTCGATGGAACAGAATTCGCTTGCCGACAACGGAATAATAAGCTGGTTACGAGGAGTAACCAAAAAACAATTGGTAAATTGAACAAAGCAGCTACAGTGCTAATTTTAACGTATGAAATTGTTGTAATTAATGCAAATCCATCCAAAAGTAATAAAACGGCTAAGCCCTGTAAATTGAAAAATATAAAAACATGTTTCCCGTGGAAAACTTGATTATATGTCAGGATATCTCTGATGATTTCTTTTGACCAAAAATGGTAAAATTGAGATCATAATAGATCTAGTTATATCTTAGTAGAGATGTACACTTGTTCGTTTGTGTAAATTTACTTACATCACAATTGATGTACAGTAGTTCATCTGTGTACATCAGAGTACATCAACGTACATAACCGTACATCATTGTTGGTCTATATTTGATACTAGATTTATTTTGATATCATCATATAGCTCCGATTTTGATGCATTTTTTTGAAAATGATTCTTTTTGTATATTATTTAAAATCAGAAACATTTCAGAGGAGGAAAATTATCTGGGAGGGGGGATAGGCAATATTGCGACTGATATATCGACGCCCAGTCTAAATTGCTAATGATAGAAGTTTGAAGCGACTTAGGCTGGGCATCGATATATCTGTCGCGACGTTGCTTATTCCCCTTCCAGATTATTTCCTTCTCGGGAATGTTTCTGATTTTAAATATTATACAAAAAGAGTCATTTTGAAAAAAAAAATCAAGATCGGAGCTGTTATTGAGGAATCCCGAGTAAAAACATTCATTGAGACGACTACTAATATATAATCCAGTTTTTCCCGGATTAGAATTCGTGTTTAAATAAAAATATTTTATGGTTTTTGGTACTTACCAAATCAAGACTCTGTAAACCATAGATAGCAATGGTATACAACCAACATAAACCTAATTGACCGGCATAGGCTAAAATAGCTGGATTTTTAGTTACTGTAACAGAAATTTTAATTTTCATACCATCTTTTGATTTGGTTGAATTTTTAATGGTAAAAAATGTAATTTGCTTCTTAAAATATCAACTGGGCGCAGTTAATTAATTAAATTTTGTTACAGTGATTTCAGTGCATGGAAGAAAGTTCTATGTAATCATACCTCAGGGTAAAATGAATGTTTTCTGTATTTTCGAACGTGTTCTTAAATCGTTGGCATCTTTATTTTTTATGAATATAGATGTCAAAACAAAAACATAGATGAGCCATGAATGAATCCGGTAAAATGATTTTCTAAAGTACATTTTTCATTCGAAGAAAGCAGGGTTTTTAACGAAAAACTTGAATATCTCTAAAACTACTCGATAGTTTTACATGAAAAAAAATTGATGTTATTAAATACACAAACAGATATTTTTCCCTCTATTATCATTTAAATTGGACTATTTCCGGAGAAATGAGAATAAAAAAAGAAAAAACGATAAAAAAAGGCGGTTTTTCACCATTTTCTCGGAAATTTTGAGAGCTATGTTAAAAATGACTTATATAAAAGTTCTGGATTTTGGCGTGATCTAGAACTTCTTTACTGAACATTTTTTATTTTGAACGCAACTTTAGTCAGAAAGCGCTATTATACAAATTCTCATCCCCTTTTCACTCCCCAAAATCACACTCCAACTTTCTTGCTTCCAATCGTTAAACTACTGTTTACAATTTATTTATTTTTTTGGAGTGATGTATTACTACTTTAAGGTGCTTCTGTTTTTAACGATTGATGATTTTAAACAATTCTCCTCAGAAAGAACACTAGTACTTTTGGGTACTACCACTTGAAAGACGTTAAATTTTCCAATAGATAAAATATCTACTTACCATGTTTTTCAGTGCTAGCATTAAAAATTATCGCTACAGCTAAACCACTAGCGGCATAACATGTAATCCATCCAATATTGAATAAATCTTTGGTTTGAGCCCATTGTGGAACATTTTTTAATGAATGCAACCATTTTTGAGCATCTTCTTCGTTTGTTAAATAAATTGCTCGTGCAACAACAATTGGCACCAAAATTGAAATGACTGCACGTTCGGCTGCACTATCAGACATATTGACTTATTATTGATTATCGATTATTGATTAATAAAGGAATATGTTTACTTTATGCTGTTCCCTTTCGAGCACACATAAAATAAAAAATATTTAATAGGAATATGCCTTTATATAAAAAAAACTGCAATAACAATTGAAAGGGAGAAATGTACAATGCAAGCAGATAAAAACCAGTGGCGAAGTTTCGCAAAATGGTAATGGTTATGATATAGTGCTATAAAAGTAACGGGAAATTGAGTAACCGTATGTATTCGTTACTAAAATAATCAGGGGTGTGTTACTTTGGCACTACCATGAAAAGTTTAAAGAATTCTGATAAGAGTTATGAATTCCTTTGAAAAAAATAAGGAGTTCTTAATAGTTTTTAAAAAAAAATTGCCTTATCAAGCAAACGAAAATCGACTTTGAAAATTCATGAGGCTAACGTATCGTTACGCTAGCACCACCATGAAAAATTCTAGGGGCTCTGTTGATATTTCTTAATTCATTGGGAAAAAATAAAGAGTTCTTGATAGTTTTTAAAAATAGTTTCGATCATTAAAACTTCGAAAAACGAATTTAAAAGTTGACGAAACTTTACGTTGGCACCACCATGAAAAGTTCCAGGAGTTTTGATCCGAGTTCTGGAATCTTTGGAAAAAATAAGAAGTTCTTAATGGTTTAACAATAGTTCCGGTCTTTAAGACATCGAAAATTGACGTCGAGGTAAATTGGAAAGATAGCGGAGCTTATTAAGTTAAAATTGAAAGTACTATTAAGGTAAATGGTAATACATCACTTTTATTTAAACATAATACATACCATATAATCTGCGCCTAATTTACGCCCTCACGGGTCAACAGTGATTTTTACGAAAAAATATTTCCAACAAAAGTTATTATTTTTTATAAGGAACCTTTTTATATTTAAACTTTTGTTCTATCTCTAACAGTTTACACGATGGGTCCTACGGACTCAAGATTCTATACCTTGATCTCGAACTTTTACGTCCTGAGCACACTATAAAAATTTCAGCTGGATATCTCTTTTGCTTTTTGAGTTATCGTGTTAACAGACGGGCAGGCAGCAGCCAGCAATTGACTTATTAGGTGATTTTATGAACACGTATACCAAAATTTTGTTCGTGGCATCTTTATTTTTAAGCGTTTCAAACTTAACTTGAATAAACTTAATATACGTTGATATATTTCATATAGCATGGTATAAAATATAATTGTAGTCGCTATTCTCAAAATTTGATTTGTTGTTTCAAAATTTTTTTGCTCTGCCACGGATTAAAAATTTTTGCACTCCGATACCCGTTTTCCTTTTTTCTGTAAGCTATATATGGTGATAAATTATACCACATTATTGTTTGCGCGTTGCTAACATTGAAAATTTTAAATTTTAAGGTAGTATGGGTAAGATATAAAAATTAATTTAGAACAGTTAGCCTTTTATTATATTAAAGATAAGCATCTTAATAATGTTTTATTCAAGTTTGAGGATGCCCTATCGACTTTTTTAATGAAATATTGAAAACTAAAAATCGTAGTTTTTACATTGACTCAATGGGATCCCGTGCGTTATTCTTTATACAAGACCAAAATTCTCATATTTCTAAAAAACTGTGTTCACATAATAATGCACCACAAAAAAAACTTAAAGATCATTATAAAAAAAATATTAACGATCATGTCACATTGTAATTTCCGTATATTTCATTAAGAGTATGATACCTAACTTTAAAAACCATTAACAGATGTTGTTGACATCGGTTGACAAGTTTAATTAATGTCACAAAAAATTGTTTTTATAAAATAGACAATCGACTCCGAAAATTTTAAAGAACCAAAACTCGGCGCTTTAAACCATTGTAACGTTGCCTAAATCTATTATTTTCATTATGATACAGACGATTTCTAGAGTATAATATGTTGATAATATAGGAATATATAACTACAATAACTAATCAAATGAATGGTCAAATTATTATTATTATTTTTTTTTTTTTGGTAATAGAATTTTATTTATTATTAATTGTTATAAAATCAGTTTAATTGCTATGATAAATTATGGTAATGTGTGTATTAAATTTTGAACGGTATTTAAAATTTTGAAAAAAAAAGTTGGTCTGTTGACGACCTATACTACCTTAATTAAATGCTCTAGGTATACGCATAATTATTATCATTATAATATTTAAATATAGGCTTCTATATTATAAACAGGTTGTTATATAAATACTATGTAATTAATATTAATACATACTATTGAATATAAACACCAGGACCGAATTTAGGACCGGGCCAGTGGGGCCATGGCTCCAGAGAAGAATTATTGGTATGTTTTTTAATTGATCCCAAATTTTATAGAAACAAAAATAAGTTTTCTAGTGTAGTTGTAGTAGTGAAGGTTGTCTTGTGTAGTTATAGTTAGAACTAAAGGCCAAAAATCTTGTACCTAATTAATTTATCCCGCCACTTTTGCAAAACAGCACGAAAAGAAGAAGGGCCTGAATCGAATGAAATTTTTCTCTACCAGATAATTTTGCAAAATAATCTGCAATCTAGTTTTTGTAATGTAGAAGTGGTAGAGGCTATAAAGAACAGATTGCGAATGCCAATGACTTAAGAACGCTTGTCGAGACAACGACATTCTCCCAACGAATCCCGTTCGTTTACTTTAAATTTATTACGATTAGATGTGATGCTTCATCGTTTCGGATTATAGGATACATTATAGATTATATATAGGATACTATTATCACGTCGCTATCGATGAAGTATTGATATCAGATAAATTAATCTCGGGACCATTTCACGTTGGCTACGCAGTTCACGCTTTACGAATTTTTACTTTTTATGATTAAATACAAATTTATACTATGATGTGTAGAAACTGACAATAACGATTTACAAGATTAATTACTTTGTTAGGTTATTAATAATTTTATTGACATTTCATACGGGTTTCCTTTATTAAGTCCTGGCTTTTAACTTCCACATACAGATGTGAACTGCTATGTGGAGCCTATGGTATTAGACGTTAAAAAAACCAAAGAATGTAACTATATTTTGCCAGGCAGAAATTTGGTTACTTTACTAAAGCACTGCTCGCGTTAATTAACTCTTGCTCTGAGATGAAAGACGTAGTTAAGTTCAATGGCAAGACAAACATTCGAAAGTTATCTTTCTTAAAGTAAACTCTCGCAAACGTTGCCCTCGTACCAAGTTTTTTACCTCTAGGAATTAGAAACACTATTTTGCGTTATTTCAGAAAACATTATTTCACTAGTGACTAATACTTAGAGACGATGAACATCATATTTTTGTATTGCCATCAGTTTTAGAAATGAAGTTCCTTAACGCGGCTTGCCATGGTGAGAAAACTGATAGAAATCGTCACGTAAGCGAGTGAGATATGGTAACCACTACATGTTCACCTACTTGAGACTTACCAAATTCATTACTATTCTGTTTTTTATGACTGAAAGTTTATTTTCGATCTCTTCGAAATCACGAACCATAATTTATGCACTATTGAGGACTATAAATAAACTAAAGTACAGTCTTGGGCAAAATCATTTTTTGCGATTTTGGTAAAGCTTGTCACAACTTAATATTATTTCAATGTGGGAAATTCGCGTGTTTAGATTTTAATCTGTTAATAGAAGTTAGGAGGCGTTCATACCAGAATTTTTTAATATCTTTATTAGCATATTCTCAATAACACGGTACATGATAATAGTTAAGAATAGTTAATTTAAATAAAGCCTCTTTTTTTATTAGCATTATGATAGAAAGTTATTCTTACATCCTGTAAATCGAAAAAAAATTGAATCAATTAAAATCGTTAAAAACATAATCAAGTAATAAAAATAGGTTTTTTCTTGCAAAAACTTAACTCTGGGCAATATAAGCATTACTATAAATTCCACGCTAATCCCGATGGTATCCATAAACAAATTTATCCCGAATTGTGATACACCTTCATAAAGATCTTGAAAATAAAAAGCTAAATATGCCAACATCAAAACGATAATGGACGAAGAGACGAGTTTTGCTCATGATCTGTAGTCCTTCCAATGTTGTTGTCAGTATTTAAAGGGGGTGAACATTTTTCCGAAATTGCGGATAAAATCATTGATGCGGGGTTGGATAGTGCGAGGGTAAAAGTGAAAATCTGCTCGTGATATGTAATATGTCCACACTTTTTCCAATAAAATTTACGTCACTTAAGAAGTGAAAATTGAAGTGGGTGGATGACTAGGTCTTGCTTTAGGAGTGAAAAAAAAAAATAAAAAAATATATTTTTTGTTTTAACATTTCATAAAACAGGGTACAATTTGTGGACATTGGTTACTAATAATGTAAGTAATGTAAAGTTTGGAGTTTTTATTAAATAATGTATATATTCAGCGATATATTATTATACGATTTAAATGAAATTTGGTTCAGAGATAGTCTAGAGTCTGAGATAGCATAGATTTAAATAAATATGACATTCAAAGTTCTCAGAGCTATTTTCGCATTTATAATAGTAAGGACTAGTAAGGATTTGTTTATTACATAATATATTGCTTATTGTTTAATAAAAACGCCAAACTTAACATTGCTTACATTATTATTAACAGCCGTCCATAAATTGCATCTCCTTCACCCTGCTTTATGAAATGTCAAAACAAAAAATATAATTTTTTAAATTACTTTTTAACTCTTTAGGCAAGACCTAGTCACCTTCCCACTTCAATTTTCACTTCTTCGGTGACGTAAGTCATTTGGAAAAAAGGCGGACATATTACTTATCGAGCAGTAATTTTATCTGTTATTATCAAAAAAGGTTACCCACACACCTCCTTTACATAACGACAACATCATTGGAAGGACTACTAAAAAATTGGTATAAAAAATTATTTTAAACAACTTGTTTCGGTTTAATTATTTTGTTAATAATTATAGCAACAGTTTTTGTTTTGGAACTTATTTTTTAGTGTGATTTCAGAAAATTAATGAAGACTTGGATTACAATAATTTAAGAAGATAATAAGTATATTTAACTTTATATAATAACTACCTATTCAACAATTCATATTAAGTCTTAATTATGAAAGTCATTAAAAAAGTTTTATGCAAATTTTATCATTATGTACAAATTTTGTATTTGCATATTTCATTTAGCATTTGCTAACATTTATTTATTTATCTACGCAATGAAAGTAAAAATTAATTATTGATTCTTGCAATGATTAGATTGTCAACAACTGTCAATTCTTATTAACATTGGCATAAAAAATTGATTCAATCACTCTCTACGATGTTTATGGGCAACCTGTGTGTTTATAAGCTCTCAGGAGCGCCACCAACCAATGGGCAAGTGAGCTGCAACCTGAAAGAGACTAAATATGATTTAAAAGAAGTAATTTTAAAGAGCCGTGTTTCTTAAAAAAGACTAAAAGAATTTTTGCACTTTTCTTACGGCTGTGACTTTATTCGACAGATTTAGAGATGAAGACTCAAAAGTTCTTAGAATAGTCTGAAATATAAAATTTTATTCGTTTTAAATCAAATATTTGATAATAATCATACGATAATCGTCAATTTTTTTGATGATTAAATTTTAGCTTAAAATTGCGAATTTTTTTTAAATAACTCTTATATTTCCAAACGGTGAGGTGAGGAAAAAAGAGTCAAAAGGCAAAAGTTGTTTAAAATCATCCGAAATATGCGATACAATAAATTTCAAGTCGAATTTTTGATCGAAACCACACAATAATCGTTAATTTTGACAATATTAAATTTCCATCAAAATTAGGTTATTATTGTTTTTTTTTTTTTTCAATCACTTGTATCTCAAAAACGTTGAGTTTTAGGAAAAAAAATAACGAAACAAAAAATGCTTAGAATACCCAAAAATATAGGGTTCAATCTGTTTTCACGAATTTCAAGATTTTTCAGAAAAATAAGATTAGGCTGGATACATGACTTTTTTAACGTTCTGCGTCCAATTCAATGGCCTTTGAAAGGTTATTCCCAAGTATTCAACATTTTGAGTCTGTTGGATTTCAGTGTTCAACACCTTCAATTCAAGTGGATATGAAGAAAATTTTATCTTCTTTGTGAATAAGACGAACTGAGTCTTCGTAGGATTAATTTTGATTTTCCACTTCTTGAAATAGCTTTCAATCGTGGATAGGCGAAACTGGAGGCAGCTCGAAATAAGTTTCGGCTGCCAGGAAGTTCAGTAGATTGCTGTATCGTCAGCAAAGAGGGCCGTTTCTGTAGGTCGATCCTTCGTAATATAGTTTATACACAATATTGGTTCAATGTACTTTGATGGAGATGAATTCGAAATTTTTCGGTTTTATAAATAGGAAATCAAGAATTTCAGGATGCAGGTAGGTATGTTGACTTTGGAAAGATTGTGGATGAGTCCATCGTGTCAAACCATATCGAAAGCCGATGTCCAAAAGCACTATGCCTGAAGAAATCCAGAAGAAATGTGGTCAGTGAACCGGTGAAGCTGACTTACTGTTAAGTGGTTCGATCATACACTGAGTTAGCCCTCGGCAATACTTTTAAAGTTGTGGTGCTTTTATTTAGGTATATGTAAAACGGAATCTGATTGCTACCTTATACAGAATTCATTTATGGTATTAATAAATAAATATAAAATGAATAGTTATGTCAAAAAAGTAATAAACTCCCATAAAATATCATAATTAAATGTTGTTTGATTTCTTGTTTACATGTTTTGTTTATATTAGCAATGAATTGTCGATTCAAAATGCAAAATATACTATGATATGCAATAATGTATGAAAAAAAAACAACTTGAAATTATAAATAAAACTTTGCGAGCACAAGGCTCCATCATTAAGTTCATATTTTTCCCTCCTTAAATGCTTTTTACTTTTTAATTATTTTCTATTGAAATGGAATTTTTGTCTTTCCATGTTTTTGAAAACACGAAATATCAACATAAACAAAACAACCAATAAACCCCACTAAAATATAAATTGAAAAGAAAACAAGTCCAGCAGTTTACATAGCGACTTTAACAGTCGGGGCCCATTGAAACCTACACCAGCACAAATCTTTCCAAGAATGGGTCCCGACTGTTAAAGTCGCTAGGTAAACTGCTGGACTTGTTTTTTTCTTTTCAGTTTATATTTTAGTCGCGTTTTTAATTTTGTAAATATTTTTTTTTATTTTCTTACCCTTTTTAGTTTCGAATATCTATTAATGATACCTCACTCATAATAGTTTGTGGGCTTTCATTTTCAGCCTATGTATGTATGTTTGGTCGTTTGAGGCGTCTGATAATTCACTAGAAATAATTCGCCGACTTTTTCAAAACATAACGTCTGGTGTTCGCCATATTGAATTTTCATTATTGCCATATCTGCAGTAGCACACGCAAGGCTAAGACAAACCGATTGACGTCAGAATCATTAAATTCGGCCCACGCGTTTGCTCTAGTGTGCCACATAGAAACACACATTTCACAACACGGCGTCTAGTGGTCGTCATCTTGAATTTTCATTATTGCCATATCTCCAGTAGCACTCGCAAGGCTAATACAAATCGATTGACGTCTGAATCATCAAAAGTGGCCGACGCGTTTGGCACCCTAGAGCCATATAGGACACACACATATATAGACTGATAAACACATTACCACTCCATTGCCTTACTCAGTCGGGTAAAAAGGCAGAAATGGGGATGAAGAGTTTACGCTACCGAAAGACACTTCATAGGCAAAAAACGAGAGAGAGGCTGGGAAATTGATTTCTTCTAAAGGCACTTTCTTGAATTTGTCTCATCTTTTATATAAAAAAATGTTTCAAATCTCTAGTTTTATTTGGAAGGGCTGTACAAGAGCGGAAAGTCATAAAAACCTCTAAAAAACGTAGATACATCTCGTATACAATCCCACTTACCGATTTACAGGTTATTTTAACAAAAAGAGGTCGCTGAAGATGCCCAAGTAGTGGGTCTATATTTTCGGAGAAAATATGTCTCTAAAGGCGAATAGATACAAGTTTTTTGAAAAAAATTTCTGCATTAATTATCAGATCAATAATACATTATAATCTAAAATACAGAAAAAAAAAACCCACATGAGGCCGACAAGTATAGTTGACTGAGTGGGTGGCTTTAACCAGTTGAGAAATTCCGAATGGACAAATATTCCTTCAAATTCAACCCTTTACATAAAAATTTCCTATCTTCTTGCTCAAGTTGAGCTCTAGAGGTGCAAAAAAACCTTAAGAACTACTAAATACAACATATTGCGATATTTCGAATTAAATTTTTGACCGGAACAACAAAATAATCTTTAGTTTCATTGCATTTTATTTTTTCAAATGCTTATATTGTTAAATACCCAATTATATCGAAAACAGTGAGGCTAATCGTCTTTTTTAAACGTTAAGTATAGAGAATGTGGTGTCCGGAAGTAGGGTACTTCTATTCCACCCTATGAGGGTAAATCGACTAAGCATGTATATGACTTTGTTTAGTACACTCGGGTAAACATTTTTCACTCACTCTGTTTAAGTCTGTTTTTTCGGTTTGATTTCCTTGATTAATTTTTATTTCCTCGAGTTCTATCTGAACGTACATAGAAATTTTTTTTAACCCCGGTTTTTTCTTCTGGAATCTTTTCAAACTGAACTTTTCTTGAATTTTTTTGATGAAGTCGGGGGTTAAAAATAATATAGACATTAACTCCTTTCATATTCAAACGTTTACTAAATTCTAAAAGCTCATAATTATTATCTTATACTAATAATATTTATTAAATTAAAATATGGTCCTAGTAATATAAATAATTTATGAATATAATTTTTTTATAGTTAATATTCAATAAACGCATCTTTGAACACTTTTTCAACAATTTATTGATAATATAATATTATATAATAATAATAGTAAACATATTCAATATTGATTGATTTATTACTATTTTATTATTCAATGAATAAAAAGTCGTGAGCGGCAAGGTCCCATTACTAAGGTCATATTTATCACTTATTATATGCTTGTTATTATTAAACGTTTTCTATTCAAATGAGATTTTTACCCTTTTTAATATTTTTGAACGCATGATTCATTTACATAAAAGGGCTGAAAGCAGGGTTGGTAAGTAAGGAAATACCAAAAAGCATTTCCTTAAAATTTACTCAATGCTCAAAAAAATTTTCAAAATTGTTGCTCAATTTGTTGGAGTTTCAAAAAAGTGATTAGCATTAAAAATAGTAAAAATTCACAAAATGGAGAAAAGGAGCTGCAGAGTTGACAGCCCGAAAAGATCGAAAAACTAGCAATCCTAATACATACAGATTTTCAATTCTCTTGCTCAATTTGCAGAGACTGTGTGTAGAGGCGCGCTATAAGAGCTGTTCAAAACTGTCGAATTATACGGAATATGAAATAAATAATCAAAAAAATATCTTTATTCACTAAACTTACGAGAGTTTACGTTGATATCGGAATTAGAGAAAAACTCAACGACTTGGGACAACGGTAACCCTACCCACATTCCTCTCAATCTCCCTGTTGTCCTTAGATACAGCGCATAAGTCTATAGTTTCTATTATTCTACAATCATGATACTTTTTTTGTAAAATAGTACCAATTTAAAAAATCAACAAAAAGTAAAAAAAAAATTTTTGTGAAATATTTAGAAATTTTCAATTTTTCTTTACAATTTAAGTTAGTTTTTTCTTAAAAATTCACATCTTTAATCTCTCTTGGAGAAAAGCTTAATGAAAAAAAAACATCTAAAGAGATCCTCCTCTTTTAATTTTTCGTTAGTTAAAATTATTTTTATTTAATTTGAATGTCTATAAATAATTATAACACAATAAACTTTTTCTTGACCTAACGACCTTACGACTTGCCACAATAAATATTTAACAATAAATAATTTTAAACATTTTCAGGTCATATAAGATAATATAGATATTAATTATATTAATTTATTTTTAATTGAAATTTTTACATCTGGAATAATAATTTTAAAATATTACTCCGTTCCAAGATTGCCAAAAAATTTTGGATTTTATTCACGATAAAAGTATATGAGCTTTTTATAATTTTAGTCTAATATTGTACCAGCGGAGAATTCACATAAATAATACTCAGTGTGTAATCAATTGCTTACAATTACAATACTATAGTTGTTTCTGTGACAACCCTAATACTCTACTATAGTTGTCTTGTCCACACAATTCTTTTCATGGAAACTTTGTGGGGAATAATGCTCAAGTTTTTTAGATCTTTTTTAAACATATAATAGGGGATCGGACTAAATTTTTATTATCATTTCAGATGAAGAATTCTCACTTCACGAAAAGTAAAGTTGGTTTTATCAAATCTTTCGTAGTATGCAAGATATGAACGATTAAAATTCCTAATTAAACAAAGAAGGAGATACCCACTAGTGACGTCATACGTGGGTATCGCCATATAGATTGCATATAAAACCTTGTCTTGCTAAAAGGAAATGAACAACCTTTGAATGCAATCTTTGATTGCATATAACTTCTTCGTTTTTTAATCAATTTTAATTTCACTTTCAAATTTTGTCATGGTATCAAGTCTAGTTTTACATTTGTATGGGAAATATACCCAATTCGACATTAAGATTATCCCCTATTCTAGAAATCAGTTTTTCGTAAAAATTATAATATTTCTACTTATTCTACTAAGCAAAATAATTATAACTTATATATTTTTCCACTCTTCTCTCAGGCTGCACGTGTAAAATATGTCATTTCACTCATAAACGGTGTGGTAAATCGCCTTCACATTTGAACAAGCTTTGTAAAGTTCTTAATATATTGCAATCGCGGAGCAACTACCTAAAAAAGTTAAATTATTAATTTTGTTGCAACTGGAATGCAACAGAAGAAGTTGTAAATATTTATTTTAGTTTTCGAAATATTGAAGCTTGGAAATGAAAAAGAAATTATTCCAAATTTTGTCTTTTCCAGATTCTACTGATCTGATTCTCCAAAAATATCATTTCAATTAAAAATTGAGGAACAAACGCACAAAGCCAAGTATGTAGATACACAAAAAGCAACAAAGTCAAATCTTATGAGCCAACCCTTGAACTGCAGTTCAAGTCTTGTCAGCGCTCGCTCAAACCTCGACCAACGCTAAAAAGGTATTGGTTTACCAACATTGCCCAAGCTTTGACCAAAATTTGGCCAAGGCTATTAAATCAAGACTTGGTTTCCTAACCCTGCCCAACTTGTTAACTTTGACCTTTGAATGAGCGTGAGCGTAAAGTACATATAATGGTTCAAGCCCTGATTGTGGTAAATTCGTAAATATATTACCAGTAAATATAAATCTAAAAATTAGTTAATACCTGCAAAAGCATCAAATAGCTTAGTGTTTCAATTAAAATTTTGCTATATACTTGGCGTAAACTTGATACCCATTACTGAGCCAAGAACAGATGTCGTTATTATTCGATGTAAATTCAAGCTTTGGACAGCTAATTTTCAAAGTTCAACCATCATTCCTACAGGATTGAACCAACTGGTCCGCATCGATGCAAATATTGGCTAAAAATTTGCGGTAAAAAATAGTAGAGCCTTCAGATTCTTTCAAAATTTGCTATATTGTAATAAGTAGGTACATTTATTAATCGCTTTCGATAAGGAATCGTAAGAAATAGAAAATCGTATAACACACTACGTTCGCTTCGAAAGTGGATGAAATTATTCCATAATATTGTGAAATTACTTCGGGTATCTTAAAAGAAATCTATGGGTTCAGGAGAGATATCCACCAAACTTTTTCCACCTTTCAACAGATACTTCGTTGGAAGCATTACTTTATGTTATTGTGAAGCGTTACTTTATGCTGAAAGCTTTGACTCAAAGCATACATTTACCTAAGTATAATATTTGATTAGAGTTTGTTGAACGTCTGAGGAAAACAATGTAGTCTGGTAACTACTATCTATGGTAGCTGTGCTAATAATAAAAATAGTTGATTTGTTAGTTTTGAGTCAGTTGATTTAAAGAGCTGACTATGGACAGTGCGATCTGCGAAGATGGTAAGAAGTGCGAACTGCGAAGTGTGGATACGACTAGTGGTTGTTGAAATATTAAAAATATATTGGCTGTGAATATATTTGGAAAATTAATATTTTAAATAGACTTTACGTAAAAAACAAATGTACTTTTGTTAAAAAGTAAAATACATTATCCTACTACTCCACCTATCATTTAGCAATTTAAAAAACAAAATCTTCTATCACTCATTATTGAAAACATCCTTCATGAACTAAACATCCCTAAGGAATTATTCTCTTAGGGAGCAAAACCTCCTTGGGATACTAAAAGATGTAAAACAAATTCAGCATTAAGTGCAGCGAATAAAAATAAAACCTCAATGCCCATTATAAACAGAAGTTTTGTGAGATCATGCAAACTAAATATCGTGTTTCATTAAAAATTTAAACAGATGGGTCTAAAAATGAAGTGTCAAGTGCGTGCGCGGTTATATCAAGCAATAGTGAACTAAAATTTAAACTGAACAAAATATGCAGCGGATTTCACGCTGTAGTATTTGCTATATGTCAGTCTCTCAGGTTTATTCAGAAGCAATTGAATACCCAAATATGTATCAGCGACTCAAGGAATGTCCTTTTTTTGGTTTCCCAGCCATATTGGAATCGAGGGCAATGAATGGGACAATAACGTGACCACTTCAGCCCAGGAAGATGGATGTGATTTGTACATAATAACTGTTGAAGATCTCAAACTGGTTAAACATAAGCAACAACAAATTAAGACAAAAAAACACCACAAACTATTGGGCAACATCAGACTAGAACAAAATTAAATCGTCCTTGGATGTTTCAGAAATGATCATACCAAATTAACTCACACGTACATAAGGGCCCATTCACTTAATTACTTAAGCATGTTGAGGGAAGGGGGTTTTTAAAAAATCTATTCATGTGCTCTTGTGGGGTGGGAAAGGGAGTAAGGAGGTTAAACCCATTCTTACGTAAAATTTTATGAGTTGATATTTAATATAAAGAATAAAAATCTTCTAATTTACGCCAAACTGTGAGTTTTAGTGTAACTGATTCTTTTCTAACAACGTTTTCTTATTCGGTAAAATGAGATTGAATCTGATGTACGATGGGGAGGGAGGTTCAAGAAACCTTATATATGCTAACGTGGGGGGGGGGGTTAAAAATCGTCAAAATTATGCTTACGTAATTAATGATTGGCCCCTAATGAAGAAGACCCGCAGACCAAATTGCCAATATTGCAATATACAATTTCAAAATGATAGACAGTCATCTAAACTATCACCTACAACTCAAGAAATTCTAGGCGATAACCTCCAAACAATAGAAAAAACTTTCAAGTTCCTAAAGCCAACGACGATACTTCAACAAATATAAGGGATCACACCATAGTGTACTTAGTTTAATCTGACACTTGCTGTTTACAGTTAACTATATGTAGTTAAAAAGGCAATACAACAGTAATTAGTTATTTGAAAAAAAAAACTGTTTTCAAAAAATTCACCTTTACTTGATGCGTTTTATCGAGACCAACATTTCAAAAAACAAATTACATTTTTAAAGCACAAAGTTTAATTTAAGTAGTTCGATTTTTAAATTCTGATTTAAAATCACTTATATTTACCTAAAATATAAATTCGAATCAATTAAATTTTACTATTTGGCTATAAAACACACCTTAAAGTTCAAAAAGTTGGTCTCGATAAAACGCATCTAGGATAGTTGTGTTTTACAATGTTACAATGTCATTATATTATTGAATTTTAATATTAAGAAAAATCCCATCTATCGATAATAAAAAGAACTATAGTTTGCAATGCCCACAGATACATAATATTTAACAGAATTGTTTGTTTAAAATCTTGTGAACCATATGCACAAACCATACACACATAAAAGCGGTTATTGTAACAAATTTTACAACCCAAATTTTGTTAAAGAATTAAATAAAACATTAAAATAATTGATTTATTTTAATTTGGGCCATTATGTCGTTTAAAAATGTAATGCGAGTTAATTTTTCATAAAGTTCCAAATTGTAGTCAGGAAAACATTTAACCCTAAAAATTGAAAGTTCAAAATGTAAATCAAAAACAAAAAATTATAAAATTTAAGGTTTTAAATTTGTATGAAAAAATTATAGGTAAAAATTTATATAACAAAACAAAACTACAAAGTTTATATAAAAAAAGTAGGAAAACTATCGCAATTATAAAAGATTCGGGGAGCAAATATGGCACAGCACAATATGTAGACGTATAACGAAATAGGCATCTTTAGTCTTTTTATTCAATGAAAAAATCAGCTAAGTGTATATAGTATGGCTTACATTTTTTTACTCGTGGGGCTGAAATCTTTGAAACTTATCCTTAACTGTTTTTGTCACCGGCAAAGTAGTTACTGATTATTTTTGTTATTGGACCATTTGGACCTTTTGTTAGGTCTATTATTGCTGGATTAATTTTTGTGAATGTTATTTTTTGATGACATAAAAATTATATCATTATGTAATTAACAATATTTTTAAATTCAAATTGATTTTGATTTATAATAGTTTTGTACTCAATACTATATTTATTAATTAGTATTAAAAATTATTCAAGCGATAACTTTATAAACATAATTAGTTCAAAGTTGACAGTTATCGATCTAAATATAATTTATGAATAAATTCTAAAACTAATTGATGACCTAACAAATCAGAGGACAAAAAAATCATCAATTTTTCTTGTTTTTTCATAAATTTTATAACTAATTGGTGACTTAATAGGCTTGATTTCTATTTATATGAAGTTGGACTATGTCTAAATCAATTCTGAAAATTTTAAGGGGGTTGCCCGATTATTTAAATAAATAAATGGCTTCAAAAGTAGGCATATTTAACATTAGTTTTATGGGAAAACGGTAGATGGTTGATATGTTTTCATAGATTTTTCCAAAACTTGTCGGTAGAAATTAAAAAAAAAAAAACTATTTAAATTAAAGTTAAAACCTTAATAAATCGGTGCATCCATTGAATTTCTTTTTGTGGAGTTTTAAGAGTCGAAGCTATAACTAAAATAATATTATATTTTCCCAATCGCGTTTAATGGTTTGAATACTGTCTAGGAAGTTGCAGGCTCGAATCCAAGCAGCGACAGTCTGATTAATTATAATTAATGAGGCCGTAAATTGATTAACACTGTGGTCGCTTGGATAAGAACGAAGTAATCGGTTGCAATAACTAAAGTTTTAATACAAATATTTGAAAAATAAAAAAGATTTTTAAACTTTCGACTCATAAACTAATAGCAGGCCCGAAAAATGATAAAACTTAATAATTACAATCGTGCTAGCTTCGTTGCCTTTTTATGCAAACATTAAAATATAGACTCATCATACCTTTAAAATGAGTACCTACCTTAAAGTACAAAAATATTATTTATTGGACAATCTACGGACGTTTCAATTTTGTTTACAATTTTTACCATATCTCCGGTTCTGTTGGTCGTTCAAAACGCATAAAAACTATATGCGTTAAAACGCATTTAATTGGTTTATAACCCCCCCCCCCCCTCTGAGCTATGAGCAAGTTAAAAATTCGGACTCAGCGGGTCAAAATACGTCGAAATACACTCCTTGTTCGATGGGACCGGTCCATGCATACGTAAGCCACTCAGCGCCTACACTAATTAGCCTCAGGCACAAAATCGCAATTATTATGCTAGAGTTGAGTTGTGGAAACAAAATTAGGTAGGATCGATGAACATTTGAAGAAATTTTTTCAAAATTCCATCATCAGTACAAAACCAATAGCTCCATTTCCTTCGGAAATTCGCTTTCCTCAACAACCCAATTGAAGAAACTCAATGTTCATAAAATCATTTGTAAATACAAAATTTGCATTCAGTGTTTAATAAATAATTAATAAATTTAATAGTTATAATGTTGACCTCAAAAAAAAAATTTTCTTTGTCAAGTAATAAAGAAGCGTAATTTATATTAAAAAAAATAAATAAAAGTATTTGATAGGCTTTGAATAAGCAATTAATTAAATGTTATTTGAATATAAACATGTATATACAGGACGATTTAAAAAATAGAGAAGGGACCAGTTTTGGTCGTTCTAACCGATAGTCGTTATGGGCGATATGTATACATTTTTATATTAAAAAGGAATGTTGGTCAAGTTATCGATGTTATCGATATAACCGATATACATTCTGTAATTGTCTTCAGAACTTTCGCTTCCTGCATAAGTGGAGAATAAAAAGAAGAAAATGTTCTTTACTAAATTTGCATCAGAGGCCTTATTAACGAGATAATTAACTTACTCTTACATTAATAAATTAATAAAAAGTATATTCATCAAAATAAAAATACATCAAATAAAACACTTCTTAAACAGAGGATGTGTTTTATGATAGTGTAAAGGAGTGACCTAAATGCAAAATTACTACAAAAAAAGTTCTATTTGGGTACTTATTATTATAATACTAACCCGTAAAAACCAATTTTTATTACCTTTCTTTGTAAATTAAGTTTTGTACGCAACCTATCGTGGACTATGTAAACTCACTTACAAACCACACTGTTAATATGATACGAAAAGTGTGTTTGGGCATGCATTGATCGTTACAGCCGATATATCGGCTTACGATTAAAATGAAAATTAGTCGCTATAACCGATATGCCATTATAACCGACGTCGTTATAGCCGATACATTCACCCATTTGCTTATTTAAAGTTTTGTCCGAGACCTTTAATTTTCTTCTGAAATGACCAAATGGCCGAACTTTGGGACAGGGGTCAAATTTTCCATATCTGCTTTGGTTTTCGAAATATCGAAAGCTAAATTATAAAAAAAAATTTTCAACTTTCGATATTTTGAAAATTAGTCCAGATATCGAAGAATTTCATTCTTACTTTTCGTCTAATATTGTCAATTTATAACATAATTCACCATCAAAATTGAAAGAAATATAATTTGTTTTTGTGTCCCCACTACCGTGCTTATACATCCTTAATAAGTCGGGCACAACGAGTTTTTTTTTTTTGGTTCCAATAATTTATTAAGGTTTTAATTTTAATTTAAATAATTTTTTTTTGAATTTCCACCTACTAGTTTTGGAGAAATCCATGAAAACATATCAACCATCTATTGTTTTTCCATAAGACCAATGTTATATATGTCTACTTTTGAAGTCATTTATTTATTACATAATACTGTTTTTTCTATGAACGCACCTAAGAAAACGCGATGGCACATGAACGTCGTTTCTTAGAATAAACTCTAAAGTAATAGTGAAGATAAAGAAAATGAAGATAGGAGAAATGCAATAACGTGTTTCGCTTTACACTTCGGACAATTTCAAAAACATTTTAAGAATTTATTATAGCTTCTCGTGGAAATCTACACACGCGAATGCATAAATTAATAAACTTATTAGAAAATTATTGTATTCGCTACGAAAATCAAAATTTTATGATATTATAGGCGGTCATTTTAGAACTACAGCAAATTTGAGAGGCTGTTTTCAAGATCATGTTGGATAAATTTACTTTCTACGAAAATTTGCAAAGCTCGGCAATATTAAATTTGATGAATCAGATAAGAAGGCTATTATACAAGAAACCAGAGTAATATGCGTTAATATCCCGGGACAAATATCCCCGACAAAATATTCCAGGATAAAAATACTTTGTGGTATAACCGAATGGCCATGCCTGTGATACCGTCTACGGATTATTTGGATATCCCTGTTCCCGATTACCCGGAAAACAAACATTTCGTAATTTCGGGTATCAGAAAAAAACCTATAAAATAATTTTTGCATTTGTATGTCCAATAAGTAAGTTTTTTGTATGTCAAATAAGTAAGCGGAAAAAATCTGGCCCACATCAAACGACGCAAGAACCACATCAACCATTTATATTGCTAATTATGCAGTAGTAATGATTTTTTAGAAAAGTCATTTGTCTTTTTTCGAAGAAGGTTTAAATTTTCCCTTCTCTGTGTCAACGCCATGCACTTGATATCCATGTGCAGCTTTACAGACACTATGTATTATTTTTATACAGCGATTCAAGTGTTGTGTGTTCATATTGTAATGTCAGATGAGGTTTTGAAGATGATTCAACTGAAAAATCAGTCAAGATAATTAAACCTTCATTAATCATCAGGTTTAAGAAATTTTAGCTTAATTTTAATTTAAAACGATAATGACCATACTTATTTAGTGGAAATATTTTGTAAAATTGGCGTACACACAAAACACGATCGAGATAAAGGCAAATTATCCAAGGAAAGTGAAAGTATAGTTTCCACTCATGTGTGTTGCAATTTTTGCAGGGAAGGCAACGAAATGTGATTTTGCTATGAATTTTGTAGTTTTTATATTTTTAGAAAACGTGCACATACAAAACGTGCAATACATGTTCTTCTCCAGACATGTTTTCTCTAAGATGTCATACTCACCACTGCACTTTGTGACAAAGTAGTCAATGAAAAATTAATAAATAAATAAAATTGTTATATAAATATAGCAAATAAACAAATTGCCTCAAGTACTTTTAGGTATAATGAATTCAAAATGCATTAAATATTATTAAAATAATTTACATTATTGACAAAAGGCTGAGTATTACATTTTTATTAAAAATAAAAATTAAATTACAATATTATAAAATGCTAATAAGGGTGCATTAGATAACATACCGCATTTTAGCTCCTAGCCAAGTTAAAAGGTTAAACATGCGCTATTTACACGTCAGGGTCGGGGGCCCCGGGGAGCCCCCTGAGTGAAGGACAAAAGCAGAAAAACTTATCGAAATAGTAAAATCTTATCGAACAACTTCTGAATAAGACAAATAAAACAAATTGAGTTCGCAAACTGATAGGGAAATAGGGCGCCGAACTTAGTCTTGCCGCTGAGTCTCTTTGACTCTAGTTCCGGCTCTGCACTCACTCCATTTTAGAAGGCTTTAAATTCTTTATACAAAATATATGGGTTGTTAATGCTAAGAAATCTAACGAAATTTCTATCTAGCCTTAGAAAAAAGAACGTGTTAGCTAGCATACATCCAATTTATCTATGTTACTCATTTACGAACTGAAACTCACTTTTTACGTCCTTGATATTTCTTTTCGTTTTTGAGTTATCCTGTTGGCTGACGGACAAACGAAAATGAACTTATTTTAAGTGATTTTTGGAACACCTATACCAAAATTTGGTTCGTCCTATGCCAAAATTTTGTTTTGTTTTCCATCAATATTTCCAAGCGTTACAAACTTAGGACTAAAATTATATCTTGATATACATTGAAACTATGTTCCTTATCGCACGTTTTTTTTTTACTGGTTGGGAGTTAAAATCAAAAAAACTGCACCAGACATCAAAAACCGACATCTAGGTTACCTACGAAACTAAAACTTTTTCAATCGATTCAATTTCCATTAATTTTGAGAAAATGGAATATTTTTTTTATAACTGTCAAATTGTATTTTTTCTCAAAATTGTAGGTATGTTTTATCATTTTAAAAAATTGAGTTGTGAAAGTCATCATAAGTTAAAGAAAACAGAGATAAATTAAAGTAAGTACAAGAAAATTTTATGTTATGTCATAATAAATATCTTAATCAAACCAAACGTTATGTACTCACTTATTGGGTTCACTACTAAATCAGAAGTATGTCTCTTTTAAACTAATATTTCAATTATTTCACCCATTAACTAAAAGTAGCTATAAAATTAAATTCTTTATCAAATCAAAACAAGTATTTGACTTCTAAAATGAATACCTTAAATTTTTCAGAAAAATGTCTTGTAAATAAAAAACTAAGCGCTACATTTATAATATACCAATGGTACGGAAAGAGAAAAGGTCCTACCGAGTGTCCCACGTCGCCTCCGATTTTTTATATATAAAGAAAAAAAATTAAAATTAAATTCATAAAACTTGTAAAATATAATTTATACAGAACTACCAGTCAAAACATTTATCGACTCAATCTAAATATGGTTATTTATATGTAATTTAATTATTGTGCTTTGATTATTATTAATAAAATTAATTAATATTAAACCTATTAAATATCCATAAATTATTTTTAAATTCATTAAATGAATATACAGTAAATAGTATTTATTTAATTTATAACGTATATGATATGATATTCATATACAGTGGAACTTGGTTAAGTTATTTTTGGCTTTACAATACCACGCAACTACAAAAATATATAATACATTGTGTGCAAGTGATGCTTATAAATTTGATAGTATAGATATCGCTCTTCAATCATCAATACTCATCAATAATCAAAAAATGTATTTATAAAGTTTTATTGAAATCCCTTGTATTATTCAATCTTTGCATATCTGCTTAAGTGTTACCTGGATAAGTGAGAAGAAACCTTCATAACTGAAACTCATATTGAGGTCCCAACACTTTGGCACTGAATTACTTCTGTTAGTTGTACGAAACATATCTCTATATCTTTGATTCGTTCTTCCGATTTTATCATCATAGTTGCCTCTATAACTGAGTCGGCGAATGAATTTTATAGGCGTTAGACTGTAACTGAGAACTGAGATAAGATCGTTTTGTTCAATGACCTTCAATTTTAGTTTTGCTTTACAATCATGCGGATGTTTATTTGTAAAATACTGAAACGAAGGCTCAAATCGTTAACAGATCGTGGAAAACTGAAGCTAATACCCGTTTATGAAAGTGGGAAGACACACGATGTTGTCTGAGTCGAATTTAATGTACCAAAATCTACTCTTTGTAGAATAATTCAATTGAGATAAAATTCAATCGCAATGTTTTGAAAGTCAAGGAAAAGTAAAACGTGTACGTTTATCATAATATCCTGAACTTGAACAGTGTTTGCTAACATGGGTCAAGCAACTTTGTAACAAAAACGTTCCGGTAAGTGAACTTATGATTAAAGAAAAGGCACAAGGTTTCGCGCGAAGCTTCGGTATTCATTAATTTTGTATCTGCGATGGTTGGTTGGTTGGAAGGGTTTAAAAAAAGATATGGTATAGTTTTCAAAGCAATTTGAGGAGAAAGTTGATGTTAACAAATGTAGCCAATGGATTGAATAGGTTATTTTATTTAATAATTGCACCTTTATAACTGAAATAACCTGTATTTAGGCATCTATTAATGAAACCCTCTGTAAATGAGACAGATATTTATTTATACCTGGATATCTGAAACACTGGGTAAGTGGAATATCTCCAGTGAGACAAATTTGCAGGTCCCTTGATGTCTCGCTTAGCCAGGTTTCACTATACATTTATGAACTTAAGTATATATTATATAAGATATTACAGGGTCGTGCTTACAAATTTTTTAAATCGAAAATTTCTTAGCAGAACTTTGATTTATAATTTTCCTAGAAAAATAGTAATTAAGAAATTCCCTTCTGCGAATAATAAAAATTGATTATTATTTAGAAGACATAATCAAATCGCTCTAAAGTAGAAAAATAGTATACAACTATTGTTTGATTGGCGATCTCTTTTTGAATATTTTCCATGAAAGAAGCTTTAATGCTACTGAATCAAAAATTAGCGCATACAAAAAGAAAACTATAATTGTAAAACGAATTTATAACACATCTCCCATCCTTCTCTACTGATCTTCGATACTTCATAACCTCATAGTTTCGGAGCAAATATGACCAATGAGAATTAACGACTTTAACGCTTGAATCAGATATTGTAACAGCTAATAATCGACATTTAATTTAGAAATTTAAGCATACAAAGATGAATTTTAATTACAGCTACACTATTTGATACTTCATTTACTATTAAGGAAGCCTAGGCAGCCTACTAGGGCCTCCACCAACTACGTTACTGTTTTATAATACACTAGCTGTTACCCGCCCGCTTTGCTGGGCAACAGCCCCACTTGCACCCCTCCCTCCACATTTCCTTGCGTTGGAGAACAGTTTTGTAATGTACACGTCATGCTCTTTTATTTGATACCCCACTTAGGTATATTTGTAAATATTCAATATTTCCTTCCCACTTTCTCGCTACACCTTTCTACCCTCCGAAGGTTAAAAAAATTTCTAAATGTAATTTAAAACATTCTGACCAAGTTTTGAACTATTAAAAGCCATAATTGAAAAATATGAATTTTTTATTCATGAACACCCCCGCAACCCCCCTTGTGGGTGGAATTTCGTAAAATCCGTTCTTAGCTGACCTCTACTTGGCAAAAGGAATATTCCTGCCAAATTTCAAGTCTCTAGGTCTTATAGTTCCAGAGATATCGTGATGAGTGACTATCTATCTATCTATCTATCTATCTATATTATCTATATCTATAGAAAGTCTCCTATATATTTATAGATAGATTAAAGCGCCTTGGCGTTTACTTGGATTTAAATAACAAATGAGAAGAATGTAAATAATAAATACTGAGAAGGGACTGCGTAATTGATATTACTTAATTATATTTGCAAATAAATCATTATTTTATTATTATATGAATTATTGTATGGAATGTATATTTAATATGGAAACAATACCTGGTGGAAATGGCCTTGCGAAGTCAGATTAACAACTCTCTGATTTTAAAGTAAATCATGAGTATTATTTAAAGTAAATTTATTTCTAATATTCAAAAAAATGTCTAATTAATTAAACTTGTTGCATTAAAAATTCTGAAAATAAAAGACAAAATTGCATAAATAATATTTTAAATGTAAAATAACTTATTTCAATTTGTTCGAAAATAGTACTTAATGTTCAATGTAAACCATATATACAAACCATAGACTTATATGTTCATTCATAAAATTATATTAATAAAGAAGTATGTCCTTACCATAGAAACTCCTGAAATAAAACTCAGACATGTTGCAAATAGTAGCCCACAATCTGCGAATGTATGAAATTGATTGGATAATTCCCATGCATAGGGGCATTCAGAAAAAATGTCGTTTTCACATCATGTACACCTCAAAAAGTAGAGATAATACAAAATTTTTGATTTTCTTTTCGGAGTGAAAATGATGACTTTGTATCAGAAAGCTAATTATAAATTCGAAAAAAATTCATTAATATTAACTAAAAAAATAAGAACAATTATTTATTAATAAAACAATTCTTTAAAATAATTTATGTATGCATGTTTCTCCGCATGTGTGTGAGTCTGTTGCCAATAGTTCATTATGGAAATCTCGAAAATAGATTAACTTTGCAATTTGGTTACGTAAATTATTGTATTCGCTGATTATTTGTGACACCTTCTGGGAATGTTAGAAAAAAAAACGAAAAATCCAAAATATAAGCAAATGTAGCTAAAATAAAGAAAATGGCTACTAAAATGTAGAAGTGATGAATATTTTTTGGGTGCAGAACAGAGCTAGAGCCAGAAACACTAATCATAGAGTTTTTGTGTAGAAACTAATGTTTAGAGTATTTTGATTTACGAAACAAACCACCCGTGGTACATTGGTTTAATTTGAAAAAAGAAAAATTTTGTTTGAATTATTTTTTATTAAATTCGACTTTCGAATTCACAGTCAAATACTTCAACTAAAGGCTAGCATATTTAAAAATTTATTTTTGTGAATAAAAAAAGACATTTAATAACAAAAACTTTTCAATACATTATTCGTTTTCTCAAAAACAAATCAATATATGAAAATAATATGGCATTTAAAAAATTTCGTGGTTAAAAAATTTATTATTGAAAAAAAAGTCCTGTATGGCTTAGAACTTGAAAGGGCTTGTTCTTACATCTGAAAATGCTGAAATCTAAAATACGGAATAAAAACCAAAGAATTAATTATGAAAATTTAACCCGCAATAATGGAGTGAACACAACGGGCGTTGCTTAGGGAATATTTGTCTACAAAGCATCTATCGAATGTACATACATTCGATAGAAACGCAATCGCAATGTCGTTACAAACTCAATATGAAATAATCCGATATCACATGATTATCGATACCCAAGTTTAAACATGAGCCGAATAATTCTTTTATAGAATAAATATTCTTGAACAATCTGAACATTGTTTCCTCAATTTTCCTCAACGGTATCCCTGCCATCTCCTTGAGTTTCCGAGAAATTTGTTATACAGCCGATCCAAACTCGTTACTCGGGGGGTTTATGGGGCCGCTGAACACGAATATCGCGATGTAATCGGTGCACCAGGTACCTGGTGGTCCGGGTACCCTCGAAGATAAATTCTATCACGATATTCATGCTCAGCGACCTCAAAAACTCCCGGGTAACGATTTTGGACCGATTATATAACGAATTTTCCGAAAATCAAGAAGAAGACGGGGATACCGTTTACCCTGGGCGCCAGGTACCTCGGGGACCCATTCTGACGCGATATTCGTGCTCAGTCACTCCAAAAACCGTGTAACAAGGAATCAATTTCATCACTATTAACAGAATTGTGAATTTAATATATTTACAGTTAATTTAAAATGCAATTATAAAAGCATATTATTTATGCAAATTGCATATTTTTAATTTTTTATAAATCAGTTAAGGTACTAAAATTTCCTGACGCTCTAACGAATCGAATGCCGAAAACCGCATTCAAATCCGACTTTCTTCCGTATCTTCGATTATTTTTTCTCTTTTCGATACCATCATTATTTACGAAGTTACAGCATATCAAAAATAATTAAAAATACCTTGCAAATTTAAGGTGGGCGGTTAATTTTGTCTTGTTTGAGTGTTTTTATTTTTGAACTATACTTTCTTGACAAATACTACGCCTTTAACATGATTAAAAATGACATCAAGTAAATCAATACAAGAAAAAGTGACAAATAAATTGATCATTTATTATAAAAAAAGAGTTAATTGTTACCTAAGAGTACAAACAGTGTTTGAATTCCTCAGAGTCTTGTACAAATCACAAAATCATGTTTTTCTTTGATTATAAAATTTTTTTCTATGATTATAAAATTTTTTTCTATGATTATGTATAACATTGTCATAAATACTGAATTCTATACAATAGCGTAGCAAATGTTTCAATCGTGTGAAGTTAAAAATAAATTTTACCACTTGTGCATGTTAAATTTAGGAAAAAATTACCATATGGACAAAAAAATTTCGAGTATTTCGTAAAAAATTAAACTAAATTTTTAACTATATTTATTTATAATAAAAAAAAATACATTTTTATTACGATTGTTTCGCCCTGTTCGGTCATTTTCAGACATTGAAGTCCCAAAAACCGGTTTACTTGTATTCATATCCGGAAGAGAAGTGCAATGTGTTTACTTGCACCACCTGTCTTGAAGGAAAATACACAGAAAAAGATTTTCCACCTTAGTTCTATACGAAGAAATTCATGTCTCACCAATAATTAAACTTACAGTAAAAACGCTCAATTCGCCAATAAAACATGTCCGCTGCATACTTTGTTCTTTTAGTATTTAGCACGCAAGTTTTTTTCTTTATTCTATCAGAAATATTTTTATTGGCCAGTAGCGACTTGTCTACAGTCTCCAACTATAATAACATTTCAGGTAATTATTAAAACCTTCGAAAATCGGCATAATTTGAACCTTGATTACTAATATCTTTTAAACGCTTACAGTAATGTAATAAACAAAAGAGACCATTTTTGTGGCTCAGTTTATTTTCTTCAGTTTGTATTGCCCATTTTATGAGTTTTATTAATTAGGGAGTTATAAAATTAAGAAGAAAACATTTTTTTAAAGTTTGTCGTTCAATATCTTTTAAGTGGTTAGATTAGTGGAAAAAGGGTCAGACACCTCTTTTGTAGAACGTTCAATTTAACCTACAAAAATATGTATTGAGATTTGCTGTACGTTCTATAATCAGATTTTTCAAAATGGGTTGACGCAAAAATGAAATTTTTGATGAGGAGGACCTTCCTATTAATATTAATATCTCATATTTGGAGATAGCTTTCTTGAGGTGCATAGCAACTATTTCTTCGGTATCGAAAGTTAAAGAAAATAGTCGCTTGTTCTGACACAATTCAAGTGTAGATAGAGATGCACCCCTCTGAATGTAATTCTGGCGACGGCCGTGCCTGTATTTATACTAAATTAAACATGTACACAGCAACAACAAATCTAAATAATTTAATCTACATTTCCGTCGCCTCCAATCAATTCAATCTTTTGGTTTTCGAAAAAATTAGTTGAACGTTACATGGAAGGTAATCGGAAAAAATAGATCCGGAAAATTAGACCCAAAAAATTGACCAATAATTTTATAGCCCCGGAGTATTGTTGTAATTACATAGTTGGATGGGTTAAGTTAACCGGCTATAGGGGAGTTGATTGAGCTTTGTAGTTTTAAGCCCTTACGTTCAAAAATGGAAATTTTTTTTGGTCTATTTTTTCCTAAATCCTATATGGAAGAATACAGACATTTTTTTTATAGCCACAACCTACATATATTACTTTCTTAATTCTCATTTTGATTTATTCTATTTTATTTATCTTTTGCTCTTTCCATATATTTGGACCAAAAATTAATTTTGTTTTAATTATTGACAAATTTGAAACAAAAAAATTAATATCTTCACATTTATAATATATAAAGGTAATCCATTTTCAGTCTCGTATGCTTGCAACTCTAAAAATTAGTTTCGCTTATTTCAAACGTCAAATGTTAGTTTGAAACATCCAGTCACTTGTGCTACAGGTATAACTATACTGTAAGAATTGTATATAGACTTTTTCGCAAAGATTATGGCTAACTTAATCGTTTTAGTGAGCGAACAGTCCGCATCAATATGAAAAAGTTCGAGGAAACAGTAAACATTGGAGGTAGGGGTAAGCATTATGTATCATCGTAGCGTGCGTTCAGCCAAGAATACGCCGTTTTACTTCTATATCAACAAACCTGCAACGTAGGGAACACCTAAAAGCACGGAAATAACCGAATACCCACGAAACCGTCATTGGCTTGACCGATTAGTTGGCTTCTCTACAACCGACTAATCGACTAGTCAACCACATCTCTAGTCGGAACATCTCTAATTATTATATATTATACATCTCTTAATACTCTAATCATCTCAGGGTTTCACGAGAGCCCGTCCTTAGATATTCAAGGTGAATGGTCGCATAAATCAGTTTTTTGAGAATATCTATGGCACGCCATTTTACTATTTAATAGGCTAATTTTTATCGAGAAAAAAATTAATTAATTATTCTTTTTTCAATCAGAAATTTTATATTTTATATTTTGTAAAATAAATCTTAGTAAAAGAGAGATTGATATAAGATAAGATGAGAAAAGAGAGATGAGAATTAAAATTATGATGATAACATAATAAAAATGTATTATTATTATGTATCATCATAATAATAATGTATTATTATTATGATGATACATAATAATAATACATTTTTATTATGTTATCATCATAATAAAAATGTATTATTATTATGATGATACATAATAAAAATGTATTATTATTATGATGATACATAATAAAAATGTATTATTATTATTATGATACATAATAATAAATCAGTTAATTTTATTTGAATTACATAATGAAAATTGAGAATCAAAATTATATACATAATAAAAATGATTGAATTAAAATTATGTACATAATGGAAATAGAGAATTAAAATTATGTACATAATAAAAATGATTGAATTAAAATTATGTACATAATAAAAATGTTATAATTAAAATTATGTACATAATAGAAATGTTATAATTAAAATTATGTACATAATAAAAATGATTGAATTAAAATTATGTACATAATAAAAATGATTGAATTAAAATTATGTACATAATGAAAATGATTATTATTATGATGATAACATAATAATAATGTATTATTATTACGATCATTTTTTTTCGGACATTAAATAGTAAAATGGCGTGCCATAAATATCTTATTGCCATTGTCTTCAACAGTATTTTTATTTATTATAAAAGTTGTAAAGAAGAAAATTATCTACGAATTTTTCTTTTAGTTGAACCGTTTTTGAAATAGAGTGCGCAGATGATGGGTCGCTCAGCTTAACGTACTTTGATTATTATTCATTAAATACTTCTTAAATAATTATTTAATACCATATATTTCTAAATATTGACCTTGCACCAAAGTACGTAAAGCTAAACGCTCCATCTTCTACGCCCTTTATTTCAAAAACGGTTTAACGTACAAAAAAAAATTTAGCGCAAAACTTATAGATAATATTATCCTCTACAACTTTTATAATGAATGTAAATACGATTGAAGGCAATGGAGACGATATACTCTCGAGTGTCTTTTGACACGACATTTTTCCTATCAAAAAAAGGGTTTGCACAAAAATTCAGCTAGGTTGACCACCTTTTTTTTGACTAAGATGACCGGGTTATAATAATTATTTTTCTAATATTCCAACACCTGATTTTTTTAACATTCAAATCACGTTTATAACTGGTTAGTTTCTAGTTCTCATAAACTGTTTGATAGACATTAATATGTGTGTCACTTTTATCATAATAATTATCATATTTAATATAATATATTAATTTTAATTTAGATAGTCAGATGTCAACTAACATTTCTATAAATATTAATTATAAGTATAGATATCCACAATAGTAGGTAATGCGATTCGAGTCCTTATTTTACACGAGTGCCTCGAGTGAGTGCAATGATACTCGTACTGGATTGAAAACGATTGCTTTTCGAATGAAAGTATTTAAAAATGGGTATATCCACAACTTTTTACTATAGGTTTCTACCAGTAGGAATATTTACGGAGTTGCTCATTA
Source organism: Chrysoperla carnea (assembly GCF_905475395.1). Taxonomy (NCBI): domain Eukaryota; kingdom Metazoa; phylum Arthropoda; class Insecta; order Neuroptera; family Chrysopidae; genus Chrysoperla; species Chrysoperla carnea. The sequence goes on along the minus strand of NC_058337.1, from coordinate 121,451,013 downwards.
CTATTCCGAAGTCAGAATTTTAATTTACTAACTCCTCCTGGGATAATTCATCCTCGCTGGTCCAAAAACAGCAATATTCCGTAAATATTCAACAAAATGGGCCAAAAAAGTATACTCGGAGGTTTTCGGGGCTCGCTGTTCACAGTTTCGAAGTCGGAATTTTTATATATTCCCCCTATCCTGGGGTAATTTGACTCTATTGGTCCAAAACAGAAACTGTAAATATTTGACAAAATTATGAAGTATGTAAGAGGGAGGGGGGAGTATATCAAAATTTTGCCCTAATAATCGTAAGCAGTGACTCTAAAAGCTCCCAAGTATTTCTTTTTGGCACATTTTCTAGAATATTTACAAAATATTGCGGTTTTAGACCAGCAGAAGGTAAACTATCCTATGAGGGAGGATTATATCAAAATTCGGAATCGTGATCAGTGACCTCAAAAACCCTCGAATAACTTTTTTGGCTCATTTGTCATATTTACATGTTTAGTAGTAGAATGCTCCACCTGATGACGAATTGCCGGAGGTTGTAGTATATCGAAATTCTGGCCTAAAGTCGAAATTCTTCTTATCGGATGCCTACGTCATACAAAGAACACACCCTCCAAGTTTTAGGCCTCAATGGTCAACGAATTAGGCTCTGCGTTGATCCATCAGTCAGTCATTCAGGACAGGGCATTTTATATGTATAGATAATAGGTCAATTCAAACTTGAGTTTAGAAAAATACTCTTTACCTTTCGATAAAGTTGAGAATTATTATAAACATACCGTTGTGCTGCAACCTGTTTCATATATGTTTTATGATCCGAAAAAAAGATAAAAATAGCATATGCTCACCAAAGACGCTTGGCGCATATTTTGAAAGTCTTAAATTAGTAGTCCTGTTATTATTAATGTTCATTTAACATCATAAATTCTTGAGAGCAAGCTCGAGCTTCGGGAGCTGGCTGCCCCTTCCTTTTCAACGTTTAGAGGGTCTTCTAACTTTCGGGGCTCTGGTGCACTGTACCACCTACCCCTATGACAGCTACGCTACTTCTAGTGCAAGTGTTAGTTTAAGTTTAAGTGATAGATTAGAGCTACTGGTATCTAATACGAATAAAACAATGCAAATATACACAAACTAAAAAAATATTGTATGTTAATCTGTCACTTTGAATAATTGTAATGTCATGTAACGTATTTTACATTCATAATTATAATTAAACAAACTATTTACACGTCTGATACCATCAGAATTTGTTTAATTTCTTTTGTTAGTAAGATCTTTTGTTGAGAAAAATAGCATAATAAATAATGCAAATTACTTAAGGTAGTACGAACACCGAGACAATTTTTGATTTAGGGTTGAAATTATTTTACCTATTATTATTTTACCTTATTTTCAACTTTGATGATGAACTTTGTTATAACTTTATGAATGTAGACGAAAAATAAGAATAAAATTTGTCGATATCTGTCTTGGCTTTCGAAATATCGAAAGTTAAATAATTAAACAAAGTTTTCCCACTACCGTGGTCATATATCGTTAATTAGTCGGGCACAACGGGTTTTTTTTTTAAATAATTTATTAAGACTTTATCTTTAATTTAAATATTTTTTTTTTTTAATTTCCACCGACTAGTTTTGGAGAAATTTATGAAAACATATCACTCATCTACTGTTTTACCATAAAACCAATGTTAAATATGCCTACTTTTGAAGTCATTTATTAAATAATCGGGCAACCTCCCCCCTAAAATTTTCAGATTTGATTTAGGCTTAGTCCAACTTCATATAAAAAAAATCAAGATTTTTATTTAAAATTGACTTGTTGCTACACATCCTTAACAAATCTTACTACATAAAAATCACGTGTCACGATGTTCGTTTACGCTAATCTTCGAGACCGCTCAACCGTTTTTAATCAAATTTTTTAGATTTATAAAATGAAACGAATTTAGATTTTTGGTTTTGAAAAAAAAAACTCGTTTGCACTATCCGAAAGTATATAAAAATACCTGCAATTAAAAAAAAAAACTTCCGATGTTTTGCCTGAACTGTAAAAGCTGTTGAAATTTTCTAGAAAAATTAGTTTTTCCTAAAATTGAGGTTATGTATCTGGTTAAAATTTATCACCCTTTTTATGATTATAAGTTATATCTTTTTCCAGAATTTCTACTAAATTCCTTCTCCTTCATTTTTCAAAAAGTTATCAGGGAAAGTTGAAAATATCAGATTACAGTGGTTTTCTTGAGATTTTAAGATTATTTTACTATGTTCGGGGTTCGATAGCAAGAAAGGTTTGATGTAGAAATTCCTAATCAGCAATTTTTCTCTTTATTCGTCTCAATCCGATCAATAGAACAGAGATATTCAAGAAACGGTCCCCAAAGAAAACAATGTTGAGGTAAAACCGCGAGCAGAAGTTTGGGCGGATCGTTCCGAAACCGGAAAACTTATTTTCTATATTTTTTACAACGAAAGAGATCTATTTAAAATATAATTAGCCATTTGCAAAAATTTATCAAATTCTTTAACTAAATCTGGCAGATTTATTCAACTATAATTAAGAAAGTCATAATTTAAAAAAAAAATATTTTTTTTCAGCTAAAAAAACTTTATTTATGAAATTAGATTATGTTATCAAATCAGAATTTTGCTATTAGTTATTACCTTTCAAAATGATATAAATTAAACATAGAATTAATTAATTGTTGCTCTTATTTATAAATATTAAATATTAATAAATATATTACTCTTATTTATTGATTGTATTACAATTATTATATATACAATTGAAGCAACGCGTGGCAGGGTCAGCTAGTTATTTCATATATATATATAAAATATAAATCACTTTTATTTTATCACTTTTTAATATGAAAACCATGTTTAAATGCTTATACATTATTAATTAAAAAAGATTTATGGATTTATGATTAAAACCTTGTAGAAATAAAAATATTTTTTAACCTTAGATTATATTATTAAAACAGAAAGTAACAAAAGAAATACAAGAAGTTAATGTAATCTATTTAGAACAAAAAACTGTATTGACTTTTTTAGTTAAGTTTTTCGAACTTATTTCTTGAATTCAGACCAATCAACTTCAGCACTCAACCAGCTATGATATAAAATATTAAAATCCAAGCCAATAAATTTAATGGCTAAGTTGGTGAAAGAGTTAATTTAACCAATACCGTACCGCTACTTGTCTAGGGTAGGGGGTTTGTCATTAATTAAAACAGATTTATTATTTTATGATTAAATCTTGGGGAAAAAAATTTTAACCTTAGATTATTAAAACAGAAAGTACAAAAGCAAATCAAGTTAACGTAATTTATTAAGAACAATAAACAATTGACTTTTTCGAGCCCGGACCAGCTATAAATATTGAGATCCAAACCAATTTTAATGGCTCAGTTGGTTAAGGTAGTCCGGTTGTTTGAGCAAGTACGGCGAATGTTCATTTTCTTGCGGTAGATTATAGTTCAAAGTCCCCTGATCACAATAAATACAGTTTCGGGGCTTCTTGGGGAGCAAACTTTTGAATTATTTCATTTTAAAATTGTAATTTTTAACAAAGTACCTTATGGAACAACTCATAAATAATGTTATTTGTACACAAATAAATCGGCGATTGAGCTTCAAAAAAGTTTTCATCATGAAGAAAATTTATCACAGATTCATTTTATGCATGAAATACTTTACCTTATGGCGCTTTCCAAAAGGAAAACATTAAAAAAATTGGTTTTCGACGCTTTTACGTTATTTTTAAAGCATTTTATTACATTAACGTCATACAAATTGCCTAGATTACGATATTTTTTGAGCATTTGATTACACTTACGTCATACAAATTGCCTAGTTGATAAGTTAGGTGACTCTTTTAAGGACTCTAGGCCGGACTCTTTTAAAGACTCTAGTTTAACTAATTCCGTACGCTATTTGCTTAGGGTAGGAGTTTGATTACCGGCGTCACAACAAAAATAGTTTAATATGCTTTTTCATCATTTTATAAGCGCAAGTGCAGAGTTTATTTTTTCGGACTGCCAGCAATAAGTTGGACTAAGATAGAAGATATTTGTTATTTATTTTATCACATTGGTTATAAATCGTGATTTTTAAATGAAAAGGTCTCATAGTAACGATTGGCTGATGTAGTTAATGAAATTTTGGATTAAGATTTGTAGGTTTACTCAGCCTTTCGAAATAATTGAGGAGCCAGCGAAAATCAACGAAAAAGGTAGTAAAACACATACAGGGTATCACAATTAGGTGTGACATTCGCATTCGCAAGAAACGATGCAAATATTTTGTGAATTAATTAAACAAAAAAATAAAAAATTCACTAATATGTGCTTCACTCATGTTTTTATATCAGATGCAGTTTGCTTTTAATAGACTTATACGACGAACTTTTTTACGCTAATGAAGAATTGGGTTGATGTCTGATATCGAATTTGCCACATTACCTATAAAAAAATAAAAATAGTTTGCATACCATATCAAAATATGACATTTAAATTAAAATTGATTAAAAAACGAAGAAGTTATAAGCATTCAAATATTATTGCCAGTCTTTTTCTTGCAAAACAGAGCTTTATATAAAATCTCTATGGCCATACTCAACAGTGACGTCACTTTTATAGTATCTTTCTCTTTGTTTTATTAGAGTTTTAAACGTTTATATATTGCGTAGGTACTTCCAAAAATTTTCAAAAACCAACTTCACTTTTCTATCCGTGCATTGAGAATTCTTCACCTGAAGTGATAATAAAAACTTAGTAATCATCCCAATTATTTGCGAGTGCTTCATTTGAAAGTTAACATTCGCACTTCAGAATGAAATGAAAACCAAAAAATTTCCACCATTTTGAAAAAAATGTCGACAAAAATAGAAGCTCCATGTTGAACTTTGTCAAAACACATTTTTCACCATTATATAAAAATCAATATTCAATAAAACAATTGCACTTAGAAAAAAATTGTTTGTCTGCCAACTGATTCCACTCAGTGTCAATCATACGGTTACACTCACGGTTTTATTAAATAATATTGGGTGTGACCGTGTGAGTACAAGTATACTTAAAAAGCTTATACCCCTGATAAAAAAGTTGAATTCAATTCGAATTAAAATTTTCGAGTTCATTTCGCTTTGATTTCGAGTTCAAAGGGAATAGAAATTCAAAGCGAAATGAACTCGAAAATTCACATAAAATTTTTTTTTGTTTTTAAAATTACAATTTAGGGGATTGAATTCACATTGGCCCAGTTTATACATATTGAGTAATTTAGTTCATTTTAAAATTTGTTTATGCAACACCAATTACATGTTTGGTGTAATATTTTATAACTTTCTGCATTACCATCTGAGATTGCAAATTTCTAGTACTCTGCTGTCACGTTCAGATGGCACAATTTTATATAATTTTACTAATTTTAGGCATTTTTAGCAAAATAGCGTCAAAAATGACTTTTTTCTGAAATTTTATCATTTTTATTTTCTATTCGCAAGAGGAGAAATTTGTTGGGTTTGTAGTAAAGCTTCAATAGTAAACCCCATATTTTTATAGGAGCATTCGCACCAGCCCCCTCGAGTTATAAATATATGTTTACATACATATGGTAAAACAATTCATTTGATTGTAAATAAAAAATATTTGACTGATTTAAATGAAACTAATACCAAAAGTAGGTTTTAATACTTACAACTTTCAATTAAAATTTTAGCCAAATCCAACAAATAGTTCAGCCAAAATTTGAAATTTAGTAAATTTTTTTAAATGGCTGCCATTTTATGCCATTTTTTACAACGGAGTAGCATTTTTTATTATCTTTCGATTTCATAATAGGTTACATATCCGTAATCTATTAATAAATAATGTCTCCTTAACCCATTTTTTTTGAAAAACAGAAACTTTATCATTTTTTGAAAATAATTGTTTGCTGGTTTTATTGACTGGCATTTTGTATACCATGTATATATGAAATATACATAATATATTAAGTTTCGAAGAGAATCATCTTATTAGTCCATTTTCGGTCGTCCGTCCGTCTGTGAACACGATAACTCAAAAACGAAAAAAATATCAAGCTGAAATTTTTACAGCGCACTCAGGACGTAAAAAGTGAGGTCAAGTTCGTAAATGAGCAACATAGGTCAATTGGGTCTTGGATTCGTAGGACCCGTCTTGTAAACCGTTAGAGATAGAACAAAAGTTTAAATATAAAAAATGTCCTTATCAAAAAATAAAGAACTTTTTTTTAAACATTTTCTTGTAATTATCACTGTTTAATCACGAGGGCACACATTAGATGCAAATTTTATAGTATGTATTAATATGGGATTATCAGTCATGTATGTGTGACATGTATAGGTATATGTGTTATGTGATAGAGTAATCAACACTGTCTATACATGGTATTTCAACAATTAACTCAGTCAATTGTTTTTTTTCACTTAAAAATTTTTAGTTTTAACCCCCGCGCTATTGGGGTGAAGAAATCTAAGGCATGTAAGGTAGTTTTTAAAGTTGCTGATCTCGTGTTTATGGAAGAGATTTTTCAATTTTCAGATTTTTTCTCTCTTTTTTAGTTCAAATTAAAAAGTCGTTGAGAATCACCATTTTTTTGCTATTAAATCTTCTTTTAGGTTTTTAAAAAGGTTTTTTTTTGTGTCTTTGGTATCGAATCTAGTACCAATACATTGAAATCATAGCTTGTATGTTCCTATTTCTTACTACGAACAACAAACTTGGCGCATTTCATGCCAATAAATGGTACAAACAGTTTAGGGGGTCTAATTTTTAAAACTAAACAAAGGGGGGGGGGGAATGAAACTTGTATCAATTTGATCATAAATTCGAGATCAAAGACTATACAAAAACGCTTACATGGCTTGAAAAGGTTAAATTTTCAAAAAAATGGTAACTTTTTTAGGGAGTGTAAATGTGGGCTAACAGAGGACGAAGAGTAACAAATTTAACACTTAAACTGAAATTTCAAGATCAGCAACCCAAAAATTCTCTTATACGGCGGGAGGGGGGTGGATAGCGTAAAAAAGAGTATATTAATAAAAATATCATTAAAATCTTTTAAAAGATATTTATTCTTTACACCTTTTTCCCCAATAGCATGGAGGTTAAAACTCAAAATTTCCGCTTTAAACCATTTATACCTTTTTAGAATAACTTTTTTAGCCAAAGCAAAAAACCGCCAGTCAATACACCCAGCAAAAAATTATTTTCAAAAAATGATAAATTTTCGGTTTTTCGCAAAAATATGAGTCAAGGAGTCATTTTACGGATATGCAACCTATTATGAAATCGAAAGATAATAAAAAGTGCTATAATTTAAAAAAATTCAACTCCGTAGGACAAAATGTAAATAAATTTAAAATTTTGGCTGAACTATTTAGCGGATTTTTAACTAAAAGTTGTAAGTATTACAACCTACTTTTGGTGATAGTTTCATTAAAATCTGTCAAATATTTTTCAAACTACAATCAAATGAACTGTTTAATCATATGTATGTATACATATATCTATAACTTGAGGGAAGGGGGCAAAACTTCCCCAAAAAAATATGAGGTGTAGTTTTGAATCTTTACAACAAACCCACCAAATTTGGATATGGACCGAAGTCTTCCCTTGCGAATATAAAATAAAAACAAGTGAAAACAAACAATTGACTGAGTTAATTGTTGAAATACCATGCATAATCAGTGTAAGTTGATTTTTTTTATCACATGTGACACATGTGACACATACATAACTGATAATCAAGTATAGACGGACGGGCGGACAACCGGAAATGGGCTAATTAGGTGATTTTATGAACAGCTATGACAAAATTTTTTTCCTAGCATCATTATTTTTAAGCGTTACAAACTTGGGACTAAATTTAATATACTATGTATATTTCATATATGCATGGTATAATGATAAAATTTCTGAAAAAAAGCCATTTTTGATGCCATTTTGTTGGTTAGACATTTTGCACCACTCCGGGAAAGTAACAAAATAAAAAAAAAAACTTATTTTTATGTGAAAAGTAAAACCCCAAAGTTTTGCTGCCCGAACTTTTAATCTAAACATGTCGTAATTTTATTCAAATAATATAATTATCTATTTGTCCTTTACAATGATAAAATGTCGCAGTATATTGTCATTTTAAATCATTTTTGAGGTAATTGTTAAAATACTCTGTATACACAGAGTTGAAAATCAGTGCCTGCATTATTTTTATAAATTAAAAAACCAACCTAGTTACAGCAGTTTGAAGAATTTTCTAAAAAAAATATTTTTGTTTTAGAAATTCTTTTGCAAGACTTGTTATTTGAAGCTCCTACTATAATCAATTCTATCTTTTATAGTTTTGGAGAAACTAGACATCAAAATTTTGCACCCTTACGGAAAAACAATGATATTTACACGGATAATCAAACATTATTTTAGAATTTTGATAAGCTAAAATATAATTTGAAGACCCGTTTTTCAGCTTTTACAATGGCCTTTTTGGAGTTTTTCCGAACATGAAACTGTTAATATCTCGAAAACGAAGAAGTTTAAGAAAAAATCACAAAGCCTTTTTGACGTTAAATAACCCATGGAATCAAGAATAACTTTTACTTGATTCAAAAAAATTTCATTTAACTTTTTCTTTGGAGGGTCGGGGGGGGTGTATACAAAACTTGGACCAAAAGGGTTTCTGGCAAGATTCACAATATTAATCTATAAGCTTTTCTAATCAAGAAACAATTGACAAAATGTGGTACTCATATTTTACACACTCAACCATATTCACCGCCTGTTCTAAATTAATAATACTTGATATTCATACATACAGTTCAGGTATAAAAATTCAAAAATGAAAAAATATAGTTTGTATGGCAAAAATATATTATTACCATGTAGAATTATTACTTTATAAATTACAGGGTGGTCCCATCATACAAAGAATACTCAAAAAGTACATAAATTTAGTGTTTTACTTTAATAAGTAAATTCTTGGTAAACTTGACTAAACACAGTAAACGTAAAGGCCAAAAACCCGCGGACCCACACTAACACGATCCAATTAAAGCCATGGACAACCCATAGATCACACGCTATTCCTGTTATTCGCGGGGTTGTCCATACCTTTAATGGAATCGTGTTAGCACTGTTTTCTGTGTCATCTTCGTTCATCGTGATCTTCGTCAAACTTTAACTGTAGTCTTTTTCAAAAGATTGGAAGTTATTACGACAATATATCTTGTTATTGTTCAAAATTTAATTTAAAAAAAATTATTATTTTATTAATTTTCCACACACTCTAATGCATACACCCCCGGCTAAATAGTTAACAGTCACACTGCTCTCACCAGCATAATATGGCGTCGGATTTATCAAGTCATTATTGGATAGTATATTGATGTATATTTCGGAAAACGCCTAATGCTGTGACAATTGTTTCGATCGATTAGGTCAAATATATTATTTACATAAAAAAATTTAAAACATTAAATTACATTTAGTTTCATTGATTTTACTTTTGTCGTGTTAAATGCAACTTGTATATAATGTGTCAGATAGAGAATTCTGGCAGGAAGCGGTCTCCAACATCTCTTAGGAAATACCAGAACGGAACATGATTGGATTTGGATATAATATTCTTATTATAGTAAAATCTAATCGTTTCCTTACATGTTTTATTATTTTACATAAGAAAGAAAGTATTCCACAGAAAGCTGTAATTAGGTAGTGGCTACAGCCTTGTGGTGTGATATTTAAAGTACTCGATTTTGAGAAAACATCGGTATTTCTAACCGATGCATTGAAAAATGTCGATGAATAGTCTCGACGTATTGCATTCAAGAAAACATCGATGTATTTTCTTAGTGGACACTCCTAGTTATAATTCTTTCAAAAATATTCCTAGCCTATTCTAATAAATTGTAAATTAATGTTTACTTCAAAATACAGGTGTGTTCAATAAGATTTTACCAAGTAGCTGAGAGACATTTTGTTCAAAATGGCAGAAAAACATTGTTGAACAAGATGTTAACATTTAAATGGGGAAGACATGTATTATTTTAAGCAGTAAATTAATATTTTATTTTTAATAGCAACTTGTATTAACATAATTTTTATTTTTATACTATATTAACTGTATGGTTTGGAGATCTATTTTTTAACATTCCTTCTTATACTATATTCTTAAAATATACGTTTTCCTCATTTCAGTGGTAACCGTTTTGCACAATGTGCTTCGTCCATTTAATTGGAAAAATTTTTTTGACCAAATATTTCACATTTACATGTTAAAATTGTATTGAACAACACTGTACAACGATATAAACATTTTTTTCATATTTTTACCAAAAATCTACTTAACCAAAAGCAGGTAGAAAAGTACAGTTGTTTAATAAATTGAATGGTAATACTAGGTACAATTGCTCATTCATAAATGTTTAGTTTTGAGTTTTATTTAGACACTATGTTTTGGTAAACCGTACTATATACTAGATACAATTGTTCATTCATATAATGTTTAGTTCCTGTGAAATTTTTGTGACGTGAAGACATGTGTATTTAACAAAATTTTTAATGTAAGTAAATTATATTCAGATTTTCAAAATATTTTAATAATTATATTATAATATAATTTTAAATTAAAACAAAAATCTTTTTTACAGATACAATGAGAACGAATGGAAAATAGAATTATGGATCGATAATAAGGTAAATATTTTTCAATTATTAGTTTTATATGTGCGTATTATATTAATTTTAGAAAATACCTGAATAATTTTGAATTCTACTTGTGAACAATATGAAAATATTCTTTATATATTCCTTTTTATTTTTAATTATCCGTTTATTCAAAATTAACTGCAAGCAGCTTAACTGAGCGATTGAATTGAACTTGCTTTTACTTGAATGGGATGCCGATAATACCATGAAAATTGTAAAATCGTTTATTAAATAGTTGATTGAGAATTTTGTTTTTATACCTAGAATACAATGAAAATCAGTTGCTTTAATTAATACTAAATTTTTTAATGTAACAATATAGTCTAGTCATTCTGTTTTGAGCGAAATATTAATTTTCCGTAACCAATATACAGGAAACCGAGACATATAAAAATGGAAATTTTTCTGGAGAATTCAATGCTCTATTTTTCTATAAACTGGCATTAGGGGCTCTTGTAGAAATGCAGCGGAAGTTGGTAAAACCGGGTTACTTAGTTTAAAAAAAAAGGATTTGTTTCAAAAACAGTTCCGTACAAGTAATTGTTAAATAAATTAATTTGTTAAATTGTTAAATAAATTAATTACGAAAAATTTCCGTTTTTTTACATTTCTTAGTTCCCTATGTATTGATCTGAATAATTGTTAACAGGCTTCACGAAAACGACACTTTGTTTTGGTAAACCGTACTATATACAGAGTGTTTTTTTGAGTTGACATATGCTTGAAACGTAAAAAAATAAATTTTATCGATAAAAATGCATTAATTTTTTTTTTTTTTTTTTTTTTTCGTATCAAAATTGTTATTTCGTATATTTGTTTCTGCCATATCTAGGCGCTCTTCGCCAAAAATTTTCGAATAAATCAGATCAAAGTGGTTTGTTTTTCTTTGAAGACCACTTTTGTTCAAATTGAATGAACAAATACACAAAAAGCTATATTTTTTTCTAAACTATTCGCTTTACAAAAAAAAATTTCAAACAAAAAACATTTGCGTATTTATAACGAACAACTTAAATTTAAAGCGTTTTTATTATGGGTCCTAAAGGGGATATATTTTAAAAAAGCGTTTATATAATATTAGTTAGTTATTAATATCAAATAAGCTTTTAATTGAACTTTAAAACTTCGATCCATGTTGGTATAACATTTGTGGCTTTAAAACTAATATTTTTCGTTTGAAGCATTTTCTTCGATTAAATTTATTTATCGAGTTTCAAGCATATGCCAACTTAAAAAAGACACCCCGTAATTATACAACCAAATTTTTAAGTAAAAAAATTTTACCTAAATGTGTCACATAGGCTTAAAAATTCTTACTCCTTCCCCTTTACACGGAGAGTTAAAAAAGTGAGAAATGTTATCTCTAACTTTCATATAAGGTAAATGTACCATATTACGGGATATTTAGGCATAATGCACTTTGAAGCTGATTATTGAAGTAAATATAAATATTTCCACTATAAAAATTGATTTGTCGTACAAAATGATTTATTGAGAATTAGTTTTGATCATTTTTTCACGCCAAAGTCTTTAATTTATAGTATTAAACGTTAATTTTCTGGACTTCGAGTTTGTCTCTAATTCCATTATAAAATTTGGCTTTGAACCTGATTCCGGGAATGAAAGTACATAATTCCAGGATACACACACTTAACATAGGTAAATTAAAAAATTTTTTTGTTTAATGTACTTAAGATAATTGAGTATTATCATAAAAAATTTGATTGAAAAATAAAAATTTGTAATTTTTAAAAAAATCATAACATATTTTGGAATACTAATGACAATAAATCATTGGTATTATAAATATTATCGTTATTAAATTAATGAAGTTAATAGAATTGTTATTTTTTTAAATTCTTTTTATAATAGTAAACGTTATTTTAACAATAATAATCATCAAAATATAATTAAAATAACAAATAAATTCAAGTTTCAATTTTCTCCGTTACAATGTGATATTCCCGGAATTGTATACATAAGTAAAAACTCTGCTCATTATTCCGGGAGTTAAAAACACATTATATACTTATCATAAAAAGCAAGTATTTAAGCATAAATTAGCCAAATTAAAAAAAAAATACATCCCGTAATTACCTCACAAAAATCTACGGCATCTACTGCTTCAATCGGTATAAAATATTTTAATAATTAAAACACCAATTTAAAATGAGAGTTAAAAATAATTACTTCTTATTTTCCCTAATTACGGTAGACTCCCGTAATATAGTTCACTATCACTGAGTTAAGTAAATAATTCCGGGAATCATAATTTAAAGAAAATAATTAATTAAAATAATTTGAAAAAGCTTTAAAACGATTTATTTATTCATTCTAATCAATATTTTTACAGATTCAAAAATGATAAACTTACCAGTAAACTAAAAAAAGCTAAACAATCTAACACTGTCATCTTACGTTTACAGACAACATATTTTTTATAAAACCAGATGTTAACCGATCGATCACTTTTTCGATTGATATAAGTATTTAAGTGTGATTTGATTTGTTCAAAAGTCGATTTTTTTTTGTTCATATTTTAGTGCTAGAAGCTCTAGTATTTTTTAAATTTAAAAATTTATTTAGTGTTTCTTATTTTTTTGATTAAAATAAAAAACTCCCGGAATAACGTACTAGCCCGTAATAATGTACATTTACCTTAAAGTTTAGAAGCGTACCCAAATTAAAAAAATTATTTTAAAACAAATTCATTTAGAACAGCCGAAAGCTTGTTTATTTCTCCTGAAAATGAGATATAAAAAATTACTGTACGTAGTTTCAGTTATTCCTCTTATGTCTTGATAGTTCATATTGGTCACATAGATAAACTTTGAAACTTCGAGATGCCCGTATGCGATCAGTGGCAGGAAACATATTTAATGTTAAAAATAATGTCAGTTTCTATTTTCTGTCGAAAATAACTCTGCTTAAATTTTGGAAAATTTTCAATGAATATATCTTACAAATTATTTAATAATTAATTACTAAATGGTAATTTTTTTCCAGATAAAATTGGTCGTGAAAATGGAAACAGTACAGATGCTATATTAAAAGTATCATTTTAATTTTTTTTTTTGCAATCATATCTGATCCAACAGAAAACAAATGAATTAAAATTTCACAAAACTCGCTAGGCCTATGATGGTATCCAACTATGGGGAAGTGCTTGCAACAGTAACATCGAAATTCTTCAACGGTATCAATCAAAAGTGCAATAAAAAATTGTGAATCTCCGTGGTATGTATTGTGCGTAATCACGCCATTCACCGTAGTATCATGGTGTCCACAGAACGTGAAGAAATTTCGCCATCCAGTGATCAAAACGCTAAAGTGATCAATGTTTAGACAGTCTGTGAAACCATAAACAGGCTTAACTGACAGAGTGTACTTAATTTAAGATTTATAATTACGTAGTTTCCTATAATTTCAACTAGGTATTTATAGTATACATACTATAATTGCGATCAGGTTATTCCCAGTGGGTTATTCCCATATAGCATATAGTAAATAAACTTGATACTGACAATAAAAGATCTATCTTAACTAATATTGAATATATATTAGAATATAAAAAAAATTTGGTAAACAATTTTGAAATTAATTTTAAATTAAATTGAGTTTAAACTTAGAAATAGAAATATTAATGATAGAATCCACAATTTGTTATAATTTTTCATATATGTGTATATGTCGTCTTGAGTCGTCCAAAATTAGTTCAACAGCTGAAAATACATATTGGTGCAATGACTCTTTAATTTTTCACTAATATTTATGATTTGGATCACTAATTGATAAATGTCTATAGTAATTTCGATTATGTAAATGGTTAAAAGATCGGCGTAATTTATTATAATTTTAAATAATATCCATTTTATTTTATTTATTATAGGAGTAATCCAAAATTTGTGATAACTATCTCTACCCGTCTGTTGGCTGTCTGATCCAAAATTTGTCAAATTATTGAAAATATTCGCAATGGTGCAATGATTTTTAAATGTTTCAGTAATATTTATAATTTTATTTCATATTAATTGACGAATCTTTAATGTTTGTATATATATTTATTAATTTCGATTATGTAAATTGTTAATACTAAACCGTAAAATGCTCCTGAGATATGTAGCCAGTTCTTGCATTTGGGTTTGGACATTGACATTTTCCATAAAATAACTAATTATTAATAATAATACAAACGACATTAAGATTGTACAATGATAGAAATAAAAAGAATTTATATTAAAAAATATGTCATTGTAAATTTTCGCATGTGTTCGACGAAACTACAGTTTTAAATAATTTTTAATTATCACAACTTGTATTAGTTTTTTACTTATAGCAATTTTTTTATAGTCATTTTGTAGTCATAATCAAAACTTTGTGATAGCTATCTCTACCCGTCTGTTGGCTGTCTGATCCAAAATTTGTCAAATTATTGAAAATATTCGCATTGGTGCAATGATTTTTAAATGTTTCAGTAATATTTATAATTTTATTTCATATTAATTGACGAATCTTTAATGTTTGTATATATTTATTAATTTCGATTATGTAAATTGTTAATACTAAATCGTAAAATGCTCCTGAGATATGTAGCCAGTTCTTGCATTTGGGTTTGGACATTGACATTTTCCATAAAATAACTAATTATTAATAATAATACAAACGACATTAAGATTGTACAATGATAGAAATAAAAAGAATTTATATTAAAAAATCATTGTTGTCATTGTAAATTTTCGTATGTGTTCGACGAAACTACAGTTTTAAATAATTTTTAATAATCACAACTTGTATTAGTTTTTTAATTATAGCAATTTTTTTATAGTCATTTTGTAGTCATAATCAAAACTTTGTGATAGCTATCTCTACCCGTCTGTTGGCTGTCTGATCCAAAATTTGTCAAATTATTGAAAATATTCGCATTGGTGCAATGATTTTTAAATGTTTCAGTAATATTTATAATTTTATTTCATATTAATTGACGAATCTTTAATGTTTGTATATATTTATTAATTTCGATTATGTAAATTGTTAATACTAAACCGTAAAATGCTCCTGAGATATGTAGCCAGTTCTTGCATTTGGGTTTGGACATTGACATTTTCCATAAAATAACTAATTATTAATAATAATACAAACGACATTAAGATTGTACAATGATAGAAATAAAAAGAATTTATATTAAAAAATCATCGTTGTCATTGTAAATTTTCGTATGTGTTCGACGAAACTACAGTTTTAAATAATTTTTAATAATCACAACTTGTATTAGTTTTTTACTTATAGCAATTTCTTTATAGTCATTTTGTAGTCATAATCAAAACTTTGTGATAGCTATCTCTACCCGTCTGTTGGCTGTCTGATCCAAAATTTGTCAAATTATTGAAAATATTCGCATTGGTGCAATGATGATTTTTAAATGTTTCAGTAATATTTATAATTTTATTTCATATTAATTGACGAATCTTTAATGTTTGTATATATTTATTAATTTCGATTATGTAAATTGTTAATACTAAACCGTAAAATGCTCCTGAGATATGTAGCCAGTTCTTGCATTTGGGTTTGGACATTGACATTTTCCATAAAATAACTAATTATTAATAATAATACAAACGACATTAAGATTGTACAATGATAGAAATAAAAAGAATTTATATTAAAAAATCATTGTTGTCATTGTAAATTTTCGTATGTGTTCGACGAAACTACAGTTTTAAATAATTTTTAATAATCACAACTTGTATTAGTTTTTTAATTATAGCAATTTTTTTATAGTCATTTTGTAGTCATAATCAAAACTTTGTGATAGCTATCTCTACCCGTCTGTTGGCTGTCTGATCCAAAATTTGTCAAATTATTGAAAATATTCGCAATGGTGCAATGATTTTTAAATGTTTCAGTAATATTTATAATTTTATTTCATATTAATTGACGAATCTTTAATGTTTGTATATATTTATTAATTTCGATTATGTAAATTGTTAATACTAAACCGTAAAATGCTCCTGAGATATGTAGCCAGTTCTTGCATTTGGGTTTGGACATTGACATTTTCCATAAAATAACTAATTATTAATAATAATACAAACGACATTAAGATTGTACAATGATAGAAATAAAAAGAATTTATATTAAAAAATATGTCATTGTAAATTTTCGCATGTGTTCGACGAAACTACAGTTTTAAATAATTTTTAATTATCACAACTTGTATTAGTTTTTTACTTATAGCAATTTTTTTATAGTCATTTTGTAGTCATAATCAAAACTTTGTGATAGCTATCTCTACCCGTCTGTTGGCTGTCTGATCCAAAATTTGTCAAATTATTGAAAATATTCGCATTGGTGCAATGATTTTTAAATGTTTCAGTAATATTTATAATTTTATTTCATATTAATTGACGAATCTTTAATGTTTGTATATATTTATTAATTTCGATTATGTAAATTGTTAATACTAAACCGTAAAATGCTCCTGAGATATGTAGCCAGTTCTTGCATTTGGGTTTGGACATTGACATTTTCCATAAAATAACTAATTATTAATAATAATACAAACGACATTAAGATTGTACAATGATAGAAATAAAAAGAATTTATATTAAAAAATCATCGTTGTCATTGTAAATTTTCGTATGTGTTCGACGAAACTACAGTTTTAAATAATTTTTAATAATCACAACTTGTATTAGTTTTTTAATTATAGCAATTTTTTTATAGTCATTTTGTAGTCATAATCAAAACTTTGTGATAGCTATCTCTACCCGTCTGTTGGCTGTCTGATCCAAAATTTGTCAAATTATTGAAAATATTCGCATTGGTGCAATGATTTTTAAATGTTTCAGTAATATTTATAATTTTATTTCATATTAATTGACGAATCTTTAATGTTTGTATATATTTATTAATTTCGATTATGTAAATTGTTAATACTAAACCGTAAAATGCTCCTGAGATATGTAGCCAGTTCTTGCATTTGGGTTTGGACATTGACATTTTCCATAAAATAACTAATTATTAATAATAATACAAACGACATTAAGATTGTACAATGATAGAAATAAAAAGTTTATTTACAAATGTGCCATTGCAATTAAATTTGCAGGACTAACCAAAAATTTATTATAACTTTGTCAACCCGTTTACGGTCTGTTTCATTAAAAATTTGTTAAAAACAACTGAAAATACATAGCGGTGCAATGATTTTGTTACTTTTGTAGTATTTATGATTTTCTTTCGTTTTTATTGATGAATCTTAAATGTTTATATATATTTACTAATTTTGATTTTGATGTAAATGGTTAACAGTTCGATGTAAAATGCTCTCTTGCATACTGGTACCTGTCATGAACTCCGACAAACGTACATTGTCGTTTATAATCAGCCTTTATGGCATACATAATAAACGAGGAGTGTTAATGTCATAGCTTCAGGACCTCTTAAAATGTACAATTTGGCTACGAGTGATACAAATCAGCGCATTGCTGTCGTCAGGTCCGGGATCTTAAACTGATTTTAACAATTTTGCATAAAATCATTGACAATTAATAATAATATAAACGAACTTAAGATTGTACAATAATAGAAATAAAATACTAATTATAATAAATTTAACATCAATTTTTATTAGTTGTCCGAATCTACTGATTTATGCTTATACATTCTATTAAATTGTTTTCAAATAGCAAAAATTGTATTAGTGTTGTAAATATTTGTTTTTTTTTTTTTTTTTTGTTTTGTTAATAATATACATTTTCTTAGAGTTACTTCGATTTAAGTCCTATGATTAAGAAATAAAAAGACATTCTTTCCATAAAGTAACTAATTGTTAATAATAATACAAACGACATTAAGATTGTACAATGATAGAAAAAAAAGTATCTATATAAATAAATATGTCATGGTAAATTTTCGTATGTGTTCGACGAAACTACAGTTTAAAAATAATTTTTAATTATCACAACTTGCATTAGTTTTTTAATTATAGCAATTTTTTTTTATAGTCATTTTGTAGTCATAATCAAAACTTTGTGATAGCTATCTCTACCCGTCTGTTGGCTGTCTGATACAAAATTTGTCAAATTATTGAGAATTTTCGCAATGGTGCAATGATTTTTAAATGTTTCAGTAATATTTATAATTTTATTTCATATTAATTGACGAATCTTTAATGTTTGTATATATTTATTAATTTCGATTATGTAAATTGTTAATACTAAACCGTAAAATGCTCCTTAGATATGTCGCAAGTTCTTGCATTTGGGTTTGGACATTGACATTTTCCATAAAATAACTAATTATTAATAATAATACAAACGACATTAAGATTGTACAATAATAGAAATAAAATACTAATTACAATAAATTTAACATCAATTTTTATTAGGTGTCCGAATCTACTGATTTATGTTTATACATTCTCGCCATACATTCTATTAAATTGTTTTCAAATAGCAAAAATTGTATAAGTGTTGTAAATATTTGTTTTGTTTTTTTTTTGTTTTTTTTTGTTAATAATATCCATTTTCTTAGAGTTACTTCGATTTAAGTCCTACGATTAAGAAATAGTCCAAGTTGGCTTTTGAAATAAACGGTATTAATTCATTTTGGGAAAAGAGGCGATTTATATTCATTTGAATAAAAGATTTTTTTTAAATATTATGTGTTTTTAATTATTTTAGCAAAAACAAGTCCAAATAAATTATTACTTTTAATTATTAAAATTAGTATTAAGCGGTCTATTCAATAAAACTTAATTTTAAATTTATATTATTTTTGAAAATTGATTTATAAAATTTATGTAATTTATTGTGTTAAGTATGTAAATTTATTATGAATGTATAAAAACAGTATTAATAAAATAATTGTAAAGAAAATTTAGCGTAATATTTTACCCAAGTCCTGTACGAAATTAGCTTAAGAATAATTAGTTACTCATTCCCGGAGTTTCTTTTATTCCAGCATATGAGGGAAGTTTTTAAATAAAATGCAACATTGTTATAAATTACTAAAATGAAAGAAATGAACGTGCTGTCATAAAGCATGATACAACTGTAGTAAAATATTTTATTTTCTTAAACACTAATTAACTGAAACAAATCCACCTAAAATGCTCATACGGTTAAAATTTTAGAACTATTTTTAAATTTATTTCTCCCACAACAGTTAGAATGTTTTGTATAGCATAGAGTTCTAGAGAGGTGAATGGGAAGATTTTCTTGGTTTATCCCCTCACAAAGCTAAAAATTATTATATTTCTCTCGCAGACAGAGTATTTTAATTTCTTCTACGTCTAGCCAACATTAACAACATATAGATATGTTCTCTTTGTATAAAAAAATTGTTTTACGTTTTGAATGGAAGTAGATCTTTATAAAAGGTTTGCATTATTGAATCGCTTTCAAAGTCATTTAATCGAAAATTTTTCATAGCTTGGTTCTTGACTCTTCATCTAGACAACAGAAACACCATATAAACATGTGCAAATTGCATAAAAATATTATTTTATGTCTTAAAAAAAGTCAAGATTTTGTACAAAGGATTGTATCATTTCTTTACATTTCCTCTTCCTCTATATCTAGGCAACAATAACAACATATAAACATGTGCAAATTGCATAAAAATATTATTTTATGTCTTAAAAGTAGCCAAAATTTTGTAAAAAGGATTGTATTAATTTTTTTAGTTTCGTTTACTCTATATCTAGGCAACAGTAACAACATATATACATGTACAAATTGCATATAAGTCTTATTTTAGGTCAAATTTTTAAAAAAAGTTTGAATATTTTTTCGAATTATTTTCGCATTGAAGCCTGAATTCGGTTTATTTTTAAGAACTCCAACTTTTTTTTAAGTTTTAGTTCATCTAAAATTTAAAAATTTGTAATTTTAATGAATCGAATTGTATCGCTTTCAAATCGAATTTATTAATTCGAATATTCGAATTTATTAATACCCTTTTTGTATCAGGGACGTAACTAGAAATACAAGCCGTGGTGTATAGCAATAGCATATGACAATACAGATCAAGAAACTGCTGATTCAATACAAATCAAGAACCTGCTGATTCATTATAATTGAAATCTACCCGATTTTGATAAAAATTTCATAAAATTTTGGGTAATGACTAATTTTTTAATAGATTTTCTTTCGTTGTAAAAACAGATAAAAGGAGTTTTCTGGTTCCGGAACGATCCGCACGACTTTCTGCATGCGGTTTTTATCCCTGCCTACATTATTTTCTTTGGTGACGTTTTCTTGAATATTTCTGCTTCTATTAATCAGATTGAGGCGAATAAAATAAAATTGTTTATCATCAACTTCTGCATCGACCTTGCATGCGAATCCAGAACATGTCAGAATAATTTCAAATTCTCAAGAAAACCGCAGTAACCTCATATTTCCATATTGTCACAAAGTTAAGCTCATTTGACGATTTAAATTATTTTATGCAATCAATCTCCAGTTAAAAGCTTTTTATAGAGAATTTTTGGCGATATATCAAAAACTACTAACTTAATCGTTAAATGAACTAGGATTTTCGACTTTCTTGCGTTAAAATTACTGTATACAACAAATATCATCAATTTTCGAAACAAAAGTTTGTTGCTTTTTTCGATTTTTTAGAAAAGATATTCCTTTAGAAAATAGCAAAAAATCGAGAAAATGTTTTCTATCCCCGATTTCGATAGTAAATATTTTCTAGACTATTTGTGAAAAACTTCGAAACTAGATAAGCCGTTTCAAATATATCTCCCAAAGTTGTATAAGAATGGAATATTTCGGTGCTATTTCAAACTTAAAAGGAAAGGCATGAAAAGTATAAAATTATTAATCGTTAAAAACTTTATTTGGAGTTTGCAACCTAGTAATCTACACAAAATAATATAATAAGACATTTATTTTCGAAATTAACATCGATTTAATAATAATTCAGTTCAGGCAACTACAGATGCACATGTGTAATACTCTTGATTTTTAATTCACTCTGCACTTTATAAAACAACAGGCAACTGCAGATGCACATATGTAAGATAAAAGAGAATATACGCAAAAAAATGACAGATATTATGGCAAAAATTTTAAATCTTACCAAAACTGGTAAATCGCAAATTATAGAATTGAAAACCGTTATCGATTAGAAAATTTTTAAAACCGTTAGTGTTTACTATCTTATTAAACGCATACCAAAACCCTAATATTCTCAAAAGCATACCTAAAGCTGATTTTTTATATATATATCTTAGTGTATATGTAATTTTTTACATGATGTAACAAGTCGAAGACAAACAACCCTTTTGAGATTAAATTTAACGTTTACCAACAACGCAAATATTATCGATTTCGAGAAAAATTTGCTATATTTGTAATTACAAATACTAAACTTGCCTTTAATAGCTCCAAGTTCGAAGTAACAGTTCCAAATTTATTTATTTCTGCGTTGAAACATCCTTTCTGGAGTTTGGAAAATATTGAGTATTTCTTCCAAGATCCTCTAATTCAACCGTTTGAAACACTAAATTTTACAAAAATGAAGGAAAAAGTTGGAGTGAAAGAAATAAATATATTGCAATATTTATAAAATATAAAAAATCTTTAAACTGGGTTCGCATGTACGCTCCGACCCTGATTTTCGATTGGAATAAAATCGGTAAACGATTGGAATTTTTTACTACGGCTAGTCAAATTTTGATTCATGTAAAATTTCAATAACTGAGATTATAACTTCGTCCATAATAAAGCTTACTGTTTAAGGTAGTTGTCCATTATTATATCATAATTAACCAGTTAAATTTTTAGGGGCCTTCAGAGAACTGAAAATCTGAATTTTTGTGAAATAAAATAAAATCTGTGATTTCCCATAAGGATCAATGTTAAAATATCTTTTTTTCAGTTCTCTGAAGGCCCCTAAAAATTTAACTGGTTAATTATGATATAATAATGACAAACTATGCCAAGTTTCATTAAATTTTGAATGCAAAGTCTATTACCGATAGTACTACCTTAACAAGCAGTTAAATCGAATTTCGATTATTCGGATTTGACGTTCTTAAAATTTTAGTAAACCTTAAATGTAGTCGCTTAGGACCGGTAGCTACCCATAATATCCAGTTTTCTGTTATGCACAAGAAGAAATCACTGGAAAAGTTTTTAGTAGATTTTGACGACTCCGAAGATTGGGAGGGAGTAAAATTACGAATAATGTAAATAAACTGCTTTATAACTTTTTTTCGATGGCTAACTCCAATAAACGTATATTTGGGTACAATTATTCTATTACAAACTCCTTGTTGGTTAAAGCTAGAGCAAATTGTTTAGAAAATCCAATACTTTCGGGACAAGTCAAAACGGGCGCATTTCTGAATAGAATGAATTATTCAAAAATATGCTGTACTTTTTAATATTGAATTGCTGACGTGAAATTTTTTCACGACTCAAGGAGCAGCAGCTTTAGCCTTTATTTGATTAAATTTCATCAGAACTAAGATTTCTTTTTGTGACTTTCATTGTCTCTTTAAGATTCCAAGCGAATCTCTACTACATCAACTGGGATAAATTACTGGCGTAAATTATTTTTCCAGGCAGACAAAAAATAATAATCGTGGGAGATAATTACTAAGGGTTGAAATAATAAAGCATTAAATAAGTAAGAATAAAAAAAGATATATTTAAACAATAATAAAATATAAAATAGTTCCCATTACAAACATGTGCGTAAAATTTTTCATGATTTAATAATTAAGTATATGCGATGTGAAAGTATGAACTAATGTGAACCTAATCGTTCTTTGTGATTTCAGTGATTTCAACACCATTTGGGTTATCTCTGGCGACAGTATAATTTAATGCTGTGGCTATAGTTAACCAGGCCATATATGGTATGAATAGATATCCTGCAGTCTTATTTATTCCATAAAACGATATTCCACAAGCGGCTGCCGTACCCCATAACAAAACAATATTAACCAAACCCTATAAAACAAACCGTTAGATACTTATTTTTATTGAAATTATTGTAAAACATACCCCTTTAAGTGAATGTAATCCAAAGAAAATTGGTGTCCATGACCAATTCAACGCTAATTGTGATCCATAAAGAATTAATGGTAATTTTGCTGGACCATTAAATCCACCACCATCTCTGTACACCAAATACGATGCATAGCCCATACCACAATAGAGACCAGTCCAAACGGGACCAAAAGCCCAATTTGGTGGTCTCCAATCAGGTTTTTTCATTGATTCATACCATGGTTTGATATTTTGACTTGTAATTATACCACCAGCCCATCCACCCACATTTGGTAGAAGTGCGGCACCAATTATTTTATAAACTTCTTTTACCATTTTTAGGTATGTTACGTAACCTGTTTGTTATGTCGATTGTATCACACTAATTGAATAAGTTATTTTGTATTTGCCGATAAGTTTTAAACGTAAACCAATCAAAATTATGGAAATTTTCTAGAATATGATAATTATATTCAGTACTTATCTTTCGTACAAAGTTTTAAGCCTCTATTATTTGTACATGATGTAATTATTTACAATATAACGGAGTGTTTTATTTGTATAAATTTATTCAATTGAATTTAATTGGTCATCATTTAGTTCTGATGATAAGTTAAATTTGACAGATATATTCTGGATTGATAGGGACATCTGTAGGACAATTGGGAATAAAATTAGAGTACTATCTACGAGTAGAGTACTGTAATAATGTAGCAGTTTCCATGTATATCGTTCATACTCTATTCACTAGATGTAGCAAAAGTATTGATTTATTCTGCCATCTGCTGATAAAATGTTGGTACTTGATTTTTTGCATTGTGCATTACAATCTGTTAGAATTTTAATTGTTACTTGATAGTTTGGTAAAAGATGTCAATGTTTGTATGATTTTCTTGGGAATTTAAGTTTCGCAACAATTACTTTACGATTACTATCAAAGAGTATAGGATAGAGGAGAAGTCTCCCATTACTGGCAATGTTAAAAAGAGATTGTGTCCATTCATAAACGTTCTTCATCTCCACAATTTTTATTAAAAAAAATTTTGCTAGCAGAGCGTAGTTTCGATCTACGGACCTCTGGGTTATGGGCCCAGCACGCTTCCACTGCGCCACTCTGCTCTGTGTTGCAATACCATAATAACATTTGTTGTTGGATTACAATGCTTGAAATTTTAGCTTTGACCAATTAGTGTCTATTTAGTGCCAACTTTTCTTCAGAAATATTCACTGCCCCGACTCATGTCTTTGGTGGAAGATAGTACTTGATCTCTCATTGATAGTAAAAGAGTGTGGTAACAAATAAGAGGTAAAAAAGTGGTGAAAAGCTTTTTAAACGAATGACGGTATGATGGGAAATTATGAGAGTTCAAGTTATTTATATTTACTTATTAAAGACTTTGAACAAAAAGTAATGCTTGACGTTTGAATTCGTTCCAAACGTACAATCTATAGATATTTTTATAAGAAGCTTAGAAGCTTCATAATTTTTAAAATAGATTAGACTTACTGAGAAGTGAGTGTCCCTGCGTGATTAAAAATGCGCGAACATTCGTTTATAACAACACTTAATATTCTCTTTAAGCTTTGGATAGTCTCAAAAACGGTAGGTCTTAAATTTCTGTTTCAACCGATTGGACAAGATCCCTTGAGCACAAATCTTGAAAATTATTAGCAACACTTAATCGTCTTTTATTCCCCTAAAATTGCTTATAAAATGGATTCACCTGTCCTTGAATTTATATTGTATTCAAATATAGAGACTTGATTTAATGTCAGTTCTTCAAGGCACTTTTAATTCTTACATGTAATTAATTTCCATTTTTTGTACGAAAGCCTTTGTTAGGTTTTTTTTCCATTTAAATTTTCGAAATATATTTAAAACTAAAGCTCAGTTCAGACAATCTATTTTCAACAGCAATGGAATCTTTATCTGAAGAAGTTGATCGATATTGAAGTCAATTTTAAAGAGAGGTTTTGAAATATGTATTTTCTTTCGAGTTAATTATTTTCAGAAGGGTTAAAGGTCGTTAATGGTGGATTATGGTAGAATGAATTATTTTAAATTTAATTAGATCGTGTTAAACAGCTATTTCAAATGTAGTAGTATGCGTAAAGAAGCTTGCTGAGAGTGAATCAGTACAAGCAACAAGCTATCACAATACTTTTTCTGTAAAATGAAATTAAGGAGGTTGTAATCGTTAGTAAAGCAAATCATTGAAGCTGAAAATCTACTTGGATGTTTATTTGTATATCATGTACCTAAATACTTCAAAGTTTTGTACAGTTTTATTAGTTGGCTAACACTTTTTTTTTCATATATTTAGATAAATTATAAACATTTGTATTCTTATTTGCTATTTTTATCCTGCCAAATTTGCCAAATATTGATGCAAGATGTGTTCGAGAGAAAATGGAAGCAAAACGACGTCTGAGTCCATGGGCGTTCCCAGCTTTTGGCGCGCAAAAAATTTCATAATTCGAACGGTATTTTGAAATAAACACATATTTAGCGAACAAAATCTATGCTAAGTTCCCCCTCCAGAACATCCATACCTGGACTATTATTTCTATTGAATCAATCAGATCAGAGGTTTAAAAGTTCAGTTTAGGAAAAACTAAAGAAGATACAAAGAACGTCCTAAAATACTTTTTAAATAAATTATTTATAAACCGACTAACTAGAAGTTCGATAACGCTCCAACTTTATAGTCCGACGCTTAGAATATATTTCACCTCAACTGGAATAGGAAAGGGCTATGTAACAAACCAGAACTTTAATAAAAAGGTGTTCTTTATAAAACCACTACAACCATTTTGTAAATCGTATGAGTTCGAACCTCCTTAATATTAAAATTTAAAAAGAAGAAAAGAAAATGGACAAGTTGATCCATATGCAAAGCACATATTGATGAAGGCACAATTTAATGATCTTTGTTTTCTGTTATAAGTATCAGCCAAGTCGCGTGCTCATACTTCTTATATATCTCTCTGTGCTTATACTTATAGTCAGTTAGTCTTCTTCTGATATACAGAGAAAGAGAACTTCTGTTGTATTGTAAAAATTGTGTACAATTTATTCAAACTGCATTATATCCCAATATAGACAAATCCAGTTATTTACAATCCAATAAAGGGAATCACTTTTTACATTATTTTATTTAAGTTTGCATAGATCGTTTTTTTTTCTTATTTGTTTTATTTCATAGGCAATTGTTTTTACATTCATGCATATACACTTTCATATCTTTTACATGCATATAATAAATTATTACGGTTGGATTTTGAATATTTCTTTTCTCATTACAATTAGGTATTGACGATTTACATTATGAGTCCTACGGAAACACGACCCAATTGACCTATGTTTCCTCATTTACGAACTCAACATCTTTTCGATTTTGAGTTATTGTGTTGACAGGCAGACGGACAGATGGACAGACGCCCGAAAAAGGAATAATTAGGTGATTTTATGAACACCTATACCAAAAATTTGTTCATATATAGCATCAATATAAAAGTTTAAAGCGTTACAAACTTGGGTGTAAACTTAGTATACCTTGATATGTATTTCATATATACAGGGTATAAAAACGACTAGATTGAAGTAAACTTACAAATACATAGTAAAAAGGGCTGTAGCTTTTAATTGAGAATCTGAAATATTACACAACTTTTCGAGGGGAATTAGAAAACTTGCGGAAATATTTGGAAATAATTTTGGATTTGCTCAATATTCGAAGAAAGCTCCTGTATATCCATAAGTGCAAAAATAAAAGAAATGAAGTATATTTCAATAGTTTGAACTCGAAGGTAATAGTAAGTTTCATCTATCTACATAGGTTAAAAGTTCTCTATTAAATATCGATTGTAGTCTATCAACTATCAATGTACCGTTTGTCTTTCAAATGATTTAATTTACATCTAAAAATATTATACATTTCATCATATATCGAAATCCATATACCTACTACTTTATTGTTCTATGCTAAGCAAAGTTTTTAATGGTTTTTTTATGTCACCTAATGAATGTGTAACACTTAAAAGACCTCGCGCAAATAAAGTGCATTCCGGAATTCGGGCAAACTTTTTCAAATTTTGAGAAATGATAGTTTGAGTCATTCTAAATAAAAGTTCCCATGGTCACAAGTCATGAAAATGAGAGGATTTCAAGTTATCGCTAAATTAAAATTGAAAAATGTACATATTTGTACCAAAAAATTATTGTAATTTAATTGTCAAAAATCATATACGTATATATGCAGCTGAAAATATTGATCTTAACACTTCATATTTTTGATCCACCGAACATTTAACACTGCTTCTTCTTTGAATTACGTAAAATATTCTTCAAAAAAACAAGAAAAACAACACTCTTACATTAAAAAACATACGTATGCATGTAGTTACACATATCTGTATATGTATTTGCCTATACACACATTGGCATATATTATACAAATGAGTATATTTTCAAAATTTAATTTAGCTATAACATGAAATCCTGTCATTTTCATGACTTGTGACTATGGGAAACTATCATTTTCCAAAATTTGAATAAGTTTGACCAAAATGGAAATTACATCTAATTTGTGTGAGGTCTTTTGTTAAATCATTTAAAAAACAAACGGTATACAATGATTACACGGGAGAAGAATAAACAATACTGTTTTATATATGTATTATTTCTCTTTTATTATATACTTACAACAATATAATACATTTGATTAAATATCATTATAAAGACAGCCGAAAGAATAACAACGCGGGCCTTATACGAGATCTGTGGCCTTTTTCAGAAACATGACAATAGCCATAGATGTTTATTGACTATCTGTATACTTTTGTACAGCGAGCATAAAAATATTATAATTGGTACGGTAATGTGTGGTACCCCAACTAAAATGTATATTTGCGGACAATGAAATTGCAACATATGTCTGTACATCAGACATATTTAGTGGCTTTAAAACGTTCATTCAAAATCTCCATTTCTGATAACTCTGTAAAACTTCTTGTAAAATACTGGTACCGTTATAAAGGAACTCTTTCTCTCGGCACAAAAACAACTCGGCTTTTTTTGTCCTCTCTCACTGATCCACAGATTGGTCATGCCTTTAATGGGATCCAGTTAGCATGGGTCTATGGGGTTTTTGATCCTTGCGTTAATCTTGTTATTTCGATTACTCACTCATCCATGGGTTGGCCATGTCTTTAATAGAGTCAAGTAAGCACAGGCCTGGAGATTTTTTGGCCCTTGCAATAACCATGTGATACCGTTCGCTCGAATAATTTTCCAATGTTCGTATCCAATCTGAAAAACGCTTACCGCAGTTATTATGTCATCGAGTCGTGTTTGTACCAAGTTGTTTTGGCCAGAGTTGTTTTGGTACCGAGTTGTTCTGACCGGCTAATGTATAGAAAACATTTCTAATTACATCGTCGACAGATTTTTTCGTCTCTGTTGGAGGGACCGACCAGCCAGTTTTAACAAGAATCTGAAACTGCAGAAAAATAATGATAGGTACTCCATAGCTGACAGTGTCGTTTGACAGATATGATAGAAGAAAATATGTCGTCTTTGTATTTTATCTTACAAATTTAAATCCTCGAATAATATTTTTATTATACAGGTATACCTATATAATACAGGTTCGTTTATATTTGTTTATTTGTAGATAATTCTTTGTGGCTGCATTTTTATACTGTTTTTTTATTTTTTATTATTAAATACTGCTTTGATATATTCGCTACCAGATATCGATCAACAAAAGATAATCTTTGATTTTAGATGGGTCAATATTTTGATTGTATAGGACGTTAGTGTCAAAGCGCGTTATATGTACATGTAATTTGTGCAAATATATTTCTAAGATTTCTCGATATATGTACATATATTTTTAACGGATTTCAAAAAAATAGGAGGCATTGTGTTCGACTGTGTGTATTTTTTAGTATGTATGTTCACCGATTGTGGGAATTTTTTTTTTGAAAGGGCGTAATCGGTTTCAAAGGGTGTTTCAAAGGGAAGATATGGACCCATGCGTCTAAGTGACTTTGTTTATTACATACGAAAGTATTCCCAAACTCACTAAAAAGTACAAAATAGAAATTTTTTTGTTGATCTAATTATTTGAAAACATTTGAAACATTTTATACTCTTATATTATGTTCTTAAAATTCACGTCTCACCCATATAAGTGATAACATCTTTTTGAACAACGTATATCTCGTTTTATTAAAAATATTCTCGTTCTACAACGTTTTATTAAAAAATTTTGAATTTTCGGTCAAATTTTGAATTTTGAAGTTTAAGTAATCTAAAATTTTTAATGCGAATAAAATCACATTATTATGTAGATATAATATTTGCGGCATTTATTTGCGCTTCCACCAAATACTGGTGGTTTTAAATAATATTTTATAATTAAGAGTGCGAAATTTAGACTTTTATTAATTTCAAAAACTAGATGATCGTGTTAGAATTTTATTGTTAGAACTTGACTGGAAGGTTCATGTAAATTCATAATTCAACAACACGTCTATTTTCTTTTGCAAAAACCTTCCATGCCACAAAACTACATCAAACTGTTTATTTCTGTGGATGTAAAAATGATTAATGACCAGTATCCTTAACTCCAAAGTATTATTATTTTTTATTCACGAAGCCATTTTATCAGAAAAAGCAGTCTATCTCTCTATGAAAAGCCTTACTAAAGAAAGCTTACAGCAGATGAATCTGTCGAAAACATTACTTTTTCAATATCTGATAGGAAACGTTCAAATTGAGAGTACATATAGTAATTATATGCAGACTTGTGGGAGAACTTCATAAGAGCCGATAATTGTATAGCAATTTTTACCGTAAATTTTCATTTTTAAGTAATTTGATCAATTCGAACTCAGAAGATGTTCAAAATAGAGCAACTATGGTAGTTACGATCTATTATAGTAATTTAAAACAGTGCTTCTTTGATAAATGTGCCCATCAACGGTCTTATTTAACATCGAGAGCTTGAGTTGGAGAACTACCCCGAACAATCAACGTGATTTTACAGGTTCTAAGAAATAAAGAACTTGAAACTAAAGAATAATAGTTAATCGGTCTTGGCATTTAACTAAGCATTGAACTATTCATCGGTGTCAATATCAAAATTATCGAACTTAAACAATTAATATAGTGATGCGCTATAAGTTTAACAGATAACAAAAATAGATACAGAAAAAAAACCACAATAACACATCCTCAAAAATCAATTAATTGATTTTTATTTCCAAACAAAAATGAAACAGGTGCATTTTTATATCCTAAAACCACAAACAAGATAAAATTGTTTAACAAAAAAAACATTGGCTAAGAAACGATAAATAACTAACTGTTACCTTTCTTTATTTTTAAAATTAATAATAATTTTTTTTACTTTAGTTTAGGTTAAGAAAATGAAAGTGAAATTTTGTTTGTATACAGTATTAAGTATACACAAAACCAAAAAAAAAAACTTTCTTTTTAAAACATGTGATTATTATTTTATAGTGAAAGGGCTTTCTTTCACTCACTATTTAACTACCGGTATTAATTCTTACTATACTCTACTACTCTTAAATGCTTAGAGTACATGTGTTTCATTCATAATTTTTATTTTAAAAAGTATGTGTTTACAGTATGAATAATATGTAGAGTAAATTCAAGCAAAGATGAACCTTGATACTATACTTAAGATTATTTATATACGTTAGTGAGAAAAGAAGTACTTTTCTCACTTAGTATGTGTGGAAAAAATAGTTCACAACCGCCTTACTGTAATAACGAATTCATTCCCGCGCAACGGTGAATG
Organism: Chrysoperla carnea; assembly: GCF_905475395.1. Classification (NCBI taxonomy): domain Eukaryota; kingdom Metazoa; phylum Arthropoda; class Insecta; order Neuroptera; family Chrysopidae; genus Chrysoperla; species Chrysoperla carnea. Next base: position 121,419,442 of record NC_058337.1, on the reverse strand, counting down.
AATGAATTCAGTTACTATAGTAACTTTTTTATTAACTTCCCGCTAAGAAAATAGGGAAGTTATTGTTTTCATCATATCTCGGCGTTTTAAGGTGTCAGGAAGCTTCCCTGACTACTTCCGCGAGGGTGTCTGTATGGCTGTATGTATGTATGAGTGTGTGTGTGGTGTGTGTGTGTGTGTGTGTGTGTGTGTGTGTGTGTGTGTGTGTGTGTGTGTGTGTGGATGTATGTAAACCTCTCATAAACCTCTCATTCGAAAGGGCTTGACCAAACTTAGATTTTGAGGTTTTAGATTTTATTTGGACCAATTCGAACCGATAGATTTCGAGAAATCTCAAAAAAACTGCAAAAAAAATTTTTTTTTTAAGTGGTTTTTTTGAATAACTTTTAAACGGCTGTATCGATCAATTCCAAAAACTAATCAGCTCTCAACATCAAAAAACCACGTCGATAACCACTAGTCCGGTCAAAATTTTTTGTTCTATCAATTGAAACTTAAAGATTCTTCACGAAGCTTCGAAAACTGCATCGAATGTCACCAACCGCGTGAAAATCGGTTAATTCATTCTAAAGTTATCGCGATTTGAAAATTTAAAAAATAGTGTTTTAGTGTTTAGATCTATCACATTTCTACACAAGTTTTATTATCTTATTCCCTCTATTTCCAATACTCCGTTCAAAAATTTTAGTATGATTGTAAAAATTTAATCAGATTTTAGTCTAAGATCACATCTAATTACAATAAAATGCGAGTGGATATAACATCAGAATCGATAAAATTTTTTACACGTTATGAGTCAATACTTAGCGGGAAGTTACAAGGATGACCTGCAGGGTCAACGGTTTTCCAAATTTTTTTTCTATTTTTCTCAGTATGCCATGACAAATTTTAAATAATAATGACCAATAATTTTAAATAATAATTATCGTTTATTATCACATTTTAGAGGCGTAGATAAAATTTTGTACGATAAACGTGTAATAATGAGTTATTACGTATTTCTGCGATTGTCCAATTCATGCTACACACACTCGTTGTGCAAATTTCGCAGCCGTTCGTTAATAATGCATTTATCCCACTTGTATCGTAAATAACTTTCTTAACTTCTTTTTACAATATCATAGAATAATTTGACGTGGGAACAAGCCAAAAAATGTGAATTTAGCGTGATTCCGTTTCTAGCAGCCGTTTTTCGAGAATATTTTAGCTTTATCTAGAATGTTTTCGATTTTTTATATCACCCTAACATACATTCATGAAAACATATGATAAACAACTGAAATTTTCTTTTCATATAGATTTATTTGAGAGTAGAAACATTTTCGAAGAATAAAATTTTGAAAGCTGACATATTTAAATGAATAAATATTAGACAATATAATTATTTCTGAGTAGAAAATTATATACAAACTTTTAACAAAAAGAAAACCGACTTCAAAAGAAAAACTTTTCCAAAACAAATTAATATGCACTAAAAAGTGAAAAAATAACGATAATATAATGTAGTTAAAATTATTGTATTGTGGAGTCGGTGTCAGCAAAGACAACATCTCCGACAGAACAGTTTGCCACATTAGCTTGGCTGACACCGACTCCAAAAATAACAATAATTTTAACTACATTATATTATCGTTATTTTTTCACTTTTTAGTGCATATTAATTTGTTTTGGAAAAGTTTTTCTTTTGAAGTCGGTTTTCTTTTTGTTTAACAGTTTTTTTATTTTGTGTTTTTTAGTGAATCTGAAGAACACTAACTAATTTGTCACTAAAAAAAGAATTATCGAAATCGGTTGGCGTGATATTGAGTTATTTTTCCTCTTGTCGTGCATACTTAATGCAAATTTAAAACTTTTATGGTTTTCTCATGGATGCCGTTGTCAGAACTGAACCAAAATGAAATGGGACCACACGGGAAACGCCAGCTTTCAAATAAATTAATCATCAAAATCGGTTCACCCAGTCAAAAGTTCTGAGGTAACAAACATAAAAAAAAAGAAAAAAAATACAGCCGAATTGATAACCTCCTCCGTTTTTGTTTGAAGTCGGTTAAAAAGTATTTTAATTGAAGCACCTAGAGTTGTTTAAAATTAGAAATACATTGGAATAGAAATAAGATATGCTTTAACGTAGAAGTATTTAAAAGTTGATTTATTTAAGTAGGAAAATTATTCGGCAGTAAAATAAAACGTTGATTTATTTTTCTGCCTTTTCAGTAAATGTAGCAATTGGTTTTTAAAAATATAATTTTGCAAATATGAATTAGGAAGACATTTGTTGTAAGATGTCTTTTAGAAAGATTCATTTTAGTTAGAATTTCCTATAAATATAAAGCGTATATGTATGTAATAAATATACGCTTATTTGGTTTTGTTTGTAATTTCAAAATCAAAGTATAAGTTAAGTAAGTGTTCTTCTTGTTTATATTAACTTACTTACATACGATTCAAGGTCAAAAAGAAATTTAATGACACAGTTTCATTTTGTTTGAAACACTTTTTTCTGACACTGCTCTGATTGTTTACTTATACAAAAACTTTCTCGTACAGAATATCCAACTGAATTTAGGTTAGAGTTTAGCATTATGTTTTACAGCTAAGAATATTTTTGATCAAATTTCTTTTCAAACAAACAAAAAAATTTAATATTTTTCATTCGTTTTGGAGCTACGATACCACAAACCAATCGATCAAACCAGATTTTATGCCGGGGACGTTTCTTTAAATTTTAATTAAATATTATATGTTTATACCATGTATATATGAAATATACATAGTATATTAAGTTTAGTCCCAAGTTTGTAACGCTTAAAAATATTAATGCTACGAAAAACATTTTGATATAGGTGTTCATCAAATCACCTAATTAATCCAATTTCTGGTTGTCTGTCCTTCTGCCTGTCTGTCAACACGATAACTCAAAAACGAAAAGAGATATCAAGCTGAAATTTTTATAGCGTGCTCAGGACGTTAAAAGTGAGGTCGAGTTCATAAATGAGCAACATGGGTCAATTGGGTCTTGTAAACAGCTAGAGATAGAACAAAAGTTTAAATATAAATGATGTTCCTTATGAAAAAATAAACAACTTTTGTTTGAAACATTTTTTCGTTAACATTACTGTTTACCCGCGAGGGCGTAAATAGTATCTATTATATGGTAATATAAGTTATGTATGATGGACATGTATGTATGTGTAATGTGACAGTGTAATCAGTCTATACTTGGTATTTCAACAGTTAACTCAGTCAATTGTTTGTTTTCACTTATTTTAATTTCGATTTAAAGTTAACACCTTTATAAAAAAAAACCTTCTCTAGATTTGGAAATGAAATTTTTGAATGACTTATATTAATTCTTTTCCAATTAATATTTAATTTAAATACACTTAAAATATTATTTATTATACAAGAGATATATGATTAAATATAAAATTTTATGATAAAAATAATTCCAATATTGAGTTAAGACCTTGCAATTTTTGCAATTATTATATCTTTATAAGTATAACTTTATAGTCATAAATTTTATATTCTAATGAAAAATTGTTGAAAAACTATTTAATATCCAACATATTTTCATGTAAATTGTTTACATGAAATGATGAAAATATACAGGGCGAAAAGTTTGGTAAAATATTCTTAGACAAAGTGTTGCTCTGAACCTCAGATACAATTCTTCTTTCATTTGAAATTTATAGATCATCACTTTTTGTTATTAAGTGACCTACAAATTGCTTCGCAAGTTGTATTTTTAATAGATTTATATATAATTAATTGTAAAGAGCTTTCTTTACTTTATGGAACTCCATAGTTAGGATTTTGTAGAAATAAAGCTTCTTTTACTTAAGCAAAGTAAATTAGTTGCTTTATTTCTTAAAAATTCTAGACTTATGTATATTTGTTTAATATATATATGTATATACTATTTGTAAGGATACTAATTGATATACAGTCAAACCTGGGTAAGTGAGAACTGGATAAGTGAGAAAACTCTATAAGTGAGAGTAATAGCCAGGGCCCGTCATTTTAAGTTCCCAAAACCTCTATTAGCGAGAAACAGAAACCTCTGTAAGAGAGAATCGTTTTTCCCTCATGGACCTCCGTAAGTGAGACTGCTACTTATCTATACCTCTATAAGCGACAGTCGAGCTTTATTTATTTATATTATTTAGGAAGAACTATACCTCCAATATTTACTACATTCGTACTTGCTGTGACTTGTTATTGCTGCGTACTTCTATAAGAGAGAAACGCTAAGATTGCTATGAACGATATTAAAAGATTAAACATGTCTATACTGGAGTTTTACCACTGACAGATCGAAACAAGATAATTTTTTCTTATTTTATTTGCTGTCGTACTATTTAGAATCTTAAGAGCTTTTATCTCCGAAATTTTTCGCATACAATTTAGAATCATATTGTATTTTAGAGTACCTAAGTTTTCTATTGCATTTATTGTCGACTTTATATGTAAAATATTCAATCTTGATTTTTCTCTATATATATTTAACTTAGGTAGTATGTATGCAGTATATAAAATGGTTATTATTATTAATATGATATTATATTCAAGGAAGGTCAACGAGTATTCATTAATAGAAATATCTACTGATTAATTTATTATTATTCAAATTTTATGAATATTATAGGAATTATTTTTTAAAATCCTTTAAATGAATCTTTTTATTAAAAAATTTTGTTACTTTTTAATTAATAATCACTCTATAAGACTTCCTGTAAGACAAAGATTGCTAGTATATGCAATATTTAGACTACTTTAGAAACGTTTCGCCTTAATCTGATTTCGTTTCATTATTAAAAGAATTAAGTTGAATTCTTTTTGATGTGATACAAGTAAGTATTGAAAGTTTAATTCAAAGTTTGTAATATAGCAATATTAATTCTAGAAAAATGAAATCAAGAAACAATCAATTATAGATGGTGATCCATTTGTTGGTGCAAAACAATGGTAGGAAACTTACAACTTTTTTCATATAAAAAAAAACTTTTAACAAAAAGAAAACCGACTTCAAAAGAAAAAATTTTCTAAATCAAATTAATATGCACTAAAAAGTAAAAAAATAACGATAATGCAGTTAAAATTATTGTTATTTTTGGAGTCGTGTTTGGAGACAATTTTAAATACATTATATTATCGTTATTTTTTTACTTTTTAGTGCATATTAATTTGTTTTGGAAAATTTTTTCTTTTGAAGTCGGTTTTCTTTTTGTTAAAAGTTTTTTTTATTTTGCGATTTTTAGTGAATATGAAGTACAATAACTAATTTTTCACTAAAAAAAGAATAATCGAAATCGGTTTGCGTGATATTGAGTTATTCGTCTGGTTTTCTCATATACGCCGTTGTCAGAACTGGACCAAAATGAAATGGGACCACACGGGAAGTATCAGCTTTCAAACAGATAAAGTATCATCAAAATCGGTTTACCCAGTCGGAAGTTCTGAGGTAACAAAAATTAAAAAAAAATACGGCCGAATTGATAATCTCCTCCTTTTTTGTTTGAAGTCGGTTAACAAAAATATGAAAAATTATTTTGTTGCTTATAATTAAACTCCGTTTTTCAACCCTTTCGATAGTTGCAAACTTTCTACCATTTTTTCCACTCTCTTTTCCATCACTAAGTTTCTTTTAACTGCAAACGAAACAAAGACGTTAAAAACATGAAAACTAAAAAAATGTATTTCTATAATTCACGATTATAACACGATTGACAATCTATGAATCTATTTATTAAACGTTTGAGGAAACACCAGTCATGAGGTCTTCAGTCAATACTCTGTTAAATTAATGTGTTACGGGTGTTGGACTCAAGTAACGCTGCATGACATCCGTCGGACAAAAATTATCTTAATATTTAGACCACTCACAATAAGGAAGGATTATGTGATCGCAAATAATCAATAAACGGTTAAATTGACATGTTTAGAGCATGATGTACTGAAGACTAAATCATGTATGTAAATTTTGCTTCGTTATGAGGTTAGAGTCTATTATAAGAAATTGTTCATATTGAATAAATAACGATGGTGAAGTAATTTCGATTTTTTATTTATAACGATGAAATCAATTTTTTAGCGTGTTATCAATTTTTATATTTTTAAAAATGGTTAAAACAACAATTGTGGTCAATTGTATGGAAATTCATATCATGATGTCATTGTTGTAATTGAGTAATAATAATGTACTGTGCAAGTCAGAGACGGAGTAATCAATAATCCATGCAAACCAAGGCTTAAGTTACTACATTTTAAGAGGTAGAGACTTTAGAAATTTGGGCATTCTTTGTGGATATTTCTTTATATTTGTTCTGTCTAAAACTATAGAATCTAGATAGTCTTTCGAGCGCCAAATATTATTTAGATGGTTTTCTATATAAACACATTCTTTCAAGACATTCATCATTCGTGAAGGAATCTTTCTTTAGACGAAAGCGTAGATTATTGTATTATGTATGCGTCATAAATAAGAATGTTAAAAACATTTCAATCATAAATTTTTTAATTTTATTTTGTAATTTTGTTCATAGTCCAAATTTAATAGATGCTAAGATATTTATCCGCCACTGATGTTAGAAAATTCTAAATATACACATTAATCTTCGCTTCCAAGATTATTTATTGTTTTAATGATTCACTTACAGTCATATTTATATCTAATAGTTAAAATACCATTAATCTATTTAAGGGAAAATCAAGGTTTAATTTGTAAATGTATACGTATATTATTTAATATTTCTTAGATTCTAAAATCTAATGAAAAAATTATCTTTAAGAAATTTGTTTACATACATGTATCATATTTCGAAGTATTTACGGTCTAACAGTAATAAAGAGGAAGCAATGACTTACCATATTTTAGGAATCAATACAGAATGAATTTTGTTGAAATTGATTTTTTTATATCCTGTATAATATATGAAATATATATGAAGGTATACTAAGTTTGGTCCCAAGTTTGTACTGCTTAAAAATATTGATGTTATGAACAAAATTTTGTTATCGGTGGTCATAAAATCGCCAATGTAGTCCATTTCCGATTGTCTGTTTGTACGTTTGTCTGTAAACACGATGATTCAAAAAGAGATATCAAGCTGAAATATTTATAGCCTGCTCAGAACGTAAAAAGTGAGTTTGAGGTCATATATGAGCAACAAAGGTCAATTGGCACTGTCCTGTAGGATTCATCTTGTAAACCGTTAGATATAGGGAAAAGTTTCAATGTAGAAAATATTCCCTATACAAAACTATTTTGAAGCCCCCTAATTTTGAAGCCCAGGCGAGCTTTACTTATCTTATATCAGAAGGCTCTTTAATAATAATAATCATAATTTTTTTACTCCGAATTGCATATATTGGGTGTTAGTGAACAAATAGTTAGAAATCAAGGAAGTTAAATCAAGTAACATATACCCAAAATACGCTTGCTATTGAGCTATAAAGACAACAATTTCAAACAACTTGAGGAAAAAATGATTCGAAGAAGTTGTTGGTGTTTTTATGAGAATCATTTTTTCTATTTAATTTTTCACGTTATCTTTAACAGATATATTAAATTTAAGTGTGGTTTGCTCTTTTATCAACAGTTTGCTAGAAACATCGACAAAAATGTTTCTAATAAAATATCCAGCAACTGTGTTGGAAAGAGGATTTTGAAAACCTTATGGATTCCGCACAAAATAGGTGCATTTGACGATCATAGTTCCGATGACAGGCATTTCCGGACACATGTAGCTTATACCAAAATGCTTCTTTGGGAGTATCACGTTTGTTCTCGTGATAATTGACTGGGATATTTTTCTACAGACAAAAATAATAAATAAAAATATTCAGATATTGTTTATTATACCATGTATATATGAAATATACATAGTATATTAAGTTTAGTCCTAAGTTTGTAACGCTTAAAAATAATGATGCTAGGGAAAAAATTTTGTCATAGGTGTTCATAAAATCACCTAATTAGTCCATTTCCGGTTGTCCGTCCGTCCGTCTGTGGACACGATAACTCAAAAACGAAAAAAGATATCGAGCTGAAATTTTTACAGCGTACTCAGGACGTAAAAAGTGAGGTAAATGAGCATCATAGGTCAATTGGGTCTTGGGCCCGTAGAACCCATCTTGTAAGCCGTTAGGGATAGAACAAAAGTTTAAATATAAAAAATGTTCCTTATCAAAAATTAAACAACTTTTGTTTGAAACATTTTTTCGTAAACATCACTGTTTACCCGTGAGGGCGCCAATTAGGCGGAAATTTTATAAAATGTACTATACTTGATTATCAGTTACGTATGTGTCACATGTTTGTATGTGTAATGTGATAAAGAATTCAACACTGACTATGCATGGTATTTCAACAATTAACTCAGTCAATTGTTTGTTTTCACTTGTTTATTATTATTTTTTGAATAGATAAATAAATATAAATATATAGACGACATCATATATAATCATGTTAGTTTTGTTATAGTAATATTTAACAAGACACTAATTATAATGTTTCCTTGCATTTTGACCTTTGACATGAACCATTTCCAGTGTTGATTGAATGAAGTATTTATATACGATCTTGTTTGCAACTCTTAATAAATAAACATTGGTGTTTTTTTTTTCTAGTTCAACTTGCTGCGTGTCTGATAAACTTTTTGGGGTGTTGCACCGAAGAATGAATAATTACAAAAAAAATTATTACAAGCTTGTGTTAAGCTCCACCTGTTCCGTTGTGTGTAATAAAATTTTGCAAAATAAAGCCCTACTTCCCGGTTTCCGATTGAGCTGAAATTTGTAAATCGTATGACAAATGCATTTCAATGGTAAGTATGACCTGATTTTCACAATCGCTTCCACTATATTTGATATTTAAGTTTTAAATAAATGTTTTAAATTTTCTTTAGAGCTAAGCTTTTGAAGTAGAAAATAATTTTTTATAATGATTATTGGTATTTTAATTTGAGCTCGTCCATCATTTACTAAAAAGTATTTTTCGCATACAGTTTTATTTGTATAATTTTAATATTTAAAACTGATTCTTTGTGAAAGATATCGTGGTCCAGGGTACTCCTTTGCTGTAAGGGGCTTTATGATTTTAGAGATATGGTGTCTTGAACTCCTATAACGTTGGACGGTTGGATCTTGTGATTTTCGGTATTTGAAGGTCGGTTTTATCCTTGATGAAATGTTGGTGAACTGTTTGAACAGCATTCGGTATTTTGCGCTTGCTGTGTAAAAAGTTACGAGAGTAAAAACGAATCGCAGGAAAGCAAAACAAATGTATATTCCTCGAGCTTTTATAATAGATCGGGAAATTTAATTAGTATTGAGGCAGTGACAGGATAGAATCTGCCCTTTTGATTATCAAATAGAGATAGTTCTAAAGAGAATTTCCCAATTTGAGGTGATCGCACGTGTTATAAAATACAGGGAGTTAATCTCAAAGAGAGATAGTTCTTCATGAGGCTTTTCTAATTTAACCCTAAGACATGTGTTACAAAATACAGGAGGTTAAAAATGTATATAACAAACTTTCACTCACATTGCCAAATTTATTGAGTTTTCGAAAAAATATTTCGAACCAAAGTTGTTTATTCATTCATAAAGAATAACGTTCCAGTGAAATTTACCCAAAAAACCTCGAATAAGAGTATGAGAGACTATTCAGCCAGCTTTTCTATGCAAATTTATAGAAACTGTGATGTTAAGTATGTTAATGCCTTCTGTAAACTAACGACATTCATGTCGTCATTCTTTTTTCGCCCGATCGATAGTGAAAATATTTTCTGTTTTATGGAAATATAACAAACAATAAACTTATTTTACAGAACCATTAAACTATGAGTATTGATACACATTTAATCGATTTAGTGCGCCTATATATGCAATCTCCTCTGTCTGCAATATTGTTCCTTTTCATAAAACAATTTATTCATTAAAATTTGTCTTACATGCGTTCTTCGTTCATAGTTTCCTACTGTTTAAAAAAAAGTAAAAGCAATAAGTTAATGCCGAGTACACATGTTATAATTACTGTAAACAATTTTTGAACCACTTATTTAATGATTGAAACACGATTATTAGAATGTAAACTTTACAGTTTACACTAGAATTATTTTAGATGCGTACGCATTGATTACAATAAGAGCACGCATCAATTACCCACTTTTTATACCATGTATATATATGAAATATATCAAGGTATACTAATTTTAGTCCCAAGTTTACAACACTTAGAAATATAGTTGATATGAGCAAAATTTTGGTATATGTGTTCATAAAAACACTTAATTAGTTCATTGCCGCTTGTCTGTCTGTGCGTGTTTGAACACGATAACTCAAAAACGAAAAATGATATCAAGCTTAAATTTTTATAGCGTACTTAGGACATAAAAGTGAGTTTGAGTTCGAAAAAGAGTAACATAGGTCAATTGGGGCTTGAATTCGTAGGACCCATCTTGAAAATCGTTTTTGTTGGAACAACTTTTGTTTGAATCAGTTTTTCGTTAATATCTTTATTCTTCTCTCAGGGTCTAAATTAGAGTAAAACTTAAGTTTCCATTTTCGCAAAAACTTTAAAAGATAGAGAGATGAAAATTTTTAAGTAGGTTTAAATAGTGAATTTCATGATTTTAATTTCATTTCAAACCGATATAATAACACCTATATGGGGTCATTTTTCGGTGAAAAAAGGATGCCATTTTATCCTACATGACTCTTTTTGTTTTTTTAAACTTATCTCAATTATAAAAATAATAGAAGCACTGATATTTAACTCAATCTCTATAGGGTATTTGAACAATTAATTAAGTCAATTGTTTATTTTCACTTGTATTTTCTAAATTTGTTATTTTGTATTACCTTATTAAAATTATTATTTGCTAACAAAATCGTTCTTAATACATTTTATTGTTCTAATTTTGAAGTTCGCTTGTAGATGAGAGATAAACTAAAAATTATTCGATTCGCTATATTTGATCCGTTTGTCCGAGTTTTTGTTCATTGAGTTATCATAGTAACGACACACTTTTTTAATAATATAATTGTATGGGTGGATGTATAAGTGGATTTTATACCATGTGTGTTTGTACCATCTAGGCATATACATATCTGTAGTGTGACAGAATACATCCGTTTAGTAATGCATCTAAGCGAGAGGTGTTATATACATGTATTGAACATTAGTTGGAAGACGCTTGGAGAGTGGGAGTTTTTTAGTTACAGATAACTAGTAAGTTCATCAATCATCACTGCATACAACAGAAGATCTGTCGTATCGTATCTGTAGTCTTACAGCACATGTATATAATACCTCTCGCTGAGATGCATTACTAAACGGATGTATTCTGTCATACTACAGATATGTATATGCCTAGATGGTACAAACACACATGGTATATGTTTTACATTCAAAATTTAATACTTTTTTCTAACAAATTTAAATAAAAATTATGTTAATTTATCATTTACATGTAAACAATTGAAAATTAATCATGAATTACGCATGATTTATTGCAGATTTTATAAGATAACAGCGCTACGGTCAATTTAGCTGTCCCCTCTCATCTACTTCCTGTTCCCTGCTAATAAGTATATTGAGAAGTAAGCATTATTTTAACGAAGTCCTGCCATTATAGCTTGAATCACCCTGTATAGTATAGTTTTTTGCCATTACTAATTTTTGATATATGATATCTACAATTGTGAATATGGAAATTTTATTATTTTTATGCTAAAAATTAATAAGATTTTTATTTATGTTCGCTATTATATTTAAGCTTAAATTACATTTTCATTTATGTATAGAGCTACAAGCTACAAGAATATTGAATCTGACGTTGATAAGCTTTTAGTTGAGCTGTTATCAAATAATGTAAATTCATGATGAATACGGCCTTTTGGTGGGATGACCCATCACTTTTTTGCTGCAATCAATCAATTTTGATTTTGATTTATGATGTACCCAGCCGATATTAGGCGATAAGAAGTATACAATTTTTCGGTATCTAACGTAATTTTCAAAATATCGAAAATTGAAAAATTTGTTCAAATATTTAGCTTTCGATATTTCGAAAACCATTTTCATTTTTTATTTCTTCCTGGACTCAATTTTAAAGTCCATGCCGACAAAATTTCTCAGTTTCCTGCCGCTTGATTTCTCTTAAATGGGCATTAATCTAAAATTATGGACTGTTCCACTCAGCTAAAACTAAAAGATGTTGTATTCTTGATAATAGACTGAATTTCGCAAATAAAATGTACCAAAAATATCGTGCCGAAATCAAACTCATCAATTAAGACACTTGTACACGTTACTGATATAAATTTCGATTTTTGCCCCAATTCCTAGATCAGTTTTTTGTATTTTTAAAATACGTATTTTCGACTACCAAGTAGTCATCATCAGTAAGAATTAGCTAGTGAATGTTACTCTTTGCTAATTTGGTGGCGGACTGCACACTGTTACTTTCGTGTTTTTACAATTTATACTGTTCACAGTATCTGTCAAATTGTAGTGTCAGTGGCGCTAGCCAATCAACTGCCATCAGTTGACTAGTCTGGCCAATGAGCATGATACTTGTGCGCAAGCCCATTCGAGTATTTTTTGACGTTTAAAATAATAAATTACAAATCAAACCTAAATTAAAAAACTATAAATAAATCATAAAAATAAATAATCCTTTATTTTTATAACGTATTGACAATTTTTAGAAATTCAACCTTGATTTGGCAATTTTTATTAAATCCGAATTTGGAATAGGTCCTTTGTCCAAGTTCATTGCTTCATTACCCATCTTTTGAATGAAGATGCTTTCATAAGCGTCTAATTCGCAAGGATTGGGTACTGATTTTAGGAGCTTAAGGTTTGATTTGTCGATTTTGTGGTCGTTTCGTTAACGATACGTTACTGATACTAAATATACTACAGAATGTCTTCATATACAAAAAAGGCCTTTATATACAACATCACATTAGAAAACACCTTAAATTATGAGTGTTTTTCCACTATATTATGCATGTATTATACTTATAAACCCTCCTCTTAAATCACCCGTATCAAAATTTAAAAAAAATCGTATCAAAATCCATTGCGTAGTTTTAAAGATCTAAGCATACATAGTCTAAGATCCCAATTAGGATCGACCTTCACCCATCTGTTTACCGGATGAAAGTTATTTTTTATGAAATATAAAATGTTAACAAATATCCCTGCAATGGGTTGCCTAAAAAAATGTGGTCCAGACTACTTTTAGTGAAAATATCAAGAGTAAAATTTTTAGAAATTTTTCACTGACTTGCATATCTTACGAATTTTGATCTACTCGAAAGTAAAAGCCATAAAGAAAATGCAGCAGCTATGTTGTCTGCCTTTTTTCGTTCACTATTATCGCATTTATACAAGTTGAAAATAGTAATTACGTGCATCTGTTAATTCATTGCCTCACATATATAAATAAAGATAATTTTATTGCAAATACGGTGCTATATGATTGTCCACAAAATATCAGTCAAAAAATAAAATTTACAAGCTTTCCAAGTTTTGATATTTATATTAAAAATGGTCTGGACCATATTTTTAAAGGCAACCCGTTACAGGAATATTTGTTAATATTTTACATTTCATAAAAAATAACTTTCATTCGGTAAACAGATGGGTGAAGGTCGACCCTAATTCGGATCTTGTACTAACATAGGGACACACAGCGGGAAGCGACTATTTTTTTTTTTAAATATTATACTTGATACTTTGTAGTGATTGATATTGTTTTTCGGGTTGAAAACAATGAGTTTCTATCAGAATATGTTAATACATAGTATATTTATATACACCTACTCATTTAAGATAACACTAAATTTTATTGTAATTATAAAAATTTTTATGCTACTACGACAACTTAAGTACAATATAGTTTTTGTTGTTATTCGATATCTTTGAGAAAAAAGATTCAAGAAAAAAAATTAACTTTAGTTTATTTTTTTTTGAAATTTTTTATTTGGCCTAATTAAAAAAATTCTATTTTTTTTTTAATAATAAAATTTTATAAATTTATTTTAGTGACTTAATGGCTGTCTACGAAGGACACACTTAGGCTATAGAGCCCATTTTGATACCATATGTGTTTTACCACCTTTCCGCTGATAACTTCATTTATTAGCTTCTCAATTTCAGAGGCTGAGTGCACCTCTTCCATGCATATACCATGCACTACACCAGCCCATCACAACTATTAATTAAATTAATTTTGTTGCGACGGCGGGAATGGAACCCGCTACCCTTAGCATACCACGGACGAAATTGGTTATGCCCTAACAAACTGAGCAAATAGGGCGACATTACAGACTTATCACGTGAAGATTTTTGTCTCTGAACAAATAACATAATGAGAACGGGCCTTCATAATTTATTAAATGCATTATTACATTATTAGTTAAAAAATTACAATAGTCCAGGATTTTTATGTCATTGGAAATTACAACGGTCACCATGATACTTTTAATGGTATGAGTGCTCTGGCAACGTTGTGCAGAGTTTATGCTAATGCGGTCCAATTTCGAATAATTTTTTCCTATTGAACTTAAGTAGGAATGAACTATATATGGACGCGCTCTAGTAAAGAAATCTGATTTCTGCCTAGAAGATTAAAATAACATTCGTTATTTGTAAAACCAAATTATATTAAAATTAATTCAGCAACACTAAAATGAATTGAAAATTATATATGGCGTAGTGTTTAGCAACGACAAAACTGTCTGTTTAAAATGATTTTTTCGATTTTTTTCAGCTTTTTTCGAGGATGCACCCGATTAAACGTAATAAACACATCAGCTTTCGAATATCATGTGCTTCATCCATGCTTAATTTCAATAAGAAAAGAAATATCCGAAATACGACTATCTTAAAATCTCTTTCGAGACCGGTTCAATGGTCATGCGTTCTAAATTGTCAGCAGAGTGAGCAATGATAATTTATGGGGCGGTAAAATTGATCACACTGTAATATGATGAATATATTAATCACTCTAATGAATCACATATTAATCCAATCTCTATTTATTATAAAGAATATGCAAATCTAAAAAAAGTGCATTTTTATAAAACTCTCGCTAATACTTAAATGTTTAGCATATATAGACTACAAAACTAAAGACTACAAAAACTCAAGTACAATGCATGTTATTGTTAATAACAATAATAATAATATTTATTACTTATGTTGCTTGCAAAGAAATTATTATGTATTTTTACTACTAATCAGTAAATGATCCAAGGAGAAATGATATAAAAAAGAATCCATCTAATTATTATTTTTCTTAGTGTCTAGCCATCAAAGAATCTAAAAACTTATTATTGCTTTATTATTATTTACAAAAAAAATTATAAACTTTTGCTAGAGATAAAACAAAAAAATTTTGTATATAGATAGGCTGGGGCATATAAACTAAGTGTTTTTAAGCATGAAGTACTCGGTGTTTATGGAAAAAGGAGATTTTTTAACTTTTTAATAATCATGAAGGAGTCAGTAACTTCGGTACAGTATTAATTGCGTCTCAGATTGAATATCGAATACAATGTTCTCAGCGAAGACAATGTTACGTTGGGTTAATAATCTTTGGCTCAGTCAAGAAAACAAGCCATTTTTTCTTTATTTGTTTTCAATTTTTTGACTTTTTTAGCACCGGTTCAAAATTAAGTTAAAAAACTAACTGAAACGCAGTGACATTAATGCCGTTAAAATTTAATTAAGGCAGTATAGATTGTTTCAAAATTTATTCAAAATATCATAGTTTAATAAAAAGGAATGATTGCTCAATTTTATCGGAAATGGTTTAGGTACGCAAAATGGCACAGTTCATCTATTAAAAAACATCTTGATGTATTAAATAGCACAAAAAACATATTTTTGTTGAATTTCAAGATGATTCGCTGCGTTAAGTTTTTTTTTAAAATTTATTTTGTTTCAACTTTTGTTTTTGTTTTCCCATATTTAGGGAGATATATATAGGAGGAAACAAATTTAGGGAAATGTTCATCGTCCATTCCTTCTTATTTGCGGCTTATTACCACTTTCCTATTTTATATAATTATATATAACAAAAAAAAATTTTAATAGACACCTGATTTTATATTATTATATATTTTCCAAAAAAAAAACCAAAAATTAAAATTGACATTTTGTTTTATTTCAATATAAGGAAAGCTTAGTTTAGTACAATTTAACACAAAGAAAGCTTAGGATAAAATAAAATTTTCCCAAGCATAATTATATAAAATTAACAGTTTTACTACAACAAATGTGTCATAAAAATAATAATTCATGCCCGGAAGAATTTTTCAAATACTCCAAGCAAATTAGCAATTATGATTATTACTGTAATTTCTTTAAATTCTGAAACGAGCTATTCTCAACGTAAAGTTGTGTTGTAGGTTTTCCAGTTTTAAAAAGGACTTTCGGGATCCGTTCTCTCATACAGGACTTGTCAATTTACAAATCGATTTCGCTGATTTTTTAGGATTTTCGTGTACTTTCGTATAAGTAATTATTCATTAACTTTTTATTAAGTTAATAATAAGATTAATAACTGCAGGTGACGCTGTTGTAAGAAATTTTGTTTTATAAATTACTTATATATTATAATTTTTATTGAAAGGATTCTTACTGGTACACAACATATAAGTATATTTATTTTCTACATTACAAAATGTTAGTTTATTTATGAGGATCAACTTTCTAATTTAAAGCGTTATTCGATCTCCTACCGTTTAGTCCTTAGTGCCGTCCAATTTGATGTCAAAACATGATGTCCCCCATCATGTCAGTTAACCATCTTTTGATTGGTTAACTACAAAACGAGATATGTATTTGTATAGATTAAAATGGCTCACCCTGTATATTCAATTTGAAAGGTGCTACGAGAGCCCGGGTCCAAATTTTACGTTGTGAAACTGCTTGTTTCAAAATTTAAGTACCCAAATGTCTAATTTGCTTGGAATAAAATCAAAGTGAATATACATCAATATTGCATCTTCCATTTATTACGTGTATACAGATAATACGCGTCTCTATTTTGCATCACAATATTTTTTTAAATGTCAAGGAATTCCAGTTTGGTGAAAAATTCTTATGATGATCTTCTGGTCAGTAAGTAATTAATAATTAATTTTTAATACTCATAGATAGATACGTGTTTTTTTTATTGAAATTTTATTATTTTTATGTATATTACTTAAAATGTATACAAAATGCATTTGAAATACTTTTAACTCAATAAATAAATGAATTAAAATAATAATCATAATAATCAATAACGATTGTAATTGATTTCACAAAAGTTTTTTTACAATATCGATTTATTTTTATATAGCTTTTTAACTTCCCATGTATAGGTAAGTTCTTATAATCGATCCGAAAATCCTAATCGAAATTTTCTGAATATCTTTGCGTTTAATGATCAGGAAAATGTATTAGATCCAGTTTTAGATTAATGACTGAGTATATGCATGTGTGTGACTGTTCGGGGAGATTTTTTCGTTCACGATTTCAGTCAGGGTTCGAGGATATATATCAATGGATATATATCATGATATATATCCGATATATATCCGATATATATCACGTGAATTTTTATGATATATATCAATACAAAAATGATTTAAAAAAATTTAATATTATTTAGTAATTTTTGGCGTTTGTTACCGTATTTCTACTTCCCAAATTTTGATGGCATTGGAGTAGAGTTGAAACCTACTAATACTAAACTCAAATCGTGTCGTGTCAGAAAAAGTTCGTTACTAAAGAGTAAGTTTAAGTAAGATTCATAATCGGAAGATGATCTAGCTTATTTTTGCAGTCAAACCAAGCACAATTATGAAACGACTTATTTTTTTTTTTGGATAATTAACAGTTTATAACGAATGACTAATGCCTGGTTTGATAATTAAAAGACTGATTATACTCTAGAGTTATTATATTTGTAATGTTTATTGTTTTGTTGCCTAAGTGTAGCTATGACCATTGACTGATAAGAATTTATAAAATTGTTTTTTGTTTTAGAGTTGATTTTTATTTATAAAAATTTTATGATTTTTAGGTAATTGATTTTGCCTGATCTAGAAGAATATTTTATGTTTTGGTTCCATTTGTCTGATTTGAAGTAAATAAAACATTTAAAACATTTCAGTTTTTTTTTTTTTTAATATCCAAATTTTGATATATATCGGATATATATCAAAAATATCCAATATTTCGATATTTATAATAAATATCGGATATTTTCGAACCCTGATATATTATCGAGGCATGACAATAAATTTTCTTCCGGACTCAGATTACAATAGTTTATTTATTACAATTATGTTATTGAAAATTTTTTTTTAAATAATAAAGTTTAAAATATATATGTAGTTACTTATAAGATCATTGGATATGTGTGTGGAGGATGAATGCCTTGGTTATGAGAGAAGAAACATCATCGGCCACAAATGTCATAGACCCTACTTGTTACCTAGGTTCTAGGCTATAATATAATGGAATCTATATAAATATGTTTAGTGTGTATAGGTATTATATATAAATATTTCTAATTTAATATTTTTTATTTTTTAAAAGAAGATTATATAAAGTTTTTTTTTTTCTTTTAAATGAATTTAGTGGGCAGCAGAATATTTTTAAAGTTTATTAAGTATTTCTGGCTGTACTAAGCAACGCTGGATGCGATATGAAATACAATTTTGTTCAGAATATTAAGATTAAGTTTTAAGGTTGTTGCTTGAGTTGGTTTTTCGAGGAGTTGTAGTCAAAGATCTTCAGAAAAAACAAAAACATGACTGAATTAATTTAACACTTAATAGCCCGGAGTAAGACAATAAAAAGTCGATCTGCTTAAAAAATCCAAGTGAAGTTTTTTCACCGATATTATATTTATTCAGATGCAAGAAATGACCTATGAAAAGTCTATTAACTTTATAGTTTACGAGATATTTGAAAAAAACCTATTTTCGCGGCCTTTGACCTTGAATATTATTTATTGCGCACATGATTTTGCAATGGACTTTTCTTAAATCATTGCTTGCATGCGAATAAACCTAATCCTGGTGTAAAAATTTGAATTTTTTATGCAGGAAAACCTTTTTTTTCCTGGATTATACGGTATTTCGATAAAGTAAATATTAAAATGATACCATTAATTTAAATTTTTATTTATCAAATAATCGCCCTTTTATACTTTTTTAGTATAAAAATTCATATCGATTCTCTGTACGGTTTATGGGAAATTAACAATCAGTGTCAAGTCAGTGTTTTTATCATAAAAAGAGCACATTTTCGATAAAGTGTACGGAAAATTGATATGAATTTTTCACAAAAGACGTATAAAAGAATGATTTATTGATAAATAAAATTTTGAGCTTGTGGTATCATTTTCATTTCAAAAACAATTATAGCCTATTCTGATAATTCTCAATCAGGGTTACTTTTAAAAAAAAAAAGATTTAAAGATTGTTTTTACAAATTGAATTTTGACGCCGTTTTTGCTATTTGTATAAGATGTTAAACTGAAACAAACCTGATAAATGATGACAGGATTAAGACGATCGCAATTCGTTTTTATTTATTCAAAAATATCACTATTTTGTATTAAAAATGGAATTATTAAATTAAAAAAAGAATTGCCCGATTATCTAAATAAATAACTGACTTCAAAAGTAGACATGTTTAACATTGGTCTTATGGGAAAATGATGGATAACATGTTTTCATAGATTTCTCCAAAACTAGTCGGTGGAAATTAAAAGAAAATTTTTAAATTAAAGTTAAAACCTTAATAAATTATTAAAAACAAAAAAAACCCGTTGTGTCCAACTAATTAAGGATGTATGAAGAAGATAGACACATATTTAAAAAAATAAAAATATATATTTTCAATTTTGTTGATGAACTATGTTATAACTTGACAATATAAGACGAAAATTAAGAATAAAATTTTTCAAAATCAGGAGTAGTCTTCAATACGTCGAATATTGAAAATTTTGTTTAGTTATTTATAGCTTTCAATACTTCGAAAAACAAGGCAGAGATAAAAAATTAAATTCATGAAGTTATAACAAAATTCATCATCAACCACAAATCTAAACTTGTCTTGGCGCTCAAAAATTAAAGCTATAACTTCCCTATTTTCAAATAAAATTCTGGTATATATTTTAAACCAAAAAGTTTGTACAACAAGCTTTAGTAAATTATTAAAAAACTTTGTATGAGATGGTTGAATGTTCTTAAAACAAGTACCAACATCATTACAGTATTCTTCCTAAACACATATTCAAAATAAAGTTGGACTATGAACTATTTCATAAACTGGACAACGCACGTAACCTAATATTATAAACCATCATGATGGTCATGGGATACCATCAAGATGCTCAGAGCACACAAAGTTTGTGGTACTTTAAAAAAAAAGACTTCATACAAATAAATGTATGAAGGAATAAATATTATATAATATTTCATTTATGAATACAAAGAGTTTATCTAGTATTGAAGGTGGAATTATTTCATAATTTTACTATTTGAGGAAAAGTAGTGTCTTAGAAATTAGTAACAACTTATTAATTCGTAATGTCAGTAAATTATAAACTTTGTAACAGTGTATATGTCCCAGTAAAATGTCTTAGGTCAAAAGTACTTACTTTTAACTAAAAAAAAAAAACAGGCAAAAGTACTTTTGACTGCACAGGTTGGTCTCTAGTAGATTTGCCTGAAAATCATGTAGTAACAGTAGTGCTTTTAACCATAAATTTGTAGTCAAAAGTGGTTTTGACTGATACTTCTGGTCAAAGCTAGTTTTAATCGTTAGAGGGCAACCATCACAAATACCTTGGTATTTAATAACTCTCTGTCTAAAAACATCTCGTGTTAACTCTGCGACTGCGTTCACTTGCTAATCTACGAGTTGGACATACCTTCAGTTAGCACGTGTCTGCGGATTTTTGCCCTTGTGGTAACTCTGTAATTGCGTTCACTTACTGATCAGCGGGTTGTTTATGCCTTTAATGGGGTCGAGTTAGAACGGATCTGCGAGTCTTTTGGCTTTTTGCTTAATCTTATGATTGCGTTCCTTCACTGATACACGGTTTGACCATGCCTATAATAGGGTTTAGTTAGCACGGGTTTAAGTCCACTAAATGGAATTAATATCCTTGATTTATATCAATACTATACCACCCACAGAGCTTGACAAACTCCCTGTCCATTATACATATCTATATATTATCAAGTGCGTTGCATTGCGTTTGTGTTTAATGAACTATTTCTGAAACCGTTATGTTTTAGAAACACAAAAACCTACCTTTTAAAAGTATTATATAAATATACATACATAAGCAGGATGATTTTTTTAAAAGTTCCTAACTAATTGTTTAAACACGAATTGGAATTCTAAAAAATGATAGAATCCAATAAAATATAAAAATAATAATTCAGAATTATTTTGCATACAGAAAGGTACGCCGCAAAGTTGCGTTATGGCTCCCGGTATGTTTAACCTGTATAGCCAGGCAATTTTTGATACTACAAAGGATTTGCGGGGAATCAATAATGATGGAATGAATATCAATAATATTAGAGATCCCGACGAATTACAAAATTTCTTATAAATTTAAACGAGCAATTGTTGTATATATATATAAACGATCTCGGAAATGGCTGCAATGATTTTCATGAAATTGAGTATGCAAGGGATTTTTGAGGCAAAGGCGATCTAGCTAGGTTTCATTTTTAAAAAACGTCGTTTTATCAGTGTTTTTATAAAAAATTGAAACATAAACTGCAAAATATGACACTTCCTGACATCTATTGGTGTTTATCGTAGTTAACGAAATAAAGCACATTAGCGGGACATTCAAATTGTTATTTGTGTGGAGACATTTTAAACGGTTATTATATTAGTGATAAAATTTGTGTCTTTTAACTCAAAAAATACTCAGAAAAGCTCTGTCATTCAGATATTGATTTATAAAGTATTACAAAAGTTTTTGGTTTAAAAATTAATACGGATAAAACAGAATGTCTTATTGTGAAAAGCAGAAAAGTTCAATATGAACAATAAATTATTAAAAAAATATGGATCAAGCTAAATACTTAGGTGTTATTTTAACAAGGAACGGGAAATGTGATATCGCAATCAAACAAAAGAATGATCTCGCGAAACTGAACTTTAAAAAAAACTAAAAAAACTTTAACAACAAGAATTTAAACCTAAAAACCAAATCAAGAACATTAAAATGTTTTGTTTGGTCGACAATGCTCTATGTTTTGTTGAAACCTAGGCAATTAGCATTGCGATGTGGAAAAGAATTGCAGCTAAAATGAATTTCTGGCGTAAAATTAAAAAAAAATTCCTGGGCAAATAAAATAGCATATGTACAGCTTTACAGATTGCGCATACATCGCGACAACTTCCTACTAGTATAAAAAAAAAATAGTTTAATTTTTTAGATCACATAATACGTGAGTGAAGTATTGAAATTGTAGTGTAAACTGGAAAAATGAAGGAAAAGGAAAGGTAGTCATCGCCTGTTCTTCGGCATGCCACTCTCATCATCACCAGGTTGATCATCGTTTGACACGGAAGGAACTTTTCGCTCCGAAAACAAGAAGACCCACATTTTATCGTTTTTTGACATTCCAATTCGTTTTTGAAAAACTTACCTAATAACTGTTTAAAAAATCATCCTATTTATATTGTATATATCTGACATCATATAATGTACCTATCTCAACCCCGACCTTGATTGACTTAGGTTCTTAACTTAACAAGAACTACATGAAACAAGAAGAAGTCTTTTTTAAATAATAATAAAAAAAAAAGAGTTTTTTTTTTTTATTATTCTCCACTCTCCATGCAGTGAGTAGGTAAGTACACACATCGTGGTGTGGTGTCTTTATCTTTGGATGAGTGAGATAGAACACCTCATTTTATAATCATTATTATCAACATCTCTCAGAGAGTTTGATCATCAATTCAAAAGATGAATTTCTTCTTTAAATATTATATACCAATATAAATAATACCATCGATTTGTATACCAAAACCTAGATTCGTAAAGAAATCAAAACAATATATATTAATTCCAAGGCGCTAATAGCTAAATCTAAACAAAATTTAATAAATGTAACAAATACTGTAGCTAATGTTGAGTAGTCTTTGTATTAGTTTCGAAAGAATTGCAAGAGTTGTTTGCAAGATCAAAACTAAATTGCAAGTTCGAGACTGGAACAAAAAGTACTTGGTTTTGAACTGTTGATATTCATCTTGGTCATGCTTTAAAGTTTATGGCTTAATTGGGTTTTATTTCTGTTCATCATTGGCTGTAACAAAGAGCAAAGTTTTAGTATTGTCAGTACTTGCACTCCTCGAAAATCATGCAGGATCAGTTGTTTTGACCATGCCCTTAAAGGACGAATTACTTCCATTATTGGCTACTTTTACAATTCATATTTTAACTGTTTAATTGATCGTCGTCTTCAGTAGACTGGTGCACCAGAAAATGGAAGGTAACACTGACATGACTGTTAGAAAGATCAAAACAAAGATTGTTGTTTATAAAAGTTGATCCAATTTCCGTTTCCTATGTTTGATATTTTGTAAATTAGAATTCTGTGAATACTTTCGCTTGTTTCAAACATCAAATTTAAGTTTCAATTTACGATTTGAATCTTTTAACTTACGCTCAACGTTCTACAAAAATTACAATTATGTAAGAATTGTGTTTCGATTTTTGTGAAAAGATTATGGCCAATTTAATCAATATACAAAGTTCAAGGAAGCACATGTTCAGCCAAGAATAGGAATGCCATTTGATTTCTTTTGTGAACTTTTCTTAAGAGTTGCGTCAATATTAATAAACCTGCAACGTTGGAGCACATAAAACCCAACATTCTGCTAATTTATAGCCGAAATAAACTCTGGGAATTTTCAAAAAGTCATAGAAAATTACTTCGAACGGATAAACTGCTGTAGAAGGTCCAACGACGGCTATTTCGATTAATAAAAATATCATTAACATAATATTATATTTGTGTGTTTTATTTTTTAAATTAAAGTTAAGAAGCTCAATTTGGACCATTCTTTATTGCTAATGCATATTTTTGGAGAGAAGTTCTTTTACATCCTGAAATCTTAAGGTGCAATGTAATGTAAAAAAGTAATAATGGAAATATTGATTTTATAATTGACTTATCTGACTAATATATACATGAAAAATCTTCACGAAGTATTAATTCTAAGCGATCCATGTGTGTTAATATTTTAATGTACTTCCATGGTCAGTACATTGAAATATTATCTGATAATACTCAATAATTGAACTAACCAGCAATGGTTCAACTGTGGTTCTTCTTCTAGGTTGCTTTAAAAAAAAAATTGAAATCAAAATAAAAACAAAAAATGTTTTTAAAAAAAATTGAAAGAGGAGGCAAATGGAAAAAATTTTAATAATCTTTCTTTAACAAACACTTTCGGTGGAGTAACTGTGTACCTATAGTAAAAATTAGTATACTGACGAAAGTTGTTTTTTAACAACAACAAAAAATAAAACCACTGTTAGTTTTCAAAAAGTGAAAATGTTTACTTTTTTGTTCTTACTTTTGGTTGAAATGATATTAAAAATTTTATTAATTTAAAATAATTATTTCTTCGAAAAAATACGAATGATTTAACAATGTACCGATTAATAAGGCTCGGAAGGTGAAGCTACCTTAAAGTTTTCATTCCTCCATCTTTTATTTTTTTTTGAGAAAAAGGACACCAAAATTTTGCCCTAATTTGCCCCTGCACGAGAAAACAATGATGTTTACTAAAAATTTTTATGAACAAAAGTTGTTTATTTTGGTATAAGGAACATTTTTTACTTTTAAACTTTTGTTCTATCTCTAACGGTTTAGCATAAGGAAACTCAAAATTTTAGCATTTCTGAAGTTTTCCAAGCATCATATCTCAAAAACTATTAGACATACGGAGCTGTAGATCGGCTTAAATTGTTTCAAATTTAGTATACTTTCAAAATAGCAACTAATGTCAAAAAGCTCACAGTTTTTGAATTGCTGTGCAAAAACTGAAAAAACTTCGAAAATTTTTCGGTTTTTCACTTATTATGCAGGAAGCACAACTTTTTTTTGCTTGCAAAATGTGGTTTTACACTCTCCTAAGGGGTCCAAATAACATACTAAAAAAGTAGCTTTATATCGCTCTTTGCGATTTTAATGTAGGATTTGACTGGCGAATTACTTGAAAATTTATACACAATCTTGAAAAGTAAATTGATAGCAAATTAAACGACCAGATGATTCAGTAGCAAGAGTACCCGCTTCACATGGAAAAGGTCACCATTGTTTGCCAAAAAGTAAGCAATCTGTATCTTAGAGAGACTAAAAAAAGAAAATAAATTATACTTAAAAAAACTAAAAAAAACACGCTTTAATTATTATACTGCACTAAAAAGTGGAAAATAATTTTAATTGTAATTAAATTTAAAGCGTGGGGTGGTCGATATCCGTCAAATCAGTTAATTGAAAAATTGAATGAGCATTCTACTCTTTGCATTTTATTTACATTGCAAACATAATTATTATTTAAGTTAATAGAAAAAGCGTATTTTTAAGTTTTTTGATTTTAGAACCATTTTCAAACTAAACTTTCTTGGAAATACTTCACTAAATTTATTCAAAAAAATGGATTAAAATTTAAAATAATATAAGTAACTTCATTATTGTTTTTGGGGTCAAAATAAATGTACAAACTAGAGCTCAAAAAGTTTCCTGCTATAATTTATGAATCATAATGTTTACAATTTTATTATTCAAATTTTAAATAAGATATCGCGCCGCCATGTATTATTATAATGTTTTTCAATTTATTCAATTTCCCTCCTGGGTCGTTTTAAGTTGTAAATTAACTAATATTATATATACTTTTATGGGTAATTAAAAATTTATATCATGCGTCCGTTGATTACAAATGAAGACATACGTATTTATGACGTTTATAGTCATGGTAACATTCTTAAAGTTAATGGGAAAAAATCGGGAGTGAATGGTCCCGCAATTTGTAGGAACGAATATGCAAGAATCGTGAAACATAATCATGCACTCTCACTATAATAGATTGAAAGTTAAAGCCTAAAAATTTTAAAAAATTTTTAAAGACTTTCCTATAAGAACTAGTGTTAATTTATGGTATTTTTTTTTTTTTTGAATAACTTGTATAATTTTCAGACAATCTTTTTAAAATTAATTTGTGTCTTCTTTGCTCTTTGTGTTTTCTGCTCGTCTTAAGACCTAACGAGGAAAGCACTGGCAAGGAAGCCTCTATAATGTAAGACTAGATTGCAGTTAGTTTGAAAACTTGACAGAAAAAACGTAGTCAAAAAGTATCGTAAAATTCTTATAAAAAAATTTTGGTTAGAGTACTGTTAGTTATATTGTTTAATTTACGAATTGTAAATTTTTTTGTTACTAATATCCAAAAAACAGTTGTGTAATTAAAGGCGAAATAAACGCTAAATAAACAGATGTTTACGGACACTAAATATTAAAAAAACGAGCAACGTGCAAACTTTAGGGTATAATTTTTTTTAGCGCGCATCTTGTAAATAAATCATAAACATATACACACATATTAGTAAATAAACCAGGAAGCTAAGGATACCACTTTATAATTGTTCAGCATTAGCACTGAGAAGTATTGCAAGGGGAATTTAAAAAAGAAATAAAACCACATTTAAAAAAGTGTTTTTGGGTATAGTGTGCATTGAAAAAGTGCATGACAAGGGTTTCGTAAAGAAGAATCTTAAAATTCTTCCTTCGACTTCGAGCATACAAGTTTTAAACGTTGTATACTATCCGAGAACAAGAATTTTTGAAATAAAGAATGATGCAAGTTCAGTTTCCTAAATTCGCTGTGAATTAGTGGACACTGAATACTTCTCCGCTTACAAAAGTGGTCTATAGTCTTTTAAAGTAATGCATTTGATGAATGCTTCCTTCGATTTCGAGCAAAGAAGTTTAAACGTTGATAAAAGAATTTTAATTGGATAAGAGAAAGTTTAAGGAACTCCAATTATTTTTTCGCCTATGGAGGTTTCTCATTACTTCAGATTCTCGCTTTTACAGAGTGATATTTCTCACTTTCTAGAAAAAAAGAATTAAGCATGGAGTTCTTATGGCAAACAGAATATATGGCGTCTTATTATGGTATTTTCATCTTCTGTTTTATGGTATTTTCATAGTTTTTTTTAAGAAATGCGAAATATATTTATCAATATTCCGTTCTTGTAAATAGAAAGTTAAATGAATCAAAAATTTCTACTTATTCGCAAAAGTGAGTTTATCAAAAGTTTGAAGCAAAGTACCATTGTTGATAAATTATTATTGAAAGAAATAGTGGTTTTAAACGTTTCTTTTACTTCTTGGACGGGAAAATTTTGGAAAAAAAAAACATTTGAATATTATATTAAAAAAAAAAATTATTTAGTTATTGAGCTTATTTTAATCCTGTATTCGAATTTTTATGTTTTAAACGATTAGTTTCATTTTGTTCGTTTGCCGCGTATGATCAATGAAAGTTCGAATGCCTTAATATTGGCAAGAAGTTCTGATTTGGATTTGACACTTTCAGAGTAGCCTTCAATTTTCTTCTTATAACCTCGCTACCCAAGACACGCAAATAGTATTATAAAAAATTTTCATTTCATTATGACCTCATGCGGTCTATCAAAAGTAAAAAATATTCGAAATATTTGAAATTTGTTGATACGGAATTCTAAATACTAAAAAAAAATCATTAAAAAAATACGCAGCGGCTGTAATATCAATTATGAACGGACTGCAACAGGCTTTTTTATATGCGGAAGGACAACATTTTTTTATATTTTAATATCCGTATACCCAAGCTGCTTGAGAGATAGTATTATTATTATAGAACAGGCTCTCTGTAGTATATATACAATAGTACCTCTATAAGTATGATTTTTTTCTATCGTCTAAAATTACGGAAGCATATTCGCCAATCTAAAAAGGATATATTATCTTCAGTAGCATATGTTTTTTATTTTTATTTGTTATCCTTATAAAAATATACGAAAAAGGAATTATATCACTTTTATTTGTGATATCTTTTTATTGACAATAGTAATTATAAAAACTATTAAATATATATATATATATTTTTTTAATATTCGCGCGATAAACAAATGTTACTTTTACGCGTTTATCCTTTCACAATCTGTTATCCATCACATTTAGTGGTTTTTTTTGTCTCAATAAAAGGATATGTTCACAACATTTACAAACATTTAAGGAGTATGTAATCATATCATATTCCAGTAAAGATGGCGGAAAATATGCGACTCAACATACAATCAAAAACACGATAGAGAATTAAATTTACTGGTAAAATATAGTACCTACTAGGGATCTAAAATACCTTGAATCAATTTGCCTGATAGCAGTTGTATTGAAATGACGGTTTTCAGAATATCAGAATACAGGTAGGCTGAAGACTGACTGTCAGTATGGTTTTGTTTTTAAATAAACTATCTACTTTTTTAGAAAAAAGATAATTTTTTTATTGTTTTATCTTTCTATTTACAAGAAGGGAATATCCATAAATGTATTTCGCATTTCTTCACAAATTATAAAAATACCATCAAACAGAGAAGAAAAAATTAAATTAAAATTAAAATCGACGCAGAAATACGGATGATATAAGCATTTTAAACTATTAATTAGACAGATACTAGAAAGATATCAAACAGAGAGATTGGTCATTATATGAGGCGCCATATATTCTGTTTGCTAAAAAGAAACGAAAAACATCCCCCTTACTTGCTAATTGTTTTATATGGTATGGAAATCGGAAAATTATACCGAAAGTTTTATAGTCCCGGTTTATTGTTGTAGTTACGATTTGTTTGGGTAAAGTTTGTCGGCTATGGAAAAGTTGGTTGAGCTCTGAAGTTTTAGCTTTTGCTTTCAAAAGATGGGACACTGTTACCGAAATTTTTTCTATCTGTCTATTTTTTCCCAAATCTGTTTTATATACTCACCGTAAATCATTAGATTTATCATACTCAACGTAAATCATTGGATTTTGATGTGTAAGCAGTTAGTTATACCATATTCCAGTTTAAAACATATCGTTTAATTTTGAGGAGGTAAAGTTTCAAATTGGCAACGTACCTTGAACCACCCAACATAATAAACCCTTGATACAATGCACATGAGTTTTTACAAATATATTTTTGCTTGTTAGAGCTTCGAAATGTTACAATAGCCTGGGGATGACGGCAAAAACTTTTTTACCACTTTAGATGAAGAATTCTCACTGTAAGAACAGAAAACTGAAGTTGATTTTCGAAAATCTTTAGAAGTATCCAAAATATGAACGTTTAAAACTTCTAACTGAACAAAAAGGAATATATAGAATATATTCCTTCAGTCATTGCAAGTCATTGCAAGATATCGCCATAGATAGAACTGTGTTTTGCAAGAAAGAGACCGGCAAGAATCTTTGAATGCTTATAACTTCTTATTCATACGCGTCTTTTAATCAATTTTAATTTAACTCAAATATTTCTAATGGTATCAAGTCTTCTTTAACATTTTTATGGATAATGTGGCAGATTCGATATCAGTCCTAATTATCCTAAGAGCTTTGTAAAGAAAATGAATTTTTTCATCTGTCAAATCTCAGTAAGATAGTATTGGAATCGTAGGTATTTCGTAATACTACAAATAAGTGAAAATAAAGTACGTTTAGTAATTTTCGCAGATCAATAACTCAAAAACTAAAAATAAAAATTTAATGAAATTTTTCATGATGAATATAAAAATGAAGAACCAGATGTAGAGTTGTCTGGAAATGGATCTGATGGTTTTTTTAGTGGTTTTGAGCGGGAGATAATAAAAATTGATCCATTGAATTATTTTTGGCACAAACAATTATTTGAAATTATTATACAGACTGTGAATACACAATAATATTGATATCAATTCAAGGTGGGCGTTCTACAAACTTCAGAAAATCAATCAATTAACAGGCATTTTTTTTTCTGTGGATATTCGCTGTTGAGTTTAAGCTGTTGTATTTAAGCCTATAATTAAATTGCGTGTGTGAACAGTTGCAATAAAGGATTGAATTGCTAATAAATGTTCAGCTGCATTTTTTTAACGAACAAAAAAACGTTCGCGTATTCAATTCCAAAAACGAAAAAAAAAATTGACAATGATATTTTTTTAATAAGAATTCAATTTGAAAATTCACATGGTCCTTATAAGCTCCCATATGCTATTTACGCCTTTTTTTTTTTACCAACAATCTGCAGTACTTATCATGTTTCAGTCAACAAAAGGTGTTTAGCGCAAAAAGGGTTATATAATGCAGTTACTATCTACCAAAAAAAAGGGTAAAAAACCTTTACGTTGTGTGTAATGCCCTTGAAAAAAAAAACAGGTATAACAAGAAATAAAAAAAAAGTATTTGGTAAAAAAAAACATAGATTCTCTCTTCTCATCATTAATCAACGAGTGTGATGACCCTAGGGCATTAAAGGGTTGTTGTGTTCTTGTTGTTGCATCCCTTACCTAACTCAAGATAACTCGACAGGTACCGTTACTTATTATTCTACAGCCCTTCCGCATTCCCTACCAGTTTTTTTTTTTAGTATATGTGTGTATATTTTTTGGTACACAATAAATGTTTGACATCTTTTTCTGTTTTTTGGGAGCTCCTTTTTTTTCTTTTTCTGAATGCCACACTTCTTCAGTTCTTTTTAATATAAAAAAAAGGATGCGATCAAGTGTGAAGGATTTTTTTCATAAAGATTCTGAAGAGTTTAAATAATGGTAGGTAATCAAACTTGCTTTCAAATATTATTTATTTTCTAAATAATATTTCGTATTCTTTTCCACTCATTCTTTGTAGCTCATTCATTTCCTTTTTATTATTTTTATAACCACTTAAATTTCGTCTGGTTTTACCCTATCGCCATTTTTTCTCATTAATTCTGATATTTGAGCTGCCAATTGTCAAAATATTTATCAAGCAACGGCTGATGGAAAAAGTCTCTTTTTCTTGGCCTTGCAAAACAGGAAAGAAGAACTATGCCATTATTCAGCTGTTAAATAATAAATATTGTCGGTAGTATTTTAAATTGGCAGTAATTTTGGAATTGATTTATCTTGGTTTCGTAAATATTGAAAACGTTTATTTCCAAGCGGTCAAGCACAGATTTTAAAAACCTTATTTTTATACTTATTCGATAAGTCCGACTGATGCGATGTCACCATTCAGTTATATTTTACGCGCCAAAGTTGGGTGCTTTCAATTTTGACGAACAAGAAACAGGTAGACGTCATTTTAATCCTATATAGAAATTATTCTGCAACTATTCGTTGTGACTCTCTTTAGTCGGCGGCAAGCCCGGAACCTATCGGGCAAGAGATGGGGAGAAGGAGTCGGAGGAGCTTCCACGGTGAAATAAGCAGGTGAGCCAATATTCTACTGTCTTGTGGAAGGTGGAGAGCCTAAAGGCTACGGGGGGAAGAGCAGACCAACAACCGGCAACGTGAGGCCGCAGAAAGCAGCCCCTTCTACGTGACGAAGGAGGGTGGTTAATATCTTGCTCCCTCTTTAACTCAACCCATTATCGAAACTACGACTCCTTAGAGAATCCTTACTGGAACCTCAAGTAAGCCGAAAACGTGGAAGATCAAAGATGACCAGGAAGAGTTAAGTCGAGAAAGAGAGGAGAAGAAGGAAAGACGATGATTATGCGATACAGTTTAATGTAAATGGAACTTTTAAGATGGAAACGTTGTGAATAGTTTAAGATAATTATCTTAAAGGTACTTTGCCTTAAAATTACCTTTAAAGGTAATTAGTAGGTTGATAATATATTTCATTTATCTGATTTTTTTAAATGCAAATATCAATGTTTTATTTTGCCAGTCCGTTATTAAGAAGGAAAGTCTATTTCTAGCTTTATTCCAAAGTATCCTGCATCTACAATCGAAAATTGTACAATCCTTGTGGTAAGGAACCCTAAAAAAGAGTATTCAAATGTATATTTAACATGATAAAAAGAATACAAATATATTTTTATCATTTAAATGAAATATTTTATCCTTGTTTATTTCTATACTTCTGTAAGAAACTAAACATCTTGATTATGTAATACCAGTAATACCTTTTTGTGTGTTTGAAATGAAACATAAAAAAAAAATAAAATTCCAATTTCTTGTTTGCTCAAAGTAGTTTGTTGATTCCTTCGTATTATGTATAAGGGTTTAAAAAACACACATAACTTTTAAATCCTTATAGATGAATTGGTTTTAAGTCAATACGATAATAGATATGACATTCATATTTAAGGATCGTTTTTAACCCGGAAGGTTTTTTTTTTGTTGATAAAAATTATATATTTGTTTAAAATCACCGTTAAATTATATCGATTAATTTTCCATGCTGGATTACGTCAACTTATCAGGAATTCCTTTTAATTCTTATGAAAGGATTGAACTCAGAAATAATGCCTTTTTCGTAATCATATAAATAAGTTGTCACTGTAAGTCTTAGAAATAAAATATTGTCTTTACTATAATGTATTAGACATATTGGTTTGTTTTTCAATATTCTCAGATTTTTTAAAATAAACAGTTACTTATTATTTTGCCTTTTTATGACTTAATTTGACGTAATGATACCGCTACACCCAAGGATAGTTTTAACATTGAACATTTGGTTAATTTTAGATAGTTTAATGAATTTTTTACCCAAAATAGCGTTTTAGTTTTATGAAAATATATTTAAAAAGAAACTCCAATAGATAATTTAAAAAAACTTTAGGGAATGTTTGTATTTTTAAAACTGAAATAGAAATTTGGGAGTATATTGCATGTTGTTTTGTAGAAAGGTGTTAACTTATTGGCTCATAATATTACACTGACTTTTCAACGGATTGAATTGGTAATCGTTTTATTCGATAGAAATTGATCTCATATATATCTAAATTATATTCGTATAATGAATAGACTTCGAAAACGTGCTTCCAAATATTCGAAAAGAACTTATTATTTTAAAATAATTGAGAAGAAATACAGTAAAACAATGGTGGAAGGATTGGGAAACTAAATTCGTATTTAATTTGATTTTTTTCAGGTTTAAATTAGAATTATTTTTAAGGTATTTATGATAAAATAAATTTTTCAATATTTGGTGCATATTTTTCAAGAAAATGAATTTTAAAAATTACTCTTTTAGTGATTCTTAACACGGTTTGGATAGCTTGGTATGTATCTATGAATCTTTATAACGGAATTTTTAAACGTGATTTTCTCTCCCTTCAAAACGTCGCATTAAATTGAAACTTGGTACACTTATCAAGGTTCGATGGCAATACAATAATTTAATTAAGTTTGTCCGATTATTCAGATCAGAGTATTCATGATTAAAGATTAACTAAAAAATATTTAATGGTGTAAGCGCAGAAAATATTCCATAAAGTTTAAAAAATAAAAAAATACAGTAATTAGCAAAGCTAAAAAGTAAAACATCAGCTAAAAAAATTTAATGATTAAGGAAAAATTCCATTTATCGTAAAAATCACAGGGTGCTTTTTAAGATATTATATAATGACTTTTGTTTTACCAATATCTGGAAATAAAGAGAAAATGATTTTTTCTTAACCACTCAATTTTTTTTGAACTTATAAAAGTTATTTTCTACTTTCTAATTCAGCTAGTAACAAAAGCGTGTTTTTTAACCGACTTCAAACAAAAACGTAGGAGGTTTTCAATTCAACTGTATTTTTTTTTAATGTTTGTTACTTCAGAACTTTTGACTGAGAGAAGACCATAAAAGTCTTAAATTTGTAGCAAGTATGCACGACAAGATGACGAATAACTCAATATCAAGCCAACCGATTTCGATTATTCTTTTTCTAGTGACAAATTAGTGTACTTCAGATTCACTAAAAATCACAAAATAAAAAAAGACTCTTAACAAAAAGAAAACCGACTTCAAAAGAAAAACTTTTCCAAAATAAATTAAAATGCACTAAAAAGTAAAAAATAACGATAATATAATGTAGTTAAAATTATTGTTATTTTTGGAATCGGTGTCAGCCAAGGAAACAACTCTGACGGAACAGTTTTCTACATTATCTTGACTGACACCGACTTCAAAAAGAACAATAATTTTAACTACATTATATTATCGTTATTTTTTACTTTTTAGTGCATTTTAATTTATTTTGGAAAAGGTTTTCTTTTGAAGTCGGTTTTCTTTTTGTTAAAAGTCTTTTTTTATTGTCTTTTAAAACTATTATATATGAAGTATTAATTGCAACGTATCTTCTTAGAAACAACCCTGGAGGTTTTAATATTCATTTAAAAACATTTGGAAATAAGTGACCAGAGAATGAAAGAACTACTGGCATTATTTACGTCAAAAATTCTCTGTAATTCACCATATAATTGAAATTTCTTCCTTCAAGAAATTTTACTCAAAAATTAGAAATACTTGAAGTCGCGTATACAATTTTTTTATAATATCTGAATGCAAAGCATGAAATCATTCCGACCGTATCGAATTATTTTATTGCAAATTAAAAAAAAAATTCACTTCCTTAAAATATCTACTAAATTTGTAAATTATGTAACCATAAAAAAATTAAAACATCTTGATCGAATATGTTCCAAGAGGAGGTATCAGACCCCTCTTAGTGAATTCCAGATTTTTTAATATATTACAATGTATACAAAAAAATATGAATAAATATAAAAAGGGAACAATTTTTTATTAATTATTTTAGGCGTGTGTTCAAATAAAAAAATTTGCCACACGTTTTAAAGTTTTTTTTAAATAAATTTAAATAAAAAATTTAAATATAAAAAAAAAACTTCACAGATGTAAATTTGAAAGAAAAAAGATGGTAATATTTGTTGGGGGGTGGGCGTTTGTGGTATATCTTAATATTTTGACACGTGCCATTTTTTATATTTTAATAAAAAAAATTTTTTTCTCCAAAAATGTGTACAATTTTTACAAAATATTTAAAAAACAAAAATAATTTTTTTAAGCAATTTCTTTAACATTTTATTTTCGGAGGGTTGATTTTTTACGTAAACTTTTTTTTAAAAAAAGATCCTTTGCGTACCAGGTGTAGTTGTATTCTGTTCTCAAAAAAAAAAAAAGATGATACTATATAGCAATTTTTTTTTCTACTGAAAGAGAATTTATAATTTTAATATCGTGAGATTTTTTTTTTGAAAACCACCCTCGTATCATGTAGTCTCCTGTGTTTAACAATGCAGATCGCTTCATAGATTTGGTCATTTTTTTAGATTAAAAAACCAGATGGTAACGAAATTTAATTAATGGACTTTACATAAAAAAAGATATATATGGATTTATTTTTCAATGGACGTCTCCTGATGATTCCGCTAAATTTTTTTTTTGTCAAAATATAAAACATATTAATTTGGTTTTTTTTTCTCAATAGCCATATATCCGCAATCAAAACATGGATCTATTGGTTTTTAAAAAATGTGGTTTTATTATTTCTGCTAAATAATAGTTTCCTGTTGAAATTAGTATATCTATGCAAATCAAAATTTGGGAACTTTATTTGATTTATATTGCATTTTATTTTGACATAATTCGCCAAATACTTTCAATTAATTTTAATTTCGAAAAGCTATGTCGAAAAGCTATCCATAGAGCGTTCCATAGCTTTTCGATATAGCTTTTCGAAATTAAAAATTAATTGAAAGTATTTGGCGAATTATGTCAAAATAAAATGCAATATAAATCAAATAAAGTACCCAAATTTTGAGCTATGTCGAAAAGCTATCCACAGAGCGTTCCATAGCTTTTCGACATAGCTTTTCGAAATTAAAATTAATTGAAAGTATTTGGCGAATTATGTCAAAATAAAATGCAATATAAATCAAATAAAGTACCCAAATTTTGAGCTATGTCGAAAAGCTATCCACAGAGCGTTCCATAGCTTTTCGACATAGCTTTTCGAAATTAAAATTAATTGAAAGTATTTGGCGAATTATGTCAAAATAAAATGCAATATAAATCAAATAAAGTACCCAAATTTTAATTTGCATATTTGAAATTTCATATAAAGTACTCACATATAACGTTTTCACCAACAAGAAATGAAATTTAAATCAAAAGGAGATTGTTAATTTCAGTAACTTTTTTAACTTCCCTGAGGAAGTAATGGGTCTGATTTTGAAAGTCTCCAGTTTAACATATTTCCGCGGTTACAAGGCCGCAATATCCGAACCAAACCTTTTCAATGTGATGTCTGTGTGTGTGTGTGTGTGTGTACGTATGTGCGTATGCACGTATGTTCGTTCGGATTCTTTCGCTTCGATTTTCTCGCGAACCAGTTATGACATTAACACGCGATTGAACTTATTCGACGCATAATCGCGTATTTAAGAACTGAAAGAGTTTGCAGTAAAATTAGTAGAGCCGTTTTTAATGGTAATAAAAAAAACTGGAAAAAAACAATAAACAGAATCTGAAAAGTGGATAAAACACATCATTTATCTGTGGAGACAATGATCGTTCCAGCATAAGCTGCAGTACATGTTCGAAGAATAATCTATGAAAGCTAACAAGACCTTTTTTTAATGTTTTTTCCCTTTATGGGAAGTTAGTCATGTGGACTACAAGGGTCGCACTCACACGACTTCAGTACCACACTGACTGAGTACTGCCAATTTCATTCGAATTAGTTTTGAACCCCTAACCAAAAAATGAGGACTAATATAAATTAAGCGATAAAAAAAAATGAAATAATTGGTGAATGATTATTCTTATTCGAAAATATTATTCGTATGGAATCATCATTAATTATAATACTTACCATTTTGCATTGATATGAATAAAAACTATTTGATTTTAATTTTTTAAATTTTCTATGTTTTTTATTCGCTGAAATATCCATTCATAAAATAATTACAATAACGGCAGGATCAAATAAATCTTTGAGCATCTCAATAAAATATTGATATGTACCAAGGTACATAATATTTAAAAAAAAAAATCAAAATTCATGCTCTTATACATTTTTATTGGTATTTATTTCATTTTATCGTCATTAATTTTTATAGTTCTTAACAACTTGTATCCATCATAGATTCAAGCGAGGAACATTAATATCTTCTTACTTTTTATCTCAGGGTGTGATTAAGGTTTTGATTTGGTTTCAAGAAATGGTTGTCGGGCGCCCAAAAATTTACTAATATGTTGAGAAGAAGGAATTTCTCCGACTACATCTGTTTTTAATCTAAAACCATTCAAATGGAGTAAAGATTTCGATCCTCCTTTATAATGTAGCCATGTCTTATCATTCGAATAATCGGATTTTAGGCTTAAAATACGTTTAGTTTAAAGCAGTGGTTGTTGGACGCTAAAAATTTACAAATATCACGGAAGGATTAAAAGTCGTCGACTACAGCCATTATTATCTAAAAAAGCACCCATCGCATTTTTACGATAAACTTATTTTCTACCTTTTAGTTCAGCTCTTTACAAAAGCGAGTGTTTTAGTATTTTTTAAAAATATTATTTAATTTGTGTTTTTTAGTTTTTTAGACTATTATTTATCAAAAATTCAGTATAAATATGGTGGGAGCGCAAGTAAATGTACATGTTTTCAGATATAGAAATTGTTAATTCTAAAAATTCTGATCATGATAAGCAAATATACTTTAATTAAAATATTGTATTGTAATCGATCCTTGATAAATATGTCAAATTTCGAGTTAATCCGACGTTTTGAAGGGAGTCAAAATCATGTTCAAAGTTTCCGTTACATACTATGGGTATGGGTATGGAGGTTAGCGGGCCATGCTCGAGCATCGGGCCTCGAAGCAATGGTTCAGAGCACCTAGCCAAATAGACCCTTGTACTCTATCCCCGCTACGCTTTTAAGTGGCTATTATAACCAACTGATGTGCTGAAACCCAGGATCTGCCTAGCGCTGAGTTTCCTAATTTCTTCTGGTTCGACTATGGCCGGACCAAACCATTTCCTTCGCTGCTGTATGAGCGCCAGGCAGTAACAGAGAAAGTGGTTCGAAGTTTCTTCTGAATTTTCTCCGCATCTGTCACACACGGGGGATTATCTTTTTCCAATCTGATGTTGGAACTTGTTCAGGTTATCATGCCCTGAGAGTAACTCTACGATGACTCTTATATCAGCTCTGTTTAGTTTCAAGATTTCTTCGGCTCTGTTACCGAGCGAGTTTCCTTCACCCAACAGGCTTTTGGCGATTCGCCCTCCCTCGTAGCTGGTCCATGCCTTTAATTGTTGGTTTTTCAGATTATCTCCTAATCTGTTAAGACCTTCTTGGTATGGCATCCTTTTCTTGAGTGGGAGCCAAGTTTCCGTTACATACTAACATACGTGTTAAATATATTTCAATTTTAAAACTTCTAAAATAATTAAATTGAATCCAGTCCTGTATGTATGTATATATGGTATATATACGTTAAAAGTTTGATTTCGAAAATGAACGTTTATTATTGATAGATAATTATTACATAAGTTTATATTACAATATATAATTTCAATTTTTTATTATATAAGACAATCAAGCAAGAGTTAGATAGTTTTTATTTTTTAAAGATATAATACAGATTCAAAATACAAGTTTATAAAAATTCACTTATACTTTTCATTTTATAAAAACGAAAATAGAATTACTTCTAAAAATAAATTTATTATTAAGTATGTTTTTATATTTTGAAATCTTTCAGTTTTTTAGCATGATCCGATATGGTCTAGTGGCTAGGATACCTGGCTTTCACCCAGGAGGCTCGGGTTCGATTCCCGGTATCGGAAATCATATTTTTATGTTAATATTTTTGTTCGAATTAATTTCTGGGACGATAAAGGATTCTATTTTCACAAATTTATTATACATGGAAAATTTAAAATTTTCGATTTTGAAACGGCCAGGGGGCGGTGGGTCAATTCTCCTTGTTAACTCGACCACTCCCATATATCCTCCTAACTATTTTTAAGCGTCCCTACTCTCACACTCTCATATTT
The DNA here is from genome assembly GCF_905475395.1 of Chrysoperla carnea. NCBI lineage: Eukaryota > Metazoa > Arthropoda > Insecta > Neuroptera > Chrysopidae > Chrysoperla > Chrysoperla carnea. Next base: position 121,380,306 of record NC_058337.1, on the reverse strand, counting down.
TCAGGGGCGTGGTATTTGCAAAGTATGCTCGCTTTTCGCATGGGATCTATTCATTAATGGATCGTCCTTCGTTCTTCTTTCAAAATTTAGAAAATGTAAAAAAAAAACCCTATGATATGCACGAATTGTGACCTTAGGATTAATTCTCTAGATATGGATGATGAAACAAAAAATTAAAAGTTTATACATTTATCAAACAAGCATGATTTCGAAAATATAAATGCGCTTCAAATATGTTTTAGAACGTAATGAGAGATCATAGTTTTGGATGTATTTTATGATCAAAAAATTAGAACCAAGTTGGTTTAAGGCTATCAAAAAAATTTCTTCTTCTAAATTTTTTGATAATTCGAATATCCAGAGTGATCCATTTTAATCGATGCAGGCGTTTTACTATTTCAGGCACATTATATTATCGTTATATTTTTACTTTTTAGTGCATATTAATTTGTTTTGGAAAATTTCTCCTTTTGAAGTCAGTTTTCTTTTTGTTAAAAGTTTTTATTTTTTTATTTTGTGATTTTTAGTGAATTTTAAGTACGCTAACTAATTTGTCACGAAAAAAAGAATCATCGAAATCGGTTGGCGTGATTTTGAGTTATTCGTCCTCTTGTCGTGCATAATTAATGCAAATTTAACATTTTTATATTTTTCTAATGGATACCGTTGTCAGAACTGGACCAAAATTCACCCAGTCGAAAGTTCTGAGGTAAAACACATAAAAAAAATACAGTCGAATTGATAACCTTCTCCTTTTTTGTTTGAAGTCGGTAAAAAATCAATAAAATTTCATAAAAAGTATATCTGATCTAGTTATTAGATGGACGAAGATCGATTTTATACTATGATAGTCTTTGTACAATAGTAAAAATATGCAACTATTGTTTTGCAACATTTTTGCAAAAGCATTTTATATTCTTACTTTTTTCATTCGAAATTTTTGCTAGGGGGACAATTTGAAAAACATGCACTTCTTAGAAGAAAAATTATTGACTCAATTAAAATGAATTATCCTGTATGTTACCCATAAAAATTTTTGCTTGCTCGTCGTGAATCTTAAACTTACGATCGATAAATATAACTTCCTTAAGAGTAATTTAGAAGTTGAAATGTAACTTTAACCACCGCATGTTTCACTTATATACAATATTAAAAGAATTTTTATTCTAAGTAAACATTCATTTAACATTTTTATAAACCCTAATTACTTTTTTCAACTTGTACACATAAAAGAAAATTATTTAAAAAAAAAATAAAAATAATGTTTTAAGAATGTTGTGTGAAGCGCAGCGAGCAAACGAACGAACGCGTTCAAGAATTAGTTTTTATTTTTCAAAAGATTTCTCGTCAGTTCTGTATACACCACATAACCAAACTCACTGGCATCTCTTTAAACATTTGTTAGAAGAATTAAAAAAAAAAAAAACTATATTCTAAACACTGGATGGACATCAGGACATTGAACTTGTTGGGTCCTCTACGACCACAATGCCTAAACAACCAAAATATACGTTTATTTTAGTGTTTGTTAGAGGTGGTTTTTTTTGTATGTTCCATGTATGGTATCATGTGTTTGCCAGAAGAGCGTTAGTTCATAAATTTTAGATTTAAAAATAATTTTTAAAATTGTTTAAAAGTATTTCTGAGACCAAAAGTAGTTTTGATCGAAATTGTGCAAAGAGATAGTTTTCAATAATACGCCAGTCAAATTCGACATCGAAAAACGTGCAATGCTGCGTTTTTTATATGTTTTTGGACCTCTTAGGTTAGGGTAGGTTAGTGGAGTCATGGGGTGGAACACACTAAGACCATAGGATCCGTTGTGACACCGAAAAAGGTAAGCCTCATAGGGGACTGTAAAACCACGTTTTGAAAGCCAAAAAAAAGTTGTGCTCCACATTTTCGGTTTTTCACCTATTACGCAGGTAGTACAACACTCCCAAAAAGAGTTCCAATGACATACCATAAAAGCAGCTTTACATTGCCTTAAGCAAAAATTTTATTATTTCTGAAAACCTTGCGAAATTTTTCAAGCATCATATCTCAAAAACTATTATACACAGGGCCGGATTTAAATTTCTGCCGCCCTGGGGCACTGAAGAAAATGCCGCCCTATATGACTGAAATTTTTTTTTAATAGTTTTGATATCTTATTTAAAAAAAATTAGGATAACTAATTAATTGCAGAAAATTTATTATGTATTACATATTATTTATTACTGTTCTTTTAAATTTAAATTAATTAGTGTTATTGGATAATTCTCCAATTTTAGGAAAATTCATTGATCAATTAAAGTTTCTGTTATCAAAAAGACATAGATAATTTGAAAATATTTTTAATTCTTCAAAAAAACTATATTTCTGGAATTGTCAAATTTTATTTTTGCAAACCTTTATGGAAATAAATTAATTAAACTATTTTAATAGTTTTCACTTAAATTTCCTATATTATAATATACAAAATTTTGATTTGATACATAATGCATAAATTATATTTCTTGAAAAATAAAATGTTTATTTAAAAGAAGTTAATTATATATTGTATTGAAAATATTTTCTCACTTTCCAAATTTTGCCGCCCTAGAAAATTTGCCGCCCTGGGCACTAGCCCCGACTGCCCCTAGTGTAAATCCACCACTGATTATACATATGAAACTGTTTGTTGGCTTTAATTATTTCAAATTTAATATATTTTCAAAATAATATGGCAACTCATGTCAAAAGCTCATTGTTTTTGAATTGTACTGTAAAAACTGAAAAAAGTACTTCCTTTATGGACCATAATTTATTCTCTGTGAGTTAGTCACTTCTTTCTAGTATCGTGATATTTATTTCAATAATTGGATCTCGAACTTGAAATCAACAAAAATTCTTTCTGATACTATTTTTATAGTTTATCACGTAAAGAACTGAAAAAATAATGAGAATAGGCGCATTGGTCAAAAAACCCTTTTTGTATGCGATTTGAATTCACACTTTATACCTTTTTCCTTTCATAATTCAAAACTTTTATTAATCGATGATACATCATTTTTTCAAATTAAAAAAATTATTAATGAATTAAATTTTTTTTTATTTAAAAAAAAGGTAGGTCTAAGCCATTTGACATTTTTATTAGAACATTAATTGTAGATATATTACTTTATTTTTTAAAATAAAGTATTGTAATCGATTTGTGGTAAAAGCATTTTAAATCACCTTAAAACGTTTGATTTAAAGGCACAACATTTTTTTTGCAGGTAGACTTATACTTAAAGAATATGTGGTTAAAATTTCAGCGTAGGTATCCATGCAAATTTTTCAGAAGAAAATTATTGTAAATCGATATAAAATACATTGCTCTTATGGAAAAATCTCAAAAAACGACATATTTTGAAAGTTTTTGATAATTTTCACATGGAATGAATCAAAAAAATTTATAAAGACCTTTTTAATAGAAAGTAAACATATTGGCAATCACATAGAAAAGAAAAAAACCAAGTGTCTCCATCCATATAAGGGATGTACGAGCAGGGTAGATTTGGGGCTAAAATTACTTTTATCTTATTTCAAACTTTGATGATGAATTTTATTATAACTACACGAATGTAGACGAAAAATAAGTTTATCGACATCGAAAAATTGTTGAAAACAAGTTTTAACATAATTCACTATCAAAATTGAAAAAAATATTTATTAAATTTGTGCCCCCACTACCCTGCTCCTACATCCTTAAAATATTTTTGCGTTTCAAAGATCACAAAATCGATTTTTGATACCATTAACTTGAAATATAATTTCAATTTAGATTCATTTTTTTTCATAGAACCTGAAAAATCGCTCAACAAATTCAAATTGTTCACTCGTTCTACAGAAATAACAATTCCGAAAGAACTGTGTATAGATTTTTACGGGAAGATTATGGCTAATTTAATCGTCCTAGTGAAAAACATTGGAGATAGTGTCAAAAATGGAGATTGGTCCTTCGGTAGTCAGATTCCCGAGGAGACAGAACCGACATATTTAGCATTGGGGATTGTCGATTAAAACCCTTTCTATCTTATCAGTTCATACTTGAGATAGGCGTTAAATTTATCTGACTTTATCGAGACCAAAGACCCCCGCTTGGAGAACACGGAATGGGCATAGAATTGTGGATACAGTGCCTAATACCTATGAAATTTGCAACGTTTCTGAAAAGACTCACTCAAAATACGCTTGGCTTCAGATCTACTAACGTCTTCCTAATATAAAAATAATAAAATAAAGTTTGTGGAATCGCTTGAAGATTTTTTTATAGATATCTATAAGGGTTGCTGCGATCCTCATGCACAAGGGTTAACGATTAATATTTTTTTTAAAAAGATTATTATCAAAAATAAAATTCATAATATTGCGATATCGCATTAAGAGACCCTTTTTTTTTAAAGGTGTACATAGCAAGCGAAGTTAATTTAGTCCTGAAATTGCAAAAACAAAAGACCTATCTATGAGCGCTAACACATTTTATTTATTTATTTTTTAATTTATAAAAATGATTATAGTTTGGATTCTATATGGGCATCTGCTTATTATGTATTTTTAAAATTTTTATACAGTTAAACTGCTCCAGAATAAAAAAAAAAAGTTTTGAAAATTTTATCTAGCCAAAAATCGACCAACAATAATATTGGCCTGGTCCTAAAAATTTTTTATTTGGTGTTTGTTATTGAGCCAAAACATAATGTGTTATAAAATTTTAAAAACATCCAAAATTACGAAAATATGAAGGATTTAAATCTTCAAATAGAAAAAGAGAATAATACCACGTAGTTACGTCATAGCTTGCGACTGCCATAGAGAATACATATCAAACGTGGTTTAGCAAGAAAGTAAGAGAAAAAATTATTTAATGGCCAATATCTTTCATGTAAGTCAATCAATTTTAATTTTAATTTCAGATTTTATCATCAATTCTCGAAATTTTAACGAAAGATACATTGAAATCGACATTAGGACACCAGCCAATTAATGTTACTTGAATGGGCGAGACATTTCGAAGAAGAAATTTGGTAGCTTTATCGGATTTATTTTATTTTATTTATTTTTAAAATTTGGTTTATCCGACGACTGACTTGGCTATTTTTAAACTTTTGGCAAACGCCATTGTTAAATCAATTCCAACCTATTGTATTTTTTTTTTTGAATTTTATTTTATTGACAGTCATTTCCTATTTTAAACTTGTGAATTTATATCTAATTTTAAGTTATAGTAAGTATTAAAGAGGCTTTACTGTATACAGAATCAAATTTATTTCAAAATAATTTATGAATGGATCAGGTAAATAAACTACAAGGCTGCTATATTTTTTTTTAAAGGAAGATATAATCCTTATTAAAATATCATTAAGACGTTAGCAGAACCCCTCTGCGTTTGTTCATCGATTTATACGCGAAACTTTAAAATGTGTATATAAATATGAATAAGCAATTTTTAGTAAAGGCCTATTGATCTACCAAAAAAGGCATTTTGGTTAAATAATTGAATGTAAACACAATTTAATAATTCTAGAGTGGACTATACTTTGAGACGTTGTGTTATGTGCGTATTATATATTAGTCCAAGCTACTCAGGCTGTAGCTAGATACGTCAGAAAACATTAAAAAAATGTATAAAATAGCAATTTTTAAAAGAGAAAAGGGTCTGAAAATCGATTTTTTTTTATACTACTACTTATAAGAAATATTCTCGGAAAATTTGTCATTAAGAGTCAAACTCTGAGTATCCGGGCGCCTTTTTTTCCCTACTTTATTAATGTATTTTTTTCCTCTATTTTATTCATGTACTAACTGCGCCTAGCAATGCTATCCGCGATTAAAAGAGAGTGTTGTTACTCTCGATTAAAAGTGATTTTTAGAGTTCTTATCGTTTCTGTGTAAATTAATCAAGCCGTCTTTAGAAAAATGCTCTAAAAATCTATTTCACAGATCCATGTTCTCTCCTAACAAAAATTCACGTCTGCCGATGTTCGTTACGGTCTTTGGAGCTTGGACTGGATACGTGTACATGTATAGCGCCTATTTTGTAATAAAAATATAATAATCAGATAATCGTTAAGCCTAGAGAAGTACATTTTGGTGTGTTCTAAGAATAAAAATAATTTTTACGATATGTTTAACCCACACATCAACAAGGGCGTACATACAACCAACAACAAAAAAATCAAGTTTTTTTCTCAAATATTTTAAAAGTTGTTAAACACATAGATATATGAAGCATTCATCTTAAAACTTGGTTGTTGCACTACGTAAAGACTTCCTCGAACTTGTATCGTGCTAAGTCATAGATCCCCCGGTCTTAATAAAAAACAATCATCTGAAATATGCAAATAATTTTCTAGAGAAATGAATTCTCTATTAGTTACATTTTCAGTTACGAAAAAACTAAAAACTCGGGTCTCTTAGTTTCATGCCAAGCGCCTTATCCAAATGTGCCATATGTGCTCTAAGTACAATACGTTCTACTCCTGGTATTAGTACAAAACGTAGACTTTTGTAGGTCGAAAAACAAAAATATTCAAAGTTACCGAAGAGACTTTGTTACTTGAGACTCTTGAGAGCAATTGTTCCTAAAATTTCATCCAATTTTTAAGCCTATTACGCTGCAACTTCAACACAAAAATGGTGAGCTACTTCCCCATATTCAGAAAAAAAATCGTAGGAACGCAGCTCCCAGCGTTAGCTAAGCGAATTCCCTCAGAGATTGGAAAAATAACGTATTTTTCTTAAAATCGAATATTACATTTTTAATTATTCTCGAAATTTTATTTCGAAAACTAAGATAAAAAAATCAGTAGAGTACTTTTTTGCTTAAAACTGATAAAAAAATATTTTTTACTATGAAAAAATTCAAAATTTTGTATTTTGCTCTATTTCCTTCGGAAGCTCGCTAATATGGAGTTGAGACGGACTAATCAAATTTATTACGATTGTAGGTACATTATACTAAAAATTCTGAGAGTATGTATGTAAAAAGTATGAATAAAATTTCGAAGTATGCTGGTAGTTTGTCAAGTCAATTTAGACATGAAAAATATTTATGTTATGCGCATTTTATACTTAAGTTTATTTAAGTTATTTAATTCTAACTATAGATGATATATAAAGTTTAGTAACACACCATTATACAAAGATTTTACAGGACCGGTGTTTCGGATATTTTTCACTTTTCTACGTATAATGCTAATCTAAAGTGGTGTAACAAAAATAACAGTAGCTAAAAATAATATAATCGACATTATGTCTTAAAATATGCATCTTCTTAAATATGGCTGTTGACAGAAAATTGAAGACAAAAAAAAGTCATACTGAAAATTGAAGAAAAAAATACGTTTTTATAGTGTTCTTAAATGCAACAAGATGTTGATGGGTAAAGATCCGGTAAAGTTGAAGACAATCATGCAGGCCGTGTATTTTTACATAATTTAAGTTATGACTATGACTCAAGCAAACTTAAGGTAGTACATCAATACTGCTGTACTACCTTAAGTTGCTCAGGAAATTGGACATATTCAGTGTATTTATTGCCACTTTAATGTATAGTCAAAAACGTTGTTGAAATGAAAACAACAAAAACAATTGACTGAGTAAATTGTTGAAATACCCTGCATAGAAGGTGTTGAATGTCAGTGCTAGCATTATTTTTTTAAAATTAGAGAATTTTGAAAAACCAACAAAATTATGGCTGGACTAATTTTAAATACCATAATATTCCAGCAAAAATTATTTTATTTAAATAGAAAATTCTCATAGTTATTGGCGTTTATGCAAAAGCTCATACATATAAATATTATCGAAGATAATAAATGAGAACTCTATGGATATTTAGAAATAAATTTCGATTTTTGCCCCAATTTCCGAGTTCAGTTTTATTTTATAAATATGTATTTCGACATTTGGTTCAGCCCGCCACCAAATTAGCAAAGTGTAACATTCATAATAAGAGTAATCACGACTAGCTTATTCTTACTGTTGATGACTACTTGGTAGTCGAAATCTAGGAAATTGGGGCAAAAATTTCCTAGTCCAGTTTTTTGTATTTTATAAATACGTATTTCGACATTTGGGGCAGTCCGCCACCAAATTAGCATAGAGTAACATTCATAATAAGAGTAATCACGATTAGCTTATTCTTACTGATGATGACTACTTGGTAGTCGAAATCTAGGAAATTGGGGCAAAAATTTCCTAGTCCAGTTTTTTGTATTTTATAAATACGTATTTCGACATTTGGTGCAGCCCGCCACCAAATTAGCAAAGTGTAACATTCATAATAAGAGTAATCACGACTAGCTTATTCTTACTGTTGATGACTACTTGGTAGTCGAAATCTAGGAGATTGGGGCAAAAATCGAAATTTATTTTTAAAAGTTCATATACTTTTTATAACTCAAAAAAGAAAAGAGTTTGAGTTCGTAAATGAGCTACATGGGTCATTTGGGTCTTTTAAATCCAAAAGTTTAAATATAAAAGATTTTTCTTAAAAAAACATAAATAACTTTTTCTAGAATAATTTTTTCAGTTTACCCGAGAAGACGCAAATTAGGACAAAATTTTGGTATCCATTTTCTCAAAAACTTCTGAATTTTTTTAAATTTTGATATCCCTTAAGCTATTTACCGCCACGCTACAATAATTTAATTTTAACGAATGAGTTTTTGCTAAATATAAGGCGACGGTCCTGCTTAACTTACATACTCTACTTAGTGTGCATGTAGTAATTTACTTCATAATATATTATGTAAAGTGTTGAGCTAGTTACTTAGTTAAGGTAGTTCCTCCGCGACAGTCCAGTCAAAAAGTTTTGGACTAATACTATCATTCAGTGCATTAACTGTGCTATGACTATTATACATATACCATATATTATTTTCAGAAGACTGTAGTTACTCACTATTAAATCTCCTATACGTATACACACACACGCACTATGATATATACCTTTACCATTAGTATTTATATCCTTTCCACAAAAAATAATCGCTAAAACGAGTTATTTATTTAAGTTTTTTATCGAAACTATATGGTAAATAATTTTTATTTTTTTTTATATATTTTCTAAATATAGTATTCTACATTATATTAGTTTTTCATAGAGATGGTGAACGTCATTCATTGATTAATAAATATAATATTTGTAAATTTGTGTATTTTTATACGCTTCTCCCATGTACACGTACAAATTGCGTCACTTTTAATTGCTAATATCTCATGTATGACATGGTAAATCATCTTCTAATTTTAACAGCATGTGTATTATGAATTAAATATTTTATATTCTGAGTTTTGAGAAATTCTTGAAATATCACTTTCGTGTAAGTACTACCTTAACTTAGTTTTTATTTTTAGAGCTTTAATAATAACGTGAAGACGAGATGTTGTTACTCAAAGTATGTAAGCGAACGATGCGCAATGCAATGATGGTAACGAACTAATTGAAGATTACTCACAAAAATAAAATAGTAAATATTTTTCATATAAATTGATGAGTTATACTTTGTAAACAATAAAAATATGGTTATATTGGCAACGTGCATGAGTTTTATTGACACACTATTAATCTAATTTAATATTCTAATATTTGAATGACACACAATTAATCTATACATATGAAATGCTTTTTTTCTGAATCACTGAATAACAGATCAACGCACCGATAAGAAAGATCCGAAATGTACCAAAACAAAGGGTGAAAAACAGGGGCAAAGTTTGTATAGGGCAACGTGATTCCTTGATCCCATCTACTTTAAATTTATGCATAAACATTCATTTGGTGGATAGAAGACGTGTTTCGTATTTTATTGAAACCTATCTAACGGGGTTAAAAATGAGTAGAAAGTTATTTTGGGGGTGATTTGAAGCATTGTGAACACGAAGCATTGTGCCGAGTAGAAGCGGGCTTCATCTCCACGTTCTCGTGCTATCGTGTGTAGTTCAATAGCGATTGTGTCTTATATATAATGTTGGTGTGCTATTGATAACGATTAATTTCTAACAGAGAACTTTCGCTGCAGCTGTTGCCACTTCAGTGTCAGCTACAGTGTTGCCAACTCAATTTCTATCTAGGTGGTAAATACGATTTAAAAAGTTGGTAGTTTCCCACTAATCATACTGTGAAAAGTTAGTGGATCTACCACCTATATTTTTTTAAGATATATAGTAGTGTTGAAGTGAATTTCTAGTAGTGTTGAATGAATGGGCAATAGAATTGTCGATAAAAAACAAAGAAATATAGTATTGCGAGGTAGATGATTTGAAAAAGATACTTAATAGTTGGTAGAGTTGGTAACACTAGGTGAGACTCTGGCTCTGAGTGCTTCACTTTGGCTGACTTAGGCGGGAGTACTTAACGTAACTTGAATTTTCCATTGTACAAACTATATATATAATATATTTACTATACTGAGCGTCAGCATATTAAGCATTGGATAATAATGCTTAAGCGTATACATACATACATACTTACTTATGTTGTGTAGCTCAATATTATTATTACATAAAATAATAATGTTAGAACAACATTTGAACATCAACATAAAACTTATATAGAGTGGGACGTGTATGTACACTGTACACTCTACATGTTGGGATTCTAAACATGGAATTTTAAAAATATTGTATTGTTTAGAGCAGGATTCTTATGATTTTTAGATTATTTTGGAACAAAAATGGTTTTTAATGTTTTGCGAGAACAAAAACTTTCGGAGAATGAAGAGGCATTGGTATTTTTTCACCCTACCTCTGTAGATATTATAGAATGTAGAACCTGTATTTATTTTTAGAAAATCTTACTTGACACAAAATAAGACCCGAATATCAAATTTGAACCAAAAGAATATTTGGTGTAAGAAAAGGAATGAATCATCAGTGGATTACAACTTTGCAGGAGCTGTCTTAGTTGAGAGGAGGATGAAACGGACGAAAAAATGTCTTGTCTTCTCTGCCACTGTCCAGCTCTTGTCATGAGGAGATGGACTCATTTTAGTCAGACTTTTCTTTGACGACCTCTTTGACCTGAAGCCCGTTGACGTCAAAACGCTGTTGCTGTTCTAAAACAGCTCCAAATGGTTCATATTCGCTCCGTGCACGAGTTTCATTTCCATGACAACGATACTCTACTTATAGAATTGTATGGATGCATATATAATAGTATGGATTGCAGTTATGACTTACATTGAAAATTTAATATTATTATCTCACAAATTTAAATAAATAATTATGATAATTTACATTTAAAAATTAATATTTGTGCAATTTGATTTCTTATTTTCACAATTTTTAATGCATTAAGTTTAATTAATTAGTGTTTTTCAATAATTTTAATTTGACATTTTCTATAAGATTAACATGTAAATAACTGCAAATTAGTCATAACAGCGTCCTTTATCGCCAAAATTTTTCACTGGAAGCGCTGGCATCGATTTTATTGTCCCTACCATGACTAAGCACACAACGAATCGTGGCCGGGGATAAACCAATCTAATTTATGTAATCACAATGACACTACGGTCTAAGTGGGTGCCAACCTCAGGACAGCCACTATAATTTAATCTAACCTAAGTGAACGGTTAAAGTCTGGATAGCACATATAAATCCAGACTCTAATTATATTTTACAAAAACTTAAACTGCTATCCTACTGTATTATATTAGTGTTAGTGCGCTGCGTAAAGAGTTATTACTTCCAAACACTAATGTAAGACTTACTCTTACAGCAGCCCTAATATGTTCCTTTTGTAAGTTAGTATCTGTAAGACTATAAAGCCTATTGTTGAGTATATATATGTTATGTCTTGTATTATATTAGTTTTTAAGTGGGATCTTCAATATAATTAATTATATAACTACGTAATCAATTTTTCGAAATCGAAATCAAGTCCTCGGGTTACAGATTTCTCAGCTATGAAAGTGTTTTCTTCAAAACCATAAATTGAATCATACTTTACTCAGCGACATCGTTATCATCGGGTCAAAATTAGTCAAAAATAAAGTTTTTATCAAAATCGGAGATAAATTGATTTTGTGAAGCTTTTGCGATTCTTTTAGGGGAAATTTTGTAAAATTATTGAATTTCGAAATTTGCAAAAATGTTTTTATTCCTGATTTTAATCTAAATCATTTTTTATTCTTTTTTTGAGTCAACCCATTGAACTCCAATCTTTTAACCGTCTGATTTCAGAATTTCAAGGTATTGAATGTTTGAGGTCTTGAATTTGGAATTTTTAAGCTATGAAAGTAGGAAATTTCTTAATAACCGTATTTTTTATTGGATTGTGCCCAGCGGCATCGTTTTCGCCCAGTCCGGCTTATTGAAAAACTTAATTTTTATCAAATTTAGAGATAAAACATTTTATCGATATTTTGAAGTATTTTTGATTTTTATTACTAAAATTCAATATGTAGCCATATTTTGTGTCAAACTTTAAGAAAATCAAATCCTTTTAAACACTGACTTAAGGCTTTCAAATTGTTTAATCTTCAAGTCTTCAGAATTGGAATTTCTGAGCTATTTAAGACTGTTAAATTGGCGATAATGATAAAAAACGTTAAGTGTCGGAATTTGATGAAACTTATAACGTGGGGTAGTTTTGACCTGAAAACTAAAGAAATCGAGGTCATTTAGCGACTTAGTCAGTAGTTTTTGAGATATTGCTTGAAATTCTCTACGAAAAGCTTTCTTCTTTTTTTTCTTATTGAATCGTCCTAGTGAGCGAGCTATTCGTATCATTGAGTAAAAGTTCGAGGAAACTGTAAGCATTGGAGATAGGATAAAGTGTGTGTATTTTCGTAAAGCGCGTGTTCGGGCAAGAATATGCCATTGTATTAGTTTTTGTGGGGTTTTCTTATAGAGTTACGTCTATATCAACAAACCTGGAACGTTGAGGAACATATCAACTGACATACACCGAAAGTTATAGTCGAAATAACCCCTCGAAACTGCGAAAAGTCATAGAAAATTACCTCTGACGAATAAAATTCTGCAGAAGGTCCAAAGGCGGCTATTCGGCTGTTATCGTTTTTCACATTAAATAGAGTATCGTTAATATACAATTCAACAAAAACGATTGGAATGGATGGTATCTATTGGAAAATTTACTTTTACCTTAATCTCGCCCATACATTATGACGTATTAATCCTAGTGACGTAAACAGCTTAAAAATTAGATGATATATTTTATAAATGTATTTATGGGTATATAATAGTTATATACATAACATAGTTAGTTATATGTATTAGATGTTGTTTTTATAAGAAGTATATACCTTGTACTTCTTACTTCTCTGTTAATGAAGATTAGGTTCAATGTCCCAGCATCAGCATCAGCATCACACAGTATCAGTATCAGTATCCAGGCATTCAGTTCAATTCTAGTATATTCACAATCAACAAGTACATAGGAACAGAACTAGTAACTACATATTATTATTATTATTATTATGATTATTACGTAAAGATATCTAACACTAAATGAATGCAGCAACGCACAATAGTTTACATAGATAATAATAATATGAGTACGAAATTGTGTTAAGTATTTTAAATATTAGTCAAAGTTAGCATAGGACTGTCAAGGGTCCTTTATTGACATGGAAGAACCAATGGGACACAGAGACATTTCAGTGAATATTAGATCCGATGAGCTTGATAGAAATAGCTAAAGGTTGTCGGAAACAAGCATTAATAAGCATTCAGGAGTTTCTTTTGCGAACTGCATGCTGCTCTTGAATGAGAATGTCTTAATAAAGGTGTCTTACTAACCTCAAATGGACACATTTGAGGTACTACAAGATAGATATAGTCTGAGTACAATCGGGGACGTTTCGAAGAACTTACACCGCTTCAAGGAGCCTCTATAAGAAAAACTATTGTTGGTATTACAGAACGCTGACTAGTCGGTAGATACGCTGAGTAATTAGAAAACCAGTACATCACGATTATTACAGGAGCTGTTACAGTGAGGTGGATGATGAAACACTGTCTCATATTCTCTGCCACTTTCATGCACTTACCATGAGGAGATAGACTAGTTTCAGTCATCCTTTCTTTGACAACCTCCCTGAGCGAATTACGTGGATGTCAAAGCACTTCTATTGTTCTAAAACAGCTCGAAGAATCATACTCGAAGATTACTTCACGGTAAAGTTAGCTACACTTAAAATGTGAAAAAACGGATTCTTGGTTACACAGCTTCTTAAAGAAGGTGTACTTTGCTACGAAAACTTTTCGAAAAATTTTCAGCATTGTATTTAAAGTACAATTACTTTGAATTATGTACTGGTGACTATTTTTTAACATTATAACTATCTTCTATGGATACTGTTCTCTAAACTGTCGTATTGGAACATTCTACTTTACCATAAAGTTAAATGTGTTTGATTAGTTTACCTGCATAAACAAAGCAACTGAGGGCTACCGTTAAAAGAGTTAGAAATATTCAAAAGATCTCCTTTGCAATGACAGACATAATAAAACATTTTCTCGAGCGTCAGCTCTTTAACTAGCTCACTGCAAATTGTATTTGCAGATTTAATGTATATAGGTAACTTAAAGCTTCTTTCACTTATGTACAAGGCAAAAATACAATGAACAGGGAAATACTATTCATATATTTTGAGCTAAAAACTAACTCCATAGATTTTGAATATTCATTAGCGCATTTATAAAATCAAAATTAGAAAGATAAGATTTCTAAGATAGACAGGCGCTTCAAACTTTTTACATTTTCTTTTTTATCAAAGAGAAACTCGAATTTCGTAAATGGGAGACTTTTTTTTGTAGAGAGCTATTTTTTTTTTACAAAACTGAACAAAAATTTACAAATATACGATCGACATTAACGACACCTCAATTTGTTTAAAATCTGCACCTGTAGAATAAAATTTTATACCCTCCTCTTGTGCCAATAGTATTACAATTTTTACTGATGCAGCAACTCTTTTAATTTGATCAAGCTATCTGTCATTTTTAGCCATTATGATTTCTGCATTTCACTTTCGCTTACCTCTTGAATTTTTAATCGAATATCGGACTCAAACTATTACAATAATATTTATATTATGTGTATTATATTTATAGTATGTATAATATAAAGAAATGATCATAGCTCTAACAACATATTCATTCTAATCATAGATTGAAGCATATAAGAGGTATACATACATTTTATAGGTATAGGTTATATGAATAATAATATTATTATGATTATGATTATGATTATTATGATTATTATTATCGCACTTTTTATATGAATACAATTTTCACATCAAAATATGTGTGATATTAATTTTTAAATACATATCTACTTACTTTTTATATACTTTACTTATTTATACACATTTTATATATGTTTTAAAGTCATCATTGCATCGTTCTTGTTACTTAATACTGCACTTATTTGATGTTTGTTTGATAATATACACGGTGAAGTTTTTAAAGGAATATTTGCTATGTAAAAATAGGTGTGTGTATCCGACAGTAAACCTATAGGTGCCACCTTTCTGAATTTGATCGGATGTCTTCTTCAGTTGGACTAATCGCCAAAAGACTTGTAAAGGATGAATTTTTCGTATATAAGCAAAAAAAAAAAAAAATTGAATAGTCAGGAAAAGAGGAAATTGAAAAAATTTCCTAAAAAATTAAAACATTTTATCTACGCCCGTGAGAAAAGAAATACTTTTATCATTCAGTATGCGTGGGAAAAATAGTTCATTACCGCTCTAGTGTGATAATGAATTCATTTCCGCACAAGGGAGATAAGAAATCAGTTACTATAGTAACTTTTTAATTTACTATGTTTTTTCAATAAGCCATGATTCAGTCAATATAGACGAAAAAAAGGCCGGACCTGGAAAAAATTACAATGGTGACTCTGAGGTTATAGATCGTTAGGGGGGGCATGTAAATAACTTTAAAAAAAATTAAGAGAATTTTTCGTTCCGCTGTTTTTGAGAAAATTCAAAAAAATGGGAAAAAAAATTGGAATGCGTTTTTCTCGGAATCTATTGTTTTAAGGGAAAAGTTTTTCAAATAAAAAATGTAGAAGACATTGTCAGCTACATTTTATGTCATTAGAGCAACGTCATACGAGTTAAATTGGCGTTAAAGTATCAAAAAAGGGGTTTTTCACGATTTTCATTAAGAAAAAATGATGTTATTGTAAAAGTGTAAATGAGAAAGTTGTTTGACTCAAAATTAGCTTCAACTTTTATTTAAACAATTTTTATGAAAAACTTACCGTTTCCGAGCTATAGTAAAACAATGTATGTTTAAAATAAACCAAGAAAATAAAAAGGAAATCAAGTACTTCTTTTCAAAATTTTAAAAAACTTAACTTTCAGATTTTTTAGCAAGATGTATTTCAAAAACGGTAAGTTTTACAAAAAAATTGTTTAAATAAAAGTTGAAGCTAATTTTGAGTCAAACAACTTTTTCATTTACATTTTTACAAAAAAATCATTTTTTCTTAATGAAAACCGTGGAAAACCCTTTTTTTTATGCTTTAACGCCACCTACTTTTTGTAATTTAACTCATATGACGTTGCTCCAATGACATAAAATGTAGCTGACAGTGTCCTTCTACATTTTTTATTTGAACTTTTCCCTTAAATCAATAAATTCCGAGAAAAACGCATTCCAAATTTTTTTTCCCCATTTTTTTGGATTTTCTCAAAAACAGCGGAACGAAAAATTCTCTTAATTTTTTTTAAAGTTATTTGCATGCCCCCCTAACGATCTATAACCTCAGATCCACCATTGTAATTTTTTCCAGCCAGATTTACTGTACCACCATGACAAATTTTAAATGATAATTATCGTTTATTTTGTGCAAATTTCGCAGGCGTACGATAAAAATGCTGTTATCCCACAAGTATCTTAAATAACTATAAAATGTCTGGTTCCAAAGTTTTAAATAATTTTATGGGACGCAGCCCTAAATTACCGTATAATAAACATACTTAGAAATGTTTATCATACTTCATCTCTGCTTATGTTAAACAAGGAGAGAAATATTTTAGAAATTTAGCTAGAAAATATTTTATTTTACTACAAAAAGGTGACAGCCATTTAACTTATTAAACCAACATTAAAATGAATTTATGACCAGGCATTTTATGAAGTATTTTTTCGTGAAATTTATCAATCCTAGAGAAACAAGATCGATTGAGGTATTAAATGAGATATTTATTATTTTCTAGAAAATCTCTTACTATACAGTTTCTAAAAATTTCCAAAATTTTGTATATAATATCCCAATATTTTTCTGCAAGGTTTGCAGATGTAAGGTTTGCATCTGCACATTGTTTGCTCTAGATATGGATTTAATTATCAATATAGCATTTTTTGATCTAAACACAGTAGTTATCGATCTGTGCGTTCAGTTTTCCTATGACTTATGTAATTTTTGTACTTTATATAGTTTAATAGGGAATATCATATCATGATTTTTTTTTCGAATTGCTTTAATTGAAGCTCATTCATATAAAGAACAGCAGAGGAAAATTATTGTCGAATAACAATAAAAACAAATTAGTTAAAAGTCATCACAGATTGGTTTGTAACTCTTATCTCTTTAAAGCAAAACAGAGTTCTTATGACAAACATAGTAAATATATGAACGTCAAATTCGATTTCTGATCTTTCTGATTAGTAGTTTAAAATACTCATATCATCCGTATTTCTTGAACGATTTTAATTTTATTTTCACTTTGTATCATCTCTTTTACGGTATTCTCATATTTTGAGAAGATATGAGATAAAACAAGCATCGATATTCCGATCGAATAATTCATAGAATTACTTTTTACATTATCTTCCTCGAAAATGTGATCTACGCCGTGTTTAAGAAAAATTTCTCCGTGTAATTATATATTTTCTATTGATATTGTAAAATTTTTATTATAATATCATAAAAAAAAGTATAATATTTACAGAAAAAAATAATATAAATGAGTATACGACATATCATGAAAATATGTAAATTGTTAGGTATTTAAAACTATTATATTTAGTTATTTTTTTCAATTGAGATGTATATTTTTTAATAAATGATACGTTTAAAGAAATTCTTTTGAAATGCGGTTGTTCTGTTTTTTTTTTTTTTTTTTTTTTAGAAGAATATTTTACGCACATGCCATGCCATGTTTTTATCGTTTAGGATTCCTTAACTACATTTGGACTAAATTTTTTTGTATCACTTTAGAAAAGTGAAATTGGCTTAAACTCTTTACTAGTATGCAAGATATGAACCAAAGACTATAGGATAGACAAGAAGCAGAAGTATAATTATAAGTGACATCTGGAGTCTGAGGCGATCAACTATTAAGTTTGTAGGCCTTTGCGGGTATGGCTATTAAGTTTAACTACTTTGCGGGGGTGACTATTAACTATTAAGTTTGAAAGCCTGACTCGGTAGAGGCGCTGAAACTCGTATACTACGATTTTACATTAGCTCATATGGGCTGCTTCTCCTCTATCCTATGCTCTTTGATATGAACGTTTAAAGTTCCTAATTAAACAAAACGAAAAGTACCCACTAGTGACGTCATACGCGGGTATCGCCATAAAGATTACAAATAAAACTTTGTTTTGCTAAAAGGAGATGGGCAACCGTTGAATGCAATCTTTGATTGCTTATAGCCATCGTTTTTTAATCAATTTTAATTTCCCTTTCTAATTTTGCCATGATATCATGTCTAGTTTACATTTTTATGGGTAATATGACCAATTCGACTTCAGTTTACGACATGCTTACGAAAAAATGTTTCAAACAAAAGTTGTTTAATTTTCTATAAAGAAAATTTTTTACATTTAAACTTTAGTTCTATCTCTAACGGTTTACAAGATGGGTCCTAGAAACCCAAGATCCAATTAACCTATGTTGCTCATGACCGCACTTTTTACGTCCTCAGCACGCTATAAAATTTTCAACTTGATATCTCTTTTCGTTTTTGAGTAATCGTGATGACAGACGGACAGACGACAGGCAGATAGACAGACAACCGGAAATGGACTAATTAGGTGATTTTATGAACACCTATACCAAAATTTTGTTCATAGCATCAATATTTTTAAGCGTTACAAACTTGGGACTTAATATACCTTCGTATATTTCATATACATGGTATAAAAAGAATCTAAGAAATTATTAAAACTAATAGTTTAAAAATGTTAAACAATCTGACAATTGGATTGAATTTTATCTTTCCATTTAAGTGATAACTTGAATGAAGTTAGATAAGTATTGAATTTCAATTATTTTAAATATAAAAAAAAAACGATAGTCCATAAAATTATCCAAATAGATTTGCGTTTATTATGTATAGGTTACCTAAATTTGATAAAAATCGAATGCGGAAGAAATTTTTAAAAAAATCATAAAAAACACAATAAAAACATAAATTGAAAAAATCCCCTTGTACCTACGAATTGAAAAGTATTGTCTTTTTTTGTAAAACGAATTGTCCATGATTTTAAATATAGATTTTTTTTGTTAGGGTCGTTTATTTTTTAAAAGCGTTTATATAACTTGTAATGTATATATTATGTATGTTACGGTGGATTCTTTGATCCCAATTTTGGAGTACATATCTTCAACCGATTGAGCTAAAATTTTGCATGAACATTTAGTTTGGATGACCATGCATGGTAAGGTTGCGCAGTCCTGATTTTATCATCGCTTCCACCATATTTTATATAAATACATTTTTTAATTTTAAATTAAAAATTTTAATAAAAAATACTTTTTAAGGGACAAGCTCTTATTGTACTAAAAAGTAGAAAAAAAATTTTATCTATAAGTCACTCATACCCGACTATTTCTAAAAGCTTGAGGCGCTTAATATCAAGGATGAATCGACAAGTAATTAGGCATGTGGAGTAGATGAGTCGTTCCGATTCATTTTTGATAATTTAAATTAACCGCCTCAAGCTTTTACAAATAGTCGGGTATGAGTGACTTATAGATAAAATTATTTTCTACTTTTTAGTACAATAAAAGTTTGCCCCTTAAAAAGTATTTTTTATTAAAATTTTGTTGCTTCATCATTCGTATCTAGAGAATTAATACTAAGGTCACAATTTTTTCATATCATAGAGATTTTTTGGTCCATTTTCTAAATTTTGAAAGAAGAACGATCCATTAATGAATAGATCCCATGCGAAAATCGAGCATACTTTGCAAATACCACGCCTCTGAAAATATGGCAGTGTGAGAGTTGGACGCTTATAAATAGTTAGGAGGATATATGGGAGTGGTCGAGTTGACAAGGAGGATAGACCCACCGCCCCCAGCTGTTTTCAAAATTTCATAATCGAAAGTTTGAAATTATAAATATTCCATGTATAATATATTTGTGAAAATATAATCCTTTATCGTCCCAGAAATTAATTCCATGAACTAAAATGTTAAACATATCTCAACTTCAAAAACATAAATTCCGATACCGGGAATCGAACCCGAGCCTCCTGGGTGAAAGCCAGGTATCCTAGCCACTAGACCATATCGGATCGTCATAAAACCTCGAAAGATTTCAAATTTGTATCTTGAGATTTTTATTGAGCTTAAGATTTCAATTGGTATGGATTTTGTGATAATGAAATCTAAAATCGGTGTTTAAAAATTATTATAAATACAAAATTTCAAGTCTTATGTCTTTTTTGAAATCACAAATTCCTTTTTTGCCTTGTCGGTATATGAGCTTTAATGAAGAATTTGACCCCACGAAATCAAAAATTTGAAGCTTATTAATTTTTTTATTATTTATGTTTGTTTACTAAATTTTTTATTCAAATTTAAATGTCAAAGTCTTTCGATTATTATGGCACGCCATTTTACTATTTAATAGGCTAATTTATATCGAGAAAAAAATTAATTAATTATTTTTTTTCAATCAGAAATTTTATATTTTATATTTTATATTTTGTAAAATAAATCTTAGTAAAAGAGAGATTGATATAAGATAAGATGAGAAAAGAGAGATGAGAATTAAAATTATGATGATAACATAATAATACATTTTTATTATGTTATCATCATAATAAAAATGTATTATTATTATGATGATACATAATAATAAATCAGTTAATTTTATTTGAATTAGATTTAAAAAAAATGATTGAATTAAAATTATGTACATAATGGAAATAGAGAATTAAAATTATGTACATAATAAAAATGATTGAATTAAAATTATGTACATAATGGAAATATATGGCACGACGTTTTACTATTTAATATGAATTAAAATTATGTACATAATAAAAATGATTGAATTAAAATTATGTACATAATGAAAATGATTATTATTATGATGATAACATAATAATAATGTATTATTATTACGATCATTTTTTTTCGGACATTAAATAGTAAAATGGCGTGCCATAGATTATAGTAAAAATTAATTAAAAATTCGAGTTAAAAAAATTACAAATTGTGCCTAAAGCACATATTGCCCAGTTGGTTAAAGCGCTTGGATTTGAATTTGACCACTTTTTGATAGCTAAGTTATAAAAGTAATTTTCCCAAAAAATAAAAATCATCACTTCCTTGATAAAAACTGAATGAACAAGTAAAATTCTTAATTAGTTGATAATTTATGTTAATATAATAATATTCTTTTTTAAATTTTCATTTGTTTGTGTGACGTCATCATTCACTACCTGTAAAATTCAAATAAAATAAATAAAATTATGATAATTGAATACAAATATCGTAAATTTACATATTTTAACATAATTTTTTTTAGATTTTTTGTTCATAAATATTAATTTAGTTAAATGAATTTTAAAATAACAAAAAAAAAAAAAAAAAAATTACGGAAAAATTATATCTAAAAACAAATAATCCTTTGAAAAATGTCAATTTCTTTTAAAGCAGGATAAATGACCTTCAATTCTTCTTTAAAAGCGGAAATTATCGAGAATTAGTTACGATTTTAATCGAATCAGATATAAGTTATAATAAATATTATGTATATGGTTTTATAGAAAAAATAAAATATTTTCAAAAAATTTTACTTCAAATTAACTTGAAATAATTTTTTTAGAAATTGTAAAACATAAATCCATTTTTCGACACATTTTTAATTCATCGAGGTATTGATTATTTTGGATGCATCAATATTATCTTCATTGATTCTATGTATATAAAAATTATAATAAACTTAAAAATTACAAAAATATTATGATACAAATTATTTGAAAAATGTCAAATATTGACTCAAAAATGTATCTTAATAATTTCGTAAATTGTGTATTTTTATTTCTAGATGAAGTAAAGTACGCCCTTTTTCGTAAAATAAATTTTGAAATTATACTTAAAGATAGAACGATAATTAGAAATCGAAGAACGATACCGAGCCATGATTTTTGAAAGATGCGTGTTTTGGACTTAAAAAATGACTCTGATTTCGAGACGAACGCCAACCAAGCGGTAGTTAGGTAAGAGATAAAAGAAAAGATGTAATAAAAAACTTTCCTTTTTGGCAAAAGATACAACTTTGAAATACTTTTTCTTGAATTCTGTAAATTCGTCAAAATTTCATTTTACTTTTAATGAAGTATTTTGTGTTATTCACTACAAATTTTAATTCCAAATTATAAATAGTTCAAACATTGATACTCAAGCATATTGTTAGGCCCTGGACGGCGTTATCTATAAAAACGTGGCTCTAACACGCTTAGTCAATCAAATTAGTATTATTAAGTAATAATATTTTAATGGTGTTATAACCTGAATTGTAATAGTAACATGGTTTGATTTATTTAGCTGGTCAGCAAAATTAATATTTAATATTTAAAATTTACGTCACAATATTTTATATTTTGACCTAAATGTTTTATATTTAAAGGCAAGCTAAATATTCAAAAATCATACAGTAATTATACAAACTTAAACAACATCTATACAGTAATTATACAACTTGAAGATAAAATAATTACTCGATTGTAACATCGTTAAAATACTCAAGCAAATTTCAATACCAGTGATAACTTTGTATAATATATTCAAACACATCGAATTATTAAAAATCATACGAAATATCGATAGCAGTATATCAGTGTTTATTTTGTTAGACTTCGTATTCATCCCCAAGGATTCTCAAAGTCTTTCCTTATAAAATATTATATCTGCCCTGGACCCTTAACTAAGGCAGTTACATAACAATATACAGGCAATTTAGACAATTAATTGAGTTAGTTGTTTTCTTTACGTATCAAAATTTTTTTTTCAAAAATTAACTCAACGATATTGATACTTTTTAATTTCCCACTTTAGGAAATTATTGTAATTCCGATTTTCGAAATCGAAATTTTCAATATATCTTTACGTTCTATGGTTAGACAAGACATTAACACTAATTTTGAGAAGAAGTTTATGTATGTGTATGTGTGTGTGTGTACGTACGTCCGTAGACATTATTTTTGTCGTCGATATCGCGCGATCATAACATTCGTTTCGAGTTGCGAGTTTTTTCTTTAATTTTATTCTGATCGATATTGCGCGAACAAAAAAGGATATCGACTTCGTTGAGGTACCGATCGAAGTGTATTAACGGTAATATGATCCGAAAAGAGTTACATAATATTCGATTGACTCATTTCAAGTCGGTCGAGTTTTTATTTTAAAAATTTTTTTAAACTTTTTATTATGCCGGAAAGTTTTTCGTGTGGACCTCAAGGGTCGTAGCAGACTCTATCCACGGCTTGTTAATCTTTTATGGGTTTTCAATATACATATACATTTAATTTTGACCAGCCGTGAGAGAACCTCCTTAAAAGGATAAGTAATGTTTATTAATATATGCCGGTATATATTGAGTATCTATAAATAAAAGGCTATTATTGTATAACAATAAAAATGAAAGGACATTATTTGTTATAACAACATTTCACTATAGAAAGGACCTCATACGAGCAGATCCTTTTTTTTTATTACATATCTATTACGTAATTGAACAATCATATTACTTTTTTTTTTCAAAATAAAGAAATAAAAATTGAAAATATACTTACAATAATAATAAAAAAAATTGTATAAATAATTATATTTTTTTGTATATTTATTTACCTGACATTAAAAAAAATACAATGATTTGTTTTTTTTTTTATAACCTTAAAAAAATGATGCTTGTTTTTTAAGGATATATAAAAGCCTATTTTTTTATGTTATGTGATAACAATAATTGAAAACATTACTTACAGTCTTACACAGGATGCAAGGAATGTGTGCCAAGCATATGTTTCTATGGTGTAGTGCAAATGAAATGGTCATTTTATGAGTAATTAGGGATGGTACTCCTAAAAAATTGTAGCCAAAAGGTACATGTCACACATATATAATTGATATTCCCATATAATACATACTATACAATTTGCACCATAATTGGCGCTCTCACGGGTAAACAGTGATGTTTACGAAAAAATGTTTCAAACAAAAGTTGTTTATTTTTTTATTTAACATTTTTTTACATTTAAACTTTTGTTCTATCTCTAACGGTTTACAAGATGGGTCCTACGGACCCAAAACCCAATTGACCCATGTTGCTCATTTACGAACTTGATCTCACTTTTTACATCATAACCACGCTATAAAAATTTCAGCTTGATACCTCTTTTCGTTTTTGAGTTATCGTGATGACTGACGGATAGACGACAGACAGACAGACAGACAACTGGAAATGGACTAATTAGGTGATTTTATGAACACCTATACCAAAATTTTGTTCATAGCATCAATAGTTTTAAGCGTTACAAACTTGGGACTAAACTTAGTATACCTTGGTACACTTCATATACATGGCATAAAAAGTGTTCGTCTTCGACTGACAATTTTTAATAAGTTATGAGCTTGAAATATTAATAATATTCTGAACGAAGCAATATGTTTGGGGTTACAGTGTCCACTCCACATACGGAAGATCGTTATGTTGAAACCCATATCTATGTCAATAGGTTTCTTTTTAAATTAAAAAAATATATTTATAGCGAGAAAGACATAGTTTCTGCCGGGTGCCTACGATACCTCTCGTTTTTTTTATGTTATTCTTTTTTTTGCAATTAAATTCAATTAATTAAATTTATTTGTTTTTTTTTTCTATATAAAAAATTTGATACATTATTCTTAGTGCAATGAAGGATTTTTTTTTGTATCATGTATTTATTTATTAAAAGTCATTTCCGGTTTATATATTTTTATTAATTATTGTTAATATGTATTACGGAAATTAAAATAAATATTACCCAGAAATATTTAAATCGTATGTTTTTAATTCAAGGAAAAAGTTTTTGTTTTTTTCGCTACATACATCGATCTTAATCTTATACAGAAGCTGTATATCATGGAAAAAAATGAATCGAATCCAAAACACTTGATTTTAAATTGTTTAATATCACAGCTTAGGTACTCCTTAAATACTCCAAAAGCTGATAACAACTGGGGCTATGTAACTGGGATTACTATGACCCTTTGTCTAATGTATTTAGGATAAAGTTTTTGAAAAAAATCGTTTCCTACATATATTTTTAGCTATGTTATTTCTCAGTATTTTCCTACTTTCATTGTGCTTTTAGCCTTATCAATAATTTGTCTTAAAGAAAATTCAGATGTCTTAGATAGAATCGTCTAGGATTTTCGATAATTCATACACATGCTGACAAATCAGATCTCTAATATATTTGGGGAGTAGGCTAAAATGCATAAACATATATCTCCATGATCAATTAAATTATATTTTGAAAAAGAAAATTATTTAAAAAAGTTTATACAGTCAAGCTTGAGTCAGTGAGACCCGGATAAGCGAGAAAACTCTACAAATGAGAAAAATTTTCTCTATAAGAGAAAGTCGTTTTACCCTCTTTTTCCTCGTGAACCTTTGATGTAATAACTGACTTTAATTCATTCATATAATGAAACCTAAGATTATTTTTAACCCCCGACTAACAAAGAAGGGTGTTATAACTTTAACGTGTCTGCGTATCTGTGTGTCTGTCTGTATCATCGTTGCTTTTAAATAGATGACTTTTTAAATACCTGACAAGTAGAAAAGAGGTAATGATCTTTAAACGGCTGAGCAGATTTTTTTGCTTACCTAAAAACACTTTCGATCAAATTATTTTTCAACCAAACAAACATACAAAATCAAAATTGCTGCATCCGTTTAGGAGCTATGATGGCACAGACAGACGAATCGATCAGACCCGTTTTTTTATAAGTCACACCTGCATCTGTATAAGCGAGAACCTGGTTTAGTGAAAAAAAACTCCATATAGCGAAAAAGACATTACGGTCTCTTCCATTGCAAACTAATAAAGAAACTTTTAATTTCCGGATAGTTAAATAAAAAATGTAGGTGAAATTTTTATGTATATCTTGTAAATTATAAATAATAATAAATAAATATATGTAGCCACCTTACTTAAGTCAGTCATATGGTGAGTACATACACATACATACACACTTGTTGCTTTTTACTTACTTTAAATCAACCTACTAAAGAAAGAGCATATAGTTTAGCTTAGTAGTGGTGACGGACTTTACTTACGTAAGACCTTCAATCTATACGCCAAGGTCAACCCTATATATAGGTAATATATAATATTATATAAATTATAAAGGTTTGTTTTGTCTTAGTTATTTTATTTAAGTACGAAATCCCTACAATCTAATCGTTAGAAAAAAGCATTACTTATAATATCAACAAAACATGAAATACCTAAAAATTGTAAACAGAAAGAAATCCTTTTTATTTGCTCAAAACCAGGATAATTATTATATATTGTCTTTAAGGAAGTGTAGAATCTTAGGATATAAGACCTTGACTTTATGTTTATTCTAGTTTACATATTAGTCACAGAAACAAAACACTAAAAACCGTCAAAGGTCTGTCAAAGATTTGAATGAAGTTTTCGGCATTCGAATCGTTAGAGCGTCAGGAAATTTTGTGACCTAAATTGTTTTATAAGAAATTAAAAATATGCAATGCACATAAATAATATTAATATTTTTAGGTATACTAGGTATAATATTTTATTATACCATGTATCTATGTATTATATATCAAGGTATACTAAGTTTAGTCCCAAGTTTGTAACGCTTAAAAATATTAATGTCACAATCAAAATTTTGGTATAAGTATTCATTAAATCACCTATTTAGTTCATTTCCGGCTGTCCTTCTGTCATTACGATAACTCAAAAGAGATATCAAGTTGAAATTAGTTGGACCCACCTTGTAAACCGTTAGAGATAGAGCAAAAGTTTAGGGATAAAAAATGTTTCTTATAAAAATATAAACAATTTTTGTTTGAAACATTTTTTCGTAAACATCACTGTTTACCCGTGAGGGTGCAAATAAGGCGAAAATTGTGTTGTTGTGTTATTATGTATGTCTGTGTAAGGTGGCAGTGTAATCAAAACTGTCTAGATAATGTATTTCAACAATCAACTCAGTCAATTGTTTGTTTTCACTTGCAATTGCTTTTTAAATTGACCGTAAACATACTAATTTCACCATTCGGTTAATAGTAACGAAAATGATTTC
Source organism: Chrysoperla carnea (assembly GCF_905475395.1). Lineage (NCBI taxonomy): Eukaryota > Metazoa > Arthropoda > Insecta > Neuroptera > Chrysopidae > Chrysoperla > Chrysoperla carnea. The sequence continues at coordinate 121,352,747 of NC_058337.1, read as the reverse complement.
AAACTTGTTATTCGGGGGTTTTTGGGGTTGCTGAACACGATTATCCTCTCAGGTGCCCAGGGTAAACGGTATTCTCGTCGTCTCTTAATCATTTATTCCGGAAACCGAAATTGAATCCGAAATATTTGAGTGAGTGCAGGTTAATTGCTTCACTAGTTAAACTCTGTGTTTTCTTCATTCATGCTTATGGCAGTGCACAAGGTCAAATGTCATAAATGACTTATTATATCCGATAAAACAAACCACACACACACACATCATGCAGTTCCTTCATAAAAACGAATCTAATTTGATTTAATTTACATTAAAAGAGTTTTTCATTTTTATTTTTTTTTGCATATAGTGAACGTATTTGTACCTACACCCCGACATAACGGCGCTATACTATCTGATATGTTGAACCTACAACTTGCATTATATTAAAATACAAATATTTTTAAATAAATAAATTAATATATACCGACTTTATACACAAAAACACCCTCAAGCCTAATGCAATTATTAGTTTCACTGATAATATTACAAAACCGCGGTGATTATGACTTTTAGAGTCGTAAATTAATAGACTTTCTGAAAGTAAATTATATTACATATATTGATAAATTATAGTAAATGCTTTCATTCTAATTATACACTTTTGCCTGATTCCCTTCCGCTTCGCTGGGCACACTAACCTTTTGGATTTGAATCTATACTTCTTTTATTAACGAAATATTTAATTTCGATTTGATATTTATTGAAAATTTTCCAAATTTTAAATAGAAAAATATAGCGAAAATTGACCATGAAAAAAACAGTCACTTCGTAAGTCTACACCGGCGAATTTTAAACTCTGGCCTTGTGCTTTATTGATAGTCATCGCAAAGCAACATTTTACTGGAAACTACAAACGCTTAAATTTAAAATGATAGTCCGATGGAATCAGAGGGATTCTCGGAAAGAATACACTTTCACTCTCATATTTCCCTGTAAAAATTGTTGCTTCGATAACGTTTCTTTGCATGCTTTTTACTCGTAGTCTTGTGCCATAACACAATTTTGGGGGATTTAATTTACGCCCCAACAAGAGATCGCAGTATGCGAAATTTGAAGAAATTTAATCGGACCGAAATTTCGAGATTTCGTGATGAGTCAGTCAGATATATGTATATATATATATATATATATATATATATATAAATTGAGCAAGATTTAAACAAAGTAAAAAGTTAATACAAAATAATTTGCAATTTGCAAGCGCTTCACATGAAAGTTAACATTCGCATTCGCATTTGAGATCAAAAATTTAAAAATTCGAAACACCCGACGGACGAATAATAAAAGCTGAGAAGAAAAAACAAATCCAATAATGGATCCCGACTGTTAAAGTAGCTATGTAAACTACTGGACCAAGCTTTTTCTTTTCAGTTTTCTATTAACGCAGTCGGTTTTTTTTTTTTGGAAATATCTTCCTTATTGCACGTTATCGTTCCGATTTGTTTGATGGTTGGGAGGTAAAACCAAACAAAGTGCAAAAAAAAGATACCAAAAACCTACCATTTTCACCTAGGCCACCTGGGAAACTAAAACTTTTCTAAGCGATTCAGCTTGCCATGAATTTTGAGAATATGCAAAATTTGCCATTAAAATCATATGTGTTTCTTTTAAAAAAATGTTGAAGTGAGCTATCAGTCAGTTATCAGAAGTTAAAGATAATAGAGATAATTCAGAAGAAGAAGATAAAGTCAGTGGTATAATATTTACTGTTAATTTAATTTTCGGGGTAAGTACGATATATATCTTACAGCAATTTAAAAATTCAGTATATATTATTATTATAAAATAATTAATATAATAATAATAAATAAAATATTATTTAAAAAATATTTAAATATTTGGAATATATAAATTATTTATTAAAAATATTTATTTATATAAAATAAATAAAAATGATAATACAAAATGGATAATTAATACTTGTTATTAATTTAATTATTATAAATCAAATTTTAATTTATGTATATTTTTTAATATAACTTTATTAGATTAATCTTATTTCTTGTATGTATGATGTCATTTTGAATGGAATGTACAGGTTGTTTAAAAAGAATGCAAAATAAATTTAAATCATCCAGTGAAATTTTCAGCGTAGAATTATACGAAAATTAATTGCATTCGAACTGTTAGTAAGAAATATCTAGTGAGGAAATTTTCAATTTTGTACTGTTACGGTCATTTTAAGTACTCTCAACAGAAGTGTTTTGTCCTGCCATCGTTCCAGCGGGACTAAATTGGGTTAGGTTAGGTTGTATTGGCTGTCCACGAAGGACACACTTAGGCTATAGAGCCCATTGTCATACCATATTTGTGTTTTACCAACATTCCGCTGATAATTTCATTTATCAGCTCCTCAATTTCAAAGGCTGAGTGCACCTCCTTCATGCATATACCATGCACTACAAAAGCCCACAACTATTAATTAAATTAATTTTGTTGCGACAGCGGGAATCGAACCCGCTACCCTATGCATACCCCGGACGTAATTGGTTACGCCTTAATCCAGCTGGACTAAGAAGTCCTGCCAATTAACCGAACATGTAGAACAGAAAAGCTAGAATATCTTTTAGGATCTCGCAGGACATGACCATTCTTAAGCTAAATATAATATGACCGTACGCAAAATCATGCGACGGGTACTGGCCTATTGATGTTCAAGATAGAACCCAGCGATAGATACGATTCGCGAACGGCATAATGCCTACGTAGCCACGCCGCTCCGCTGAATGGACGAGTGTGCTATTAAGTGGAACGATTCCAAGTCGTGCTCGGTGTATACAGCAGTAGTTGCAAAATCTATGTATATAGGCTTGGAGATAAAAACTTGGACATAAATTTGACACCAAAAAAATGTAACACTTTTTTTGGAACAAGAAATAGTTATTTTTTGTATACCTCTAACAATTTTTTTGATTATAATTCGGAATTTTATTATTTTATTTAAAAATAAAACCTTCACAACTGGTCAAATTTGGAATAAAATTAATTTAGAAAGAATGATTGATCATTTCAAGTTAAAAATTGCAAAATCTAAAAAAAAGGTTATTATACTCTGTATATATGAAATATTTATTAAGGTATATTCATTTTAGTCCCAAGTTTTTCAACGCTTAGAAAAATGGATGATACGAACATAATTTTGGTGTTCCAAAAATCATTTAATTAGCCCATTTCCGTTTGTCCGTTCATTCTTCTGTCTGTCAGAACGATAATTCAAAAACTAAAAAGGAATTAAAGCTAAAATTTTTATAGCTAAGGATGTAAAAAAATGAGCAACATAAGTCAATTGAGTCTGGAGTCCGTAAAACATTTGAATTCTTGAAATATTTTTTTGTTAACATCATTGTTTTCCCATGAGGGCGAAAATTAAGGCAAAACTATTATATTTTTTCCAAAACTATAAGTGATAGAGAGTTGAAAATTTTTAGGAAATTTCAATTAGGGAGCTTTGTGCAAGAATTTCTAAAAACGAAAAACCAAATCTATGTTGTAAACATTGATTATACAGAGTATTACAACAATTAAATCAGTCAATTGTTAATTTTCACTTGTATAAAAATATTTTTGCGGTAAGTATAAATTCCATTAAAAAAAGTCTTTAATTACTGCAATATGTAAATTTAAAAAAAAAAGATGTAGGGGAGAGTGTGGTACCTTTGCATTTATGTGTTTTTTGAGGCACTTTTTAAAACTATAACAATGAATGAAAATAATATCTCTTAATAATAGCATTATTATTCCCATACACTATGTATTTTCTTAAAAATTTAAATATTAAATATCAACTCAATAAGCAACTATAGATAAAAACTTGTGATCCATGGTGATCTACATGCAATTTTACGATGAATTGAAATTACACTATAATCTTGTACCGCGAGTCACACTCTTGAACATCTTGAGTCTTCCCCACCGATTGAAATTGTGGGGGCTTTTATCCAGAAATAATTTTAACTCTAGGAAGAAACTTCACAAGTTTTTCTAAGAGACATTCTCTTCTCCCAGTGGAAAGTAGCATGCAGAACATTTTTTTATTGACTCGGAGTGAATAAGACTTCTTTTTTTCACTTCTAGTACGCTAAACTAGCCTTTTACTACGTGTACTTAATAATCATCATGTATTAGTGGTCCATAATCTAATTTGATCCAAGGTACGATGTATCCAAGGTATATGTTTTTAAACTTTTCCTCCACAAAATTTAACATTATCAAATATAGCATAGTTAAAAACCCACCAATAAGTAGTGATTGAAATAGAAGTATTTTAATAAGTAAAAGTTACCTTCATATAATTTCTATCTAATATATTTCAAGAAACTATGGTCCATTGTATCTAAGGCACTACATATTACCCTATAAATTGCAAGCAACACCTTACAAGAATGCCATTTTTTTAATATTAATTAGGAATATTTATAGTAAATTATTTTTTGATATTGCAATAATTGTTGGACATAATTGGTAAATTAAAAATAATGCCCTTCATTTTTTTTATTTATATGTTTTTAATTGATTAAACACTTATATGGGGGGCTACCAATTAATTGATTACCAATTATGGTTCGCTAAGATTATTTGCAGAATCAGAAAAAATAAGTTATATATGCAAATAATGCATGTGTGTGGTGATATCATGTTATCCGTGTTTGTTAATGTCTGCAAGGCATTAATTGAGAGCTAGGTAAAAATCTAGAATTATTTAAAAAAAAAAAAAACATAGCATAAAAAAGTTTATATTCATCCTAACAACAGTAATGTAGCTGATTTCTTCTCAACATTTGAGCTTATCATTGATGTAATATAGGCGCAAAAAAGTCAAATTAATAATCCGGAAAAAGGTGTTGAATTTTGAAAACCTGCTGACCGAGAGATAGCACCGATTTCAAAAATTCTCTTTTTGCGTGTTCCTTAGACGTTCACGAATATTCCTAGCCCGTAATCTCTGCTTGCACTTGAAATTTTGAAGAGTTTTAACCCCAACAAGAAACAGTGTTGAAAATGAAAATTTTTCCTTAGGTGTTAAATTCAGGGGCGATTTTTGGTTACTGATCATGAATTCAGGGTCTAAATGCAACAATGCAATACTCCAGTAGGAGATGCGTGCCATTTTTGGCACTTACTTTTTGGGCTAATCTTAAAATATAAACATTTAACTGCGAGAATTCATCCAGGGGACAGGGAGTTTTTTGGACGTTGTTCAAGAATCCAGGTTCAAAAGTCAACAACGCCACACTCCAATGGGATATTCATGCTATTTTTGGCCAAAGTTATTCACTTTTTTGGGCTAAAATTAAAATATGAACATTTTGTTGCGAGAATTTCTCCCAGGGATTTTTTTTTTCGGTTTCGATCAAGAATTCGCTTTTTAAATTCAACAATACCATACTCCAGTAGGGATAACGTGCCATAATTTTTGCTGCAATAATTTCTTCCAGAAGGCTCTTGTGGTTGCCGATCACGATTTCGTAGTCTGAATTTAACAACACTTTTTACGGGATTCGTGCAATTTTTGGCAAAAAACACACTTTTTTGAGCAAAACTTTTAATTTGGGGTAGCTTGTGGTTGCCGAAAAAATAGTGTTGTCCCCCTGAAATACCAGATGTACAGGAAGGGTTCTGTGATACTTACGACTCCCAACAAAATCAAGATAGTTATGGTCTTGGTCTAGATCTTGGTCTCGTTCATCACTTATCACATATCTTTCTAAATAAAATTTTATGTGCATTCTGACCCTTGTATTTCGACTATACATTCTCACACTTATATTTGGAATATATTCTTATTTGTCCAAAAAATTAAGTTTAAAAATAGCAAAAATTCCGCACTGGAATTTTTGGTATGGCTGCACATACACCCCGTATTCGTAATCAAAAAATTCCCCTGTTTATTTTTCAATTTAGGGCCAAAAAGTAACTTTTTCAGCCCATACCATACAGTTTTGTTTCATACTTTATACTGACATTAATTAAAAATGTGAAGTGTGACTTTATGGTAATTTAAACATTATATCTCATTAACGCTCGTTTTATTCCTTTCAATCAATTTGTACCAATTTTGGTGAAAGTGAGTAAATTATAATATATTTATAAGTGATTGATTTACGTACTTCTTTTGTTGCTTCAATCAATTAAGAGATAAATTACATATCAAATATAAATAAATAAAAACATTGAAAATAAAAAAAACATTGTATGTGTATAATAAAATTGTGTATCATTTATTATTAGTGTTATAGATGTAGGTATGTTAAGAGAATATTAACATTTAAAATTGTTAAATAGTTAATAATTATAAGTAAATAAATTTAAATTATAATAATTACAATATCATTATATTTATATATACATACTGGTTGATCTATTATACATATAACTAAAATTATCAAAAGACAATGTAAAATTAAACAGTATTTATTCAGCAATAACAATGTTATAACAATGTTTAAGGATGTATGAGAATGACAACAATGTTTGATTTAAAGGCTCAAAATTTGTTTGTAGGTAGTCTTTTACTCAAAGAATATGTGGTTAAAATTTCAGCTTAGGTATCCGTGCAAATTTTTAAGAAAAAAGTCATTAAAAATCGATATAAAATACATTGGCTCTTATGGAGGAATCTCAAAAAAACGACATATTTTGGAAGTTTTTGATAATTTTCATTTGGAATGAATGAAAACAAATTTAAAAAAAACTTTTTAATAGAAAGTAAACATATTAGCAATGAATTAGAAAAGAAAAAAACTAAGTGTCACCGTCCATATAAGGGATGTAAGAGCAGGGTAGATTAAGGGTTGAAATTATTTTTATTTTATTTTCAACTTTGATGATGAATTTTGTTATAACTTCATGAATGTAGACGAAAAATAATAATAAAATTTTTCGATATGTGTCTTGGTTTTCGAAATATCGAAAGCTAAATAATTAAACAAAATTTTCAATTTTCGATATTTTGAAAATTAATCCAGATATCGAAAAATTTTATTCTTACTTTTCATCTTATATCGTCAAGTAATAATATAAATTTATCATCAAAATTGAAAATATCTATTTTTAAATTTGTGCCCCCACTACCATGCTCATACATCCTTAAGTATCAGTAAATTTATTAAAGATGTGAGAAAACTTTCGGTCAAATTAAAAAAAACAACTCAAAAAAAAAAAAAAAAAAAAAACTATATTAAAATCAGTTCACCTTTTCAGGGACTACCATACCATCAACGATTCAATTAGACCGGATTTTATGCCGAGGATTTCTTTAAATTATTTAATATTATTTTGTTTGGAGATATCCCAATCCCTATATATTATAAATGTGAAAGTAAGGATATTTGTTTGTTTTTGTGTAACGCTTTCACGGAAAAGACTAGCGAAAGAATTTAAATGCAACTGTACAACTAATATATTTCATACATTAGAATAACACATGCGCTATAATTTATAAGAATATATTGAAAAAAAAAAAAAAAAATTAAAATTAAAATATTAAATTTATTCTGACATTTTACTCGTCCCATGATCATCATTTTGAACCATAAATTAAAGATTTCTGTAATAATTTAAAATAGTAAATGTAAAACAATGCATGGCCATCTTTTCTGAAATATTCAATGAATGATGACTATTTTAAACTAAAAAAAATTGGAAACTGTGCATATATTTTAGCTGTGTAAAACAATCCCTTCTAGTATTATGGAAGGAGGTTTTTACTTTGTGGTTTTTACTTTAAGCACAGTGAAATGGCGGGTTTCAAGCTAGTATTCAAAAAAAAATTAAAGAAGTATGTCAGCATCGAATGATAACAACGTTTAACTGACGTCAAATAATTGGCTCAAGTATGGTTTGCAGTTCTAAAATTTCTAAGATCTAAGCATGTTAATTGTTTTCAGTATATGCCTTGATATAAGTTGAGCTTTTTTGTGCATTCGACCAATACCAGCATATCTGCATAGAACCAAATTTAAAATTAATTCATAATAATAATTAACTGCAAATTTGGTTTATTATCCTTGATCGAGGATTGTATAAGGGTTGGTATACTAAGGCTTGACGAACAATTACTGTACAAGTTCTAGCAGAGCAAGCCAAAGCTGGCAAACTAAGACTTGATAAAGTAATGATGGCCTAGTCTCTACTTCATCGTCACCGATAGCAAATCCTGTATGGGAAGACAAATATATTTTGTTTTTGTGTTATTTTCTTTGATAAATACATTACTAGGTTTTGTTTTATCTGATGTTACAGAGAAAATACCGAAGAAATTGATTAGGCTGCTGAGAAATTTATTTTTCAAGGGGATAGGAAAATTTAATTCTCATTTTGCTTAAAAATTTTTAAATTATTCTTAAACTATTTTATCACAATTGACCAGCTATAATATCTTTTATATTTAATATCGATCATAATCAATCATCTTTTATAAACAATAATAATTTTCTATAAAAATTAAAATTATATTCTTTAACACTCTTTTTATAAATTAATTGTATAACATTTTGTTCAAGGAAATTCCTTCCTTCTGTTAAAATTGCATTTTCAATTAATTATTATGAAAAGAAAAAAATTTAAAAAAAAAAAAAAAAACTAACTCCACTACATTATAGTCAGAGTTGATTTGAATTTAAAATTATTAGTTATTAAAAAAAATTATAAAAATTGCATAAATACATTAATTAAAACTTATAGATAATTAATCACAATTTTTTTTTTAACAAGCAAAAACAACCAAGTCTTTAAAAGAAACGGTTTGTCACAATCATTCATAAAAGGTGATCACAGAAAACCTTTTATCTTAAGACGTTTTGTATGAAAACGATGCCCATTTCGGCCAATTTTGAATCAATCGACTCAAATATTCACTTTAAAACGAACTTCCAAAAGAGTAGGAGGTTGTATGTTGTTGAACGGTATGTTTTCTTAAGAAGTATCCCGATTTTTCCACTAATTATGAGAAGAATTTGAAAAAATCTCTATGAAAGAGTGTACTCTCCTGGTAGTCCCATAATTATTAAGATATGGAATTATACTTATAGATGACTTTGTTTAGTTTAAAACGTACGAAGGTAAATATAAACTAACTAAAAAATAAAAAAATTAAATTTTTTTGAAAATATAGAATCGACTTCAAAAAATGCACAAAAATTAAAACATAATTTTTAAGTACCGATTCTAATCAACAATTTTCTTGTTAGCAATTACGCTTTGAAGGCGATGTCAATGAATCACTAAGGAGTAAAGATATGCTTAGCGTCGACTTTTAAAAGTTATTGCTAACACGGTAATTATTGATTGGAGTTGGAACGTAAAAAATTATTTTTTACTTTTTTGTAAACTTATTGGAGTCGGAGAACGTTTAAGGAACTCTTTTTGGAGGGGCAGCACTTTTTTAAGTTTGTGTCTAACAACTTTTCCTTTACAAAAATTTTCATACACTGGGACTACTCTTTCAGAGTGTGCACCGTGTGCACAAAAGGTCAATTTATTTGAAAGTTCAATGTTGTATCGTTGTCAGATTTACGTCACAAATACAATAACTGTTTACAGAACTATATTTTGTCTTTTATTAAAGGTTTCACTTTCTCACTCACTCCAGTAGAAATACCAATAAACCGCTTTTATGCACACACACACACATACATTTTTTTAAAAAGGGTTGCATCATTGTAAAGTCAATAATATATACAGAATGTTCGATTCACATGTAGGCATAAATATCACGAGTAGGACAGAATACATGCGTTAAGCAATGCACCAAAGTGAGAGGTATTATACATGTGTTAAAGCTTCGATATGCTTTGAGATATTTGTAAGACGCTTGAAGAGTGGGTGTTTCTTAGTTGAATAGATAAACTACAACAGATAAGCCACGATTCAAGTCACTTTTGCAATTTCATATAACCCCTATAATACCTCTTACTTAGATGCATTGTTTAACGCATGTACTCTGTCATACTCGTGATATTTATATGCCTATATATTATAACATTCAATATTCAATTATTAATCATTGGAAAAAAAATTTTATAAAATACATAAACAGTTTTAAAGTAAATTAATCACGAAAGTGTTATTTTTTTAAATATACAGGCAAAAAAAAACTTTAAATCGTTTTTTTTTTTTTTTTGCCACAAAATTTAGGCACGTGGTGCATCAATAAAATTAATAAATTTATTATGTGAGAATTTTTGTGTGACCAGAAAATTTTTTGTAAATTATATATGAATATAATTAATTTTGTTGTTGACAAAACTTGTTTTCAGTGAAGTTGGTGGTACTATGATGATGATTTAAGAAATTTATTTATTCGAATGACTTCTATCATATGAAAAAATTTTTAATTTAATGTTTTCTTTACTTGAATAATTAAGAAACAAGCATCCAAATTTTTATCTTGCCTACGACATGATTTGAAGTCCCAAAAAGCAACCCTAATAAAGAAAAAAGCATTTTACAAAAATCAGCATTTATGTATGAAAACTGAAAGTGCTAAATGCATATGGATTAAGTTATTTAACCTGCCAGAACTCGCGTTATGATCATTTTGCTCATGCTCGATTTAAAACAGAATTAACTTTTCGAATGGTATATGTGGTTGAAACTAGTTATATTTTTTCTATTTTATCTAATTTCGAATTAAGAATTGTTATTCATAATTCATCTTACTCGTTATTCAGATTTTTTCAACCAATCTACAAGTTTTTTAAAAATATTTTTTTCCAGCTCTTCAGAATCTGAGACAATTATACTCATAACGAGAGTAAAGGTGTAAAAAATATTAACTTCGGAATTTTCGGGCCTGTTCGTGTACTTTTGTTAGTTTAATGTTAAGACATACTCAGTAAATTAAAACAAGTGAAAACAAACAATTACTGAGTTAATTGTTGAAATACCATGTATAGACAGTGTTGATTACACTGTCACATTAAACATACATACATGTCACACATACATAACTGATATTCCCATACTATACTGATTATACATACTATACAATTTGCGCTCTCACGGGTAAACAGTGATGTTTATTAAAAAATGTTTCAAACAAAAGTTGTTTATTTTTTTATAAGGAACATTTTTAAATTTTTGTTCTATCTCTAACGGTTTACAAGATAGGTCCTACGGACCCAAGACCCATGTTGCATGGCCAAGACCTATGTTGCTCATTTACGATCTCGACCTCACTTTTTACGTCCTTAGCACGCTATAAAAATTTCAGTTTGATATCTTCGTTTTTGAGTATCGTGGTGACAGACGGGCAGACGACAGACGATTGACAGACGACAGACAGACAGACAATCGGAAATGGACTAATTAGGTGATTTTAAGAACACCTTTTCCAAAATTTTGTTCATAGTATCAATATTTTTAAGCGTTGCAATCTTGGGACTAAACTTAGTATACCTTGGTATATTTCATATACATGGTATAAAAACTAGTGATAGAAATATGGTGAATTAAAATAAATTTAATTATTTAGGTTATTTCTCTTATAATTAAGAATTGAAATAATCTAGAATTGTTTAAATTATGGAAGTTTTTCTATCTCTTTTCAATAATTTTTCCCGTGGGGAAATTTGGGTGGAGAACTCTGAAGAACCAAATATTTTAATGACCATATATATTTTTTTATAATGATTATTTTTGCACAAATTTTTTTTTAATGATTTTTGTTAAATGTCATTTCATTAAATAACAATTTTTATATGTTAATTTAAATTTTTATCAAATTTACAAATCTATCATTTATTGATTTACCCTTGTAATACATGTGTGTGTGTGTGTGTGTCTTTTTGAGATGAATTTAACTCTTAAATCTTGACAATTTTTTTGATAAAAAGGTATTGTTTGTAGTCTGAAAATGGATATCAATAAATGGATTCAATTTTGTCACTTCTCTTTAATTAAGATTACTAGACAAGATATTTGTCAATATTTAGTTTACGCCTGTATGTATCATATTAAAAACATCAATTATAATCGGGAGACCATGATGTAAATAAATATCGTATGCATGATTAAAAGTAAACAAAAACAACAAGTAAGGATATCAATCATTATAAAAAACATTCATTTTTACACTTTTTTCATGATTGTTTAAAAAAGAAGATTGAACATTTTTCTTATTCGTTGTGTGCGTAGTCATGGCAGGGACAATAAAATCGATGCCAGCGCTTTCAGTGAAAAATTTTGGCGATAAAGGAGGCTGTTATGACTAATTTGCAATTCTTTACATGTTAATGTTATAGAAAATATCAAATTAAAATTATTGAAAAACACTAATTAATTAAACTTAATGCAATAAAAATTGTGAAAATAAGAAATTAATTTGTACAAATATTATTTTTCAAATGTAAATTATCATAATTATTTATTTAAATTTGTGAGACAATAATGTTAAATTTTCAATGTAAGTCATAAATGCAATCCGTACAATTCTATAATTATAGTAGTGTATCGTTACCATGGAAACGCCTCCAATAAAACTCAAGCAAGGTGTGAATAAAACCTTTAATGAAGTCGTTAGACTACAAGCCCATGTTAAAATTTTTCGAGTGAAATGACCCAACAAGAATCATGTTGAAAAAGATACTCCTTTATGTAAAAGTAAGTTTAAGCACTTTGGCGTCAGTTTTGCACGGTGCAGGTTTAGTACAGGTGAGAATTGAATGTCACATCCTTCGTGTCTCATCCCTACACCAGAAAAAATTTAAGGCGTACGGCTGGATACTAGGTCTGCATAAGTATTCGAAGTAAATTACATAAATGCCGTACAGAATTTAAATCTCGTGGGGCTTCGGTATTTGACGGTAGATCAAAAATTTTTGGTACTTGTCTATTGGCTGATTAAAATTGGTAAATTTCAATTTTTGCTATTATTTTGGGATGAATACCAATGATAAGCGAAATCTTTCTTGATCTTGCAGTCTTGGTCTCGCAAAATTTGCAAGACCACCCTTATGTACCAAGATCATGATCAAGACCATGTTTCGATATCGTAAGACTGCAAGACTCTTTAATTTTTAACATTGAGTTTCAAGAATAATGTGTAAGACAAAGAACAAAGTTCAAGCCTAAATGTGTAAGATAAAAATAGTCAAATTAGCCTTGTTTTGGTCTTGGTGCTCCTCGCTAACCACTTCGTAAACTAGCTAGATTATCCAGGAAGTTATTGGTGTGACTTTTGAGGTCCATTTTTCCATTACTAGTTTTGTGTGTTATCTTATCAGAACTTAAAGGTTTTATATTATACTATATATGTGATAAAACTTTCAAGGTTAGCATTTAGCGATATGAGAAATGAGATATTGTGACAGCACGACATTCAATTGGTTGGTGGTAGGTGAGCAGTATGACATTAAAATTTCAAAAAAAAAAAAAAATAGCTCGATGCAAATTTTATAAAATTTGAATAATACAATATTTATTATATGTTTATATGAAAACTCCTACGAAATTACCTTCAAATGTTCTGGTTTTATGTGTTCTCTCTTATTTAAAATTGTAATATTATGAGAATGATTCGTTCAAAAATATATCTCTTATAAATACGAAAGTAAGCATGTTTGTTTGTTACACTTTCACGCTAAAACTAGCGAATGGTTTTTAAAGAAACTGTACAGCAATATAGCTCATACTTCAGAATAACACATTACATATAATTTATAATGATCTCTTAATATATATATTTCTTGTGTGCGTGTGTATGTGACTGAACTCCTCCTAGACGGCTGGACCGATTTCGATGAAATTTTTTGTGTGAGTTCAAGGGGATTGGAGAATGGTTTAGATTTACAATTTGGTCCAGTACAACTGTTTTTGAGGGCTCCGTACCAAAAAAATGAAATTTCATTAAATGGTGGGAGCGCATATAAATCATATCACATTATGTATACTATGTGTACTATGTATTTTTAATAGTATTCAGGTATTGTCAATAGGCATTTATTAGAGCCATATGCGAGCGCAGCGAGCTCTACTATCAAAGGTCAGGCCAAAGGTCGAAGGTCAGGCCACTCCAATAAATAGGAGTTAAATTGGGGTTTAGCGGGATGGGTTTAGCGGACAGGCTAAACGTAGTATAGGTATTCATGAATTGGAGTTACGTTTTTACGGGACAACGTCCGTCGGGGCCGCTAGTATATTAATAAAAAAATCTAAAAAAAAATTAATTTAATTTGACATTACCATAAATAACAGATTTCTGTAAAAATAGTCAATATAAAATATTTCACGGCCATCTTTTCTGATATACACAATGAATAATTACGACTATTATACATTTAAAAAAAAAATAGAAAATCATACATATATTTTACCTGTGTAAAACAATCCTTACCATTATTTCAAGTGTTATAGAAAGGGGATAAGCGAGAGCAATCTTTATCAATTTTTCTTTTAAGCCCAGCGAAGCGGGTGGGTATCACTCTAGTTTTATTATATTTCAAATCATTCATAAAAGATCAATTTAAATAATTAATATTTTATTATATTTATAAACGATAAACTAACTGAAATGGTGACATTAATGACGTTTGACGATAAGGGGGTGGGTGGAGCAATACATATCAATGGCCTTTTTAACTCACAATGTACATTGAAAGAGTTTCTTTTTTTTATGCACATGGGACCTACCAAATTTATTTATTTAGCACGTGAATCACGGGATGCTATTCTTACAAAATACAAAGCTGAATTTTCCCAACAAGATCAATCTAGGATCTTATCATCAACATTGAACATGAAATATAAATATTCATTTCCTGAAAGTGATCCCATATCCCTATTACATTATTTTCGCAGCTAAGAACGCTTTTCTCCAAAGAAACCTTCTAAATGAGAGCCAAACTAAATTATTTTGCCCAATCTTCTATCAAATATAAGTATCGAGGTATAATAACCTAGCCAACAAGTCCAAATTGGTGAAATATAGAAATATTGGTCGAAAAAATACGTGTGATAGTTTGTTGGATTCGAAATAATGTCTAGAAAAATGTGCCAGAAGCATTTTTCAGCACATAAAAATTTCAAAAGTTATAAACAATTAAATATTTAAAAAAAATTATTTTGTTTTGCGCCACAATTTCCTAAAATATTAATATTTAAGAAATTTTAATTTTTTCTAGCTGCGAAGGAAAAAAAATCAATTTATACACATGTTAAAAAAAAGTTAATAAAAAACATTATAGCTTGAAAAAGATATAATGCCCCATCCTTTACATCCTGTAATTAAGTAGCAATTAAGCTATACGATAATCCTGTACCTATGAACAAAATTGACGATCTATTATGTCACCCTTGTCTTGTAAAATTTATATAAATACATAATATAATTTTTTTTTTTTTTTTGCAAATCATTACTAATTAATTATATTTCATGTAAGCAACTTTTATTAGTTAATAAAATATTTATTATCACATAGTAGTACCCGAATACGATAAATGTTATTATATATATATTTGTTAAATTTTGTTTGTTGTATATATTTACCTGTATAAATAATAATTTAAAAAAATATGCAAATTTAATTTGTTGTTACACTTCACTTATTCATTTTACAAGTTAATCCTAAAACTTTGTCGTGACTGCATAGGGTATAATAATATTTTTATGTAAAAATTCAATAATAATAATAAAACTATATATTTAAATAATAATTTTAACATTTAAAAGACATATTATTTATAAATAATTATTGATTTATTAATTAAAATAAATTTAATTGAATTTAAAATATAGCTAAACACATTTAAATTTACTATAAATTTAATATAATAATTATTTTTATAGTCGTAAATCAATATTTTTTTTATTCAATTATAAATTGATAATTTAACTTAATAATATTATGAATTCACTTTAATAAATTTATTTTATAGTATTCTAAATACCTAATTATAATATATTTTGTAGAATAAAATGCGTGTAGTTCGGATTAAATTTGAATGCCTGTCATTTGAATACAGTCTCATCTAATGATAAGAAATAAGTTGAATTAATTAATTATTTAGTTATTTTAAATAAATTTTATTTTAATAAAATATGTGGTACAATCATGAAACATATTTATTGCAGGATAAAAGTATCCACAGGTGTATTTTAAAGTATACAGGAAAAATTTTGTAATTATAAATGCAATATCACTTAAACTCTAAAGTAGTATATTTATTATACCATGAATTTTAAATATGCCAAGGTATACTAAATTTAGTCCCAAGTTTGTAACGCTTAAAAATATTGATACTATGAACAAAATTTTGGTATAGGTGTTTATAAAATCACCTATTTAGTCCATTTCCGTTTGTCTGTCTGCCCTTCTGTCATGACGATTACTCAAGAACGGAAAGAGATATCAAGTTGAAATTTTTACAGCGTGCTTAGAACATAAAAAAGCGACGTTGAGTTTGAACAATGAGCAACATAGGCCAATTGGGTCTTGGGTCCGTAAGACCCATCTTGTAAACCGTTAAAGATAGAACAAAAGTAAATGCAAAAAATGTTCTTTATAAAAAATATACAACTTTTGAACTTTGTTTGAAACATTTTGTCGTAAACATCAATGTTTATCCATGAGATCGTAAATTATGTGCAACTTTTATATTATGTTTTATATGGGAATATCAGTTGTGTATGTTTGACATGTATGTCTGTGTAATGTGACAGAGTAATCAACACGGTCTCTACATAGTATTTCAATAATTAACTCAATCAATTATTTGTTTTCACTTGTTAAAAAATAAAGTTGCCAAACTTAATTTGGATCATCCTTTACAAGATTATTATCTATATTTACCTATATAACAGTAATCATTACCTATATAGTAAAAAAATGAAAATCTTTGTCATTAAAAGTTCAAGGTAATCGTGTCATGAATAATATGTATAAAAAATAGTTGGTTGTAATCAAAGGAAAAAAAATTGGATTTACAGTTTTTTTCTTCAAACGACAACACTCAACACGCATTGGAGTAGTAAATAAAATTTATTATTAATTAAATTTATTAAATATTTTCAATTTTTTTTCTTTAAATATATATAAACTATGTCATCCATTAATACACAGTCTAAACGACCGTAGATAAAAACATAAGTCTTTCATAAGCCGGAACTCGAACTCGGATCCTCCAGAAATCCGGTCGAGGACCTAGCCAACTTCACCACTTCTGCTATACGTAAGTAACTCAATTATATGTTTAACATCTTCGCTTTTTTATACTTTGTGTATATATTATACAACAAACAGGTTCGCACTGCTCATATAAGTGTCAAAAACTTCACATTTGCTTCAAATTTTTGTGTACCTACTTTCCTTTAAGCTAAAAATATAATAAAATGCTTACGCCTTCCAGAACACTCTTTTTGCTACTCCCGAATTGGATGAATTCAATGAAATGGAACTAAAAACTGACTTTATAACTCAAAGACTTTTTAATCAAAGAAATCATTTTTATTAAAGAAAAAAACAAAATTTATAATTTTTGAAAACGCGTTTTTCATTTCTCTGCTTCTTAATGTTACTTGGCCATCTGCAGATCATCCTTTCGACTGGCAGAATATTTCTTAGAAAGTCCAATTCAAGTTTCGGCTCTCTTATCAATTGCAATCGTTTTTCAATCATTTTTTGATGGAAGGTACATCAAAGATTTGACATTATTTATTGACGATTTGGTGGACACCTCAAATTTAAAGCTGGAGCCAGTTACCGCTAAAAGTTTTATATATTTAAAAAATTGTTATTAATGTAAAACAATTATATAATTTATTTATTTATTTTATTTTTTAATTTTATTTATATTATATTTAATTATATTTTCTTTATTTTTTAGTGAAACAATTACTCATCGATTTAGTAGTAGGATATAAAATAGTTTTAACTGTAGGAGAAAAGATACCAAAGTGTTAATTCAATTTGTGAGTCTAGGAAATTACAGATGTAAGACAGAAACATGACATTGAATAAATATAAAGAGAACTTTTGACTCGATTTTTTTATCAGAAAATTCAAATTTTTTATAACACGGGCAAATTTGATCCGATCTTTTAGAATTTTTTTTGCAACCCAGTAATTTTTGGTCATTCTTTCAAGCTGTGATGTCAGTTTTTCGCTAGTAATTACTTATGTGTTTGATTTTGGGATCGCGCCTCCACATTCTTGAAAACTATTATAACTAGGTTAATTTTGATCACAAATTTGAAAAGTATGGCTCAAAATTAGTAAGATTGCATACTTGGTTTATCAAGATTTAATAAAATTTAGATATGATAGAGCAAAATAAAACTTTTGGGATTTTGATGACGTCACAAAGTTCAAAAATTTGATTTTTTGATAGCACAGGCACATTCGATCCGATCTAATTGAAATTTTTTTTGAAACCAACTAATTTTGAGTCATTCTTTTCAGCTGTGATGTCAGTTTTTCGCTAGCTATTACTTTGGTACATAATTCCGGGCCAGGATTCCACATTCTTGAAATCTATTAGAGCTAAGTTAATTTTGATCACAAAGAAAAGTATGACCCAAAATTAGTGAGATTACATACCTGGTTTATCAAGATTGGATAAAATTTAGAAATGATAGAGCAAAATAAAATTTTTGGAATTCTGATGACGTCACAAAGTTCAAAAATTTGATTTTTTGATAACACAGGCAAATTCGACAGGCAAACTAATTTTGAGTCATTCTTTTCAGCTGTGATGTCAGTTTTTCGCTAGCTATCACTTTGGTGCTTCATTCCGGGTCAGGACTCCAAATTCTGGAAAGCTGTTAGAGCTAGGTTGATTTTAATCACAAGCTTTAAAAGTATGGCCAAGATTTATTAGGATTCCATACTTGGTTTATCAAAATTGGATAAAATTTGGATGTAATAGAGCAAAATAAAGTTAAACATAACTTAAGTGGTTATTAAACATAACCACTCCGTAACAGCCGGGTAAAAAATTTGAAAACAGTAGATCAGTAGAAAGATGATTGATATTTAGATGAAAACAACATATCCTTCAACTTATCTATAATAAAAATTGGCATACGGTATAATTTAATGTCACATTGGGTGTGGTCAATTGATATAAAAACACTTTGTGTTTTAGTGCAAATTATAATTTTTTATGGCTATACATGATATTAAAAAGAAAAAAAAATTAGATAAAGTATGAATTTATTATCATCATTAAGGGTTCTGTGTTTAAAAAACAATTTATACAAAATTGATTACATATTTCTTTCCCATATCATCTTATATTAGTGATGAAACTTTAATCGTATTTTTGTCGTGAAATTCGAGTTGTCAAACTCGTATTCGAATGAAAACTTATTTGATTCGAATTCGTTTTTACTCGAGTTACTAAGTCAACTGTCGGTGCGATCGAGTAGATTCGTGACATAAACTAATAATGTTTTAGTATTTTATTCCAAACTAGCTGCGCCTCGCGGTGTTACCCACGGTCAAAACAGAATGGTGTTACTCGCGATTAAAAGAAATTTTGAGAGTGTTTATCGTTACTGTGTAAATGAATCAAGCCTTCTTGAGAAAAATTAGGTAAAAATCTATTTCACGAAGCAAATTCCATCTGTTCGGGAAAACGTGCACTCATCGTTTTCGTGACGTTGCCTAACTTTTCAACAAATATAACTTTGTATGGTTAAGCTTTTGATGCTGAATCCTAATTTAATATACTTACAGTTAATTGAAAATTCATTGTCACATTGAAAAACTGGAAATAAATTTTCTTTAATTACTCCACAACTTTTATTTTTATTAAGTTTGTATGTCTACAAAAACAAAGCGATCATTAAATCTTAAAGTGTGTTAAGAACAGAAATAGTAAAATTCGATGGCGAAGTTTTTATGTAGAGTTACTAAACCGCATGAATACTTTTTAAGTTAAAAAAACTTCTGTTCATTGCCTGAAAGTTGTAAATCTTTAAAAATTCAATTTTTTAAAGGAAATGTTATTTTGCTTATGGATGCACGATAACTGTGGATAAAAGACTTGATTTTTTTTATATGATGTTCAACTGGGTGGCCCGATTATTTAAATAAATAAATGACTTTAAAAGTAGGCATATTTAACAATAGTCTTATGGGAAAATGGTAGATGGATGATATGTTTTCATAGATTTTTCCAAAACTAGTCGATGAAGATTAAAAAAAAAAAAAACTATTTAAATTAAAGTTAAAACCTTAATTAATTATGAAAACAAAAAAAATCCGTTATGCCCGACTAATTAAGGACGTATGAGAACGGTAGTGGGGACACAAATTTAAGAAATATATATTTTCAATTTTGATGGTGAATTATAACAACATAAGACGAAAAGTAAGAATAAAATTTTTCGCTATCTGGAGTAATTTTAAAAATATAGAAAATTGAAAATTTTGCTTAATTATTTAGCTTTCGATATTTCCAAAAGCAAGGCAGATATCGAAAATTTTTTTTTGTTATTTTTCGTCTACATTCATGAAGTTATAACAGAATTTATCATCAAAATTGACAATAAAGTACAAATAATTTCAACCACGAGCCTAAACTTGCCTTGGTGCTGGTACTACCTTAATTTTCCTGGTTTAAATAGGATATTTGATAACATTGAAAATTGACGTATAGCAATGCGGATGTATGACAAAAATATGATTTACTGGGAATCAATAAAATTTGAAAAGTTATTATTCAATGAGTCAATCACACGTTCACACGTCATTTTGTATTAATGTGAATGAATAAAAAAAAATTAGTAAATCTAGATCAAAACTTTCGCTTATGAATGTATATATGAATCAATTGATCGATGTGTGATGCATTTAATTTTTTTACAAATTTGATCTTGAATTTATAATTGAGTTTTTGTGACAATCCCTATAATTTATTTTGAAAACTAGTCATTAAATAATTTACATTCAAGCAATTATACTATATTCAAATTATAATTCGCTTTTATTTATGTTATTTTTGTGTAAATAATAGAGTACATTTTTAATAAGCTGATCCGATTTTATTTAAGCTTATTTTTAGAACGTTCAGTAATCGGTCGTGCTTTCGAAAAAGTATGCTTTGTAATTCTGTTATTGTAAAAATTTCAATGCAAATTTTTGTAAAAAATCAAATTTTCTACACTGAAAAAGGATTAGTTGCGAGAAAACTTATCATTAACATGGGAACAAAGAAATATAAGGGACTCAACATTAGATAAGAAAATGGTTTTCTTTGAAACTTTTTCTAACCCATCCTAAAATGTTCTTTGGATCCTTCTGATCAAAATCTCTCGCGGCCACAATAATTTTTAACAGGTAGTTTTTGAACTACGGGTGATCATAGTGCACATATATTTATAATACCTAGGTATATATCTGGGAAAATGGCTTTCTGTAAAACCTTTTCAAAGCGCCTCCAAAATGTGTCTTCGGATCATTCTGATCAAAAGCTCTCAAGACCACAACATTTTTTATCGGATAGTTTTTGAGCTACACATACATAATAGTTATTTAGTCCGTAGCTCGAAAACTACTTGTTAAGAAATTTTTCGGCCGTGAGAGCTTTTGATCAAAACGATCCAAAGATCATTTTGGGGGTGGTTTGAAAAATTTTCACAGAAAGCCACACAAAATTTCCCAATCGTGTAGGTACTATAAATATAATATATGCGTAGCTCTGATCGCCCGTAGCTTGAAAACTACTCGTTAAAATTTTTTGGGGCCGTGACAGCTTTTGATCAGAATGATCCAAAAAAAATTTTGAATTAGTTTCACAGAAATCCATTTTGTTATCTAATATTGCGAGTCTTTTTAAAAATAAATTTTAATTTTTTCTTGAATAAAGCTTTGAGATCGTTGACTGAAGAAATATTAACTTGTCATAAATATACTCAACCAAGGTACTTAAAGAAAAATTTTTTAACAAAAAATTTTATCAAAATTTCAAACATCTGTATCTAGATTTAAAATCCTGTATCGTCTAAAACAATCATCGCACAGAAATTATTCTCATATCATTCGAAAGCTTAAACTGCATAAATTTAAGCCTATTTGTAGCATATTGTTCTATAAAAAATTTTAAAAAAAAGCTTTATCTAAAATCTTATCATTTGAAAACTTGTACTTGAAAAAACTTGTAATCTAGTTTTGGAATTTATTGGGAAGATTTTAATTTAATTTTTTAATTTAATTTTTTAATTTAATTAATTTATTTTCAATTAATTTATTTTTTATAATAAAAAGAGGAATGAAAAAATATTCATGGAGCGAGATTCAATTTACGTGTGGCATAAATTTTATCTGATTTTTATATGTAGTTCTTATTTGACTTGTGAATTTCATCGTGCCTTGAATGAACAACAACGAAAATCATAGAAATCGTGTTTAAACTACATTCTTAGAAAATACATACACCAGACAAAATTCCTACAGCTTTGAAGACTTATTGTAGTTGGAATGTGGTATAAAATAAGTGATTCACCTCGTAATGACTTTAATTTTTGGAATAATAATTATTAAAAAAAAACTATAAAATGACCTCGATTCCAAAATAAATGTATTTAGGTCTTTTAAGATTTGAACAATTTAATTTTTATTTAACACATTAAAGTAATTAATTTTACCTTATGTCTAAGTATATTATAATCAAAATATTAATTAATTGAATAAAATTAATAACCTTAAAAAAAAATATTATAATTCATATATGAATGTCAATTAAGTTAAGGACTTTAGAATCATACTATATACATAAGGGAATTTTAAATAACTAAATTAGTTTGTATACGTATAGAAACGATATAGTGAAATAGTTATCCCATACAAACCTTTGGAATTTATGTAAGTGGTTTTCAAATTTGGACAAAGATTTTCAAATATTTTGGCTGTGTTATAATAATATATTGATTTTTTTATAGTGTGTTTCAAAATATGCTTTAAAACTAAAGCGTTTCATATGAAAATTGATATTTTTTATAACGTAAACATAATTTTGGGGCATTGTGTATTGGGAAAATCGCTAATGACGTTCAACACTGAATAATATGGCATAATAGCACAATGAACTAAATATTTAAAATAAAAACTGTAGCTTCTTTGAAATTATTAATTTTGACAGTTGCTTATTAGGCTGTTTAGACTTCGTACCAAAAAAATCGGCCAATCAGGGGGGTATTTCACCCCTTTTTTGGGGTGTTGTTTGGGGTTTCAATCAGTTTTTTACAAAAAAACTATGCATGAAAAAAAAATTCAAAATTTTCTAGATTTTTTTTTTATTCTTCTAGAATGAGACAACTAATTGAAGCTACCTACATATTTTCAACTCCCTATCTCTTATAGTTTTGCAGAAAATTGACACCAAAATTTGTCCTAATGTACGCCCTCGCAGGTAAACAGTGGTGGTTACGAAAAAGTGTTTTTTAACTGTTCTTCTATCTCTAACGATTAACAAGATGGATTGAATTTTTTGCATTTGATTGAAGGAGCAACAAATGCACTATTTTAAAATAGGCATATCTCGGTCAATTTTGAAGGCAGCAAGTCGAGAAAAAACTGAAATGGGCACAATTAAGGTGTTTGTTTCCTTACATTATTGTAAAAAAGTTTTGGTTTATTGCACGGTACATACATATAAACCAAATACATGTTTGTAGTCAAATAATGTGTTATTTTTAGCTTTACAATACCACGCAACTACAAAAATAGATAAAATATTGAGTGAAGTTATAAATTTGATAATATAGATATCTCTCTTCAATCATTAAAACTCTAAATATAGTCGTCTCTGTTCATCAAATGATGGATCTTCGATGAACTCGAATTAAATTAAAATTTGGTTTTATATCATCGCCAACCATATATTTTTATGGTATTTATTATAAACTACAAGATTATCTAAATATTTTAGATAGTTTTTTATCACACTCTTTAGATTTTTTGACATAAAAATATCCAATTGAAAAGGATAACCTATATGATTCATCAG
The DNA here is from genome assembly GCF_905475395.1 of Chrysoperla carnea. Lineage (NCBI taxonomy): Eukaryota > Metazoa > Arthropoda > Insecta > Neuroptera > Chrysopidae > Chrysoperla > Chrysoperla carnea. Next base: position 121,328,765 of record NC_058337.1, on the reverse strand, counting down.
ACATCATTTTTTCATACAACTTTGAACGAAAAAATAATAATAAAAAGCCCGACGACCTAAGAATTTTTTGTGATTTTTGGAAACTTTGTTAATCAGAAAATGTGTTTATAAAGTTTTATTGAAATCCCTAGTATTATTCAATCCTTGCATATCTCCTTAAATCAGGTAGACCTTTTTTTATTTGATTTTGATTTTTTATAGGTACATGATATCTATGTTGAGTTGAATATAATAACGATTCATTCGTTCAGTTTTTCTTTTGCAATTTTTGGTTTGTTTTCAATCGAAAAATTATATTAATACTGTTGGCTCAAAACTATTAAAAACACATCTGTTCTTTGGGATAAAAAAAAAACCTTATAAGTATAGAAATCACCCTATATATTTTTTAAAACAAAGCATTTAAAAATATAAAAATAAATTAAATAAAAAATAATAAAAAAATACGAACCAAAAACTGACAATAAAAGAGCAAAGAACGTCCGTTGGAAACGAGGGGGTCACAAAATATGTTTTACTATTATAGTATTGGCGCGTTTAGCATTCCAATATTTAGTCACAATATTCCAAAATTGGGCCTAAAACTTTGTTGTGTTGTTACTTGACCAGTGTGTGTAGTATGTAGTGTATAGTCGAACTAAATAATAAAATAATAAAACAATCGATCGATCCATCCAACCATCGATCTCTGATCTAAAGCGGTCTTATAATATTGGCGGCATTGATCTGACATTTTTTAGTTTTATTTTTTTCAAGTATGGTTTTTTTTTTTTTTTTTTTTTTTTGAAAATGTTATCAATTTATTTTGTTTGAATATATTTTTGACTTAAAAATGGATTTTAAGGCGAATTGTGGATAATTTCCTTTTTTGATGTATAAATTTAATGGAAAAATTTACAATAAAATTTGGAAATAAAATAAGTTTCATTATTGAGAGAATGTAATATTAGACTATTAACGTCTTTCTGGGGTGTTTTCTAGTTTTTTTCGAAACAATCTTCTTTTGTTTTGTGATGATTACATAGAATTTATTATAGAATACATTGAGTTTATTAATCGCCCAAAGGTGTTCGTATTGATTTTTTTTTAAATATATAGTGCAACCTCTTTTAACTGAATTATAGTAACCTTGCGTTATAATATTATCAAAATATGAAAATCCTCGCAGAAATTTTACTTCTTTGATTCTAATAGGTTGATATTACATTTAAACTCTTTTAAGTAATTTTGAGAGTATAATTTTTTAAATTAATTGTTGAGAGCGTTTGTATAGATTGAATAACAATTCAGCCCCTAAATATCAGTTCATAAACTGATGGTTTTGAGGAAACTTTAAAAACCAGGATCTCATATTTTAAATTAAAGTAAATTAACATAACTTATTTTAAAGTAAAATTAATATATGTTTTAATTCAAGTTTCCGCACTATATCCCAACAGGTTGCATCGAATTTTATTAAAATAGCCGGTTTTTAATAAAATCCAAATGGTTTTCTTTGATTAGGTTAGGCTCGTTTTCGAAGGAATTATCCTTCATGTTGAGCTAGGCCAAATCAACATTTTCTACCAATTTTGTAAGTTTTTATATGTATTTCTATAGCTGATTTAGAGGAGATTCCGTAATAATAGCCCTTTGCCCTGAAGTCGATTTCAATGCATATATCGTTAAAATTTGAAATTGGGCCAAAATATATGACAAGATCTGAAAAAAATTAAATCGATTGATAAACGTGAAAGATATAAGAAATTAAATAATTTTTCTATCTTTTTCTATCAAAACCACTTTTAATTTGTAGTTTCGATGCCAGTCGCAAGTTATGACGTCACTACATGCTATTTTTCTCTCTTTCTATTTGTACATTTAAATTCTTTATATTTTCGTACTTTTTGATGTTATCCAAAAATTGATTTCACACGACGTTTTGGCTCGATGACGAACGTCGAAGAAATAAAAAAGTTTTAGGACTATAGCTTAATTAATAACGTTTATAATAACCTCAGTAATACTCACAGTTAATATTTATTTGAAGAAGTTTTACTGTGTATTGATTTGAATATATGTAAATAAATAAATACAATATTATTAGTATATATTAATATTACGTTTTCAGTTAAATTGCATTTATATTTTTTGAATTTTGAATTCCATAAATATATGGTATTTTTGCATCTGATGAATACCGTGCGTCCTACAAAAAATGAATTTTAAATTCACTTTCTAATCTATTAAGTTAAAAGTAAACTTGTATTTTTAATTTTCCAGTGAAGGAGAGAAAGATATTGTAATTGGTTCGAAAATTCAATTGAATATTTATTTCTAGCATTCACGTTTACGTCAAACATAATATTTACATTTATAAATTAGTTTCAATGTGCGCAACCAACCCGTTGAAGGAAATTCAATACTTGGCCTTGGGCCTTGGTCTCTTCTACAATTAACCTCCATAGCATTCTGTTTTTATACCATGCATATATGAAATATACATAGTATATTAAGTTTAGTCCCAAGTTTGTAACGCTTAAAAATAATGATGCTAGGAAAAAAATTTTGTCATAGCTGTTCTTAAAATCACCTAATTAGTCCATTTCCGGTTGTCCGTCCGTCCGTCCGTCTGTGGACACGATAACTCAAAAACAAAAAAAGATATCGAGCTGAAATTTTTACAGCGTACTCAGGACGTAAAAAGTGAGGTCAAGTTCGTAAATCAGCATCATAGGTCAATTGGGTCTTGGGTCCGTAGGACCCATCTTGTAAACCGTTAGAGATAGAACAAAACTTTAAATGTAAAAAATGTTCCTTATAAAAAAATAAAAAACTTTTGTTTGAAACATTTTTTTGTAAACATCACTGTTTACCCACGAGGGCGTTAATTAGGTACAAATTTTATAGCATGTATTAATATAGGAATATCAGTTGTGTGTGTGTCTATTTAAAAGTGAATATCTTTTGTTATTTACGTGACGTTAAAAAAACAAACGAGTGCGCATCAACACTGTCTATACATTTTTGTATGTGTTATGTGATAAAGAAATCAACACTGACTATACATGGTATTTCAACAATTAACTCAGTGAATTGTTTCTTTTCACTTGTTAGTCTTGGAACATGATCTTGTGAGCTTTATATTTCACTGATCATCCGAGACATTGTCCATCAATCTCATTTTGGGCCTCTTTCTTCTCCTTGTGATGTAAACTTTAGCATTTAGTACTTTTTTAGGCATTCGGGAATCGTCAACCCCCGAATGTGGCCAAATCATTCAACTCTCCGAGCTTTGATGAAATGGACAATGTCTTGATTTTGCAAAATGTTATTTATCTCAATTTTTCGTTATCATCCTCGGTCAGCATCAGCATATATGTCACTTCTGGACTAATTGGTGTAGTGTAAATTTGCATCTTTTCTGTGTGAGTTAATAATTTGTTTTTAAAGTTATTTACATTTGCATATTTGAAGCCAGCTAGTATTCATTTTTTGATGGTCGTTGAGCCTTGTGCATTGCTAACAATCAAATTCCCAAGTTACTCCCTAGATTTGTGTTTTGCTTCTTATGAAGGACATCCTGTTATAATGATCTAGAAACCTAAATATTTAAATAACGTTTAAAATTCTTTTAAACTTGTGAATGTTCTTATTAATTTTCAAGTTCAATTAACTACCACTTTTTTAAAACAGGCCATTATTGTTTTTTGTATTTTTTTTTTTATTTAAACGGTCACGAACAGTATTTTAGTTAATATTAGGCGCTAAATGTTAGAATTTTAATTTTAAACCATTCGATATAATATTTTTACATGCAAATAAATATTTTAGGGTCCGTTATAGTATTTTAAGAGCCCCGAAGAAATGTATTAAAAATATTCAAAGCATTTTTACATTTGCCACAAGTTATTCTAACGTCTTTCGTTAGCGGACTACTGTAATCCATTTGGTTAAATGCCCTTTGGAACTTATTCCAGACATAGTATTTCGTAAATAATTAGATTTTCGTGGTAAAGCACCGTTTGTTTGTATGCAAATCTATAGGTTTGAGGCAATAGAAGAAAAAAAACAAGTTTTTTAAAATAGGTAATTTGTAGAATATTGAAATAAGTCTTCTGATTTTAAAAATAATTTGAAAAATTTTGTATGAACTGTTTATAGAATTTTGGGGAGAAGACTATCATCCTAATGATCGAACAATTCGCATCATGATGGGCTCATCAAGTTGGAGGGAACGAAAGCTTTGGAGTGCAGCTAGAATATTTATATCTACGAAGAGTAATAGGGCATATGAAAAGACCATAAAAGAATTTGACAAAAAGTGAAATTATAATTAAAATTCGGCCAAGAAATACGGAGCTTAATCAAAAGTTACAGAGTTTGATGGGAGGTATCATGTTCTGACACCAGATTGGACCTAGTTCTGCAAGCTACTTTACTAACCAATGCGAGTATCGTTTTAAAATTGTAGAAAAAAAAAATAATATTTTAGATTTTGAATTATGACGAGACATATCGAATAAACTTATTATCCCATCTCGTTTCGCGGCAACTCTTTATCTTGATTACTATTCAAAGAAACAAGCAATTCGGGTGGTTTATTTTTTTGAAATGATTTAAGGCTGAAAAAATGTTTAAGTATTATCGACATATGCATGATTTTTAATTATTTTGAAATGAATATTAAGTCTATTAAACAGTGGCCAAGAATAAATTAACATATTTTACACAAAAATTTCGAAAATAACAAAAAAACGAGTAGCTACATGCCACCAATCAAAAAGTCTATTCGCTACTGTTTTTTAACGCAAGCCGTAACATATTTGCATACAAACATCTCTACAGAAAACAAATCATAGTTATTTATTAAATAAAATACTGCTGTCGGCTAAAAACGCAAATCAAAAAATGGAATGTTTTTACCCAAAAATTTTCTAAATATTATATTTAATGCCTTTTGGGTCAATCAAAGTTATTATTAAATTTCTGATAGAAAGTTTTTGTTTTTATTCTGAAAATCGAATTTAGAAACTCTGAGCTATGTACTTTTTTGTCTACAATATTTTACCACATTTAAAAAAATTTGTTAATAAATGTCTGATTTTCTGTGGGCAAAGGACCTGTCCCAATATTTTAGCTTAGGTTTCAAAGTTTTCCAAGTCAAATGATAAAATTTGTACCTGGCACAATTTCCATGTATGATTAGTAGAAAGTCCTTAGCAGATAGTAGGGCAGTATGTTATTTTGACCTCGGACAAATCAGAGTCAGGGAGAAGCACAAAATGTGAAATTACTTTACTGGAATGGGGATGTGGACTTAATTTTTTTTATCACATTCGGATGATGATTCTCATTTCACGAATAGAAAAGTGAAGTTGGTTTTGAAAATCTTTAGAAATACGCAAAATGTGAACGTTTAAAACTGCTATTTAAACAAAGAGGAAAATATCGACTAGTGACGTCATTGCTCGGCATCGCTTCTGAGATCACATATAAAAATTTGTTTTTCAAAAATAAAACAGGAACAATCTTTTAATATGAATAGCTCATTTTTTATGATATCAAGTCTACTTTTACAATTTTAAGGGTAATGAGGCAAACTCGACATCAGGAAACTACCCTATTAGCAGGTAACGATAATAATTATCAAAAGCAAACTTGAAGAAAATAAATTTTAGAATTTCATTGAGATATTTAGGATAGGTATATGTATTAAATAATGGTGAAAAACAAAATTTGCGGTTTTCTGCAAAATTGTCAGAGCGGGGGAATATACCCAGCTGCTGTCATTTGTGTCATTTGTTAAAGCTGTATACAACTCTACATCTAACTGCATGGACATGCCAACTTCATAGTGAAAATAACAGTCTGACAAATCCTTCTTTAACATGCTGTCGCCAAGTTAATAGAAATTGTCTGATTCTTGAAGACAGGATGAATTTTAATGATTTACCTATCCAAAAGTTATTAATCCGACATCTTAAGGTCCGCCAATTTGTGGTAAGCCGAGATTTACAGCGTAATCGCTTACTACGCTGTATATAATATACATTGGAAGTAGAAGTGAGCAAGTGATCCCACAGTCCGATACACTTACAAGGCTAGACTAAATATGACCGTGGTGACGGACTAATAACATGTGACAGACAGTTGCTATTGTATTTTTTACACAATAAACCAGACTACCGAGTTGGCCAGATGGGTTAACAGATTTACTAGGTGGATCGAACAATAAATGTGTGTGAAATTCTAAAATAAAACCACGGTGACTGATAAATAACGTATGACAGTTAGTTGTTATCAAATTTTTTATACAATAAGTCAGACTACCAAGTTGGTCGGATGGATTAACAGATTTACTCGGTGGATCGAACATTTAATGTGTATGCAATTCGGGCAAGTCAGGGATACTGGTCCATCCAGTAAATGGTATACTTAGAGGCCATATCCACCACGGATTGTATAAATATGTTTAAATATTTTGAATATTTATATTAAGCTTTAGGGTATATTTTTATACTAAAAACGCAACATTTACGTTATCGATTTTGAAGGTTGAATAAAAATAAAAGCGAAACCAAAAAAATAAATAAATAAGCTACTTTAGTTACACTCAACACACCAAGTATTCAGAAATAAAATAATTAATCGATCATTTATAAATCAAACCATATTTAGAATCAATCATACAAAAAACATTTACAATTTTTAGATTTGATTTACTTTTATTTCTGTTGTTTGAAGACTTAAAACAATATTTGTCTGTTTTTACAGGATAATTTTCTGAAGGAATTTTATATTGTTACAGTACAATCCTTTTAAATTGAACGTTGAAAAGGAATGTTAGGTATGGTATTTTCAGATGAAAATACCAGGAATTATAAAACAATTTTATTTCAATCATCAATATTTATTTTATCGCCTTCAAAGTCGGTTCCATTTTTTGTAGCATACTTGTGTCAGTATGTTTTCCAGTCTCTTATTTCCTTAGTTTCTTGAACAAATTTTGTTTTCGAAGGTAGAGCTAATAAAAATAATAAAAATTGCAGGATAGAAGTTATCTAAAACAAAAATTACGTAGATGGGAACAAAATCCTTTGAAGTCTATCATTCATTTACAGTTTTTGTCACGCTTTTCAAAAATATTCGAATTAACGTTCTGTAAGTTTGGCTGCATTTTCATGATTTCAGTAATCTTTCGAAGTGATTTTCTCTTAAAACTGCTTCAATACGGCCAAACAGTAATTTTTCGAATTTATTTCTTTCCATACTGATGACATACTTAAGACTATAATTTTTGACGGATTTTTTGGCCTTTCTGAAATGGTTTATAAAAATGCATTCTTAAAATATTGGGTAGAATCAGAATGATATAGTTTGAAATTTTATCAAAGTCTTTTTTTTAAATTTCCACCTAGTTTTCCAGATTAGTTTTGGAGAAATCAATGAAAAAATATCATTCATCTATCGTTTTCCCAGAAGATCAATGATTAAATTATATTTTAAGAAATCATTTAGAATTAGTCCAACTTCTTATGAAAGGAAATCAAGGTTTTATCCAAAATTTCCCTGGCGCTGGTACATTCTTAATATGTTCTGATAAAAAATATAATGCACATGAACAAACAGTTGGGTTAATAACATGGCGATTTATTTTTCAGAAATATAATTAGTTTAAGTGAGGTTAAATTACAGTGGCTATCCTGGGGTGGGATTAACTTAGACCAGAGTACGTTAAGCATAATTAGAAAGTAAACTTGTATATCATGCTTGTATTTGTAAAAGGCTTTTATAGCCAGATAAAATTAACATTAGTAAACAGATGGGGTAACAGTAACACGTCGATTAGCATATCGGAAACATAATTATAAAAAATGAGATAACAAGTAGAACCCGAATATCCTTGAGTTCAGATTATAACGATTAAACAATATATATATATATATTAAGTGATGATGATTATAATAAAAAAATTTGTCTAAAAATGGTAACAAAATCAACATATGATTATAATGATTTGATCACAGTATAATTATAATTATCTTCTGTTGTTTATATCATTGACTTAAGAACTGCAGAAGTCCAACTCCAATCCATGCTATGCCTATGGTCTTATAATAAATACAAAGTATGATCAAAGAATTATAACATTGTATCGTGTACATATTTATATTGCAAGTGACTTATAAAAAAACATTTTATACGTACACATCTGTGCAATAATGGTTGACCTGTAAACACAACTCTTTATTATTTATTATGAAAACTAGTCAGAATTACCGCGCGATCAATTCAGGTGGCTTGTTTTTTTATTTGTTTTTATCAGTAATTACGAACTTGTTTAAATATTAATTAGTAGATATTATAGGCTTCTATATAGATACACGCTTATAGATTTAGCATAAATTTTTAAAAGATTATAATCTTAAATTATGCACCACATATTTTTAAGGCAATTTTAAACTTCTGTATTTTTAAGGTACATTGGTGGGTAGAAAATATCTTGAAACATAAATTACAGTTCCTGGGTGACCGAACTTTGCTCGTTATTTATTTTTTTCTAATGGTAAATCGTGTTGTTTCCCGATTAAAGTTTCGGAAATTAAACGACGTTTTCTAAAAATGATTGATTTTTCACACCCGAAACTCTCTGTTTACTAAATTTCATGCAATAAGCCTCATAGCCTAAACTTGACTTGGTTTGATGAATTTTAGCTTGAGAGGAAATTAGAGAAAATTAAAATGGCCGCTATAAAATGTCATATATAAAAATGCCGTTACCATATATAACAATAACCATTTAGGGTAAAAGTCCAGTCGTAAGTTGGAGCTGACACACACAAATTTTTCTTTCTTTCAAAACTAATCGATTGGGAATCATTAATATTGGCCCACGTGTTTGGTCTCTAAAGCGCCATACAGGATTAAATCTATATACATGGGCTGAAAATGAAAGTCACCGGACTTTGTTAAGTGGAGTCTCATTGAATAGATATTTCAAAATCCTAGCTAAAAAGTCTAAAATAAAAAAAAAGACAAATAATAGGACATTATAAAATAAAAAACTGGACGTTAAATAACTGATAAGAGAAAATCCTTTCAAGAAACTTTAAGTATTATCGAGAAGATTTGAGCAGGTCTAGATAATAATTGGGTATCGACTCACTGCTGTTAAAGTTTCTATGTAAACTACTGCACTTGTTTATTTCTCTTCAGCATCTATTTAACGCAGTTTTTTTTGATTTTTTATAGTTTTTATATATCTTATTCTTATGAGAAGATATTCCACTCTCCGATACAGTCGATTTTTCTCCAATTACTCAACAAAATAGTTTTCTAGTTTTTTAATTGGCAGGACTAAATTGAATAGTTATTGAAATCATGGCCTTAGAAAAATTGGAAATTTAGTTCACAATGCCTTAAGCATTTGGCAATAACGTTATTGTATTTGCAAAGTGATGGAATTCAGAATAGCAGATTCAGAATTCAGAATTCAGTGATGGAATTGCTTTGTTGAGCGACGGACAAAAATTGGAGCGTCGAAGAATCGATTAACTTTCTAACACAATTAAGAAAAAGGAAATATGCATAAATTTTGGGATGAACACATTTTAAAGATGGATCAGGACCATTTTTGTTTAACTACCAAAGATCTATCTTCACAAAAATTATTGTAAGTTATATCTATGGGTATCATTTGGTTAGAAAATCATATTTTGAATCTCGTCTGGTTAATAATATTTTAAACCAGTTCTAAAGTTTAATCGCATAATGTTTTTAAATTTCAAATGTTTTAAAATACTTATAAAAGTATAAATAGATATTTTCATTGCGTGTTAACAGTTGATAAATATCAGCAACCATGTATTGTAAATTATATTGAAAACTTCTATTAGAATATGTCAAATTTTATCGATAATATTGAAGATTTATTTAAATTATTACAATTCTATTTGTCAATATGTAATTACATTCTTATAATTAATTACCTACTGGCTTTATATTGCAAACTAAACACAACTGCAACAATCCATTCTAAATAGATACTGACTGACTGCAGAATATGTGAAATGCGGAAAGATTCTGTTTTATTTAAAATTTTATCCTTATACATTTTTAAATAGTAGCAAAACACGTGTATCACGATGTATTTAAATAAATATATACAGGGTGGTCCAAGTTACAACGGAAGGACTTCGTCAAATTATAAATAATATTATAATAAAGAACTTAAAAAATGGTCTTCATATAATTTTATCTATTTTCGAATTATTAATTTTTCAAGGAAAAATTTCTAAAATTATATCATAAGTCGTGAGAAATTTTGTCATTGTAAGAGTAAACATGTATGCAAAAAATATGTACTTTTTGGCAATTTTCGGGCCTGTTTGTGTACTTTCGTTCAGTTAATAAAAATCTTATTGGAATTTCACTTATGTGCTTAATTCCGGGACCAAGACGTCACATTCTTGAAACCTATTACACTTAGGTTAACTTGAAAAGTATGACCTAAATTTAGTAGGATTCCATACTTGGTTTGTCAAAATTGGGTAAAATTTGGGAAAGATAGAGCAAAATTCATCATGAAGCTAAAAAATTTAATTTTTTTGATAACACAGGCATATTTGATCCGATTTTATTGAAATTTTTTTTCAAACCCACTAATTTTGGGCCGAACTTTTCAGCTTTGATGTCAGTTTTTTGCTAGCTATCATTTATGGGCTTAATTTCGGGACCAAGACTCCAAATTCTTGAAATCTATTATAGCTAGGTTAATTTTGACAACAAATTTGAAAAGTATGACCCAAATTTATTAGGATTCCATACTTGGTTTATCAAAATTGGGTAAAATTTGGGAAAGATAGAGCAAAATTAAATTTTTTGGATTTTGATGACGTCATGAAGTTAAAAAATTCAATTTTTTTGATAACAGAGGCATATTTGATCCGATTTTATTAGAATTTTTTTTGAAACCCAGTATATTTCTCTGCTCTAATATTTTCACTTTCAAACATCATTCAATAATCACGTAATGAAACAATTTTTTACTAGTTGGTGCATTGAAAAATCAATTTATATAAAATTATGTAGAGGTTATGATTTAAAAGTTAAAGAATATTGAACGCTTGAAATATTTGACGCATGTGCAGAACTAATGAGAAAATCTCTCATCACGCGACTAAAAATTACCGAACAGTCAACGCGAGTGCTTACAGATTAGACGAATTGGAAATTTGGACATTATGACTCAAGCATGGGGATATAACATTTTTGTATTTGCAATAATGTCACAGGTGAAAGAAAGTTTTTTCTTGAAAGGGGTTGAGGACCCTACTGCTGATTTTCCTAATTTAGCTCACACCGTTAAACTTACGTAATTTTTCTCATCAGGTATTTTGGCCATATTCACAAAATATCCTTTCTGTTAGTCGTAAAATGGGACACTTGCGTAACTATAAGTGTATTAAGACATTGTCATTATTTTAACGTTATCTACCATTTGATAAAGTTCGGATGTTATAACCTGGAACACCCTGAATACCTGTAAGAGATACTTATTTTTAATTTTACAAATATATATACTTGAAATTGTAACTTAAACTCTCGATGTCTTGAAAAGTCATGTCAATGAAAACTCACAATGAAGAGAATTTTAAATTATATATATATATATATATATATATATATATATATATTTTATATATATACAGGGCGTTCTGTTATTAACTGCAGACCGTGGGCCTACAGAATAAGCTCATAAAGACGAAGGAAAAAATCATTTACCAATTTTGGATCAGAGCCCTAATTTGGGCGCTACAGGTATGACAAAAATTGATAAATTGGTAAATTCATTGGATAATATCATTCGATAACCAGTAGCCAATGATAATCAGTAGATGTCATTTGATAATATTCAACTAAAGAAGGGATATACACTGATTTCAATTTGATTATATTATTTTGAAAAAAACATTTAAAAAAAAACTATTATATTATTTCATTAGTTTGGTCAATTCCCACTTTTTTTTTATTATTATATTTTTCCCAGAAAACATTAGATTATTAGTAAAAAAACAAATAACATCACAGAAGGAGTGTTTTTAATTTACACGATCTGCAGTTAATAACAGAACAGCCTGTATATAAATCTTATTTTGAATAATATCTACTCAAGATTTATACCAAAAAGTAGAGAAAATAATTTTAATCTTAAGCTAATTTTACCAAATATTCATTAATCTTATTCATGCCTATTTGAAAAAAGCTCAAAGCGCTCAATTATAAGTATCAAGGGTGACTCGGAGCACCTCAAGCTTTTACAAATAGTCATGTATGAATGGCTTACAAGAAAAGTTATTTTCTCCTTTTTAGTACAATAAAAGCTCCTCCCAAAAAAGTATTTTTTTATTTTGTTTTAAAACTATGCATATCAAATATGGTGGAGGCTGTGGGAAATTTAAGTCAAACTTACTCAAAAGTTTATTGTCATCCGATTTATATATGCATGCAAAACTCCAAATCAATCAGAAAATAGGGATTGGGACTGTATTACAGAAACTGGACACAATTACAGAAACTAATTTCCCGCGTAATATAAAGCCATATCAAACAAACAACACAATAATATGAACAAGTCTTTATAAAAATTCAGTTTCGTATTTCTGTATAATAACAGCAAAAAGAAAAAAAAATTTATTCTATTGTGTGATTGAAGCGCTGCTACTATGCCGAAAAAGATTTGTTGATTTCTTCAAGTCAACAAACGCTATAACTATATGACAATGTTCTTTATAGGTTTTTGATAATGTTGATCGTTTTGGAAAAAGTAAACCGTTTTGTTTTGTGATATAAATAAGTAATAGTGTGTCTGGGGTCTGGTTTTGATTTTTGATCTTTGTTTTTTGTTTCTGTGTTCTATACCAGTCCATCCACACTGCACGGGTGAAGAACATATGGATGGCTATGGAACTGATTGTAAATACTATACTACTATATTTACTATATACTACTATATTTTATAGTATTACTACGAAGACTTTTTTTGTACTTGCAAGAACATTGTTTTAATTTTGTTTTGGAGTACTTCCATTTTATGTTATAAGTAATTATAATGGGAAGTGTCCATATTATATTCTTTCGGTTTTAACTTTGTTGGGATATGGTGTAGAAATTTGAATTAAAACAAATATTAACTTCACTTTCAACTAAATTATTTTAATTTAATTTAACTCAACACCAGAAATCAAGGCTTTCGCAAAGTTTCGTCAAAAAAATAAGTTTTTGAGCTAATATTGGGCGTTGAATTGTTATTCAATTTATGCAAACGAAATATACTATTTTATGACAAATACATGTTGTGATCTGATAATCTTAAATACAATATAGCCCCATTTGAAGCTAACTCACTGACTGACTCGCTGATCTATACTAATTCTAAGAGATTTCTAACCATGATAGAAATTTTTGGCATTCGACGGGGAATTGCTTGAGTCCAAAGTAAAAAAAAACAGCTTTTTCATTGCAATCTTACGGAAAATCGGAAAAACCTCCCAAACCTACGTTTTTCTGTTCTAAGCATGCTAGGAAGATATGATTTTCATCAATCAACTTGAAATAAAGTCAAATTAACAGAAAAGTTCGAAAAAATTCAATATCTACATCACAACCCCCAGAAAATGGGAAAAACCCCTAAAAATTACTCTTTTTTTCTTTACAAGATTCTTCTTTTCTGTGACGCGGACCATCACGGAAGTCAAGAGCCCTCTTGCGAACCAAAGTTAGTGTTTTTCTATAAAAATATACTTTCATAATTTCCTGGATACTTTAAAATACAACTGTGGATACTTTTATCCTGTAATAACTATGATTTATGGTTATACAAGATAGAATTTTTTTAAATTATTATAAAAATATGTGGCAAAATTTATATTAAAATGATTTTAAAATAAAATATTTTCACTGCTTTTCCTATTTTTCTAAATCAATAGTAAACGTAGCAAACGCAACCATTAGCCAGACTGATAAAACGTAGCTTTTCTTAATTTGTGTATTCATTAATTGGTGGAAGCGCAGATAAGTGAATTAAATATACGATAAGATGTAGGCATCATTCATATGTACCTTGAATCTTTGGTATTTTCTCGATAGATATTTCCATTTACTAGACAACATTTATTTTGAAACGAGGGTATGGTATTTTATGAGAATGCAGATAGGCTATAGATTGATTGTCAATGTGGTTTTGATTTCAAATTAACTCAAAATCAATTTATTTTTGCAAAAAAGGGTAAAACATTTTGATTGACTATTTACAGGTTGACCATTGAAATTTGACGAATCTGATTTTTTAAGTATTACGGAAGTATTATAAATATTTTTATTACATTATTTTTGGTGAAGTATTGTTTTATATTGCGAAAACCTACACGTAACACGGGTCAGTCGTGTGTACATGACCACGTGCTAAAATTTATTAATTTGTTAAACAGACGATTAATCAGCAAATTCCGATAACATATAGTGATTCCATATCAAAATCAACATTGAAAATTCAACTATTGCAGTGTACCTAATGTTTATTAGAAGCTAGACAAAGCTGGTTTCATTCGATTGCCTTGTCTAAGACTATTTAGAGGGTAAAATCACAATTATTTGTGAATTTCAGATATATAAACCTCAAATGATAACCAGCAGTATTTCTTGAGACTTGTAAGTAATTGTTTCAATTTTTCAGTTCAATTATAAGAAGTAGAGATTTTTGATGTTTATAATTTTCTAAACTATTCTATTTATTCAAAAGTTTAATATCTCGAAACTTTTGTTACAAAAATATTCGTTTTCGTTGAAACATTCGTTAAAATGTTCATAAAAATTCTCTTGCAACACAATTTCTACGAATTTGCATTATATGATGATTACCATTATTGGTGAACTGGATTTCGTCTCGAATGATCCATCCAAATCATATTATAATAAAAATAATCAAAAATATATAACTCAAAAATAAAAATACTCAAAAATTAACATAAAAACGAATTGTTATTTTGAAAAATATTTGAAGAATTGGAATTTTTATATAATACTTACATATATAATTTACAAAACCATTTTAAGAACAAACCGTGGCAGTTATGGCCCTTAGAAGATAGACCAATCACTTTCTGATTACATAAATTATCGTAAAGTATCTGCTGCATTTAATGCTATAAAGCGCATAAAATTAGAAATAGGGAGACAAAATATAGTTAACTGCATAATTTGTACATTTTGCTGTACAAACTATGATTTCCACCATCTGTCAAAATTTGGTGGTAGCTCAGTTTCTACAGGAACTATCGCACTCTAAAGGTTTTGGCCATAAATAACATTATCGCATGCTAAATCTGTTTTAACATTTCGATAAAAAATATGAGCACAAACTTTGAGGTTAAAATCAAAATCCAACAGGCCCATATTAAAAAAAATGGAAAAAGTGGACTCAATATACGTCTCTGCTGACGAATATCTAAGCTTGCAAGAGAATGATGGTAGAAGATCCAGAAGGCAGGAGATCCGTGGAAGCCCTGGAAAGAAATGGAGGAATAAACGTAAAATATTGGAAGACTGAAGAAGCTGCTAAGCAATAGTGGACGAGTGGTTTTCAAGAATCTAGGGCTCTCCATGAGCTATAGGACTACCTGATAATGATAAATCGTTCCAATTCAATTTGTTCATTTTTTTTTAAACAATACAATCACTGTACAGAACATGTCATAAAACAGAGATGAGGAAAATGAAAGGAAGGGCAAGTATACATTTATGGTTGACTTAGTCTTCTTTATCTTCAGAAATTTTCGAGCTTGTTCCTGTGCTTTCGTTAGTTTACGAATATTCGGCTCTCTACGGTATAAATAGTAATTAATTGTCAAAATATTTAATTGTATAATAATTTTAGTGATAATAATTAATTTAATAGTTAAAAAAATGCAAATAACGTTTTTGTAAATAACTATTCTTATTATTTATTTATATTATAATCTTTATTGAAAGCATTCTTACTGGTACATAACCTATAGGTATATTTATTTTCTACATAAAATCATCATTTTTAATATGCAAGAATTAATTCAATAAATATTTACAGAATAATTAATGAATATGAATTTTATGATTTTTATTCTAAAATTTTTCATTTATTCAAATTCGTACTCAGTAATATTTGACGCATGTTCAGAGCCCCCGAGAAAATCTATCATGACTACCGAACGGTTGACGGAAGTGCTGACTGGTTAAGCTAAAGATATGCTATTTTTATTCTGATTTTCGGGTCGATAACTATAATTTTCTATCTAAAAGTAATAAAGTATATATGTTGTATAGTACATATATTTATTATAAGTATTTTATTAGTATAGTGTTTTTCAAGATTATGTATTTATGCATACTTAAGTAAAAGTGGTGAACGTGCGCGTGCGCAATGCATTAAGAAAAAAAAACTATATTATTATGTTGTACCAATAATGGATATAAATAAATGGATATAATTTTTTTTTTGTATTATTTTTGGTTAGTAAACACGCATTGTCTTCTGTAAAATGTAATGAGTACCAAATAAAAATGACTGGATCCGAAATGAGTATTTACTATAATGGTGTAGGCTAAAGTAGTTTTATTTGGTATACATTGTAGTATGTAATATGTTAGAAAATAAAAAATAAAATTTTTACTTTTGATGTGTATTTATTTGCTTATTTATGTACTGGGTGGATTGGAATGTATTTGAAATGACAAGAATTATCTGTTGAAATAATAATAACATACTGCAAAAAAAATTTGATGACCTATAATATTGAAATACCTAATTGAAAGTGAAATATTCGGGATCGTATTCCCTTTACAAATCAGTTATTAGGAATTTCATTGATTTTACGGAATCTAAGCTTTATCTAAATAAGTCCATACTTTGTGTGTCGCTACCCGTTCTTTCACCTTTGTCAGTTCAGTTTCATTATAAAGTTCTTTCTTCAGTTCAGGTCTTTCACTCTGGCTTACTGTTCAGCCCCGTGCTGCCCCATATGGGTAGAAATCTGTTCATTTATAGATAAAGGTAAGCAATCGAATACCATATAGACACAGATGAAATACCATTTTAATAAAAAGGCAATGGTAGGTTGGGGCTCATATTTTGAGGCTAAATAAGATTTAATTGAAATACTTCATCGATGTGAACGTTCCCTACGTTTTCTAAACATTTGATGAAACCAGAAAAGACCTTTCCCCTCATTCACATTCTTGCAAAGTATCCTTGCCACTTTAAGCTGCTAAAGTTATTCAAAGTGAAGCACTCACTACTAAACTCTTGTCTTACTTATATCATTGCTATGGCTGACATCGAAGTGGCAACAGCTACTGCGATAGCTCTCTGTGCTTAGATTTTAAGAAATTTACTGTTACCAATAACACCAGAATGTTTCTATAAGCCATAATAGATGCTGAACTATACAAGTTTTCACGAGAATGTGGAGATGAGACTCCTATGTACTCGGCTGGGTTGCCTCGCGTTTTCTTTTACTCGGGTAAAAAAAAAAACCACCTTCTTAGTGAAGTCAGGCAAATCGAGATGATGACAAACGAGACGCCAAATGTATCTCCTCCACATTCTCTTTCCTCGCCGGACTTTGTTCTACTTCACAAGAATGTGGAGAAGGAATTTGATTTCAAAGCAGAAAACTTGGCTGGGATACATCATGTTATGAATTTGGTAATCCCACTCTGTATTCAATATATAATCGATTGATTCTCTTTTGTCTGTAAGAACTTACCAACCAGTAGAGGAGTCCCCATCAAAATCATCTTATAACATACACGCAGGCATTAAACGATCGAGATGTAAAGGTATTATTATTATTATTATAAAATAAAATATATGTACTACTATATTACGCTTACCGCGCGCACGATTGGTTGAAATCACTGCTCACAATCCAAACGTAGAGAGTATGCTTCTGTATGCATGCCAAACCATATTTGACATTTGATATCGAGTCAACTCTTGAAACTTACATCTACTAATTTGGTTTCAAACCAAATTCGTTTTACACACATACATACATACTTATATACAGACTATAATAATATAAAAGGCCTATATAGGCCTTATATGTGTGTCTGTGTATATATGTGTTTATATACACATTCTTGTGCCGAAAAAATCCCAAATAGGAGAATAATAATAATCAGTAGTCTTAGAGTCTTGACTAGTTAAGCCAATACCAATATATGTTGTGTTTTATTTGTGTTGCTGACTTCAAGATGGACAATGCGCGCTTGCATATTATATATTTTGTTATATAGGGGATTTTGTTTTTTTTTTTTACTTTATTTTTAGTGATTTTTTTTTTATGTTTTGTTGCAAACTTCTCTCCGTCGATTCGGACAGTCAATTTATTTATTGGACGATGTGTTTCGCGTATATGAATTTAAATTTTTACAGTTAGGATATTAAATTACTACTTGTTTTGTTTGAAAATAAATTTTAGTAAAAAAGAAAGAAAAAAAACATGCACACACACACACACAAACAGAAATCGAATACAATTTCTTTTTGTATTGTTTTGTATGCCTTTGTATGGATCGAATTGAGTGAGCAACCGTTTGTTGCAATACCTCATTTGGAATTTCACGAGGAATAATTTTATAATCCTTAGAAAACCGTTGTAAATAATAGAATTTTTTGAATAATGTAATAATTCAGTGCTAGTTCTTTGGTTGATTTTATAACTCGAATCGTATTCCAGGACTAGACTTCTATTTTCTTGAAAAGTTTTGATAATCAGAAACGTCCAGTAATCGGAACACGGCATAGATGTTATGTCCTAACTTCTTTGGTTAGCCAAACAGGTCACAACCCATTTCGTACGCTAAAGATACTTACGTGATGCGTAAAAAGAGTATTTATCATGCATATACTAAACAAAATATTAATAATATTGATTTATGACTTATTTAGTATTCCGTGTAACAAAACAATAGTGCAATAATCATTTACTAAAATGATTAAATTTTATTACTTAGTCATTGGTTAATTGATTTGTAAGTTTTTTCTGTAAGAAAATATACAGGAGAAGGTGTACTAGTGTACCTAGAATTATATTAAAATATCACAATGAAAATTATTTATATTTAAAGCACTGTTTTCAATACGGCGGAATTTTTTCGAAAGTTTACATATTAAACCATTATCGATAAAAGCGTGTTAATCTTGATATATGAGGTTTGATTCAGGGTGCAATAGCATAATGAACCACGGGTCACACCATAATGTACCTGAAATCGCCCCTAACCGATTTTAAAAGTAATTATTGCAGAAAATCGTAGAATAAATTGATCAAAATTGGGAACTAAGGCATTATTTATCTCGTGTTTTAAACGGTCAAAATTTCTGCAACTTTGAGTTTTGAAGGTAAGCCCTATTCTTGGTCTGTGAAAAAAAAAATCGTTTAATTCTGTCGAAAAGTGGGTTACACTGTAATTCAAGCAAAGGAACTGCAAAAACCATGCTGGGGAAATACCTTTATTGAATACAAAACCACATTGACAAGCAACTGTAGAATGAATGTACATAATTGAGTCTAGGTACAATATCTTACCCTATAATTTTTATTGGATTTTGTCGATTTTTACTTACATGATAATTTTTGAATATTTATTTGTATTATTTTTAATATCTGAATATTCTTTTATAGTAAAGTAAAGTTACCACGATATAAAGCTTTGCGTGTGAACAGAAAATATTTATTCTAAGAATTCAGAAATATTTGAATTCTAATTTTGGTTTCCACAGTTAAAACATTATGGGAACGGGATATTTCTAAGCATTTGATGTAATTTTTATCAATACACTAAAATACTAATTTGCTAAACTAGAATCTTATTTATTAATGATAAACTGAGCCGGCGAACTTAGTACCGCCTAACAAACGATTCTATATTTTTTTTTAACACTTATTCTACTATTCGGGACACCGGGTCAGCTAGATTAGAAATTTGTACCATTTAGATTTTGTAATATTATAGATGCACAGCAGACGTTTACATTTCAATTGACATTTTACCACAGACAATTTACATTTTACCATAGACAATTTGTTTTTGAGTAATGTTACAATAGTATCTATAAATATTGACATTAATATTTATATGATACTAAAGCCACTCAATTGTTTTGCTTTCCCGGTACTTACACCTCTACTAACATTTAAACTTTATGGTATGGTGTTAAAGTTTAAATTGACTTTTAATTATTATTACGAATCTTCTGGGAATATATGGGAATGGGAATATAGAAAAGTATTGTTTATAAACTTTTTCAGGCAATTTTTTTCTCCGTTAGAACCATCGTCGTTCTTCAAGGTATATTATAAAAAAACAATTAGCGAAATCGGTTCAGCTGCTCTCGAGATTTGCTCTTAGCAATACATTCAGCGATTCATTTTTATATTATAGATATTCAGGTAGAAAGAAAATCGGAAAATTGTTATCAGATTCGATATGCTACAAGTACGGAAGAAAAAAAAAATTTTGGTGGTTGAAAACTTTTCTTAATTATTTTTAATAATTGCTATTTTTATACTTTTGGTTTCAATATCTATCGTCAAGTTTCGTCGACGTTTTTAATCCTTAACGTAGATACAATATGTTTCTCGATTTGTATACCATGTATATATGAAATATACATAGTATATTAAGTTTCGTCCCAAGTTTGTAACGCTTAAAAATATTGATGCTACGAAAAAAATTTTGGTATAGGTGTTCATAGAATCACCTAATTAATCAATTTCCGGTTGTCCGTCCGTCCGTCCGTCTTTGGACACGATAACTCAAAAACGAAAAAAGATATCGAGCTGAAATTTTTACAGCGTACTCAGGACGTAAAAAGTGAGGTCAAGTTCGTAAATGAGCATCATAGGTCAATTGGGTCTTGGGTCCGTAGGACCCATCTTGTAAACCGTTAGAGATAGAACAAAAGTTTAAATGTAAAAAATGTCCTTATAAAAAAATAAAAACTTTTGTTTGAAATATTTTTTTGTAAACATCACTGTTTACCCACGAGGGCGTTAATTAGGTGCAAATTTTATAGTATGTATTAATATAGGAATATCAGTTGTGTGTGTGTCTATTTAAAAGTGAATATCTTTTGTTATTTACGTGACGTCAAAAAAACAAACGACTGCGCATCAACACTGACTATACATGGTATTTCAACAATTAACTCAGTCAATTGTTTGTTTTCACTTGTTTATTTTCGAATTAGCTTTTAATCGAAACAAAAAAAAAATCAAAATCAGCCAGGCAGACAGACACACACACATAGCAGTAAAATTTATGGCAACTCTTTTTTTTTTGCTCGGGGGTTAAAAATTAGGGTTATATTTATAATTATATTTGTACTACATGACCTAAAAAAGTATTTTTGGCAGATTTAATCTTCTGACTTCACAATATTGAAGTTGTTCATATAAATTAAGCTTTAGATCTATAATAGCGCACATAATATAAAAACGTTTTGTATAACTTCATGTTTTTGAAGTATAATTATTAGTAAATCGATAATGATCACACAACCAAACACAACAAGGGTATTTTGGTGAACATGTTTGAAATAATTGAAATCACAAATATCCAATAAAACACAAACATACAATTGAATATTAAAATATTAATGACTTTTTAGTTAAAAATTAACACAAACATTATATTTTTATATACTTAGAGTTATTGTTTTGAATTTATAAAATGGTTTTTTTGTTCCGTCTGTCTGTTCGTCCGTCTAGTCATGATGTTGTTGTTGTTCTTTTGTTTTTATAAAATTTTTTTTTACATACATGTAGAATAGGGTATTATCGTTAGTCAAAAATAAATCATGAAATTTGAAAAAAGTTAAAATTTATGGAAAAATATACTTAAATATTCTGATTTCGAGTCATAAAAGTACATTTTTATTTTAAAATATTAAAATTAAAAATCGTAATTTTTAAACTGTATATCACGTGACCTAAAACGCGGGTAAGCCTTACTGTGATGTCATAGCGATATGAGTCATAGACCATCAGTTAGTTCAATGTAGACAGTTGGGTATAATATATACATAGACAATAAGTATTTATATTTATATTATAATCAGATGTCTATGAATATATCTGTCAAACTTATTTGTGTTATTTCGTATAGTGATACCCATATTACGTCATCAAATTGGATGCCCGCGTTTTTGACAGTTTAAAAAAGGTTTAAAAAATTTAATTTAAGTTTTTGGCAAGAAAGCGTGTGTATTTTTCCGCAATAAATTTTTGGTGGCTTTTTATTAGCAAAATCAACATTTTGAAGTAGTTTTTCAAAAATAGTCGAATACCCTATTATTAATATTTTTTTAATGGTCCTTAGAGTTGAAATAAAAATGATAACAAAAATTAAAAATTTTCTTTATCAATGAATCACATATTTATACATCTTTTGTGAAAAATTCATAAGGATTCTCTGCGTACGATTTATATTTAATGTGCCCTTTTTTCGATAAAAAAATTGACTTTGATAGTTAATTTCTCCTAAATCTCCCCAAGAATCAATATGAATTATATTGTCTATTGGAATAAATACGTTTTTACACAAAATATTATATTATACTTTTTTACAATGTGTCTGAAATATTCAATATACTTACTTCTATACATGCAATCTTGAACGATTCAACTAAATAAAATTTAAAATATTTTAGAAATTTTTCATCAAAAAGTATTTACAAAAAGCCTTAAGGCTTCAAACATGTATATATGCAGTGTATATTATATGTATATAAAAATCATTAACACATATCATGCATTTATTGAATGAACGAATACTTGCCCATATAATAGAACCTTGATGCCCAAATGTATTCTAGTTATATTAAAAAGGTTATCAAATAAATGAATCATAAAAAAATTTTTTTTTATAACTTCATTTAATATAAAACAATAAAACAATATATTATAAATGAGAAAGTAAGCATGTTTGTTTGTTTGTTTGTTACGCTTTCACGATAAAACTAGCGAATGGTTTTTAATGAAACTGTACAGCAATATAGCCCATACTTCAGAATAACACATGAGATATAATTTATAAAGATATATTAATAAAAATAAAAAAAAAATTAATTTAATTTGACATTACCATAAATTACAGATTTCTGTAAAAGTAGTCATTTGACATTACCATAAATTACAGATTTTTGTAAAAATAGTCAATATAAAATATTTCACGGCCATCTTTTCTGATATACTCAATGAATAATTACGACTATTATACATTTAAAAAAATAGAAAACGATACAAATATTTTACCTGAGTAAAACAATCCTTACCATTTTTTCGAGTGTTATGGAAAGGGGAAAAGCGAGAGCACTCTTTATCAATCTTTACTTTTAAACCCAGCGAAGCGGGTGAATATCACTTTAGTTTCATATAAAACAATATACTCCAACAATTATTTTTATTTTTTTTCTTATTAAATTTATTCAAAAATGATAATTATTTGACATTTGAAAAAATGACAAAACTTTTGCATTTCTAATAAAAATTTGTACATGTTCATTTTTTGTATTATTTTTTTTTTTAAATTATTATTTAAAAAAAAAAAAACTTGCAAAATTGCACAGGTAATTTTCAATATTTAATATAAAGTGAATATTAATTAATTGTTTTTTTATTGGCTGGCTTAATTTATACTTCCTTGTACTCTAAGAAAAGGAAGTGTTGAGTGATTGTGGAAAAAAATTCGTTGTCGTGTTTTTAATCGAAAAAATCACTTTGAGCAATTCTGAATCTTTTTTAGGTCATTTCAGAGTGACATATGTGCGTATGTATGCATGTTTGTATTTGTTTTGTACAAAGTAGGTAGAGGAGACAACTGAATCGATCTTAGCGCTTGAACTAAGTATTTTTTTAAATATTAAAACATGAATTTAAATGGCGATAAAAATAATCTGGGAGTGAAAAGAAATTTACTTGTAACAAGAAACATCATTTGGCACAGTTGAAAGCTATGGGAAAATAAGGTCACACTTACAATTAAATTTTCTTAAATATAGTTTTTAGTATCGCGGAATCCATTTTGACCAAATTATAACCGTGCAAGGAAGTTGTGTGGTGCAAATATCAGTTTTTGTATCTAAAATCGATTTTTGTGTGTTGTCAAGTCATAATAATATTGAATATTTAATTAATATATCACCAGGATATTAAGATATGTAGATGATGCTTCTTACGTCATTTCTATTTTTAATACCGTAATTTTTCCATACTCTTGATGTAACTTTTTTCTTGTGTGTGAATACGGTAAAATATGAAGTAAAAACTTATTATTTATTTTTTTCTTTCCGCAAAATTGAAAATATTCCTCAGTAAATGTCATTAACCAGTTAGATGGCAAGTTTCCATTTTTTTTAGATATACGCTTAACCCGCCAGCACTCGCGTCAATCGTTCTGTAATCTTTAGATGCGTTCGGTAATATACCGATTTGAAGTCATATTGGAAATTTCATATTTTTAAAGTTGAGTTTTTATCTTCACTACATAGTATAAAACAAAGCCGCTTTTCACTGCCTGTACCTATACCTGCTTAGGTCTTTAAAACTACGCAACGGATTTGGATGTGATTTTTCGAATAGACAGGGATGCAAGAGAAAGGTTCATATGTATAATACATGCATAATATAGTGAAACACTACTGCTAATTTTAGAGGTTTCTAATGTGATGTTATATGTAAAGGCGTTCTGTAGTATATTAGGTATCAGCATTGCACCCGCACGAAGCCGGGCGGGTCGCTAGTTTAATAATCATTTTAGAATTTTATGTTTTATCAAGCTCAACGTCTAATAAAAAAGGTCATTAATGTAATCTAAAGCAACAATTTTTTGTAACGGGGTAATTAAGAAATCGTTCAACATCAAATTTTTGATTAAATTTTGTATACAAATTTAAACGCCAAACTTGATGTTTTTAATAATACAAATAGTACATTTAATAAGCCGGAAAATGTGGAAAAGTGGTGGAACAGTTTAAAATTTAAACAGAATTTGTTAATATTTAGTGTTGATAAATAAATTAATCACATATAATGCAAAAATTTTCAGTTTTTAATTTCAAAATATAAATATATATAATAATAATAATATAATTATGACTATAATTAATTTTGTGTTAATTAAAATTGTTCAATAAATAAAAATAAGAATTTTGTTT
This sequence comes from Chrysoperla carnea, assembly GCF_905475395.1. NCBI lineage: Eukaryota > Metazoa > Arthropoda > Insecta > Neuroptera > Chrysopidae > Chrysoperla > Chrysoperla carnea. The sequence goes on along the minus strand of NC_058337.1, from coordinate 121,303,525 downwards.
GAAATATGTGACCTTGTATTGTTCACAAATTAAATCATTAATAAATAATAAATAAATATTATTATATTAGATTATTATTGTAATAGAAATATAGACTGAGAAACACTGATACAAAATTACAAATCAATTGGTTTGAGGAAAATCATTTTATTATTCGACATCTGGAGGATTAAAATAGAACTACGATAACTGATTTAAACTAGGTTTCAGAAGGTATTGAATAAATAGAAATCATATTTGGAAATCAAAGTAATTTACAACAAGTGTCAGAATGAACGATATCAGTTAAATCCCACTCTTTTCATGGTGTAGTTATTACATACTACTTTCCTTTAATCATTGATATTATGTCTTTCATGAAATTAATTAGCATAAAAGGAAATTTTATGACATTTTCCCGAGGATTGAAAACCACCGTCTGTTAGTTATCTTTGCGCCACTATAATGGGTATGTGTTGGGAACGCTGATTTTCGTCAATGATCGAAGGAAATAATTAATTAACTTAGACAGCAGCAAGTTAAATAACGCACTAAATTAGACAGTATCAAGTAAAATAACTGTTACGATTAAGTCTCAATGACTAGCATTGTGACCACCATTTTTTCATCATTTTTCCCATTGGCATACTATAACAAATTATTTGACATTTGGAGTCAACGTCTCCCAGACTAAAAAATTTCTTATATTTAGTATAAAAAAATTAATTTTATTTCAATTTTTTTAATTTTATTTTAAGATTTCTTATTCATTGACTTCTAATTATTTTTAATTCTTAATTTATTTGTTAATATTAATTTTTTTTAATTCCATTACAATGTCATAATGTGTATCAAGTGTGTCCCAGAAATATCGCAAAATTAAGCAACATTTCAAAAACAAAAGAAGGTTTTAGAAGATCAAACTATATAAAAAAGTTATTCTACGGTCGGAATTTTGATTTTAATAAAAAAAATATAATATTCCTGCATTGAATTTTTCATGGATCAATACAAAATTAACCAATTTTAATGAAAAACCATTGATTTCTACTAAAACTACTTTCTGCGTTAATTTTAAAACCCCTGGTATTATTCATTCATTTATATAAAAAAGGTATCTTAATTTTTGGGCATTAGGTAGATTTTTTAGAAAATTAATTATTTTTATTAAATTTTCTTAGAAATTTCTTGCCTGCTAAGGCTTCATCTTCTTTTTGGATTACTTAACAATTAAAAAAATTCCACTTTAGCTTGTGATATTTCAGCTGAAATTGCGCCGGGATATTTCCCTTGATTCGACTTCGCAGAAACACGTCGTGGTACCTTATCGTAGTAACTGGCTCATAAAAAACCATAATTAATTTTGAGGTACTATTTTACTCATGAAAAAAATTGGCCTAAATAACATAAATTTAGCGGGGAATGTTTTTACTTTTTCTTTTGGACGTGGAGTAAATTAAAATTTTATCAAAATAAATATTGATAACAATAAAATTTTATACAAATATATTTTAATTAATGATTATTATTAGCTACTGTTTTTCGTTTAAATTAATTAATTGATGTAAAAAATTTATTTTATAATTTTTTTTTTTTTCATTAAGTATTTATTTTTTTCTTAACTGATCAAAATTTAATATAATTTATTAATAGTGATAAAATGATTTATTAGCTATATAATTATGTCAAATTTTTATATTAGCAATTAATTTAATTTGGCTGTAAAATTAAAAAAAAACTAAACATAAATAGATATTAACAAATTATTGAAATAATATATAATTAACAATCGTTAAATCAAAATTAATATCACACCAATTTAATTGATGTATTTAAAATTATTACAGTTTTTTTTTATACAGGTTGTTTTCTAAGTATCTAACTCTACAAAAAGTTGTAATTCGCAGTTTATTCGAGCTACTCATGAAGTAATATTAATTAGTAACCACAAAAGTCTTAGAATAAAATGTGAAAGGATAATTTTTTGATAAATTTGTATCATACAAAATATCAATAATATTCGAAAGACTTTGATGTTTAAATTTTTATGCAAAATTTAGTAAACAAACATAAATAATACATAATTTACTTTTATTCAAATGGCAAAAACATAAAGAATCACAGATATTTCGCCTCATTATGTAGACCAGTTTCTCCGTAGCCCAAAAATAGCCATAGAGATTGTTATTTTTTTGTTACCAAATTACAAATTACACTAGGTACGGATAAAATTTACAAAACTAAAACAAAACTATTAAATGATGTCAGAATTTTTGCATATTTTACGGCAAGAAAAACTGTTCTATATGTATATGAAATTCTCGACGCTTTATGAATATCGGTTTTCTACAGCTTTTGTTTAATTTCACTTGTATGTTCTGAAATTTTGCCATCAATATTGCTTGAACTGTAAGTGGGTGACACACACACGTTCGGTTCTCATGACAATTTCATTAATGGTAAGTATATCTAGATTTTCCCATCGTTTCCACCATATTTTATATGTATTTTTTAGTTATTTTTTGGAGAAAAGCTTTTATTTTATTAAAAATTAAAAAATTTCTTTTCTTGTAGATCACTCACACATGACCGTGTGCAAACGCCTCCAAGCGATCCTAATCATCGTTGATATTTTAAATTGAGCGCGTCCAGCTTCTGCAAAGTCATGTAAGATGAGTGATACATAAGAAAAATTATTATTTACTTTGTAGTACAATAAAAACTTGCCGATATATTTTGGAGTATAGTCGATATATTTTGGAGTTAAATCTTTAATATGAGCGATGTTAAAAAATACAATTTTTTCAATATTTATTACTTATCTGATAATAAATTGAACATTTCAATTTATATTCTTAAATCGTTAAAATTTTTACTTGAATAATTCCATTAATTTTTTGTGGTTTATTAGTCTTCAAACTTAAAACATAATCAATGAATAATGATAAAATAATATACAATTGACTTGTTAATTTTTCATATAATATCTTTTTATTATGGCATAATTATTCATATATTCTTTTATTCATATTGTTTTATTAATTATTCATATTTATTTTATCATTTTTAAAATATTTTCCTTAAAGACAAGTTTTTACAATAGAAACAGTAACTAACACTCAACATATTTGTTTTATAAAAACTATTTTACAGTTGTTTCAAATTTTTGAAGAGACTTTACGATATGATGTTTAGTGTCTTCTGATGCACCCTGTATAAGATATTTGTTTAAGTAGAAGTATGATAATCAACTTGGTCTACATATAATATTTCGCCCATAATAATTTTTATGGGTGTCAAGGTAATAATAAAAAGATACATGTTTTTTTATAAATGAGCAAAAATTTGTTAAATTTGTTTATAAAATTTTTGTCTGTATATGAGCAAAAATTTGTTGAAAAACAAAAACAATTTTTTATTACGTAAGTGTCGATATATTGATTAAGTATTGCAATTAATATTATTTTAATTAGATTTCATTAATTTTTTGTGGCTAAGAATTGTTCCATTCATAAATTGCATATTTAAGCCTTCTATACATTGTTCTACTGAAAATAGTAAACAAATTTGTTGAAGGTAGTACGAACATGGCAATTTCAGATGAAGGGTTGTAATTATTTGCACCTTATTTTCAACTGTGATGATGAATTTTGTTATAATTTCTTGGAAGCTAAATAATTAAAGAAAATTTGCAATTTTTGATATTTTGAAAATTACTCCAGATATCGAAAAATTTTATTCTTACTTAGTTTTATATTGTCAAATTAAAAAAAAGTTCTCAATTTGTGTCCCCATTACCGTGCTCTGACATCCTTAATTAGTCGGGCACAAGGAATTTTTTTGTTTTCAATTATTTATTATGGTTTTTACTTTAATTTAATTAGTTTTTTTTTTAATTTTCACCGACTAGTTTTAGACACATTTCCACCGACTAGTTTTTATTTAAACACGAAATCATTGAGAAGTTTTTCAAATTTTTTCATACTTTTTGATATTTTGCAAATATCAAGTTAAAAGAGACGCCAAATAGTATAAGACACAGAAAGGTTACAAATAATTTAGTCACTTTCATAGAAATGCCGGAATCGGTTACGTCCTAGACCGAATATCTAGAGGACACGGGTTCGAGTCAGAATTAGAAGATCGAAAATAAACAAAACAATATTAAATTCAATATATTTGTTATGTGATGCGTGGGATTGATTTATAATGTGAATTTTGTAAAATTTTAATGCATTTTAAAAAATTGCTTTTCAAATGTCATTGACGAAATTTTTTATGATACCTATCTAATATCCAATGAATTTACATTATGCAGAATTTAAAATAGAACTTAAGCCGGCGTACATTTTTTGAAGTAATTTGCAAGAATTCAAAAATTTTTAAAGTCGTAACGGAAACTTCGGAATTTGCCTGTCGACTAAAATTGATTAATGTATCCGAACAAATATCGAGAGCCAAATTTTCATTAGTTTTTCTTTTCATCGTCATTCTAAAATAATGTCAGTTATAAAAATGACTTTCTCAATAGTATGTGTTTAGGCTATCTACTCAAATTTTTTACTTGGCTGGCTTTCTATCTAAAATTTTTAGATACGAAAACAAATTATTAATCCTTATATTAATGATAATAATTAATCTTTAATATATATATAATTAAAATAAAGGTGCATCCGACCTTAAAAATTTTGTTTCTTCCATTCAAAAGACATATTTATTACGTATCTAACAAGATGCAATTAATCAATGTAAAGTTTGGTATTTAAGTTTATTAAAAATCATCACTCTATGGAATGCAAATTTATTGCTTTATCGTTCTGGCAAAAAAATTAGGAACCATACCGGATTCTAAATACATATTTTTGATGATTTCTGATCGAATTTCTTAGAAATTATGTAGGTTTATTAAAACATTTTCCGGATTTTTTACGGAACTTTTTTGTCGATCCTTTTGCAGAATTTTTCCACAGTATTCTTGCCACCCTAGGCACGTGCCTACAGTACCTGTACCGTAAAACCGGGCTATTAATCGATAACAACGTGTCAACCATATTAAGAAAATACTTTTATAACAATCTTACATCAGGTTACACGAAGATTTATACGGACTTTGAGGCTTGGTAATACTTTTACTACAAATCAACAGGTTACAAAGAACCCCGCAATATTAGATAGGAAAATGACTTTCTGTGAAACTTTTTCTAATCCGCCCCGAAATATTGTTTGGATCATTCTAATCAAAACCTCTCACGGCAACGAATATATTACAGCACAAAGCTACGAATATATAACAGTTTCAGTATATGACTAGGAAAATGGCTCTCTGTGAAGCTTTTTCAAAGTACCCCCAAAATGTTCTTCTGATCCTTCTGATCAAAAATTCTCACAGCCACAAATTTAGTAGTTTTCGAGCTTCGATCCAAGCTACACACACACATTATATTTATAGTACCTATATGACTAAGAAAATGGCTTTGTGTGAAACTTTTTCAAGCCGCCTCCAAATTGTTCTTCCGATCGTTCTGATCGAAAGCTCTCACGGACACAAAATTTCTGAACGAGTAGTTTTCGATCTTTGGGTAATATCACTATAATGTATGTGTAGCTCAAGAGAGCTTTTGATCAGATCGATTCGAAGAACATTTTAGGCTGTGTTAGAAAAAGTTTCACTGAAAGCTATTTTCTAATGTAATATTGCGGGGTCTTTTATATCAGGAAACGAAAATTTCATATTCCTCTTTGCAGCATTTTTCGATTGTAAATGTCCAGTAAAATTTAAAATCGGTCAAGTTGGCTCATTTTCTTGCTTCAAACTCAAAGAGAAGTGTAAAGTATTGCTGGAATACTTTTGAGACAGTAAAACAACCAAAATCTCTCAATATCTTTAGGTACTGCCTATTCGTTTGAATAGAGTAGTAAGTTTTGTAAACACACAATATAAGTAATAAAATGATTATTTCATATTCTGTTAGTATTACTATACTAAAAATATATAATATAGTATGCAAGAAGTATGATGTGTGTTTTTATTTTTGTGACGTTATTCAGAATATTTCCATAACCTGACATTGCTGTTTTAATGTTCTATTACCATTTAAGAATATGCAAATCAAGTTAAATGTAAAACTAAATATAATTTATATAGGGGAAGGTGTTGTATCTAAAATTCAAATTTATGAATTGCAAACCCATGCAAAAATTTTTCGGGTGAAATGACCCACCAGAAATAATACTGAAAAAGATGCTCCTATACACATGAACTATAAGCCCATGTTGAAAAAGATGCTCCCATATGGAAAAGTAAGTTTCAGCATTATAGCGTCCGTTTTTGTGCGGTACAGGTGAGAATATCAATGTCATACTCCTTGATGTCTCATTCCTGCAAGATTTCAAGATTTGTGTAAGTATTCGAAACGAATCACACAAATGCCGTACAGAAATAAATCCGGTAACTTCGGTATTGGAATTTTTTTGATCTCCTGTCATTTTCCGAAGCCCTATGATTTATTTCTGTTCGGCAATCATGTAATTCTCTTCGAACACTTATGTAGAGTTAGTATCCATTAATGCTGTACATATTTGCTGGTGCAGGAGTGAGACACCAAGGTGAGTGACATTGATTTTTTCACCTGTACTCACTTGTACCGCGCAAAACTGTTGCCATGGTGTTAAACTTACTTTTACATGTAGAAGTAACTTTTTCAATATTCTTGGAAAATCATTTGACCTGAAAAAATTTGACTTATATACCTAGAATAACTCTCACCGTAATGGATTCAGTACACTCTAGGAAACAGCATCATAGCAAATGTCTTTGCTCGGCATAGTAAACCTTATCCTGAGGGAGAGTTTTTGAAGGAAGCGTAAATAATTGGAAAAGACATATTGACTAAAGATATGTTGACTAGCTACCAGTTTTTAGCCTACCTGCAGTCTGGTATAATACGCATTTCAATACAAAACGGTCTAGTAAATAGAAATATCTATACATAATCTGCAGGATGAAGGGACAAGGGAATGCTAGGTACTGCATCTTACCCTATAAATACAAGAATTACTTCAATTTTTTACTATCAATATTATATTGGTGAATTGCATACTTATTTTCATGTAATTATTACAGTAAAACATCTTGCTGTTAATAATCAAGTGACAAAATTTAGAAATTTCTAGGAGTTCTGTTTCGAATGTTCAAGTTTTTTTTTCTAAATCCTTCGTAAAATAAACAATTGAAAGTAGACCAGTCAATTCAAAATTTTCACACTCGAAGTGAGGGAACTTCTCTTTTGACATCGTTAGAAAAACAGTTGACATATTTAGGCTTTTGAAAAATTTGCTCCACAATAGTTTCATCAAAATCAATTCAGAAATTTTTCAGATATGAACTAATACGTGTAACTGACTTTGTTTATTACGTACCAAGGAAGATATAATCACACTAAAAAAATAAAATAAAAATTTTTAGCAACAAAAAATAAATCATCCGGCAATAATTTCTTTGTGAGTAATTACGCGTTGAAGTCGATGCCAATAAATTGATTTTTAGCTAAGGACATGGTAGCGTCCATCTCAAAATGTACGAAAATTATTAATTCAAATCGGTACTTTATATTTATTTTTTTTACTTTTTTGTGCATTTTTGTCGGTTGTATTTTTTGAAAAAAATTTTTATCCGTCAAAGAATTAATTACAGCAACAGTGTATTATATCTAAGTATATGAAACACGTGTTTTAAAATGTGAATCATCGATTGAGCCTACTAATTATTAAGAGACATACATGTTCTTCCAAGCTATTTTCAGCTCTTACCTTCAAAACATGTCTCATTTAATGTCAAAGCTGTAAATGTATAAAATAAATAGATATTAATTAAAAAGCTATTTATATTAAATATATTGAACCGTTTATCTGTATTTAATAACAAATAATTTAAAAAAAAAATAAGTAGTTTTAATTATGATTAAACTAATAGAAATTAAGTATTCATTAATTATATATGTATCACACGGCTAAAGTATATAATCAGAAAATTAAATAAAATAAATACAGAGGATGTCTTCGAGTTACACCTAGGAACAGCTAAGGACATTGAGAACAACTAAGGACATACGACTGCTAAAAGTACTTTTCCACGTAATTGTGCAGAGATAGTTTTCAACGACATAAAGTTGAAAAATAAAATAAAGAACCATTTAACGTTTTTGCTAGAATAAGTAACTTTGCAAACAAAACTATACAGTGTGGCTTTTTTAAGTTGGCATAAAATTGAAAATAAATATAATCGAGGAAAATACTTCAAACGAAAAATGTTAGTTTCAAAGATTTTTACACATCTTATACCGGCATCGAATTCGATCTAAGTTTACAGGTTCAATCAAAACCTCACTCTGATTCATAGCTAACATTAGACGAACACTTTCAATAAAAATGTTGTTCTTTATAAATAGGCAAACATTCTTTGTTTGAAAGATTTTTTTTGTAAACCGAATGTTTTGGACAGCAAAATTGGTATTAACAAGTGAAAACAAACAATTGACTGAGTTAATTGTTGAAATACCATGTATAGTCAGTGTTGATTTCTTTATCACATTACATATACCAACATGTGACACATACATAACTGATAATCAAGTATAGTACATATTATAAAATTTCCGCCCTAATTGTCGCCCTCACGGGTAAACAGTGATGTTTACGAAAAAGTGTTTCAAACTAAAGTTGTTTAATTTTTTATAAGGAACATTTTTTACATTTAAACTTTTATTCTATCTCTAACGGTTTACAAGATGGGTACTATGGACCCATGACCCAATTGACCCATGTTGCTCATTTACGAACTTGACCTCACTTTTTACGTCCTAAGCACGCTGTAAAAATTTCAGCTTGATATCTCTTTTCGTTTTTGAGTAATCGTGACCACAGACGGACGGACAACCGGAAATGGATTAATTAGGTGATTTTATGAACACCTATACCAATTTTTTTTTGTAGCATCAATATTTTTAGGCGTTACAAACTTGGGACTAAACTTATAATACTATGTATATTTCATATATACATGGTATAAAAATTGAGCTTGTGCGTTTGTTCATTCAATTGGAACAAAAATGATCTTTATAGAAAAAGAAACCACTTTTATGGTATTTATAGGAAATTTTTTTCGAGGAGTGCCTAGATTTTGCAGAAACAAGTATGCGAAATAACAATTTTGGGTAAAACTTGTGATACTGTTTTTGCCTAAACTATACGTTTTGCGGAAAAATGTTTCGAACAAAAAATGTTTTTTTTTTAATAAATAACGACTTTCTAATTTAAAGTGTTCATCTATTGATTATCAGCTATAGAGTAGAGTGAGCTTTTCATTGAGCTGGAAAACGAAGGTCAAGTTTAATGCCTGCGTAAGATGTGCGACTATACACTAAACATTTTCCCCGTTTTATTTTTCGTTTTTCAAGCATAGGTATGTCAACTTAAAAAAAACAGCCTGTGTATATTTAAATAAACAAATTAGGGATACCTCGAGCCTAAATAGGATATAATTGACCGTTTAGTTTACGAAAAAACAAGCAAAGATTATTTTTTGACAAATATTTAGTCTATTGCACTAATGTCCTTCCAATGAATTTCATATCGTATTCGCCACTAAATAAATTAGTGGCAATAACTAAATACAAACATATATTTGTTTCATTTTTATTAAGTCAAAGAATCAAATCATCATTTATGCTCTATTTTTTTTCAAACCTTTCTGAAGGACGCTGGGATCAGGCTATGGTAGTTGATTATTGCTGGCCTATTTTAAGAGACTCAAATAAAAACGGACAAAATAATGGTTCAAAAATAATGTAAGCTAATGTTATGTTTGCGTATAATAAAAATTGATAAGATATTTTTTACTTTTTAAATACTCTCAATCTTTAAGATACTCTCTGTATAAATATGTTAGAAGACAGAAAAATATAGAGAATTAATTATGGAACAATTACAAATTAAAAACAGATTATTTATTAGTAATTTTTATTTTTACAACAACGGGACAAGATATAAAATATTGTGGTACTGAAAGTTAAGGCGTACTACGTACGTACACAATATTACAGATAAAGCAATAATACTTGTACATATCAAATGAAACGCAATGCAATGGTGATGGTGTGACTTAAGAGAGATGTCCTTCAAAAAATATAAAATATTTTATGTGTAATAGTGTAATGTATAAAAAATGCAAAATAATTATTATTAAATATCCTCATTACAATTTGAATGTAATAATTAATTTATAATAAATTACTATGGGAAAATGTTTGTTTTTTTATTATTATTATTATTATTAATATATATAGATAGATACATGTATACCTATATCTACAATTTTTAAACATAAATTATAAATTTTATTATTTTAATATATTCAATTATCACTTTTTAACTTGCTGTAAATTATTAATAATTAAAAAGCGTTGAGGACTTTTATTGATTTCTCAGTTTCATAGTACGTATAATAAATGAGCTCGCATATCAAACGTTTGAATAAAACGATCACGTTACACATTACGGAGGTGTACCTTTATCTTAAGACTTTGATTTTATGTTATTCGGAGAAAATTGGTTATTTTAACCCGTCAGCATTCCTGCCAACCTTTCGGTAATCCTTAATCCCGTGATTTTCTCGCGCCATCTGCAAATGCGTCCAATATTTCGCGCGGTAAATATTCCTTAATTTACTGAGTACAAATTAATCATATTCATTTATTATACTGTAAATATTTATTGAATTAGACGTAAAAATATACAAATAGGTTATGTACCAGAATGCTTTCAATAAAAATTATAATATAAATCTATATATATATATAAGAATGGAAGCTGACTGAACGATCAACGCACAGCTGAAACCGCTGTATCTAGAAGCCTGAAATTTTGTACGCATGTTCCTTAAGTTGAGTAAGTGAGCACTAAGAAGGTGCTCAAAAGGGATGCGAATTTTGTATATGGAAACTGCATTTTTTTTTTTTTTAATATACAATATTTACAATTTAAAAAAAATAATCAATCTTCTCCCAAGCGATATCATAAAAAAAATTTGTTTTGGAACTTGATGAAACTCGGTAGATGGGGTAATTTTGATCCAAAAAGTATAAAAATCAGGTTAATTTAATGATTAGATGCAGAGTTTCTGAGATCTCGCAATATTTGGGTCGATTTTAGCCCGTATCTCAAAAACTATTCGACCAGTCAACAAATGCACCCGATTTTTGTACTTTTTGGGTCAAAATTACCTCATATACTGAGTTTTATCGAAATTGGGGATTTAAAAAATTTCTCGATTTTTTGGAATTTTTTTAAGAGGTCTCATTGACAAAATTGAAAAAAAAAGCAAATACAATATACAATTTTTTTTTTTCGAATTGGATGAAACTCGGTGGATGAAGTAATTTTGATCCAAAAACTAAAAAAATTAGGTTAATTTAATGATTATAGACCTATAGAAAGTTCGGTATTAGATTAGACTAATTAATAAAAAATTTAAATGGCCGTAAATCGCAGAAAATTTAATAATTTCTTGTAAGAGCGTAAAAGATAAATAAAGAATATAAATCAATTCTTTTTTCATTTTAATCAAACGATAGTCTTTGTTCTATTAATATTTGGTTGTATTTTGTGGAAATTTTATCGATTTTCTAATAAACACCATCTGGTCAAAAGTTTTGTTTGTTTGTTTTTTTTTTTTTTTATGAACAATTAAAATTGATAATTTAAATATTAAACAAGTAGTCGTGATTTATGATTACTGACAAATAATTCGTGTAAGTAATCTAATATTGACTACTCGTTCTTATGTTATTTACTATACTCATTTTTTATAGCTTTTGTAAGTTTAATGTGATATGTATTACGCCTACAATGAGTTATAACACTAATGTAGAGCATTAATAAATACGAGTGTTCCATAGTAGTACAGAGAGAAGAAAACTTCTTGGCAGTTTTTGGATTCGATGTAGGGAAATGAAAAATGTTTTTTATAGCCTTACCAATTCGAGATATGTATAACGTCGAAATATTTTTGGTTTCTTTATTCAAGTTTCGAAATATTATCATGCCAATTTCTTTTGATTTGTTCAAAGTTTTAGACCTATTCAATATTTCTTAAAAGGGACCGTTTTACCGACATTCTAAGAATAATGGGTAAAATAATTGCTTTTTTTACCAAATCCATTGCGTTTTTTAACAGCTCAAATCATCTAAATCAACACATTCATGATGGGGACCATTTTACCTATAATAAATTTACATACAGGGATCATTTAAACCAATATAGGGATCATTTCAACCTATATAGAAGGGATCATTTTACTCGTAACGACATATATGAATATCGTCAGAAAAACTGATCTTAAAATTTATTATACGCCTATCAAAACAAATTTGTTTGACCATAGATCAAAAGAGGTAAAATTAATACTTTACGAAACACGAAACACCAAACAGCTTATACATCGCCATAAGTCTTTGTTCTATGATAAATTTAACCACGTGGAAGTCATTGACAATTTCTCGAATAATTTAAGTTAAATTGAAATTTTTATAATAACCAAAGTTGTAGAACATTCTTTTTAATTAATATTAACTCGGCAAGTTATTTAATTGTCTTTATAGTTTACACCAATGTATCATAAACATCAATTACAATCAAAAGACTTTGACGTTAAAATATACAAACATAGATAATAATAAAAAGTTGAAGAAAATTAAATTTACAGTTTATTCTCTTAGCATTTTTTTTCTCCATTAGATACTTTAATTTTAACGGAAGTTACGACAATTCAATTTTGTTGAAACAAAAAATCAGCGGTAAAAATATATGCGGTAAGACCATAAAGGGGGATATGCTATAAATAGGAACAGTATACTTTAATGTTAAGGATAAAAAAAATTTCAACGAAATTTTTTAGTGAAATTTCGATGTAGAATGACTGATATTCTTCAATCGAGATGGTAGCATATGGCTAATCATTATGCTAGAATGACCAAACGAGGTGGTAACACTGTGTACATGATACAAAGTAAATGAAAGAACATCATAATAGTTCAGTTCATAAATTAAACACACTAATGCAAAATATTAATACAGATTTTTAAAGTGGGAAGTTGCAAATGATAATTTTAAAAAACTAACATAATTAAAGCTTTTTATTTTAATATATTTATAATAATATTATATAAAATCTATGAGTGTGACCTTAAACTTTACATAATCATATTATCTTGTAAAAATACATGTAGACAAAAAAAAATGTTATTTTTACAAAACGATATTACACAAAATATACAAATATATTTGGGTACTAATTTACTAAAAATATTATTATCTATGGCTAAAAATAAAAAGTAAACCAGTTATTGACAAGGTCACGTTTATCAAATATTTTCTCTGCGAAAATTCCCATAGCAATTTCTTTTGAGAGGAAAGTTGAATAAAAAAAATCAGATTGTTGGACATCGCCGTTCGCGACAATCGTTCAAAACATGGTTGGCTGAGTGTTATGTAAATAGTTGACTATCTCTTATTTCGTACGTTAAATATTCTTTAACTTTGTATATCATAACCTCCTGATAATTTTAGAAAAATTTAATTTACAATGCACTAGCTAATAAAAAGTAGTTTGATTTATTAATCATTGAATGATGTTTGAAAGTGACAATATTCGAGCAAAGAAATAATCTAAATAATTAAATTTATTTAAACTAACTTCACCAAATTTCTATTACAAGTTTTTTTTAATTTACTGAGTACGATTTACATTAAACAAACGATAGTACACGAACAAGCTCCAAAATTGCCGAAAATAATATTTTTTGGCTTACACCTTTTCTCTCGTGGTGAGAGAAATTCTTAGGAAAGATCTGAAAATTCGTAAATAGATAAAATTATATTAAGAAAGAAAAAGTTTCAACCACATATAACATTTGAAAAATAAAAGTTATTTATGTTTTAAATAGAGGATAATGCTCATAACGCGATTGCTGACGGTTTAATGTATGCAGACAAATAATGTTATATGAATATTATTATTATTATTATTATTTATTTTCACCATAAGATACAAACGTACATAGGTATAGTCAAACTATATGGGCACGACGTTACAATATGCTTCTTCAGCTCACGTTTAAATTTTGGCATGCTCTCTATGTTTTTTAACTCTACGGGTAGATTATTGTACAATTCACTTCCAATAATTTCCGGAGAGTTTTTGAACTTTTGCAATCTATAGTTTGCAATATACAAATCATTATTATGACGAGTGTTATAATCATGTATTTCATTTCTAAGTGGTAGGTTTTGATAATTTTTTTTGATAAATATTAATAGCTCGTAGTAATAAATGCCATAGAATGTTAGCAAATTATTCCGCTTAAAATGATTAACACATGATTCTCGATAATCAAGACATGAGCCGAATAATTCTTTTTTGGAGTATAAATATTCGTGTGCAATCTGAACATTGTCCCCATAATATTACACAATACTGCATGGCAGCATATAGGTACAAACGCATAATACACAGTCAATAAAGCTTCAGTGTTATGAGTTTGTTTTAATTTTTTGATATAAAAATAAGCCGTGCCTAACTTTTTACACACTGTATCAACATGTCTATTCCATTTCATACCTTCATCCAAAATTATACCTAAAAATTTCATTTCGCTTACTTGCATAATCGGATATTTTATTGATGACGTAATAATTGATGCATCAATAACTTTATTTTTAAAAACTAAAAATGTTGTTTTAGTCATGTTTATAATTAAATGATTATTTTTGCACCAATCAGCAAATTGTTGTATTACAATATTCATTTCATTCATTAAACTATGTATATTATCTGAAGATAATATCACAGAGGTATCATCTGCATACATTAATAATTTACCATACTGTATAAAGGACGGAAGGTCATTTATGCAGGTCAAGAACAATAATGGTCCAAGATTTGAGCCCTGTGGAACTCCAATGTTGACACAGAGTGGGCTTGATTTTATACCTTCAACATCCGTTATTATTTTTCTATTATGTAAATAGGACATAAACCAGGAAAGTGGAAGTCCTCTTATACCAAGACTTTCTAATTTATTTAACAAAAACCTGTGATTTACCATGTCGAAGGCTGAAGTTAAATCAAAAAATAGTGACAAAACATATTTTTTTTATCAAGTTCTTTTAGAACATGATGCGCAAATTCATTACTTGCAGAGCAAGTACAGTGTTTGGGTCGGAATCCATGTTGGCATTTAGTCAAGATGTTTTCCGTTTCTAAAAACTCAGAGAGTCTATTGTACATGATTTTTTCTAAAATTTTAGCAAATTGCGGTAGTAAAGATATAGGTCTGTAATTTTCAAGCTTCGACATTTCACCTTTCTTAAAAATTGGTTTTATCATTCTGGTTTTTAAAATATCAGGAAATATCCCACATTCAAAAGATAGATTGTAAATATAAACTAGCACTTCCGCTAATTGGGATAAGTTTTCTTTTATAAGTATAATAGGTATTTCATCAACTCCACATGAAAATTTGTTCTGCATTGATGAAACAATATTAATCAATTCTAACTTAACTACTGGTCGTATAAAGAACGATTTAATGTTAAGGCACATTAATATTTGATTTTCTACCAAATCATTATTGTGGTTTTGTCGGAGTTTTTCGATAGCAGCTGTTGCAAAATATTTGCAGAAAGTTTCTGCATTATCTTTTTTATCAGTGCATAACGAACCATCCTCACTCATTAACTTAATTTCCCCGTTATAATAGAAGTATATTAATGATTTTAAGTAAAATGTGGTAGCTCTGATGTGGTAGCTATACAATTAACTTCCTTATCATCCATCTATCTTATATTCAATAATATTTTTGGTGCTCCGGTAGACAACTATACACATATATTAAATATTTAAAACACACGAAAAACTATTAAAGAAGTAATTAATTAAAATTCTACATCATAAATTTGATACTTTATTATATTAAGTATAATTTTTTCATAATATTTTTTTTGGAATCTTTTTAAATGGTACCTATATTCAACATATTATATTATATGTACATTTAAAAAATTTGAATATTGTTAATTTTTTTTTAAACTTTTAAACTTTTGTTGCACAATTCAAATTAAGTAGCAACAATATAATAATTATACCATATAAATGTTTTAAGTTTTTATATTCTACACATTAATTCATTCTCTTTAAGAGTACATTAATCGTAACTTTTAATTGGTCCTTCAATCAAAACGAAATCATCGCAAATTTTCGTCTCCACTTTCGATCTCTTCTCATTGTTTCTCAATTCGACTGTATTTTTTTTTTATGTTTGTTGCCTCAGAACTTTTGACTGGGAGAACCGATTTTGATGATTCTTTATCTATTTGAAAGCTGATATTTCCCGTGTGGTCCCATTTCATTTTGGCCTAGTTCTGACAACGGTATCCATGAGAAAACCATAAAAGTCTTAAATTTGCATTAAGTATGCACCACATGAAGACTAATAACTCAATATCACGCCAACCAATTTCGGTGATTCTTTTTTAGGGACAAATTAGTTAGTGTACTTCAGATTCACTTAAAATCACAAAATAAAAAAAAATTTTAACAAAAAGAAAATCGACTTCAAAAGAAAAAATTTTCAAAAACAAATTAATATGCACTAAAAAGTAAAAAAATAACGATATTATAAAACAGTTAAAATTATTGTTATTTTTGGAGTCCGCGGTGTCAGCCAAGGAAACAACTCTGACAAAACAGTTTGCTACATTAACTTGGCTGACACCGACTCCTAAAATAAAAATAATTTTAACTACATTATATTATCGTTATTTTTTTACTTTTTAGTGCATATTAATTTGTTTTTGAAAATTTTTTCTTTTGAAGTCGGTTTTCTTTTGTTAAAAGTTTTTTTTATTTAAACTGACGTCCCTGCAGCCCTTGTTAGAAAATTACCCCTTCAAGGTTATGTTATATATTAAGAAATCAAGTCCATCTCTATTTTCGATGAAGAATATTAACTGCTTATGTTTCGTCTTCTGCTTTAGCTATGGTTTGACTTACTGAAATTGGTATTGCCAAGAAGACCATCGTGAATAACGTAGAGGAAGGAAAATCTAGTATCGGCCACGGTAGAACAAGGTACACCTACTTGCCCTCGCACTTTACGTATCTGTAAAATTGCTTCCTGGCTTTGCAGACATCTCCTTACAATTTGTCTGTCTGAAGATCTCGACTAGAAGAATTTCCCAACAAAATCCCCTTTTAACCCATGAATGTTATAAGTATAACGTGTCTGTTTATCTTTGTATTTCGGTATCTATGTGTGCTTGTCTGTGGTATTGCAGCTCCTAAACGGATGAAACCAACATCGATTTTTTATATATGTTTCAGGTGCGAGTTTAAGAATCCGAAACAACTAAAATCGAGACGAAGATTTTAAAATGGTGAAGTAGACTTTTTTAAAACATAGCTAAGAACACTTTCGATTAAATTGCCTTAGAAAAAAATTAAAATCGGTTCACAGGCTTAGGAACTACGATGTCACAAACGAATCGATCAACTAAAATTATTAATATTCAAAATTATTTTAGTATAATTATTAGTTTTTTCAGTAATATTTAGCGCCTAGAACTATCTTATGCTTACTTATCATGTTTACGTTCAATTTTATGAAAATGGAATGTTGGATATAATAATAATTGAAACTTAAAGAGTACCTTTTTTTTAAGTTAAACTATTTTTAAAGACTTAATTACACAGGTTTGTTGATTGTTCATATAATTTACGTATAGACTATAAATACCTTTAGTCCAATAAAAAAACAAATATCAATCAAGTGCGTCATTAATAATTTTCTGTATACTTTAATGGTTCTATATGCAAAATTTAAAAAATAATTGATTAAGGTATCGCCAGTCAAATTCTAAATTGAAAACGCAAACGCGATGTATTAAGAGGCTCTTTTTTGCTATGTTCTTTGGATCCCTTAGGGGAGTACGAAACTACGTTTTTGCAACAACAGCAAAAAAAGTTGTGTTATACTTACAAAATTAAAGTTTTATTTTTCACGTATTTCGCACACAACAAGCGTTTTTCAACTTGCTTACAAAACGTAGTTTAACACTCCCCTAAGGGATCCAAAGAACATAGCAAAAAAGAGCCTGCAAGATTTTACTGACGTAGTAACTAAAAAACGTATATATATTAAATATGGTAAGAGTTCTCGGAAAATCAGGTCATACTTTCCATAAAAATACATTTTAACTTGCCAGATTTTTTTACAAACAACGGGCGGCCTTTGGTCATTACTGATTATATTTAACCTCTCCACGAATGGACAGAGCAGCGTTGATAATAATCATTTTTAACCGACTTCAAACAAAAACGGAGGAGGTTATCAATTCGACTGTATTTTTTTTTTTTTAATGTTTGTTACCTCAGAACTTTTGACAGGATGAACCGATTTTGATCATTCTTTATCTGTTTGAAAGCTGGTGCTTCTCGTTTGGTCCCATTTCATTTTGGTACAGTTCTGACAGCGGTATCCATGAGAAAACCATAAAAGTCTTTAATTTGCATTAAGTATGCACGACAAGAGGGCGAATAACTCAATATCACTTCGATGACTCTTTTTTTAGTGACAAGTTAGTGAGTGTACTTCAGATTCACTAAAAATCACAAAATAAAAAAAACTTTTCCAAAATATATTAAAATGCACTAAAAAGTAAGAAAATAACGATAATATAATGTAGTTAAAATTTTTGTTATTTTTGGAGTCGGTGTCAGCCAAGGAAACAACTCTGACAGTTTTCTACTTTAGCTAGGTTGACACCGACTCCAAAAATAACAATAATTTTAACTACATTATATTATCGTTATTTTTTTACTTTTTAGTGCATTTTAATATATTTTGGAAAACTTTTCCTCTTGAAGTCGGTTTTCTTTTTGTTAAAAGTTTTTTTTGATACATAATAAACAATCATTGCTTGTGAAATTTGTCAAATTTTTCAATAATTATCAACTATTCTCGATTATTCGTATTTCGTAGAATCTAAACTTATTTACTAATGATACATTTTTTGGTAAAGGATCCTAATAAAAGACTATTAATAATTAATATTATTATTAATTTTGTATGCAAAATATGATTGGATTTAATTTATTTAATCAATAATAATTTTTTAATTTTATGTGCTGCAGTAGCCAAGAAAACGAATTGTAATAATTATTAGATAAATTCTAAATCATTATTATCATCTATACCTCTATATAAGTATGTAATAATATTATACATATAAAATTAGCATATTATCTATTATACTTCTAATAAATAAACTGCAACTTTGTTGCAAAAACGCATTCATTAGTTTAGTTAGAGCTCTTGCTTAAGCTAGTTTAGCCTTGAAATGTTTATTCTGTTCGATGTTTTGTTTTGTTTTCTTGTCAAGGATGCTATTATATAATTATACAATATGCATATCCACTATCCAGTCTGAAAAAAATGGTATTATGTAAATTAAATTTTATTGAAAATAGATTTAAGGATGTATGAGCATGGTAGTGGGGGCACAAATTTAAAAATAGATATAAGACGAAAAGAAAGAATAAAATTTTTCGATATCTGGCTTAATTTTCAAAATATCGAAAATTGAAAATTTTGTTTCATTATTTAGCTTTCGATATTTCGAAAACCAAGACACATATCGAAAAATTTTATTCTTATTTTTCGTCTACATTCATGAAGTTATAACAAAATTCATCATCAAAGTTGAAAATAAGATAAAAATAATTTCAACCCTTAATCTACCCTGCTCTTACATCCCTTATATGGACGGTGACACTTAGTTTTTTTCTTTTCTAATTCATTGCTAATATGTTTACTTTCTATTAAAAAGTTTTTTTTTAATTTGTTTTCATTCATTCCAAATGAAAATTATCAAAAACTTCCAAAATATGTCGTTTTTTGAGATTCCTCCATAAGAGCCAATGTATTTTATATCGATTTTCAATGACTTTTTTCTTAAAAATTTGCACGGTTACCTATGCTGAAATTTTAACCACATATTCTTTGAGTAAAAGTCTACCTATAAACAAATTTTGAGCCTTTAAATCAAACATTGTTGTAATGCTCATACATCCTTAACTATAAATTTTTTTCTTTTCAAGAGAAAAGCGTAATATTTTTAAAGATTATTAGGATTATTTTAGGACTTTTATGATCGATTCCTTTGTGATATTGTAGGCTATAAACGTATGAAGCGACTTCGTTTTTGCCTTTAAACACAGCCTAGTGCTAAAATCTTTGAAGTATTATATCAGTTTTTCTTGTATTCGTTGAGTGCGTAGTCATGATAGAGACAATAAAATCAATGCCAGCGCTTCCAGTGAAAAATTTTGGCGATAAAGGAGGTTGTTATGACGAATTTGCAATTCTTTACATGTTAATGTTATAGAAAATATTAAATTAAAATTATTTAAAAACACTAATTAATTAAACTTAATGCCTTAAAAATTGTGAAAATAAGAAATCAAATTGCATAAACATTTTTTTTTTTTTATCGTAAATTATCATAATTATTTATTTTAATTTGTGAGACAATAATATTAAATTTTCAATGTAAATTGTAAATGCAATCCATACAATTATATATGCATCCATATACAATTCTATAATTAAAGTAGTGTATCGTTACCATGGAAACGCTTCCAATAAAACTCACACACGGTGCGATAACTAGTCAAAGTACATGTAAAGAAATGTAAATACATGCCACACTACATGATCTGCGTCAGTAGATATCAAAATGTATTATTAATTTGGCCACCCAAAATCGATACTCTGATGGGAGTATCTGTTAAAACTTTATCATTATCCTTGAATTTCAATCAAAATTTTAATCGAACACGTGCTCCGTTAAGTAATATTGCTTACGTAATTCTTAGGTTTTTTTTTTGTCAAATTGAAATCCCATGTGACATATGGCCAAAAATTTTCTTTGATGTTTTAAAAATCAATTTATATCAGTCATAAATTAATTATTAATTATCTAAACAATTTGTTTATTTAAATATTACTAACAAAAATTACAATACCATTTATCAAAAACAAAATAAATTTTTGTAGCCAAGTGTGTATTGGATGCTTCGTTGGGTTCGATAACGCTATGACGATCAAAGTAAAGTAAACTGTAAGCTCAACGTTAGCTGAGGTTTAAGGTATCGTTAGTGGACATCATAGGTTCTGATTCACGTTACAAGAACGTAGTTGAAGAAGTAGCCATATTACTTTGCTTCGTTGTGTCGACAATATCCGGGATTGTTGCAATATTTTACTTTCTAGAATTCAGAATTCGATTCCAATATAGATATTCCGATTAGGAATTTTATTCGTATATATGCCGGTATTTAGGCGATTATCAAATGTTATCAAAGAAAAATTCGGGCAATATAGGCATATTATTGGGAACGTCTACAGAACCATCTTACCTTGTCGAATTAAAATTCACTTAAAATTAATTGAATAGGAATTGATTGGAAAAAAAATCAGTGTTAAAAAAACCAATTGTTTAAAGATATCTAAGTCCTTGCTGTCTAGATTACTTGTGACTCAATCCGTAAACTTAAAAAATTGTATAGAATCAAAGAAGAAGAACAGGGCAGCCAAAGAAGCTGTAGATAGAGTCAACAAGAACCCTAATACATCCTGATTTTCCTAGCTTTATGGTTGCCTTGATGCAGCAAAAATGAGGCACGAATTAAAAACTCGAAACGGATTGTCAATAGATTTAAATTAATTAAAAGGAAATTTTGGGTAACTAAAAGAAATAGTAAAAATATAGCATTCGGGCCAATCCAGACAATAAGGACACTTGGAACTGTTATTGGTTGCCTATGTCAAGCCTGGTACAAAGCCCTAAAATAAAAAAGTGTCATTTGTTATAGTAGACAAAAAAATACACTAATGATTTTATCATCGGCATCAAAATATGAATATGAATCATATTATTTGAATAATTCAGAATATAATCAAAAATATATTATTTAAAAAGATAAAGTTTAAATTATTTATTGATTTATTTTATTTTATATAATAAGTACAAAGTGGGCCATAAGTGAATATACAGTTTTTAAAGCTATTTTAACTAATATCTTGAATAATGAAAAATAAAATAAAATAAATATACAGAATGTTCGATTTACTTCTAGGCATATAAATATCACGAGTATGACAGAATACATCCGTTAAGCAATGCATCTAAGTGAGAGGTATTATATATATGTGTTGAAGCTTCGATATGCGTTGAGATAGTTGTAAGACGCTTGGAGAGTGGAAGTTTCTTAGTTTAATAGATGAACTACAACAGATAATCCACGATACAAGTTACTTTTGCAATTTCGTATAACACCTTTTACTTGGATGCATTGCTTAACGCATGTACTCTGTCATACTCGTGATATTTATATGCCTAGATGTAAATCGGACATTCTGTATAGTTCTTTACAATACCCATGTTGCAAATCATTGAAGTTTACAGACAAGACGTTCTATATTTTAAATTATAAAATAAAGGCATAATGAAACTGTATTTTCATTTTATGCACCATTCTGTACAATTTTTTTTTATTCAATAAAACATATTTAATAATTTTATTATAATATGTCATGTAAAGAAAATTTTCCTTAATTGCTATAATATACAAATTTTATATATAATTTTTAATTAAAAATTTTAATTTTATGGATAAGATTAGTAATTTTTTTTATGAAAAAATATTATTTTTTAATGTCTATATTAATTAAATGACAATTTCCCACAAACTGTATTTAGTTATAAAGTGAAGATTTTTCATTCTAAGTTTAAAGTTTAGAAATTTAATGCGTAGTATGAATGAATGAAGTACATCTAACCCCAAGTCTTATTACTCAGGTCAACTCAATGAATTGTGCAACTGGTTTAACATTTTGAGCCAGTTTGTGAATCATTATAAAGAACTTTTATGTACTTACAAAAAAAAAATTAAAATGACCTTGAGTTTGATTGGACATTAAGACAATTTATAGATAAAAATCTAAATTTTTGATTTGTTATTAATTGCTAACTAATAAATGCTAAATGGACATTTTTCTCCCACCCTTTTCACCCTCTACGCAAAGTGGTATTGGATGATACCTTCCGTGGAGACCCGACTAGAAAAACCTGTAAGGCATTCCAAAAGATCAGTTTGGGCCTAACGAAGCTTTTTTCATAAATGAGGCAAGCATTTCATAAATGATTCAGAACTTATTTTGTTTTAATGACGAAAAACGAACCATGACATGCCGTAAGGATTCCAAACTAGGGCTAGGAGACCCTGACTTGTACCTCACGCTGATAACCAAAAACTTAGCAAAGTTAACCTTTCCGCAATTGGCTGCTATTTGCTAAGCCAACCCGAAATTCCTAACCAGGCACAAATGTGGCTTCTGAATGCATGCCACATTAAGCGATCCTATTTAGGCGGGGATATGGACGTGCGTTATGTTTTCCATCTGTTCCTTTCCATGTGGTTGCCTTATTCGTACCAAACCGGGAATTTGGAATCACTCATTCGAGCCGAATAAATGCCTAACCAAAATTTCTAGTCGAGAATAAGGACATGGAAATATTATATGGAAATTTTTGAATATTCTTGAATAATCTATCTGGCCGAGCTCAGAATAGGTGTTCTTGAGTATAATACAAAATCACTCTGTATACTCTAGAATTTAGTACTTACTTCCTTTTTTAAACTCTTTTAGTACTTACCTCCTTTTATAAACTCTCGTATGATGATTATTATTAACAAAACTTGTAGTCAGTAGAAGTTTTACATGATGTATGGTCAAAATCGGTTATAACGACTAACCGCATATAATAACGAAAAGGATAGTTCCCGACTGAAACACACACAGAAATGTATCGGCTACAACAACAACGGTTAGCATGGCATATCGGCTATAACAACCAATATTTATTGGAATTATAAATCGACATATCGGTTATAATGATCAATACATGCACATCCCTACTTTTGTTACATGCACATACTTTTTGACTTACGCAAGACAATATCTTAATACTATTTTTAACATTGCAAACTTTATTTTCAGCCCCATGGCATTCATTTTGGAGATTATTAACTCTCATATCGGTTATAGCGACCAATTGTCATTGGAATTAGTCAGCAATAAAATCCCACATGTAAAATCCACATAAACATACTATCACTTTTTTTTATATAAAAAATATACTTATCGTTTATAACGAAAATCGGTCATAACGACCAAAACTGTTGGTCTCCTCAATGTCGTTAATACCGATTTTGACTGTATAATTTATTGATAACACTGAAACTAATTATCTGAAAAAAATAAAAATAAAAAAATAAAGGATTTTTAGGTTATTTTCAAAAAAACAAATAATTTAAAATAATATTAAGTATAAAATATATTATAATTATATAAACAATAATACAAGTTATATAAAAAATTAAAAAGTTGTTCACAAAAGTTGTTTAAAAATTGACACGGAAAGACAATTATAATAAACAGCCCGAAAAATAAAAACAGATTATACAATTGAAAATATTTTGTAATAAAAAAAAATGTACAAAAATTAGAATTATAAAAAATTATAATAGAAAAAAAGATTATTTTCCAAAAAAAAGTGTTTTCATTTATTTATTTTTTTTTGAGAAAATCGTCTTAATTGCTTGTCATTTGGAAATATAGAGGAACCATTTTGAGTATAGTTATAAAAAGTATATAGTAAATAGTCGAATTATTATTTTTGCTCAAATTAAAAAAATTAACATGGTTTCGAATTTAAAATCATTCAAATCATTCTCAAAACTTGAGTACTGAAAATTTCATTCCATTTATACGAGAGAAGGTTTGGCAGTGATTTTGTCAGGAACTTAACGGTGATCATCAAGAAATATCTAATTCTTAGTTCCTTAACCTAAATTTTTTGCAAAATGAAATGTCGTTTAGAAAAAGATTTGGAAAATTTTCGGAATATTATTTTAAAAAAATGTTTCAACAAAAAAAATTTCTTAATTAAAAAAAAAAAATTCAAATTTACTTTCAGTCTTTAAGGAAATAGTTTCAAAAATAATAATAATAAAATAATAATTAAGGCCCGTAAATAAGGTTACGAATTCGTGGCTATCAAATTTCTTAAAAACAATCATTTAATTTTGTTATTTTTTCGAAATTATCGTAGAGTTGGTTTATTTTATGTTGGACCTTCTCTTTGTAAGGTCCAACATAAAATAAACCAACTCTATTTTTAAGAAGTTTTTGTCGCCGTAAAAAGAATTCGTATCATTATTCTTTGCCTAGTAATAATAGTTAAAATTAATAACAATTTAAATTAAGGAGTTAATTTTTAAGACAAATTAAAAATATATATTTTTTTCTCTAAAACTTTTTATTGTGTGATAAAGACGAAGAAAAACAAGAGAAAGACAGAAGATTAGAGAGAGATAATGTAATAATTATATTATGAAAAAACGGTAACAATTCGCAAAAGAGAAAATGCGTGGCAGTTTTTTGTTTTAATTACTTTAATTAAAATAATTATTTTACGTAATTATTTTAATATTTAATATAAAATAGTCTATTGGTTTTATTTCTTCTTTTTTTTTCTTTTAAATAAATACAAAAAAAAATTTATTAAAAATTATATCGAAAATCAATTATGAAAATTAATCAATAATTTTCTTAATTGATTTTGTTGCATAAAAAAATCTGACAAAATTTTCGGATGCGGCAGCTCGAATAAAGTTTTTTTGGTGAACACAGAATTGGCAGTGATTTGTGTTTTTTTGTTTGTTTCTTGAGAACCAGATCTTTGGAGTCGGTAATTTTTCATTGTAGGCAGTATTTTTTTATAGTTTCAGAAAAAATCTGTAACAAAGAAAAAAAATAAAAATTAAAAATCATAAAAAATAATTTACTTTAAGTAATAAAATTTTTTTTGGCAAATTAGTGCAATTTTGTATTAAGTAGTTGTAAAAAAGTCATAAAATCAAATGCATTACCCAAAACAATTTAGCAAAAAGGTAATCGTATATAAAAATATAAAAATTAAGTCATGCAATTTTTCAATACAATTTTTTGCTAAAAAATAATATAAAAATCATAAATTATTGATATTTGCAAGGACAAAAATCAGGGTTTTTTTCAACGAAAAAAAAAAATTAGATATATAAAATATGTTACCTTGAACAAATGACCATTCGCTTACTTAGTTTTTAAAACATTATTTAATTTACATTATTTATGTGTGTACATGTGGTACACTTCAATTAACAAAAAATTGAACCAATTTATACTATCTTGAAAAACCTATTTTTAAGTTCTGATATCTTCATATTCACTTAAGGTAGTACGAGCGCCAAGGCAAGTTAAGATTTATTTTCAACTTTGATGATGAATTTTGTTATAACTTCATGTAGACGAAAAATAAGAATACAATTTTTCGATATCTGCCTTGGTTTTCGAAATATCGAAAGCTAAATAAGTAAATAAAATTTTATATTTTCGATATTTTGAAAATTACTCCAAAATTGTATTCTTACTTTTCGTCTTATATTGTCAAGATTTAACATAATTCACCGGCTCAGTGGTCAAGCGGTCTAAGGCGTTAGACTTTGACCGTTTGGTACTGACTGGGAGGTTGCAGGTTCGAATTCAGGCAGCGGCAGTGTGAACAAATTATAATTAAAGGGGGGTGCAGAATTGATAACATTCTCGTCGCTTGGATAAGAACGAAACAACCGAATATATACGGATCTAGTTAAATAAATAAAGATAAAAAAATAATGATGTGGGTGGCCTCTGTTATTGGCATATGTCAGAGAAACGGAGGTTAAACCAAATTATTATTATTATCATAATACAATATAATGCACCATCACCATTTTTTTATAATTTGTGTCTCCACTACCGTGCTCATACATCCTTAACTATTATGGATGGTTTAAACTTTAATTTAAATAGTTAATTTTTTATTTCCATCGACTAGTTTTGTGAGAAATCTATGAAAACATATCATCTATCTACCGTTTTCCCATCAGACCAATGTTAAATATGCCTACTTTTGGTACCATATTTTTTTTTCAACAAATATTTTCGATTATCCTTCATATCAAGATATTTTTATTTCAAAAATTTATTAATAAAGTTAAAAGCATCTTACAACAAAAGGAAGTGATACTTTTTTTTTTTTGTAATTTAGATTGGTGTATTTTTTATGATTCAAATTGTAGTTATATGAATGAAATTGTATTTGATAGTGCACAAGAAATATTTTTAATACAGTTCGCAATAAATTCAAGCGTCATCTATCTAAAAAAGATTGGTTTTGAATCATTTATTAAATAAAATAAGAATAAACACATAACTATATCCTTCTTAAATTGCAAATTAAGTTATAATTAGGTACTAAAGGTATGTAATTAATTTTTATCGACAAATAAAAAGATTATTTATCCACAAACAAAAAAATTATTTGGCAGTATATTTAATATATTTTTTTTTAAAGTGCTGCTTTTAAAAAAAGTAATTTATAAATTCCTTGAAATATTTATTTTTATTTTTTTCGTTTTTGCATACTATTATTCAAAGATGTTTTTTTTCACAAATTTTTGCAAATAATAAAATAAAAATTATATTTCAAGGTTTTTTTTATTGATGATTTTTGATTTTTTAAAGGACAATTTTTACCATTTTTTTTTGGTACTATTATTACCATTATTTATAATGACGTAAAATTTTTGGCATTTGTATTTTTTTGAATGTGTTTATTATGATGAAATATTTACGGAATATAATAATTTTCTCCCAACATAGATTATGGTTGCTGATTTGAACCATTTGTTTTTGGAAAACTTCTTAAATTCGTCAGGAAATTTTTACAAGAAATCGTTTATTGGACAAAATGTTTCTACTGATGGAAGTTAAACGTGTTCTCTAAGCTTTTTTGTACACGAGATTTAATTTAAATTTTAAAATAATACACGTGAAAGAAGCGCGCATAAGTGTGAGAATTTTGCATAATTAGCATGATAAGCATATAATTAGGCATTTAATTTGCATAATATATGATAACTAAAAACTTATTGCGAAGTCTGAATCGTAAATATCTAACCTGTTTCAAAATGAGTGTCGCAATTTTGAAACTCTATACAGGGATGTAGACTAAATTTTTTGATCACTTCAGGTGAAAAATTCTTGCTGCACGAACAGAAAAGTGAAGTTGAAGTTTACTAAACAAAGAGGAACAGTTTAGTGACGTCATTGCCCGATATCACCATAAAGATTACATTTAAATCTTTGTTTTGCTGAAAGGTGACGGGCAACAATCTTTCAATGCTTCTAGCTTTTTCGTTTTTTAATCAATTTCAATTCCACTTTCTAATTTTGTTATGGTCATCAAGTCTAGTTTTACATTTTTATGGGTAATATGGCAAATTCGATATCATGTAGATTGTAGGGTACATCGAGGCAAGCAATAAAATAACTTCTTTCGGAGATATAGGGGAAGATGTTCTTATGAGTAACATTTTTTGTTATTTACGTCAAGTTTTGTTCTCTCTCTTCGATGAACTGTAATAGACCGAATAAAAATTATTTCTAAGAGGATGTTACTTATGTTAAAGACCATATCAACAACTTTAGAAACTTTAGGCTATGTAAAAATTGAAAATAGTGCGTATTTTTTAACGCCTTAAATTTTCCTTTAAATACGTGTCTTTACGTCTGATATATTCAGAAAATTTTTTGGTGAGGACTCCTAAAATAAATTAAATTCTAGAATAATTAAAAATAATTACTCAATCACGTGCTTAAAACAATTTTAAAGTAGAAAACTAGTCCATGACATAGAAAATATAAACTCAACAACAACAAAATTTAAATATTACCCGCCAAGCATTATTGATGACATGTAAATCAGATGCGTACACACTTACATAATAATTAAATTAGGTGAGAGCATTCACTCGCCCGCGTTTGTTCGCATTAACGTAGTACGAGCGCCAATGCAAGTTTAGACTTGTAAAACGTAATTCACCATCAAAATTGAAAAAATATATTTGTTTAAATTTGCGTCCCCACTACCATGGTCATCCATTCTTAATTGGTCGGGCACAATGGGTTTTTTTTAGTTTTCTTTTTAAGATCCACCGGCTATTTTTGGAGAAATCTATGAAAACATATCATCCATGTATAGTTTTCCCATAAGACCAATGTTAAATATGTCTACTTTTGAAGTCCCTCCCTTCCCACTAAAATTTGCCTTTTTAATCAAAATTGCCCTGGCGCTCGTACATCCTTAATATGGCGGTGTTTTCTATAATATTAATAAAATGATTGGCAACAGTCTCACCTTTTTTTTTATATTTAAAGTCACGATCTAGATTAGTAATAAAAATTATAAATAAGAATAAAAACATTTGTTCGTGTAATTTCCGTGTGTATAAGAAGCACAAACAAACGAGGCGGATTCTCTTCATAATAATATAACAAGATTGTTCTTTCTAACACAGTGTAGTACACTAAAATGCAGGAATAAAGATCGAAAAATTTGAACAGTAAGTCGGATTATTGAATGCGGTTTTTGGCATTTGATTCGTTAAGGCGTCAGAAAATTTTGTGTCCTAAATTGATATGCATTTTAAATTAACCTTTATATACTTAATTCAAAATTCGGTTAATAGCGATGCAAATGATTCCAAACTTGTTATCCGGGGTTTTTTTGGCTTAACATGAACATGAATATCGCGACAGACACGAGCCAGGTACCTCGGGGATCAATTATGTCGTGATATTCGTTCTCAGCTACCCCAAAAACTCCTGAGGAACGAGTTTGGATCCATTATATAACGAATTTCCCGAAAACTTGGGATACCATTTACCATGGACACTAGATACCTCGGAGACCAATTCTGTCGCGATATTCGTGTTTAGCGAGTTAGTATATTTAAGATCAATTTAGGCCACCAAATTTTTGGACGCTCTAACGAATCGAAAGCAGAAAACCGCAATCAAAGTTGACTTACTTTTTTTCGAACTTCATTGCATCGTTTCTGTGACTAGAAAATTATATCATCGCAGTGTAATAAGATCTTTTTCTATCTTACACTCACAGTGTAGAAATAACAGTGCAAAAAAGAGCATATTTAAAATATAAAATCTATATATAAACCTAATGATAAACACAGAGTACCAATACCTACATTCGCTGTCAGTAAGGTGTCTTACTTGGTGTGTGTGTGTGTGAGTGTTTTTTTTTAAAGAAAGTTATTCACCGATCTCTTTAAAAATATAATATTATAGGTTATAAAAACAAGTATTAAATAAAGATAGCAATATATTATATTCATATATTGTATATGCAATTCTATATTGAAGTGATATAAGGAAAAAGAGATGTATGTATATTCATATAATAATATTCAATATCATTGTCAATAGCGCAAATATTATTATATGTAAATCCTAAAGCTGAGTTTTCATACAAAATTTTGATATTACCACTTTTATGCTCTATACGCTCTTGTAAACTTTCTATTTTTAAATGTCATGCCATTCGGTGTTACCACATTTCTCACATTTCTCCGAAACCATAAAAGGTATCAATATAAATTTTTCACAAGAGACCTATTAACTAAAAGATCATTATTTATTACGACTTTTTCATATGTCACCATGTAAAAAGGGCTGTTTTAAATAATTAATTTATCGTAAACCGTACAGAGAATCGAAAATATTTAAATGTATCATTATTATACACTTTCCTTCAAATTTCCCACTATTTAAGGATTAAACTAAAATTATATTTTGACATATGACATTCTTTTGTTTTTAAAAATAAAATTTTATTTGAAAGTTTATTACTTCTTCGTTTTTAAATCAATTTTAACAACATTTTCAATTTTCGTTATTCACACCGTGCATGAGTTTTATTGGAGGCGTTTCTATAGTAACGATACACTTCTTTAATTATAGAATTGCATGGATTGCATTTATGACTTACATTGAAAATTTAATATTGTTATCTCACAAATTTAAATAAATAATTATGATAATTTATATTTGAAAAATAATATTTGTGCAATTTGATTTCTTATTTTCAAAATTTTTAATGCATTATAAGTTTAATTAATTAGTGTTTTCAATAATTTTAATTTGACATTTTCTATAAGATTAACATGTAAAGAACTGCAAATTAGTCATAACAGTCTCCTTTATCGCCAAAATTTTTCACTGGAAGCGCTGGCATCGATTTTATTGTCCCTAACATGATTATGCACACAACGAATAGTAAGTATACTATTCAATTTCAGTCATTTATCTAATTTGTTCCTAGGCGATTTTTCATTAGTGTGAATTTGGCTTAACAAAAGTGTATAATCAAAGTATTTTAAACGCAGTACCTATAGGTATGTGTATAATATAAAATATATTACAAGCGCGGCCGCGCTTATTTACTTCTTTAAAATGCACTTAGAAAAAAATTTTTTATCTTTATGAATAATTCTATAAATTATTACGAATTTGTCCTTGTTTGTTTGTGTTAATTATAATTTCAATTTTTATTAGTTTTTCAATTTTATTAATACTTTATTAGTGTCTTTTTTAAATTACATTTATTTGATATATAATCTTTGCCTTGTACATTTAACTAAGTTCTTATGCACTAAAAATATTTGTAGCAGACGGACTACCCAATCAGCTTGTTTTACACGACCGTTATGCAAAACAACTGAAAAATGTTCAGCGGTTTTTCATATTTAATGAATTTTAACGATTTAGGGCGTTGCAGATCTATTTTATTTTGGTAAAATTTTAGCAAAGAAAATAGGTCTAGCTAATTAATAATAATTTTATAAATTTAGCAAAATTTTTTTAATTGTGGGTACTGAAAGGAATATAACGTCTAAATTTGGGTTTTGAAATTAACTGATTCGACAATCCATCTGTGACTTGATGTGCGATTTGTATCAACCCTATTTGAAACTCAAAGTAAAGCATTTTATCTATAAGGAAGTATGTAAAAAGCACAATAAACTCACTCTTTGATAAGTGCCCCCGGAGGACGTTGACGCGTTTTTATATAGATATTTATCAATTCAAGCCCTAGGAGGATGATACAAGTTTTTTATCGCATAGTTATAATAAAAAAGTACGCACTAAAACTATTAAAATTGTGCTACAAAAGTTTTTCAAAAACTATTTACGAAGGAATTTTTCAACATCATAAAAAAATAAATAAAAACATGATTTTAACAACAAGTTTAGTAAGTCAGTTAATTAAACTGAAGAATACCGTCGTATCAAAAATATTATTTTCACCTAAGAAGCCTCGATAATTAACGAAAAGAAAATATATTGAAAAAAGTGTAATTTCCTGCGTTTAATAAAAGTTTAATGTATCAAAAATCGTTTAATTTGTCTATCTTTATAAAATGTAAAGTATATTTCTAAATGTGAGGCTAAATTAAGGGTTTAATAAGATTTTTTGTATGATAGTATTTATATAGCCTAGTTATTTTCTAAATCAATAAATAATAATGATTTTTAATACCAATTAAGTCATATAAAATGTATTAGCGATTACACAATATTTTTACTTTTTTTTTGAAAAGAATATTTTACAAGATACTCTGCAACATGTTAATTTATTATGTATCTAAGATGTATTAACCTCAGCATTTATTTTAATTAATGATTCTCCTTCGCGGTGTTCTAGACCGGACTGAGTTTATCTGCCGTGGTTACTTTGTATGTATTTAAGGTAGTACGATCACCAAAGCAATTTTATATTTAAGGTTGAAATTATTTGTAATTTATTTTCAACTTTGATGATGAATTTTGTTATAACTATAAATAAGAATGCAATTTTTCGGACAAATATCGAAAGCTAAATAATTATATTTTCGATATTTTTTATTTTCGATATAGTTCCATTCTCGAAAAAACTAAAAAATTGGTGATGATCTCTAAAATCGATTCAGTTTGAAAAAGGCATGACGTATAATTTTAACATATAAATAATTAGTATGGAAATGAATGGTCAAATAAACCTGGTTCAATTCATTTTGAAAAGTGAAATGGTAAAATAATTAGGTAATTCAAAACAATAATTAAAACACTTAATTCAAGTATTTCAATTTCAATTAAAATATTTCCAAGAATTTGTCCCAAAAAATGATAGCTCTCTAAGTATCCTTCTTCATTTCATCTGATGTCCTTGACCATCACTTTGATATTTATTTAAAAAGGAGTGTTATAAGTTTAAAATGTTTATCTGTGCGTCTGTGTGTTTCTCAGTGGCATCCTAAACGGTCGAACCGCCTTGATTGAGAACATTTTACAAGGAATAAATCACATTTGTCGGGTGTTTCTTAAATTTCACTTTTGAAGCGAATTCTCGTTGATCAATTAGAATGTGCAATATTTAAGTGAATTACGCTACGGAATATATTTATTCCAAGTTAACATAGTCTATAACACACTTAACCGGTTCTGTATAGTTTTATTTTCTTTTTAAATACCGCCAGATATGATCATCGATCTATCATTTTATAAATTACGATGATGTAATTGATTTTGTTGCATTGCACACACTCAGGCAGGCAGGCCAAGCAGTTAAAAAATGAAGTTATGCGTTGCACATATAATTAAATTGAATAACTATCGATTTATTGCTACTAATTTAAATATAATAATAAATATATATACGATTCTCACGAGGTGAATTCTATGATATTATATTATTATTATATGAATATATACAAATTAGTAATAAAGAAATAATTTATTTTTACTTTTTTTAAATAAAGTACTTTAACAAATGCGAAATTATTTTAAACTATTTCGAGGTTATAATCTATTGTACTTAGAAGGTTTTCATAAATCATAATTTCTTTTATTTAAGGTTGTACAAGCGCCAAGGCAAGTATAGATTTGTGGTTGAAATTATTTGTACCTTTTTGTCAACTTAGATGATGAATTTTGGTATAACTTTATAAATGTAGACGAAAAATAAGCATAAAATTTTTAAATATATGCCTTGGCTTTCGAAATATCGAAAGCTCAATAATTAAAGAAAATTTTCAATTTATGATATTTTGAAAATTACTCCAGATATCGAACAATTTTATCCTTACTTTTCGTCTTATATTGTCCAGTTATAACATAATTCACCATCAAAATTGAAAAAATATATTTTTTTGAATTTGTATCCCCACTACCGTGCTCATACATCCTTAATTAGTCGAACACAACGGATTTTTTTTGTTTTCAATAATTTATTAAGGTTTTAACTTTAATTTAAATAAATTTTTTTTAAATTTGGGCCGACTAGTTTTGGAGAAATCTATGAAAACATATCAACCATCTACCGTTTACCCATAAAGAACAATGTTAAATATGACTAGTTTTGAAGTCAATTATTTATTTAAATAATGGGGAAACCCTCCCTAAACTTTTCAAAATTCATTTATATTTTTCCGAACTTCATATAAAAAAAATCAAGCCCTTTATCCAAAATCGCCTGGCGCTCGTACATCCTTAAGTAAGCTACGTTTTTTGGATTCGTTTTTTCTTATACTTTATTTTTCAATTCAGTTGGTAATAAAAATTCACAAGAAATTTTTGAAAAAATATTTCAAGGATAAATTAAATTATTAATTTCTGATTAAAAACTTAATCCGCATTAAATATAATAAATTTTTATTTTCAAAATTAGGCCAATATGTTTAGGTGTTTAAATTACAAATAAAAATAATTAATTTAAATATAAGAAGTATTAAACTACAGTAGAATCTCGATAACTTAAACCTCGGTAACATAAAAACCTCTGTTACTTCAAAAAATACTATGTTCCCTTCCCATCAGAGCCCAAAACCTCTATAACTTAAAATACGCAACCTCTATAACTTAAATAAATAATCTCTGTATAGGCCCTCAGTAACTACATAGAAACATGTACATACCTTTATATTAACTAGGGTACATAGAAACATGTACATACATCTATATTAACCTTTACCTAACATAGACACTTGGTAACTTAAAACCTCTATAACTTAAAATATTTTGTGTTTCCCTTGGACTTTAACTTATCGAGATTCTACTGTATAATATTTATAATAATTATTAATAAAGTCATAAATTTCTTATCAGAAATAAATATTTATATATATTTTTGTATTCACTTAAAATTATTAAGTGAATAATTTTATATTAGACGGCGCTAAGACTTAAAAATATTTGCTCTACATTTTCACAGGTAACAGGTGACCTTGAATCAAAATATTAAATATTATTCATGTTATATATTATTTTTGCTTGATTAAATATTATAAAATTTTTATCAACAAAATATTTCAGAAATTTATTATTATTTATTGTGAAATAAAAAAAAAGTAGTTTTGTTTACAATTTTAAATAAAAACAAAATATATTTATTTAACATATAGATACGTCCATGTAAAGAAACTATTGTGAGGAATCTCGGATACTCAAAATATTGTTTTTCCGAAAACATGAAAGGAGGGACAACTGAATATCATTTCAATTTTACAGGGATGTATGAGCATGGTGATTGTAGACCTAAAGTATTGACAATACCACGCAACTACAAAAATATATAATACATTGTGTGCAAGTGATGGTTATAAATTTGATAATAGAGATATCGCTCTTCAATCATCAATACTCTAACTATAGTCGGCTCTGTTCATCAATTGATGGATATTCGATGAACTCATAATCAAATTAAAATTTTGTTTTTATATCAGCGACAACCTTATATTTTTATGGTATTATTATAAACTACAAGATTGTTTAAATATTTTAGACAGTTTTTTATCACACTCTCTAAATTTTTGGATATAGAAATATCCAATTGAATTAAATATCCAATTTTTTTAGCCAACTTTAAACGATACAGCAACAATAAAAAGCTCGATGAGCTAAGAATTTTTTGTGAGTTTTGGAAACTTTGTTTATCATAAAAGGTATTGATAAAGTTTTATTGAAATCCCTAGTATTATTCAATCCTTGCATATCCCTTAAAGGCACAAAATTTTTAATGGAAAGTAAACATAATAGCAATGACATAAAAAAGAAAAAAACCAAGTGTCTCCATCCATATACGGGATTTACTAGCAGGGTAGATTTAGGGCTTAAATTATTTTTATTTTATTTTAAACGAAAAATTTGAATCAAATTTTTTCAATATATGCCTTGGTTATCGAAATCTGAATAACTAAAGAAAATTTTTAATATTTTGAAAATTACGCCAGATATCGAAAAATTTTATTCTTACTTTTCGTTTTACATCGTCAACTTATAACATAATTAACTATCAAAATTGAAAAATATATTGTTTTTATTTGTTTATCTGAAATGAGCTGAGCATATTGGAATAATGCATATTACATAAAATCTACTAAAGATATCAAGATTTAAAAAAAATACGAAATAGTGAAAATACTTGAATATGCTTGTTATTTTTCAGACTATAATGTGAAATATAGAGGTTTTACGTGTAATTTACACCAATTTGTTTTTGTTTTTTTCATTTTTAGTTCCAAATATGGTAAGTAAATTTTTCTAATCATATTAATTGAAGGTTATTAATTGACGACTTATATATTATTGATGTTGTTGTGTGTGATCACATTTTATATACAAAACTTTGTTGTTAACTTCCCGATTCAAATAAAAATTGATTTTTATCATGATGTAATGTCGATTTAATATTGTATTATATATACACTACATAAAATTACATTTCAATTACAATTTAAAAAGTAATTATTCATGGTAATAAAAATATAATGTAATGACTTGTTAATTTCTTAGTAAAAATTTTTGTAATAAAAGTTTATTTCAAAAGTTTTGTGTATATAGAGGCGAGGACAAACATGTCACCATTATTATATTATTAATACTAATCTTAGTAAATCTTTTAACTTTATTTATAAATCATTTTATTAATAATCTAAAATCAATCATCACGTTTTTTTTGAATTACGTGATTTCTAAGGTGATAAAGTATTAGGAAAGGTTATGAAAAAGATTTTTCTCTGATGAAAAATTAAGAATTGTACTTAACGAATTCAAAAATGTATGCAAGCTTTCCGATAATCGAAATCTAGATTTAAAAATTTTTAATGTTTTGATTATTTTTATTTTAATCTAAAGAATCTCGAGTTATTTAAATTGCATGATGTTATATAATGATTTTATCAGATGAACTCTTGACAATTTTGCTAGCGAAAGAACGTGCGTTTGTACACGCTAAATTGTTATTTACAAAACACCTACTGACATGTTGTTGTAATATTTTTGTTTTTTTATCACATCTCACATAAAATGTGCTCTTTCACGATCAAATTTTCAAAATTTTTTCAACCTATCTACAGTTTTTCAAAATACCTGTTTTTTTTCAAGTCGTTCAGAAATTGTGAGATATTTTCTCTCATCACGAGAGTTAAATATTGATTTCGGAAATTTTCGGGTCTGTTTCTGTACTTTCATTAGTTTAACATGTCATACTCAGTAAATTAAAAAAAGTTGTGATAGAAATATGATAAAATTAGTATAATGACGCATGTGCAAATCTCTTTATCACGTGATTAAAGATTACTCGCTCAAATTTGATTTGTCAAATAGTGTTAAATACAAAAGAGTGAAGTGTCCAATCATGCTGGATAGCATATTGCCATGTATTTAACATCAAAGACCACAGGAAACCACAGGATTAGTATATTTTCACGGATTAAAAATATATAGAGAAAATATAAATTGGAATGCTCGTGGCGTCTCGTTTTTTCCTAATATCTCTCGGCGGTATCTTTATTGGACAAATTAAACAAATTTTTTTCAACTAGAATTTGAATATAGACACACGCTAAAATCTTACATATTTACAACCAAAAAAAAAAGTTAAAAGAATAATAAGAAAAAAAATAATATATATGTGTATGTGTATAAAACGTATTTACATCATCTGATGGTGATGGTTCAAAAAGACACTGACCTCCAAGTCAATACACTCAAAAGTTTTTAAAAGTTATATACTTACATTACATACAATACAGTTTTTAAAAGAAAAAATTATGAATTGAAGGAATGTATATTTTTAATCAATCCATGCATCAGACTTATTGGCGAACAATCGAAATTCGAAAAGTTTTTGCATCGGGTAAAGATCGTCGAAGTACAGAAAATCAATTGGCTTTAGGTGAACAATTTATATCCAAGGTATTAAGTGTATGGTCCGGCATTGTCTACGTGTTCAATGTCAAATATCTTAAAAATTTCAATTGGTAAAACTTCAGACAATGATATTGGATAACTATAAAATTATAGACCAATCGAATTAAAGAATCATGCAAGTAAATCCCTATGTAAGTGAAAGTACCATGCTGAAAACACCGAACTATAAAAAATCAATTGAGTGAAAAGTTTTGCACAAAGCTTTAAGTCTATGGTTAGCCTATATCTAAGTGTCTAATGTCAAATACCTCAAAAATTTCCATTGATAAGATGTCATTTGGAACGAAATTTCTTAACACAGGTACGAAAATGACGAAAACTGTATGAGAATTAACTCTATTGGATAATTATAAAATTGTAGACCAATAGAATTGAAGAGTCGTATATCTTAGTCTCTATGTAAATCAAAGTACCATGTAGAAAACACCTATAAATTAAACAGTATTTCTAATTTATTGTCGTAGTAGTAAACAATAGTTAGTGAATTTGAATAGAAGAAAAAGCGCGAGGAACTTCATTCCTGACGGGGATTCACTATATATAAATCTAAAATAGTTGGTGTCTCCTACCCAGAAAAGTTTCATCTATTCTTAAGAAATATTCACGATTCAGTTTTTTTAACCAGCACTGTAGAAAGAAAAAGTATTCATTGATGAGAAGTTTAAGCCATTTGTGCATTGACGATGATAACAAAAAAAAAAGAAAAAAGAATTTAGAAGCTAATAGCCTATTTTTTTATTATTAAATCTTTGAAATAAATGCGGTGGCCGCGCAGCTTATGTGGGAATCTTTTAAAAGACATGTTTTGCAATATTTATACATATCTAAATATGTGTTTTCAAAACTAATAATTAAAGTATTAAACAACATAAGAAAACCAATAAATTATGATATTTAAATTTATACAAAAAATAATTTTTGTTAAACAAAAAATTCAACTCCGCCTATAAATTTTATATTTTATTCATAGAAAAATTGAACATATATTTTATTCCGTGTGAAATAGTAAAATTTTTCTTGATGATTTTCAATTGCGGCAAATTTGAATAAGATTTTCTACCAAATTTCCGTCGAAAAAATTTGAAACTGTGTTAAAATGAGACTGAGAAAACTGGTTTTTACAGTTTTAAAGACTTTTATTGATTGATGACGTCATAATTCGGGAGAAATTGGCATTTACGAATAATTTCGGATACTCTCAATTATGTTTCTAATATAACAAAGTCAAATATAACAAAAATAGTTATATTTTATGATCTTCTAAAACAATCTTTAGTTTTTTTACAAAAACTTTAAAAACATATGTAATACCTACACGTTTTTAAATGCAACAATAATATTATGTAATCATATACAGATTACATGCAACTTTTCAAATTTGGAATTAGGAAGTAATAAAATTATTATTTTTTTTTTGGAATAATAAAAATTTTAATACTCCTACATATTCATACAAGTTGTGTTTTTTTTGTTTCAATATTTAAAACTACTACAAAAATGAATAAATTTTTTCTAAAATATATGTTTAAACCTTCAATGATATCAATTGTTCAACCATCGCGGTTTGACCCTTCCAATAAAATGTGTCGACTAAATTATTTTTTTAAATAAAATCTATAATTAAATTTTAATGAAATTATGAAAAAAATATAACATTCAAAACAAGGTGAATAATTTAGAACTCTCTATATATTATAAATGCGAAAGTAAGCATGTTTGTTTGTTTGTTTGTTTGTTACGCTCTCACGCTAAAACCAGCGAATAGTTTTTAATGAAACTGTACAGCAATATAGCTCATACTTCAGAATAACACATGAGATATAACATATAAAGATATATTAATAAAAAAAAATTAAAAATTTATTTAATTTGACATTACCATAAATTACAGATTTCTGTAAAAATAGTCATTATAAAATATTTCACGGCCATCTTTTCTGATATACTCAATGAATAATTACGACTATTATACATTTAAAAAAAAAATAGAAAACCATACATATATTTTATCTGTGTAAAATACTCCTTACAATTATTTCGAGTGTTATAGAAAAGGAAGAAGCGAGAGCAATCTTTATCAGTTTTTATTTTTAAACCCAGCGAAGCGGGTGGGTATCACTCTAGTATATATATAAATTCATTGTGAATCAGACAAAAAATAAATTATTATATTTTTGAAATTCATTGACATATGAGATGATTTAATTAAGTTCATTGCCAAAAAAAAAAACTAACAAAGGAAACCAATTTTTTTCGTCTGTTTTTTAAAATAAATTGCATGTATTTAAGAGAGTTTAAAAATTATAAATTTTTGATATGATACAATGACACTTGAAATAAAAATGTTATTTTCCACTGAAATTATGTGGTAAATTATTTTATTGTGATTAATTGCTTCGGGTGAATTTAAATTGTAATATTAAAAATAAATTTCTGTTTTATACTTTGTAAGAACAGAAAATCGTTAACAATTAAATGATTATTAAAAAATGGACATTTGACCAGTGCTTACACCAATTTTCTGACAACCAATGCATTAAAATAGACTGGATTTTAAGAAACCATAGTAATTTATAACAATGCTGTTCACAGGTATACATGAACTGTCTAATAAAAAAATAGTCTACTTCTGAATGGTCTAATTATGGCATAGATCACCGTTTCTTTTTAATATTAAAGCCTGTTCATGACTGCCATTTTGATTGTTTGAGGTCATAAGTGATTTCCTCAGTTTTTAAATAAGCAGAACGAGATTTTAGATATCAATTTTCTAACAAAATAGCGGTCAAATGAAAAAAAGCCCCCAAATATGAAAAAAAAATTTACAAAAACAAGATGCAATGGCTTAAAAACAATATACGTATCTGGGTATTAGCAGATCAATTGTAAAATAATTTAAAAAAATTTTGGTAGGTTATTTCAATTAATTTTTAATAAAAGTCAGGCATAACAATTCTCATCCTTTGAACCCTCAGTACAAAGCGGAAAGGGGTGGTAAAAATTTTTGAGCAATAGATTTCAAAACTAGATGATATATTAAAATAATAGCAATATTTCTGTCAAAAAAATATTAATTATGGATGCGTATTAGTCAAGGATGCATCGAACAATGGAATAATTAAGTAGTATTCATTAAAGTATCATATTCTTTGTTTAAACGCTCTGTAGACAAGATATTATAGTAAAGATAAATATCTATATATAACTTAAATAGAAATGCCTGTATCGACATGCAAATGATGATGTAATTATCAAAATTTATTTATTAAAATAAAAAAATAAATAAATATACAATTTCTATTCAATGGAGTTAAACACGCCTATTTAAAATAAATAAAAATATTATATAAAGGTGATTCGCATATTGGTTCATTTTTATCTGCAATAGGAAGTGGCCTTTATTGATCTCTTGGGGGTCTTTGTTAGCCCAAATAAGAATAGAGATCTATGAGAATAAAACAATATTGGAATAAAATACGATGCCATTCTTAATTTGAAGTTGCATTTTTGAAAATAAATTACTAATCCACTTACACATCTTTTTTATTTAATATACATATTAAAAGTAAACTAACTTTCGAATCACCTATAAACATATACATCGCGTTGTAATTTATGAATGAATAGCTACAATCAAATTTGACTTTTTTTGTATCTTATTTGTGATTAGAATTAATTTTTTCTTTAATTTTGAATGTTTTATTTTTCTATGTTTCCTTAGATTTTTATGAGATGCTTTAAAAATGTTTTAATTCAATAAAATTTTTGAAAATATAATTTTTTTTTTGTATGCAAATAATTAAATTTAAGGTTCTACGATAACTGCTCTTAATTTTATAAAAAAATAAGTTTTTTCTTTTGGGACAGCTTTGTTATGATTGATCGAAGAACAATTGCAAACTGAAAGGATAACTTGTTTAAAATTGGGTTATCAGTACTAGTTTAAACTTCCTTGACCCATATTTTATAATATCTCCAGATTCTTATACAATTTAAGATTATTTTTGGAGAATTGATAAACGTATGTTTGATAATAAAGATATTTCTATGTTTCCAAATTTTTAGTTTGTCTGCCGAATTTTTGAATTGAAAATTTCGTTTTTCATTAATCACAAACGCGAGTTAAACAAGTCATACAATTTTGACGCCTCATAATGGGCACTGTATGAACTATAAATCGTAAGATTTCAACGAATTGAAATGTAAAACATAATTCTACGCCACTGAAAATTTGTTATATCGGAAAACCAGTTAAAATAAGACACAAAAAAAATGTTAATTATAATAAATTAGAAAACGCAGAGCGCTGCAATCAGGCATGAAATACGAACATATAACTATATGCAATAAATTTATATAGTTTAATTAAATGGAGACGCCTAAGCCTTTTGGTTTGTTTTAACATAAAAAGCAATTTTATGTTTAGAATTAAAATTAATTAATTAAATTAATTATGAACATTTAATATAATAATTTGTTTTTACAAGTTTTTTATGAATGTGTAGCAATTATAAAATAAACATTTTTATTAGGTTATCAATTTTAAATTGTTTTTTGTTTTATTCCAGTGATAAATTTTAGTGGCGTGATATAAATTTTTTTTTTTAAATCTCTAATGCGGTCTATCGCGCATTTTTGTATACTTTATCGGGTGGGTCAGTGCATGTTAATTATGTGTACTTTAATTTTAATATCGCATCGAACTACCCTAATTCAACAAATTCTTTGTGATATCA
This sequence comes from Chrysoperla carnea, assembly GCF_905475395.1. Classification (NCBI taxonomy): domain Eukaryota; kingdom Metazoa; phylum Arthropoda; class Insecta; order Neuroptera; family Chrysopidae; genus Chrysoperla; species Chrysoperla carnea. The sequence continues at coordinate 121,260,440 of NC_058337.1, read as the reverse complement.
TTTTCAAGTTTTAATTACTTTTAAGACAATTTTTATCAAAGAAATGTCATTTTTGTCTAACTAGTTTTGTAAAAAGGCTTTATATAAATCCACCGATATTGTAAATAGACTTCAATTCGACCATGAAAAGCCACAATTACCAATAAATTATGCCTGCACAAAAAATTTTATGGTTAATTTTGAATTGAATTTACATGTCAACCAAATTAATTATTTTAATCAATTTTTTTTTATAATCAATAACATTAAATGTTTGTTCCTCTATGAAGATTTCAAGCTAGATATAAAAAAAAAATCAAATATTCGTAGGTTTTGACCTTACTAATATTTAAAAATAAATACCCTTCAAAATCCTGTCAACAAATTTTGATACAACTTGGGTGATCTTTTAAGGCAGATTTTTGTATAAACGGTGTAAACAATGCAAAAAATATGTACATAGAGTTCACAAGATTTCTTTAATTTCCTTGACGACAGAAAACCGATATAAAAATTTTGAATAAGTTCAAAATATATTGACCTTTTGAAAAATCAATACACAGACAATAGATAGTCATAATAGTTATCAATCGAACTACATTCAAACACACACAAAAAGATGTGGGTGGTTACCGGTACGTAAAAATAATTACTTTTATTTCATTATTATCATTAAAAAAAAAAAGAATTTCATTGTGTTTTAAATGACAATATATAATAAGTACACAGCCACATGTGGGGCTTGGAGAATCGTCTACAAACACCAAGAGTTTATATATCGATCGATATATGTGAGAATTATAGTGACCTGGCCTAGCGTACTCACAAAGACTTAGTGCTATGACATAAAATAATAAATAATATTAGGTATTGTCTGATTTCTTCATTTCTTATTTAAATTAAACTCCGATTAACTATATAGCGTTATTTAGTCAAGATTAACAAATCTACCATAAAGAAATTAAAGCTTGATTAGAAAAATTAGGAAAATATATTTTCATTAGCAAAATTAACCTAAAATAGACTGATTTATTAACAAAAATTGATGACAATCTAAGGACATACTTAATTGGATTCGCCAGTGCATCACGACAACTGCAGGAGCTGTCACAGTGAGGAAGTGGAGAAGGAAATGCTCGTCTTCTCTGTCACTGTCCAGCTTTTGCCATGAGAATCTGAAAGCAATCTTGCTATTCTTAGACAGCTTCAAATTATTCACGGATTAATGTCCGAGGGTGGGTTAATCCGCTTTTTGGTAACACAAAGAACCTTATGGTTTAAGAACGTCTCACCCCAGGATAACCACTCTAACTTAAGGATAAACTTTGTTCAATTTTAATCCACGATTATGAAGAAATCGTCCATTTAAATAAATAAAAAAATTGAAATGAAATATTTATATGAAATTTATATAATTTATTATTGGGTGTTCCTTCTTAGATGATATTAAGTACCAACTCTCTACGCTTATATGTATAAAATCTGCGCGAATACCGTCCAATCATTTTTGAATAATATGACGATACTTGCTCGACCCGTAAAGAACGCCGCTCCCGAAGTTATCATGACCGGTGGCTACTCCGTACCCATGGTTAGAAATAACAAACAAAACATATTTCGTAGAAAAAAGGTGATTATTAAGAGAACATGCATTAAAAATATTAATTATATGTCTAGAATACTAGTAGAGTATTTGTAAAAACTAACATGTTTGCCTAGTAATTTTATGATATTTTATCGTTCAAAATTATTTGTCTAGCGTGTTTTATCCCTAAGCGGAACATTTTTAGACCGTGAGTACACTTTTCGTCAAACCTAGGCATAATAAGCTTGAAAATTAGGGGTGAATCATGCAATTTGATGAAGGAATAAGGAAGATTAAGGTAGGACAGAATAAAACTTGCTATAGTAATAATATTTAAGATAGCTAGCTATACGTATAGATTTATTATATTGTATATGTATGTATGTATATGCTTTTAATATACTGAGATTGGAGGTGAACAACCTCAACCTAATGGAAACATCACATACATAACATACACAAACATTAAGAGTGTTGCGGCATGGCCTAGAACATGCCGCCGTGCTATACGACGACACGACCAGGCCAAACGATCAAGCGACAACTACGGAAGTAAGTGTCCCGGAAACATACTATTCAACATATTTTTTTTTAATAATACAAATAAAATATTGTACATTCATAATTAGTTAAAAAAATTTTGTTTTTTTGTTTGCGCAAAAATTTTTGCAAAATATAAAAAAAGTCTTGGCATATACAGGATGCTTTTTTTTAAAGTTGATATATGCTTCTAACTCAAATAAATTAAATCGAGCACAATGCTTCAAACAAAAAATGTTAGTTTCGAAGGCATACATCTTATACCGGCATCGAATTCGATCTAAATTTTTTTAGGTTCAATTTAAACCTCAATCTGATTGATAACTGACGAACAAGAGCTGAACGCTTTAAATTCGCAAGTTATTCTTTATAAATACGCAAACATTTTTTTTAAACCGAATAGTTTAGGCAGTGATTGATATAAAAAAAATCTATGGTCATTATAGAAAAACAAACCACTTTTATTGGATCTATTGGAAAGATTTTTCGAAGATTTCGTTGAAGCAATTATATGAAATAACAATTTTGGTACGAAAAAAACAATTTTTTTCAGGTAAAACTTTTCAGCGCGTTTTTTTTTTTGCCAAAACTGCACGATTTGCGGGAAAATGTTTCGAAAAAAAATGGTTAATGAATAACAACTTTCTAATTTAAAGTGTTATCTATCGGTTACCAGTTATGGAATAGTAAAAGCTTTTCATCGAGATTGAAAACCTAGGTCAAGTTTAATGTCCACGTAAGTTGTACGCTTACACACCCAACATTTAACGCGTGAAGCATTTTTATCGATAAAAATTAGTTTTCGAGTTTCAAGCATAAGTCCACTTAAAAAGCCACTCTGTAAATTTTTTTCAAATAGAAACAATTAATGAACAAGACTTGATTTTTATGCAATTCTAACTTTAATGACAAAATCGAAAAAGTTCGCAGGCAAAAAAAATCGAAACTTAGAACAATAGAAAAGTTTAGACAGTTTATTCGAATCAATTCAATCAACTAGAAAAATTTTCTTTTTAAAACAATATTTGGGATAACCATAATCTTAAAATGTATAAAACAAACATTGTCTAGATTTTAAATTCAATGGGCTTACAGCCTTAAATTGTTCATAAAATATCCCTTAACTATCGATAAGAAAAGTTTATTCCATAAAATAAGCCTAAATTTATTTTCCCTTTCTTTTGAATTATAGCCTTATAAACATTACCTTAATATATTTTCTTTAATACTAGGAAAATTTCACCCTAACAGTTTCAAGATTAGTTCTAAATCGGTTCAACAGTTTTGAATAAATATTATTTTACAAATTAAATACAGTTTGACAAAATTGATTAAGCAACAAAAAACTTAATTATTTAAAAAAAAATTGTATTGTCTAGTCAAAAACCCCTAGAGCGAAATTTGTATTAGATATATTTTGTGCAAAAAATAATAAATCGCGCCCCTCAAAAAATACATATTTCTTAATTCTCTAAAAATATGCGAAATAAGTCAATTATAGAAGAATTCCAACACAAAAATACCACACGTGAAAAAAATAAAGCAAAAATAAATAATAAATTATTTAAATAAAATTCATAAAAAGATCTTGAAGGTTGTTTTAGAGAATAAAAATTCTAATCTACATAAAAACAAACTTCACTCTTTTTATCTTCAAAAAGCACGCAGTAAAAATAAATGTAAACCACAAAAATGTTGATCGATTTTTTTTTCTTGTGTTTTAATCAAGAAAAAAAATCTATATTTATATAAAGCAAGGCCTTATGTCAAAATAATTACATTGAAATGTCAAGAAGCAATTTTGACTGTCACGATAATATTGGATTGATTAAAAAAAATATGCAAGGCCATAAAAATATAAATTAAAAATGCAATAATAATAAGAATTTTTATTAAAAAATAAAAAATATAAAAGAAGAGAAAAAAATAAATAATTTTAATAGTTTATTAAAAGAAAAATGCATTTAATTACCGATTCATGACCTTGAGATACTGGGTACACGGTGATTACAAGACAAAAAAAAATTATTCACTTCATCTAGTCCGCGTGTACACTGACCTTTACATTTAACAAAAAAAAAAAAAACAACATATCTCCTAATGCAGATTTCGCTCTAAGGGAATTATTATTACATGGCCTTGTTTACAAAGTTAAATTTTTGACGCCAGATCAAAAAAAATATGTCGTATGCATATAAAAATTTTATATAAAACACATCAACTAACCTGTCAGATTTTTTTTAGAGCTGAAAAATCCGCGCTCTTTTATGATAGAGTACGGCGGGGATAAAGGGATTGTAATCAGCTGATCGAAAACCATCTTCTCCTTCGACAACTTGATGTTTCTTCTCGTCCACGAATTTTCAAAGGCATTGTTTTGAGTTCTTCGGCACTATACATTTTTTTTTTACAAAATTTTTTTAAAATTTATTTGTTTTTTTTTTTTTTTAGTATAAACCCGTTGGGTCGAGTCCATCTTTTGTGTTTTGTAGTTGATGACTAGTAGTAATTTTCGATGCCATTTTTTTTATATCGATTTTTCACTTTATTTTAAATTTTCACAAAATTTTTTTAAAGAAAAGTTTATATGGTTTTATTATTTTAATAGAGGCCAGTTGGATCTAAATCTTTAACAATATCCATTTTTGGAATGAAGAAAGTAATTAAGTTAAACATTTAAATTTTTATTTTAAAAAAATTTTCTCGGAAAATTTTTCGTTTAATTTAATAAAGACCAGTTGGATCAAGGCCTCCCATTTTTATAATAAATTTTAAACACAAAATAAAACTTTAAAAAATATATATATATAAATCGATCGATTATCGATTAAATAAAATAAATATGATTGATGATAACGATGAAATTTACAACAAACACTCTTGAATTATATTTATATATGATTTTTGCTGACAAGCCAATACACACTGAACGATAAATATGAAGCGAATGACGGCTCAGACCGGTAGACGTTTGTTTAAATGCGAACAGCACTAGCGACACTCGGGAGTTCCGATAACTAAAACGATATATCAACCAGCTGAGAAGTGTAATTTGTGTGTATATAGTGTGTTCACTTAAGTAAGAGTGGGGAGAACATATACATACACAGTGACTTAAGTCACTTTATATGTGTGCTTTAAGTATATTAAAAAAGATAGTAAAACACATACACACATACTCTTACTTAGATATTTTTACACGATGCTCTTACTAAGTACGTTGGCCAAGAAACAGTAGGCCATGAGACAGTGTACTTGTGACATAGACTTGTGCATTTTGTAAAACAAATGTTTGATGACGATTTTACTGAGTATGGATTTACCCTCCCCTACACGATATACATATCATATCAACTTTTAAAACATTTGCTTCATACGTTTGGACGTTTTTGCGTTGATTATTATTTCTATGATCTGTGTAAAAAGAATAGCCTAGCTATTCAGGAATGAATTGGATCTATTATGTAATTTATTGTACAACAATTTCAGAAGGGAAAAATTCAGAGTAAATTTTTTTCTGGGAAATATTTTTTGTTTTTTGTGAAATACTTGTGGGAAATTTCGGAAAATCCTTTTTTATACAATTTATAAAATTAATCACCTGTCTATCTGCTTATAATTAATTAAGTGATGGGATAATGTGGATAGTCATTGGGCTGGGTTTTAGGGAAATTGTATCATCTGTTTACGGAAAATGAAGTATTTCACCAATTGTATAGGGAAAATTTGATTAGTTAAAGAAAGTTTAATTATAATTTTCATGTGAAATATTTAAATTCTCTTAGTCTCTTGACCAGGATCACCAGGATCGATGGTATCATTTTTATTACGTTAGTAATATTATTTTAAAATATTGATGGCAATTTCGGGTACTATAGCTCGGAATGCGGAAGATCACCGGGTCGAAACCAGCCACATTAATAATTTATTAAATTTTATTTTGTTACCCAAAGGGTCAAAAATTTTTATCTTGCAAGGAAAATAAGGAAGTATATTTTAAATTATAAAACTTTCACATGACATCATGAGAAATGAATGAGCACCCCATGCATTGAATTTACAATAAAATTAAAACTATTACCGACTTTTTAGTGTAATAAAGCGTGTTTTCTTTTTTTAATTTTTTTTTCTGTTAAACGAAACTTGCTACGAAAATCACTTATAGAAAAAATACATGTTTGCTTGTCACAAGAGCTGTTCATTTTATCACTTTAAATGTACTTTATGGAAAAACGAGTGCCGCATGTTATAATTTTCTTTATAGGAAAATATTTGTCATGCATTTAACTAATTAAAATTAGTTTTCTAAATTAATGTTAAGAAAATTAGCCTTGTTACATAATAAAGCATACCTTCAAAAAACACTTCAATATAATATTTATATGTGAAAAATGCAAACTTTAAACAGCTCGAATTTATAAATTTAACATCCTAAGAGGTACTTTTTCATGGAATTTTTTGAAGCCTAAGGCTTTTGACAACAAATCAGCGCCTTTAGAGAGAAAATTCATATTTGTATCACCACTATTCAGATAAAATTTCTGAAAAAAACTTCTATGTGCCATCAAAATCTTTCAATTTTACCTAATATGCTATTCTATGCACCCGATATACAACCTTACCCTGCAAACTTAAGGATGTTCCAGCATGGTATTTGCAGTTTCTATGTTAAAGCAATGGTACAATTTTTTTTTCGACAGAATTTAACGAAAAATTAAATTTAAGAATTTAATAATGCTTACTATTAATTCACAAAGTTTCAAAAATTTTGACCGTTTAAAATGGGAAATAATTATGCCAACGTCCCAATTTCGATCAATTTACGTCAAAATTAATATCTCGAAAGTGAAAATTAATTTCTAAATTTTTTTTTAGAATTGTATTGTATAAACATTTTTTTCTACTTTTTCTTCAATATATAATAATATCATAAAAAATAGTTGGAGAGACCGGACATTTTACATGCTTTAAATGGGACATGACCTTCAAAATCGCGAACTTTGTCTTTAAATATCTCGCGATCTAAACGGTCAAAAATTATGAAATTTTAGGAATTCATAAATAAAGCTATTATAAACCCGAGAAAAAAAATTCGGCCAAATCTGTCGAAAAGTGATTTCATGCTGGTACTACCTTAATTAATTAATAAAAAATCTACGACTTAAAGATTAAAAAATCTGCGATAAAAAATTACTTCCTGCGTTAATTTTGGGACACCCTTTAATATTATCAAAAAAAAAAAAAAAAAATGAATGTGACTGCGTAACATAATGCAATACCCAAAAAATACCTAAGGTTATTACCCCCAACCCAAAAAAAAATTATGAATAAAAAAAACGAAACATGTATAGACTGAAATGAATTTCCAAGAAGTCAAACCATGATGATCAATAGATTCATTAATAATTTTTTTTAACAATAAATATCTAAATACCAGCGTAATTTTTTTTTTTGTTAATTTGCATATAAATATTCCAAAATATTTCAGATAGTATCACACACATTAGTATTAATCGTAAAAATGAACCTTCCATACTCTAAGTACCCACATAAATGTATTGTAAAAACTTCCAAATATTATTTATTCACAGTTGGTAATTAATTATCTAATTATAAATTAATTATCGTACAATCATCAATATAAGTATTTATCATAAATTAAATATTTGTTTTTGGAAAGTTGTAAAAGACAAACTTCATTAAGTGTGAAGCCTGTTTATCACGACTATGTTACACTTTTGTAGGTGTTAATAGTCATTTATGGAAACTTTGGATTGGTTTTATTACCTGCGATCAATGAATTACAAAAATTTTGATTCACAACTGGCAACGTATCTACCGTTCTATCAAATATACTTTTTCATGTGCTTCAAAAATTGTGAGAATTTATTTCATCACGAGAGAAAAAGTGTAAGCAAAAAATATTAGTATTGGAAATTTTTTTTGTTCCTGTACTATCGTTAGTTTAATATAAATCGTACTCAGTAAATTAAATAAATTTGTCATAGAAATATGGTGAAATTAGTTACAAGTGAAATTTACAAAAATTAAAGAAATCCTGACAAATTTTTCAGGTTCTGAACGCTAAACTCGCGCTTGAAACATATCTAAGAACACTCTTCATTAAATTATCCTTTTTCTTAGAGCCTTTTACAAACTAAACCGATTTTGAGGATCAGGACCTATTTTATAGGGTCTCCGGGAACGGAACCCTAAACTCGCTCTTCAAACATAGGTAAGAACACTCTCCATTCAATTACCTTTTAAACAAAACAAAAAAATCTAATTCGGTTCATCCGCTTAGGCGCTACGATGCCACAGAGAGACAGACAGACACACATAGCGGTCAAACTTAACACCTTTTTCTTTTGGTTCGGGGGTTAAAAAGAATTTGAAGTAATGTCAAAAAGATTACAATTTTAAAATTGGTACTGGCTTCGAGCAGATGGAAATTCCCTGTGTTTGTATGTTTAAATTTTTATCTAAACCTGTCATTGGTAATTTTTTTCACTTAAACCGAAACTGCGTTGTACGCTATTCAGACAGTTTTTATTAGGTAGCTTTTTGTTAATCGTTCATTAAGTTAATTATATCGAGATCGGTTGATGAAATCTTCAGAAAAATTTTCCAAATTAATTAATTAATTAATAAAGAAAAAAAAACATATATTCCCAGAAAAATGAAATCGATAGGTAATTGGATATAAATCTTTTTATTGATAAGTGAAGAAGATGATTTAATTGCTCTTGAATGTACTTTACCAAGATATGTAAAACAAAGAAAATTTCCCCGATTTTAATTAATTTTCAGGGTAATTTTAATAAATAATTTTAATATAATTAATTTCTAGAGAATTATTATGGAAAATACACAATAAGCGTGGATCCCCATGTCAATACTTAGATCATGAAAACATTAGAACTTGGGAAAAACACTTTTCCAACGTAAGTTTTTGTTTGTATTATTATCAATTGACAAGTTTGATAATAACACTTATCTGTCTGTTAAATGGAAGTAGAAAAGTTCTCTTGTAAAAAAAATTTATTTGATATTTTTTGATGTTTTAAAACTATAAACGATATTGTTTGTATAATATCTCTTGTATCTTTCATTCTGTAATTGTAAAACAGTAAAAAGAATTATAACAAATTACTATACTCACTTCATATGATGTTTAAAGTCGCGAGGTGTAGTTTTTTTTTTTTGTATTTTGTTGAAATCATATGATGAACTTACAACCTCAATAACTTGTTTGTTGTGAATCCGCTAGCAAAAGAATTATAAAATAACGGAACTGTAATAATATATAATATATATTACACATATTATATGCGAACGGGCCCCTCTCATCGGGCTTGTGATCGCACCATATTGATTGACAAGGTGTATTTACACGTACATTAATCTGTACAAGTATATACATAGAGTAAATATCACGAAAAGTGACCCTTCAAAAAAATTATATCAAATTCGAGTAGATTAATTTAAAATTCGAATTCAGATAATAAGCGTGTAAAAATTCGACCGAAAGTCCCTTATTAATAATAAAGAATTCCTAACTTTAGTTCTTAAAAAAGCACACGAAAAGTGTTTATCTTAATTATCTTAATTATATTTTTATTAAGGTCCGAGCGCCAAGGCAAGTTTAGACTCGTGGTTGAAATTATTTGTACTTTATTTTCAACTTTGATGATAAATTTTGTTGTAATTTCATGAATGTAGACGAAAAATGAGAATAAAATTGTTCGAAATCTGCCTTGGTTTTCGAAATATCGAAAGATTAATAATTAAACAGTTTTAAATTTTCGATATTTGGAAAATTACTCCAGATATCGAAAAAATTTCATTCTTACTTTTTGTCTTATATTGACAGTTATAACAAAATTCACCATCAAAATATAAAAATAAATCATCCATCTACCGTTTTCTCATATGACTAATGAGAAAACGGTAGCCTACTTTTGAAGTTAATTAATTATTTAAGTAAGCGGGTAGCCCCACCCCCTCCAATTTTCGGATTGATTTAGACTTAGTCCAACTTCACATAAAAAAAACAGTCTTTTATCCAAAATTGACTTCGTTCTCTTACATCTTTAATGGAATATTAAATATATACTCCATTTAATTTGAAAAATGATCATTTTCTACGATTTTTCGCAAGTTTTGGGGATTATTTCGGCTATAACTCGTCGGATCTTAACTGTGATATAGATACGGCTCTTAAGAAAACTCCACAAATGTCATATTTTGGACTGAACGCACGCTATAATAATACATACACATGTTTTCTCCATTGCTTGCAGTTTCCTCGAATTTTTGAACAATGATGCACTCACTAGGACGATTAAATTAGTCATAATCTTTCCGTTAAAGCCCAACAGTTCTCACAGAATTATTATTTCTCTATAATAAATGAATAAATTGAGCGTTGTTGAGCGTAAATAAATAAGTTGATATCGTAAATGGAATGTTTTAAACCTTAGACGTTTGAAACAAGCACAAGAATTCGCAGCATTCTAATTAACAGAGTTGCAAATTAGTTACATATTTAACCACCAGGATGCGTAGTGTAAATGATCAATTGCCAATAGTGATAAAATAATTTCATTTGGAATACAGAACGATCATTGTCATTGGTGATAGCTCTACATGATTTCGTTGATTTTAAAGCTAATAATAGGAGTATTTATTGTTTTTTCATATTATATCTGTTCCAAAATATAATATTATAATATTATTGAAAGATGATTGAGAAGGCCATTGTACTGTACAAATGAAATGAAGTATATATACCTATATACAGGTGATTTTTTAACCCGTCAGCACTCGCGTTATGAGCATTTTGCTAATACTCGATTTAAAACACATATAATTCCTATTTTTCAAATGGTTTATTTGGATAAAACATATTCTATTTTCATACAATATTACTTTATAAACCGAAATCGGAAATAAAAACTTTTTCCCGATTTCTCTAAAATTTATTACCCCTTAAAAAATTTCAAAAATCGGAAATGTTGTTTGCCTTCGATATCGATAAAATTCATTATACAAGATAATTTGGACCCAACAAATCCAAAAATCGGGTTTATTTCATGAATGGATGCGTGGGTGGCTTTTGATATATAATCCAAAATTGGACACAAAAAGCGATTTTCTCAGGAATTTTCTCGCGATTTTTTTGGGTTAAAATTACCTTATATGCGAAATCGGAGACAAAAACTTTTTCCCGATTTTTTCTAAGGGGTAGTACCCCTTAAAAAAATTTCAAAAAAACGGAAATAAAAATTTTGCTTTCGATATCGATAAAATTCATTATATGTATAAGTTAATTTGGACTCAATAAATCTAAAAATCGGATTTATTTAATGAATGGATGCGTGACTTTTGAGATATACTCCAAAATTGGACACGAATGGTGATTTTCTTAGAAACTGTACATCCAATCGATACATAAACCCCATTTTTGTATTTTTTGGGTCAAAATTACCTTATATGCAGAGTTTTATCGAAATCGGAAACACAACGTTTTTCCCGATTTTTTCGATTTTTTCTAAGGGGTACCCCCTTAAGAAAATTTCAAAAAATCGAAAATTTTTTTTGCGTTCGATATCAATAAAATTCATTATATAATATAATTTGAACCCAAAAAATCCAAAAATCGAGTTAATTTAATGAATGGATACGTGGCTTTTGAGATATACTCCAAAATTGGACACAAATAGCGATTTTCTCAGAAACTGTGCATCCAATCGATACATAAACCCGAATTTTGTATTTTTTGGGTCAAAATTATCTTATATACAAAGTTTTACCGAAATCGGTACCCCTTAAGAAAATTGCATAAAATCGAGACACAGTTGACCTATGTTGCTCGTTTACGAACTTGACCTAATTTTTTACGTCCTGAGCACGCTATGAAAATTTTAGCTTTATATCTTTTTTTCGTTTTTGAGTGATCTTTTTGACAAACAGACTGACAGACAACCAAAAATGGACTAATTAGATGATTTTATGAAAACCTATACCAAACTTTTGTTCGTAGCATCAATATTTTTAAGCGTTACAAACTTCGCATTAAACTTAGTATACCTTGATATATTTCATATATACATGGTATAAAAATAAAAATCAATTCAAAAAATTATTATGGAAATTCTTTAACTTGAAAATACTTTGAACTCAGATGCCCAAAAAATATTAAAACAAGACCTTTTTTTTTCATTCCTCCCGACAATAAGAAGAACCGTATTTTACCGTTTTTTGTTTTCGAAGAAGTAGCAGGAAACTTTTAAAAAAATCATCCTGTATATATATTTATTATTTTGCAATTAGATTAATGAGAATATATTATTTCAAAAATATAATAATAATAAATTGAAACTTATACATAATCATAATTTTTTTTTTTTCGTTTTGATATTAAATGTATAATATGGTTGTAGTAATTTCTATTGTTTTTAAAAACTGTTATTTGAACTGCAATCTAATCTCTCATAATATGTGAACACACACACAAACACACAAACTTGTAATAAAGCTAGCGAACTGTTTTTGGAATGAACCTTTTTCTGCAGAAAAGTGCGGAAAAATTATAGCTACATGGCAGCAGTATATTCAAAAAAGGGAAGGGTAGTACAAAATTACAAATCATTAAAAAATATAAAATTCCCTTGTACTTCAAATTGTCTCTATTATGTTTAACTTCTGATAACTCGCAACTCATTTTTTTGAATGAAAAAACTTAAATTTTGGACACAAAATACAAATTGGTAGATTGAAAATTTTTTTGCATATTCTCTAAATTCGTGGTAAGCTGAATCGATTAAAAAAGTTTTAGTTTCCTTGGTAGAATATATGTCGAATTTTGGGGTCTGTTGCACTTTTTGTGATTTTAGTTCCCAACCAGCAAACAAATCATAACGTGCGATAAAAAACATGCTAGAGAAATAATCTTTTAGAATACGATATAGCTCTATATATTATAAATCCGAAAGTAAGCATGCTTGTTTGTTACGCTTTCACGCTAAAACTAGCGAATGGTTTTTAATGAAATTGTTCAGCAATATAGTTCATACTTCAGAATAACACATGAGATATAATTTATAAAGATATATTAATAAAAAAAAAAAAATTAAAAATTAATTTAATTTGACATAACCATAAATTACAGATTTCTGTAAAAGTAGTCATATGACATTACCATAAATTAAAGATTTCTGTAAAAATAGTCAATATAAAATATTTCACGGCCATCTTTTCTGATATACTCAATGAATAATTACGACATTTATACATTTAAAAAAATAGAAAACTATACATATATTTTACCTGTGTAAAACAATCCTTGCCATTATTTCGAGTGTTATAGAAATGGGATAAGCGAGAGCAATCTTTACCAATTTTTACTTTTAAACCCAGCGAAGCGGGTGGGTATTACTCTAGTCTTAGTATAAAATTCACCTACACGAAGTTGTAATTTTTATAAATTATTACCAAGAAAATATTGGTAAAAATCTATTTTAATCTAATTTTAAACAAATCTTGTAAATGTAGTGTCGTTGTCGTTGTAAGGTTGGTTAGACCCCCCTTGGCTAGTCCAATTATGGATGAATGAGACTACATATACGAATGCATTATAAAAATAGATTTGTGTGTGGATTTTTATTTATTTATATACCTGTTCTAATTTTTGAAAATACATCCAGATCGATAATATAATATTTCAAAATTATATGAATATATTATTATATTATTAATAAATTTTTATTACTTACAAATATTGTGGTCATATGTTTTTATGACGTCATTATTTCCTATATACTTTTTTTTTTGCATGTAAAAAAATACACCTACAAAAATTTTGTAGGTCGTAGGTACAAATATCATTTTTCGGTTCACTTTGAAAACGATACCTAAAAAGGATGTGCAAATTTTGAAAAGGTAGTTTTTAATAAATTTGCCATTTTAAGAAGAAAGACATTTCGTAAACTATGAAGTATATATAAAAGAAATTGCTTACATATAATTCAGGTAGAACATAATATGTTTTCTGGGCTGAAAATTTAAAATGGCTTCATTCGCTCCGTGTGTAAGTTTTAATTATAGAAATCACCATAGAAACGACTCAATACTGTATTAATATATTTGTATAGAAGGACATATAAGTCTTTGGATTGTATATCAGGTTTGCATTGAAAATTTAATATTATTTTCTAACAAATTTAAATAATTCTGTTAATTTATTTTGAAAAATTTTTATTTAGGCAATTTCATTTCTTTTTTTTCACAATCTCTAATGCAACAAGTTTAATTAACTGTTATTTTTCAATAATTTAACATATACTGTACCATTTACAAGTAAACAACTGAAAATTTGTCATAACAGCCTCCATTATCGTAAAAATTATCCTCTGAAAGCGCTAGCGATGATCTGATGATCCTTATCAATAGGTATTATACATCTTTTGCCATTTTTATATCAGAATCAATGAATATAATTTCAGAAAATGTAAGTTTTTTTTCAGAGGAGTAAGTTTTATTTCAGAAAGCATGAATTGTATTTCGAATTAACGATACGGCGTTATAAGACGTCAATTGCATTTCAGATTTGTAGTTTTTATTTCAGAAAGGTCAATTGCATTTACGATCTATCAATTGTATTTCAAATTAATTAATACTTTGTATTTTCATTCAATTTAGAATTTAATATTACAAATTAATTTGATGTATGGTTAAAAAAATATTGAAGGTTTTTTTACAAATAAAATAATTAATAAAAAATTATTTCTAAAATACAAATTACCCATTCTGTAATAGAACTAATTAATCTAAATCTACATTACGATACTTAGAGACTTCTGAGATATAGCTGACTTTTCTGAAATACATTTAATATTTTCTGAAATAAGCTTTATTATTATGAACAAAATTTTTTTTTCTGAAATAAATTATCATTTTATGAAGAACAATTTTCGTTTTCTTTTTTGAGAATTAACGTATTCTATATCACACAGATTTAACGGATTCCACTGGATTTAAACGAAACTAAAGTTGTTAAAATCAGTCCAGGCGTTTTTGATTTACAGTGGAGTAACCAAAATGACAGCCGTAGATACGTGAAACACATAAGAATGTTCAAAATTTTACTGTTATGAGTAAGCCTTTGTTTCGATGACGCATAACATTATCGTAGATCGATTTCCCCAAAGAATCTACACCCACATATTATGTTTTACGTGGTCAAATTGGAAACTTACATATCATAAAAATTTATGAAATGAATTGAATTAAAAATATTTTTTTTCCTTAATAAAAATTCCCATAATGAATCGAATTAATTAATATTAATTATTAATTATAATATTTTGTAAAATTTTTGTTTGCTTTTTGTAAATACTGTACTCAATACTTACTGACCTAAAACCTAAACTAAGAATTGTATGATCGTCGATAACAAAAAAGTTATTTACTATATGACAGGGTAAGGTGATTTACCTTGGACATAATGTACCTTGCATTATACAATAATATATGAAGACAAAACTTACTTACAAAGAGGCAAGCAACAGCTAGCGATGATGTCCATGTGAATTTGTTTTCATAAAAAAATTGAATAGATGCACCGTCATGTACCTTTGATCTAAGCAATGATTATTGGTACAGAATTACAGATCAATGATTAATTATAGGTAGATAGTTTTTTGTTTTTTGATAAAAGTTCAGGATAAGTCCAACTTATCCTGAGTTAATTAAAAACGGAATTAAAGCTATTACTTTACACTCGAAGAAGCGGATGTCTATAAGAGAAAGTTTATGAGCGACTTTCTTCTTATGATGAGCCGTTCTCAAGAGTTAACTGAAAATATAAAATGTTGGAGAGAACATCTCCAGGTGCAATCGGAATTGGATGTAATCCATGGTACAGTATCATCTTTTACAATGAATCACCTTATAATAAACAATAAATACGCTTTTTATCGATAGCTGTTGACTATTGAAAATTTAAAAAGAATAGGTATAGTAATAATATTTTCTTTCTTTATTTTAACTTCTTCACTCCTTCCTGATTTATTCGAAACTTTATTTATGATAAAGAAATTCATGATTAATCCATGGCAAACACATGACAAAAGTTTTTTTTCGCACTTTCTGCCTTTTTATACTGTATTTAGCAATAAATTGATAAAGTTTTTGGAACAATATCATCAGTTGTATTTTTTAAATGTTTTAAATTTAAAAAAACTTCATTTTGGAGAAAAAAATTATTTTTTGTCCATAGAAAATAGCCTGACCTGTTTTAAATGTGATGTATAAATGTATATTATGTTTCAAGGTACGACACTATACTTTCCTATATTTGAGGACCTTAATAAATTGTAATAAAATTATATTTTATGTAAAGAAAAATAAAAATTACTTAATATTATGTAATATAAGAAATTATTTATGTACTCAAAAACCATATATGTCGGTATTTTTCAAAAAAAATATCAATAAATAAATGTAAAATAAAATATTTAAAAAAATCATATTTTGGTGACAAAATTTTTAAGAAACACAGAGAAAAGATGTGTAATTTTTTATTTTTTGAGTAATAAAACCTTTTAATTGAATATTGATCATAAATGATCAGGTATTTGTACAAGAATTTTTTAGGAAAAAAAATTCCAAATTGTTATCACATAATATACAAAAAAAGACGCCTTAAATGTTTCTGGAGCTTTTAAAATTAAAAAAATTTTTTTTAAACGAGATATATTTTGATCGAGAGTGTTCTTAGCTATGTTTCAAGGAAATCTTCTTATCTGTTTGAAGTTATCACTTCTTTTTTAGGTGCTATCTGGTACAGAATCCTAAATTTGAACTTGAAACATAGCTAAGAACGCTCTCAATCAAATTACCTTTCAAACAAAATAAAAAAATCAAAATTGGTTCATCCGTTAAGGAGCTACGATGCCACAGACAGACACAAAGATACGTTAAACTTATTTATAACAATCCTCTTTGCTAGTCGGGGGGGGGGGGCTAATAATGCAAGTTAGACGTAAAGACTAGACTTACACCATATTTAGTAGACATGCTTTTAAATCAAAAACTTCGTCTACTTTGGATTCGTCATTTTACATAAAAATAAAAAGAAGAAAAACAGGTGAAAACAAACAATTGACTGAGTTAATTGTTAAAATATTCTGTATAGAAAGTGTTGAATGTTAGTGCTTGCATTATATTTTATTAAGAGTTAAAAAACCCAACACACTTATGGTGGCATTTCGGTCACCAATCATTTGTTTTTCGAAAGTTTTGGAAAGTATTTTTTAAATTTTTTTTTTGGTTTTTCGAGAATCTATCACAAGACCGCTTGTTTAAGCTACCTGTTTTGGAGAAAAGGAACACCAATTTTTTGTCCTAAAATGCGAATCCTTACGGGTAAACCATGATATAGTGTCTAAAACAAAAGTTGCTTCTTTTATAAAGAACATATTTTATTATTCGAATTAAGATGAGCATTTCTGTGGGCTGTATTATGCATTTTGTTAAAATATATCCCCTTAAGGACCCACAATAAAAATGTGGGTCCTTAAGGGGATATATTTTAACAAAATGCATAATACAGCCCACAGAAATGCTCATCTTAATTCGAATAATAAAATATGTTCTTTATAAAAGAAGCAACTTTTGTTTTAGACACTATATCATGGTTTACCCGTAAGGATTCGCATTTTAGGACAAAAAATTGGTGTTCCTTTTAATATTTAAAAAAATCATATTTTGGTGACAAAATTTTTAAGAAACACAGAGAAAAGATGTGTAATTTTTTATTTTTTGAGTAATAAAACCTTTTAATTGAATATTGATCATAAATGATCAGGTATTTGTACAAGAATTTTTTAGGAAAAAAAATTCCAAATTGTTATCACATAATATACAAAAAAAGACGCCTTAAATGTTTCTGGAGCTTTTAAAATTAAAAAAATTTTTTTTAAACGAGATATATTTTGATCGAGAGTGTTCTTAGCTATGTTTCAAGGAAATCTTCTTATCTGTTTGAAGTTATCACTTCTTTTTTAGGTGCTATCTGGTACAGAATCCTAAATTTGAACTTGAAACATAGCTAAGAACGCTCTCAATCAAATTACCTTTCAAACAAAATAAAAAAATCAAAATTGGTTCATCCGTTAAGGAGCTACGATGCCACAGACAGACACAAAGATACGTTAAACTTATTTATAACAATCCTCTTTGCTAGTCGGGGGGGGGGGGGCTAATAATGCAAGTTAGACGTAAAGACTAGACTTACACCATATTTAGTAGACATGCTTTTAAATCAAAAACTTCGTCTACTTTGGATTCGTCATTTTACATAAAAATAAAAAGAAGAAAAACAGGTGAAAACAAACAATTGACTGAGTTAATTGTTAAAATATTCTGTATAGAAAGTGTTGAATGTTAGTGCTTGCATTATATTTTATTAAGAGTTAAAAAACCCAACACACTTATGGTGGCATTTCGGTCACCAATCATTTGTTTTTCGAAAGTTTTGGAAAGTATTTTTTAAATTTTTTTTTTGGTTTTTCGAGAATCTATCACAAGACCGCTTGTTTAAGCTACCTGTTTTGGAGAAAAGGAACACCAATTTTTTGTCCTAAAATGCGAATCCTTACGGGTAAACCATGATATAGTGTCTAAAACAAAAGTTGCTTCTTTTATAAAGAACATATTTTATTATTCGAATTAAGATGAGCATTTCTGTGGGCTGTATTATGCATTTTGTTAAAATATATCCCCTTAAGGACCCACATTTTTATTGTGGGTCCTTAAGGGGATATATTTTAACAAAAGGAACATTTTTTATATTTAAATTTTGGTTCTACCTCTAATGGCTTACAAGATGGGTCCTACGGATCCAAGATATAATTGACCTATGTTGCTCATTTAGGAACTCCAACTCACTTCTTACGTTTCACAACGCTATAAAAAATTTTCCTTATTTCGTCTGTCAATTATCGTGTTGACGGCACTTTTACTCAAATCTTTTTCGTACCATCAATATTTCTAAGCATTACAAACTTTGTTAGAACTAAAATTTGTATACCTTGAATTATGTATTACATATATACAGGCCATAAAAAGAAGAAAAAAAACTTAATTTATAAATTACATGACAAGTACTTGTAAAATGTAATGTAAGTGAAGTTAAGTGATTAAGACTGCATGTAATGACTGATATATATATATATTAAATTCTAACTGTAACGTTTGTCTACATAGATATTATTATATTATTTTAAGTTTATCAGTGGGTAACGGGAGATTTCGGAAGACAGTACATTTTTTTTCGATTAATATATTATATATATTATATATATATTTTTTTTGAATTTGATATGATGGTATGGCGGTGATGCGGTCTTTGGTTCATTGACATTATATATTATTATTATATATATTTATATATATATAGATAATTATTTTGTTATAATATTTTCCGTTAGAAAGTTCTTATACTTCAAAAATTACTTTTACCAATAATAAAATATGTATGGATAGGAACAGAAAAAAAAAATTCACCATCTCTTTTATAAGATTGCTATTAATACCCGAATAATAAAAATATTGTGACTTACATACATACATTCACATTACTTAATTTCTTTTGTGTATACCATTTTAATATTTTCAATACCATCTTTATACCTTCGTGATAACTTAATTATTTCCAAAAACAAGTGAAAACAAACAATTGACTGAGTTAATTGTTGAAAAACCATGCATAGTCAGTTTGATTTTTTTATCACATAACACATACATACATGTGACACATACATAACTGATATTCAAGTATAAATCATACTATAAAATTTCCGCTTAATTGGGGCCCTCCCGGGTAAACAATGATGTTTACGAAAAAATGTTTCAAACAAAAGTATGTTATAAGGAACATTTTTTACATTTAAACTTGTGTTCTATCTCTAAAGGCTTACAAGATGGGTACTACGGACCCAAGACCCAATTGACCTATGATGCTCATTTACGAACTCGACCTCACTTTTTCAGTTCGATATCTTTTTTCGTTTTTGAGTTATCGTGTCCACAGACGGACGGACCAATATACCAAAATTTTGTGCGTAGCATCAATATGCGTTACAAACTTGGGACTTAACTTAGTATACCTTGCATATTACATATATGCATGGTATAAAAAGATTGTCACGATTTTCCGCGTGGTTGGGCTTTGGAAAATTGAGCGGGAGGTTGTTGAGTAATACTTACATTACGAATTAATATTTTATACATATTAAAAATATGATTTTTTTATGCACTTTTTGAGGGATGACAATCGTAACAATTGCGTTTTTTTCAAATTTTACGAATTTTTTATTGGAAAACTGGAAGGCTCAGAGAAAAATGTCTATGATCATTTTTTGTTAATTTTGACCCGATTATATGATGAAAATTTCCGATGCGATTCGATCAATATTAATTATTTAAAAAAAAACTTTAAGCCTCTTAAATATCTTACCGGATAACCCAAAGACATCCTGCACTTTTATGTTCAAGAGTATTTTCAAACGGGAGCCGGCAAAAATTTTCTGAGCGAAAATTATTCATGCTCATTGATGGATGAATTATACCGGGCCTATGTGTAATTCAGTTTATTATAACGCACGAAGAAAGACGAGAATGTGTTAGTGAATGCTACATATTGGCAAACTTTTCGACGAGGCGAATATTTTCGACGAGGGTACTCCGCGAGAATCTGGATGGGATATACCAACCATTTAGAGACAATTAACCGTTTTTGTTAAGCTCAAACCTAAAGAAAAACTGAAACGATAAAAAATATACTGAAAATTGGGTTGTAAGAACATAAGCTATAATTTATCCACCCGAGGCAATGATTTCAATGAAATACTATTCTTTTCTGAACTAGAAGATGTTGAGAATTTTAGAATTTACGTTGCAAAAAGATTAAAAAATAATTATAAAATGGTTTGTCGGATCAAGAATTTTCTTCTAATTTTTTTCTCCATATTAATATATTGATTCTTTTTAACCCCCGACTAAAATCAGCCGTGTTATAAGTTTAACGTGTCCGTGTGTCTGTCTGTGGCAACTCTTAAGTGAATGCGTAGCTTTTAAGAGCATGAGCCCATTTTGATTTTTGTTTGTTTGAAAGTTACCTATATCGAGAGTGTTCTTAGTTATTTTTTAAGAAAATCTGGTTAACCGTTTGAAGATCATCACCAATTTTATACTTCATGAAATGATATAAAGAATTTCCACTAGTGATGATCTTCAAGACTTAGCAGATTTTCTTGAAACATAGAGAAGAGCACTCTGGATCAAGTGTGTTTAAAAAAGAAAAAAAAAGGAATTCAAAATCGGTTCT
Source organism: Chrysoperla carnea (assembly GCF_905475395.1). Classification (NCBI taxonomy): domain Eukaryota; kingdom Metazoa; phylum Arthropoda; class Insecta; order Neuroptera; family Chrysopidae; genus Chrysoperla; species Chrysoperla carnea. The sequence goes on along the minus strand of NC_058337.1, from coordinate 121,238,943 downwards.
TCGCCGTTTAGAAGCTACAATGCCATAGACAGACATGTAGTTACACAAATACACGTATGGGACCAGTAAGTACCAACAGATTTTGGATCAGGGGTTTCTTTCAATTTTTAGGTTATTTATAAACACATAGTGTATATAATGTACAATAATATTTTTGTGTATGCGGTATAAGCTAATACCATTATAGAAACAACAATTTGGTTAATTTGCTCTTGCTATAATGTTGGGTAGGTAGTTAGAACTAAGCGAATTGAATTAAACAACGCTAGCTAATAAAGTGAACGAATGGTAAATAGAGTGAATGATGTTTTTATAACGGAATTGAAAAATATAATCAAATCCGTTAGATTAATTACTTTATTAAATCGCTTTAATCATAATTTTTATTTTTTTACAACTTAGTATATTTGTATCTATACAGGATGTATCATGAAACGGTAGTTTTTTTTTGTGTTATTTGTTTTTTTGTAATTACTGTTAAGATAATTGTGTGAATTTTCAAAGTGTTTACTTACTTTTCTATCCAATAGTGGGAGGAGTAATACACTTGTTTTAACAGATAATTTTTATTTTCTAATATTTCTCTTAAAAAAGTATTTTAAGGAGTTTCCATTCATTTTTCAAGTTATACATTTTCTAAAAGAATCAGTTTTTTAAAAGTTGTGAAAGTTTTACACTTTCTCTAACAGAAAAATTTCTAAAAGGAAATTGAACGTCAAAAATAAACAGAAGCTATTTACTTATCCGCAATGTTTCGGATATGATTAATTTTTCATCATTTTCAGCTAGTTTTTTTTTCAAATTTCCTCTTGAAAAACTCCAGCTAATAAAAATACAGCAAAACTTTTAGTCACAACAATTCTCATGAAAATATTAACAACATTTGTACGAAACATTTTTTCGTCAATTCAATGATTTGAATGGCATAAGTTTTAAAATGCTTTAAAATTGGCAAAATAGAGTTTTATTCTAATGTTATAAAAACTTTTATCGAAATTGAGGCATTCCCGACCACAACACGCAAAAGTACGGCCTTCTCGGTCACATTCAGCTCCGGGAAGAGCGGCTTTTGTATCTTGCAATTTTGTGGCTCTATAGCATACCAACTCTCTAGTAAGATAGCTTTTTTCCGATTTAAAAGCAGTTTAGAAGGCCTTACTTGAAGCAAAAGAATTACAAATAGTGTAAAATCCACGGCCAGAATATAAGATGCCCTGGACGTGAAGCTTCGGCCGTTACATCACATACGCCAGGAAATCCAACACTCTGAATTTTGTATAAATCGCTTTAAAACGTTGATAAATTCAGGTTTGATTGATTACATTAACTAATATGAAAAAAAAATCATTTGAGATTTTTCCATTGTTTCAATAATTCGGGGTTTTTTCCTTGTTTTAATTCTGAATAATTTTTAAATGCTTTTGTATTCAAGGCTAGAATAAGTACCTACGATCAAGGGTGTCTAATTTACTACTCTATAAGTTTTCCCAAAAAAAAAATTTAATAACAAGATGTCATTAGTCTCTTAAAAACATTATGTAATTCATAAATTTGGTGGATTCTCCAATATATATATATATATATATATAATTGATGGTTTTTCCGATGACCTACAACAAAAATTTTTCATTTTTTTTTTCTGCGAATTTCGTAAAAATATATTATTTATTTAAAATGAATAATTCTTTACTTTTAAGTTACACAGTAAAAAAAATTACTGGATTGAAGTAAACGTGTTTACTCGTTTGTTGGTGTTCATATAACAAGTGCCTTTTTTTTCGACAATTCCAATACTTAACTCAAGAAAAGAAGAATTTGACTATAAATAGTTTCGTGAAATACGAAAGTAATGCTTACATGTTAAGAACACCTACATTTTCTTACAACTAGTTCTTTTTTACAGTGTATTTGTACAATATATTATTCATTAATTAGTAATTATTGTCATCATAATATTGATTTTTGTGGCTGATTAGGAGTTTTTTAAAAGTGTAGATGACAATATTTTTGAATTAAATTTTTCATTTACTAGGAAAAAGAGAATTGCCTATTTGATATTTCTCTAAGCCATTCATTTTTCGATTATAGTTGACGTCATAAGATGATTTATCGACTCATCTGATTACTTTGATTTTTTGCTTTATATTAAGGAGGGAAAATATTTTCTACATTTTCAGGAAATTTCTAACTAAAGAATATAACCAAAAGAAAATTTTTTTTAAATAGAATAACAAAATAACTTCCAAAGAGTATTAACTTGAAATTAATATATTTTTTTGGATAACGGAGATAAGAATCATAGACTTCTTGTGTGAAAAATACTAAAAAATCGAGACAAAATAGAGTCCTGCTTAAAACAAATATTTCCTGATTGATCATGTTCTTAGATAATGTCATACTTTTAACTTATGAAAACGTGCATTCAAAAATTATCAAAATGTTCCAAAGTAAAAAGCTTGTATTCCCAAAGTCAAAATTATATTTTCATTAACCAATCAGCACTCGATAAACAATGAAAATAACGTGTAAGATTAATTAGAAATGACACGGTTTTGACTATTAGATATAGTCAAAACTCGCAAATTTCCATCCAATTAAAAAAAATTTATTCCATTATACATTCTCCTCCCATCGTTAGAATTTTTCGTATGTATGTTCTTCTATGATAACGGTTTTTCTTCGAAACGGTGCTAAAACTCTTTATTAATCCAAAAAATTTAATTCCTTATTTATAGGCCTCCAAAAATTTCATAATATTTTCTCTTATGTTTAGACAAAAAACTAATCTGTGAAATCAAAACTTCTATAGTCCTTCAATAATTTCGTAAAGAACTTTCTTACTGAAAATTGGTTTTTAATGACAATAATCATTCAGGTCACCGCATTCCTAACAAAAAAAAAATATTTCTAAAAAAAAATTATAAAAATAAACAAATCAAATACAAAAAAAAAAATTTGCTAACTACAAAAATAATAATAAATAATAAAAATATTTTTTTTTGTCATTATTTAACGACTGAGTCAGTAGTTATAGTTACTTAAGTAATAAGTAGTGTTACTAAGTAAGTATATAAAAATATAAAATAATACATTAAATATATCTCAGTCAGTAGAGTGAAGTGAGTCAGTCAGTCTTCCTTACTTATATATACACATATTATGACTTAAGTTACTATAATAATATTATTATTATTATAATTTTCTTGAACATTCCGTGTACGATAAATAATGTCCTTCCTTATACCATAGCCTGTACATTAAATCACGAAAATGTTACGAGAAATCTTAATTTAGGGAAGCTTTAATTAGGTGTGCTTATGAAAGTAAATGTGTTCTTATCAGTTCGTATACTGTTAAAAATATTATGAGAGGTTAAAAATCACGACAAATTTCCCAAGTTTTCGAGAAAATTCAATCGAACGAGAAAGGCTTCTGTTAATTTTATAATGATTGTTGAAGGTTCTTAGCAATCATGGCAAAAATTAGGTTCATAATTAAAGGCAAAATTAGATTCTTTGATTAATTTGATCGATTCTGATTTGTTCGAATTTTGAAGAATTATTACTTGAAAGGGTTAAAGGGAAAAAAATTCGCATAACATGTATGTAAATCGGATGACAATACATTATTATGGGAAGAATGACCTGTTTTCCCATCGCATCCACCATATTTGATAACACATATCGCTTTTTAGTTTTAAATTAAAAATTAAATAAAAATACTTTTTAAGGGACAAGCTTTTATTGTACTAAAAAGTAGAAAATAATAATTATAACTGTAAGTCACTCATACGCGTATCATTAACAAAATTAGAAATTGTTAATCTTTCTCTCCCCTCCGTTAAGTGGCGTATTCTCGAGCATATATAGTGTGTCCCCGGATAGAGGTAACTATACTTGTAAATTTCCTTATTTTGCATTTTAAGAAAAAAAGTCATTCTTTATAAGAAGTTTTGCTTATTCTGAAAAGTATGTAGGAATATTTAAAACTTCTAAATAATGCACAGGGTAGCTCAAAATTTGGAATCACTATTTTTATTTTTGGTAAACTATCCTTCTTTTTTACAAGTTGGCGGAAAGTTACTCGCAATTAAAAATTATGACTCTATAAAAAATATCAAGAAGATCCGTGTACTTTAATTATAGCATCATTTTTTATTTGAACAAAAGCTCTAATTATAAAAAACGTAAGAAAGAAAATAATAATAAATCAATTAACATGGACTATTCGAGAGTGTAATTTTTTGTGGACTAGTTTAGAGAAAATTTATTTTCTCGGATAAACATCCAATAAGAATGTAATTGTCAAAGTTGGAAAGATCTTCTTGATATTTTGTATAGAGTCATAATTGTTAATTTCGAGTAACTTTTTTTAGTAAAATTTTGTCAACTTTTAAAAACGAAGGATAGTTTACCAAAAAAAAAAAAAAAAATATTGTAATACCAAATTTTTGGCTACCCTATACATTATTTAGAAGTTTTAAATATTCCTACATACTTTTCATAATAAGCAAAACTTCTTATAAAGAATGATTTTTTTTCTTAAAATGCAAAATAAGAAAATTTACAATTATAGTTATCTCTATCCGGGGACACACTGTATATCAGAGCGTGGGTTTAAAAAGTCCGTACATGGTTTAAGTATCGAATTTTATGATGAATATGTTTGAATATAAACGAAAGCAGTCAAATCATTCACTTTTCCCAGTAAAATGTAAATAATAGCCAAAGTTGCACGCAAGGAATATCTTTAAGGGTACCACGGTCGAATAAAATTTGGAATATAATATAATATTAATTATAATTATTGACCCATAGGGATATCGATGCTTCTTTTTGCATTAATAAAAGCTCATTCATGTACCAAACAGCAGAGAAAAATCATTGCTTAAAACTGTAGAAGGAACCAAGTTACAATCGTGTGTAACAAAAGGTGCAATCGTTAAATAGCTGTTTTTAATTAAACGGGATTGACAATTATCGTAGTATACTATAAAAATTCTTTTGAGGAATTCTAACAACTAATGTGAAAAAAATAAGTGAGTCCCGATACATTTTTTGAGGTAGAGCGATAAATATACGCCGCTGATTTTCAACACGTTTCTAATTCGCATATCATAATATTTAAGTTAACTTTAGTATGTATGTAAAATTTATAAAAATAATAAAATAAAAAAAATTAACACTTAGTGTCATTTGTGTTTGCCATTATAATCACCTACACACATAAAACGCTTTTAATATATAAATAAAAAACGTTATTCATTGAATATAAATAACGATTTATTTTTCAAGTTATAACAAAAAAAAAAATAAATGATTCTAACATTTCTCTAAAATTGTATAAATATTATATAATTAGCCGCTAAATATTGGATTACCGGTTTTTAAAAAATTTGTTTTTTCTTGTAGTTTAGTACTTCAACATTTATCAATCATAGATGCTCTAGTAGTCGAACTATTCTTTTAGTTGTAGAAGCGCTTTTGACTTTTGGTTTCTGATCTGTCACAGGTCGCTATTTTCATTCTTTTCAAGATTTGTATATATGAAGAGGTATGAAACATTTTCAAATTTATATTAAATTTAAAAAAAAAAAAACTACCCATGGATTCTTTGGTTTGGATGAGGAAATCACGCCTAAATTGTTGGTTAACAAACTTATATTGTGAAAAATCATGTAATTTATCATATCTTGAAATTCACAGTTTTTTCTGTGCAAACCTTTTAGAAAATCCTTACATGATATGTTGCAACAAGGAAACTAGACATTCCTACTTGTATTGCACAATTTTGTTAAACATATTTTAAATATTTTGCTTAGATAATTTTTGACAAAACTAGATAATTTTTGACAAAGTTTGTAACACAGAAGCAGCGTCAGCTAAGCAAAGTTTTTAGTGTTTTTGAAAACACATATTTCTTAAAATCGAATATTATTGCATTTTTAGTTTTTCAGGAATTTTTATTTCGAAAACTAAGCGTCCAGAGAAAAAATCACACGAGCAATTTTTGGCTTAAGATTGATTAGAAATACAAAAATATTTTTTTATTTTGAAAAAATTCGAAATTTTTTACTTTCTGCTGTGATGGTAACTTATTTAAAAAATTAAATAAAATGGTAATTTCTCAAATCAACAGATTTCGCTACTGAATAATTCGAACTCTATCATAAGTGGTACTATTTATGGCTCAATAGTAATCAATTATGTTTAAATACCGAAAAAATTCGATAATTCTTTGCGTTTTAGTTTAGTTTTACTTTTAGTATCGACATTTGAATATATCAGTCTGTCATAAATAAGATACCTAAGTAAAATTTGTCGAAACTTCTTACTTAAAATTGAGAAATATTCGTAGATATGTCTCTAATTTCCTGGTTGCAACATATCAAGTAAGGATTTCTAAAAGAATTGCATAGGAAAAACTGTGTATTTCAAGATATGAGTTGCATAATCTTTCCCAATATATATTTGGTTACCAATAATTTATGTGGGATTTCCTAATCTAAATGAGAGAATCCATGGAAAGTTTATTTTTAATAAACTTGAAAGGAATTTCATAATTTTTCATAACATACTGAAATATGAAAAAGTATACACGTGTGGACGGAAATCGAACAAGTGACATACTTAATCAGAAACTATAAAATAAGGACATTTCGGGTCCGCATAAAGCACGGTCATCTTTTTATTGAACTTGAAATTTCAGATTGAACTAAATGCATGTTTAAGATGTGCGCCTCTGAATTCAAAATTTTTGTTTGAAGAAAAAATTACAAGTTAAAAAAATACTAAAGGATACCCCATGAAAATGGAAATTGTAAATTAAGTCCGAATTTGATTTATGATATGATCAATTAGGTATTCCCTATAATTTTTATTAAAATGAATAGTTCTAACTAATTTATTACTCAATTCTCAAAAATTACTACAGAGACAAAAAAATTTGAAAAATTTATGAGGAAAATTATTTAATATTAATTAGGTATTTCCAATAAATTTAATCTTCTCTTATAGAGAGTAAAGCATAGAAGTGTGTGATTTTCTATCAGTTCTATCAATTTTCATTATTTCTACCGATTTCCTTGAAAATTCATGAAGAAGTTTTCCCATAAAACTTTTCTATTAAGTATTCCCCTTTTCATTACTTAATTTTTTAAACTTCCTGAGTGGATAACTTTTTATAAAATTTTCCGATTAATCATTTCTGTCTAATTGTCTCAATACTCGTTATTTAACTATTATTCCTAATAATTTGCTGACAATTTTCCGATAATGTATCTTCTGAGAGGTGTGTCAACATTAATTTTATTTTTCAAATTTCCTCAATGGACATCATTTTTTAGAAAGCATAGTTCTTTGAATTTTGATTGTTATATTCCGAATAAAAACGATAAAAATTTAAATATTCTCAATTTTTTTTATCAAATCTTTTTTTAAAAATTAGTTCCTTTTATTTTTCAAATTTTGTTAAATGCAAAACCCTTGGATAAAGCAAAGTTTTTTGACAATTTATTAGTTAAATTTTGTCATAATACTTTATAATTTTCGATTTTTGCCCCAATTCCTAGATCAGTTTTTTGTATTTTTAAAATACGTATTTTCGACTACCAAGTAGTCATCATCAGTAAGAATTAGCTAGTGAATGTTACTCTTTGCTAATTTGGTGGCGGACTGCACCAAATTAGCAGTCCGCCACCAAATTAGCAAAGAGTAACATTCACTAGCTAATTCTTACTGATGATGACTACTTGGTAGTCGAAAATACGTATTTTAAAAATACCAAAAACTGATCTAGGAATTGGGGCAAAAATCGAAAATTATTTCGACACATCCTAGAGTTCTCATTTATTATCTTCGATAATATTTATAATAATACTTTATATCTACAGCTTTTTCTTGAAAATTAACCGACAATTGTCAACGTATTTTTAAGTTTTCTCCAATCATTTGTTATAGTTAGGCCTGGATGGACCAGATGAATCTCAAAACATGTGAAACTGTGAAGAACATTTTATTCCTATTCATTATATAATGATATACTAAGAAATATATCATGGTATACTAAGTTTAGTCCCAAGTTTGTAATGCTTAAAAATATTCATGCTACGAACAAAATTTGGGTATGGGTGTTTATAAAATCACCTAATTAGTTTTTTTTTTCGGTTGCCCGTTCATCTGTCTATCAGTCCAACTATCCGTCTGTCCGTCTAGAGATAGAACAAAAATTGTTCCTGATAAAAAAATAAACAACTTTTGATTGAAATATGTTTTCCTAAACATCACGATAACCGTGAGGGCCCATAATTGGTTAGAAACATTATATAGTAAGTATATGGATGATATTGTATATATTTTAAAATTATACGTTATATATATTATCTATGCGTTATTTAAAATTATATGTTTTTTAAATTATATATATTATGTCTCTGTTTTTTTATAGCATATACTACATTCACTGAGGAAATGAGAAAAAGGATACTCTTATTACTTTGTGAGTAAGAGTGGCTATTTTTCTTATATTAAGGATAATCTTATTACTTATATGCCGTAAAAAAACAAACCTTTGCGCAATCAACACTGCCTATACATGGTATTTTAATAATTAACTCAGTCAATTGTTTGTTTTCACCTATTTATTTTAAAAAATAATGGAATTTTCTAATTTAAACATTTGGTTGGTAAAGTTTGCTGTCACCAATTAATCTTGCGCAAACCCTATTTTTGATGGCACCATCTATACCATAAAAGTAATAAAATAAATACTTACTATCTCATATACATTTAATAAATCGTAAATCGTTTTAATTTTTTTTTTTTTGATCATCCATATCTATCGTTTGTTGCTCGCTTCTTTGGTCATTGTTCCGTCTCACTTACTCATATCGCCAGTCACTCCTTTGTTCACCTTAAAGACAGAGAGAAAAAAAAATGTATTAAAAAAAAAAAAATAATGTAATAATATTTTTTGTACATATGAACTTTTAGCCTAGATTATTGCATAATGTATAAAAATTAGCATTGTCTTTGATGAAGTAACGGTGATTATACGTGGTCGCAACACTGTGAGTTTAGTTATATACATACAATTGTACATACTTTATAAAGTGTATACTTGGAGTATTATATGTACAATTTAGACCGTGAGCTCATCATACTGCAGCAAAATTACTATGATTTTTTTTGTTTTCTAGCATTTGGAGAATGATAAATGGTATGAAAGTTAAGGTATTTCTATCGGTGTAAGAGAGAACATGATATTGTTGATAGTTATGCAGTTAGTTTGTGTTAACGAAGTCAATCTCTAAAGCTACAAATGATTTTCACACATATTACTCGTCCATGCACATATCATTGAAATTACCACAATATCATAGCTCAGAAACGAATTGAAGAACGTTTTCGCTTATACAATTGACTTTTGTATTATACTAAATATTTGTCAAAAAGTAATCTTTGTTTGTCTTTTCATAAATTTTTTTATCTAGTTTTGTTTGCAAAGTTACTTTCCATTCGCAAAAAACGCGAATTAAAAAGGTTCGAAAATGTCATCAAACCAGTATAATCCAATCATTTTAGGGTGTTAGCTCGGAATCTAACGGAATAAGCTGAATATTTGTACAAAACTTTATTTGGGTAGTAAAATGTTGTCTCAAAAGTTATATATGATCACGAGCGCGTGTCGATAGATTTCAATATTCAGCTAATTCCGTTAGATTCCAAGGTTGATCCCTTTTCTTGACTAAAATGATCGGGTTAGTATGGATTTCTATCCTTTACATGTTAAATATAGACATTTTTGAAAATTTACAGATAAGGCCAATGCTTCTACAGTTTATTTTACAAGTTTATGTCGTTGAAATCCGTCGCATTTTTTCTTATGACTTAAATTACCTTTATGTATCCTTCAAACTGCAAGCAAAAAGAATCGTAGAAATGTCGCTTTACTATGGGCTCACGGTCTAATTATTACAGTGATATGACTTGTTATAATATAATAAGCTTATATTATGTTTTTTTATTTCATACAATGAATATAATCGTATGGACAATGTTTGTATGTACTTACCTGGAGAGAAGATGTACTTTGAAAGGTGTGGGGCAAATATCTTCTTTACTGCATGCTACAGATTCTAGTATCATTAATGAATGAACTTATTTTCTTCTAGATAAAAGAGTGATCTACTTACAGTTTCCTATGTTTGCAACTCTATTTGTAAATTAGAATGCTGTGAGCATTCTCGCTTGTTTCAAGCATGAAATGTTAGTTTGAAACAGTTTACGATATAAAGCGTTCAACTAACGCTCAACGCTGAAGTTGTTCACTTGTTGAACAGAAAATAACAATTCTGTGAAAACTTTGAATAGACTTTTACGGGGAAATCATTGCAAACTTAATTGTCCTAGTGAGCAAATAATTCGGATCCTTCTAGGAAAAATCGAGGAAACTTGCAAGCATTGTAGATAGGGTAACATCGAAGAGTGCGTCCAACAAATAAAACGCCATGAGTTTTCGAAAGATTCGTGTCTATATCAACAAACCCAGAACGTTTGAGAGAAGGTCTCTGGACTTTCTGCAGCAGTTCATTGTTAACTCAAGCAGCAATCGATAGATCTCGTGCAGCAATCGATAGAAATATAACTAGGATAATATTATATTTAATAGGATTTAAAAAAAAAAAATTTAAGTTAGAAAAGTTTAAGTTTAAGTAAAAAAATTTAAGTTAGAAAACACAATTCGAATCACCCATTACAATGTGTATAAGGTATCATCTCTTTGTATAAATCTCCAAACATGACCGCAGGGAGGGTGGTGTAAGGGTGTGCACTCACCTCTTGGGAAAGAAAATACATAGAAAAAGAAAAAAAAATTTCTTATTTACCGTTTGTTTATAAATAAATGAGTGAAAATCGCTTTCTCTAAGGTATTATTCAAAACTTCGAAAGGTTTCTTCTTTTAGATCAGTTAATTTCCTACCAAAATAAGTATTGCTCATTTCATGAGTTTTATCAGTTAACTAGTTTTAAATTAAAAAGGAAAAAATTTTACTCACCTTTTCAAATTTCGTTCTTTAATATCTTTTAAATGGTTATATCAAAGGAAAAAATGTAAGAGACCTCTTTTTAGAGCTTTCAATTTCCAACAGAATTATTAGTTAAACTGAGATAAAAATTAAAAACTTTGATCAGAAGCACCTTCCAATTAACATTAAGAACTCTTATTTGGAGATAATCTTCTTGAGGTGCATAGCATCTATTTTATAGGAAAGAAAAAAAAAAAAAAACTTTTAACAAAAAGAAAACCGACTTCAAAAGAAATACTTTTCCAAAATAAATTAAAATGCACTAAAAAGTAAAAAAATAACGATAGTATAATGTAGTTAAAATTATTGTTATTTTTGGAGTCGGTGTCAGCCAAGCTAATGTGGTAAATTGTTCTGTCAGAGTTGTTTCCATGGCTGACACCGACTCCAAAAATAACAATAATTTTAACTACATTATATTATCGTTATTTTTTTTACTTTTTAGTGCATTTAAATTTATTTTGTGATTTTTAGTGAATCTGTAGTACACTAAGTTATTTGTCACCAAAAAAAGAATCATCGAAATCGGTTGGCTTGATATTGCGTTATTCGTCCTCTTGTCGTGCATACTTAATGCAAATTTAAGACTTTTATGGTTTTCTCATGGATGCCATTGTCTGAACTGGACCAAAATTAAATGGGACCACAAGGGAAGCATCAGCTTTCAAATAGGTAAAGAATCATCAAAATCGGTTCACCCTTTTTTGTTTGAAGTCGGTTAAAAATTAAAGTCGATTGTTTTGACCCACTCGTGGATATAATCCTGGCGGCGCTCATGTCTCCAAAGTTACTTTTAGCACCACAATATTTTTGTAACATCTTGTAATAAAACTTGCAGCAGTGTACTTATACAATAAGAATTTTGCACGATGTCATTAAAATTATAAAACTTAAAAAATGTTTAAAACATTTTTAATAAATGATTACACAATACACATACATAAAACAATATATATTTATTCGAATTAAATTTCAATGAATAATTATTTCATTCATTCATAATATATATATATATAAAAGAGACCTTATTTTATTTTTAAAAAAATAATAAAAACGTGTTTCCTTTTTATAAAAATCATAATTATTTTAATTTTATAATATATAAATGTTTGTTGTATATGAATATAATTATCAATTATAATATTCTGTGAATAATTACTTACTATAATATTAAATTGGAATTATTAATTATTATTTTTATATATATTATTATCACTTATATATATATATTTTTTTTATTTGAAAGAATGTATGGAATTTCAATTTCCCCTCGAAAGACAAGGGTGTTATAAGTGTGTCATTTTTGTGTATCTGTTATATTTTGATTGAGATTATTCTTATTGTGCTATGTTTCAAGTGTGCCATTAGGGTGTCGTACTAGAAGCAACTAGAAGAGAGACGATGATCTTCTAACGGCTAAGTAGTTTTTCTTTGAAAAAATAACACTCCTGATAAAACTGCCTCTCAAACAAAACAGAAAATCAAAAGGAGTAACGATTCCAAAACGAATCGATCGGATATGATTTTATGTCGGGGATTTTTATACCGTATATATATGAAATATATCAAGGTATACTAAGTTTAGTCCCAAGTGTGTAACGGTTAAAAATATTGACGCTACGAGTAAAATTTTGGTACAGGTGTTCATAAAATCACCTAATTAGTCTCTTTTCGGTTGTCTGTACGTCTGCCTGACTGAAAAAAGATATCAAGCAGAAATTTTAAAGCGTGCTCAGGACATAAAAAGTGAGGTCGAGTTCGTAAATGAGCTTCATAGGTCAATTGGGTCTTGCATTCGTAGGATCCATTTTGTAAACCGTTAGAGATAGAACAAAAGTTTAAATGTAAAAAATGTTTCTTATAATAAAATAAACAACTTTTGTTTGAAACATTTTTTCGGAAACATCACTGTTTACTCGTGAGAGCGCAACTTATATAGAATGTATTATAGAGTATGTATTTTATAGTATGTATTATATGGGAAAAAAACAAACGATTACGTAATCAATCTTGGTATTTTTAAGATCTATATCCATCGAATTAACTTAAACGTACATTTATCGGACTAATTTGCAACAAGCCAAAAATTTGTGCAAAGTCTAAAAACAGTGAAAACGGGCAAAACTAATCAGACATTGATTTGGAAAACAATGTAAAAAGAAATTTCTTCAATTTTTCTTAAATATATTTTTAAGCAACTTGTATTAAAGTCAATATTAGGAAAATTATCTTGGACATCAGTAAGCGATGTTTTCTTTCCGTAAACCAGTTTTTTCTTGTCAATCTTTCTGTCACAATTAGGCGATGGATATCCTAACATTATGTTTATGCTTTAAATCAAAACATGTTTTACCAAAACAATATTTCAGCATGGTAATATCGGACCTGACAGGAAGTGGTTATAGTAAATAAATTCAATACTTACCTTCAATTTGGGAGAATTTCAATTTATTGATTAAATATTTTTTTTTAAATCTCTGTCTACAATAATTCAATTATGAATATTAAAATATTAATAATAACTAATACCAGAACCAATAAATATGTCAATTGACATACACACATGTAATAAATTACCAAACTAATTTGGTAAAATTGCAATGCTAGCCGTATTTAAATATGTTTATGTTGTTGTAAGGAACAAGTGGTTTTTTTTTTCTCCAATTTTTTTGAATTTATTAAAATATTATTAAAAAAATTACATAAAAATTATTGATTCTACTATTCTTACTTAAGGTAGTATAGCAGTATCAAGGGTCATGGGGGTATGGGAATGGAGGTTAGCGGGCCATCTCGAGCATCGCGCCTCGAAGCAATGGTTCAGAGCACCTAGCCAAATAGACCCTTGTACTCTATCCCCGCTACGCTTTTCAGTGGCTATTATAACCAACTGATGTACTGAAACCCAGGATTTGCCTAGCGCTGAGTTTCCTAATTTCTTCTGGTTCGACTATGGCCGGACCAAACTATTTCCTACGCTACTGTATGAGCGCCGGGCAGTAACAGAGAAAGTGGATCGATGTTTTTTCTGAATTTTCTCCGCATCTGTCACACGCGGGAAATTGACTTTTTCCAATCTGATGTTGGAACTTGTTCAGGTTATCATGCCATGTGAGTAACTCTACGATGACTCTAATATCAACTCTGTTTAGTTTCAAGATCTCCTCGGCTCTGTTATCGAGCGAGTTTCCTTCACCCAACAGGCTTTTGGCGATTCGCTCTCCCTCGTAGCTGGTCCTTGCCTTTAATTGTTGGTTTTTCAGATTATCTCTTAATCTGTTAAGACCTTCTTGGTATGGCATCCTCGCAAGCTTTTCTTGAGGGGGAGCCATGGTGGTTCAGAGTTTGGCCAGCTTGTCTGCTCTCTCATTAGCGTTCCAACCAGAGTGTCCGGGGATCCAGGTAATATTGACTTTATTGTGCCTCACCAGGTTGTTTAGACTGTTTCCAGTCTCCTTGACGAGTCGCGATGACACTGTACATCAAGGGTCATAGTTAAATACAATTTTTTTGAAATAATATATTCAAAAAATATAGTTCTCTTAGTTAAGAGCAAACACCTAATTATAAGAAAGTTTTTATAATGGATTGAAAAAGAAGATAATTAGTCATGAGGACCGTCGACGGAAGTGAAACTTAAAACCTTTGAATAACTGGCGTTTGATCTGGCTGGAGCCTTCGGCAGTGAGCCTCGCTGCGCTCGTATATAGCTCTAATGAATATCTGCTCACAATACCTGAATAATAAATAAATAATACCTACATCCTATTCAAATAGCTGATTACAATTCTAGATGAATATGTTGGGAGCGCAAAAAAATACATTTGAATGGTAAGATGTAATGTAATAATATTATTTATATGCGTTTCCACCATTTATTTCATGAGTTTTAATTTTAAGGTGCTGAACCATCAAAGACTTTTTGTTGTGGACCGAATTTTTATTGTGAATCTAAACTATCCTCGCATCTTATTAAGCATTCACAAAAAATTACATCGAAATCGGTCCATCCGTTTAGGAGCAGTTTAATTACAAACACACGATGATGCGAGTTTCATGATTTTTGTTCATCCAAAAAGTGCTCAATTTGCCAAATGAAGGTTTCACTTCAGAAATTATTGCTGATTTGAAAAGAGTGGTATGACACTGCTATACTACCTTAAAAAAGGAATTAATTTTGAATATTTACAATATTAGTTTTTGTATGATGATGATAGCCTTGACTTTTATGCAAGGATTTTTAGTTTGTTGATTATAAAAAGTTTACTATTTTTGGTTGTATTTTTAGAGTTAGGTGATCACGCAAGCATATGGAAATGGGCAAATGAGTATATTTGAGATGGAATTGTTCTTGGAAGAAATGTGTGTAGAAAATTGCTAGAAAATGGTCAAATTTAAGAGTTAGGTGATCACGCAAGCATATGGAAATGAGCAAATGAGTATATTTGAGATGGAATTGTTCTTGGAAGAAATGTGTGTAGAAAATTGCTAGAAAATGGTCAAATTTAAGAGTTAGGTGATCACGCAAGCATATGGAAATGAGCAAATGAGTATATTTGAGATGGAATTGTTCTTGGAAGAAATGTGTGTAGAAAATTGCTAGAAAATGGTCAAATTTAAGACCACCCTGTGTAATCAAAACTACGTATCGTGGCGAAAACGCAATGTTACGATATCCACCGCTTAGTTTTGACTGTCGAAATAATTTCGTTAAGGAAATTTCTGTTTATAACTTTCCTGTCTTTATCATCGTATTTGTCTTTATATTGTATTGTTGAATTTGGTCCCCTTGGAGCTCGGTATTCATAATTTGGCTTGCTTTTTTAAAATCAGACATTTTCGCATCATTGAGTCTGTGTTACGGCTATCAATAGTACCCAGAAAATATTTTGAATACGTTACATTTTTTTATTCGTCCATGTAGAGATTTTCAACGACGTCTAACTAAAAATCAAGCTTTATTGGTATAAAATAATCTCGGAACTGGAAAGTAGTAGCAAGTGCTCATTTAGGATCAGGACTCCATTTTACGATTATCTATTTTTTCTTTAAGTTGTACGGGGTGCCGGTATAGTCGCAGAAACGATGTTATGAAATTCGAAAAATTTGAACAGTAAGTCAGATTTGAATGCGGTTTTCGGCATTCGATTCGTTAGAGGGTGAGGAAATTTTGATACATAATACAATTGCATTTCAAATTAACCGAAAATATACTAAATTCACAGTTCGGTTAGTAGTGATGAAATGCCCAGGGTAAACGGTATTTCGTGTTATCGGGAAATTCGTTATATAATTGATCCAAACTTGTTACTCGGGAATTCTTGGGGTCGTTGAGCACGAATGTCACGACAATTCCATTAATTTTTTCGTGAATTCATTTAATCATTAAATCATCTAAGAAAATCATTTAAAAAATCGAAGGCCTTGAATGCTTACGAGTGAAGTCTTAAAACTTTAGTCACGTCACGTTCATAACTTCTAAAATTCAGGGGTCAATATTATATATAGCAATTTAAATTAAAATTTTCTTAAAAATATGTACAAATTTGTATTTTTAAAAAGGGATCCCTAGTACAGTAATAACTTATAAATATAGACCTTTTAATTAACAAAAACTAATAGAAAACTTAAATTAAAATGAAAATATGTTTAAATATAAAAATAAACATTTTGTATACATAACAAAAATAATAATATTATTATTATTAGTTTAAATGACGATACATTATTAACCTGCTAAACTTTGTAATGTTGTATGTGTGGCTGATCTAAGTAATATATTTATTAAATATAAACTATAAAGGCACCTCAGGTTGTAACGAACAAATTCAATAATAATAATAATAATAATAAGTTAGTTAATATGAGTCACCAGGTACACTGTACTTTAAGTCACTGAGCTACCTTATTATATTCATAACTAAATATGTAAGTAAATGGTAGTAAAAATATAAATAAATATTATTATTATAGATTATTATTTGCAGTATAGTCCTGCCGCTAGCTTCCATTCAATTCCATTTATTCATTCATTTTTTAACATTACAAACATTCAAAAGAACAGAACATTCCATAAAATAGGGATAGGGAAAATGAAAAGAAGAGGGAAGATTGTGTTATGGCGAATTTTGTTAGGAACTATCCCGGTATTCACTTTTGCAAACCTAATGAAAAACTTTTGAAAACCATAAATAGGCTAGCCGGCACCTGATACCAATCCCTACATATTATAAATATGAAAGTAAGGTTGTTTGTTTGTTTGTTTGTTTGTCATGCATTCACGCAAAACAGAATAAATGGATTTGAATGAAAATTAACCTAATATAGCTCATACATCAGAATAACACATGAGCTATAATTTATAAAGATATATTAAAAAAAAAAATTAAAAATATAATATTAATTGTTTTGAAATTTCTTAAAACAGGGTGAAGGAGATGCAATTAATGGACATTTGTTCAACCAAGGACATATTTCTTACATTTAAAAAAAAAGAAAGATGTTTATAAATTGTATCTAGTTCACTCTGCTTGTTTCATATTTTATTTACTTTTTAATGATCTTTGCCAGATATTTAAGGACAAAAACTCCGGTGAAATAACGGGTAAACGCTAGTGATCAAGTAAATGCTTCCCGGGTATCACTCATAAAGTGATTCGTTTAAGGATGTGAACTACCTTTGGTACTAAGATGAAGTAGATACATAAAATTCAAAAATATAAGTAAGTGAAGACAATATAATTTCAATTTCAATATACTATTTATTATCAATTCAATTGAGAAGTCAAATATATAAGGAATATAAATTCTTTCAAATAGAATAGATATAATACACATAAGTCTATCCATAATACAATTTTATTTATAAATTTCAAATGAAATAAAAATCGTGTCTAAGGATGGTAATTTGGAGCAAAATTCCATTTTGCCACCATACTAGAGATATACTGCAAATATTATTACATTATTATTAGCGGTTTTCTATTCTCTAATGAAATCGCCATAGATTCTTAACAAAAAAAATAAAATTTACGTATATTTTACTTTACATGTTTTATTAACAAATATACATCAAATAAATTTTAGTGTTAATTGGTATGATAATCATTTATTTATATTTGTGCTAAATTTGGGTTAAAAGTTCATCAGATTTTTCAGAAAAAATTAAATAAAACTAAAAAATGACTGTATTTACACAAGTATTTGTTTTATTTGTATTTTCCGTAATTTTTGTTGTTTTTTTGAGAAATGATATACATGGGCGTTTATACTAGACATTTAAATACATAAAAAGCTAATAAAAACTAAATTTGTATATTTCAACATTTAAGAGCTGTTGTACTCTGTAGCGTTAATTAACGAGGAATGCGAGACTGGCAAAGCAACCGAGTTTATGTCTGGCAAATTAAAATTGCAATTTTTATATATAAAACTATTCATATTAAAATTACAGCAACACTGAAATGATTCTTGACGTCGAAATTCTCGTTATGGTCGAGAATGTCCCGGGAAAAATTCATCAAAAATTTCCTCGAAGAAATCAGCTGCAGAAGGTCCATAGGCGGGCATTTGGTTACCATTATCTCTCATATTTAGTACATTATTCGCACCGTGTGTAAGTTTTATTGGAGGCGTTTCCATGGTACCGATACACTTCTTTAGTTATAGAATTGTATGGATGCATATATACTTGTATGGATTGCATTTATGACTTATATTGAAAATTTTATATTATTGTCTCACAAATTTAAATAAATAATTATGATAATTTACATTTAAAAAATAATATTTGTGCAATTTGATTTCTTATTTTCACAATTTTTAATGCATTAAGTTTAATTAATTAGTGTATTTCAATCATTTTAATTTGACATTTTCTATAACATTAACATGTAAAGAATTGTCAATTAGTCATAACAGCCTCCTTTATCGCAAAAATTTTTCACTGGAAGCGCTGGCATCGATTTTATTGTCCCTACCATGACTACGCACACAACGAATACTTAATAACAATATAATTAAGATATTATTACATTTTGTGGGTTTTTTCAAAACTACAATTAGAAAACTCAAATTAGATCAACCGTTGTTTTAATCTTCCGGTTGTCGCAAAGCAAAATGATTTTCCCTGATACGAATTTTAAGAAAATATTTGATTTTCCCTGATACGATCAGTGTTAAGACAATAAAGTTTTCTTTATTGTATTACTTTAGTAAAGTTAATACAATATTTCATCAGAATATAAAGTTGATTTTATACAAGTTACATAATATAAACAAGATATATTTGAAATATTTTGTTTGAACTATGTCTAAAACTGCATGAGAATAAAAAACTGATTTGCATGGAAGATTTATCTAGGAGGAGCACTTATTGATTTTTTTTTTCTCAACACATACGCCTATGATTTTTAGCCCACCTTTTTGCCCGACTCATTATGAATAATATTTATTTAACTTGTTAATTAATTTTTAAATGATTTATTAGCATACATTTACTGTCGAACTTTTTTTTAAAAAATAAATATTTGTTAATATTTACGAATCATTAAATACCGCCCAAAAAAAGGAAATCAGAAAATCAACAAGTTCCAGAATATAAGGTTAATGAAAATTATTAACATTGTAACTTAAAATAACCCGGAGACGTTCGATGTACGTCGGCTGAATAGCTAAGTAGTCATTCTGTATCGCTGGGTAACAACTACAATGTGTGCTCTGTGCGTCAGGATATTGTCAGTTTCAAGCAATAGATGCTTTGCCGACAGCGCACAACTATAAAATATTAAGGTCATTCGATAACTAGATTTCTACTCCTCATTTTTTTTCATACCGGGTTTTTTTCATATATAAAAGTCGATTCTTAAGGAGTAAACTTAAAATAAACAAGTGAAAACACACAATTGGCTGAGTTAATTGTTGAAATACCATGTATAGACACTGTTGATTACTCATATTTCACATACATACAAGTCATATTACACATACATACATGTCACGCATATATAATACATACTATACAATTTGCACATAATTTGCACTCTCATGGGTAAACAGTGATGCTTACGAAAAAATCTAACGGTTTACAAGGTGGGTCCTACGGACCCAAGACCAAATTGACCTATGTTGCTCATTTGCGAACTCATAAGCACGCTATAAGAATTTCAGCTTCATATCTCTTTTCGTTTTTGAGTAATCGTAATCACAGACAGACAGACAGACAACCGGAAATGGACTAATTGGGTGATTTTATGAACACCTATACCAAATTTTTTTTTATAGTTTTATTATTACGAGATAGAAATCTAGCAACTTTTTGTCACTTTCAGATTGGGACAAGTGTTCATGTTTTAATGAACTGAAAGTTCGAAAGTACAAACCTTTGCTAGAGCACTCTCATGCTTATTGTAGTTAATTTCCGATATATTTCCAATCAATGAGCGTAGGATTGAAAAGTTTGTTTTTTATTTTGAGAAAAAATTAATTTTATTTTTGATTGAAAACTAGTTTTTAATAAATTTTTGTAAAAGGTTTTTAATAGTTTTTATTGAGTTCAAAAAAAAAAAAAACTACTCATTTTTATACCATGTATATATGAAATATACATAGTATTATAAGTTTAGTCCCAAGTTTGTAACGCCTAAAAATATTGATGCTACAAAAAAAAAATTGGTGTAGGTGTTCATAAAATCACCTAATTAATCCATTTCCGGTTGTCCGTCCGTCCGTCTGTGGTCACGATTACTCAAAAACGAAAAGAGATATCAAGCTGAAATTTTTACAGCGTGCTTAGGACGTAAAAAGTGAGGTCAAGTTCGTAAATGAGCAACATGGGTCAATTGGGTCATGGGTCCGTAGTACCCATCTTGTAAACCGTTAGAGATAGAATAAAAGTTTAAATGTAAAAAATGTTCCTTACAAAAAAATAAACAACTTTTGTTTGAAACATTTTTTTGTAAACATCACTGTTTACCCACGAGGGCGATAATTAGGTACAAATTTTATAGTATGTATTAATATAGGAATATCAAAGTGAATATCTTTTGTTATTTACATGACGTCAAAAAAAACAAACGATTGCGCATTAACACTTGTGCATTATATGAGAATATCAGTTAAATATGTCAGATATGTATGTATGTGAAATGTGACAGAGTTATCAACACTGCCTATACATGGTATTTCAACAATTAACTCAGTCAATTGTTTGTTTTCACTTGTTTTTGTTATATGATTGATATAATTTATATCCATATATCAAAATAATTTAATAAAACAATAAATTATTAATTTTTACATATATTATATTATTTTTATTTATAATTTGAGTTATGGAGAGCATAATTTATGCCTATCCATAAACGCTAATTAGCCTTGACAATCAGAATGAATATTTTTTATTATAAAAAAATATATCACCTCACCACGCCTTTTTTTAAAGATTGCAAAAAAAAAAAAACTTGTCGCAATATCGTGTTTAAGACGAGATTTTTTTTTTTTTTTTTTTCAAAACGAAGTTTTCAAACAAACTAATTTTATCTAAAATCCTGTTAACAGTATTACTTTTCTCAAAACTTTTATGCAATAATTTTTGTAATTTGTTTAAGGTAGTACACCCGGTAGAGACTTATATTTATTACAACTCGTTTTACTTCATTTCAAGTTTATTCATACTTTATGTGATATCAGTTTCGACACTGTTCCTAATACTGAGACATTGTATGTATACATATACATGTTAAATTCCAACAATTTCGAGAGGGTAGCTATGTAACTCAAGCAACCGCGTGTACAGTCCCTTTAACCTAAGTTAAAGCAGAAAATTTGTAAGGCTGACAGTGTCGTTAGTTGAAGAGAAATACAGCAATTTAAATTAGTTTCATTTTCTCAAATGCAAGGTATGTTAAAGCCCACTTCTTAATTGCATGCTGAGCATAAAAATCAATCATACGGGTTCCCATGGTCATCTTGGCAACCCGTGTGGTAAGCTTTAGAAGAACAAAGGATAAAAACATCTCTTACCACCTAGAAGTGTCCTTGAACCTAGGTAACTTTGTATTAAAAGCACGAAGGATGTTTGTTTTTCTAAACAAACACTAACAAGTTTTTGCAATGAAGTTATAATTAGTAGGCAATTGGCAACGCGACTGACAAACTGCCAACTACTACAAAAATGGCTCCCTACCTATGACATGAATTATCAGTTTTATTTATAGCTCTAATCAAACATGAGCGTGAAATTTAAACTTATTCGAACGTTTACAAGTAAGATTTTTTTAAATTTGACCATCTTGGGCGTACATTTCTAGTTGTATGTTCTAACTTTGGTAGAAACCTTTGATTTTAACATAATTATAGATATTTTTAAGTCAGACCAACTGACCAGACAATATATTCGATATTTGATTAAATAATAATGTCCGAATTATAAATTTGTAATAAATAGTCAAACCACACCTAAGTATCGTTCGTTCGTTTGTTCCTAGAACCTATATAAAACTCGTCTTTGATATGTATATTTTCGCTTTGCATGACGTGCAAACAGAAGTTCTTTTATATATAAACATGGGCAAGTATCCAATAATGTACAATATATAAAATAATAATATAGTATTCAATACAATAAAAGCGATCATATTATGTGATTTGCATATTATTAGACGGCTATACATCATCGATACTTAGCAACAATCGATACTTAGTAGAATATAGTTGTTGCATTGTGAAGAGAGAGTTTAAAAAACATTGAATATGCATGATGTTTTTTTTTTGCATTTCTTAACTAAAAAATACGAAATATTATAAGCTTTTTAAAGTGCTAATTAGATAGATAGATAGATCCGACAGATATTGTGACGTCAGAGGATAACGGCCATATGCTACCATAGTTACTGCATGCTGAATTCTGTTTTGCTAGAAAGAGATACAAAAAAATCTTTGAAGGCTCTTATCTTGGCTGTTTTTATAATCATTTGATAAATATTTTTTCTCTGCTGTTTTTTTACATGAATGAGCTTTTAAAAATGTACAAAAAAGTTAATAATAATTATGTATCTATCTAATTACGCTTTGAAGTAGAAGCTAACCATAATAACCATAACTATAATCTTAACTAGCAATCGATTTATTGGCGTTGACTGTAAAGCACATATTGTTCCCAAGGAAGTGATAGTTTGTAGCCGGTACAATAAATTTTTTTTTTAAATTTTTGGTGCATTTTTCGTAAGTTTTATTTTAAGTAAACATTTTTTGTTTTAAAATTCATATCTTAAAAACTACTGCATCGATTTTGATGAAAAAGTTATGGAATCACCTAAAAAATACCTATATTATTTCAAAAAAAATCTAAATCGGTCCACAATTGGAGGAGAAATCGTTGAATATAGTAGAGAATTAGACCGTGAGAAGGAAAGGGTGCTTTGTTAAAATATTATTTAAGATTATTATTTTCTTCCTTCGACTTGTTTCGCACTGCGTTTTCATGTGAGCATGATAACGGCATATTTAAGCTATCGATCTGAAAAAACATAGCAGGGAATTTGTCGGATTCTATGACCACTTGATAAGTATGTATGTATCGTCTCTTGGAGTCTTGGAGTTTAACGAGAATATGCAAAATAGTTCGTCGAATCTCGTTAATCGTAGTTTTTCGGGTGCGCTGAACATGAATTTCACTACAAAAATGGCCCCCGAGGTACCCAGTGCACAGGGTGGGCAGTATACACCTCGTTCTTTGATTTTACGAAAATATGTAGCATATTACGTCCCTGGGTGGGCCATTTTCCCAGTGAATTTCATGTTTAACGGCCTAGAAAGCCCTCAAGTAACGAGTTTCCACGAAATATGTTACATATTCTCATAAAACTTCAAGAGGCGAGGTGTATTCGGCTCGCCCTGGACACCAGACACGCCGACTGCCATTTTTGTTGTGGTAAGTTTAGAGGTACTAAAAACCTTCAAGTTACAAAATTACACTCATTTCCATCGATATTTAGTTTCCAGTTTTTCCACTTTTTCCAGTTTTTCATTTCTCCTCCGTCACTTTTGTTCATAAAGCCGTCTTACCGCCTGCATGAACGACGATTCACTGCTTTTTTTCTTCGACTATATATGAATCATAGAAAACAGTGTTTTTGTGATCCACCTTCATTATTTAACAACCTCTTTATACCATTATAGTAATATTTATTATTAAAACTATGCATATACTATTTATATAGGCATAGTATTGATTATGTCGCTCGATTATAATATTAAATATAGCTACTACTTTACTTACTATACTACCTATATTATAATAATACAAATAATATAAATTCAATCGGACGATTATATTGTAGGTATGGTTTGTTATGTTTAGTTTGGTCAGTCTCGGTCAAGGCGACACTTTTGCCTTACATAACCTATTGAATTTATTTATTTTACTATTTATTATTGTTATTATTTTTACTTTTATATCTTGTTAAGTATTTATTTTTAGCTTATTATAAATAAAAATTTTGTATTTTTCTTCCGTATACGTCAATTACATTATGTTTTAATTGTGGTCAACTTTAAAGAGGTATCTCAGAGATGGGCCAAAAAAAGAAATTTATCAAATTTTTTGACAATAATTTGAAATTTTTTGAATTGTTGTTTGAAGAAACTTAATTACATATGGCATAAAATAAACTTTTAACAAAAAGAAAACCGACTTCAAAAGAAAACTTTTCCAAAACAAATTAATATGCACTAAAAAGTAAAAAATAACGATAATATAATGTGGTTTAAATTATTGTTATTTTTGGAGTCGGTGTCAGCCAAGAAAACAACTCTGACAGAACAGTTTGCTAAATTAGCTTGGCTGACACCGACTCCAAAAATAACAATAATTTAAACCACATTATATTATCGTTATTTTTTACTTTTTAGTGCATATTAATTTGTTTTGGAAAAGTCGGTTTTCTTTTTGTTAAAAGTTTTTTTTATTTTGTGATTTTTAGTGACCCTGAAGTACACTAACTAATTTATCACTAAAAAAAGAATCATCAAAATCGGTTGGCGTGATATTGAGTTATTCGTCCTCTTGTCGTGCATACTTAATGCAAATTTAAGACTTTTGTCGTTTTCTTATGGGATGCCGTTGTCAGAACTGGACTAAAATGAAATGGGACCACACGGGAAGCACCAGCTTTTAAATAGATAAAGAATCATCAAAATCGATTCACCCAGTCCAAATTTATGAGGTAAAAAAAAAAAAAAAAAAAAAAAATACAGTCGAATTGATAACCTCCTCCGTTTTTGTTTGAAGTCGGTTAAAAATGAATCATAATTGAAAAAAACAATATTGCAAATTAATATTTGTGAAAAAAATCGAGTTTTATTGTCAAAAATTGATATAAAAATTATTTCTTTTTTGGACAGAGATTTTGAATATTTGGGGAATGGCTTTAACTATCTGCAAATGTTACACAAAAAATTTAGGTCGACAGCTTAATTGCCTTTTGCCCTATATTTGAAAAATTGGTTTAGACGTTACATTAGTATCTATTTTACACCAAGAAAGTATTATTTAAGAAAAATACTATTTACGTTAGGCATTTAAAAAAACCAATTCAAATTAAATTCGAAAATAGTGTAGAGTTTCATGGCGTCTTAAATGACATCCAACCGTGATATATAATCATTAATGTATATGCAAGTTTACAAATATTTGCAAGTTTATAGATGTTTTTGCATTTGTAAGTTTACATAGCCCTTCATAAAATACTTCTTTTTTTTTAACTCTTTCGGTAGTTGAAGTGCGGTCAATATCTTTATTTTAACAAATACGGCGGACAAAAGAAATAGTCGAAAAAAGCGAGAATGTAAAAATTTACTCTCGAGCCATGATTAAAGTGTCTTTATTATCAATGTAAAATTTGTAATAATTAAACAATAATATAATAAGACGGTTAATTAATTAAAAAATTAAAAAATTCTGTTAAAAAATTTAGAGTGTGGTGTAAAATTACAGTGCACTATGCGATCAGCCTTAATTGTTTACTAATGATAATCGTATGTATGGTTCGGGAGACCGAAAGGTTTTTTTTTTCGGAATGATAAGCTTCTAGCTAATTTTTCGTAAGTGGATGGCTTCGTTTCGACAAAAGGTCTTCTCTTTCACGCAGCTAGGAAACTGTTTAATATCATAAGTTTTACTTTTTCGGATATTCTTTTTTTGTGACTCTAGTATTTTTCAAGTTGGTGGACGACAGACATCTCCTTTACTTCAGTGTTAGACAAAACGAATTTCGCAGTTATTTTTCTATTATCCACATTTCACCTTTATTAGAGTTGGATGTCCGTCAAAGTGAAAATTGTGAAAAATTTTGAGACGCGTTTCGATGTCTCGTCGAAAGAAAGCTACTTGCGAAATTAAATAGCTTGATGCTTACCAAACGAAAAAACCTTTTGATCTCCCGGACTAGTAGGTATAATATTATTTTTATTGACATTGATAATAAAAAATAAAATATTTAACTTAAAGCTTCTTAAAACATATTAAATGGTAGGTATTTCCGTGATCTTAATCATTTACATTAACTTTTACTTAATAAAGATATTAATTTCAATAACATTATTATAATTATTATTGAAGTTATTTATTACCAACAAAAATATTCATAAAAAAAAAGACAATATTCAAACCTTTAATCATGAATTGAAATATTGACTCATTCAGAAATAAAATTCTAGAGTTGCAGCGCTGAAACAATTCCCATGATCGTTTCAAAAACAGTCTTCTTGAAATAATAGGGAATATTCATGAAATTTAAATTTGGTTCAAATTTTTTTTTATCCGTAACTTGATTGGCTGGACAATTCATTCAAAACACAAATTCAGAGAGAAAAATTCAAAATTTCTAAAACGGAAAATTCAAATTTTTAAACGGACGTGACATCATAGTACTGGCTTGTCAAATTTGTTGACATACTGTATGGCATTAATTACTTGCATTTGGTATGATATTACATTAATTTCTTTTATTCTACGACTTTTTATTAGAAAACTTAATGATAACGAGTGTAAATTCTATGTTGTAAATTCATTTTTTTAAAGTGTAAATTATGCATTGAACTGTCACCAATTGACAAATCACGTACTTATACGTCACCAACAGAAAGCGCCAAAAAAACTGCGTTTAAATATCTCAAAATTATGATGTATTTTAAATATTTTTTTACACTTAATTACAGCATTTTTAAGCAGTAGTTATATTTTTTATTTTGTTATAACGGTGTAAACAATGAATTAAAAATATAAAATAATACATGAATATTCGGCTGTTTATTCGTTCGAGGTAAATTCCTATGACTTTTAGCAAGTTTCAGGTTTTTTTTTTGGGTATAGCTTGGCGGATGTTAGCTTTTCTTTCACGCTCAGGGAAAGTTGATAATTTAATTTTTGATATGCCTATTTTAATTAATTTTTTACAGATATTTGGCCAAAAGTAAGTTTCAGAAAATTTACGAAATAAATTTCCATTTATCGAACAAAATTGAAAACATTAACCATGACAAAACTCTCTACGCACGATATAATCTTAAAAAGTTATAATCACGTCCTATCACATAAAGAAGGGTAAAAAAACGGTCTACGCACGATATAATCTCATCAAGTTTGAATCATGTATTCACTTAAAGTCGTCAGCCAGTTTTATTAAACAATTTTTTTGAACTTTTGTCCCAATTAAATTATACATTATATACAATTCATTCGATTCACAAAAATTGATGAATTAATGCAATAAGCATATAAATTAATCGATAATAATAAAATAAATATATTTTATTGATTGTTTATAATTCATTTTAAGGTGTGTTATTGTTATTCGCTGTTTAATTGTACTATTTTTAAAAATGAATAAATGAAGTAACTGTAAGTTTAAATTTGGAAGAATGTGCGTAAATTCATCAGCTGATTTTGATTTAATATTATTGATTGTAATAGCTATTTGAATAGTATACAGTGGTAGGAAAAAGATCGGCAACTTTCGTATAACTTTCAAATCTAATTGGGCTAGTTCGCACGATTTTGGAGGCCTATTAACAGGTTCCTTACGTAAAGTTAATAAAAACTTACGAAAACTTGCAAGCGTTGCACTGGCGTTTGCTGCCCAATCAAACAGAAAGTGTTGCCATCTCAAAGATATTAGCCTCTAAAATTAGAAGATAAGTAATCTGGTTCCGTGTCGCCCTATTAGTTGGTTAAGGCGTAACCAATTCCGTCCGCGGTATGCTCAGGGTAGCGGGTTCGATTCCCGCCGTCGCGGGAATTAATTTAATTAATAGTTGTGATGAGCTGGTGCATGGTATATGCATAAAGGAGGTGCACTCAGCCTCTGAAATTGAGGAGCTGATAAATGAAATTATCAGCGGAAAGGTGGTAAAACACAGATATGGTATTATAATGGGCGGTATATACTAAGTGTATCCTTCGTGGGCAGGCAGTATTACCTATCCTAACCTAATCTGTTTCTGTATTGTTTTCTGTTCGACAAACAGAAAATTGCCTATTGCATGTGTCAACTTTATTTGGAACTATTGTTTCTGCTTTGAACACTCAATTAAGCAGTGGGAAAATTGCAGAAAGAGAAAAGTAATTCAGCATTTATAAAAAAAATAATTAGTTAGTGCAACTTGTGCTGTTTGTTCATTTAATTCATAATCCACTCGAATGGTAAAAGCTCTCAATACGTTTATGTTTAACCCTACTCCCATATACAACTTCCTTACTTTATCGCATTGATTGCATAAATCCAAAATTATCAATTCCAGAAAGGTATCGATTGGAATACATTATTATTGATTAAAAGTGTATGCAAATAAAAAAAATACCCTGATTTCTGAAGCCGGAAACTGATTGCATAGTTTATGGCATGACTTCATAGTGCCCCGGAGGATAAAATAAGTAGGCGTAAGGGGAAAATTTTTATTGTCTTTTATTTTTGACATTGAATTAATATGACGACGATTTTATGAGTATAAGGATTAATTTTTTATGCATAAATTTTTACTTTTATTTGTACCTATTAATCAACTAATTTTATAGATTATAAAAATAGAATTAACCACAAAAAATATACTTTTGATTAGTATACAGGACTTCTAAAAGTCTGGAAATATGCTAATACATCTTACAATGACGCCTTGATAATGTAAAAATCACTTCTGCAAATTAACTTCACTTCAGAATTTATAATCTCGTTTGATTAATATACACATCCTCTGTAACTTAACGAATAATTTCGACATTGGGTCTCAATAACTTACTCGAAAATTCAAAATATACTCGAAAATTCAAATTATCGAGCATTTCCCTTGATTTTTTACTTACCGAGGGTCTACTGTATAATGTAGGTAGGTGTAAGAGATAATCCCGCCATCGTTATCAAGAAATAACTGCACAGGCATGAATAGGTCTTCTCAACAACTTCCAAAAAAATTCATCTTCAAGTAACATTGACTCAAGGAATGACAAACTCATCAGAACGGTTTCTTAAAAATATTGGACATATATATCTATGTTTTGATTTTTTAATCGTATTATGGTACAAAACTTTTGTACAGCCCTGTATCTTGTAAATCACCGTACAATAAATACAAGTATAATTAGAATTCAATGACTTGTAAATATTATTAATAATTTATTGGAAAATCCTATGAATTTTCTTGTTATTCATACCATAATTATACTTTTTAATTATACTAAATTTTTTTAATGATTTATTTTTGGGACTCCTTAAAAAACCTCCAAGCTAAAAAAAAATACATAATTATACAGAATGAATCGTGAGTAATGATCACTTATATGTTTTTATCCGATTGTGTTTTGTTTTCAAGGTATATAAACTTTGTAAAGAATCAATCAATTCTCTTCCAATTAAATTCACTTCTAAATCTGGGTCCATTCTTATCATCTGACCCTCGGGTCCATTCTTCTCAACTGATTTAATCTATTAAATACTCTAAGTCTAATTATGTGTTTTCTAAAAATTTAAGGACATGTGCTATGAAAAAATCAGTTGAAGCTTGTTACAGTACCTTTATAAGAGTTATTTTTCTCTATCATCAAGTACGGTCTTCCCTGCTATGTTTAACTCCAGAAAGAGCGGCTTCTTTGGCTTGTTATCGTTTTGAAAAAAATTTCCAATTTCTCACCAGTGGTATGTTGTTACTACTTTTTACAGCCCATCTATGCTTATCCTTGCTATGAAAGCTTCTACTTTGAAAAGTATGTAGTAGTTTTAACTACATAAAAATAGTAATTTTAACTTTGTTGAATTTTATTAATAAAAATTTAATATTCCTACTTCTTGCTATGATATTTTTTTCTGGACCACTTTGTAATAATAAAATTGCATATTATATGATTTATGTAATTAATAAATAATGTATTCGGTTAATAAAATAATTAAATGATTGATTTTATTAATTACAAAATTATTGATAATAATAATTTAGATTTATATTTCATATATAAAGACAAATGAATGTTAAAGTCATGGCCAAATAATAGATTTCATTTTATATACACTTAAATCCTGGTTATATAATATACGGATATTCCTTAAATCTTTATAAAAAATTTAATACACATATGTTTTGAAATAATTCTAGGTCAATTATCTCAAGGATTTAAATATTATAGAAAAAATTAAATTGTGGAAAATTTACTTGAAAAATTCTTTTAAAAATGATTTTTATGAAATAAATTAAACATGAACTAGCAATTTCTGTAAAGAAAAAAGTTGTACCATACTTTAAATGGAAATGAAGGGAAAAAGAAGCTGGTAAAGAAAATGAAAAATAGGTTAATTGAAATTTTATGTATAATACGTTACTCAAAACTCCAATGTTTTGGTCATATGATAGAAAAAAGACTGTCTGTGGTAGTAAATAGATTTCAATATCGTTTGGAAGATAAAAACTAACCACAAATCATTGTTATTATAATACCAGGAGGTGAATCTGGCTACCATCTAATTTTTGACTGTCCAGGAGTCAATGAGGGTAAAAGACTTGATTTGATGAGAGGTGGGTTATCGTGCTTAGAAAGTGTTTTGAATGTTAGAGATGAAGAAACTGTCTTGAAAGTGGGCAACTTTGTGAAAGAAATACTGAACAACAGAGCAGCAAGATTAACGGGGAAAATAATTTATGATTAATAAAACGGGGGAAAATAACTTGACACTCTTTCCCCAACGTTTCATTTCATTTAGTTTAATATAATTCCGAAATCCATTGTTTCGATATTTTTAGTAGTATTTATTAATTAATTGTTTCAATAATTTGAAGTTTCCTTTTTTGTGATGTAAATATACTTTTTTATTGTTTTATCAGAGCTTATGTACTTATGTATGGATTGATTAGCCCAATAGGGCATATCAAATAAATAAATAAATAAATATTATAATACTTCGAACCCGGAACCTCCCAGTCTCAGAAGTGACATGGTCTCAGAAGTGACATGGTTATTATAATAATAAATAAAAAATTTAAAGAAACTATCCACTTAAAATCAGGTTTAATCGATTCGTTTAAGGTATCAAAGTTTCTAAACGGATGAATCTAGCTTTATTTTGTTTGTTTGTTTGAATGATAATTTGAATGAGAGTGTTCTAAGAAATTTTTTCAGTCAGTTTGACCATTCGTTAAAAGATCATCACCTTTTTTCTAGTTGTTATCTAGTACGAAACTATGCACTTGTACTTGTACTTGAAACAGTAGCATTCGTTTAGAAGCTACGATTTCACAAACAGACAAGTAGATACACAAATATAATAATAATAATATAATAATGGGGTTTAACCTCCGTTTCTCTGACATATACGCCTATAACAGAGGCTACCCACATCATTATTTGTTAATCTTTATATATTTAATTACAAACATATTTACAATTACATTTTGATGTGGGTAGAGTCGGTTACTTCGTATCCAAGCGACGACAATGTGATCCATTCTGCACTCCCATTAATTATAAATTGTTTACACTGCCGCTGCCTGGATTCGAACCCGCAACCTAAGTCTAAATGGACAAACAGACAAAGACAAACGCCTTAGACCGCTCGGCTATTTAGGCTCTATATACACAAATACACAGATTCATAGATACGTTACACTTAAAACACCCCTCTTTTTATTCGGGGCTAAAACTAAAATAAGACAAGTGATAACAAACTGAGTACGTTATTTCAGCTTGATATCTCTTTTCGTTTTTGAATTATCGTGTTTACAGGCGGACGGGCGGACAACCGAATATGAACTAATTTGATGATTTTATAAACAGCTATATCAAAATTTTGTTCGTAGCATCAATATTTTAAGCGTTTCAAACTTGGAACAAAAGTTAATATACCTTGATACATTTCACATATACATGATGTAAAAAGATCCGTCAGTAGAAGCATCTCAAAGAATGCAAAAGTACAGAAGAATTATAAAAGATGGAAAATCAATGATACAATGGGAACTGGAAAGCAAAAGACAGAAAGTCCATTGCTTTTTTTAATTCAACTTAAAGAATAAAACTAAAATAATTGATTGCTAGAGTAAGCAACTCTAGCAACCTCTCAAACAATTATTTTCTAATTTAAAAATTTTAATTTCTTATTTCTCATAGAAAAATGTTTGAATGATTAATCATGACATCATACTAGAAGTTTATACCTACTAAAGATCTAGGCTTCGATGAATATGTGTGATAAAGGATAGTTAATATAAACCGCCTGATAGTATAAAATATTTTTCTAAATATAGCTATGTGAGTAAATATTTTCTATATACTCATGGGGTGGAGTCGTATAGTGTTTTTGAAATAAGTACCAGTTACAGGTATATTTTAATATGCAATAGCATTGCAATTATACGCTCATACCTACATTGTATGTAAGTAATTTCACTTTCAAATTAAATCTTATAATAAAATCAATTATAAATTATTTTTAATAAAAAAAAAATGCATTCACAGGATGATTCGAAAATAGGGGATCAGACTAAGGTTTTTTATCACTTCAGATGAAGAATTCTCATTTCAGGAATAGCAAAGAGAAGTTGGTTTTTAAAACTATTTACTAGTAGGCAAGATCTGAACGTTTAAAATTCCTAATTTAAAAAAAAGGAAGATACCTACTAGTGACCTCATACGTGAGGATCGAAATAGAGATTACATATAAAACTTAGTTTTGCTAAAAAGAGATGGGCAACCATTGAATTCAATCTTTGATTGCTTATAACTTCTTTGTTTTTAAATCAATTTTAATTTCACTTTCAAATTTTTAACACCCTTCTTTTTGTGTCCGGGGGGGGGGGGGGGGTTAAGAATACATAGTGTTGAGGAATATCAGTGCTAAACAGAACTAATTCTCTAAATGTTACTAAAAAAAGTTACTCGAAATTAACAATTATGACTCTATACAAAATATCAAGAAGTTCTATCCAACTTTGACAATTCCATTCTTATTGAAATAAATTTTCTTTTTAATTTTCTAAACTAATCCACAAAAAATTACTCTCTCGTATAGTACATGTTAATTGATTTATTATTATTTTCTTTCTTACATTTTTTTATAATTAGAGCTTTTTTTCAAATGAAAAATGGTGCTGTAATGAAAGTACACGGATCTTCTTGATATTTTGTATAGAGTCATAATTTTTAATTGCGAGTAACTTTTCTTAGTAACATTTCGCCAACTTATAAAAGGGTAGTTTACCAAAAATAAGAATTGTGATTCCAAATTTTTGGCTACCCTGTACATTATTAAGAAGTTTTAAATATACCCACATACTTTTCAGAATAAGCAAAACTTCTTATAAAGAATGACTTTTTTTCTTAAAATGCAAAATAAGGAAATTTACAAGTATAGTTACCTCTATCCGGGGATACTATATATATATACCTTGCCTAATATTTTAATCCAGAATAAATTTTCTAATTGATTTACAAATCATCCTACACATACATTTCTATCTACAATCATTAATTATATTAAATTAATTAATATAATTTTTTTTGTCTTTTCTTTTATTAATAAATAATTATTATAAATTATTATTTATATGTATTAGTTTTGAAATGTTATTAATTATATTTGTTTGATATAATTTTTTTGTCTTAGAATTTATTTTATTTGTTTAAATATTTATGACAAGTTAAGTGTCAGAATAAGAATAAAACATTGTAAAACGGTGATTAGACATACACTGATATGAATCAGTTCATTAATAATTCATTTAAATAAGAGTAAATTTTAAAACACTTTAAATGCTTTTGAATATAATTGAAAATGAGTAGTGACAACATATTGAAGAAAAGTTTTCTAGGAAATATTATTGAAATAATTTATTTTTAGACATTAAGGATGTACGAGCATCAAGACAATCTGTATATATGTGAACGGAAGCTGACTGATCGATCAACGCACAGCTGAAACCGCTGGGTCTAGAAGCCTGAAATTTTGTACACACGTTCCTTAAGTAACGTAAGTGAGTGTTTTTTGGAAACTCATCCCCTAAGGGACCTAAAAGGGGATGTGAATTCTGTATATGCGAAATGCATATTAATAATTTTATAGAAAAATACAGATCAACGTATGTTATAATGTTAACAAGGTTTTTTTAATATACAATATTTACAATATTCGGAAAAATAATAATCATTCTTCTCCCAAGCGGTATAATATGAATGCTTCTTTATAAATCGAAAATCAGAAAATTAGTTGTACGAAATATTTGAAGCAATGGTGGATAGGGTAATTTTGATACGAAAAGTATAAAAATCAGGTTAATTTATTGCTTGGATGCAGAGTTTCTGAAATATCGCAATATTTGGATCGATTTTAGTCCGTATCTCAAAAACTATTCGACCAGCCATCAAATGCACCCGATTTTTGTACTTTTTTGGTCAAAATTACCTTATATACTGAGTTTTATCCAAATTGGAGGAAACAATTTTTTTCCTGGTATGGGGTAATTTTGATCCAAAAAGTATAAAAATCAGGTTATTTTAATGATTAGATCCAGAGTTTCTGAGATATCGCAATATTTGGATCGATTTTAGTTCGTATCTCAAAAACTATTCGACCAGTGATCAAATGCACCCGATTTTTGTACTTTTTGGGTCAAAATTACCTTATATACTGAGTTTTATCAAATTTGGAGGTAGAACAAATTTCTCGATTTTTTGCAATTCTTGATATATTCTTTCTATTACAAAACCTTTGGATTCGCCTAGTACTATACGGGTGACTTGGCTACATACCTTGCAAATATTATCATCAACTCTTTAAACCATTAAAGGTATTAAATCTCCCCACAGGGATATACCTGAGTGCAAGTTCGTAAAATCAAAAATTCGTATAAAGACGTAAGTTATATATTACAGTTTCCTTGTCTAATGTTTTGCGTCAGATATAAGTAGATTTTATTGCAGGTCATTTGAACTTTAAAATTCTTGATACATCTTCATCAATATACTTTTTCTTTTTTTTTTTTTTAAATACTTTGACTTTTAAAAAGATTTAAAAAGGTTAGAATTTGTGTATAATTGAATTAGGATTTAATTATATGATGGCTAGCCTTTAATTATTATGTATTCAAGTTATAAATTTACTTTTATTTTTCATTAAATATTTTTATATGGTAATGGAATTTCTATAGAAGTCTATTTATAAGAATAGAAAAAGAAAAGAATATATTTATATTGTAAAGTACGCCCTAGTGACCGTACATTGCGCCTTTCTGGCATAAAGCCAATGAAGTATTTTCATTTTATTTTAATCAGAATTATATAAGTAATACAAATTATATAGTTACTGGAATTTAAAATCAAACACATCGCGTGATTTTCCTTATTCTTTTATAAATTTCCATAATTTATCCTTCTTTTTCAAGCTTATCCTCCTGGCTTATCACGAAAGATAGATTCAAAAAATCTTCCGCTTAGGAAAAAAGCACTCTAGAGAAATTATATTCAGATTTAATGTAGTTCAGTATGTAAATTGTATATCATATCTGTAATAAAATTGTCTATAACTGAAAAGAAAGTAAATGACTATTGATATTTATTACTTAGATATAATTTCTCTAGTCTCTTTGATCCTCGGGCACCCCATTGAGGAATTCCTCACGGGTCGAGCTAGTTGATGCATATTTTAGCTTGAAATTTTTAGCTTCTTCCATGCTTTCCCTACATTAGGTTAGCTTATACTGGTTGTCCACGAAGGAAACACTTATAGCCCATTTAGATACCATACGTGTGTTTTACCATCTTTTCAGCTGATAATTTCATTTATCAGCTCTTCAATAACTTTCAGAGGCTGAGTGCACCTCCTTCATGCAAATACCATGCACTAAACCAGCCCATCACAACTATTAGCACAATTTTTTGTTGTTCTGACGGCGGGAATCGAACCCGCTACCCTAGGCATACCACGAACAGAATTAGTTCCTTTTATTAAATAGTACTTAAAATTAAAGTGCTGATAAGTACAGAATAGGGCTATATTATATTGATCAAATTTCTTTGATTTGGCTAACTGTTACAAGTTTTTTTCAACTTTAATCAAGTGTCTTGCAGCACTTTTTCTTGAAAACATAGATTTTCGAGAAACTATCACTGTCAATTGGGCCAAGTCGATTAATTTTTTTTCATAAATGGTTGGAACCTTTTTTTTAACTCTGAAAAATGAAATTACGGAGTTTGAAGGCGAATAAATAATTGTTTAGTAAAATAATTTTCAAACAACATAATTTTTATATCCGAATATCTGAAAAAAAAAAATCTATTTTAAAAATTGGTTTAGAGCTTCAAATTACCTCTTGAAATGGAACCAGGGATTTTATGCACAATCGATAGAACTAACGAAATAACGTAAGAGGTGAGGTTGGGTTTCCCAGAAAGTACTTTTGGTTTGATTGAATGATTTCTTTTATAAATGGTTTGATTTTCAATATTAATCAGTGTATAATTGTAATGTATAAATATTATATAAGTATTTTATTTCCCTTGAACGCATTACGAATGCTTATTAACGTTTTGATTAAAGTGTAAATATTATCGTTAGTCAGTCACTAACCAACTTAGTAACTACCTACATATTGGTATTGATTGTAAAATGCTATGCCCATATGTAAAATGCAATAAACAATATGCAGGGAAGAGTGTAGTATCAGGGATCAAATTTTACAGCGGAAAGGCTAACAGGACTATCATTCACATACTTATATGTATTTTTTATAAAAATTAAAATATTAAATCGCTATCGATAAAAAACGTGTAATCAAAGATACAATATGTGAGATCTAATGCAAAAGATCATAACGTACCATTAATCTCTTCAACAAGTTATCTTTAGAATTCACTCTAGGGAATAGAGCATCATATGAATAGAGCATCATATCTTCTCCGAGAGGCCAATAACAGCTTCAACTTAACGATTAACAGCTTCACGATTGATTTGGGCTGAATGACACTTTAGTTTTTATCACGTGTTTTGGTAGTCTAAAGCAGAGAAAACACTTGTAAATTTAGTTCTATAGGTATCTATTATCATATATTAGAGTTACATCACGCAATTTGATCCAAGGTACACGACGCTATGCCTTTCAAACTTTAGTGTTGATAAAACGGCCGTTTGGAAAACTTGAAAATTTAGCCCATATGTATGAACTAAAAATCCATCCTGATTTTTTTTCTATGATCCTAAATTACGAAAACCAGCGGTGTTTTGAAAAAATCTTTTATGTAAGTATAAATGACGTTAAGTATTCTATCATTTTTGTAATGAATTCAGTTGCATAAGAGGTTTTTTCAAGACAGTGTTATGGCACGCTCAGGTCTCCGTCGCTTGTTTTCGTAATCGATAACCATAAGCTTTAAATACATAACAAAGGACGCTTTGAACTCCTTTTAAGCACCCGATTGGATAATACTACCAAAAATGGTATTTTTTTCAGCAATTTCAACAGCTTGTAATTTGAAACGAAGGCTTTCTCGGCTGTGAGTATATTGAAAACTTAACGTAAATTATTTTAACATTATCTACCATTTGCCAAAGTTTTCCTGTTAGAACTTTGACCATCCTGTATAGATGAATGCAGTGTATACCAAGGTACCATACATTACCCTATATAATATATACCTATATAATATAATGTGTAAGTATATAATAATATTTTAAATTCTATATGCATTGAGTGAGGTCATGGCCATCACTTTATTATATATTAGTTACAATTACATATGTGCAATATGCATGTATATAATACGTAAGTAATAAATTTCTAAGAATTCTATATCGAAATTGAAAAGGAAATTGATTTACTACTGACCAATAAAACAAATATTATTACATAACTAGTTGTTTTTATGTTTTATTTTTAATTATTTTTTATATTTTTTATTGGCATTAAAATTAGTTTATATACGATTTCATGTGTAATACTGTATAGGATGATACAAGGACGGCATTAATAACTTTAAAAATAAAAGATCAAGGAAAGGGTATTACCGATGTAATGAAACTATAATGTTTACTGAAATATATCCTTCACTTTAACTTTTTACATAAACTTTGACCAAAACTTTATCCGTCTTTAATTGAAAGTTGGAACTCATTTTTTTTTTATATCATTTTAAAAGCTGTAAACTTCATTGATTTAGATATTTCGACTAAGTACAATTTTTGAATAGAATGGCAAAATGATTTTAAATCGATAATTTCAAAAAACTTCTATTAAAATCATGAATCAATGATGAAAACATCGTTTAACATATGTATTAGAGATTTTGTGCTTCAAAATTCATTGAACTCGAGGACTAAGTTATAGATAATAGAAAAATGTACAACAATAATACCAAGGACCCTGTATTCTAAAAGAAAGGGTGAATAAAAAAAAAGGATTAATCAAAGCAGTTTTTCTCATAAAAACACAAAAGTTAAATTTGACCCATTTCTCGGTTTCCGATTAAAGTGAAATTTTCTTAATCATCTTGATATTTTAAATTGAGGTTCAGCTTTGACAAATAGAGCTCAAAAAAAGAATTTTCTATTTAAATTTTTATTAAATTAGAAAAAATTTCATAAAGATTTGTCGCTGATGTAATTCTGCACATCTTCGTTTTCATTCGACTTTCTAGCATCAAAATTTCAACCGAAGAACGTATGGGATATCACTATAAAGCTCATAAAATAATAAAGAGATTCTATTTATTTTCGATTATGTTAGAATAATAATATTCGAGACATGGCACATTGAATGTTGTATTTGATTCGTTCATAACTCAAGTCGAATTATTCGATGTTATAATAACGAAAAATGAAATATTATTTGGCTAAAGCTCGTTGATCTATTTCATAGTACGTAAAAAATTAATCAAAATGAGCTGTAGTAAACGTCAGTAGTAAGATCATTCACGGAGCTATGAACAAAAAAAACTTGCTTACTAACTTTTTGAGAGACAAGATTCTTCATTCAACGAGCCATAGCTTAGAAAGAACTATATTTATAAAAACGAAACGCAATCAAATCTCGTTTTTTTTCCAGATTTATAGCCATATTATGCATTTTTCGATTATGTGGACAGTTTTCGAATTATCCGTGAAAAACTGTTAAAAAACTGATAAAAGTTTCTATAACATGAAAAAAGTATTTGTCGTAAAAAGAAGCATATTTCAGCCAATTTTGACGCTAGAAAGTGAACTAAAAGTCAAAATGTGCAGAATAACGTCAGCTACAACTTTTGTTCAGTTAAAGCATACTATTTTTCTTTTTATTGCGTATTTACCATTTTACAAATTTTTTGAAAAAATTTTGAAACTCTAGGTAAATATTTGACTCTATTGCTCATATTACATCTGACTTCTTTACGTGTCCTTACGCTCCCCATGCGAACTATTTGTTGTAGAACATAGAGGTACAAATATTGATAAAGGCGTATCAGGAATTTTAAAGTCAACTTTAACCTAGCAATAAAAATTAATATATATTATAACTTACGTAAAAATTCTAATCCATAATCTATATCGGTAAAAATCTATTTGTGGTATTATCAATCATAAAACTTTAAAATTCCTTGAAATTGCATTATATAAAAGAAAAAGAAAGGGTTTTTGAAATAAAAATTTACATATATAACTTTTATTTTGAATACATACCACAGTAGCCAAAAACATTAAGAAACCTGATGTGTTGTAGTACCTAGACCTAATCACCTTATACAATAACCCTTTTTTTTTTGTTCAAATATACAAATAAATAATCTGAGAGAATGTATTTGAAATATTTTTATAATCAGGTGTTAAAAATAAAATTGTTTATTACTTCACTACTAGCTTTTGTATTCAATAATCCTTTTTTTTTTTGCACACATAGATTTGTGTTTAACAAAAAGTTTGTAATAATTCGCTTTATCTTATTACTAATCTCTACTAATCTGTTTTAATATAAAAGATTTTTATTACTACAAGAGATGTATAATCAATTTAAAATCATAAATCAATTTTTTTTTATTTCTTGTTTTTAATGGTACAAGAGGTGGCAACGTTCTCGAGAGTTTATTTTAAGATGCTTATTGAACTTAGGTAGGCATGAAATACGTCTTGCATTTGAGAACAATTAATTAACGCGAATCGATTTTCTGTCTTGGAAATTAAAATCTTACCCTTTAATTTTAAAACAATTTGAAAACAGTATCTTTTAATTATTAGGATAATATTTGGTGAGGTGATCAAAACGAAAAAACTGTCTGGCAAATAAAGGGTGATCCAATTTTAAGTTCACAATGTTTGTAACTCTGTAAATTCGAATGCTGTGTAAACTCTCAATTGAATAGTCCGAATGAGCGAACAATTCGCTTCATTGTGCAAAAATTCGAGGAAATTTTAAGCATTTGGAGATGGGTTAACGCGTGTGTATCATTGAAACTTTTCTTTAGGCAAGACTCGGCCGTAGGATTTCTTTTTGTGGAGTTCTGTTAAGAATCCTGTCTATATAAACAAATCTGAAAAGTTGCAGAACCTACATCTAACATCTGCAAAGAATCCTGTCTATATAAACAAACTTGCAAACTTGCTGCACCTAAAATCTAACATCTGCAAAGTTATACCCGAAAAAACCCCCTAAACTAGCGAAAAGTCGTAGAAAATTACCTCGGACGAATAAACTGCAGTAAAAGGACCAAAGACGTCTACTTGACTGGCATCATATACTTCAAATAAATGGGATTTTGTGTATTTAAAAAAAAAAAATTAATGTTTGGAAACTCAATTTGGATCACCTTTCATGATTTATTTTTATGTTTCTAAAAGAGCATGACAAATGTTAAAATTATTTTGAATTCAATAATTTTCGCTGTTTTTTTCGGGACTGCGCACTACCGGACGTACTTCAACCTCGCCTGCTTCCAATAAGATAAGAAATACTCAAAATCCAACCGACTTGAAATCAACTTTTTCTTGACGTTGCCAGATCTTATACCAT
This sequence comes from Chrysoperla carnea, assembly GCF_905475395.1. NCBI lineage: Eukaryota > Metazoa > Arthropoda > Insecta > Neuroptera > Chrysopidae > Chrysoperla > Chrysoperla carnea. The sequence continues at coordinate 121,197,353 of NC_058337.1, read as the reverse complement.
AAAGATTATAAATATTATGGTAACTTGTATATGTTTATTAAATGCAAATTTTTTAGAATGATAAAAAGATTGATTCGTTGACGTTTTAAAAAGAAAAATTGAATCCGCGAATAAATTATTAATTTCTTACTTAGATTTTAATAACCAATTAATTAAATTTTGAGAGAGCCTTTACAGAAATATTTTTACCTAAATTTTCTTGTGTACTAGATACCTATGTCCTTTCAAATTAAAAATTTGAACCTATTTCCTTTCAAAGTAAAAAACATTTTTTACTTTGGCTAGCTGAGTTGAGAGCAAACAATTTTTAAGCCAACACAACAATCTTAAGCCAACACAACAATTTCTGCATAAACAAAATGGGACAGTATATGAACACCTTCGAGAGCTAAGGGATTAAGTAAGTAAATTTTTTTGTAAGAGCTATTAAGGTACGAAATAATCTAATTATTTGGAAAAAAAAAGATATCCACTAAATTTTCAACAGGCTTTCTGTCTTCTAAATTGATTATCACAAATTTTCAAAATAAAATGATAATAAAATATATAACTATTATAATATTGTGATGATTAAATTAAATTTATATGTTCCAAATATAATTAATAAATTTACAATAATAATAAATTAAATATATTATTATAAATTTTAAATAATTAGCACATACCTAAATTAAACATAATAAAATTATGTGTTTTTTTGTTATTATTATATTATTATGATTATGATAAAATACATCAATTAATAATTTATGCTAATTAATGCATATTTTAATATATTGTTATAATTAAATAATTATTATATATTATAATTACTTACATATGTTTTTTTTTTTTTGTATTACAAATATTATAAATTTTTCGACAATTTATTATGCAAATAAAATATAAATAATAGATATGAATTAAATTGTTTAATGTTTTTATAAATATTTATTAAATAACTTTGCAAATAAAAATCAAACATGCATTTTAATTAAAATTCTTGATCACTCGACGATTTTCTCGAAGACATCAGCCGAGAATACTGAAAATCATCGCCTCATAAACTGAGTTATATGATAATCAAAAAGTTTTTGGTTGACTTTTTCGTAAAATTGCATCGAGAATCGTTATACGTACACTAATTTTAAAAAAACTTAGCAAACAATATCTATCCATCCGTTCAATGGAGTGAATTTTAGAATTTTATGGGCATAAATACCTTTATAAACTGATTTTTATAAAACTCAAAAACATAAATTTTATCTCGATTTTTTTGAAATTTTAACCCTTTTTGAAAATTTGAGAAAATTTTCATGTTTCTGAATTTTATAAAACTTACTTTATAAAAAAAGTTTTGTCCAAAAAAACTTATCCATTTATCCATCTTATCCATTGGAAAATTGGGTACATAGTTTCTGCGAAATTGCATAAAATTCTGTTGGAAAAACGGTTTTCAGACCGTTTTTGGGCTATATATCTAAAACGACGAGACATTATACTTTGAACTAGGAAATTAAGACTATCGATCAAACGCTTATAAAATAAGAAAGAAAAGTTAAAACCGAAGAAAAACTTAATGGCTTGTACAGATTAAAGATAATTTCTATACGAATTTTGCTACGGAATCTATCTATGCATTGTATTCAGAAAGTGGCATAAAGAAATTATAAAATGAAAGTCGTATGGGAAACACAAAATAATTTTATAAGAAAAAAATGCAATTAAAATTTTAAGTATAAAAAAATGCAAGTATTTTTATTTTATTGCAAGCGATATCTCTTTTAGCGAACAGGAAGTGAGATCTTTAATCTATTGCACTGTATATATGTATCTATACAGAGTGGTGCAGAGAAGCGTGTGATTTTAATAACACTTTAAAAGAAAAATCATTTATTCGAAATAATTTTTTTGTAAATTAAAAATACATCAAAAAGCATTTAAGGAAATTTAACAAATTGTATTTTCAAGTGATATTCATCATATTCCCAAAGATTTCAACCACCTATTGCCATTTATAATTTTATTTATTTATTATTTTTTGTTTGTTTGCGAAATTTTTTATACAAATTTAAGCTTCAAAGTCGCTTTACGATTATTATTAATGTTTAAGATACAATTTGGCATAAACTAGAAATGAAAAAAGTACACATATACCCAGGGCCGGATTTAAATTTCTGCCGCCCTGGGGCACTTTAGAAAATGCCGCCCTATGACTGAAATTTTATTTTAATAGTTTTGATATCTTATTTAAAAAAAAATAGAATAACTAATTAATTGCAGAAAATTTATTATGTATTACATATTATTTATTACTGTTCTTGTAAATTAAAATTAATTAGTATTATTTGATAATTCTCCAATTTTAGGAAAATTCATTGATCAATTAAAGTTTCTATTATCAAAAAGACATACATAATTTGAAAATATTATTAATTCTTCAAAAAAAGTATATTAATTTATCAATTCCAGAAAATAAAAATATCAAATTTTATTTTTGCAAACCTTTATGGAAATAAATTAATTAAACTATTTTAATAGTTTTCACTTAAATTTCCCATATTATAATATACAAAATTTTGATTTGATACATAATGCATAAATTATATTTCTTGAAAAATAAAATGTTTATTTAAAAGAATTAGTTAATTATATATTGTATAGAAAATATTTTCTCACATTCCAAATTTTGCCGCCCTAGAAAATTTGCCGTCCTGGGCACTAGCCCCGACTGCCCCTAGTGTAAATCCACCACTGCATATACCAGAAATTAAACATGGGTCTCTTGGATTCATGCCAAGCGCCTTAATTAACTGTGCCATCTAGGTATATGTACAATTTTTCAACTCACAACATAATCTAAAATATTCGGGTTCAATTCCTGGTATATGTGTTGTTTTTAAATTCACCTTCATTTAATTAGGATTCTCCTAAGGTTAAAAATTTACTTAAAAATTTAATTTATATAATTTTCATTAAAAAAACCTAGATTTTTCTTTCAACAGAATTTTTAAAATTGCACATTTCTCTGCCTCATACTGCTGTATGTATTGTATGTAATGCCGTGGACAATCTAATAAACCGATGGCTAACAAGAATCATCAGCATAACTAAGCTAATACCCATACGATCATGAGTTATTGTGCATCAATCGAATTGGATACAATACAACAAAGTTAAATGACTGTTTAAGTCACACACAAAGGTAGTGTGGACGTATGGACAATTTTGCTCAGATAAATTTAAGAAAAGCTTTAGCAAGATAATATAATAAATTGTTTATCCACTCGTTTATAGAAAACAAATGACGTAGGATAGGTCATTAGGCAAGAAAAACTAATTTAGGCGACGAAAATCGCCTAGTTAAAAAATTTTTAAAGATAGAAACATCTTTCTAAGCTTACGTTGTGTAAAGTGTCAAAAGTAGATACTCGAAAACTGTAGATCTTCAATTTCACGGTCTATTGAACACCGGAGTCAGTTTTAGTAAATAATAAAAACTTTTACTTATTTCTTTGGATAAAAAATTACTGTACTATCAATTTTTGTCGAAATCCAATTTTGTTTGTCCTCAATTTCAATAAAATTCAGTTTTAACGGTAATTTCGGCCTAAAAAAACAAAAGAATCAAGTCTTCTTGACGTTTAGACCAGTATTTTGTATTTCTTGAATTTATTTTTCCTTAAATCATATCGAGATCGTCAAAATCAGAGTTTATAGATAATTTTTCATCAATTATTCCCCTAAATGTAATCCAGGTTTTCTTTTTAATTTTATTTTTATTTGTGTGATTAACTCGAATTCAGATGTTGTCGACAATCAATCCTCTTCCCTACGTAAGCGCGTAAGCGAAGATCACACGATTTCGAAATTATTCTACTATGTTTGGTACGGGCTTCTAAAAACACTAATGCCATTAAATTATGAAAAATACTCAACATTAAAAAAAAAAAAAAGATCTTAACTCAATAAATATTGACAATGGACATTCTCTTGATTTAATATAAAAAGGAGGGATTTTCATGTTTGCTGGTGAAAGCGATTTGGAGAAATGTGTGCATAAAACGCAATATAATATTTTATCTTTCTTTTATTTATGAGTTTTACGATATTTTCTATTTCAATTTGAGAAAGTTTTTTGTGTATATATTTCTTTTATTCTAATTTGAATGTTAATTATTAAATTAGTGCATATGTATTATTAATTACTTCCGATATAATTTATTTCATTTTAATTGGATTTCCTTTTAATATGTTTTATATCTTAAAAAAGTTATAAAAGGAAGAAAATATATACAATTTCTAATTTCTGGTTTGGTAATTTATCATAATAAATGTTTTTTTCCATTTGAGATATCGGAATTTTCCTGCTGTAAAAATTTATGACTGTATTCATTTCTAATTTTCGAAAAACAAATTCAAAAATTTGATTCAGAGACAAAAAATGGTTAACATATTTTTCAACCACTTTTGCGTGGATATGAATATTAAGAAGTAATTAAGGGTGATCCAATAACGCTCAACGCTCAAATTGTTTACTTGTTCTATAATTAGGTTTAAAGATTTTACATTTTCGTTGTTTATTATTAGGTGTTCGGCCGACCTTTTCTTTATTTTATATAGTATTTTCGATCAAGAATATGACTAGAAAAATTGCTTTTTATGAAACTTGTTTTTCTAACTACTCCCAAAATGTTCTTCATATCGTTATAATCAAAAGCTCTCACGATCACAAAATTTTAACGGATAGTTTTCGAGCTACGGCTGATCGAAGCCACACAAACATTATAGTTATAAATTCCGTAGCTCAAGATGAAAGATTTTGATCACAACGAGTGCGGTTTGAAAAAATTTCACAGAAAGCCATTTTCCTAGCTAATATTGTAAGGCCGTATGGTATACGTAGTGGGAAGCAAGCTGTTTTTTTTGCACGTAAAACAGTGAAAAAAAGAGAATACTTATCCAACATGAGTGAAGAAAATTATTTTGTGTTATTGATAATTGTAAATAAGTTAAAGTATGTACAATAATAAAGCGATTCTTGTATAAAATAGCTCGGGAGCTGAGGACATGAGTAATTTTTGCTGAAGTGAATACTTAGGTATATTTAATAGATAAACTCCTATTCACCAGTTGGTTTATTAAAATAATTAGAGGTTAAATAAGACAATTTTTCAGAAAAAACTTGTTTGGTAGTTTATGGGCACTATAGATATTGATAAAAAAAAAAACGGAACTTTACTTGCCTTGTAGAGGATTCTTTCAATATGAGATGCGATTGCTTCGATTTAAAAATAAGTAAGTTAGTTTTCCTCTTCATGCTCGTGCCTCGAATAATTTCAAGAACACAAGAGCCTTGTGTTTTTTCTTTCCATTTTCTTATAGATGGCATAGGTACTATGGTACTTTTCAATTCACATATTTTAGAAAGCATACATTTAAAAATAATTTTGTACATTTTGCCAGTATTTTGGAAGAAAAGTATAATGCCTCTTCAATTCGATTGATCTATAAATTTATAGTCTAATTTTAACCAATAAAATTTGACGTCACGTTTTTTACCGATTTAGTCCCTTATTTACTATTTTTAGTGATACGCGTTAACATACAATAGTACTATTTTGCTTCATTAGCTCTCGGACTAAAATAAGTGAGTATTATCTTTTATATTATGTTTAATATTATAACTAAGTAAGAGATGTGATGAAGCAGGTCAATGAACTTTAGTAATATAGGAAGCATAACCAGATATTTATCCATTAGGCCAACTTCCAATTCAAACTAACCAAGTTTGGTTTGCTTTTATTATATACTTATATACCACTTATACGTAGGTATATATAAGTATATACTTTTATACTTATAGGAATAAAAGATATCTTACCTATTCGTGGGAAATGTAATATATTCTCAAATTTTATCAAATATTGATGTTTTTGTTATCATCATTGTAGTGTTGCAAGATTCGTTTTCATATCTTGCTTAAGTATCTCCTATCACAATATGAGAGAAAATAAATCAGGCAATTAAGAGATAATTAAATATTTTTAATTACCATGCTCAAAAACAGAGAAAATAATATTAAATTAAAAATTTAAAGAGGCCCCCGATATAAATCAGATCTGATCGATTCGCTTGTGGTATCGTATTTGTTGAATGAATGGACTGATTTTGTGTGTTTTTGTTTAAAGGTAATTTATCGAGAGTGTTCTTAGGTATGTTTAAAAAAAAAATTTCCTAATCCATTAGAAGATCATCATCTCTTTCCTGGATGTTATCGGTTACGAAACCCTAAACTCGCAGTTAAAACTTAACTAACAAAGAAAAAAACTAAAGTCGATTCATCAATTTAAGGGCTACGATGCCACAGGCAAACACAAAGATTCATACATAGACAGATACTTTAAACTTATAAAATCAGCCTTCTTTAGTCGGGATTCAAAAAAAGTCAATATGGATATATTCCGAAATCTGAAAAAATTTTGCTCATAATTTTTCGTAGGTATAGGTAAGAATATTGATTTAATTGTCACGAAATTTGATATACCTAGAAGTTTTTGCTATTTTATAGAAATTGTATAATGTTATTGACAGAGCAGAACAATCAAATTTTGTATACGAGATTATTTAAGTTAAATCTTCATATTGGTGGAAGCGCGGATAAATTCATTTAACATATGTAATTACTACAAATATGAACGTTCCCAATGCTTCCACCATAATTTTATTTAATTCATTTTGGTTTTTTAAAGATATTTTTGTTCTTGTTAACAATTTATTTTTGGATTCGAAAAAGGAGTTGTGTAAATCTACCACCCTCTGATGATGAAAATGCCATTAGTCTTCTATCCGTCGATAGATCTCTTTAGATTCGGAAGTCTAAATCTCGAATACTGTGTATAATATGAACAAGTAAGCAATATAAACATAAATGAATCACCCAATACCAACAAAAACCACAAACTGTATATGAATGCAATGAAAAGTATAATTTAATTGGAATGCAATTTCTGATTATACTTCCTACTAAATATGTCAAATTATTGTTTCGCTTACTTAATTTTCTGAATGGCATCAATGTTAAATTTCAATAAAATTTTGTTATACTTAAATACCTATTTAATAAATTCTTTAAAATCATTCCTTAAATTTTAATTATCACATCCTTCAAATCATTTTAACGTTTCTGGTAATTGTAAAATAGTATTGTGCTCTTTAAAGAAGGATATTTTTCTCGACTTCCTTATTTATAACTTTCTCTTTTCCGAAGAGCTTTGCTAGATAACAATTTCTAGACGGTTTCATTAGTGACCGTAAATTTTGGAAGGACAAATAAATGTACATACGTATTTTATTTGGTGACTAAAACTATTTTTTTTTTCTTCTAAAATTTAACTTTAAATTTGACTCATATTAACTAAAAAAACGCGTTTTTTACAACATAAATAATACAACTATTTTGAACCAAATTATTCTGCGAGAATTGCCATAGATTATCTAATAATTATCCTAAATTTTTAACTTATGAGCTTCCGACAAAAATGTAGGGATAGAAGGAATTCATATATGAATGAATCGGTTTCAATACGGTTTTCTTACTTATTTTTGCAATGAGAATTTAACAAAAAATTAACAAAATTATAATAATTAATCTCAATTTGTTTCCTTGAAATATTTTATTTAGGAATTACAAATTTTAATCAGTGATTATTAAAAATTTGACGAACATGTTTTAAATCACGTACACAAATCTATTTAAGTAAGAAATTTATACTTAAGGTAGTACCAGCATGAAATCACTTTTCGACAGATTTGGCCGAATTTTTTTTCTCGGGTTTATAATAGCTTTATTTATGAATTCCTAAAATTTCATAATTTTTGACCGTTTAGATCGCGAGATATTTAAAGACAAAGTTCGCGATTTTGAGGGTCATGTCCCATTTAAAGCATGTAAAATGTCCGGTCTCTCCAACTATTTTTTATGATATTATTATATATTGAAGAAAAAGTAGAAAAAAATGTTTATACAATACAATTCTAAAAAAAAAATTTAGAAATTAATTTTCACTTTCGAGATATTAATTTTGACGTAAATTGATCGAAATTGGGACGTTGGCATAATTATTTCCCATTTTAAACGGTCAAAATTTCTGAAACTTTGGGAATTAATTAAGCATTATTAAATTCTTAAATTTAATTTTTCGTTAAATTCTGTCGAAAAAAAAATTGTACCATTGCTTTAACATAGAAACTGCAAATACCATGCTGGTACTACCTTAATATGATTTAATTTATATATATATATATATATATATATATATATATATATATATATATATATATATATATATATATATATATATATATATATTTATATGTATATATATATATATAATCTAATCTGTCCCGAGGGGGACATAGGGCCTCAACAAATGCTCGTTAAACAAATGCTACTGGAGTTTGGTGGTAGGTGTCCAGCAGGTTTTCATTGGAAATCGTGTTGGGCCAATAAATGTTGAGGATGTGTCTGAGACAACTGTTGATAAAGACTTGCTGTTGTCTGGTGATGCTTTGCGAGACTTTTGAATATAAGTAGAAAAGTTAGAATAAAAATTTTCGATATCTGAAGTAATTTTCAAAATATCGAAATTGAAAATTTTGTTTATTTATTTAGCTTTCGATATTTCGAAAACCAAGGCAGATATCGAAAAATTTTAACCACAAGTCTAAACTTTCTTTGGCGCAACCTAAAAAATAGGAACCAGTATAATCATTTATCTGTATCTTATTAAGTTGGTTTGACTATCTTAATAAATGCATTTATTTTTATACATATTTTTTATTTTGTAGTAAAATATCAACGTTAACAAGCTTAAAATGGTATGGCGAATTAATTCACTATACAGAATGTTCGATTTACATCTAGGCATATCAATAGCACGAGTATGATAGAATACATGCGTCAAGCAATTCATCTAAGTGAGAAGTATTATATACATGTGTTGAAGCTCTTCGATATGCGTTGAGAAAGTTGTAATAAGCTTGGAGAGTGGGAGTTTCTTAGTTGAATAGATAAACTACAACAGATAAGCCACGATACAAGTCACTTTTGCAATTTCATATAACACCTATTATAACTCTTACTTAGATGCATTGCTTAACGCATGTACTCTGTCATAATCGTGATATTTATATGGCTAGAAGTAAATCGAACATTCTGTATACCCTAAAAATTAATTAAACACGCACACACAAAAACTAAAAAGTCAATAAACACATTCATTCATCTATTGCGGAAATGCAAGGCAAGAAGTCAATAAATTCAAAATCTATTTGTAATTTAAAAATAATTTTTGCGTTATGAATATCAATATGAAAAAAAATATTATTTGATTATAGTATATGCACAAATTTATTTTTTTACAATCAAAATTTTGATCATTCGTACAACCAAAACATAAACAATAGTTGGTTGTAAACAATTTTGGTGTGTTTACACCTTCTTTGGACAATAAATACTATGTTAATGATCTACGATCACTATAATATTATTATGTAATTCATTGACAATAACAATTTGATTCCTTTCTTAGTATTTATTGTTTTTGTGGTAAAAATTAATGATTAAATCACCCGGGGATTCTATAATCACAGTCTGGGAAAGGAAACTCCATCGAAACCCTCCAAGTTGTGTTGCAAGGTCATTTGAATAAATTTTAGTGTTTTGACCGAATATGGAAATTATAAATGATGGCTGACACAGAATTTCAAATAATTAATTTTTTCTACCATTCGACTGTTTAAAATGTCATTTATTTGATGTGTTAAATTATTTGAAAAGTTTTTTCTATTGATAACTGGGAGATGCAACTCGCCATGTGGAGACAGTAATTCGTACTAATTAAAATCAGAAGGAGATCCGAATTCAGTAGTTACAATTTCGACTACTAGATGGCAAGTGGACCGCTTTTTCAGTAGTTACAATTTAGACCACCTGATTACTTTCCATTTATCAATAGGTAATAATACTCAGATTTCATTACTTTTTACCAAATATCTGGATCATGAGCTTCTTAAATTTCACATTCAGAAGTCTAATTTGATTAATGCAGGAATTGACTTTTTGATACTGTTTTCCTTACAATATAAAATTAATCCCAATTTGTTAATGGATCACAAATTTCAGTGCTTCTGAATGTTGTAATAAATCGTCAGAATTCTTAGATTATTGCAAAGATATTTTGAGAAGATTCCATTCACGGCCATTTAAGTCAAAGTATCAAAATTAGTGTTGAGACATTCATCAGTGTTTGACTAAATATGGCCGCATCAAACGATATTGTCATTTTGAAATGGAATCTTCTTATAGTATCTTTACAATTATCTTTGAATTGTTGTGGGGTTTTGATAGAGTTTCCTTTCCAAATTTTACTTTAACAATTCAATCATTTGGCATGCCATGCCGTTGTGACCTATGTAGATGTCATAGATTCAATACGCCATTCGAAAATCATGAATAGTTATTTACGTATTTTTTGACGAGACTTTTCTGGTCAATTTGTACCTTATTTGACGAAATGATGTTACAGGCAAACTCCTTGCACAAAAAATTGATTGAGAATCTGAAAGTCATTCGCATCAATTGTTAGAACCCTTAAAAAAATATTTCTAGTCTATTTCGATAATTTTCATTTACGTTTAATTCGAAATGTAACAATTTAAAATTGTTTGCTACAATCTGAGCGAATTTAAAACTGATTTAAAAAAGAGCTAAAAATTTGAAGTACGTAAATTTTTGCTTAATATTCGGCCTCGAATATATATCAACGCATTTGAGAATCATTGGCGTAGGCTGGAAACTGGTATCTAATAATAATTTTACATTGGCTTTTATCATAGAATTTCTTAAGTCAAAAAATTTAATTTGCACCATTTTAATTAGTATAAAATTCTTTATACTAAAACAAAAACTTCATATTGACAATATATTTTTGTTGCCGTAGGGTAATGATAGACAGATAGATGGTTAAGTGGGGGATTGTGACTGTTGCAGGAAGAAGATTCTACTTACTGGTGACTATGTGAAACATCACCAGAGTATACACTTACAAACACAACACAGCATCTTCTTGTGTTGATGATAATAATAATAATAATGATGACGATGATGTGAGGAGGCTGATGGCCGACCTAGAGCGAGTCTGACCGCAGCGGTCACTGGGCGACTGCCCTACCAGGTTCACTAGGCTAAGGGTGACTGAACGCCACACTCACTCGCATTACTACTTCTTACTTGCTGTGCGACGTCGTATTTTATTCTATCTGAGTATACACATATATACATTTTGTTGCTTATTATTACATATACATAGTTAGTATAACTAGTCATCATCAGCCAGCAATGGTGCACACTATAGCTGAGGAAGGAGATACTTCTCTTTAATAAATGATGACAATGAACAAAATTGAAGTTGAAGATCAGATACTGCTCTCTTTTCATTTTATTTCCGGAAAATATACCTATTTTTGAAAATGGTTTTCTGTGATAATTGTTCGTTTTTCAAAAGCAAAACAGCTAACCCGATAAAGCTCGGCTTGAGACATAAAGTTGGACGTCAATCGAGTGCAGAAACTAAAATGTAAAAAAATAAGAGAAATATGCAAAAATGGAAGATGAAATGAACCCCGCAATATGAGATTGGAAAATGGCTTTCTGTGAACCTTTTCCTAACCCAACATAAAATGTTCTTTGGATCATTCTGGTCAAAAGTTCTCATTGCCACAACGATTTTTAACGAATATTTCTGACTCATACGTTTGGATAAGTAACTATGATTTTTGTCATTCTTGGGTCCAAATTACGTTATTAAATGGTTTTTGTTGAAATTGAAACGAAAAACATTTCCATTTCTTTACAGTTTTTCCAAGTTATACTCAAGAAAAATTTAAAGGAGAAAAAATTTACCTCAAATTTTGACGTAAACTTTGATTTTGGGTAGTTTGAACCTAGTGAAAGAGATACCACTGGCAAAATTACGTTACGACTCATGGTTTTCGAAATATCTTCATATATCTCAAATTTTAAATCCAATGCACACACAATCCAGATTTAATATTTCTAATAAAAAAGTTTATCGTCCCATATGTAAAAGGGATTGCGTTGAAATCGCAAAAAATTTTCCCCAATTTTTATTGAGAGCTGGTTACAGCAAATTTCGGACTTTTGATTGATTCGGATATCGGCTTCATAAGTCTCAAATTTTTCGAATTCTAAGACACCTGGGATAAAGATCCGATTCTCAAATGTTTGGGTCAAATTGTCTTAATAAAAAATTTTCTTTACTCTCTCTATAGCTAGTCTAAAAGAATATGCGCTAAAACTTTTAAGAAATTTATGAGTAAATATTTCTCGCGATATTTTATATCCACAAACGCAAACTTAAGTGTTTTAATGGTACAAAAAAAGATGTATTCCAATGTGTAATACAGGTTGCAAATGATACATGAGGGTAAGCAAAGCACATTAACAATCATTACAAGATTACAACTTTTATTCAAAACATTTCTTAAGGCAAATAATAAAAACGAAATAAAAAAATTATATATAAATAAAATATACCTACATACATACATATTTAAAAATAAGGCATTATGTTAGTACGGTAATTCTCATGGGGGAATTTGATTTTATGTAGAATTCTTAGAAGTATACAAAATGCAGGAGATTGTAATATACACTATTTCTTCATAGTTTCTTAGAATTTTTTATCTCATAAAATATTCAGTATAATAAGACTCTCGTGACACAGTTTTTTGATTCATTAAGTTTTAAAAAAAAATTTATGTATGTAATAAGAGGCGTACATGGGTGAGTCAAGTGGTAATTGTTTATATCCTTCATTATTTGGCAAAGAGAACGGTTATTTTGTAGAATTAGAATTTAAAAAAATTTGCAATTTAGGTTGAAAATTTTGTACGGTATAGTTTTATAGCAGTTATCTTGATATGGTACTATCGCCGATAAATGTAGAAATATATTGCATTTGGCAACGTTTGACAGCAGTTTCACACGCGTTGGTTTAAGATTTGTTTTAAAACTGTTGAAACATTTCTCTTTAAAATATAATGAAACCATGCTAAAATACCTCAGAAAAATGCGATAATAATTACATAGAGTTAAGATTGCGCCGGAAATACCATTATTTCGAAATATAGCCTTGGGAAAAAGTGAACGAAATATTTTTGTGGTGCATAAAAATAAATTATACGTCTACGATCTTTACGATTTATTAAGAGACGAAAAAGTTCACATGAACATAAATCCGGAAGTTGTTTTGTTTGCAAAGTATTATGTAATGATAATTTATTTTAAAAAATCATTGAAAAGCAAGCTTTTATTTGATGTAATGAACCAGAAATATTAACTTGCATATACGGAAAATGTTAAAATAATTAAATCAAATAATTTATTTTATGTTAATTAACTTTCATCATCTTGCTTGATGCAAATATTAAGCCGTGCAAGAATTACAAGATTTTTCTTAGATATTATAAATATTTTTTGGTGGGAGCGCATACCAATAGCAACTGTCTAAATTACCAGATTCCACCAGAATTTGGAATTACATTGTTATGGAATCGAATGTTTCTCTAATTGAGATGACTCTTAAAAAACTATGTTTACGAGCTTTTTGACCCCCGGCTAAAAAATCGTGTTTTAGTTTAACGTGTCGGTGTATCTGGGCATTTGTGGGCCTGCCTGTGACATCTCAGCTCCGAAACGGATGAACCGATTCTGGTTTTTTTTGAAAAGTAATTAATTTTATCGAGATTGTTCGTTTTCTCTAGGGTTCCGTACTTGAAACAACTAAACAGAAGCGATGATCTTCAAATATTGAAGTGGATTTTCTTGTAAGAAAGGTAAGAACACCCTTGAACAAATTACCTTTCAAACAAATTTAACTCTAAACTTAAGTTGGGTTTTGAGTTCCATGAAGTGTTGAGAACCATATCTTTCCTCATTTGTATACCGAATAAGCGCGGGATATAAAGCTCAAGAAATTTATTTCTTAGCGGTGCCAAACATCGACTGAAGACGAACTCCAGGTCATACAGCAAGCTGTGAAATATCATAAATAAATAAACAATATTTTTAAAAATTATGAAATATTTAAACTGCGTAGTTATGAGTTAGGAAATTGATGATTACTTAACAAATAGCAAAGAATGGCTAATAAAAATACAAACTAGTTTTTATTTTATTTTTTTTGAAATTTTGTCGATAAACAAACTCCAAAATTAACTATTTTTAAATTTAAATATCCGATTTACAACTTTACGAAAAAAAAACTATGTATAATATACACAAAAATAAATTTGTGTTGAAGAAAAAACCACACCTTCATTCACATAATGAACAAAGAGCGAAAATATTGTACATACTTCTTTTGCCATCCTCTCCAAGAAGTTAAGTAAAAAACCTCTTATGAATAAATTGCTGACTAGAGGAATTATCAAATAAAATGAACCTTTAACGTACATTGTGCGCGAATCAATCAAATGTGCGTGCAAGGTAAACTTGAAACCTTTAGGCATGGAGACTGAATAAGGAGCACGTACTCCAAAATAAACAGAATCGTCTTGCATGGGAGACAAGTTGACAAAGTGTCCTGCGGCAAGTAGCAAGTTATAGCTTAAAAATCCACCAAATTAACTCTAACGAAGCAAAAGTTGTTTCATGTATACTTCTCTTTCTTTAACAACTTTTTTAGATCTTTATCTTATTCTTATTACTTTGTGTTTGATGTGAACTTCTCTATCCTACTCTTAAAACTTGTTTATATATTTACAACTCTTATTACTTATTAAACTTGCACTTTTGGTACAGCAGTGTCATCCTTTTGCTGCTTTTTGATTGGCACTTTTGATATGCAGAGATGGCTCACCTTATATCTGCCCTCCATATTGTAAGGGGATCTAATAATTTAAGGAGGTAGGCTCGATCTTATTAGCAGTAGTTTGTTGGAAGTGCATTTAACAGGGAATTTAGTTCATAAAACTGCCACTGCATGAGGAAGGACGTATGAACTGGTTTTCATACGTCACACAATCTTCTAGAAAAGATTGTCATAGTTTTCTTAAAAATAACAATCGCTAACACCCATACTTGGTCTCATCGTTTTCTAACTATTTTGCTGTAAAAGTGACTGACAATACTTGTAAAATTATCTGCAGTTTTGTTTTTTGTCACTTCAAATTTTAACGAATGTCGATATGTTTCTCATTAAAATGTCACCTGCATTTTATTCAAATCTCCTGGTATTTGATTAATTTGCTTTTCTGAATCCATGCCAAGAATGTGTCTGACAAACAGCGAAATATGGGAAAAAATTCAAATGGAATACACCTAGAGAAAAGTTCAACACATCGATAATTACAAAATTAAGTGAAGTTTAAAAAGCGTGAAGCCATAAAAGCCACAAAAGCATTCTGAATACATACTTAACAAGTGGTATATGTATAGAAAATTAAGAAGCATCCAAAGGTTTTTCTGCTTTGACCTCCTTTCTCTCCAAACGACAAAAATTTCCGCGTGTGATGATACTTTTTATTAAATATAATAATTATTCCCCATGTACTACCAACATTGTACGAAATAAAAGTTCAACGGATTAATAACGACGAAATTCTTTCACAATTGGATAATAACGACCAAATTATTCTTTCACAATTGGATAATATTTCAAAAAAAATTAAACCACATTTAATTAACATTGCGTTTCTGTGAAGCTATGACAAACACATCGATAATAAACATTTATAAGCATAGAGTTTTCCCAATTGTCGTGAGCAGAAACATGGATTATTTGAAGGCTAATATTTTTTGGAATATACTCTGTCATTCAATAGACCAAAAGTTTAAACTTTATCAATATATACACATATTGTTAAGTTCTTCCACACTATACTCACGATGAAATTATGGTACGTGAGTGCATGGATTCGAACCAGCTGACGACGTGAGATTTACCATTGGTGTCATCGAACTTCTTATTATTATAATATGTGTACAAAACAGATAATAAAAATCAGATGGGCCAAAAACTCTGCAAGTTTGGTGTATTGTAAATAGCTAGAGGTACCAGCACCTAATGTTTGTATATATATTTTTAAACTTTTATTGTGCACAGAATATGAAATATCATTTTGTGATTTTACTATAATCAAAAGGTTATAGGAATGCAAATTAAATACGATTTTTAAATTGTCCTTGATGAAGGTTTTAGGCACAGAATTATTCGGAATGTTTTAGAAATACACTCGATTAAAGCTGTCGAAGCTAAAAAACACAATTTTATACAGCACATTTTTTACGGTTTTCTTGGTCAGATCTGGATAAATTAATGCCTGAATTTGTTAAATAAGAATCTCCGGAATTTAATTGTTTTGTAAGCTTTACAAAAATATTTCCATGATGTTTATAATAAGTTAAACAATTAGAAATGATGAAGCCGTGTAACGGAATCGATCCCATAATATATGGCATTCCTATCGGATATGATATATTCAATAAAATTTATTTTTAGTTTTTCATCTTTCACGATTTGATGGCCAAAATAATGGACTTAGTTTGACTACAAACTTGCTTCTGTTTCTATAAAAGATACTTAGTTTCATCCATGAATAATAGAAAAAACTAGCTGTTTTTCCCGTCAATCTAAGATACAATAAATTCTGATACAATTCTGGTCGATTACTCGATTTAATTAAACAATGGTTATTCGGTCTGTATGACAATAATGTCGAAATGCGCTTATTACTTGACACGCTGTATACAGGGCATGCATTTACTTCAATGTACAAAAAATAAAACAGGGGCGCTTTAACGATCGTTGAGATGTTTCGGTCATTCTTACGTTGTATCTTTTTTCACTTTCTTGTTTGATTATTATTTTAACTGAAGCGCAAAAATTTCGGAAATTTGTTTTCAATAGAAACAAGTGTCTATTTGGACCATCGTTGAAAAGAACATAGTTCTTACCGGTTGTCCCACGAAACCTATCTCTCTCTTTATAGTAAGCATGACCTGACTTTGCCAACACTTCCATCACATCTGATGTAAATACTTTTTATGGGCCAAGATTTTATCGTTCTGAAAATTAGAAGACCGTTTTTGCTCGAGTCGCACATACGTGACTATTTGTAAGATCTTTTGGCGCTTTATTTTAAAGATGAATCGAAGCGCCTCAAGCTTTTAGAAATAGTCATGTATGAGTATCTCAAGAAAAAATATTATTTTCTAATTTGCAGTACAATAAAAGCTTGATCCTAAAATAGTATTTTTTGTAAAAATTTTTGTTAATAATATTTATAGAGTTTCAATACTGTTATATAAAGATAATATCAAATCTTCAATTTGTAGTTTTTGAGATATGAAAGAAGTAAAATTTTCAAAATACCAAGAAAATGCACTCTCGACAACAACTATTCTATCATTAATAAAAAGTTAAAAATAGGCTTTGGAATACTTTATATAATCAAGCACAAATGATACCGTTATATCAGTTTTTTTTTATATTCATTTTTTTTTAAATACTAAAACAAAACCCCGATTAAGTTTCGTACAAAACTTTAATGTTACAAAAATAAATAGAGTGAAACCGATATATTATTTATAATAATATCAAAAACTATATAAACAACAGAACTGGTGAAACCGGATACTTAAATACAGCAGAACAGATATACGATTTGTTGTATCATATCGGTCAAGCAGAAATTTATAAACTGCATTATTATTATACATAATATATACAAGGTGTAAAAAAATAGCGATACTCCTCGGAAAATAAAAGTTACAGAAAACACACTAAATACATTGGTCAAAAATTTGTTGCGTCAGAAAATCCTATTCCTCTTTAAACCTGTACAAAGTAGGCACATATTTTTATTATGAAACAATAAATGATACTTTTACTAGCTTTTTCCAACTCAACACATTATAACACTTAACATATGAGGGTGCAACTGTAAACTTCAATGGATTTACGCACATTACGGTCCAGGACCTAACCAACGCCATCACATCTATGTAAGTGGCTCAAATTATAAGTAACCTCTTTGTGTCTTTATAATATTTGTATGTTCATGTATACACGGTGTTCTGTTATTGACTGCAGATCGTGGGCCTACAGAATAAGCTCATAAAGACGATGGAAAAAGTTATGTACCAATTTTGGATCGGAGCCCTAATTTGGGCGCTACAGGTATGACAAAAATTGATAAATTTGTTCATTCGCTGAATATCATTCGATAACCAACAGCCAATGATAATCAGTAGATATTAATAAATTTCATTTAATATTATTCAACTTAAGAAGGGATATCAACTGATTTCATTCGATTATATTATTTTGAAAAAAAATTTAAAAAAATTATTCCATTGGTTTTTGTCAAATCCTACTTTTTGTTTCAAATTTTGTAGTACTTTATATCGATCAAAGTCTGTAGAAAGTATATTCCTGAGCCTTTTATAAAAAAGATGGTTTGTTTTAAAATTTAAGGTGGCTTTTCAGGGTATTGCACCTTACTTAAAAATTTCAAAGGGGAAACACATTTAAAAATCGAATATTGAGGATAATCCTGATGTCGAATTGACCATATTACCCATACAAATGTGAAACTAGACTTGATATCATGACAGAATTTGAAAATGAAATTAAAATTGATTAAAAAACGAAAAGGTGTAAGCAATCAAAGATTACCCACGTATGACGTCACTAGTGGGTATCTTCCTCTTTGTTTCATTAGGAATTTTAAACGTTCATATCTTACATACTAGTAAATATTTTTAAAAACCAACTTCACTTTTTTGCACGCCAGTGACATTTTTTCAACTGAAGTGATAAAAAGGTAGAGGTATATTCCAAACTCATCACATAGTACAATTTTTTTAAATATAAAATCCCCTAAGAAAATATCGGCTTTGAAATACATCTGGAAGTCGATTTTCGCTGTTTTTAAAAGCCCTTGAAGCTATTAGGTATTATTGTTAGTAGTAGTTTCGACGTAAAATTTTGATTTAAGGATGTATGAGCATGACAACAATGTTTGATTTAAAGGCTCAAAATTTGTTTGTAGGTAGTCTTTTACTCAAAGAATGTGTGGTTAAAATTTCAGCTTAGGTATCCGTGCAAATTTTTAAGAAAAAAGTCATTAAAAATCGATATAAAATACATTGGCTCTTATGGAGGAATCTCAAAAAACGACATATTTTGGAAGTTTTTGATAATTTTCATTTGGAATGAATGAAAACAAATTTAAAAAAAAACTTTTTAATAGAAAGTAAACATATTAGCAATGAATTAGAAAAGAAAAAAACTAAGTGTCACCGTCCATATAAGGGATGTAAGAGTAGGATAGATTAAGGGTTGAAATTATTTTTATCTTATTTTCAACTTTGATGATGAATTTTGTTATAACTTCATGAATGTACACGAAAAATAAGAATAAAATTTTTCGATATGTGTCTTGGTTTTCGAAATATTGAAAGCTAAATAATTAAACAAAATTTTCAATTTTCGATATTTTGAAAATTAAGCCAGATATCGAAAAATTTTATTCTTACTTTTCGTCTTATATCGTCAAGTAATAATATAAATTTATCATCAAAATTGAAAATATCTGTTTTTAAATTTGTGCCCCCACTACCATGCTCATACATCCTTAAGATGTCAAAAGTTTCCTTTTTAAATTCTCAAGTCAGGTAAAAATTAATATTGAATTTGACTTCAAGGTCATCACTCCAAATCATTATTTTCGGAGTTATTTCGCGGTACCGATATTTTTTTACACCTTGTATAAATTGAAACAACGGTATAAAGAGGTAACATGTGATGTGACGACCATCCGAACAGGATATGAATCAGGACTAGAGTATCCAGTTTAATGATATTTTAAACATATAGGTACGTAAACATATAACGGTAAATTTTATTTTTGTTTATAGCGCAAACGAAAATCAATATTTAGTACCCGAAATATAAAACATACACGGAAGAGAAAAAAAAGCCAACCAAAATATATTTTTAAACGTACCTCTACGTAAGGTAAGATATAATGGATTCGACGAGTAAACTCTTTGTCGCAGAAAAGATAATAATCTTTATATGCATTTTTAAGAATTAAAAATGTTGAAGTTTTATAAATGTATTCTAGAGCGAACAAATAGTATGAGGAAATAAATACCCAATTTACAGCAGTTTGCCATGCAACACAATCGCTTAAATAGAACTACCATAACAGGCTTAAACCGAGTTTCAGCTATTTTTCAAGAAATAGATGGAATACTAAAAAACCACAGTAGCTAACAACAATACTTTTCAAAAGCACGGATAAACTGTCTTTTAAGAAATAGTCCATTCTTTGAATGGACTAATCTTTTCACAAACCACGGTACTTTTCAAGATTTAAGGTACTATTCAAGGCGTCTTTAGATATTTATTAAAGGTCAGACTAAGCAACCTTGCGTCAATTAAGTAGGACGGGTTTTTACTCTGAAGCATAAAGTTCATTGTAATTCTCTGTATTAGAGGCATTTTAGTTTTAGCTATATATTTCTTGTGTCTGTTTACGAAACCTCTCGAAATTCGTTTTGAAAACATTCTTATTTTTGGCCATCCATTTTCTAGAGCTTCAACATAGAAAACGATTGATTTGTCATAATTTTCAACATTGGAAAATCTTTTAGATCCTATACAGATTGTAAGCCATCTCGTTAGCCATATAAAATGTATGAAATAAGAGTAATTTTAACGTTCTTATGTATAAAACAAAAAGGGAATGTGTACTGTGTGTTATAGATTGGTATGGAGTGTTATGGTTATGTGTTACTGTGTGTGATTGGTATTGTAAATGCACAACTCCAAGTTAGGAGCTCACCGGCTGGGTTCATGTATACACATACACAATCCCTCTTTGTTTTATACATAGGAACGTCCGTTCTTAATTCATATAATTAAAATGGCTAACGATATGATTAACATATTGTATACTGTTTATACTCTTTTAGATAGTATTTTAGATATTATTAATGGCACTCGATTTGATAGCTCTAACTATAATCCATCTTAAATACACTAGGTGTCAAACAAAAACTTTTAAACCCTTTACAATTGTTCGGTTGTGGAGGCACGTAGCGCACGCCACTTTCAATATATCCTCAAACAATTTCCGCACATTTTTATTATGAAGCTAAACTTTTTACATTTATTTCAACTTTTTTTGTGTTGGTACTTTATAAGTCAGAGCCTCTCATACATAATATTTTTAATAACTTTTGTTATCTTAATACATTAACCACTTAACATATGAGAGTGAGACTGTAAAATTCAATTGAAAACGCATATTATATATTTTCAATTTGAAAAATAAAAAGAAACGAATAAATTACACAAAAGCCGGGACACAAAACCCGGGCCCTCTAGATATCCGCCCAAGAATGTACGGCTTCTGTATAATTTTTTTGTTTTTTATAATTTGTTCAAATGAAATTTCTGCATGTTATCTCAGTACAGCTAAAAAGAATGACTGAAGATTTTCAATCGCCTAAAAGCGCTTTCATTCAACATAACTAAGAGCTGATTAAAACTCTCAAATAATCAAACTGCTTTTTGACTATCTAGTATACGTTTAAATATCAATGGATTAAAAGGAAGAAATGTGTATAAAAATAATAAGTTAAAAATTGTACATAAAATTCAAAATAATATAATTCGTTATTTGCTTTCTTGTTGCTCACATCATGAAACACCGATCCGATGATGCATACACACACAAGAGTCAAGTTAAGTTGGTTGGATATAGGGAATTGTTTTAAATAATATTACATTATTACAATGTAAAGTTTTGTACAACAAAATGGAATAAATTTATATGCGAACATCAAAATAATGGGTTTAAGTTTTATTATCATTATGTACAATGTATTTAAATAAAATTGATATTACATAATGGTTTTAAAGCTACCAAAGTCACGAAAAAGTTGATTTCAAGACGAATGGATATTTCCTTATTTTGAAGTTGTTAAACAATAATGACTTTCAAAAATACCCGTTTTTCTGATATTTTAAATGATTACCGGGTAATGAAACAAATAACCGTTCGGGAAAGTAGATTTTCCATCCTTGACCAGAAAAGTGATTTTCCCGTACCGTTTCACCACATTTGATAATTCATTCGCTATATTCATGATAATCGTATAATTTTCACATTTTTTGTAGGAAAAGCCCATTCCCGTACTCTCTTGGTTGTTGGCTTATGAATGTATTGGTTTCCAACTAAACACTATTCTCTGGTAACTGAGAATGGTTTTGCTTTTATTGCGTTTTCTAGAGTATAATCCCGAGAAGCTGCAAAAATTGCTGAATTTAAAAGTAGTTAAAAAAAATATGCGGGGCAATCTTTGGGAACTCCCGATAGAAGTGAAAACTTCTGAAAAGTAACTTGTGAATTGTATAAATTCACAAAATATACTTGAATAGTATATGTAATAATATGTAATGTTATATATTATTTATATGCATTTCCACCATTTATTTCATGGATTTTAATTTTTTGTTGCGGAGTCCTCAAAAACATTTTGTATTGGATCGAATTGTAAATCTAAAGCATCCTCCCATCAACTTCAACTCACATAAAAAATTTTATCAAAATCGGTACATCCGTTTAGGAGAAGTTCAATTCACAAACACAAGTGATGATGGTTGTGGGTATTATTTTGGTGCGAAACCCTCAAAAACAATTTGTAGTGGGTCGAATTGTGAATCTAAACTATCTTCGCACCCATTTTACTCGGTGACGCGAGTTCCATGAATTTGTTCACCCAAAAAGGTTTCAACCGTTTTCATTTAAAGAATTTTTTAAGCATTTTTCATGTCCTTTCTAAAATATAAATTATAATTTCTAGCAGGCATCTCGTGTTAATTGATGCTAACGCTATCAGATACTAGATGTACGATCCATGCTTAAATTCGATAAGAAGAGAAATATTCGAAATTCAGAAGCGATAAACTCAAAATAAAGTCTTGGAAACCTTACCCGCTTTCGTACCATAATATAAAAATCATCCCTTTTCTAAGACACGTTTTTCTTCTCATAGTACATAAACCAAACTATAAAAGTAAAATTATTTTGCAAAACTTTTATGCCTTTTAATGAACTCTTTATATAATAATAAAAAAGAACAAATACTCTGTACATTGTGTATTATAATACAATAATAATAATTGTGAGAACACGGATCTTTGTGTGTAATTCTCCTCTTGTACGGTATCTTTGCCATCCGTATTATAAAATAAAAAAGACCACATATTTTTATTAAAATCTAGGTCAAGTCAATGAACAACATATTTTTAGTATTTTTTATGTTCGTAAAATGCAACACGCATATTTTAATTTTAATTTTTTTTTTTTTGGCCCAGCCAAACTCTATTCCTGGTAAAAATAAAAATTGTTTTTTTTTTATATAAGTAGTTTATATTCGTATAAAGGAGATATTAAATTAGCCTTTAAACTGCCTAAATGGGTTTTTCTTTGTTTTTTTGCGAAACTAATGACCAGTTCATTTATATTTCAATTGAGGAATAACACTTTTAATTTTCAATATACAAACTGAAGTATTTTACTTTGCTTGGAAAATGGGAAATGGAATGACAATCTAAAAAAGAAACTGATCATGTTCATTATTAAAGCGCAGAGGGAAATACCATACAGGGTGTTCCAAGATATAAGAGCTTCATCATATGGTAGAGAACGCTAAAATAATTTCTCAATACAGCTATACCAAGAAAAGCTTTATAGAAATCTTCAACCATTGGAAATTTGATAATATGACCGAAGATTTTTCATGTTTTATTAAGGATTAAGCTGAAAGATCACTGGCTATAACTGTATTGAAAATTATAAAGAAATGCAAAGCTTCGGCTTTAAACTTGCCTTCAATATTATTGTCAGGAATCTAGCGCACTTTACAAGTGAAGACTTTAGAGAAAACATACAATCGAGGGCTAAAAATACAATTTTGAAAAATTACCAAGCCTTACGAAAATTGTCCAAGTTCAATAACTGGTTTTATGTGTGCCATTTTATTCAGAGACCAGAAATTACATCTACTCATAACGTAGTTATTTCATAAAATATTTTCTGTTTAGACCGATATTCAGAATGAAAATTTGGTCGGGACTTTAGTGAGAATGGGAAACAAACATTACACCATTGACTTCGATAGTTCATTCACGAACCGACTCATTTCTCGAGCTATGTAATTGGGTTGATAGAAATACGACTGTGCCATTTTAATCCAATTGTTTAAGATATCTTTTAAGGGGGGGGGGTTATTTCTAACACGGGATGATCGAGTCAAGCTGCTCGAAAAGTCTTGTATTCAAATATTAATTTATTAGCGAATATTTTCACTTACAGAAACATTGAAACTTCTCGGAATGGTTTCTTGACCTGAACATTTAAACTCAGTTAACTATTTCTTTATAAATGCGGAAATGATTTTAATTTGTTAAAATTTTTGTGGGAGAAATACACACGTATGAAGATAATACGAAAATTAACGATAAAAAATATATATTTTTGAATAAGTAATCTTCAAGTCATACCAGAGGAAAAAAAAAACCGCTAGCACAATCAACTGTTTTTTTTTCTTCTTGTAATATAATTGTAATATAATTGTAATTTAATTTTTTTTTCGCATATTAATAATTGTGACGTAGATGTATTCTTCTTTGAGGTAGAGAATAATTGAAAAATGTGCGTGAGAACAAAATTAGCAAAATAAATAATAATTTCTATTGATTGTTTTTTATTCTCCTTAATTAATATTAAAAGCACCTGGATGATCGAGCTTTGCTCGATATTTTTTGAGTTAAAAAGACACAAATTTTATCTCTAATATAAGAACCCTTTAAAATTTCTCCACAAAAATACCAATGTCAGGATGCGTGGTATTTTGCAGTTTATTTCAGTTTTTCCTGAAAACACGAATAAAACGAAAGTTTCTAAAAAATGAAACCAACCTAGATAGATTTTTTGCCCCAAAAAACCCCTGCATTTGGATTTTTTTATGAAAATCTTTGGAGCCGTTTCCGAGATTGCTGATATATATTCAAGAATTGTTCGTTTAAATATATAAGATTAATTTGATGAAACTTATTCCTGCTTTAAATATTTGCATGGCTTTTACGCTACGCTGTAAAATAAATACAGAGCAGTTCGAAAAAAATCCTGGTAAATTTACGCCAAACAGTAAATTTAACGGGTATTCAATTCAATTCAATTTCTATTAATTCTCTTCTTAACAATACATATATTGTACAGAACATGCTATAATAAGAGTATAGGAAAAATATGGGATAGAGAAGGTATCTGCCTTTTTGGGAACTATCCCAGTATTTACCTTTGTGTGAATCTAAATACCTTAACAGCGATGACAAAAAGTGAAATTAAAATTAAAATCAGCCAAAAAATACGGATGATAAAAGCATTTTAAAGTAAATATTATTATTTTTGCTGAATTCTGTTTTGCTAGAAAGAGACACAAACAAATCTTTGATGGCTTTTATCTTGGTTGCTTCTATATTTATTCAAAAAATCATCGATATTCGTTTCATGAGGTGATTCAGTTTAAGATGTAAAAATGGTTGCATAAATGCAGAAATGCTAATTTTCATCTCTCATTTTTTTTAACCGACTTCAAAAAAAAGGTGGAGGTTATCAATTCGACTGTATTTTTTTTTTTTAATGTTTGTTACCTCAGAACTTTTGACTGGATGAACCGATTTGGATAATTCTTTAACTGTTTGAAAGCTGGTGTTTCCCGTGTGGTTAAATTTTGGTCCAGTTCTGACAACGGCATCCATGAAAAAATCATAAAAGTCTTAGATTTGCAGCAAGTATGCACGACAAGAGGACGAATAACTCAATATCAAACCAACCGATTTCGATGATTCTTTTTTTAGTGACGAATTAGTTAGCGTACTTCAGATTCACTAAAAATCACAAAATAAAAAAACTTTTAACAAAAAGAAAACCGACTTCAAAAGAAAAACTTTTCCAAAATAAATTAATATGCACTAAAAAATAAAAAATAACGATAATATAATGTAGTTAAAATTATTGTTATTTTTGGAGTCGGTGTCAGCCAAGCTAATGTAGCAAACTGTTCTGTCAGAGTTGTTTCCTTGGCTGACACCGACTCCAAAAATAGCAATAATTTTAACTACATTATATTATCGTTATTTTTTACTTTTTAGTGCATATTAATTCATTTTGGAAAAGTTTTTCTTTTGAAGTCGGTTTTCTTTTTGTTAAAAGTTTTTTTATTCAATTTTTTACTAAAAATGTTACTGAAAGTACATGAAATACATTAAATATGGACCTAGTAACAATTAAAAGATATATAATTATGTACGTGACTGAATAAGTTCATTAAACATTAGCCATAATAAAAATGAGAAAATTTTCAAAAATTCACGTTTGACTACATTCATTTTAAATATCAAATGTGATATCTTTATCAGCGAGGAAAATTTTGAAAATGTAAACACAAAATTTAAATAAACATTATAAGCATGCTTCCTATTTCATTAAAATACTCATTTGCTTTGAACTCAATCAGTAGTACAAGGATACTAAAAATTTTATTAAATACTAGCTGCGCGATTAAAAGAGATTTTGACAGTTTTATTGTTACTGTGTAATGAACTTTTACAAAACCCTTAAAAAAACACAGTTCCTTATGCTATCCCACATGCACCGTGCATTTTTCCGGTATAAAAAGGTCGGATTTCCTATGTAGGTACTATTTCAGGCTATAATCTCTGTACCAAATTTCATCTAGATCCGTTTAGCCGTTCTGGCGTGATTGAGTAACAGACATAGTCCATCCATCCATCCAAACATTCAGGATTACAATATATATCAGATATCAGATGGCATGTCCAAAAATAGAGATTCTTGCAATTAAAATTAAATTAAAAATATCAATAAATTCCTGGCGGAAAATTCGCTCCTAAACGGATATCAATTGATTTTGAAATTTTATTTAAAAAAAATTTACTCATCCGTTTGAAGACCATCATTTTTAACCGACTTCTTATGTTTGTTACCTCAGAACTTTCGACTGGATGAACCGATTTTGATGATTCTTTATCTATTTGAAAAATGGTGCTTCCCGTGTGGTCCCATTTTATTTTGGTCCAGTTCTGACAACGGCATCTATGGGGAAAACCGTAAAAATTAAGCAAATTAAGCTTAAATTTGCATTAAGTATGGACGACAAGAAGACGAATAACTCAATATCACGCCAACCGATTTCGATGATTCTTTTTTTTGTGACAAATTAGTTAGTGTACTTTTGATTCACTTAAAATCACAAAATAAAAAAAAATTTTAACAAAAGGAAAACCGACTTCAAAAGAAAAACTTTTCCAAAATAAATTAAATTGCACTAAAAAGTAAAAAAATAACGATAATATAATGTAGTTAAAATTATTGTTATTTTTGGAGTCGGTGTCAGCCAAGGAAACAACTCTGACAGAACAGTTTGCAACATTAGCTTGGCTGACACCAACTCCAAAAATAACAATAATTTTAACAACATTATATTATAAATTTTTTTTTTTACTTATTAGTGTATATTAATTTGTTTTTTAAAAGTTTTTCTTTTGAAGTCGGTTTTCTTTTTGTTACAAGTTTTTTTTCTAGTCGTTATAGGGTACAAAACCCAAAACTCAAATTCTCATTCCAATTTTCATAAACAAAAATTAAATCGGTTCATCCGTTTAGGAGCTACGATACATCATCCAGACACAAAGATACACAGATACTTATAACCCCTCTCCTTATTAGTCGAGCGTTAAATAGACCCTTTAGTAGTCTTTTATCTTTGCCACTGGTCTTTTCTGGGGAATTGTATATGACACTTCTACCAACTCATTATGTTTATAGGCGGGGTATTGCTCAAGGCAGAATCACGGTTCTAAGGATTCAATAATATTTTTAATACATCAATACTTAGTAAATACAAAACACACAAATACAATGTAATTTTTTTTAAATTTTTTTTTTTGTGTGTGTATATTTTAAATCGGTGCAGCTCAGTGTATACATAATATTGTTTTATTAATTAGTACCTAACATTTTAAAATAACTAAGCACGTGCATATTACAAAAGGTAATTTAAATAACAATATATAATACAACACCTTACCACTACTTACCATATACCAGTATATCACTATCTTACTATTGGTTTGTATATGTACAGGGTAAAGTGTTGTACCAAGAACTTACACTTCAGTCCCTTAACAGATTTTGCCATCTCTAAATCAGCAGCTATATGAAGTAAAAGTTTCTTGACCAGCAATCTCAAAATTTTCTGCATTTTAAAATTAATATCATCTTGATAAAGATATAATTCTTCTTGATCTTGTTTCCGTCGTTTCCGATTATCACACATTAATGATCGATTACGATCACGCTCTTTACGACCCGTCAACGTACGACATCGTGGCATTTTATTGCTAAAAGTACAATTAACTAATAAATAACTTTAAAATTATAATAACTATAATTAAAATTTTTTCATTACTTGTATTAATATCACTTAAATTTTTAAATTATTCTACTGTAGAACTGCAAAAATTAATTGTTTATGTTTTTTTATCACGGTTTTTTGTATTTTTCATTATGAAGTTTTTTAATACTGGAAAGAATCTACAGATGGCCACTCAATTAACATTAATATTAAATGTAGCCAATTATATATTAGTATTAGATGTAGCTCACAGATGGTGCCACTGTCTCTGCATATATCATATACATGTGATAAATAAAAATACTGTTGTTTTTTATTATTTATTATTTATATAATTTTTTCTAAAAATAATGATTGATAACACATCTAGACATAAATAGGGAACTACAACATTTCATTTCATGTCTAAATCTTTTGTATTTTTTTTTTTTTTTTGTAAAGTTTACCACCAAAAAGTTAAATTTTAACCTAGTAGATAATATCGTTATTTTTGGAATAATAATATTAACTGTTAAACTTCTATCCAAGTAACAGCACTCTCCCTTACAGTACAAAATTTTAAATAAATTACTACAAGTAAAAATAAATAAAATTACTTTACTAATCGAATGTAAATAAACAATAGGTAAAGGTAATTATAATGAAAACATAAAATTATATTATGCAGAATATATATATATAGTTACCTATTATTTATTAAAACAAGTGTATTTTATTTGCTTTATTACCTCTATTCTATAATAATAATAATAATTTAACGTTGACAACTAAACTTAACTGAATATATCAACTTTATTGGAAATTTTATGTTGAGATTTTTTTTCATATTGCCGAACACTCGATGAAGAACCAAGTTTTACATGAATATAATGGGATGTTGTATAATAAAGTAATGTTAGCTTTGCGAGAAAATTTTTTGTAAAGTAACTAAAAATGATCATAAGCTCAAATTCCGTAGAAAATAGTAGACGTTGGACTTCTGCATGAACGAAACAAAATCATAAAACTTTGATAACAATAAATAGACTTTTTATTATACCATGCATATATGAAATATACATAGTATATTAAGTTTAGTCCCAAGTTTGTAACGCTTAAAAATAATGATGCTAGGAAAAAAATTTTGTCATATGTGTTCATAAAATCACCTAATTAGTCCATTTCCGGTTGTCCGTCCGTCCGTCCGTCCGTCCGTCCGTCCGTCTGTGGACACGATAACTCAAAAACGAAAAAAGATATCGAACTGAAATTTCTACAGCGTATTTAGGATGTAAAAAGTGAGGTCAAGTTCGTAAATGAGCATCATAGGTCAATTGGGTCTTGGGTCCGTAGGACCCATCTTGTAAACCGTTAGAGATAGAACAAAAGTTTAAATGTAAAAAATGTTCCTTATCAAAAATTAAACAACTTTTGTTTGAAACATTTTTTCGTAAACATAACTGTTTACCTGTGAGGGCGCCAATTAGGTGGAAATTTTATAATATTTACTATACTTGATTATCAGTTATGTCACCTGTTTGTATGTGTAATGTGATAAAGAAATCAACACTCATAAAGACAATGCATGGTATTTCAACAATTAATTCAGCCAAGTTTGTCAGTTTGTTTTCACTTGTTTTAAAGTTATATTTAAAATTTGGTTCCAGAAAAAAAAATTATCCCTAAAATTTAAGCTTAAAATATTAAGATTTAAAGGTTGCGGGTATGCCGAACCAAATAGAAGTAAGTTTTAAAAGTGGATTTATTTAAAATAAAATTTAAAATTTGATATTTAAGGGGAACTGTATGTTAAAGCACACTTAACAACGATGAGATAGATTATGCGTTTATCTTGCTAGCTATAGGCTGAACAAAACCCTGAAAATATTCATGAAAAACAATTATCCTGCAAAGGAAAAATTTTAATAACCGTGATTTAAATATTTAAAAAAAAATATGTATATTATAAACTTGACGACCTATAATTAAATTTATCGATACTATTTTATAAAAAATCAATTTCTATTAGAAAAATTAAATTATATTAATAAATAATATGTAAGATAATTGCATGTCAAGTGGAATCTAAACGTCCTCCACTTATGCAAAGATAAAATGTATATTATTCACTGCAATCAGGCAAAATAGAAGGGTATAAATAATAACCAGCAATTTATTAAGTGTTTATTAAAAATCCT
This sequence comes from Chrysoperla carnea, assembly GCF_905475395.1. NCBI lineage: Eukaryota > Metazoa > Arthropoda > Insecta > Neuroptera > Chrysopidae > Chrysoperla > Chrysoperla carnea. The sequence goes on along the minus strand of NC_058337.1, from coordinate 121,166,591 downwards.
CACAAAATTTATGAGATCTAAAACCTTAATACATTAATTAATGCAATTTTTATGTAAATTATGTTTATTAAAAATTTGGGGTATGGTCTTGTAAATTCAATTACGCAAGTTTTGAAATTTTTACTTTTTAGAATTATAAGTTTACACATGAGTCACTTTTCTCAGACGAAATTTTTTCGATTTGCGATAAATTTGCGTTCGGCCCTCGAGTTCATAAATTTGGATTACTCATTGCGCCAACATCAAAAAGAAGACTGCAAAAAATCAGAACTACCGGATTTGATCTCTGATGTATAAAGTTACATTGACAAACTTTGACAAGCTTTATCTCGGAAACTATTAGGTCTACAGGCACTATTCTAAACTCATATTGTAGCAAATATAGTCTACTTTAGAAACAGTTCTGAAAAAATACTAAAAAACCAATCCTTTAGCTGGTTATAATCGCTAAAATCTGAAAAAAGCCGAAATTTTCGCGGTTTTTTCAAATTTTGACAAAGTTGCGATCGACGTTGGAGGTGACAAACTTGAATTATTCATTGGAACAACATAATAAACAAGCTTGCAAAAAAGCAGCTACCGAATTTGACGCAAGCTCTGATGTATAAAGCTACTGGACTAAAAGTAAAATAACTCTTGCAATTTTGTATGTGCTGAAAAACGTTTCTGGCACATCACACGTATTTTTACGATCATTATTACTATATTTTACCAATTTATACTTGTCGGTAAGACTATTTTACGTTGGTTTTATAAAATAGTACAGTTAAAGATGTTACAAATAAAGAAAAATGAAAAAAATCGCTCGCGTTTTACTAAAATCTCATGGCATGTGTTTCTTAGGTTTCAAATATCATTAGTAACGTATAAGTTAGTGGCGCAAATGTTTCTATTTTTTGATAAACAATAAATTGTTAATTCAATGGAACGGTTAATGAAAAAGTTCACTAACAAAATTAATAAATAGGCAACTTGAATTACGTATACGTTATACATGTATAATTGTTTTCGATTATTTGACAAACACTCAATATTTACGTCATACAAGTTGCCTAATTACTTATTTTTTAAGTGAACTTTCCCATTGATCTTTTTATCGATTGAATTAAATTTTTTTGTTTATTTACAAACAGAAACATTTGCATCACTAACTCATGCCATAATAATGATATTTAACACCTAAGAAACCCATTTCATTAGCAGAATGCGAGCGGTTTCTTTCATTTTCTATACTTGCCGATTTTCGTAACATATTTTACTGTAACAAATCTTTATTTTTGCGAGATGAATTTTAATGCTTTGTAAGGGTAAGACACCCGATCGTGACGATTATATTGACCATGATATATAAAAACACGGAAAATGCAAAAAAGAAGGATTATTTAGAAAAAAAAAATTATTGATTAAAACTGGATATGCATATGCACATACAAAATAATTGAATAGGTACAATCAGTCTTTTTTTTTTTATTAAATATGAAAATAAAAAATAAAACATGAACACATGAATGACAAAGATAAAATATTAAAATTATAAATAATAATTGAATATAAAATATAATATTAGTTCCGCTTGTTATCCTTGTCTATTAAATTGACTTTAAAAGTTGTATGTAGTTTGTAGTGTGTAGTTTGTTGTATATAGTGATATTATTTAATATTTTAATAAAAACAGTGTGGTTGGGTCACTGTTATTATGAGTCAAGTCAACCAGATGTGTGTGGTTCTTATTGCATATTTTATTATTAAGGGGGGTCATTTTAATAATCAAATCAAATCAATTTCAATCCCCATCAAGTTCTAACTCTTCAATTCTTGTGGCTCAAGTATTTAAAGCGTAACCAATTCCGTGCGGCAGGCCTAGGGTAATATTTCTATTTTAGAAGTAGGATATAATTGTCCAGGCTTAAAAAATTCTTTGGTGCTTTCGAATCCTCCAGGAACTAAATTTTTATTAAAGTTATTTGAAACATTAAATTGTTTAATTATTTTATGTGTATATGGCAAATTCGAGTGTAGATACACTTCAAACTTTGAAATATAGAGAGTGTATCGGTTAAAGTTCGTGACATCATCACATTAAAATTTTTGGAAACTAGAAACTTCGCCTTTTCATCTCATTGCCTAATAATAATTTCATTTCCCATTCAAAGGAGGCGTTCGTGTTCTAAAATTTAACATTAGTTCCATTTCCAATTTACAGATAGCACTAGTGTATAAAATTTGGCAATAGTTCTATTTCCCATTCGCAGATTGCAAATTATCGCCAATCCACCTAATCAATCATAAATATTTATAATTATAAAAAATCCCCATCAAATTTTAACTCTGCAATTCTTGTGGCTCAATTATTTAAAGCGTAACCAATTCCGTGAAATGCGGAAGGCCTAGCGTAGTGGGTTCGATTCTTACCGTGTAAAAATCTGACACGATAATTTTGAGACAAGATCAGATGAATATGTGGAAATAAAATTGAGAGAAATCTTCTTAATCTGCATCTTTATTAGGTAACATTAAACATTATTTTAAAACTTAATAGCGTTTTTCCTACATTTCCAGTAAAAATACAGAAGTCAAATTTTTCAGAAAATTTCAAGGTAAAATATCATGCGAGGTACAATTTTTCGTATATGAAAAATGAAAACGGCTGACGAAAAGCACCTGAGAATTGAAACAAATCTGGGGCACTGTCACAATGCCCTAAGAAAAGCACTCACTTAGGTTTGCCACCTATCTAGATTTGTTCGGGAGACTCCCGCAATCGTGTAGCTTCACCCGATTCTCGTTATCAGCAAAAATTTTCCCGATTTCAGTAAAAACAGATATTTTTTGATTATTACTTTTGACTTGCAGGTTTATCATCCGGCTTCCTCGAATTTAGAGATGGCAACCTTACACTCATTTATCAACCAAAAACCTAGTTTTATCGTAGAATGTTTTGAAAATACTCTCGTGAAAATACTAATTCTCTTGCTTCTTAATAAATTTTGTGGTTTCAAGCTGTGTGAAATATGTTTTGAAGTTAACCCTATGACTGACTCATAAAACTCAATAAAGTCTTGCCTATAGAGATGGTTGTGGCCTTTAGAATTTATTGTAAGAAAGTTTTTAATATCTTTATGACATCTCTGCCTTTGGAAGACTTTGCAAAGTATAGATCTTTGAAAACTTTTATTCTTCAAGGGGAGTAAAAATGGTGCAAGAATCTATAGAATTGCATCCTTTTATCAAATGAACAAAAAGCCATAAAATTCCTGAAATGTCAAAAATCTACCGTAACTTTTATTCTTGCAACGATGACGATATAGTGTTTGTCCTTCAGCGACTGACAAATAGTGGTAACAAAGATAACTAACGAGACTCAAAAACTTCAACTTTCAACTTCTTTTTTCGAATCTTCGAATTAAATATCTGTTGCTAATTTTTAAGTTTTTAAAGCAAGTTAGTGGAATCTGCTGACATCCCCTTAATATAATGCCCGCAAAAGAAAAATCACACATATATGTATAGAACACAACTTCTTGGTGGACGGATTGAATATACCTACCATAATAATCTTAAAATTCTATCTTTGTTTATTTCATTTCTTCTTATAAATATTATTGTGATGTCTTATCATGTGATCTTTTACTAATATGTTTATATTCAAGTGTAGGAGTCATTTCTCCATCTTTATTTATCTCTCTTGTTTTTAAATAAATAAATAGTATTATAAAAATTAATACGTACTTTTTTTTTTCTTCTTGAAGTTTAGTATTAAAATCACCTACAGTCGTCGTTTTTTTACACACAACACAAGCGCAATGGTGTAAAAATGATTATAGGTAATTATTATTATAAATATATAAAAAGCGGATGTGTATGAATGAATATTGTAAACGTATCACGTGGGTTGATTCATTATTAATATTATTACTAAGCGAAACGCGTTGAAAATCAATGGAACAAGTACTTGTAAAGTTGAAAGGTACAACTAATTAATCGCTCTCCTTTGAAATTTGCAATAAATCACACGTTTTACTTTAAATATGTCTGTTTTTAAAATTGTTTACATGTAATTGTTATAGTAAATATCAAATAAAAATTATTCAGAAATAACAATTTATTAAACTAATTAGACGAAAAGCATATATAATTGTTTTTAAATGTAATTTTAATTAAAAACTTCAATTTGCTAGAAAATAGTATTGAATTATCAATGTAAACCATATACACAAACCATAGACTTATAACCACCATAGGCTATCCATAAAATTATATTAATGAAGTAGTGTGTCATTTCCGTGGAAACTCCTGAAATAACATTATGCACGGTACGAATATCAAACAACAGCTAATCTTTTATAAATTTAAATTATTTCCATGTCTATATTTGGGCTACAAATGAAGAACGTATATTTCCAGTTACTTTCAAATTAAATTGAAGAAACCTGTGGCTCATTGTGTGACTCTGTTTAACGATATCAATAAATTAACCTTAAATTTTCTCTCTGTAGCATTTTCATTTTTATCATTTTCTCTATTACATTTTAGACACTTTAAAATAATTTATCCCAAAATTTTAATAAGACCATTTACCAGTGTTGGTCATTGAGACAGAAAATGTGTTATCGTTTCTCCTTCCTCTTCGCATTACTGTAACAACTTCAGTTTGGTTGGAAAACAAGGAAATTCCTATGCTCAGTAGTTTCTTTGTATATTTAGCGCCTCCTTTTTACAGCTCCTGTTGCAAATCATTCATAGGTATATGCCGTCAAATATCATGTCTCTAATATACTATTTTTCAAATTATTTATGTCGTCTTGATTTCTTGGCCGATTTTAATTTTTATTTCACTTTTTTGTCAATTTAGTCGAAATAAGAACTTGTGGTTCTCATAAAAAAGTTTTTAGCATAGAAAGTTTATTTCTTACACCCGTATGAATTTTTTGATTAGAGACATCAGACACTGAACATTGCCTCTTCAAATAAATTATTATTGTTTTTAAATTTATTTTATAAAAATGACATTAATTACCTGACTTTTTTTTGTAAATAAATAAGTGCAAATCAATATTTTATGGCATCGTGCATATTATATAGAACTAAACAGAAACTGTGGGCTCAAATAAGATTTTCTTTAAATTTTCATTCATAAACAATTTTTTTGTGCTTGTGGGTGTTTATTTGAATTCAAAGAGTTTCAGATTCATATATGGTATCACAGAAGTGTGTCCTTCGTGGATAGCCAATATAACCTAACCTAACCTAACCATGATGACTTTTTTTTTTTAAATTTTGGCTTATAAAAAGTGCATTTGACTTTCTAAGAACACTTCCAGCAAAAGTAGATTTTTAGTTTAGATTTTTTAACAAAATATCAGGCCAATTTGGTGTTGAAGTTTAGTACAGATACTCATTATAATCATAATGACGTCATTTTTCAAAATTAATTATTCCACACATTTTGGAAGATCTCTCATACAAGAGCTTCCTTAGGTATAAAACTCCGTTTGGACTACAATTCTGGCTTACAAATTTAACAAGTGAAATTTACGAAAATTTGAAAAGCCACGACAAATTTTTCGGGTACGGATCGGTTACCAGTCTCTTTAGAGCCTTCTCCAAAATGATCAATTTTTGGGGATCATCGATTAGTTTTAGTTGCTCCGGGTACGGAACTCCAAACTCGCACTTGAATCATAGCTTAGAACACTCTACATTAAATTGCCTTTCAAACGAAACAAAAAAAAAATCAAAATAGCTTCATTTACCTAGGCGCTACTATGCCACAGTAAATCCACAAACAGGCAGACAGACACACACATAGCGGTCAAACTTTTGATATCCCCTTTTTAGTTCGGGGTTTAAAAAAGGTAACTGTTCAAGTAAAACTCATAGAATTCAAATAACTAATAAAATGATTTTAAAAAACAATAAGATGTATCGGAAAAAAGAGCCTAAATGGCCGAACGGTTTAAGGCGCTTGCCTTTGATTGTTTGTCTAGTTAGACTTTGGTTGCGGGTTCGAATCCAGGCAGCGGCAGTGTGAACAATTTATAATTAATGGGAGTGCAGAATTGATCACTTTGTCGTCGCTTGGATAAGAAGGAAGTAACCGACTCCACCCACATCAAAATGTAATTGTAAATATGTTTGTAATTAAATAAATAAAGATCAACAAATAATGATGTGGGTGGCCTCTGTTATAGGCGTATATGTCAGAGAAACGGAGGTTAAACCCCATTATTATTATTATTATTATATATCGACAAAATTATAGAATTAGAATACAAATATTTCCTGAAATTTCTACAAATTAATTAAAATATTAAAAAATTTAAATTAAATGGAAAACTACATAAGTACTTAAGTTATTTATTGTCACTCAACTTTGTATACTTAGTAAATAATTTACACTATCTAGTTAAAACTAACATCGTGATTTCATAAAATGGTTACTGAACTATTATATATTTTTTTTATTATATGCAATTTTTATAAGATTAATCACAAAATTATATCTATAACAATTATGTGTATTGATACCCTGTGTATAGATTTTATATAAACGGTAAAATTCCATTAGTTAAACAAATTTTTGAATTTAATGGATGAACCGATTGTGGTGAAATTTTGTGTGTGTGTGTGTGTGTTTAAGTGAATGTGAGGATGTTTTAGATTCATAATTCAGTTCATTACAAAATGTTTTTGAGGATTCCGCACCAAAAAATTAAAACTCATGAAATAAATGGTGGAAACGCATATAAATATATTATTTATTACTATTCAAATGTATTTTTTTGCGCTTCCACCATATTTATCTGTAATTGTGAACACCTATATTTTTGTATTTATACAATTCACAAGTTACTTAGTTTTGACTTTTATCTACAGTCCTCAAAGACTACCTTGCATCTTTTTTTTTTCATTTTGCGATATAAAGTATAAGGATAATGTATAGTAATCATGTAAAAAATAACTTTCGAGTTATCCTTAAAATTTTATGTTTTAACCTTGATCAAATATTTCTATTTTAGAAGTAGGATATAATTGTCCAGGCTTAAAAAATTCTTTGGTGCTTTCGGATCCTCCAGGAAGTAAATTTTTATTAAATTTATTGGAAACATTAAATTTTTTAATTATATTATGTGTATATGGCAAATTCGAGTGTAGAAACACTTCAAACTTTGAAATACATTGAAGATAGCACATTGAAATTTTAGGAAACTAGAAACTCCGCCTCTTCATATCATTGCCTAATAATAATTTCATTTCCCATTCAAAGGAGGCGTTCGTGTTCTAAAATTTAACATTAGTTCCATTTCCAATTTACAGATAGCACTCGTGTATTCAAATTTGGCAATAGTTCTATTTCCCATTCGCAGATTGCAAATTATCGCCAATCCACCTAATCAATCATAAATATTTATAATTTATAAAAATTTTGTTTCAATAAAAACTTTGATTCATATATCAATTTTCGGATATATGAATCGATTCATATATCGAACACTCTCAAAAAGAAGACATCTCATTTGGGCGAAATGAATTCATAACTGAATTTGGACCAGAGTTCAAATTGATACTTCTTTTTAAATCATTACTTTTGAGGGGAAGTATAAAATAACTGTATCTTACAAAATGATGTTTTCTGTTTGAAAGTAGTTATTGATAGTAGGTCCCTAATATATCAATAGAGAATCTAAAATTAAATCTTATTTGTCTATTGGTATCATGTAAAGACATTTATTTTGGAAACGTTTCACTTCAAGAACGTCTCCAAGTATAAAAAGTTTTCTAGCTTTCCTTAGCCAAATTATATGCTTTTAAGTGATATTCCAATATATTCAACGCCAGATTTGATAAACTTCGCTATCATCTATTCTCTATTCAAGAGGATAAAAGACATAAAAAGCTTGGCCCAGAGTGCACAAGCTTTGCATAAGCTCAAACAATGGAAAATTAAGCCCATTATCGGTCGTTAAGGTAATAACAAAATAAAGTAATAAAATCAGGGTCCAAGTATAGACTCTTGTGGCACACCGGCTTTGACACATTGCTATTTTGATTGACCTTGAAAGAGATGAATTTTGAGACTTTTCAAGGAATATAGAAATTAAGGACTGCAGGAAATATGTTCATTTATTGATGAAAGTATAACGTCACTTCAAAAAAATTTCCGTAGCACCTCATAATTTGATTAGAATTTCATTTGTACTTTGATTTATATGTCAAATCACAATAAATTGTTTGTTTATAATGTTATTTTTTTTATGAATAAAATTTACATTTCGTTTTTATAAAATTCACGTTAAGTTCATTTAAATTGTGTGTGTGTGTCATTCATTTCACTTTTTTAATTATATTCATAATAAATAATTTTATAAAATTATATTTTATAAAATTTATATATTAGATACTAATTGTGTTATGAACCTTAAATCGGTCAAATTGATTATTAGGTTATCGAGTTCACCAATTTATATAATTTATTAATTATGGATTTTATATTTTTAATATTGATAATAATATTTGATTAATATATATTATTTGATTTTAACAAATTCTTTTGTTTGTCATGAAGTTGCTTGATTTTAATATTTTGTAATGCAATAATTGTTGTGAAATATATCCCGTTTTTTCTATATTTATGAGCGGAGTTCATTGTTATCTTTTTTTTGTCCTTGGTTAAAATTATTGACTTATAAGACTTATATTAATAAGATAAGATTGAATACTTATACTTGCAGAGTATACTTTCGAGAAAATTCGATTTAAATTACTAGTAAATCGACATTGTAATCCACTAAGTCAAAAAAAAGGAGAAATTCGGAATCTTGCGGAATAAGCAGAATATTTGCATAAACGTTTATTTTCAAAAGTCACATATGGTCACATGTTATCGTCCTTAGATATTCAAGGTCAAAGATCGCAAAAATCAGTTGTTTGAGAATATCTCGTTTTCTTTGCTTCCAATCGTATTTACATTTATAAAAATTTAAGAGGATAAAATTAACTATCAATTTTGCCTGAAACTTTTTCTATACGTTGAATTGTTTTTGAGCTAGAGCAGAAGAGTGAAGCGATATTTTGGGAGTAGGTACCTGTGAAAAATCGAGTATTCAACGAGCATGACTTGATTGCTGCTCAAGCAAAATACCACAACGTTTGCTAAAGAAATTTTTTTAAGGCCAATACCACCTCCAATAACATAAATTCACCAAGCCAAAAGCGTCACAAAAGCAATGAAAGAAATCTATAGGTGCATAGAAGATGAAGTATAATAGATTCACGATTGACCTTGCACTAAGGTACGTATAGAGTGTTTCATCTTTTGAGTCCTCTATTTTAAAAACATTTCAACGTATAAAAAAATGTTCCAGGCAATCTTTGTAGAGAATTTCAATTATAATAAAAGTAAATTCGATTGAAAGCAATGAAAACGAGATATTTTCAAAATTTGATTTTTACGACATTTGATCTTGAATATCAAACGAAGCTGACTTCACTATCACAATAAAGATTTATACAAGTATTCCGTTAGATTCCGAGGTGAGACCCTAAGATAATTGGACTATTGCTTTTATGAATAGTTAAATTTTTAGTCCGACAGTATTAGACAGTGTGCCGGTGTTCCTTTCAACCCTCATTATCAACTATACTAAATTTGTTAACCCTACACACGATAAGGCAAAAGATCAGAGTTCAGGCTGCTTTGGCAAGTGTACCTCTTACTTCCCGTAACAGAACAAAAAAGATTAAACGTAGCCGACGCAAAGAGTGAGACACTTTTTGGAAAATTCTCACAATTATCAACAGTAATTATAGATTAAATATAATATCTTTCTTGCACCTTCAAAATTGTCTTCTTAGTTAGCGTATTCTGTTTCGTTTCGTTTCTGGCGATTATGGAAATGAAGGAATCAAACCCGCCTAGCTAGTGACATTAAAGTGGAAAAAATCAAGTCTAAACTCAAAGTTTAGATTACTGTAACGAACTAATAGCGTAAATAAATCAATTTCTGGAGTTGTCATCTCTGTGCTCATGCAAAGTAAGTGAAGTTTGTTTAAATGGAACTGTTGCAGGTTCAAGCGTGACACTACTCTGATCGCTGATTCAATGACAAAAATGTTTGAGTCACGTGAAAAATTCTTATTAATAATGGATTTAATATGAATTCTGTTTTTAATATTTGAATTTAATAAACTAATTAATAAAAGGTTATTAATTCGTTCTCGTCAATCCTTTGTTATGTGGTAGTAAAGATTACGAAACAGATCACGTTTATTTTTTAATTCATATTCATGAATTAAAGTAAGTTCTTTATCACTCATATACCTGTGCCGATAAATTGCTTGACATAAATTAACAATTTAAAGAAACTCCCTACACAAAGCGTTTGTTTTGCATACCGGCACATCAATATTTGCTACCTCACATTGTCTTTTGCCTTCATGAAAAGTTGAACAAATTTTTATGAAATGTTAATTAAGAACAAGACTGTAAGTTAATTCTGTAAAAAACATAATTTTTATAGAATTTTTAGTTGATCTACTTGCATTTTAAACTTGATATATAAAACTTTCCTTTTCATTTAGAAAATATTAACTTAATAATAAATACATTAAGAAATTGTTGATAATTGGTGGTTAGAATGCTTTGAGTCTTAACAGGATGTAATTGACCTTTTTGCTAGCGAAAAAACAATAAATAAAGACAAATAATTAGTCTAATCCAGAAGTGAATTTTACAAGCGGTAACGTTATAAAATTTATCTATGTGCTGTGGACGTCTGTTGCTTGCTATACACTGTACACAGATGAGCAATATGTGTGTGTACTTGTTGTAGCGTTGCCAGATTTATTGCCCTAATACAACTACTATTTAGATTACTATATTTTTTACCTTTTTAGACATCACGTTTTCTCTCACTCCGAGAGAAATTTCATAAATTGTATAATGTTTCTCCATCCGTAAAAGTCGGCATAAGAACCGCAAGTCTTCATAAGGAAACGTTAGAATGCTATTGAAGTTTCAATTTTATAGCGCTTTTCCAGTAATTGACAACTTTTATAATTTTTAACAATCAATATATGATACTCCGTTTCTTTGTGCGAATGAATTCCAAGTAGGTTTTTGTAAGTTGTAGGAACGGGTAACCAAAGTTTGCTGGAACCATCTCTGGTACGGTATTTTAACAAAGTATGTCTAAATATATTAGTTTTATTTAACTTCATTAATATATCTTTCTTTACAAATTAAATGGTAAAAGTAAATACCAATCTTGAAAAAAAAAACACATATCTTTTTTAATCATCAATTTAGAAAGAATTAATTTATTTTTTTTTTTAACTTTTAGTGTGTTAGGCGCAAGGTAAACACACAAGAAGAAAAAAAAATGAAATGTTTGTATACTTTCCCTAATTGTTACTACCATGAAGAGAGAAAAAAAAGTAAGAGTGACTAAACATGATAATGATGTTTAGATTGTGAACACACACAGAAAGAAGAAAGTTAAAAAGTTACTTTTTTTTATTTTTTATTTTAAGTAGAGAGAAAGAAATGGTTTGTTGTGGCTGGCTCTGCTAGACAAAAAGTGAAAACTTTATTTTTTATTATTATTAGAAATGTAAATCAATAGTGAATTTATTATGGTTTTTGATTTTGATTTAAAATTTTTAACATTCAAGTTTTAGTTATAAAAAAACCAAGCGATATTTGTAAATTTTTTGTCTTCGCAATCGCAAAAATTTTTCGAGCTCCGTAAAAGAGAATGGTTTTGCTGACAACGAGTTTTTTAAAAGAATGTTTGGATAAAACAAAAGGGTGTGTATATTTTTGGATTACACTCCTAGAAATAATTATGAAAGTACATATCACGAGGCCGACGAAACTATAGCCATTTGGCTAATCTATACATATAAAATGGCATGTCCTGAAAGACTGATTGACGGATCAACTCACAACCTAAGCATAATCCGATAAGAAAGGATTTTCCGAATTTCTATCCTTAAGGAGGTGGAAAAACGGGGGAAAATTTTGTATGGGACAACGTGAGTCCTAGGTCCAATTAACTTTATTGAAACTATTTTATTGAAACACATAGCCTAACGGGATTAAAAACGCGTAGAAAGAACTTTATAATTTTTAAAGTTTGAAAAGTGTAAATTTTTATATGAGCGTGTAGTTTGAGACAAAAGTTTACTGTGTCACTTTTTTATAGAACTTCGTTCTTTAAAGGGGTTAAACAGGGGATGAAAGTCTGTATGAAGCTCCGTCGTTTTGGTAGTGAAAAGGGGATGGTATGGTAGTTTGCATGAAAATTCGTCATTTAAGAAGATTCTTAGGGCCCCCGCAGACTGCAGACTTTTTATCGGCCGATAGTTTGGTCGGCTTCTTAATCAGTATGGAGAGGAATGCATATGCGCACACTACAGCGATTCAGTATCGGCCGATAAAAAAGTTTGATGGGCTACCCGATTACATTCAAACTAATCTGTCGGCCAACTATTGGCCGACTGTTTAATCAGTATTGGCGCATACACGCCTGCGCATACATGACGATTGTTTAGTCGGCCGATAGTTCAGTTCGCTCTGTGATTTGGCTTCGTGTGCGTGTATTTTGAATATGGCGTCGCCCAAATCACAATTGTTGATTGTAGAAAGTTCCGTCGAAAAGTTGATTGAAAGAAGTCAATGAAGCAAACTTGATTTTCCTCCTCCGGAGTATGATGAGAGCAATAATTTTTCTGGACAATATTTTCATTGTGCGACCGCTTCAACAGTCAGTTACAAACTAGTTCGAGAATAGTCGGCCGGCTGTTGGATAGTCTGCGCCCTGTTCACCAACCAAACTGTTTAGTTGGCTCGATGTGCGCACTTTCAGCCCAATCCGACTAAACTATCGGCCGATAAAAAGTCTGCAGTCTGCGGGGGCCCTTAATCGATTTTAAAATAATTTTACCCATAGAAAGCTATATTATCAGCGGGTATCATAGGATAATTTTATTTTCAAAAAAATTAGGGATCCGCACCAGAAAATTAAATTATAAAGTTGTGAACAAAAGAGAGGATACGTGAGGACTATAACGTTATAAGACTTGAAGAATTGTTCAGCAAAGCGGGCGCATATCTACTAGTTAAGCTTAATTATGCTTTCATAAGAAAAAAAGAACCTCAAAAATATGGTGGGGCTGGGAATTTTTCGATATGTTAGTCTGGAACCTACCTTTCTAGTCAACATAGTAATTCTATTCAGTATAAAAGAAGAAGTTTCCTAACCAGAAGCGGGAAAAGTATCTTCCAAATCCACTATCCTACGGTCCATTCTAACTAAGCCAGTCATAGCTGCATACCTCCCCTTTCCTTTCATTTCCCCTGTCCCTCGTTTTATGACATGTTCTGTACAATGTTTGTATTGGTTTAAATAAATATATAAATAAATGAAACTTAAGCCATAAACTACTGTTTCAAAGAAAAAATTTGCAACCAATTATTTAAAAAAACCTTGTAAAAGTAATTAGTTTCATCATTAAAACAAAAAATTGTAATATATAAACCAATGAACTCAAATTCCATTGATATCTGAACTCAAAATAGTTTTTAGATTATAGTATAGAAACCAAAAAAAACTATTTATTGATTGAAAATGTTGATATCAAATAAGTGATTATCATAATTATTGGTTTTAGTTTGGAAATTATTAAAATCTGTGTACATACACAACATCTAACGTTTGTTACTCAGTAGCCATAGACTATGGTTGTCAAGAGTGGACCATGAAGATATCGTATTAAGCCATTTTGAACAAGTTTTCTTATTTATGGAAGTTCTGTAATAGCAAAAAAAAAAAAAAAATAAGGCCCTTATCAATCAGCTTAATCCTATGATAAGACATCCCCAAGAATAGGGTATTATCGAGTCAAAAATAAATCATGAAATTGGAAAAAAGTTAAAATTATTGTAAAAATATATAGACCAGAGTAGATAATTTTTGAAACCAAAAAAAATTACAGTAGGATGAAACCCATTAGAAAAGGAAGGGAATATGATCAAAATGAAAGGAAAAATAAATTACGGTCGATCCGAGTTCGGGAAGTGGGAGGGGGTGAGTTTTTAAGGGTAAAAAATGGTTTATCTTGATTTCCGGCAAAACTACAAGTCCTATGGAAAAAAGTTAAATGGCAAAGTTGTAGGCAATAAAAAGATCTACAACTTTTGTATTTGCAATTTTTTCACATAACCTCAAAATTTAGGTGAAAAATTCAAAAAACCAAGTTTTTGATTTTTTATTTATATCTTTTTCAAAAAAAAATTTTTTTCTACGAAATTGGGTGAAAACTTACCTTATTATGTCCCAAATACACTGTAATTTATTTGATTAAAAATATTTATTTTTTCGCTTCATTTTAACATAATATCAAAAAAGCACCCTAATTTTCAATCGAAAATTCTGACGTCAAAATATCAGCTTTTTTCAAAAAGTTTGGGGGCTTTTTGTTTGTTGAAATATCTACTTTCTGATGGTGTAAAAAAAAATATACATTACTATAGGAAATATTCTTAGAAAATGCAAAAAATTGAAAAACCTCAAATTCGAAATTTTTTTATTTATTTTAAAAAGTTTATTTATTTTACTCGAATTATATTCATGTCATAGAAAATCTCATACAAAAAAAAAATATACATGTAAATCGTACTATTGAATTTAGAAACTTAATTCTGATTACGTTATTCATTAAATTTTTTTTAAAAAACGTTAATCTTGTTATTTATAAATACCTTATCTGAAATTCTAATCAGTTATTCATTAGTTTTTGTCTCTTTGGAGGCATTTCTTCATCGTCAGATTCGACAAATCTTTCCAACTCTAGTTGATCGTCGAAATCTTCAAGACCATCATCTTCGTCGCCAATGTTATTTCCAGTCTATAGTAATATACATTACTATAGGAAATATTCTTAGAAAATGCAAAAAATTGAAAAAACCTCAAATTCCTTTGAAATGGAAAGGATCTATTTTTCACGTCTAATAGTTTCAAACATGAATCCTTCAAAAATGTTGTTGCATTTCTGCATTGTTTTTCTGGTTGCGATACAACATCTGAATTTGCCGGAAAAGGAAAGAAAAGTATCGTTAATTCTATATTAGACGCGAAAAATTTGTCAAATTTGGCCAATGTTTTTTACAAAAAAGATGAAACTAAAGAAAATATAAAAAAAAAATGGATTCCAATTAATCAAATCTATTTATAAATGTAAAAAAGAAAAAATAACACTGAATCAATTAAGGTTTCAAAAATATCAATTGGCAAAAATTAAATCATCCTTCATTTTGGCAAACCTCCCACCCACAGAAGGAGCAGCAGAACAACATTGTTACAGAGCATATTATCAGCTTCAAACTTGGTTGGGTAACGAATTGACAGCAACAGATTGAGGCTGGAAGCAACATCAGCGTGGCATTATGCCCAAATTTACAGAAAAGGATTTAATTCCGGAAGTATGGCTCAAAACTATTTGCTGCAGCTGTGAAACTGGATGTAACAGTTTAAAATGTGGCTGCCGAAAACATGGTTTAAAATGCACAAATGTATGCACTAATTGTCATGGTTCTGAAAATTGCTCCAATATGGAAGAAAGAATCTACGAGGAAGTAAATGATTCAGATGAAATTATGGATGAAGAACCAATGCAGACTGGAAATAACATTGGAGACGAAGATGATGGTCTTGAAGATTTCGACGATCAACTAGAGTTGGAAAGATTTGTCGAATCTGACGATGAAGAAATGCCTCCAAAGAGACAAAAACTAATGAATAACTGATTAGAAATTCAGATAAGGTATTTATAAATAACAAGGTTAACGTTTTTTAAAAAAAATTTAATGAATAACGTAATCAGAATTAAGTTTCTAAATTCAATAGTACGATTTACATGTATATTTTTTTTTTTATGAGATTTTCTATGACATGAATATAATTCGAGTAAAATAAATAAACTTTTTAACTAAAAAAAGTTGCAGCAATCACATTTTTTTGATGAAATTGTACATAGTAATTTAAAAAAAATTTTCGAATTTGAGGTTTTTCAATTTTTTGCATTTTCTAAGAATATTTCCTATAGTAATGTATATTTTTTTTTACACTATCAGAAAGTAGATATTTCAACGAACAAAATGCCCCCAAATTTTTTGAAAAAAGCTGATATTTTGACGTCAGAATTTTCGATTGAAAATTAGGGTGCTTTTTTGATATTATGTTAAAATGAAGCGAAAAAATAAATATTTTTAATCAAATAAATTACAGTGTATTTGGGACATAATAAGGTAAGTTTTCACCCAATTTCGTAGAAAAAAAATTTTTTTTGAAAAAGATATAAATAAAAAACCAAAAACTTGGTTTTTTGAATTTTTCACCTAAATTTTGAGGTTATGTGAAAAAATTGCAAATACAAAAGTTGTAGATCTTTTTATTGCCTACAACTTTGCCATTTAACTTTTTTCCATAGGACTTGTAGTTTTGCCGGAAATCAAGATAAACCATTTTTTACCCTTAAAAACTCACCCCCTCCCACTTCCCGAACTCGGATCGACCGTAATTTATTTTTCCTTTCATTTTGATCATATTCCCTTCCTTTTCTAATGGGTTTCATCCTACTGTAATTTTTTTTCATTTTTTAACATTTTTGAAGGCTTCGGCACTGGTCTAATACTTAAATACTCTGATTTCGAGTCATAAAAGCACTTTTTTATTTTAAAATATTAAAATTAAAAATCGTAATTTTTAAACTGTATATCACGTGACCTAAAGCGCGGGTAAACCCTGCTATGATGTCATAGCGGTATGAGTTATAGACCATCAGTTAGTTCAGTGTAGACAGTTGGGTATAATATATACATAGATAAGTGTTTATATTTATATTATAATCAGATGTCTATGAATATATCTGTCAAAATTATTCGTGTTATTTCGTATAGTGATACCCATATTACGCGGCCATCAAATTGGATGCCCGCGTTTTTGACAGTTTAAAAAAGGTTTAAAATTTAATGTTTTTGGCAAGAAAGCGTGTGTATTTTTCCGAAATAAATTTTTGGTGGCTTTTTATTAGCAAAATCAACATTTTGAAATACTTTTTCAAAAATAGTGGAATACCTTATTCTCCACTTTCAGTAATCATTCTCTTGAATAACTTTCAAAACTATCACTGCATAGTGCACACTATCCAGCGATCATCCGTTAGTCTAGCTGCGAGGACTATTTTAGTTTCAGTCTTTGTGCATCCTCTATGGTGTGGATGTTAATTTTATATTTTTTGTCTATTGATTTAATTTGACTCTTACTTTTATCCAAACTTTTTTTGTAGTAAATATTTTAAGGTCAGATGTATTGAATGTTAGAGTCTAGGCGCCCGTAAGTGCAAATTGAAAGAACGAAATTGTTTTACATGATAACTTTCAAAAATTTCGACGGGCAAGTCGTTAATTTAAGTTACGGTACTCTGAAATCTATATAGTGAGTCTAACAGTTGCCAACCAATTCATATAGATATCGCAAATTGACTCTACAATTTTATGCTGAGGTGAACGCTTCAATTATTATACTTAAAGATATATTTTTAAATGAATGATGCGAAGATGGTACTTATATGTTCGATCTTTTTCTGCATAATGGTCACTAATCTATTTTAATTCTAGTCAAAGATCCAGAATCGGATTCTAACTTCTTTCATGGTTCCTGGCTTTCCTCAGCTGTAATGCATTTTTCCTTGATATTTGGAATTTAATTTAGAAGGTTGGATTTTTTGTTCCAATAAATTTAGTTTCTTTTACTCGATATCTCGAAAATTGTGAATGTTTAATATTGATTTTTGGCTAAATCGAAAACAACATTTTTGGTTATTTTACAGTTATTGGGATCCAGAAAGATCCAGTCCATTTGCGTATAAGACAAATATTTACAAGACGATTTGCCAAACTCGATCCAGCAAATGTTTCTTCACATGGGATTTTGGACGATATCTCAGAAACCAGGCACCTAATTATGGAATTTTTGCATTTTTCTTGTATCAAAATTACTTTATCTACTGAATTTTATCGAAATGGAAGAACAAAAATTTCTCTCTTTTGCATGATTTTAGACAGAGGTATCTTTAAAAAAATAGAAAAAATCATCCAAAAGTTTTTTGGTAAAAGAGAATTGATTGAAAACCTATATGGTGTCAAAATTTTATCAATAACAGCCGTCTATAAAATACAACATTATCAGCGATTATCATGGGCTGCAATTCGTTTGAAAAACTGTTACGTAAGTTACGTAAGCCATTAAACTAACTATACAAATGCAAAATAATTCATAAAATTATGCCTTCCATATTTCTAGAAACATACAGCAGACAAAAAGGACATTGGTTTCAATATTATGTAAATTATAATAAAACATTGATCCGTGTTTGAAGTAATTAAAAATTAATGAAAAACAATAAATTACATCAATATAATTATAATTTCTTCGCACTTTTGAAATCATTAATTTTATTAAACATTTCCTGTACTCAGGGCCGGATTTAAATTTCTGCCGCCCTGGGGCACTGAAGAAAATGCCGCCCTATGACTGAAATTTTATTTTAATAGTTTTGATATCTTATTTTTTAAGAATTAGAATAACTAATTAATTGCAGAAAAAAGAACCGGTTCATAACGAGCTGACCATCTGGTTGCAGATAAAGTTTTTAACGCAATTCTTTTTTCAGTATGAGACTGTAAGACTTCCCAGCGATGCGTCGATGCAGTAAAAAAGTTGTATAAAGTTTGTACTGTATGAAAGAATGACGCAGCTTCTGGGGCGCATTCTACTGCAACTGGGGCGCATTCAACTCCAACTAAATTCATAGAATGAGCAGCACAAGAAGCATGTTCTGCAAGATATAATTTCATGAATTCTTGCCTGTAAGCCCGAATAAATCCCTGATACATTATTCGCGTTATCATATGACTGACTTCGACAATCTGAGAGATCAAGATCAAAAAACTGAAGAACAGGTAATACAGCAACTAGCAAATCTTCAGCTTTATGTCTAAAGTTCTCAATAAACATGAGAAAAAAAATTTTTTTTAATTCTTCAAAAAAAAATATATTAATTTATCAATTTCAGAAAAAAAAAGTATCAAATTTTATTTGTTCAAACCTTTATGGAAATAAATTAATTTTATTTTAATAGTTTTCACTTAAATTTAATATATTATAATATACAAAATTTTAATTTGATACATAATGCATAAATTATATTTCTTGAAAGATAAAATCTTTATTTAAAAGAAGTAGTTAATTATATATTGTATAGAAAATGTTTTCTCACTTTCAAAATTTTGCCGCCCTAGAAAATTTGCCGCCCTGGGCACTAGCCCCGACTGCCCCTAGTATAAATCCAGCACTGCCTGTACTAGATTTTTAATCTGAAAATTTATTACCGTATTTCTCTGTTTTTTCTTCATTTTACAGTAATAAACTTTTAGTTAAGAAAAGTTTTAACTTTCCCCAAAATTTAACGTTACTGTGTACATTTCCAATTCCATTAAAATACATTATTAAAATGTATAAGGTTGGTTTTAATTTTGACATTGCAGTAGTTTCAATTTTGTTAAAAGCTATAATTCTTTACTTTTAAATGTAAATATTAACTTGATGTGTTAAATACATGGTTAGTGAATGAGTTAAAAGTTAACTCATTCACTGTGGATTTTTCCCAAAATATATCGATAAAAAAAGCACAATTTTGTTTTCAGATAATTTTCACACATGCAGAAATTTTAATTGATAACCAAACTACAAATTTTTTTTAATAAAAAGGTTTTGGGAAACCGAATTTTAGTTACATCCATTTTCTCGTTTCTTGTTTTTAGTGTGATCAAATAAAAAAAATGGCGTCAATTTTTAGATAATTCTGAGTTCGGAGAAAAAAATTGAATTTAATAGATCATTATGATACAAATTGAAGAAACTAAAATCTAACATTTTTTGATGGTCGGAAAGGGTCCAAAAAAATGGTAAAGTGGCCTAGTCCGGTCTTTCGCGTCAGACACCGTCGGATTGAGTTAAAAATAAAAAAGCGTTTAATAAGCTTAGGCGCCGTAAAAAGGCGAAAAAAATGAACTGCGAATGAACCCGATTGGTCCATCGATGTCCTCACAAATTGCAAAAAACCATCGATTTTGCTCGAAATTTCAAAACTTCATAACTCTTGTTGTTTTAAAGATTCAAAGCTGAGATTTAATATTGTGATCACAATATTAAATGCATATGCATCATACTATAATGTCACATAACTTCTGTCTCTTAATAATTGCTCCCATTACTCCCATCCTATTTTTAATGTTATAATTTAAAATAATAGTAATTTAAAATTAATATTTTAGTAACTTTTACTAAAGATAAGAGGTTGGCACTTTAGTAGGTATTACTTTAACTATTGAAGCAAATGATCGCGTAAAAAAAAATAGCGCATTACCGCACCACAACTTTTTTAGGGCCATTTTACAAAAGTCCTGTTTTTTGCATTCAGCTGCGGTTTGCAAAAAGTATACATTCGATCTTGCTGAAATTGTGTGTGATACTTCATGGGCACAAAAGCTACAATTCATTTAAATCTCAGCTTTGAATCTTTAAAACAACAAGAGTTATGAAGTTTTAAAATTTCGAGCAAAATCGATGGTTTTTTGCAATTTGTGGGGACATCGATGGACCAATCGGGTTCATTCGCAGTTCATTTTTTTCGCCTTTTTACGGCGCCTAAGTTTATTAAACGCTTTTTTTATTTTTAAATCAATCCGACGGTGTCTGACGCGAAAGACCGGATTAGGCCACTTTACCATTTTTTTGGACCCTTTCCGACCATCAAAAAATGTTAGATTTTAGTTTCTTCAATTTGTATCATAATGATCTACTAAATTCAATTTTTTTCTCCGAACTCAGAATTAAAAAATTCATAAATAGTGTGATCAAATTAAAATTCAAAAAGTTAATTTGATCACACTATTTATGAATTTGATCAAATTAAAATATTTGAGTGGTAGATTTTCAAATAAACTTTTGTGCAATCATTTGCAAAGTGTTATTTTCCATTTAATCTAATGAACTGAATTGAACTGAGTCATGTTAATTGATTTCAAGTCATTTTAAATTCACTTATTCTTAATAAATAATTAATTAATATTATGTGTAATCTGTTTTATGAACTATACTTAAATCTTTGTTAAGAGTCAATTTGTATAAATCGTTGCCTGATAACTGTTTCGGACAATTTTTGATAGTTTTATGTTCGAATAGTTTTGGTTTTGCCAGGGTTTCCGAAAAGATGAAAATTGCAAGGGTAAATAAGCAAAAAAAAAAGCCGTGTTTAGGGCCTGGTACGACCCTTGAGGTCCATACGAATAAATTCCCGACAAAAAAAAAATAATTATAAAAAAGCGACTCGAAAAACCTCGACCGAATGTTATGTCATTAATCAATATCATTTTTTGTTCGCACGATATCGATAAAGAAAGAATTTAAAATAAACTCGAAACGACTCGACCGAATGCTATGAAATATTAGTCCGTGTCATTTTTTGTAAGCGCGATATCAATTCGGCAAAGATATATACTTCATAATACTTAAGGTTAGGTACTTGTTTAGATTATAAACTTGAAATACTGAATAAACTTGAAATTGGCAATCACGAAAAGAAAGGTATGAACTATCTACATGTTTTAATAAAAACGAAAAGGCGGTGAATCAGGGTAGAGATTTTTTCAGATTTAAATTTGTAATTTCGAGAAAATGTGTTTTAATTGGGCAAAATATATTAAGATGCTGGGACTTATTGCATAAAATCACAAAAATTTTGATAACACATCTATTTTATATTTATTGCCTCAGAAATGACCTCTTATCGTAGAAGGGTCATTCTCAAAATAAATACTACGTAATACCCAAAAGTTCATATATAATGAATGAAATAAATGACTATGTCCACAGACACACATATACGCGTTCACTGCATTAAGTATCATATTTTTTTTGAGTGTCGTTGAATATATCCGAGTCAACTTTAATTCTTTCAAAGACGATGATGATTTTTTTTTTTTAAAAGCAATATATAAATGGCATCACATGGTATTTAAAAGACAAGACAGTGCCTATAAGTATAATTGGACAACTAAAGTCAATGAACTTTGGATAATATATTTTACTATTATAAATACAATACGAATATCAGTTGAGTTTATAATTAGACACCCAAAAACTTTATAACGTATACTCAAAAAAAAAAAAAAAAAAAAAAAAAAATGTATCTCTCTTGAATCAAACACACAAAAATTTAATTTATTCTTCATTTTATATTTTAATATAATACATCCAATGCAAAAATATACACAATAATTTTTATATACTCTATCGATGAGGTCTGTTTTATCTTACTAAGTATGTATTAATTCAATTATACAAGATACGTATATTGATGAAGTGAAAACAGACTGTATATATGATATACAGAATTACTAAAAATGTTAGTAAGAAGGTAGGTAAGCCATCAGTAAATATATTTTTTTCTTTATCTGCCCTTTCAATTATACTCCCCACCAATTATAATTGAAAACTTACACTAGCGGGCACAAATTTTAAGTGGAAACATGAACTTACTTTTTGAAAGATTTTCAAAGTGCCTAATCTAAATTTAAGCTCCAAATTGCTACAGCGTCTCTCGATTTCAAGAAATTAAATCTATGTACAAAAAAATCTTTTTTTACTTATACGTCTGATAAATTCTTCCTAATGTGACAAGAGCTCGAATAAAGAGGGGAAAAGAGGTTTCCTATATTTAGAGCCAGATTTCTATCAAATTCGATATGCTTTTGTAATTTTGAGTACATATTCCAACTAAAATGACGCCAAGTTCCAAAATTGTTGAATATAATTTCAGAACTTCGTGGTTTTTCCCAGATTCAGACTTGTTACTAAATAAAGTCACTGTCACTAAAATATAGTATGAACTTTTGTATAGTCAAATATACTGGGTGGAATTCCAGAGAGCGACTTTCGTACTTCCTCCCTCCGTTGCTTAAAAATACAAGAATATCTTTGTCTGCAACATAGGATATTCTGCTTAGGAATTCCATATATAGTATTAACCTAAACCATAACATTTGATGTACAGTATAATAATATTTTTGTGACTACGGTATTAATGATCAGGATACTATAAGATTTAAATGCAATGTAAAGAAAGCGGGCCAGTATAAGCTATTTATTAGATTAATGTTTAGAATTCAATATTAGCTATTAATTCTAAGAATACGTGCAATAAAGACATGTCATTTTGAATTTGCTGTTGTACAAATCGTAAGAAAACAATTAAAAATTTTATGAAGTACATAAAAAGTGTTTATTAGGTATGTTTAATATCTACTTTAAATATATTGGTCAGTAAAACAGCAAAGAAATATCGTTTAAAATGGCAAATAATTGTTAGCCATTAAGATCTCAGCTGTTTTAATTATAAGTAGCTCTTGTCTAAAATCCATCATAATAGTATTGTGCTTAATTCCGGGACCAGGACTCCAAATTCTTTAAACCTATTAGAGCAATGTCAATTTTGATCACAAATTTGAAAAGTATGACCCAAATTAAGTAGGATTACTTTTTTAAGTAGGACCCTACTTTTTCAAAATTGGATAAAATTTGAATGTGAAAGAGGAAAATTAAATTTTTTAATTTTGATGACGTTATAAGGTTACAAAATTTGATTTTTTTTGATAACATAGGCAAATTTGATCTGATTTTATTAGAATTTTTTTTGAAACCCACTAATTTTGGGTCATTCTTTTCAGTTGTGATGTCAATTTTTCGTTAGCTATCACTTTCGTGCTTAATTCTGGGACCAGGACCCCAAATTCTTGATATCCATTAAAGCTAGGTTAATTTTGATCACAAATTTGAAAAGTTTGACCCAAATTTAGTAGGGTTACATACTTGATTTATTAAAATTGGATAAAATTTGAATTTGATGAGCAAAATTAAATTTTTTGGATTCCGATGACGTCATAAAGTTCAAAAATTTAATTTTTTTGCTAAAATGGCATATTTGATCCGATTTTATTGGAATTTTTTTGAAACCCACTAACTTTGGGTTATTCTTTTCAGTTGTTATGTCAATTTTTCTTTAGCTATCACTTTCGTGCTTAATTCTGGGACCAGGACTCCACATTCTTGAAATCCATTAGAGCTAGGTTAATTTTGATCACAAATTTGAAAAGTTTGACCCAAATTTAGTAGGATTACATACTTGGTTTATCAAAATTGGATAAAATTTGAATGTGATAGAGCAAAATTAAATTTTTTGAATTTTGATGACGTCATAAAGTTCAAAAATTCAATTTTTTTGATAACACTGGCATATTTGATCCGATTGTATTGTAATTTTTTTTGAAACTCACTAACTTTGGGTTATTCTTTTCAGTT
The DNA here is from genome assembly GCF_905475395.1 of Chrysoperla carnea. Classification (NCBI taxonomy): domain Eukaryota; kingdom Metazoa; phylum Arthropoda; class Insecta; order Neuroptera; family Chrysopidae; genus Chrysoperla; species Chrysoperla carnea. Next base: position 121,142,109 of record NC_058337.1, on the reverse strand, counting down.
GTGATGTCAGTTTTTCGCTAGCTATCACTTATGTGCTTAATTTTGGGACCAGGACTCCACATTCTTGAAATCCATTAGAGCTACGTTAATTTTGATCACAAATTTGAAAAGTAGGACCTAAATTTAGTAGGTTTACATACCTGGTTTATTAAATTTGGATGTGATAAAACAAAATTAAATTTTTTGGATTCTGATGACGTCATAAAGTTCAAAATTTCAATTTTTTTGATAAAACTGGCATATTTGATCCGATCTTATTGGAATTTTTTTGAGACCCACTAACTTTGGGTTATTCTTTTCAGTTGTGATGTCAGTTTTTCGCTAGCTATCAGTTATGTGCTTAATCCTGGGACCAGGACCCCAAATTCTTGAAATCCATTAGAGCTAGGTTAATTTTGATCACAAATTTGAAAAATTTGACCCAAATTTAGTAGGATTACATACTTGGTTTTTCAAAATTGGATAAAATAGACTGAAAGACGTTTTACTCTTAATAATAGACTTCCTTAATTTGAAGAACGACTCATAATAATAGTTCCATACAGTTCTTGACACTAACCTCACCTACTTCCATGCAAAAAGACGAATCATGCATAATTAGCTAGTTAAATTACACTCTTTAGATACTTAAATTGATTTCTCCTGTCAATCATTCAGACATCCAAACACTTAGTTCAATAAACTTAAGTTAATAAACGTACCATCAATTACTGGTCGCATCCGTGGTTTTTTTTTATGTTAATATGATGTATCCATGGTCAGACTGGGAGATATTATTCAACCTGCTAATGATCAATATTTCAATTTTCCCAATTATAATTAAATAATAAATAATTTTTGTGTTCTTCTGGATCTAAAGGGATCAAAGTTTTATGCATGTCGTTCATTGTTAAAATCTGAAAGTGGCGTATGTCTCTTTAACCTAAAAATCCGAAAAAATTTTTTTCCGATTTCCATGTTATTCCCTAATTTTTTTTTATAAAAACTTCAACAATTGATACTATTCACTTCTTCCAAATTTGTTCTTCTTTTGGCATTCTCCCCTCAAAAACGTAATCAGAAGGTAGAGAAAAAAACATGAGTAAATAATTAAGCAAATTTTTGTTATCACTTTAGGTGAATAATTCTCATTGCACGAGCACAAAAGTGAAGTTGATTTTTGAAAATCTTTAGAAGTACGTATAATATATGAACATTTAAAATTACTAATTAAACAAAGAGAAAGATAGGTTGGTGTCGTCATTGCCCGATATCACCATACATAAAAAATACATATAAAACTTTGTTTTGCTAAAAGGAGATGGGCAACAATCTTTGATTGCTTATAACTTCTTCATTTTTTAATCAATTTTAATCACACTTTCAAATTTTTTCATGGTATCAAGTTTAGTTACCCATTTTTTAAATAATAAAAATAATAATGAAGTTTAACGTCCGTTTCTCTGACACATACGCCTTAGAACAGAGGCCACCTACATCATTATTTGTTAATCTTTATTTATTTAACTACATACATATTTAAAATTACATTTTGATGTGGGTGGATTCGATTACTTCGTTCTTATCCAAGCGACGACAATTTAATCAATTCTGCACCCCCACGAATTATAATTGTTCACACTGCCGCTGCCTGGACTCGAATCTACCAACCTACTAGTCAGAAATCGAACGGTCAAAGACTAACGCCTTAGACCACTGAGCCGGTTTAGATTCCCATTTTTATGCATAACATGGCAAATTCGACATAAGGCAATTACCGTATGGGAGCAAGCCTCACTTAACAACCGCAGCACAAAAAAAATGCATATAACACAAACTTAAAGCTACCAAATTTATCTTTTCTATCACTTCTCCGAATACAGATAATCTCTTAACGTAGAATCATCCGTATCTAATTTTTTTATGATTTAAATGTAGGCCATTAGAAACTGTAAAAACAAGCAAAAAAAAAATCAGGAAGGAAATTGAATCATCCATAACCAAGTAAACATTTTAATAAAAGAACAAAAACTTAATAAATAAATACAAAAAAAAAACTACAACCATGAGTAGAAGTTATTTCAAGGAAGAATTATTCGCTATGCTACATAAATGCAATAAAAATAAATATGTGATACTTTTATCATATCCCCCCGTGCGTTCTTTGTGTATCAATGTTTGAATACGTTCTTTGTGGAATGCATTTGACGCAACGAACCATGAATATAATCCTATAAAATAGATTTTGCGGATTTAAATGTCAAAAATCAATATATTTTATAATATGGGAAAGTCATAAAGGTTGGTCATTTTTTGACCCTTCTTTGACCGTAGCTTTCGTTTCAGAATCTAGCTCTTCTCATTCATGTAACAAACTCAAATTTTTCGAATAAGTATCAAAACACAAAAGATAAAAGCCATCATAGATTTGTTTGTATCTCGTCCTTACAAAACAGAATTCAGCAAAAAGTTCTTATGGCAAAGATAGTATAGGACGTCACATACAATTTTTAATATAACTTCCAGTATTGGTATATCGTAATGGATGCGATTTTCGAAATTGAAATTTTCAACATATCTATACGTTTCATGATCAAGACAAGGTATTAACAAAAACTTGGAAGAAGAAGTATATATATATAAATATTATCGGAGATAATAAATGAGAACTCTAGGATTACTCTTTGCTAATTTGGTGCAGTGGTGGAAAAAGTATTTGTTTCGTAAATTTATAAGATTATAAATGAAAAAAAAATGCGCACTTATAAACAAGAACAAAATTCATTAGGTAAAGCTCTTTCTATCTTGATTGGCTCTTTATCGAAAATCGGGGAAACATATGCTTTTAATATTTTGAAAATAAATTGATTGGAATAAAAATTAGTTTAATTACACAATTGGTTCATTCTGGACGACAAGGGTTTTTGTCTCAAACTACAACCAAACACGTGATGTTGGATTGACAATACTTACCATGATGAATCCATTTTTAATTTTTTTACACTTCAATTGTTTCTAAATTTGTATATCATTAATTGTAAGGCGCATTACAAACAATTTCAATTTTTTTCTGACATAAAAAGAAATTATTATCAGTAGGAAAAGATAGACAAAAAGCCTAACTAGACAACTTTCTCTTATATTAAAAAAAATTATTATTTTATGTTTAATTATATTTATAAACAGATTATTAATAATTTTTTTTTTCCAAAAAATATATCCAATATGATTGATTAGTTCCGTATATGTATCTATTTAATTATAGTTCCGTAACCAAGTCATGATAAAAATAATTTCTAGATCCTTAACAGAATAATTTCAAAGAAATCAAATTTCTAGTTTAACTTTAGAAATTATTCTGAAATTATATTCGTCGGATAGAAAAAAGTTTACTATAAGTATTATATATCGTGAATGAGCTAATGAAACTAAATAGAACCTTCTAAGGACTTAGCTCTAAATCAGTTTCACACATGATCGATCAATTTTTTTTTATGATTAAATAACTTTATGTGTGCAATGTTGACTTTGATTTAGAAGGTAATAAAACGAGGTCATTTTATTATGAGATATGATGCGGGATGTGGTAAGGTAATTTTTTCTTTCGTCCCTATCTATATCCATCTATTTCTGTTCAATACTTACTCATGTAAGACAAATTGTTGTTTATGTTGCTTAGCTTTTAGAATTTTTCTGTAAAAAACACACAAGCAGATTTCAAATTAGTGAAAATTAATCTTCTAGAATCAGATCATAATCATAAAGTTTTCCTTTCCTTAACTCATTAATCGAACACTATGTCGATTTCGACTTGTCTAGTGAAAAAAGTAGATTCGACCAAAAGTTTTCAGCAAGTATGTTGAGTCCAAATATAAAAATTTGGTAGTGATAACATCTTAAGGTGGATATTTTCCCAACCAAAAACTGTGAAGTAGACATTTAATAATTGTATTGATACAATCTTGTAAGGTGATACAATCAATCGCCACGCGTGTCGACGCGATCAAGAGTATAATAAATTTAAGCCCACTTTGTCCATTTATGACCGAATCTTTTCCACTAATAAACGAAATTCTTCAAGAAGCGGTTGGGACACAAATACAGGTTAGTATATAATTGAGAGCCAATAAACTTAAAAAAAGAAAGTTGTTTTTTTAAATTATAATCAAAATCCTTTTAGGTATTTTCCAGCATGAATGGACTTGTCGACAGATTTGGCCTATTTTTTTCACAGGCTCAGAATAATGGTAGCTGTGAGATCCCGATGTTTCTGAATTTCTGGTCGTTTATATCATGAGATAATCAGCTGCAAAGTTGTCCTCCCAGCTATTTTTTAAGATATTAGAAATTCTTTCGCCAGAAATGAGAAAAAAAAGAATGTTTTTCGAAACTTTGGACTTTATTAGTAAGTCCTATTAATTTCTTAAATTTAATTTCTCGTTAAATTCTGTCTAAAACAAATTTTTCCATAGTTTTAGCATAGGAACTGAAAATACCATGCTGGAGATCATTAAATTGATTTTTAGCTTTCAAACACACAACTCATGAAGAATTTAATGAGATAGGGAATTACATTATTTAAATAATCATTTCAAACCCTGGTTAGAATAATTTTAAGTTTAAAGATTTAAAAATTCAAAGGAAATTTAGTTAGAAAATTGAATAACAGCCAAAAATATTTAAGGTTTTCAGGAGAAATCGCTACAACTCCTTTTTAAGTCAAATCTATTCAAACAAACATAGGAATTCTCTGAATTATTGAAGGAACAGAAATAATAGCAAAAATATATACAGCGAATAATTTCCCTTTAACCATTTTAATAACTGGGAAGTTTATGATTAAATGAGGTTATGAACTTTGTTTGTTACTGTGTGGGGTCATTTTAATTACATAGATAAATATTTAAAAAAAAAAATATTTATACAAATATTAATTATTATAATCCTTATAAAATTAGGCAATTAAATTTGTGTAGGCTTAAATAATGTTTATATAACACTAGAATGGCCAGTGAACTCGATAGTGTACATTTGTCTCTAATAAATTTCTATCCAACTACTAATTATAAGGAAGCATTCCATTCTATCATTCCGATGTTCCACAGAAAAATAAATATTTACTTTATATACAGGCTATTGCAAAATTAAGTTTCTTTTTCACAGGGGGGTGATTGAACTGAAAATTTTATTATGAAATTAATACTTCGTAAAATATATGCGAGGAAGCACTGATTGTAATTGAGCCCTTTTAAATCAAAAACAACTATGGTCCAAGAATGAGACTAAAATACTTTCGCCACTGGTTTCCCGAGCATTATAAAGGATGATCCAAATTGAGTTTTCTAACATAAATTTTTTTTTAACCAGACAAAATATACCTTGACCTTTGGATCTTTTGCACCAGTTTTTTAGTTTGAGGTACGTAGGTTTTCTATAACTTTTCGCAAGTTTCGTGAGGAGGGGTGGTTGGAAACTTCATAAAGAAATTAAAGTGAAACTTTTATGATTATTTTTGTCTGGAGTTTTTGTTTGAGTCATCATTCGAGTGTCAAATTTATGGAAATTGAATTTTACACTCCAAATAAAATCCATATGTCGTTTCTTTTGGAAGTTGGAATGCTGTGAATACTTTCGCTTGTTTCAACCGTCAAATATTACTTTCCATTTGACCATCAAAGGTTAATTTCCATTTTCCATTTGAGTTAGAGAACAGTTACGATATAAATCGTTTAACTGACGCTCAAAAACACTCCAGGCTAAAATTGTTCACTTGTTCTCCAGATATAACAATTCTGCTAGAACTGTGTACAGACTTTTACGGGAGATTATATCTAATTTAATCGTGAATATATCAATAAGTAAGTGAAAAGTTCACATCTGTGTGCAGAATTTCGAGGAAAATGTAAGCCTTAGAGATAGGGTAAGTTTTATGAATCGCCGTAGCGTGCGTTCAGCTTAGAATATCCCATTGAATTTTTTTGGTGGAGTTTGATGAAGAGACGTTTTGTAGCAACAAATTTGCGACGTTAGAGTACACAAAAACTAACATCCGCCAAGTTATAGCCAAAATAACTCCATGAAACTTTGCAAACAGTCTTAAAAATTTACCTCAAACGATACTGTTGCAGAAAATCCACAGACGGCCATTTGGCTTACATTAATTTCCTATACTGGGAAGTTAAGAAGTAAGATAATACAACATTTAGTATGTTTAAAAAAAAAACTTAAGTTAGAAAACTCAATTTGGTTCATCCTGTAATTATCTATTCGCTCAAAGTGTGTGGTCAGCAAATCAAAAGCATAATATATGGTCTTTTCACGTCAGAATTAGTGGCTATATAAAACACTTAAGAACATCACGATCGCAACAAAACGATTTATATTTCATTGAATCGTGTCATCAAGGACAATGTTTTTTTCATCAAATAATTATTATAAATTGCATGGATTAATGATTTCAATTGACTTAACAAACTGTTAAATTTTTTTATAAAACCATATGTAAAGAAAAAGACAGCATTAACAATAATTGATGATATGTGAAACAAGGAAAGAAATATGTATATATCTTTATAATATAATTTTATGATGTATTAGTGAACTAACAGAGATCTAGGTCGAGATTTGCCATTGAACTAGGTGACGTCACAACAGTCATTCAACTCAACCACAGCATGTTGAGTAGAGAGATATGTATTAGAATGATGACGTCATTATTATTATACATAATATATAATATAACGAGAAACCTCATACATCTCTTTAAGATATTTTATGAGTTTCTGGTAGAAAGTTAATGTTTTTACCACGAAAATGAAAAGTTGTATGATACAAATTAGATTTTGCTGTGCTTGAAATGGTTGGACAACAATTTTATATTGTATTTAGCCAATTGGAGGCCGGGGGTGTTGTATTAAATAGAGAAATGAGAGTCTGAGAGCCTGGGCTTGAAAAAGTTTTTTTTTAAATTTATATTACTAATATGTAAATATTTACCACAAGGAATCGAATTTCGAATCGAAGAATTTTAACGATTTTCCTTGTTTGCTTTTGGGTCTTTCGTAATTTTTGTTAAACAAATTTTGTACAACAATAAGAAACAGCTTGTTTAACGTCGACGTGGGCTCTAATTAAAACGCTATCTAGAATAACTGGAAAACCCAATATACAATATGAAGTATGAAGTATACGTTAAAAGTAACTCATTGACATACAATATGAAGTGTCGAAAAGGTTGAAGGGTGGAAATATTCAAAATAGAACACAAAAAAATTATTTTGAATTTTCTTTCTACAGTTGCAATTCTTTCGCTTCCAGCCATTTTTTTACGTATAGCCCAATCATCTTAAAGTTTCATCTCGGAATCAAACGGAATAAGTTGAATTCTTGTACAAACCTTTATATTATTGGTAGTACAAATGTTGTGTGAAAAGTCACATATGGTCACTCACCAGGCTTCCTTAGAAATTCAAAGTCAAAGTTTGTAATGATCAGTTTTTTGATAATATCTCGTTTCCTTTCCCATTGAAAAAGCCATTCAAGCCATGATAGGACACTCGATCTTTCGCAAGTACTCCCAAAATATTCATTTGTTCTTCTGCTCTATATCAAGAATGGTTCAACGTATAAAAAAAGGCATCAAACAAAATTTGTAAATAATTTTATCCTGTACAACTTTACAAAAGTACTTTATCCTGTACAAAAGGAAGGAATCGAGATATTCTCGAAAAACTGTTTTTTGCCACCTTTGACCTTGAATATCAATGGACACGTAACGAATGTGATTTTGAGACAGCATTTGTACCTTCAAAATAAAGATTTGTACAAATATTCAGCTTTTTTGTTTAATTTCGTTTTTATGGCAAGCAACACAAATTGTTGAAACTCAAAAAATGAAATGATCGATCTCCATGCATGGAATCTACATGTTTTCTGTTACCAAACCACGATTATCAATGCTCTAAAAGACCAAACAAGTAATCATGGGAATTTCGCATTATTGTGAACTCCCGATCCACAACGATTTTACGTAACCAGAAAGTTAATGACTTTGCCTCTAAGAGTTATACCCGGCATGGCTTATGTTGCAAGCAATGCTGGATGGGATGGATTTAATGGTGATATTGCTATATCGAGTTTATTATACTATATTTTATATTTATACGAGAGTTCGTTGCGGCTTATTAAAATGTGCCCAACCTTTTCTATAGCAAGCGCTCAGCAACAGCTCTTGTGGTATTTTGCTTTGTATGTATAATAATGATTTTAATGTGATCATTACATATACACAGCGAAATTTTATTGTGATTAATTTAAATATCAAAGCGATATTTAACTTTAGGTTTGATGTTCTTTATTCAAATTTTTGGCACAGACATAAAAGTGTTGTTTTTTTTTAATTAAAAAACTTCCTGCTATGGTATTTCATAATTTTAAATTTTTGTGCTCCATACGCTTTCTAGAATAATGTACTTATTGAAAAAAGATGGCTATTTTCATTTATCGCTTCACGCATATGAAAATAGTATAGCTTACGTAATACTAGAACGCCACTCCCCCCAATTAAAATAAATGGAGCTCAGATTTACCAGAAGAAAGTATTTGTTGATCGTTTATTTCCAAGTAAAAGTCGCATTAAATTCTCGGAGTAGTGGTCCAGATCGGATCCCTATATTAATTCATAAAAGAAAAATCACTTATGCATTTACAATTTTCCAAATTTTCGCGCATTTACTCAAGAATGACTATAGATAAGCAATGACTTAGATTCTCTAGTTCAATCATTGAAACTTTTCAATCTAAATTATTCGAAAAAATTTTTAATAATAAATTTCTAAGATATTTCATAATTTAAGCCGCCTTCTGCCCTTCACCGATCTTCTAATAAATTACAAAAATTCTATGGTGGTAACCACAACTGGTGAGAATATGTCAAAATATAGGTGGAGTTTATCAATATTTATTTGTGGGAAGTAACAGAAAGGTCTTAAGGTCACAATTCTAGTATGTAATTATCTACCCACAATTTTAATTAGAAATCAAGGACATATTTATTTTTTATCTACTACATAATTTTAATTTAATTTCCTTTATGAAAATTCAAGTGGAAATTTTCGAATAATAATGTTATTTTAAAAGCTTTAGCTAAGGAAACATTAAAATTTCGATGAATTAAAAAAATGAAAAGCTCAAAAAATTGTCTACAAAAAACTATAAACGATTTAAATTTCGATTTTTGCTCCAATTTCCTAGATCAATTTTTTGTATTATATAAATACGTGTTTCGACCACCAAGTAGTCAGCAACAGTATGAATTAGCTAATCGTAATTACTCATATTGTGTATGTTACTCGTTGCTCATGAGAACAAAAAATTCTATCAAAATCGGTTCTCCTTAACCTTAGTCCTTAATACATATAACACAAAAACCATTTTTAATTTTCAGGAAGTTGTTGTAGAAACAAAAAAACACAACTTTTTAAGTAAAATAAAAAGAAAACATAGATTTAAACAAAATTATTTTACCCAAATGTCCCCTAAAGTTTTTGATTTGCCTAAACAAAGAATGACAAATTGAGGAAAAAGGAAAAAATAAGTTTTAATTTCTTGTCTGGCGTAGTTTAAGTACCAGTAAATAAGTAGGTATCCAAAAATAATTGCGGTATTCACCCCAAAATTGTCCAGACATAACAAATTAAGAATTTCCTTTTGTTTTCATGGTAATTATAAATGAACAAATGCGACTCTCTGTAAATATTCAAAAAATTTCGGCCGCTTAAAGCTATTGAGTTGAATGAACGACCTCGTTATTAATTTCTTTTAAGAAATGTGATTTCGATTTCATATTAGTATAATTCTTTCAGCATTATGGTGTCATGATTAAAAGGCTCAGCCAGTAGTTTAAATATTTTGGGGATCTGATTACTGTACTGTGTATTTCACATTATTTAGCATCTCATTTACTTGCTTTGAAATAGTTACAGACCTTAGCAAAGTTCAATATTTTTCCGATTTGTGATTGTACAGCTTTTTCCTGACCGATCAAAAAAATCTTATCGAAAAGTCTAAAAGTGTCAACTCTTCAGAAACGCACACTGACAAAACACCTAATTCATACCTTCTTCATCCTCATAACACTTCTAAAACCTGTTGCAAAACCGTATTTTCTATTATCTGTAGATCAGTTCGAATAAAGACTTGGTTGTTGATGAAGTTCAAAGAAAATACCTTCTTACTTTTGAACTAGTTAATCTGAATGAATCTTCTTCAGAAGCCCGAGTTTTATTCGGACTTCTGAAAGGCTTAGATTTCTGGGTTTAGATTTCTGATTCAAAACATTTATTCGAAAATACTGGTTAGATTGGAACCTACATGAAAATTATAAAATTGTCCCATTTCCAGCAATTTAACCAAAGTGGTAATTATATGAAAATTAGAATAGAAAATTATAGCGAACAAATTTTGAGCACAAAATTTAAAATCATTCAGAAGTCCAACCTTCCCAACCGGAAGTGAAAAGCATAAACCTTGAAGAATCGATAGCTTCCTGAAAGAAGCTTTTCAGATACGGTATTCTAAAAACATCTCTATGACCTTGTGCAAAAAATAACTATCCATTTAAGCAGAAAAAAAATTCACGACAAATAATAATCATTAAAAAATAAAAATACTAAAACTTGTTTTTTAATAGCAAAAAATAGATAACATATATTAAATTTCAAAAACAAAAACAAAAAAAACTGATCTTTTCTGATCTAAACACCAGTATATACACACTCTAAACACCAAGAGACCAACCAAAAAAATTTTATTAGGCACCAGCAGATTTTTATTTAAAAAAAAAATTGCATGTTCATTTCAGTGTTTGTAAGTAAAATCAAAACATAATAAAAAATTTTTCTATTTAAGTTCAAGGACTGCAAGAATTAAAAATCTCAAATTAAAAAATATAAACAAGTAAAAAGTATGTATAGGGTGTCCTAATTAAATCGAGATTGAGCTGTAACTCAAAAATAATGTTGTACAAATAAAAATTTTAAATAGAAATTTAAGAACAACAAGTGAAATTTACAAAATTTAAAGAACCCCTGACCAATTCTTCGGGAATTGAACCTTAAACTCGCACTTGAAACATATCCAGGAACAATCTCCATAAAAATATCTTTTTCCTTTGAGCCTTCTCCAAACTGAACCGATTTTGAAGACCATCGCCTATTTTTAGTTGTTCTAAGTATGAAACCCTAAACTCACACTTGAAACATATCTATGTACACTCTGCATTAAATTACCTATCAAACGAAACAAAAAAATAGTCGATTCATCCGTTAAGGCGCAATGATGCAACAGACAGACAGACAAACACACAAATGTAGTGGTCAAACAAATAACACTCCTTTTTTGGTTCGGAGGTTAAAAAAAGTTACTCAGTCGGTATGAGATGTTTTTAATGTCAGCCCTTGCTAATTATTGATGAAAGAAATAGAGGAATACCTCTAAATAGAAAAATAGTTCTTCATGATAAAGCAAACAACTTTTGTTCGAAATATTTTTTCGAAAACTGAATACATTCGGCAAAAATCGAAAACGAAATTCTTTAAAATCAATTAATAGTTAAAAAATACATATAACTGATGTTGCTAGCATGTTTTAATGAAATTTGTAGTAAACTTGTTTTATATTGAAAGGGGTTGCCAAATTTTTAGTAACGTATTAGAATTTTTGAGATAGTTAAAACATGAATATTTTTACTGAATGTATTTGATTTAAGAAATAGGATTTCGAGCAATAGCAACAGACTTGGTAGTCAAAAACAAGTTTCCAATTTAAAGTCAGTATGCTCCCTCTCAGTAATGATCAATTATTGGTTTTTGAAAACCTCGCAAATCTAAGTTAACCTCGTAGTGCTGACTCTTTAGCTCTACAATTTTTTCTTAAAATTTTTTTAACGAGTTTTTTATCGTGCGTTACATATTTGAGGGCTCAGGGCTAAACTAAAACAAAAATTTTTATCTTCATGAACCTTACTTTAACAAAAAAAACTAAGTGGGGTTTCTTACTGGGTACGAACCGGGGTACTCTGTGTCCGGTGTCAAGTGCGCTAGCCACTGAGTTATTGTTATTGTTGTATCTATTACTAATTTGCTTCAAAGATGTTAATAGCTTTTTGAATCGATTTTCATTTAATTACTGTCAAAAATAATAAATTTATTTCGCTGTGTTCTGTTAATATTTAATACAATAAGTCCATCGAAGGGTACTTCGTTCCTACTCCTACGACACCTAGTTCAGTTTTAAGTTAATAAGGCCACCCTGTATATAAATATACATGTTTTATTATTAATGGTGTCTTGTCTTCCTTTAGTGTTTGTTTTAAAATACATTGCTTTGCTTATGCTGCTTTGCTTTAAAGAATTATTATGTTTTATTTATAGAAATATTTTTCACTACTGATCTTAATTTAAACAATTTTTTTTTTAATATTAATAATAAAATATTTATTTCAAGGATTTTATAATACACAGTGGTATTTTTTTTTTTTTTTTTTGCATTATTTGCTTTGCAGCTTTTTATATTAAATAATTGACTGTTAATCTATTAATTTATTAATATAATTATTTATAATAAATATTGGAAAAATTATTTTTTATTTAATATAAAGAGTGGGATCTAAACATAATATAAATGTCTGCACTGATAAATGTCAAAAACGTGGGCAAAATTGTGACCCCTAAAGACTTAATTCAGCCCGTGTAATTTTAGTAATACAAATTTTGGTGTATTATAAGTTGTATTAACAAACTTAAAATTAATTTTCGATTATATAATATAAACATCTTCACCTCTCACTTCTTGCATACAAGATAAACTTTTTTGGTGGCATGTTGAGGTTGATGCGTAGAATCCAGAAAACATCAGTTTACATCTCTAGCGTAAGCCCCAACATAAATATATTGGTTCTTTTCTGCCCCGAAAAATATCTCCATTTGATTACAAAAATCTCCAAAACTATTTGAGATAGAAAAAAAAAACCTATATTACAGACTTAAAAATGTAAAAATCTTCCGCTCTTAAATAAGATCTTTATTAGAATTTTCGTAATTTCCATAGGATCCGAGGAAATCACATCTAATGACCTGTACGTTTTGCATATACAGTATTTAGACGGCCAGCTTCAGCTTCTTAAAATATGGTGTGTCATCGATAAAAAAATACTCATTTCTGAAAAAAGATATTTTTGAAGATCATATTAGAAGAATACATAGATTATAGCCATTGGTAGGAAAATCGACAAATTCTTTCAACTTTTAAGAATCACTCAGTTTAATCTGTTTGTCCTAAATTGATCGTGCATTTGTGAGGTAAGATAATATTCATGATAAGAAAATTTTTTTTTGTTTTTCATAATTGTTTCAGATATTTAATTCTTTAAATGATTTTACATTCATCAAGAGTCAATACTATTTATAAAATCCCGCATGCAACACGATTTAGTTAAATTGTTTCATAATCCCGTTTTTTTACTTTGCCACTCAAAAGATACGCTGAATATAATTACGTAGGCAGTCGAGACTGCTTGGCAGACTCCCGTAATTAAATTTCTTTAGAAAAAAGTGAGAATAATCATGTAGTCATCATATCCATATTGAAAATAAATAAGGCTAAATTTCAAGAATCTAAAGTGCCAAATCTGGTCATTGCCGGATATAGGTAATCAAGATCTTCCGTGTTGCCCAAAACCATTTGATTTGCACCAAATGCGCGGTAAATCGGTTTCGCCCGTAATATTTTCGAAGGAATTCAACATGGTCATTTCATATTTTATAGTATCAAAGTTATTCAACAGCTTCAATAACCTTAAAAATGCCTAACAGAAAGCACCTTTTACAAGAGCCTTCAATTAAAGAACTTAAAATATAACCCATCGAATTTTCCCTAAAAGACCCTCTCAAACAAAACCATTCCACAATAAATAAATAAATAAATTGAATTAAAAAATAAATAAAAAATAATGCAAAATAATCAATCATATTTAATTAATAAAAAATAAATAAATTGTTTTAATATAATCTTCAAGAATCATTTATAATGAAAATTTATAGTTTTACGAGTTATAGTTGAGTGTAGTTGTAGCTACAGCAAGCTATAAATGTTATGAACACACAAATCAATAATAATTAATTATTGATATCAAATAAATAATAATAGGATAATGTGTAGTACCACGGGGGTAATTTACCTTGAATCACTCTATAGTCTTTCGACCGATTACGACTGGACATTTTTTGTACATTCTTGATGCGAAATTCAGTCTATTATCAATAATATAATATCTTTTTCCTATATAAAATGTGTCCAAGCGATAAAAAACTGAAAGTGTCTGGCTTCATATAGTTCAGATTTAAGTCCATGAAGAAATACATTATTTTCCAGATTATAAACTGCCTGAAGTTTATCCAGATTATAAACTGCCTGTGTGCCCAATTAAACAATGAAACGATGAAGAGGTGAATTTCAAACACATATATAGTCGAGTACCTTGAATCAAACAGCATACTGTACCACTGATATATAATAATAAGGCTTTAAATTTTTTAAGTAGTTTCTTCGTTGTTTGTTGTGCTATACATATGCTAGCGTAGTACAAGTGTGAAAAGTGAAATTTCATCCACCTTGAATCCATAAAAATGCCTGATGAACCTGAATGAATTCATAAAAATGGCAGCTTACTGAACACTCGAAGAAGAACATGTCTGTAAGATAAATTGGAAGCTTTTTCTCACTCTCATAATATTTCATATGCCATTGTATCTAAGAGTTAACAATAAAGATAACTACAACTTGAATGTGATCATAGATACATTAGTCTGTGATTCATGGTAAATTGCGATCACGTACCATGGTTCACATATCTATATCATGAATTACAAGTTTTAATATATTGCTCTCAATCGAGAAAAATTAATAAAGCACTGTAAAAGCAACATTAATTAGAATGGAGATATTTAAACGAGACTGTAGACACAGCATTAAATACGTGTTATTGTGATGGTAATCATGAAAATGAATCATACTAGATATATATACAAACAAACAATAAAATTATTGAGTGATTGATAGAGAGCGTTGTGGAAAACTAAGCGGGCTAAAAGTGCTCCAATAACTGACTATCGAAATTCTACTGTAAATAAATTTTCTGTACGAATACTATGCTTTAATCAATGTAAACTATGATCCCTGATACTACACTCTCCCCTACTTACTTACCATTCACTTACTTATAGTTACTTACTCATTGCAATGCTATTTAATTCGTTTCATTAATTAAGTAATCGATGTTATTAGTTATTATATTGAATTAAAAATATCAATATTTTATTGGAATTGAATAACCTCAAAAAATTGTAGTTAATAATCCAAGAAAATGTAAATATTTAACATGGGAAAATAATTTTTGTAGTTATTTTAGTGGTTTGAATTTTGATTTTATTGCAATTAGTCAACTTTATCAGATTGTGTCCAGTTTCAAGTGAAATCTTCGACTAATATCGACTCGGGATGTATCTCGATTTTTGTTTTGTTGCTTTTTATTTAAGTTTTATTTAAAACGATTTATTTGAGATATCATCTTAGAGGTCTTTGTTTATGAAAGAATATTATCAAAGGTGGAAGCGCAGATAAATATGTTGAACATATTTACTTGATTCAAATCTGAATATTCCTGACGCTTCCACCATAATTTAGTTAGTTCTGATTATGAAAGGTAATATAATCGGAATGAATTGGACATATATTTAATGAAAATATTAAGTCATTTAGTGTAAATCTCTCAATTTTAAGGGACTTCAGAAAATCATTTATATCCAAGAACAACGCCTGAAAAACTCGACTTTCGTTCTTACACCAGTAATTTATGGTGTAACCCTTAAATTATGATATAGTACCATGAAACACACTAAGGTAGAGGTTATATGAGTATTTAACACCAGATTATTTCAAAAGATTTGTATGCATTCCTCAAGGCATTCTTAAAATTGTTGATTATTTTTACATTCTCATAGGGTTTAATATTTTATTAGTTGTCTAAGATCCATGCAGGCATGAAGCTAACACGTAGTTTGCATTTCAAGTTCTATGTGTAAAAATTCCTAATTATAATCTCAAAATGGTCCATTTTGGGTCCTTGAGTAATGTTTCAAAAAGAAAAACTACTACTAAATCCATATCAATTATGTGTAATTATTTACCTTAATAGGAGGATTCAAATAAATTTGTGGTACATAATCTCAGGTAGTCGTTCGATGCTTCAAATCGACAAAACGCAAAATTGTTAATCAATTATGAAAATATGACCATTTTCAGTTGTTTACATGTATTTGGTGTAGAAAATGCTAAATAAATATAATTGAATAATAATTAATTAAACTTGATGCATAAAAAATTTTGAAAATAAGAAACTAAATTTATTAAATAATATTTATGTAAGCCGTATATCCCACGTATATAATCCATAGACTTATATGCTAACCCAAAAAATTATATTTAAACAATAGGGAGTCATTATCATGGAAACTCCTGCAATAAACCGTATATAAACCATAGACTTATATGGAAACTTATTACCATGGAAACTCCTGCAATAAACCTCACATGATCGATACGAATACATGCTTTTCAATACAGTGCATATCTCACCACTAAAATATTTTATCTTCGATAAAATATTTTTGAGTACTGCTAACTTCATGGCCATATCTCCATATATAGGGATACTGTCAGTTGTTATACGATGAAAAATTATCGGTAAATAATATCTTCTTTTATGAATAACATAATCATTATATTTTTACTATAAATATTGGAAATATTTCAATAAGAATTTTCCTATTATTTAATGCTCTTTAATCTTTCTGTTTTCTACGAAATCATTTTATTTCTAAAGAAATATATACACATTCTTTGTATTTTCTAAAAATTTACCACTAGAGCTTTTAATAAAAAAAAAAAAAGCTGTTTATGGTCGAAGAGCTGATCGCAATTAAATTCAATTTTTATTTAATTAAATTATTTTTGCATATGAATTAGAATAATACAGGGTCTAATAAAGAGCCATTCATTAATTACGTAAGCATGATTTTGACGATTTTTGCATCGTATAGTACAAAAGACTATAAGGAAGGACTATTGCCATATTTATACCTTAAAAATCACATAATTGCAAATTTTGATTGGAAAAATAAAACAAAAGAAAATACAAGAAATACAAGATAATCAATCTATCACATAATTGATTAAAAAATATTAAACATTTCAATTATATTAAATAAAAAATTAAACAATGGATCGATTGATTAACATGAATAATAATAATAATAATAATTTATTAAAAATATAAAAATATGAATTGAATTACTCAAATAATTATTAATATTATTGTAAAAAAAATTATATATTGTTATGTAGGTAAACTACCTACAACTTGAGTATTGAATTATTAATTATTGTCAATTTATAGTGAAAAAATTAATTGAATATTGATATTAAATTACTTAAACATAAATATATTACAAAAAAATTAATTAACCGAATTAATTACTATACCTACAGCGATTCTGGAATTATTGAAGTAAGATTTTCATTTTTAATTCAGCGTAATAAAAAGAAATATGGAACTGAAAATGGTGAAAATACTACCAAATATTTTTTTTTTTGATAACTATTAAATTATGATTTTAGCACCATAATGGCACCAATATCGTTTCATAAAACAGTTGCTTTATTAAGACAAAATTTTGTATTTCCATACAAGTAAATCATTTCTATCAAATTTATTTAAATTTTAATCATACAGCTGTTTTTTGTCAAAACATAATTTTAACATTATAAAGCACAAAATTAAAAAAAATATAATTAATTTATACCAATTTGTATTACCTGTATAGGTTTTTTAATGGGTCCCGACTGTTAAAGTGGCTTAAACAACAGAACTTGTTTTTTCTTTTCAATTTTTATTTATAACAGTCAGGTTTCTTGATTTTATAAAAAATTTTTTTAAATTATGTCTTGTAAAATTCTTAATGAATATTTTACAGACTCTTTATCTTTTCCAATATCCATAATATGAGTAGTATCTTATTTTTACAATAATAAGTAAGTGAACTAAAGATAAAGTACTTACCAATGTTTATATTCGTTGTGTGCGTAGTCATGGTAGGGATAATAAAATCGATGCCAGCGCTTTAAGTGAAAAATTTTGGAGATAAAGGAGGCTGTTATGACTAATTTGCAATTCTTTACATGTTAATGTTATAGAAACTGTCAAATTAAAATGATTGAAAAACACGAATTAATTAAACTTAATGCATTAAAAATTGTGAAAAAAAGAAATCAAATTGTACAAATATTATTTTTCAAATGTAAATTATCATAATTATTTATTTAAATTTGTGAAACAAGAATATTAAATTTTAAATGTAAGTTTTCAATGCAATCCATACAATTATATATGCATCCATACAATTCTATAATTAAAGTAGTGTATCGTTGTTATGGAAACGAAACTCACGCACGGAGCGAATACCTAACTATATTACATTATATACTAAGATAATATAAAGTTTTTATGTCATTAAGTGTGATGCTAACACTACTACTGTCTGTTATTTAAATAGTTTTTTAATTAAAAATTAATTTTACTAAAAATTGACAATTAATTCTTTAATTATTACCCAACAAAAAAACTAACTTTTTATACTTAAGGTAGTACTATCGGTAATAGACTATGCATTCAGAATTTAATGAAACTTGGCATAGTTGTAGATTATTATATCAAAATTAACCAGTTAAATTTTTCGGGGCCTTCAAAGAACTGAAAAAAGACATTTTAAAGATATTTTAACATTGATCCTTATGGGAAATCACAGGTTTTATTTTATTTCACAAAACTGGACGTTCAGATTTTCAGTTCTCTGAAGGCTCCTAGAAATTTAACTGGTTAATTATGATATAATAATGGACAACTATGCCAAGTTTCATTAAATTCTGAATGCAAAGTCTATTAACGATAGTACTACCTTAAAGCTTTTCACAAAGTAATAACTAAATCAAATCTGATATACGATCTAAAAAGAGATACATTTCGATTAACTTATGTTTATAAAGATTTTTTTATTTTCTGACACTGCAGCTTAAAAGAAATATTCTCGAAAAATTTGAAGTCATCAGGAGCAAAACTTTCCGAGTTACATATATTTCATGTATTTCTACATGTACTTCTTTTTACATTTTGTAAGTTTCAAACTTTAATTCCGTTTTTCTGAAAATCGGTAATCATAATTATTCGAAAACTTTCGGACCGATTTCGCCTAAACTTTGCACACTTTATTCAAAATCAAGATTTTTTAATAAGCACCTTCACCAAAATTTCAAATATCAATATTTTGTTAATTTCTTTGTGCAAATTTAAGAAAAACTTATGCGCTAAAGAAATAATTTTGGCTTTTTAATTTCAGATGAAGCAATCTTAACTTATCCTCACCACCGTATATTTTTTTTTTTTTTTTTTTGGAGGTGACTCGGTTCTCACTACTTTTGGCAGTATTTTCAATATTTTTTATGAAAATGTAACAGAATATTGTAAGAATAATGCTTAATTATGTACAAGTTTAAAATATTAATAAATACTCGATACCATTCAAATCAGCTAATTTAAAGAATGGATGTAAAGAGCACTCCACGCTTGAATTTTACATTACAATTAAAATTATCATTAACTTTTTAGTGCAATAAAGCGTGTTTTTTTATATTTTTTTAAGCTTTCGAAGCTTTTTCAAGCGTGTTTTTAATTTATTTTCTGATATATTTTCCCACTAAGTAATAAAAGATGGTGTGATACAAAGTGAAATAATAACCCTTAATTTGACCTCGAACTTGACTTATAAGGTAAATTTCAAGTGCAACTTGAATTGTTAAAATTTTTTTACCAGTTTTTGAAAATTTTACTTTTACATAGAACTTAATGATATTTAAAGGTCATTTCAAGGTCCACAAAAAATAGTGTTCCTATTTGAAAAATTCAAATTGACCTTCAAATTACCTTAAAAGTAAAGTTAGATAACCTTTAATTTGAACATAAAAGGTCTAACTCGACAACTTATTTTGAGACTTTTTTTACTAAGAGCATTCCTGGGGAGTTATTAAGAGGGATAGATTAAAATGGCCTGTCGTGTATGTATGCAATTTTTACCTCTAAGCCTAATCTTAGATAAAAGTACTGAAAAGCATTTTCCATCAAGTTATTCCAAAGTTCTTCCTCGTACGTATGATTTAGCAGTAGAAAGAAGCATACAACATCGATTGCTTCTCGCTCGGTCATATGTTTTTAAAAAGATCGCATATTCTACGTAATAAGATACATAAATACATACATATAGCAAGCATATAGCCATGGCAGCAAAGAACTCACACACACATACACATACAATAAATAAGTGTAGAATATAATATATAAACGCGAACGTCGTGGGTCGGCGACCGCTGTTGTGATCCAAGCAAGCCCTGACCTACTAACTTCGCGAGGCCATTGCCCCGCCATTCTAGTTTCCCACCAAAGCAATAATAATCCGCATAAAATATATATATATATATATATATATATATATTTCTTTATTTATTTATTTTTGTTAAAGCAAGCAAAGCCATATACCCATATTATGCATAAGATATGTTTTTTTTAATGTGTGTAAGATTTGTACGGTGGGCTTGTAAATGATTGGTGTTTTGATTCTACATCTTGGATCTAAAGTGTAATTCAATTTGAGTTTCTCCATTAAATATGCAGAATGATGTCAGCCAAATAGTCCCTTCGTGACCTTCTACAGAAGCTGATTTGTTCGAATTAATTCCCGATTATTTATATGAGATTGTAAATAATGAATATAACAAAAGAGGGGTAACGCAAGTGGGTCTCTAGCACCCAGACCAAGAGTCCTCTTTGCCCTCCTAAGAACAACCTGCCACCAGGACCTAGGAGTCGCTATTAAAATCAGATGATGCTAAAGGATTCTGTCGAGGCCAGGCGCCACACATAAATCCCACAGCTTCTTGGTTTGGATCTCTCCCAGGGTAGATGGATCCAAGGTTTCGGACCCAAACATTCTGAATCTCCCGCTACTCTCTTACTTACAGAAACAAGATTCTCTTCCAGTTTTTTCAAAATATTGCACAATCTTGTAAATTGTCTGTTTAGTAGAACGATTAAATTAGCCATAATCTTACCGTAAAAGCTTATACACAGTTCCCATATAATTTTGATTTCCGAACAATTTTTGAACAGAGAAGTTAACGATTAATATCGTTGATGGATTGTTTCAAACTAACATTCAAAGAAGCGAACGTCTTGACAGCTTTCAAATTTACAGAGTTGCGAACATATGAAACTAGAATAAGGTACTTTCGATAGTGAAAAATAAATTATGAAATTTGATAAAAAATAAATTTTTATGTTGAAATATGCTCAAATATTCTGATTTTGAGCATAAAAGTTCACTATTGATTTATTATTTTAAAATTAAAATCGGAATTTTTAATCTGTATATCACGATGCCTAAAACACGAGTCGCCATGATGTGACATCATAAAAGAGCAAAAATAATATGCTTTAACTTCTAATTTGTTGATGGCTTCCAAAGTAATTGTAGGTTATGTTACCATCAACTTTATTTATTCATATTAGAATCACATACACGATTGCTGTTTTTACAAATATTAATACGTCTACAAACTGGCCGATAGCGTTTTTCCGATAGTACAAAAGGTTTAAAATTAATTTGAACTACTTTTTGAAACATAGTAGATTATCCTATTAAAAATATTTATTGAAATTTTATATTATTAAAAATAAAAACAAAAGAATGTCACGTGTCAAAATACATTTTTAAATTAACTCTTAAATGTAGTCTTTAGCTATTTTTTAATATTTATTTCCGATACAATGTTACAATTAACACAACAAGTTGTAATAGCATTTTAAAAACCAACCAGATACGTATAATTAAAGCTACCACCAATAATTTTCAAACAACCTGTATAAAAATTCTTT
Source organism: Chrysoperla carnea (assembly GCF_905475395.1). NCBI lineage: Eukaryota > Metazoa > Arthropoda > Insecta > Neuroptera > Chrysopidae > Chrysoperla > Chrysoperla carnea. The sequence continues at coordinate 121,120,034 of NC_058337.1, read as the reverse complement.
AAAAAAAAAAATTATTGTAGGTATGAAATAAATTATTATCTGTTTTTACTACCGTCTTCACTTAAAGTAAAAATGACATTTTTCAGTTAATGTATACATACAAATTTCTGATACAGCGAAAGTTGTACACATTCAGTAAAAGTTTAATAAACATTAAAAATCATTGATAAAATTGAAAATCATTTATATTACATTTACTATTAGCGAATGTTATACTTTTACCAGTTCGATTTACTTTCACTGTAGTATGATCGTTGTTTTGTCGATTGGTAGGTAATTTATTTAGTATATACCACAAAAGTATATAAGATATAAGTTTATATATAGATAGTATGTATATAATATAGGTATATTTATAAGTTATGGTTAGTGTATATATCTACCTACCAATGTGTATAAGTTTTTATCAATATATTCTTATCTTCCGTCTTTACACATATTTGTATTTATAATATTTCTACTTTAAACTATTTCTTGTTTAATTTTTACATATAAAATATTAAATGTACAGTTGTGTACTGTACAAAGTTATCCAAGTTGATTAATTTACCTTATTTCATTATATAAAGATTGTGAATTGAATCACAATGTAATAAATTTCAGTGACAATTGATTTGTTACAATTAACTAAAATATATCCAAAATATCAAAGAAAAAACAAAGCCTCTTTGAAAATAGTTGTAATATCTATAGTTTATGGTCGTGATTACCCCTTAGTGATTCAATTGAAAAAGGCACCCGTAAAATATCTAAGCAAAAAGTTGAAAAACTTATTAGAAAAATCGTAATTATTTATTAATTTTAATAATGCGTTATGTTTTCGTAAAAAAAAAAACTGAAATTATTATGTTTTACCATAAAAATAGTGACAACCATAACATTTTTTGAAAAAATTTCTTGATATAAACCCCAAAACTCAATTGTTCGTAGTTACCCGTCGTTCGTGCTTAGCAAACTCTTCCCTACCATGACTTATTTCAATCGAGTGTTTTAAGTTTTGAAGAAAAACATAAAATAAATAAAAACAACCAATTGACTGAGTTAATTTTTGAAATACTATGTACAGATAGTGTTGATTACGCCATCATTTGTTTTTTCTCGTCAAGTAAGTAAACAGATAACCTGGCATAAATTCATGTCAATCATATAACTGATATTCCCCTATAATACATACTATATAATTATCGCCTAATTTGCGCTCTCCCTATAATACTTATTTAAAGGGATTTTGTTTACATTTAAGCTTTTGTTTTATCTCTACCTGTTTACAAGATGAATCCTACGGATCCAAGACTCAATTGACCTATGTTTCTCATTTACGAACTAGACATACGTACACAGACAGACGAATAGATAAGTTGTTCGTAGTATCAATATTATTAGGCGTTACGAACTTGGGACTAAACTTAGTATACCTTGATTGATATATTTCCTATATATATGGTATAATAAACACTTATTAAAGACTCTATTAATACCATCTACAGTGCAACCTCGATATAACAAATCTGAAGGGAACCAGTAAATATTCGTTATATCAAGTAATTCATTAAACTGAGGTTTGTAATATTGAGGTTAAGTTGGTCTAAAATTCGTTATAAAAAGGAAAAAAGTGTCGGAACCTCTCGCGACATGAATTACATACTATGGAGCATACTAACTGTCATATATTGGTGGGACTTTATACGTTATATAAAGGTTTTGAATTGACGAATTTCGTCATTTAGAGGTATTTATATTTTTTATTATAGTTGAAAATTCGTTATAAAGAGACTGTTCGCAAAAAATATTCGAAATGTAGAGGTATATTTTATATTGACTCTTATGGACAATTCAAGGGGATTGCGAAAAATTTGTTAAATCGAGGAATTCGTTATATTGAGGTTCGTTATATTAAGGTTGCACTGTATAAATCTGAGATGGTTTACAAAAACCAGTAAAATAGCCTAAGAGATAGCTTCATGACAACAAAAAAATTTGTCTGTATTGTACCCTAAAATTTGATATCCCATTAAAATACAGTGCAACCTTAATATAACGAACCTCAATATAACGAATTCCTCGATTTAACAAATTTTTCGCAATCCCCTTGAATTGTCCATAAGAGTCAATTTAAAATATACCTCAACATTTCGAATATTTTTTGCGAACAGCCTCTTTATAACCAATTTTCAACTATAATAAAAAATTTAAATACCTCTAAATAACGAAATTCGTCAATTCAAAACGTTTATATAACGTATAAAGTCTCACCAATATATGACAGTTAGTATGTTCCATAGTATGTAATTCATGTCGCGGCAGGTTCCGACACGTTTTTTTACCAAAAAATTTTTTGAAGTTAACATTTAATTACCGACATAATGTATGTAACCTCCTGAATACCTACTTATATGGATTTTACTGCATTTAATTTTGTAAACTAAGGGAAAAATTTTGTAGCCTACCTAATTGTTTTTAAATAGAAAATACATACAGCAATTTGATAAAATTGTGTTATCATTTATCAGAAAAAGTTGTTCCCTATAACAAGATGAGTACGTAATGTTGAGGTAAATAAAATTATTTCTTTATCTCTTTATAACGAATTTTAGACCAACTTAACCTCAATATAACAAGCCTCAGTTTAACGAATTACTTGATATAACGAATATTTACTGGTTCCCTTCAGATTTGTTATATCGAGGTTGCACTGTAATTAGTTCACCGACAGTAAGTAATTGGAACTGTTTAAATGTCTCTATACGTGTGAATTATACTACAATACGTATAAACGTAACAATAATAATAACAAATGGACATATAGAATATAATATAAAATATAATACACTATATAATATAGTTAACGTAAATATTAGTAACAAATAACAAATGATTGGTCAATAATATTTATATATTTTCAATATATTTTTCTAAGTTCTAACGACAATGAATTTTTTTGTCTATTATTCGAATTCAATAAAATGTTTATTCTTTAACTTTTGTATTCTATGTCATATTATAAATAATATTAGAATGTAGCTATTTTTATTCTTTTAGCACCTTTTTTTACTAAACTTCCCCAAAGAGTATTCTGGGTAAGCTAACATATATTTCTACTTTCCATGGCATTAGAAATAAATTTTAAGAGTTTTTCATCACATTTTAAAGAATGAAAGATTGTTATTTATTAAAAATATGCCTCTTTTCTGGAGTGTTGATTTCCTGAAAATAAATGTGAAAATTTTAATGTCCTTCGTACTCTTCCATAACCTATTGGAGTAATTTTCTTACTGAAAACTGTGTTGTTTTCTTCGAAAATTTCTTTTATTTTAAATAAGTAATTAAAGAATTTTTTTATCTCATTTAGAATAAATTCCCGTGCTTGGAATAAAAGCTTCGTTTAATTCACTCACAGATGGCCAAATTTTAATTCGCGATATACCTTACAAGAAAAAAAGCTATTAATATTAAATGAACAACTGCGTAGCAAGGGCAAAATGAAAATTATGATCATTAACAATATTTTGAAAAAGTTAATAATCTGGTCATTTTTAACCCCCGCACTAAAAAAAAAGCGGTGTTATAATCTTGAACGCTATGTGTGTGTGTGTGTCGGTTTATCTGCTTGTCTGTCTGTCTGTCTGTGGCATCGTAGCGGATTTAATGATTTTTTTGAAAGGTAAATTAATGAAGGTTCTTAGCTATGTTTAAATTGCGAATTTAGGGTTCGGTACCCGGAACATTTGTCAGGGGTTTATTAAATTTTGGAAATTTAACTAGTATTTGTTTGTTAAATTTCATTTGTCCCGGCTTCTGTATAATTTTTCCGTTTCTATAAATTTGTTGACTTATATAAAGTACACAAAATTTGAAACACCTGTAAATATTTGGTTTCATATTAAAATTAGTAATTGGAAAATAACTTCTTAAATAAAATCCTAAAATTTCAAAATACATCCGTTTATCGGGCATTCTAGGTAAACTACATATTAAGAAGGAATGCAAAATGTAACCTTTGTTGATATACAGAGTTGCTCATGGATAAGGTTACTAAAACGATTTAAAAATAAAATTTTTTGTCGTTAGCGTACAAATATACACATTAAAGTATTAAAATTAAAGAAATTATAAAACTAAACAAAAAAAATGCATATATAAACACTTAAGGAAGTAAATTATTATCTAAAAATCAATTAATTATTTTATGGTCATTAATTTCTATTTAAAAAAATAATGCAAATAAATTTTAAGTACCCAAACAAAACAAAACAAAAAAAAAAGAATTTAAAGAAATCAATTTTCTTAAAAAGTGTAAACAAAACTTTGTTTTAAAAAAAACCGAATAATAATAAAGACATATGTAAAAAATTAAAACTATATAGGTACTTATTTACAATAAGAGAATATTAAATAATTGTACTTTTAAGAAATGTTATTTATTTCTAATAAATTGAACACACTATTCTTTATTAGACAAAACTTCGTAGGACACTATATCCCTAGATAATAAATTTAGGCTAAGTCATGGTAGAATTGGACAAGGTATGTTTGATGGAGGACGAGTTTTTGTTCAGTTCGCGCACGTTCTCCGTCAACGCCGTCTTAGCCTGTTCAAATGTTGTAGAAAACGTGAATACGTTTGTATGAACAATCCTTGATTTTAGTGATAAAAAAATCGTTCCTTACAATGAATTTTGGAAGACATGTAAAAGATAACTTATCAAAAACAAAACATTGACCAACTTGACAGCTCCAAACGTAAACAAATAATCAGTATGGTGGTGACTGGGTAAATTGCGAGAGAGAATGCCCTAAAACAATCAGTTATATGCTAGATAATCTTCCTCTGAAATAAATATTGAAAATCCCCGAAATAATAAATTAGTCTTCAAAGTAATAATTTATTAATCGGAATGAATAATTTATACAAATTACGTTGTTATGGTAAATGCAACGGCACAGCCTTCATTAATATATGATATATTATAAAATGGTAGGTAGGCCATACATACTATTAATTATTTGCATAATTAACAGCAAACAGAAAAATGTGTACGTTACAGCCCCATTCTACCCCTAACTTCGCAAGAGCCTACCTTGTGTAATTCTACCATGGGCCAAATCTTCAAACAGCTGAGCAGATTCCTTAAAACATAACTAAAAACAAACTCTATCAAATTGTCTTTCGAACAAAGAACAAAAATCCAAATCAGTTCATCTGTCTAAGAACTACGATGCCACAAACGAATCAATCAGACCTGATTCTGTGACATCGTAGCTTCTAAACGGATGAACCGGTTTTTTTTTCGAAAGATAATTTGATTAAAAGTGTTCTCTGCTTTGTTTTAAGTTCAATATTAAGGTTCCGTATCGATAAAAACTAAAAAAGAAGTAATAATCTTCTGCTGATAATTATAAATGAAATAATTTTTAAAATCGGCTATGTAGCGAAATCAAAAATGAAGATTTGTATATATTTTCATAAAAAACTTGCATCCTCTATAATGAATTTCGAAAAAATGCTAATGCTTTCGAAAAAAACAATATCCTCTCGAAATTTCAAACTTCTATCATTAGCGGTTAGGCTAGGCATTGATATATCAGTCGGGCTAGGCATGGATATACCATTGCCTAGTTCTCTCTCTAATCGGAGCTGCTATTGAGCACTTCCAAGGAAAAACATTCATTGATGCGACTATATGCCCTCATATATGAAACAGACTATAAATAGTTATGTAGGTATATAAATATATAGAGTTTAGTTCTACTCACTATAAGATATATTTCTAGTTTAACTAGTTATAGTATTGTAAAACCAAAAGATGTCAATAACCGAACATATGTAAATAATCTTCTATTTCTAAACATAGAGGCTAAACTAAGCAATACTATACCTACCTATACCTAATACACATAGAACATATGTATAAATTTATATAGATAGATAGGTATTTATTATGTAGTCAAACTCAAAGGGTCAAAACAATTTTTGATTATAGAAAACATATAAAAATCTTTGACATCGAGTGTGGAGTGCGCGTTTTGTAAAAACATACCTTAAGATATATAAAGAGAATATGATAAAGTGTTGTACCTTGGAGTTGCACTACACTTCATAGTTTCTTCAAAGATACTAGTTATGTGTAAGATGGGAACTATTGAATGATAAACTTTACTTATCAGTAGGTAAGCAACTGAAAGAAAGGTAGTCCATGTGCTTCGAGTAAATATAATGTTCTGTTTATACTTTTACTGTTAAGTTAACTATTACACTTTGTGTTTTAAGGGAGCTCTTGCATGAAAAATTGTCTGCTTTCGTTGTTTTTTCGACTCTTGTGAGATTATATATACAGATTGTGGCCCTATTAGCTCAGTTGGTTAAGGCGTAACCAATTCCGTCGGCGGTATGCACAGGGTAGCGGGTTCGATTCCCGCCGTCGCAACAAAATTAATTTAATTAAAAGTTGTGATGGGCTGGTTTAGTGCATGGTATATGCATGAAGGAGGTGCACTCAGCCTCTGAAATTGAGGAGGTTGATAAATGAAATTATCAGCGGAAAGGTGGTAAAACACATATATGGTATCACAATGGGCTCTGTAGCCTAAGTGTGTCCTTCGTGGACAGCCAATATTACCTTACCTAACCTAACCATATGTACAGATTACTTACTCATTCACAGTCGCATAACATTAAATGAGTGACTTGCTCCAAGATATCTAAAAATCCAAAATATCTACTTTTTCCACATGAAATTTTAATAATTTGGTTGATATTTACATAACTTTTAGATAATATTAGATAAGTGACTTCCTAAATGATTTCATGCAAGGACGTCCTAAAATTACATTGTACCTAATAAACTACTTACTCGTGGGTATTTTGTTATCCCATGGTGAAGCTTAAGGATGTGAGTCAGATACCTTGGATCAAAGCCACAAACGTTTACAAAAACTATTTTTAGACTTTTCAATATTCCAATCACAAACATTTTATGATGCTGTTCCCTAAATTGAACTTGATTGTTTGTTGAAGAAAGTCCCATCAAATACAATAAGTAAAGTTGACCAATAATGTGATCTATGGTACATGTAGATCTTGTTCCATCAATCAAACATTTATGAAAAATATATATATTTTTTATTAATATTTTTTAATATTAGAATGCTCATAAAAATACATAGTGTGTGGCGTTTGTACACATACAAACGTGTTGGGTATAAGAAGAGACTATAAAAAACATATAAATATAGATTGTGGTCCAAGGTACAACACTCTCCCATATATTTTGATATTAGAATCTATAGTAAACTTATAAGACCTTCATTCACTGAATAGATTCACTTATAACTTGGATTAGTACAACTTGTAGTAGATTGTTTTTGTTTTTGTAAAAGTGTTGAAATGAATCTTAAATAGAAAGTAAAAAAATATTATTAAGAAAAAAAAATAAAAAGTTACTAACCTAAGATAACTCTAAATTGATTAGAAATTTTGTTGTGTTTTTTATTTTTATTTTATCAAGGACAAATATGATTCTTTCTTTATTAGTACGTGATGCGTTGTTTTGGCGAGACAGTGGTAGTGAATTAACAACACCATATTAATATATAAAAATCCCGTGTCAGGCAGTTCGTTTACGCTAAGCTCCGAAGCCACTAATCCGATATCAATTAAGTATGTACGAGCACATAAAAAATGAAAATTTTAGGGGGATTTTGAGGAAACTGTAATCATTCGAGATATGTTCAAGCTTGTGTATCATTCTAGCGTGCGTTCAGCAAAGAATACTCCATTGGATTTCTTTTTGTAGAATTTTCTTACGAGTCACGACATTTACAGACACCTGCCGCCTGGCAAGTGTAAGTTCGTAGTTAATTCGATTTTATGAGGGCCGCTATACATGAAGAAAAATCAACACAATTTGAGCTAAAACCTCCAGTGTCAGTAATTGAATTTTCCAAAATTTATTTATTACGAAATTTTATGATTGATAAATTATCAAAGCTCAGGACATCAAAAGCAAGAATTTTTCTGTTAGTATATCCAGTTCTAAAATTAACTCCCTACAGAGTTTTATTACAAATAAAAGTTCATAGGTCAGGAGATTATGAAATTTTATCGTAAGACTAGTGCTATTTAAAGGCTGGGAATTTTGTTTTATTATCTCCTAGCCAATAATTGGATTTTCCTAAATTTATTTTTTATAGCATTTTATTATAGATAAAGGTTTGCAGGTCAGGAAATTATGAAATTGCATCGTGTGACTACCGCAAACGGAGAACGAATAAATTTTAAGAAATTTGTCAAGAAGAATCTGTCTGATCCAGCAGAAATGTTTTCAACACACGATTTTTGGAAAAACATACCCAAGAAAAAATTTATTCAGCTTTGAAGATAAAATCTCACAAAAATCGTTTAAATATGGCCTTGAAGAGCACGATTATATTAAAAACTGACCTCTGACTTGATAAATAATAATGGACAGAAGAAAATTTAAAATTAAAAAGTTTTTACATATAACATCAGAAAAGATTTTTCCCATAAACCTAATAAATTCGACAATAATTGAAAGGAATAATGTGTTTAATACTTTAGACCAAAATGTGTTGGGTACTTTCAATTGTAATTTTTAAGTAAAGTTAAAAAATAAAGAACAATTTCAAATAACCAAATTTGCTTTTTTCGTAGGTAAAATTCCTTCACGTAGTATTCTTGTATTCCTTTCGTAGGTAAAACGACTCCATCTTCTAGAAATTGATTGGAGAAATAAGTATAGGTAAATTATTGCATTTGATTTGCGGGAAAACTGTTAGAATTACTGAAAAATTATTCGAACAAATATTATCTTAGATAAATAAATTCCCGTAAAGTTAGTTACTGAATAGATGCGTAGTCAAAAACTTAAGCTAAGAATTTTCTCGTTTAGCTTTTAAAGTAACGACAGCTTTGAAATTTAATTATTTACGTCGAAACTTAATTTATAAATTCAATTGAAATTAATTCTCTGCAGATGATTCATTTCAGTAAATAATGTTTTTATGGAAGTAAATATTAAAACTATTACGATAATCCAATGTATTCTTATCTGCCTGGCTAAACGAAATGGGAAATTCACAGTATGAATATTAGATAATTTTGTAAAAATATATAAAAAGGTTGGCAAGAATTATATTCACGTTCAAATTCCAATAAAAGCTTACATAGTGAGAACTTCTAATTTTTTAAAATGTTATACTTAAGACTTTTAACGGTTTTAATGATTATTGGTTATATTTCTTGTGCGAAAATTGAATTGGGTGAAGGGTTGGAGAATGGACAATGGAGCGCTGATAAAATTAGAACAAAAAGGCAAATGAATAATGGTAATGCCGGAGTTTTAGGACTTAATGAAGTTGAAGAACTTGTTACCAGAATTGAACAGGACACCACCCGCTACACTACAGCGACATATTCAAATATAAATCCCGTAAAATCAGTATCGACATTTCGGGTTCCCGCAGATCGTCAACATCGAGATCCTATTGAGTTAGTAGCTGCTATGAGGGCTGTGATAACTCGAACACACTATGATACTCATTTTGGACAAAGAGATACAATTTCTTCGGAGGTACGTCACCATTTGGCAAATATGGACAATCAACCCGGGGATGAAGCAGGTCATCTTTTAGCGTCCTCTTTAGGTGGTTCAAGTGGAAGATACAACTTTGTTCCACAAAGTCCAATGTTAAATCGAGCGGTTAACATACCAGGGAGTTTACTACCTCAACCCGGTTGGAACGATGTAGAGGAGATGCTTCGCGATTACCTTAAAAAGCACCGAAATGGGCGCATAGTTTGGAATCTGGTAGTTGAATATTCTCTACTTCCAGCGTCTCGAAGACCCACAGCCATTTTGTTATCAATACGATTTTATAAAAATCAAAGTATGCAATTGGACAATTGGAGAGGGGAAGGCGCATTTCGTTCTTATCGTTTTCGAAATGTACCTGTAGCAGCAAGTACTAATCCTAATCATCCTTGGTGGAATCATCAGCAAGGATAATTTTACAATTCAATATTAAAATTTCATAAAAAATTACTTTTAGAAAATGCATTTTTCTGTATTGAATATTAGTAAAAAATTTCATAAATTGTTGCCTTTTTCATTTCTTTTTAACAAACATCGGTGAAATTTATCATACAAATTTTTAATAGAACACTTTTAATTTGTAAAACTTAATTGAACCTTGTAATATTTAATTCACTATTATCCATTCGAACTAATCTTTCGTAACATTACTTCCATGACTACGCCAACTTAATGGCAAAGTAAGCAAATTTTAGTAACCTGGTCTCTAGCCTCAAAACGTACCCAGGTGTGTAAACAGTGTAACAGCAAATCTAATACTATCATGTACCGCCAAGCAAAGCTTCATATTACATTTTGCTGATATCCTACATCATATACAGGCTGCCACAAAATTGCCTTATATAATTCACACAAGTAAAAGTATTGATAGTAAAATAATCTTCAAAAATCGATGAATAATAGATACGAAAATCGATTAAAAATCAAAACAAAAATACTTATAAGGTTGATAAACTTCCCCCACTACCATAATTATTATACATAAACACAAACATAAGATATATGCATTTAAAAAATGTGGAGAGCAAATTATACAGGAAGTATTATTAGATAATTGTCAAATTGGAAATTAATATTTAAAGAAATTAAAATTAAAAATTGATATTATCATTTTATTAATTTTTAAGGTGCTACCTGCCTTGAGTACCATATACCAGGAGCCAGATCTCCCAAATTTTCATAGTGCGATGAAAATTATATGTATACAAGGAAAAATATAAGGTTATGTAGCCTAAAGTTAGCATAAGTTTCTAGGGAATCGAAAAAAATATACCAGAGTCCTATACGAGCTGGGTCATATACGATCCACGGGTCTTCGGAAACTGTGCTATTTTTCAACCAATCGAACCTTTATTTTTGTACTTACTGTGAACCATCTGCTTCGCTGGTCAACTTCAATCTCAAAAACAAAAATTATTACCTTCACTTCATATGCCGTCGCTTATCCTCCTGATGTTCACAATTTTCTCGATTTTAATATTTTGGTGCGGAACCCTATTCAAATAATCAGTTTAAATTCAATATTTTATCATTAATTGTAAGAAGTGTGTCTGATACCCTTGGTTGAACAGATGTCCATAAATTGTATTCACTTCACCCTGTCAAAACAATAAATATATTTGTTTATTTTTTTTAATACATCTTTATAAATTATAGCTCATGTGTTATTCTGATGTATCAGGTATACTATTGTCAAGTTCATTCAAATATGTTCAGTATTTTTTCATAACAAACAAACAAACAAACAGTCTTACTTTCACATTTATAATATATAGGGATGATAGCAAACACTTACTTATTTATTCATTAATTTTTGTTTGTTTACTAAATTTTGAATACAAATTTAAACATCAAAGTCTGATTTACGATTATTATTAATGTTTATGATACAATGATTTCTTCTTTCAAGAAAATGGTTTAAGCAAGCAACTACTTATATTGAATTAAGTATTGAGATATTTGACTCAAGAAAATATTATAAGATCATCAAGTAAACACGTTTACTTTCAATCCAGTAAATTTTTGACAGTACAAGAAGTTCAGAGCACATGTTAAAAAAATGATCTAGCTTCTGGAATAGGTACTACTGTTCGATTGCATTTGTAAAGTTATTAATATTATTACAATCTTGATTACTTTTTCATAACAGTTACACACAGTATAATACGTATAAAGTATTTGAGATTCATTCTGACAAGTTTTACATATTGTAAATTCAATTTCATATTTGAATTTTAAAGATTAGTTTTCATATATAAATAATTTTAATTAGTTCTATACGGACTAATCTTTTGCAACTTTGAAATTCTTTTTAAATATCTTATGTGTTTAAATTCACTATAAATTAAGGAGGTACTAGCATCCATAACTCAAGCAATGTAATAAATCTGAAAAGAATCAAAAATAACATTGGATAGACTGTTATACCTTGATGACAAGTTATCAACTAATCATCATCAATAAAGCAATGGTTTTTTGTCTTTTGTTATTTTTTGCGTCTGGCCAATCATTTTATCGAATTCATTTAATTTAAAATTCAACGGCAGCTTCATAAAAATACTAACTTGATACCCGCCCGTTTCGCAGAGTTTAAAAGTAAAGACTCTCACTTATTCCCTTCCATAACACTCAAAAAAGGGGTAGGAATTGTTTTACACAGGTAAAATATATGTAGAGTTTTCAATTTTTCAATAATTCATCGAATATAACAGAGCAGATAGTCATGAATTGCATTTTTATCATTTTCACATTTTAACGTTTACCATATTTACAGGAGTCTTTAATTTATGATTCAAAATGACGCCCGAGATGGCGCTGTAAAATGTCCGACCACATTTAATGTTAAAATTTTTTTTAAAAACATATCTTTCTAATTTATTATTGCAGAGTTTCAATCAAATCCATTCAGTAGATTTTGCGTGAAAGTGTCCCAAACAAACAAACAAAAACCTTACTTTCACATTTATAATATAAAGAGATATGTTTAACACCATAGAAAAGAAATACAAAAAATTGGAAAATTATTATTTGTATATGTCTAATAATTATTTTTTCCCAATGTTTGACTGTTCCAAATGGCACTCTTTTAATTTATGCAATTTTTTGACAAATATCCAGACAAAAAAAAACATACTTTATCCTTTTTATAAAGTTTAGATACCCCTTCGTCGGTTAAAAAATGATTTAAAGTGACAAACCTCCTTAATAAATGAATTCTTACGTAAATTAAAGGTGTATACAGATATCTAATATTATTATATATGTATACATGTACAAATTTAATTTAAAGTCACCAGTATCCGCTGCCAAAACTGGTTTTTTGTTTGGTATTTATTAAATCCCTAATTATTATATAAAAAATCATTTAATTACTTTAACTTCAATATAGCATTTTTTGAATGAGGAGGTATTGTTATTCAAAAATTTCTGTGTGTATGACTACCGATAGTAGCTTGAAGCTTCAATAATTTAAGAACTTTTTTTATGTTAACCAATGAATGGATTTTCATGAAATTTTCACGAACCTCTTGTTAAGGACGTTCTTTCACAAACCTGACAGAGTATGTGAATTTCAAATAATTTTCAATAAATAGAAAATTGGAAATCTTTTTTTAAATTATCTTCAAGGCTTAAATAATTATTATTTGGTAAAATTATAGTTATCGATATTATTTTGAGAATTATCGATTTATATTTTCCATTTAGTCCCATATGAAACCTTGCTTTTTATCACTTTTTAAACTTAAAATTCAACGAAATTAATTCAATAACAGTATATTTTTTCTTTCTTAAGTAATTCAAAATCATTTAACTTTTCAGTTATCATGATTTTGTGTATTTGTCTATTAACAAGTCAAGCTATCCAGATTTTGATGTTTTGTTCTGCTCAGCCGTTTGGTGATTATCACCTCTTTTCAATAGTTGTTTCAGGTACGGAACCCTAAAATTGCATTTGAAACATAAGCTAAAAATACTTGATAAAATTACACTTTAAAAAAATTTAAATCGGTTCATGCGTTTAAGAGCTACGATACCACAAAATCAGGTATCATGGATTTGTTGTTTTATTGTAGTTCCTAAACCGATGAACCGATTTTGATGTTTTTTTTAAGTTATATGATTGAGAGTGCTCGTATGTTTTAAGAAAATTATCTCACCCGTTATAAGATCATTTTAGTCGGGGGCTAAAAATCAATTTTTTTACGGCTTTTCTATAACTAAATTGATTTTTTCGTCAACCGCATTTGTTTTAAGGAAAGTTATATCTTTTATCATATACATAAGTTAATAGTTGGAAGTTTAAAACTTCGAACCACAAAAAGAATTTGTAAAATTTATATTGCTGAATGTATGTTTCAGTCTTGTATATTTTTTACTTGTTTAGTATATGTTTACATGAAGGTGGCTCGAAGTGTTTACGTCTTGATTGAATACCACAATTATTATTTTTAATCGAAAATTAATATTCAGAATAAATTATATGAACTATACCGGAAAATCATTGTAAGTGATCAATACTTTAAAAAAAATAAATTGATAAAAAATGAATAAAAAATAAAAATTTACAAAACTAAGTATAATATTATTGAATTTGTTCTTGAAATTCAATGGTGAAGGTGATTGACACATTGCATATATAATTAGATCGAAAAACGCTTCCGAAATACAACATATAAATTTAACTATAATTTATTTTTAAACATAATTTATAACAAATCAATTTAATTAGTGATGGAGAAGACATTTAAATGACACTAAAAAAAATGATGTTTATAAATCTGCGGTAAGTCTGAACGTAAAGATGTTCTATGTGGATTCTTAAAATAATCAAATGGTCACGAATTTAGAACTAAAATTTCCTCTGCCAGAGATGTTTTAAGAAGTTTTATTGCCGTTGGTAGTTACAGAAATTTGCGCCCCCGTAATAAAAGTCTACCAAGAAAGACCTTTTTCTTGGGTTCTTTAGTTTCAAGTCCTTTTTTCTTAGAATCTGTAAAATCGTGTTGGTTGCTCGGGGCACTTATCCGGCTCGAACTATCGTTACTTAATAAGAACGTAGGTGGATAATTCATAAAACAAGAACTTTTCTAAGTCGCCAGAATACAGCATTACTAATATACTTGCTCTATTTTGAACTTATCCAGTGTTCGAATTGATCAAATTAGTTAAAAATGAAATATCGACATAGGAATTCAGCTAAGGCATTTCATTTTCGTTGATATAACTAGTTCGTCGTTGTATAATATTTTGACTGTAGTAAATCCGTAGCAGTCGGCAATAAGGGCCGAATGTCAACTCTTGGCATTAGGTGATGAAAACGTTAATAAGAAGACAAATGGTTTCAAAAAGAATTAAATGTCCCAGGAAACTTTAGATATATTTCGTGAAAAGGTTAAAAAAACTGGAGATAGGAATTGTTTTACACAAGTAGAAGTACTTACGATGTTTTTCGTTTTCCGTTCGTATGTTCTTCAATGGATTTCTTCTAGCTTTATTAAATACAAATTATTGATATATCTTCTATAATATATAAACACTTAACTATAATATCAAGATATAAAATTATGGACAAGAGTAAGAAGTATTGGTACCTAATACGGGACCATGTTTGGGTCAAGTCAACAACCTCTGTTGGCTTTTTCATTATTGTGTACTTTCGACCCCCGATATACTTACTTTATGTAATATAGGTATTCTATATATATCTATAATAAGATTACTTTATACTTATAAATGTAATTGTTATATATTAATACATGTATTATTTATATATAGTTTTGGTGCGGCTGATAAATTTTAAAGGGTCATCACACAATAATCGATCGATCAATCAATGAAACAATAAATCGTGAAGAAATCTGACTCTCTCATAGGTCAGATAAATAATTTCTTGAATGTGTAAATTATTTTGCGTAGTCATTAAAAAGAAGTTAGCCCTCGAATTCGTTAGTAAGTGGGGGTTTTTTCAACAAATAATTTCAAATAGCTTTTTAGTCTTTTTATCAGGAAGAAACCCTTGAGAAAATTTCGTTTTTCACGATACTAATTTCTCATTTGTTATTTCATGATTTTCCTGTTATAACAAAAAACGAATATCTATCGATTTCAAGCTTGTCCACAAATTTTCCGGACCACGTGGATAGAAACGCCCTGCTAATACATCCTACAAAAACAACTCCAACGGCGTTTTCTTGGATAAACGAACGCTACGATGATACATACGCCCTGCACTATCTCCAATGCTTACATTTTCCTCGAACTTTGTATACCATGTATGTAATTTATATCAAGGTATACTAAGTTTAATCCCAAGTTTGTAACGCTTAAAAATATTGATGCACAAAATCACCTAATTAGTCCATTTCCTGTTGTCTGTCTGTCCATCTGTCCATCTGACTATCTGCCCGTCTGTGTACACAATAACTCAAAAACGCAAAAAGATATCAAGCTGAAATTTTTATGGCGTGCTCAGGGCGTAAAACGTGAGGTCGAGTTCGTAAATGAGCAAACATAGGTCAATTGAGTCTTGGGTCCATAGGAACCATCTTGTAAACCGTTAGAAAAAAAATTTAAATCACTGTTTCCTTGTGAGGTCGCAAATTAGGCTCAAATTGAACAGTATGTATTATAAGGGAATGTCAGTTATATATGTGTGGCATGTTTATCTGTGGAATGTGACAGTGTAATCAACACTGTCTATACATGGGTATTTTAATAATTAACTCAGTCAATTGTTTGTTTTCACTTGTTTACAATGATGTAAATTGTTCGCTCACTATAAGAAGATTATATTGTCCACAATATTCCCGTAAAAGTCGCAATGCAGGTCTTACAGAATCGTTTTTCCTGACGAGCTAGTCAACAATTTGAAACTAACATTTGACATTTGAAACAATCTAAAGTATTCACTCTTATTTATAGAATTGCAAATATAGGAAACTGAATTTGGATCTGTTTTAAAGTTTTAACGATATTTAGGAGTATGCATATAGATTTATTTTCTTTGACGTCCTATGTAGACTAAATAGCGTCGTCACCAGAACCATTACCCACTCAAAATAAAATTGCATAAAACGTCTCTTTTTAAAATATTTATTACTTAAAGGATTTTGAAAACTACAAAAACTGATTAAAATTATTTAAAATGAAATTTTTCATAAAAATAAGTTTTTAAATCTCCAAGGACAAAAAATGTTCATTTCATTGATGAAAAAAATAAATTTATTTATAATCCTTTACTGTTTAAAGGATTAAATGCCTTTTTTTTTTTGGTCAAACCGACGTCCATTTGATTCAAAAGATGGTCAGTGTAGACACTTCGTTAAAACTTCATTAACAAAAGATAAATCAGGCGTATTACTCAGCTGCCAAAAATTCAATTGTGTGTGAATGAAAAAAAAGAAATTGATGTACAAAATTTCGTTTGTCCGAATTCTCTTCTCAGCTGTTTTGTTGTAAGATTTAACATAAATTTTGTAAAAATCCTTTCTCTTTTAAAGGATATATATTCACTAATTAGTGTACTTTTTTTTTGGATCTACAGATGTGGACATGTTTGATAATTGTACCTACATCAGTTCATTTTTTTTTGTCTTGGCTTGTGCCCTTTTACAATTGTTGCAAATAGATAATGCATATTTTGATCGATTGGTTATTGAATTTTATTGAGAATAAATACTTTCAATACTATCTAAAGTGTTTGTCTATTATTCGCTTCTTTAACAATCGGTCAACAAATATAGAAAATCTTTTTTGGGTCAGGCGCATGCTATTAATTCTGTGTGGTTTAGAATTGTCAAACATAATTTTTTTTTTTCATAAAATTTGTTATTGAAAATATTATCGGTTATTCCTTTTTAATTGTCCAATTTTTAATACACTCGTCAAGTAAAATTTGGTCACTTCATCCATGAATAATAAATCTCTTATAATGAGAGTTTTTGGGTTCTTTTAGTTTATATTTGCTCCTTGAGGTCAAAACTCTAAAATATTGGTTACAGAAAAGATAATTTTAAAACATGTGAAAACAAACAATTGGCTGAGTTACCATGTTGAAATACCATGTATAGACAGTGTTGATAATGCAACTGCTTTGTTTTACATAATGTAAGTTAAGAAAGATAGCCACTCTTAGGGTGGCCGTATATACCTACATGTCACACACAAAACTGATACTCGTATAAAATACATACTATATAATTTGCGCCCTCACTCTTAAACGGTGCTGTTAACGAAAAAATATTTCAAACAAAAGTTGGTAATCTTTTTATAAGAAACATTTTTGATATTTAAACTTTTGTTCTATCTCTAACGGGTTTCAAGATGGGACGGTATCTCTAACGGTTTATAAAACGGGAATGGATTTTATGAACACCTATACCAAAATTTTGCTCGTAGCATCAATATTTTTAAGCATCACAAACTTGAGACTAAACTTAGTATACCTTGATATATTTCATATTTACATGGTACAAAAAAATGTTGGTTGTAGAAAAAAAACTTTTAAATTCACAAACTGGAACCGGTGGTGACTAAGGAACTAGACTGACGAAAAATTTTAAAACAAAGTGGGAAAAAGTGAAACAAGACCCTGAAGGTAAAACTGTATATAAGAAAAGCCCTTGGGCGGAGGAAGGAGGACTTTAAGCGGAGGAGGGTAAAATAAAAATAAAAAAATACCAGAAGCTTGCATTTTTTAGTACTTTATAGAAATACCATAAAAATCTTTAAGCTGCAACTATTAAAAAATCATTGATTAAAAATATTTACCAGGATATACCTACAACAAAATTTTGTAGCTAATTATTATGACAAGCAAATCATATTTTTTGTAAGATGATTGTAAAGTGATTGTTTAATTTTCAAAGCATGTTTCGAGATATAATATTAGATTACCATCTAATTGAGTGCGTTGCAAGTTTTATAAATTAAACACGCATATTTCAAAATATTTCAGTTTACTTCCATAATTTCTACAATCATTCATAATATGCTGTATTTAAAAAAAAAGAATGTTAACTAGTGAAAACAAACAATTGACTGAGTTAATTATTTAAATACCCTGAATAGAAAGTGTTGAATATCAGCGCTTGCATTATTTGTTTATAAATTAGAAGAATTTAAACAACCAACACTTTTGCAGTTCTGGAGAAAATGGACACCAAAGTCGCGTCCGACTTTGCACTTTGGCGGGTAAACAGTGATGTTAACGAAAAAATGTTTCAAACAAAAGTTGTTTACATTTTTATAAGGAACTTTTTTTACAATTACAGTTTACAAGACCCAATGCTTCATATCTCTTTTCTTTTTTGAGTTATCCTGTCCACAGACGAACAGACAGACAGTCGGACAACAAAAATGGACTCTTTAGGTAATTTTACGAACACCTATACCAAAATTTTGTTCGTAGCATCAATATTTTTAAGCGTTACAATCTGAGGACTAAACTTAATATACCTTGATGTCACATATCTACAGGGTATAAAAATGTGTTAACAAAATTTAACAAACTCTCGATTTTAAACAAATGTAAATATTTTAATCTTTTCCGCGGTTCCAAAGATTTATCATCATATTTCTAACCAACTTAAACAAGAGCTAGAAAAAACGAGACCACCCATCAAATTTAGAAACTAAAAATAGCTAAGGGATGGACACCTCTATTTGGGAATTTCGACCCACAGAAATATTATTCTATAGTCACTTTTAAATAACACCACCACATACCCTCCAAGTTTAGAGAGAAACATTTGCAAACTAAAGTATAAAATCCATTTTTTTATATAAAACTAGACGGTTCGCTTTACGATTTCTTCGTGCAAAATTTGAAGTAGAATGGACTAAAGAATCTCGTTGTTCTATACCAATTTTATCCCTTTATTACACTCCCTTAAGGGTAAAATTTCGTAATTTCTTATTGGTGTCATACAAACAGCACGTACCCTCCAAGTTTCAGGTCTGTACTCTAATCATTCACGACAGGTCATTTTATAGATTATGGAAGTATTGCGATGTATAAAAATAAGCCAAATTTTTATTATGGTAATAAAAAAAAGCGATTAATTATTTTTATAATACCAAATAATTTAAATAACGGGCCCAAAAATTTTTCTTTTCATACTCAAATGCAAGATCTTGTTATACAAATGGTGTACTTAACAGTATTACATTGTATTAATCATAAGACGCTATATTTAATTCAAAAGAAGGATAAATCATCCTTAATTAACTATACAAAAGCTTCAATTACACAATCAGTACATCAAAATTCTGTTCCAGTAAGATTTGTCTATTGATAAAAATCTTTTAAAAAGATTCAAATCTTAATATCTTTACATCTTCATAAAGTAATCAGTTTAGAATGTTAATTATCTATGAATATGTATATTATATATCTTTTTAAATAATTTTAAAGGATAAACATTTTCCTTTTATGTCTATTGTGCATAGCCCATTCTTTTTTTTCTTTTTTTTGTTGCAAGAATTACAAAATTGTTCCTCGCAATTTCTTAAATGTATTGAAAATTTATCGTCTGGTTACCAATTTTAAAACCAGGTAAACCTATTTTCTCGTTAGCAAGTATAATTTTAATACTAATAGTTTACTAAATTTTTTTTATCACTTCACATGAAGTATTCTCACTATGCACGGGCAGAAAACTGAAGTTGGTTTTTGAAAATCTTTAGAAGTACACAAAATATGAACGTATAATTTTCCTTATTTAACAAAGAGGAAGATATAATAGGTTAGTGACGTCATTGTCCGATATCACCATAGAGATACATATAAAATACATATGAATTTTGTTTTGCTAAAAAGAGATGGGCAATCAATCTTTGAATGCTTATAAGATCTTCGTTTTTTTATTCAATTTTATGCGTAATATAACAAATTTGACATCAAGCAGCTACCGTATTGTGATAAACTTTACATCTTAATATCTAAAAAACGTAAACTTAATATCCAAAATTCGTTTAATTTCACTATATTCGTTTTCTTTAAATATTCATTCTAAACGGTATATATTAAGCGTATTAAAATAATAATAAAATGAAATTATGAGTATCAAATACGAATTAATTGAATATTTTTTTTATAGTCAATAAATTTATCAATACACAACTTTAAAATTTACCGGCGTCTCATAAATATTATTTAATATATTTTCATACAGAGTTTTAGTGCATTCGATTTATATCGAATTAATTCAGAATTTTTTGTTATAAACAACAATTACAACAATTTTCTAATTTAAAAATGATATTCTAATTCTTATCGACTTAAAAATCCAAGGTCACAATTCTGATGCGTTTATAATTTTTTTTAGTTACCGTACTTATTTCTGGATAAATATTCTGGATATATACTTTTTAAATTATTTTCAAGTCAGAAATGAAGCGCCAAAAGTGTTTTTTACAGGGAAATGTGTAGAACCTAGAATCCAAATTTACATTTGTATGTTTTTTAAAACCATGCATGTTTTTCCATATGACCAATGATATGCCTACTTTTGAAGTCATTTTTTTATTTTAATTATCGTTCGCCCCCCCCCCCTTCAATTTATGAATTTTCTGAATTGATTGAGAGTCCAACTTCATAATAAAAAAATTCAATCAATCACTTTCCTTATCATTGTTGATTATCCCCCAAAATATTTCTATAGAACTAAAGATAGTGTTTTGTTTTTCTGAGGAGTTGTCGTATTCAAGGGTCTGATTAAAACGTACCAATACTGTGTATTATAATATTTTTTGTAAGGCTGTATAATAATTTTTTTTGTTATAATATCTGTATAAAAGAATAAATAAATTTTATATGTATACACATAATTTATTTATTGAAATTCCATATTAAAAAATATATATAAATACTGTTATCAAATATAAATAACTTTGAAAAAAAATAAAAATATTATTACGCTCACAATTTTTGATTTATAACGTCAACGTTCAAGTGCGTATCAATTAATAAAAAACATGATTTTATATATATATTGTAATACATCATGTATATAACTTCCATTATTACTCGTCAAAAAGCTGTCTAGCTTATATTTTCCATTTTATCATGAACTTTATCATGGACAGTATCTAAAAAGGATTCTTTTTATAATAAATTGTACAATAGAAGCCGGAAAATCCGGACGTGCTAAGCATTCGATTATTGTAATACGGAATACTAACTTTGTATATTCAAAAATAATTACATTCATGGAAGTATACACGGATGAAGACATTTTAATAGCATAAACAAGAAAATAAATTATTATTTGATATTTTTCTTTGAAAAATTATTTATTATGATTTGATAATCACTTAATTGGGTTAAAGTTTTCAAAAATATTATTTATAATCAATGTCGAGTTAACGTACGCAATCAATAACGCGTTATAAATAATCTATAACGCATAGATTTTTTATCAACAATATTTTTAATATAAAATTATTTTAGATCGTCATAGAATATTTGATAAAACAAATTTCTTTACGTGTACAATTTCATCATTTTGAATTAAAAATATTCATTGCAAAATATCAAACAAATTTCAATACTAAGAAAGACTCTATCTAGCGATAGAAAAGATAACTATAGTTTGCATCGCCCATAGATACATAATATTTAACGGAAATGTTTGTTTATAATCTTGTAAACCATACACACACATATAAAATAGTACAGTACATTAAAATGTATAATAAAGTTGGTGTCTTTTGTCTTTCCATTCAATGAAAAAATCAGCTGAGTTGTTTAAGTATGGTTTACATTTTTTTACTAGTGGCGCTGACATCTAAGCGTTAAAATCGAATAGGAGGGTATTCAATTGTAATTTGACGTGAACGAAAATAATTTCGCCATTAGTAACGTTTTCGTTGCGACTGTTTTCGTCTTGTGCAATAGATGAAGAAAATTTTGAATGCTTTGAACGTTTAGTAGAATAGGCCAATATGGTGTTAAAATATCGCTTTGAAATTAATTAAGATATTACAAACTTCTATCGTTGACTAACTTCGAGAAAGTAAATATTCTTCAAAGAAAAGGCAGTTTTTCCACGGAATCGTCACTAAAAAATGAATTTTAAAGACAAAAATTATTTCTTTTAGCTATTTTTAACTCTCGAACCCAAAAAAGGGGTGCTATAAGTTTGACCGCTATGTGTGTGTGTGTGTGTGTGTGTGTTTGTGTGTCTGTCTATCTGTCTGTCTGTCTGTCTGTGGCATCGTAGTGCTTAAACGGATGAACCGATTTTGCTTTTTTTGTTTCGTTTTAATGGTAATTTAATGGAGAGTGTTCTTAGCTATATTTCAAATGCGAATTTATGGCGTTAAAAAGTAGGCGATAATCTTTAAAATCGGTTCAGCTGGGAGAAGGCTTTAAGGAAAAAGGAAATTTAATAGAGAGTGTTCTTGGACATGTTTCAACTTTGTTTATTTCACTTGTTTGTAATTTATAGTATCCACTAATAAAAATCCATTTTGCCATTCATTTAGCATATTTCATCGACAATTAAATAAATAATTACCCCTCTAAAAAATAAATTTGCTTGTAACATCATTATCTACTATTAAAACTTTTAAGTCTTTTTAATATTAGATTGGAAACATTTTTCAATTAATTTACTTGCATTTTAAACAACACGGTATTTGAAATGATGAACACATCAAATCTGTCAATTATTATTATTATATAACTAAACTTATACGAATATAATATGCTTGTAGCTTACTTATCGATAGTATCAAATCACGATTGATCAGTGTTTGTTTTTTTGTCAAGTTGATTGAGGGTCTTTAAAGGCATTATTATAATTTAAACGTTGCGTTACCTTACACAAAATACGTTTTTGGGTAGGTTGTACATGCGATATACACAAACCGCACCAAGTGTCATTTTTTTTGGTTGCATTTTGTAATGGCTTCCGATATTAATCTCATTAGAGAGCAGAAAAAAACTAATAAATGATTGTTTTTGAAAACTAAGAAAATACACTTTTATGTGAACTAAAAAGTGCAACAAATTTTAACTGAAACGTAAAATTCGATGTTATAAAGCGTGGAATGCCTCTCTACATTTATTCTTGCAATTAAATTATTTTGTACTTTTTAATTTACATGTAAATACAAAGTGCTATCTTACTCTCTTAGTTTTTTACGTTTTAATTTTAAGACAAAAAATCACCTCGCAAGCTATTCAAATATATGTCTTCCCGTGACCTCCACCATTGAAATTATGAGCATTTTGTACAATATTTTTGAATTTCAGTATGATATCAAGAAGAAGATACCATAATAATAAATTTTTATCAGTATTAAGGTTGATCAGGCAGTATTCTGAAATTTTAGAGAAAATTTAACTACTGAAGAAAGTTACCAATCAACTTTTATCGCAAAGTAATTAAGCAATTTGTATCGTGTTTTGAAGCCAAAATGTTAATGAAGTATTGAAAATCAATAGGTTAAATTTTCCTTTCGTCTATCTTCTTTTATGTTTTCCTTTCCTTTCGATACTCTACTTATGCGCTTATGCAGTGCAAGCATTTTACCAAAACAGTATTATTGATGCACTGAAATAGCGAATCCGACACAAAGTGGTTTAAATCCTAATACCAATGCTATGGCGTGTGATGATTAATTTCAATACTAACCTACAAAAGAAAAGACTTCAAAGCTTACTCTGCTACTAATTGTGTTTCCCATCATGGCACATTTCCCATCATAGCCGGACTATGGCCTACGACAACAACTCCATGGCTCCAAAGATTTGATCAAAGTAGTCTAACGTGGTGGGGGTAGATTTACAAGGACTAATAAAGGAAATGTGTAAGAAAAGAAGTAGAAGAAAATAAGACAAATTATTGATCTAAGGGTTCCCATTAAAAATGGGATCAGGTAAATTTACGAAGCCGAAAAATAGCGGCTTCTGTTTCTTACTTTTTCTAGGTCTGTTTCTTACTTTTTCAATGCGACTCGTTCACACAACTGACTGTCATTTGTACATTTTGTAAAAACGATAAATATAAATTATTCATGAGAGGTGATTAGACTTCAATACATTATAATAATATCTCGTATTTTTATTTCGTTCGTTTTTTGTTGTTGTTGTTTAAAATGTCGGTATTTTTATGCGTATACGCTTGTATTATATTTAAGTTAACTTTAATAATTGCGTATACATATTATGATTACTTAATAATAATTTTGTTGCCCATTTTTTAACGGTACTATATATATTTTTGTTTCTTTTTAAGCAGAAATCAAATATATATATTTATAATATGTAGTAAAATGGTTTCGTAAAGTAAAAAAAATTGGTTTTTTAACAATTGAAATTGGTTTTTTAACAAATGGCTTGATCGAAAACCAAGTTTTCGTAAGAATTTAATGAAATTAAGTAACGAAGTAATTTGTGAATTGTATAAATCTAAATCTCATTTTGGATTTTGATGAAACTCGGTGGATGGGGTAATTTTGATCCAAAAAGTATAAAAATCAGGTTAATTTAATGATTGGGTGCAGAATTTCTGAGATATTGCAACATTTGGATCAATTTTAGTCCGTATCTCAAAAACTATTCGACCAGTCATAAAATTCACCCGATTTTTGTAATTTTTGGATCAAAATTACTTTATATACTGAGTTTTATCGAAATTGGAAATAAAAGAAATGTCTAGACTTTTTGCAATTTTCTCCGCATCTCAAAAAGCTATTCGACCAGTCGTCAAATGCATTTTTCTCAATTAAACTTATTAAAGACGCCCTACATATATGAGCATATTTTTATGATTTATTCGAAAACTGCTTTGCTTCAAGTATGGATTATTGGTCGTAAGCTTCTGTTTGTTTATGACGATCTTTAAACAACTAACCGATTAGTCTAATATTCTAAGAAAAAAAATCAAAACTTTATATCCGTAAAAAGATCCTTTTAAAAGAAATGACTAGTACATTTATCATAATATTTAAAAATCCAAACGTCTAAATATTGTATTTTAAATATTAGATAATATCTAAAAGCCGAATCATAAAATATGTATACAATATTCATGTATGGTGTCTATGGTCATATAATTATTATTATAGATGGTCCCGTTTAAATACTCTCTTAACTCAATCATAAACAAAGATAGAATTTAGTTCTTGTTTTATTTTTTTGACAAATTTATGATAGCTATTTAAAAAAAATATATGTAAAGATTTTTTTTTTCTAGTTATGTATTTATTATACAACACAGCTAACTATACAAGATTATATGTATATTTTTATAAAATTGATGAACAGTTAGAATTCTCACATACAATTAGGTAAATGTTTTGTGATGAGTAATTAAAAAATATTATAAAAAATATATACGGATGACTTTCATATGCAGTATATGAGATGATTGGAAGTTTTATGTCATTCATGGTTAAGAACAAGCTTTAACCGTCTTAATCATAGAGATATGAAGATAGAGAACGCTAGCCTGTAAATGGATGCGATATGCAAAGCGAGAGAGAAGACTGTCAGTAAGTTCCCCTGTGTCCTTGTCTAGTACATATACTTATACTAACTAATACATATAATAAATATATATGTAGTATGTACATATCATTATGACAAGGACACTGGGGGAACTCACTGACAGTCATCTTTCTCATCCATCGTATCGTATCCGCTTACAGGCTATGGTCCTAACCGGTTAGAACCCTTGTCTAACCGTTGACATCATAATGGGAATATCGATGATTTTCGTCATTAGATTATTCAATACATTTTACTGACAAAATTCGGATTGCTCTTGAATTATTTTGCATTTTAAAATTTTGACTTTCCGAAAATTTTTCCGTCTCTAAAATTGTGCCGCTCCAGGCACCAGCCTCAAGTGAATAAACTTAAATCCAGCACTGAAGAGACATACTTGTTGAGTAATTCTTAATAAAAGTAAATTGAAATTGTTATTTACGATACAAGTGGGCTAAAAGTGCGTTGCACAAGTTGAGCAATCCCAGGAGAACTTTATAAATACACGCCTCTAAAATGTGAAAAAAAAACGGTAATTAAAATATAAAATTTGCATGAGTTATTAAGAATGTACGAGTACCAGGGCAATTTTGGTTAAAAGGCTTGATTTTTTTTAATATGATGTTGAACTTTTTCTAAATCAATTTTTAAAATTTTTAGGGAGGGTTGCCTTATTATTTAAATGAATAAATGACTTCAAAATTAGGCATATTTAAAATTGATCTTATGGGAAAACTGTAGATGGATGATATGTTTTCATAGATTTTTCCAAATCTAGTTGATGGAAATTAAAAGCTATTTCAATCAAAGTTAAAACCTTAAGAAATTATTGAAAACAAAAGAAAAAACCGCTGTGTCCGACTAATTATGGATGTATGGCCGCGGTTGTGAAGACAGAAATTTAAAAAAACATAAATTTTCAATTGTGATGGTGAATTATGTTATAATTTGACAATATAAGATCAAAAGTAAAAATTTTTCCATATCTGGAGTAATTTTCAAAATATCCAAAATTGAAAATTTTGTTTAATTATTTTAATTAGCTTTCGATATTTCGAAAACCAAGGCAGATATCGAAAAATCTAATTCCTATTTTTCGTCTACATTTATGAAGTTATAACAAAATTCATCATCAAAGCTGCAAATAAGGTATAAATAATTTCAATAATTTCTTATGAAACTAGAACATTAAAAAATACTATAGTACTTACTTGATATTAACATTGATTTTGACAGCTAATTTAAATGGTTAACAAGTGAAAACAAACAATTGATTGAGTTAATTGTTGAAATACCATGCATAGTCAGTATTGATTTCTTTATCACATTACACATACAAACATGTGACACATATACATAACTGATAATCAAGTATAGTACATATTATAAAATTTCCGCCTAATTCCGCGCCCTCACGGGTAAACAGTGATGTTTACGAAAAAATGTTTTAAACAAAAGTTGTTTAATTTTTGATAAGGAACATTTTTTACATTTAAACTTTTGTTCTATCTCTAACGGTTTACAAGATGGGTCCTACGGACCCAAGACCCAATTGACCTATGATGCTCATTTACGAACTTGACCTCACTTTTTACGTCCTGAGTACGCTGTAAAAATTTCAGATCGATATATTTTTTCGTTTTTGAGTTATCGTGTCCACAGACGGACGGACGGACGGACAACCGGAAATGGACTAATTAGGTGATTTTATGAACACCTATGACAAAATTTTTTTCCTAGCATCATTATTTTTAAGCGTTACAAACTTGGGACTAAACTTAATATACTATGTATATTTCATATATGCATGGTATAAAAATGCGTGTGGTTCGTTAATAAACAATTTTCCCAACCCAAAATTTTCCGTAGAACTGTCATATAATTTTTTTGCTACACACGCTAGTCATAAGAGTAATTCAAACAAAATTATTTAACTATACATTTAAAAAAAATTTACATTGTAAAAATATTTGGCTTAGTTAAAATTACTTGTAGGTTTTTAAACACTCAATGCTACATTATGTGTGTGTTGCAGTAGTGGATCTTAACACGTTTTTGCTTTGGAACTAAAAAAATTTGTTTTTTCTCAAAAATTGTAAATTATTACATAACGGTTCATACTAAAAATAGCTATTACGTTTTTCTATACAAGTAGAAAAAATTTATACATTTGAAAATAATTAAGTTAGTATGTTCCGTAAATCGTAATTACATGTTTGAAGAACCAAAAAAAAAGAAGATATTGCAGAAATCTTAATGGCTACAGAAACATTTTACGTTTGGGGCCAGACGTTGTATCTGACAATCATTTCAAAACGGTTAGAAATTTTATCCCTTTAACTCTTGACGATACCCACAAGTACCATGAAAAAACATTGATTAAAACAAAAGATAAAAACTTCCCAACTTCTATTTCCTTAGTCGTAACTTAGCTGGGGTATGCTTTAAAATTTCTTAGTTAACTCTTAAAAAATCATTTAAATCACAGATATAACAATTAACAAAGACAAACTAGTGGCTGTAACTTTTTGTAGTTGTTCACATTATTATCTACAGACCCAAGCAATGTTTGCCCGAAAAAATAACCTTAGGAGGCAGTTAAATAGTAGTTATATTACATTACGTACATACAAGTGCCATCAGCAGCTTAGGGCCTAAATAGGTCTGTCTGGTAGAGAAGGGGATAAGAGACTGCTGTAAATGTCGTGTCGCAACAATTTTCCCTTCTACCAAAGTTTTTATTGCCGAGAATTTTAAAGAAAGATAATTAAATTAAAATGCAAAAATCATTATTTTCTCGACCAGGATAGTTTATGATTTAGTATAGGATAGTTTATGAAAACATTAAACCACCGATCAAAAATTTTTAAGTTGATTTAACGGTCATGACCACAGCGTCTAAAATTATTACAGTTAAAGATGTTACAAATATAGGAAAATGAAAGAAACCGCTTGCATTTTGTCAAAATCTCATGGAATGAGTCTCTTAGATGTCGAATATCATTAGTAAGTAACGCATAAGTTAGTGCCGCAAATGTTTCTATTTGTTAGTTAACAATAAATTATTAATTCAATGTACCATTGAATTGAGAAGTTGAGAAGTAGCCGATTTTTGCAACACCTTTTACTGTACCAAATATTCACCCGTTCTGGAATGACTGACAAATAATATGCATGGCTCTAGACCTATTGTTTTTTATTTTGCTGTGTTTTGATCAAAAAACATGTACTATATATATTACATTATTATTCAATCAGTTCATTAACTTTTGATAAACTTTTGATACCAAGACCCATCCAATGTAAAATCTATTTTTAGTACAAAAATAACATTTTTTTAAGAAATAATATCGTGACGAAGGCCACATAATTGGTGTGTTTAGGTAGAGCGTAGAGGCTTGGAGACCTCTATGACATATTTTTTTCGAAAAAAAGGAAGTAGAGAAAAAATTTTTATCTAATGATGATGTATAAACATCATTTCAATATAACTCCTTAGTTACGCCTTAATCAATTGAGCTACTAGGGTTGACTGCTCCCAGGGAAGGTGGAAAACTAGCCACTTACGAACTAGGATAATTCACAACTGTACCACTATGTTTAAAATTTATCAAAGTTATCTCCTTCTGAATTTAAAGAGTACATTAACATTATCAATAATATTACATATACGTCAAACAAGTTGCATAGCACTTACAATATAATTTTGTATTAACAGACAAACACAATTAAAAACTAATTTCCGTGAAGTTCTATATCATTCAATAAATTGTTAGACAAAAAGTGCATTATTTTTAGAATGCAGCAAGATCAAAAACTTATTTCATAGAACAATAGTAATAAGAATTCAAATGGTTTTGTGGCCAAAAAATTCAAACAATAAAAAAAAAAGGCAACAGCCAAAAAAAAAAAAAGACAACTAAACAAAATTCAAAAACCACCCTGAACTATTTATGATTAACAACTGTTCTTTCTGTTTAATTTTTTTTATAATATTTTTTTTTTTATATTCAAACACGGAAGAAGAGACAATAAAAATATATAATATAATTTTTTCCTATATTTGTAAGCCCATATTTTTCATCTATCTATACCCTGGCTGAACCGTAAAACACAAGGTGAGAGACTACCTTATATATTGTTTTCTGAGAACAAACAGTAAATATTATATCGCCTTGGAGTTTTTTTTTTTTGAATATTATATAATAATATTTTGATAAATAATATGTGATATAGGGTGGAAGAATTTTGAAAAAGGACTATTCAATCATTTTTAAAATACTTCGTTTTTACATATCAATTAATCATTTCAAGATTTATTTTTCAAAAATTGAAAAGTGATCTTTTCTGAATGGGCATTAATACCCCGTAAACCCGACAATCCTAAGAAGTCTTGTATCACTATGGAATTTACGACTTTGGAAAGATAGATACACACCATATAGCTCTTTCTTCGCTGACTTCCCAGTCAAGTGCCTATAACGTTACAATCAGGCAAGAGACAAGTATGATGTCATTTTACTAAATTCTTAATTTAACACAGTTTCTCAACAATGTGGCTGAACAATTTCACAGTTTTCTAGATTCTTAAAAAACACTCACTCGTTAGAAAAAATCACCGTTGAATACCGTTGAGCTTTTACAATTTATGGCCATCCTTCAATTACGTTACACGTGAAGAGGAGGAAAGGAGGTCAACGAAGTGTGACAAGGGCAAGGGGTTCAAAAACTTTGTGACTTAAAACTTAAAAATATTACTAACTCGATCTAAATTTATAAAGTTGGCTTAAGACGTCGGCGAATGCATGCTCAATGTTCAACCGTTCCATCAGTTATTTGTGAGACCTGTATCAAGTGTCACCGCACGCGCCAGCGTTGCTACTTGACAATTGACTATCGTCAAAGTTTATTTTAAGGTAGATTATGTTAGGCACTAGTGGCTCCCTGGGTTCCCAAACACATTTTGAAACCTGAAAAAGAAGTTATCTCTCATAGAGCCTTTACTTGAGAAGTCAGAAACATTACTGGAATAGCAAGGAGCTAAGCAGTTTCGGAATAGTTTAGTCATCGCTTCTTCCTGTCCTTAAAAGTCATTAATCGAGACGAAGTCATTAGTCGAGAAGTTAGAGCCAGTCCAAGAAGTCATTTGTCGAGAAGTTAGAACCACAACTCAAACAGCAAAACTTGAGCAGTTTCGGAAAATTGAGTCATCGTTTCTTCCTTTTCTTGCATGACTTTTGAGGAAAAATCGAAAAAATTTACCTCTCCAGGACCTTTTCCTACATAAATGAGAAAATACATTCAATATAGTGACATGTTACCTCCGATTGTCAAGGATCCTTCTCTACAAGAAATATAAAAATATCCATCCTGTAGATAATTTGAAGATCTAAGAAACAACGGTACTTTTTTTTAAAGACATATTAGATAATACCAGAACAGTGATGTATGCATGTTTTTTTTGTGGGCACCCTTCATTAGTCAGTCATGTTTCTATAAAAATGCTTCCGCCCTTGGAGATGTTACTCTATGGCATAGAGATGGTACATATGCCACAACAACAGAGGACTGCTGAGGAGATGTAATGGACATTGAAACCAACAAATAAACACTAGAATATTCATCCATAAATAGTTGTTTAGAAGGTCAAACACCCCCAAAAATAACGGTATCACATGATACATTATAATAAAAAAATAAAAAATAAAATAAAGACTTTTTTTGTTGCCCGGTGGTCACAGGAATAATACGCTGTCAACATTTTTAAAAAAATGGATCTTCAAAATAAATAGTTTGTGAGTGTTGCATGATTATGTTACTGGTTTGAATATTTCATCTAATTTATCGATAAATATTTTTTTTTTTTCATTTTGGTTATGATTGATGCATTTACTGGAATTATGACATTATGTTATAAATTTTAAAATGTCAAAATATGGGAGGATTTTGTGTACAGATTTTTCTCAATGATCCACGATGATTTAAGTCATACTTTTTTTACAAGACAAAAACAAGACCTAATCGTTTCATTTTAAGAAAATAAATTTTGGATGTAGTTTTAACTTAATCAACTTTTTAAGCGAAATTATTTTTAAACTTTGGAAACATTCGACCCTTATGTTTATTGTAATAAACAAACTTGATTTCACATTTTAAAAGCTTTAATATAACTTCACTTGTATGAATGGCATGGAATTTTGGAAGTTAAATTTGACCTAACTATGACTCGATTTTTCCTTCAAGATTCATAAGAAAATAATTTTTCTTCTGAATCACTCTTTCATGACTATTTGTAAAAGCTTGAGGAGTTCCGAATCGCTCTTGATGTTTTAAATAGAGCGCCTATTTAAAACATCAAGAGCTTTTAAGTTAGTCATGTATATGCGACTGAAGGAAAAAAATTGTTTTCTAATTTTTAGTACAATAAAAGTGTGTCCCCAAAAAAGTATTTTGTAAACTGTCTACACATTAGAGATCATCTAGGTATCTTCTAAATATTTTTTGTGGTTTTTCTTTGGAGTATGCTACAAATCTAAATTCCATCTCACGGAAAAACACACTATAATGTAAAAAAAGCAAATAAATCCATTGGGCGGGAGGGGGGGTAAGTGTTAGGTTTGAGGTGAAAATTTTTTCACGCAGAAAACAATAAAACGCATCTTTCTAGAACAAATAGAAAAAAAAGGTAGTTTTGGGGGTGTTTTTCCCATTCACCTCGAATGGAAAAAATCCCATCATTCCAGCCTGAATATAACTGAAAAAGGTAATTATTTTAGGGGCGTTTTTCCTATTTTTGGGGAATTAAAAAATTTAAAAAAAGTCTAGGTCCTCTTCTGATACATAAGCTTGAATACTCTGCAACTCTATTTCACTCTTTTCAGGTTTTATTTTCGGACCAAATAGTATCTTGTCCTGCCACAGAAGAGTACGGAATCAAAATTTGTAGTATAATCCAAAGTATGCCTATTACTTGAAATGAATCATTATCTCAAGTGTAGCAAAAAAATTAGCAACAGAAAACCTATATGTATAGAAATACATTCTTGTTATATTACTCTATCTGTCTACAAAAAGCTATACTATGTGGTACAATGCAGCATCGACATCTGAATCGTAGTTAGATGTCTACGTGATCTTCAAAAATACTTCGTATAGTTATTTTTAACATAGCACAACACACCCTCGATAGATGGCTTCAACTCTAAATCTATTTCCAGATTCAACGTTAGAGAAAAAATTTTTTGCGAAAAACTTTTATTACGGAGCAATTCTGAAGGTATTTTGAAAAATGGTTAAAACCGAGATGAGATATCGACTGAAATTGCTCCAGGATATCGCCCTCCAAATACAAATGTTAATTTATATTTCAGAAGCAATTTGTTCAACTGTGATCCGAAAATATCACAAATCAATTTTTTGTTTCAGAATTTATTAAAACTTTATGCAAAGACATGGTTTAAACCTAAAAATAAAAAGATCGACTTAATTTAAGGGTCAGTAGTTTTGAGACATCGCCAAAAATCATGCACCAAAATCATTTATTTTAAGTGATTCAAGGTTTCACGGAAAATACTCATCTAATCCGAAAATGAGCTAAATTGCCAAATTTTTTGGGTTCTTTTCCCCGAACCAAAAGACATTAAAGCTTGGATGCTGCAATTGAACGATTCTTTGGAAAAATTGAGAAAAAGCTGACGATAATTTATAGTAAACTTATTTCTTAAACTTTTGCTAATTATAATTATTTAAGATTTCCTAATTTTTGTCGATAATTTCTTAAAATTGAAAACTATAAATTAACCAAACCTTAATCGGTAACGGTTCGCGTCAGATTAAAAAACGCTTAAGAACGCGTAAGAAATTTTCAATCTTTACTTTATAAAGATTGAAAAATTGAAGATTTACTCTTACCTTAAAAAGTTGACTTCCTTACTTCTTTCAAGGCACATCACCATCATTTCTCCTCTCCGGATCCACGTTTGATGTTACAAAATGAATTTTTTAGGAAGTAAAATAAAAATATTTTTATATTTTATAACTTTTATTTAATTTTTACAAATACATATGATTTACTTTTTTGTTTTTCTTCTTGTTTTTTTTATTTATTTACATAATACACAGTCAAGCATTTTTTTAAATATTTTTGTTTTTTTTTGTTTTTGTTTTCAATTTTGTACATTCGACAATAATTAATTGTAAGTAATGTTTTTTGTTCAATTTCTTTCATTTTATTTTAAATATTTTATTTTTAATTATTTTAAGTACAGAATATTTTGTGTTCATTAAATTAAATTAATTCTTTTTGATTTCAATTCATAGTAAAGTGTGGCCAGATATGTGGCGAACATCTCATAACACACAACGAACATAGGCAAGTTTAAAATACAAGGTGAAGCATGGTAGTATGCGATTTTGAAAACGCTAGAAGAAAAATCCCATCAATTTTTTACAAATTATTCTAAAACATTCTAAAAATGAAACTTGTATTGTTAAGGTTGATCTGAGAACAGAATAGTTGCTATTGCTTACATTCTCACTCGTTAGGGCCTCCTCTGTCATGGGATTTAATAATAGATTGGATATTGATAAAAATTTTTGGATAAATTTTCTTAAATTTTTATATGGTAAAAACATAATTTGGAGAATTAATGGATTCTTTTTATAGTCATTTTAAAACCGCACAAAACTCTATCCCATTCTTTATATCACCATAAAAATAAACAGAATCTATTAATTTTAATGATATTTTGATACTTACCAACGATCATTGCGTGTTCTATGATGTTTGTCACATATCTGGGGCTACAGTTTTAGGTGTCCGTAGGACCTTGTACAAACCTTTTTGAGAAAAAAAACAGGGATGGATTTTGATAGCTTAAAAGTTTCCAGTTTAAATAGACTTCAAACTTTATGTTAAGAAAGTAGTCGAAGTAAATTTTTTTACAATATGGGTAAATGACAGATATCGAATTTGCCACATTACTTATAAAAATGAAAAAGTAGACTTGATACCATAACAAAATTGGAAAGTTAAATTAAAATTGATTTGAAAAACGAAGAAGTTATATAAGCATTCAAAGATTGTTGACTGTCTCTTTCTGCCAAAAGTCCTAGTAGAGCCCTATGGCACGGTATATCCATAGGGCTATACCGTGCAATGACGCCACTGTTCTATACTTTGGTCTTTGTGTAATTAAGAGTTTTAAACGTTCATATTTTCCATATTTCTAAATATTTTCAAAAACCAACTTCACGTTTCTGGCCGTGCAATAAGAATTCTTCACCTGAAGTGATTAAAAAAAATTTAGTTATCGAACCCATTGGATATCGATGGGTTAGGGTTCTGAAAAGGTCTGTACAAGGCCTATGAAATTTCCTGATATAATTAATTTATTAGACTTTAATAAGTAATCTTCTTTTTTTGTTTAAGTGCTAATTTCAAGTTTTCACTTTATTTTATTTTGTTTAATTAAAACTACTCTACAGTTTTATAAAGCTATGTTCCCTGTCAGCTGACCTCCTTGTTATGTACAATAAGGAGTGGTCCCGAACATCTACTAATCCATTTAATTAAAATTTAGGTGAATGAAAAATGTTTTGAAATGTTTTATTTTGATATAATGAGTTGTTACATAAGAAATGAAAAATCATTTACGAATTAATGAAAGCTTTTTAATTCGATAAGAAGAATGTTATTTAATTCGAAGTTAAATTCGAGCAAAGGTTAAGTGGGCAGTTCTTTGTGGAAAATATTCCTGTAGCTAATTTCTGAATATCTATGTAGGCTAAACTGTTGGAAAGAAAGGCAGTTGTGAAGAAGAAAATTTACGGCGTAGGTTCATACAAGCGGTGAAATAGTTATTTGCGCTATAAGTTTGTTAATAGCATTAGTGACGTAGGCATGCAAATATTACGCAACGAGTCTGAAGCACGAGTTGGACAATCGTAGAAGGACTTAAATAAGACGTTATCGCACGCATATCGTACAAAACTTTGGCTACGCCTGTAAAATGTGAAAATAAACGGTAATTATAATTTAAAATTTGTCATGAGTTATTAAGAAAACTGGAACATTAAAAAAGTAACTTTAGTAACTTGTTATTCTTTAAATTTTGGAAGTAATTTGGCTAATTTCATTGGTTGAAAATTCGTGCAATATTAAAATGTTTATCCTTCGGAAAAATGAGTGAATAAGTAGTTCTTATTTCACAGGCGTAGATAAAATGAATTACGACGGCTATCCAAAGTTGTGTACAAATGAATGAAAATCGCAAAATAGAGAATGTTGTCAATTCAAAGAGGGTTACTTTACGAAATGTCTTAACTTTTCTCACAGAAAGAACACACGATATTTCACTCGAAACTTTCCAAAAAACTATACACTTACACTTTGCCCTGAACAACATTGATTAAAATAAAGGTCCCATTTATTTTTCTACTATATAGTTATCTATCACAAACATCTATTTTTCTTTGAGCTAAATTCTTAAAATAAATATTTGTGCAGTGAGATTGTTTGAGCGTTTATGTTTGTAGAATTAAATCACGCTTCGGCTATCACGTGAAAATATAAGTACAATATTTTAAATTAAATAGATTGCTTTGTAAAAAATTTATTTGATTGTATTTTTAAGGAAAAGAGGCTAACACACCAAAGTTTGTCTCAGAAAAGTTTCATAGATACATTTTTATACTTTGTGAATATTTTATTGACTTACAACCTTCAAATCGATAGCAAGCAGTCGAAAGAAAATTCGTACCTCCAAACAATTAATTTAATTGGTTGGGGTAAGAATAAAAATCACACCGTTTATAAAATTTATAGAGAAGATGAATTATCTTGTATATTGGTAATCGAATCTTCGAGGTCCGAAGTAATCGGTGTTTCATTTCTTCGCCCACCCGTCAGCAACAGTTCCAAACATACTATTAAATTTTACTCCAGTAAGAAGATATTTGTTTCGAAAGCTTTGAAAACAAAGTCTCATTACATTTGTGGAAGGTGTCGTGACATTAAGAGATCCGAAAATTAACGGTAGTGAATTTTTTTTTTGTTATGTCTCAAAATTTTAATAAACACGGAGTAAATATTCCACAAAACAAAAAAATATTTTTCTTCTGAATTATTTCTTGAGATATCTTTGAATTTGGTGCCATGCTCTCCTGTATACTAAGGGAAATTTCTAAAATATAATGTTGACAAAAAATAATCAATAAGTTTCAGCACCCATCCAGCTTATTTTTGGTGTTCGAAATTTTTTTATATTATTAATCTCTCCTTTCTTTCAAAATTAATTTTTATTTATTTTATAAAAATATTAATGCAATATTTTTTTGAAAAAATTTGAATGAATTTTATTACTAATGACATTTATGAAAATTTTTAAAGGCATTTTTGAGAATGAATTTATATATTTTTCTCTAGTAAGAATGACAATTTTTTTTTGGCAATTTTTTTGATAGTACAATATAGAGTGAAAATGTTTTTTTAGACGCAGATGTTAATATTAAACTTACATAAAAAACTAAAGAAAATTGATTGAAGGTAGGACCCTTCACATATCTTATGGCAAATGGCCCACAATAAAAGATAGACCTAAAAATTACAAAAATTTGATTTAATTCAATTATATGTATTATTATAATAATACTTTACTTTTAATAATACTTTATATTTCGTCTATTTCAAGGCATGGTTTCTTTCGAGCAGATGACTCGAGTACCATAGTTTATAAGGGATTTGTGTCGATAGAATCGTTTTCATCGTATTAATATTAGCTTAAAACAAAGTTAAACGAATTTTTATTAAAGGAAAATTTTATGAATTTCTTCCTTTTCAAGTTCAATGATCATGGAAAATAATGATAAATGTTTTTTGCTTTAATAAAAGCCCATTCTTATAACAAACAGCAGAGAAAAATTATTTTTCCAGTAACTATAAACACAACCAAGAAAAAAAGGAATTAATATTTGTATCTCTTTCTAACTAAACAAAATTTTGCATGGAGTTCTTATATGGCAAACATAGTATATGACGTCAAATATTTTGTCAGATATCTTTGTATAATAAGTAGTTAAAAATGCTTATTTCATCCGTATTTCTTGTTCGGTTTTAATTTTAATTTCACTTTTTGTCATGTCTTTTGCGGTATTTTCATATTTGAGTACAAAAACTAGTACAAAAGTTTTGTCTAACTTTTGAAGATATGAACAGGTCAAGTCATTTTTTTCCGAATAATCGAAAACTGTTCAAAATTATGGCCCTGAAGATATTAGTTAAATTTAAAGTACAATTTTCTGACTAACTGAGAGTAATTTGAAATAAGACTAACAAAATTTTCTTAAATTAATCCGATCTTTGTTTAAAAAAGAAAAAGGCTTCGTTTCCAGCACTAACTTTAACAAGACGAAAACGATGGTTATTTGGTTAAATTGTAAGTTTAATATCTACATCTGAGATGATTATAGTATACGCTTATCCGAAAACATGATAGCAAAATGTCGATAGATAGTAAGTATAGAGCGTACACCAAACAGAATGTGCCACAATTAACACTGATATTATTTTCTTAAATGTTAACAAACAGAATTGGTGATAAAACAAATTTCCATTAGAAAGATAAAAGCAAAAGCTTCTAACTTTCCTCTGGCTCAAAAACTGACTCGGAAAACCTTATGACAAGTTGAAAAGGGATGTTTCCCTTCCCCATGAAGTTAATCTACCAACGCAAGATTCAATTAAAAATAATAAAACTATGGAGTATTCTGGAGGAGTAACAAAATTGATCTTGCTCCTGCGTCAAATAGCTTTGCTTAGGCTTTAAATCAGGCATGGGCGAGTTATTTTAAGTCGAAGTCACCATTGTTATAACTTTATTGTGTGTAGAGGAGGAAGCGAGACGGTTATAAGATTCTTCTATCTGTCTCAGTTTCTCTAATAGTAAGTCACGTTTGCCCATACCTGCTGTAAATAACTGTAACAGTCAAGAAAATAAAATCTGTCAATGAAAATGTGACATACCACGTATTTTAGAGTAATAATATCTTTTTGATTTCATTAATTTATACTTATTGCAATAAATTTTTTTTGTTTTTATAAGAATAATTCTAAAATATGTATTAAAAATATTTACAAAATATTACTTTTTTTTCAAATATTTTACAAGTTTAATTTTAGAGAGAGCACACAGTATTTTTTATCCGATATACATATATATATAATATTTCTTTTTTAAATCTACATTAAATAAGATATATAATGTTTCTGATTTTTTTTTTTTTTAATTATTGGTCGATTTTGTTGTTTTTCATTTAAACATCTATTCATATGTAATTTTTTTTCAGTTTAAATAGGTATAATATTTTTAAGTTTTACAATATATTTAATTATTTTGTGTATATAATTATTTTTTTTCTACAATTTCTTTTTAAATTATTTAAATTCTATTTTCTTTTTAATCAGAACCCGCTGATTTTTATTTTTAAATGTGTAAATATCATTTTTTATTTAATTTTCTAATATAATTATTATATTTAAGTATCAACTATTTTTTTTTAAATATTATTATTATTTTATTATTTCTATTTAGAAAAAAATCAAAATGATTTAATATTTTGCTACAGTAAATACCTTGAAAGTATATAGGCAATTGTATATGACATATATGTAATGCAAGTTGCAAATTTTAAAGAAACGATCATTTATCAAGTCGATTTATTTGTTTTAAAACTTAACTCTTTTTTTAAAGCTTCACCAGTCTACTCTGCATGAAGCTTTTGATGTTTTTTCATCAATAGTTAATTCACAATATTAGAGTCTTGAAAGCTTAAGATTTGACATTGAGTTGTAGTTTATAAATACCGGGTGATCGTAGTAAATAGAGACATATAAAGTAGGCGGGTACAGCTGTCTTTGTCTCTCGTATACGCCTGCAATTTCCTATGTCAGTACAGCTCTATGGTATTATCTATCTCTATGATAAATACTGAATAGTAAGAATTAAGTATATTTTTCCAACTGCACGTGTCTTAAACCGAAATTGTTGAACAAATTACTTGCAGACAAGTTAAAATAATAGCCTGAAAGATAAAAACATGAATTGTTTGCCATAAGAAGACGTTGTTAACTGGTCTTTACTATTCATGAAAAAAATCGTGTTATACTGGCAACTTGTGATACATATATGTAATAGCAACTACATAAGTTTCCTAAATAAGTAGTCTCGCAGCAGTTTAGTTTTTTTTAGATTGTAAATTTTTTTGATATATTTTTAAAGTTACAAATTTCTTTTTGTATAATTATATTTATTTATTTCATATAAATGGGGCGGAAAAAGTATTTTTTTTTATTAGTCTAAATTTTATATATCATATTGTAGTAGTTTCTAAATATGATTATAATTATTACTTATTATTCTTCTGAAGATGGTGGATTTTCTTGTTGTTGTGCATTTTGAGCTCGAATTTCGGCATCTATAAGCAAAAATTATTTCAATTATACTCGATATTTTACGTTAAAAAGTTATTTATACAAAGTGATCCAAGCTATAACAGCAGGATTTGATCAAATTATACATGACGTTGAAATATTGAAAATTTCTCAATATTCATTCCATCCGTTTCGAGAAAAATATCTCTAGCGCAACTCACTTTATTGCAAATATAATAACATTATGAAAATGCCTCATTCTAAGGGCATTATGTGCCAAATTCCAGGGCCTCGTGTTGGCTAACGCCGGTGCTGTTGACACTTCGATCATCGAAGTTCGATGTCAGCCATAACTATGATATACTTACGAAGTAAGAGGAGTGTATGCTAGTGAATGCTTCACTTCGCCTAACTTTTGTGAGTATTCTCGGTGACGATATTCCGTGACAGTGTGGTAAAGGTTAATATATTTATACGATAGGCACCACATAGACCGAAAGAAAAAATTCGAATAGTACAGTAACCGATTAATCGGTGCCTTTCTCTTACTGTTTGATGCGGATAGGATTCTTGGATAATTTTTTTAATTTTTGTTATTTTCTGCAAGACTCAGAAAAAAGTTTAGTGCGACAGTTAAGATTTGCGAAATTTCTGTGGTACTCAACCCATGTAAGTATTCCATATTTACTTTTTCTGGAATAGAATCCCTTATCCTATAAATATTATAAAATTACCTTTTGCAGCTTGTTCTTTCCATATTCGTTTATTTTCAAGCAAACAATGTACCCATGGTCTTTGTATTTTTGTTTTCTTACTCTTTGACGGTGATGATGTCTGTTGACTACCCGGTTTCTCTTCGATTGTTTGTTGATGATGTACAATAGTTGCTGATCCGGATGCTGACGTTGTGGTCGTATTTGCCGATGCAAATGGTCCTAATATTACTTCTAACATATCACTACATACAGATAAACTGGGTTCCACAATAAATTCAATAAAACCAATCTGTGATTCTGCTACCAATGTATTGTTACGATCACATAATGGACTAAATGGTAAACCTAATTCTTGTTCCTTATCACCTTGTCGGAAGAATTCTTCTAATAATAGCATGGTCCAACGATGATGTAAGTCATATTCCTTGCAAGATGAACAAAAAATGTAAATTTAAATTCATAGAATTTTTTTTTAATAGCTAGGGACAAGAAATTATTAAAACTAAGGGCTGTCTCAATA
Source organism: Chrysoperla carnea (assembly GCF_905475395.1). Lineage (NCBI taxonomy): Eukaryota > Metazoa > Arthropoda > Insecta > Neuroptera > Chrysopidae > Chrysoperla > Chrysoperla carnea. Next base: position 121,078,261 of record NC_058337.1, on the reverse strand, counting down.
ATGAGCACAATTTAAATTTTACAAACAGTTACAGCCTGAAATTTGACAGCTGACACCTATGATTGTTCTGATTAGTACAAATGGAACGCTAAGCAAAATAATAAAGCGTTAAAATTGAGAAGACCCATTACAAAAAACGGGGAAAGTGCCTCTTTATAAGCTTCAACAATTCAAAAAGTTTGAAGAAACTGAGTCGATTATTAAATAGAAGAATTGTTGCCAATTTAAAACTTTCCGAATCCCCTCTAAGAGAAGTTCTGGCTATGGAAATTTTTAAGGTAAAAACCGTTCTTGGGCAAAAGAAAGCTCTCAGGCCCTATAATAGATTACCTGTTAGAGCAAAAGGACTTTGCATGAGTAGAAACAAAAGTAGATTCCAAATTTTTACGATCAAACAAATATTTTCCAAGAAAATGATTCAAAATAATCTTAGAAAAGGTTTGTATGGGATTTTGGACGATATCTCAGAAATTATGCCTAAATTATTATTCAACCATCTAATGAACTCGAGTTTTTTATTTTATGGGTAAAAATTTTCTTTCTGGCTGCTATCGAAATTGTAAAAAAAAATTGTTTCACAATTTTTAGAAATGTTCTTTAGTGGTACAATACCCCTTTACGATTCGTTATATAAAGTAACTTATTAGACCAAAATAACAAAGATCGAGTTCCTTGGACGATTAGTCGAGTATTTTGTATGATATTACACAACCAAACATTATTTTTCGTTTTAACAGGCTTATTTTGAAACCAGTTTCTTTAAAGATTTCTCAATATAATATACATTCATTAGGCTATCAGCATCGTTTTGGCTTTTGGAAGAATCAGAATAAAAAGAAACTAAATCAGATACGTACCTTTGCAGGATGTGATATATCACAACAATGTAATACTAATGATACAGCTTTTGATTTATCTACAGTTGGTTCAGCTAATGATATTAAATTCTTCATATTCTTTAATTGTTGAAAATGAAAGCTCATATCTGTTGCTAATACCATATCAATTACTAATGTACGAAATTCACGAAATTCATCACGTGACAAATTTTGTAATATATTGCATTCATCGTCTTTCATTACCCTAAAAATTTTAAATGATAAAAAATTATGAATTTCATATTCTAGAAGAATTCTCGTGTATTTTTACAAGTAGTTGAAATTTGTGGTATTTGTTAAAGCTTTTATTAACCCGACTACACTTCGGATCGGTAAGATTTCTAGATACCGATAATGGATTGTCCCTGAATGTTTTGAAAAGCTTTCTCATAGTTAGATCAGTATTGAATTTGACAAGCTGATCTCGATCATAAAGGTTTCAGACAAGGCCTACAACTAGCCCTCACATTAGGTATATAACTACACATCATAAAAGGCGTGAGGCTGGATTGTGCGTAGTTATGGCTGGATTCAGTTTAGTGGTCTCATCGTAGATAATACCTAAAGGACACTAATGAAATGTATTTAAGTCCATAAGAAGGAAATTAGAAGAACTTTCAAGACTTCCTCTATATAGAAGTGTGTTGTATGTTTTCCATTGCTGTGATAGAGGCCTATATCTAGACGAGTTACTTTCTAGAAAGGAAAAAAGGACTTACAGAGATCTGTTAGTTAGGGATCCAATTGCTACTACACATTTGCGGGAGTTTAATTTTTAGCTTAGACTATATCTTCTTTTCATTCAGCTTCAATAAAAAGTTTCTCAGTATCACATTAAGTATTTAAGATAAATGCAGACTTCATACTTCTACAAATATTCGAACAGTGCAATCCTTATATCGCTTAGGCTTGAGACCTTCTACCTGCTCTAAATAGACTTAGAACCAAGACACATGTATTATGAGCTTCAGAGACAATTGAAGTTGACATTACCATAAAGCTTTTCTAACTGACCCGCTCTATAATAGGTACTTTATAAGGTATCACTGCTAGTGTTAATTAAATTCATTAACAAAATCAAAAGTCAAAGGTAAATATTATAATTTTCGTTAGTAATTCGGTTTAGGTTCGGTTAGGTTAGAGTGGCGGTCCTGAGTTCGAACTCATTAAGTACTGGGTTTGAGGATAAGTAAATCCCCGGTCACTACTCCATGAGCCATTTGGAGTTGTTTAAGAGCAGTACAGAGCTTTGACGTCTAGGGAATTCAGGTTGGAGTGGTCGTCAAAGATAGACTGACTCAAGTGAGTCCTCCTCATAGCAAGAACTGGGCAGTGGTAGAGAAGATGAGACATTGTTTCTTTCTCCTCCCCACTGCAAGAGTTCCTGCAATAATACCGGTTACAGCATGCCTGCCGTTTAGCCAGTGTCTTATAATAGCCGCGGGGATTTTGCTTATAGAGATTTTATTTGATTAAACCAACCAGTTTAATAAAATAATGATTGACAACATACCTAAACGCTGCACTGATATGATGATTTTCTAAAACAGCACGATCATTATATAATAAAGCTGTTTCTGTTCCAGACATAACATGAAAATTATTTGTGGTTCCTGTATGCTCATAATCATGGATAATTGCTGCAACTAATGTTGCAAATATTTCTAAATCAGTTAACCAATTCTACAAAACAAAAAGTTTAATATAAAATTATATATTATTAAATTATTTATTATTAATCGAAAACTAATGTAATGGGCGAACGAAGAGGGAGAGATCCAAAACTATGAAATTTTGAATTAATTTAAAACCTATACTTCAAAATATACCTTATTAGTTATTACTCAATAAAGGGTTTTAAAAATAAATGACTTACCATAAGACCCGTTTGACATAACATATAATGTACAGTTTGTGCAACATCGGCGGCATGTAAATTATTGTGATATGGATTCTTATATTTACAATAGCCATCTTCGATACGACTTAGAAATGTTTCTAATATTGATGGTGGTACTTTAAATTTATGTATCATACCATAACGATTTAATAGATCATAGCCCAAATACTTTAACGGTTGTGATGTCGCTGCTTCACTTAATCCAAATACATCAAATGACCAATCATCTAATGTCTAAAAAATATTTATAAACTTTAATTTTTTTAAATTCTTTTACCAAATTCATTATAATTTCTTATTTAAAGTTGTAATTAGGAGTACGATATTAAAAATAATAATTTTAAATTGAACGTTTCGGAGTGCAAATACTGAAAATATGAACACAGAAGGATGTAAAATTTCACCAATTCGAACTTGTTGCTTAGGTGCCTGTAAATATTGTCTACTATTTAGAGAATTATATTTTTTCTCTTTCTTAGATATCGCGTTTTCTCTAATTCCGATAGAAATATCTTAAGATGTTATATCAACGACTCAAGAAAGTTTTATATCAAATAGCAGCTTAGAAACACGAAGTGAATTTTATTGAAATTAGTCATTTGAAGTTCAATATAATTGAATAATCCTGATTAAGAAATTGGGTTACCCTTGAGTTGTTGTGATTTATAATCTGAACTAATTAAATAAAGAGAAAATTTTGTCAATTTGAATGTTTGTAATGGATAAACTGAAATACTACGAAATCGATTTTAAAAAATCTTTCCGTTATGGAAAGCCACACATTATCAGCCAATTAAAACCCATGAAATTGGGACCAAAAAGAGAGTTTAAATGAGAGCCAGGAAAGTAAAGTGAATGCTGTAATGTGGTAGCCTTTGTTTTTACAATTGCAATTATTCAGTGAAGCGGGTGGATAACTGCTAGTATAGGTAGTACAAGATAAAATTAGCATAGGATTTGAAGTACCCATAGTGGTTGATAGTAATTTCAAGTATGGAGTTTATTTCCACTTATCAACAAACCAAATAAAATTAACTTATAAACAATCTTATTTCTACATCATAAGTCTATTTTTATAATCCCCATTATTATCATATAATAGAAATTGGAGGCCAAATAATACCCAAGTTCCTAATTCTAAGAAATTTTTACAATGGAAATTTATTAAAATTTGTATGCAAGCACCTTCAACACTTTAACAACTTCTGGTGGGAATTGCATCATAGCCGAACTCGAAACACGCCGATATATTCGATCAACAAATATACCAGCACGTATTGCATGCGCAACACTCCGAAATTTTGGTTTTTCATCAGCTTTACGTCGAGTTGTCGCCAATTGTCGAGTGAATGTTGACGCTAACCATTCTCGTACTTCAGGGGGCACAGCATCTGGTTGAACTTCGGATAATTCGTCATCTTCATCGGCTAATCGTCTAATTTTTTGTATTGGAAAAAAAAAATTAAATTAATTCATGAAATTTGTCAGATTAACATGTAAACAAAATAATTTCTACTATGGCTGTAATTGTTTTTTCCGGGAAATTTTAATGAAGTGAATCAGTTGGTGGGCACATTAATTGCGAATTTGTTATTAAAAAATGATCATTTAACTTTTACTATTACTTTATGATTAAAAATAGCAATTATATAAATAAATCAGTTGGTATCCAAAAAAGTTCCCCCATTTATAAAATATGTACATAACGATTATTTCAAAGAGTTTCCAAGAACTGCCGAAGATGAAGTATTTTTTGAATTGATAAAATTTTCGGATTTTTTAACTTCCCAGAATAGGAAGTTATTGTAATGGGCCCGATTTTCGAAATGGGCAAGACCTTAATACCCATTTTGAGAAGAAGTATATGTATATGTGTCTACGAAAGTATGTACGTACGTTCGTTGTCGTTTTTTTCCTGATCGATGTCTCGCGAACAAATAATGGTATCAACTTCGTTGAAATGCCAATCGAAGCGTATTAACGGCAATGACTCAGAATATTTTGTAACATTCGGTCTAGTGATTTCGAGTTCGTCGTGTTTTATTTTTATTTATCTCTCTTTATTATACTAGGAAGTATTTCGTGTGGGCCGCAAAGGTCGACCTACTCCGCCGGAGGTTGTTTATTTCATTAATGAATGTTCTGCACTTCAATGTACTTATTTTTTCCTTATTTTACCAAGTTTTGTGCGAAATACTTTGAAATACATTTCACCGGTGATTTAGTTACGAGTGGCAAGACCGAATGTCAAATTAAACAATGAAAATGTTATTTTTTGGGTTTCAAGAAAAATTCTTAAACAAAACTTTATTTTACAACCAAAATTTTGTCTTTCTTTGAAAACTACCAGAGTTTCTGGAGTTGGCATTACACCCATGGTTGTCACGATGTTTTTATACAAAACATTATTCTCTTCAATAAAAGATTAAATCAAATTTTCTCTTGCCTGCTTTATAAAATTAGTCTAGCGTGAAATGTAAAATATGCTAGCAATGCTGGTATTTATTTTATAGCATAGTATTAGTCAGCAACTTTTATATATAGGGTGAAGTATTTCAATTTTATGATTCTCAAATGTAGCTACCTCGAATAAATTTTCAAATAGACTGAAATTTTTTGTGGCAATTTCCCACTGACCCAAAATTTTGGTGATAGGTAATTATACACTCATGATAATTAACACACTACATATAAAAAACAGGTGAAAATGAAAAAAAGAAAATTAAAAATGATATTTTTAGGTGAAGAACTTTAATGATGTATTTGAGACCTTGCCCAGACGGGCGTCCGTAGACGTCTACGCTGTACTGCGGGCTGCGTACTATTATTACTTCGCAGCTCGCACGATGTCGTTCGGGAGGGCGCTTGATGTGATGTTTCTTCATTATTTTGTCCTCTTGATGGTGTCTCCCTAGGGTATGCATTAGTTTTTGAATTACAAAAAATATAATTTTTATAATTTGAAAAATATAATATATATTTTCTTCTTGAAAAACTTTAATATACGCTAAAAATTATTTATTAATTTAAAGATTTGTAAATGATTTGTTAATAAAATTTTGTTGATAATTCGATCCAGAAAATACTTACTTTGTTTCATCAATAAAAACGGCTTCAAGCACTCGAGCTGCATAATGCAAATTGCGTTGCAATAAATCTGCAGAGATTTCTCCACATTGCAATTGTCGCAATAAGCATCGCAACCTGTCAAAAAATATATATAATATTAAATTTAATATTTAGAAAAATAGACAATTAAATAGGAACTCTTCCACAAAACTGTTTTTGGAAATGGAAATTAACACCATAACTATTAGCCGACTGTAATCCAAAGGAGATAGTTTTGGAGTCAATCATCATTAAAGTTTAATTCAAACTAGAAACAGTCTCATTTTACCGTTTTTCTTCGAAGAGGAATAAAAAGTATTGCGTTCATTTAAATCAATAGAGATCAGTCATGTATAATAAATAATACTTAGAAGGGTAAAAGCTTTTGGTTTCGCTTCATCAACATGCTATGAATATAGCTACTAAGATATAAAGCCGTAACCTTGGAAACACAAATTTTTTTTCAGTTGAAAAACCGATACTTATGTAATAATAATTAAAGCTGTGCAATTAACTATTAACTAAGTGATTCTAATCTTTGGCAACTTCTCATTACTGCTAATAGATTGCGTTTTTTTACACACGATATTCAGTTAATTCCAAAGTTTAATTTTTTTTTGTGAAAGAGTCCATATTGTTACACTAAAGTCGTATATACCTGAGTGCAGCCTTATCACATGCATCAGGTGTATCAACCGCTGGTAAATTATCAGTGGATAAGTCCACCGTATCTAATATACTATCATCGTCTGTACATGACGCTGGCTGCATGGAAGTTGTAACCGAAGTATTCGACACAGCAGCCATTGCCCCCGACGTGGACGATGATAACGAATCGATGGCGCCCGCGACCCCCGATCCTGTTGGTGATTGTGGTGATGTACGATTTGATTTTTTCCCACTGCTGCGTCTCACAATTGTCAATGATCCTTGTTCTGTAACAATTTAGAGAAAAAACAAATATAATTAATTTTACACAGGATGGTAGGGAAAATGCGAACACAATTATGACATATAAAAATGCGGGAAAAAGGTGTACATTAATACACACATATAATATATATATATAGAATTGGTTTTGTATATCAAGAGAATTACGTACTGGCTAACTGACCATTTCGATTATTTCCTTGTGTTGCTGCTTGTCTCGAACAAATAACACTGTCGTCTTTTGTTATTCGTCGATCTGGCGGACTCGCAACTGCAACAATTTAGAAAAATATATTCCTATAGATATCAAAAAAATCGTGTAACAACATGATGAGAGTGAAAATGAACAACAAACATATGAACAAGGACAGATAAGTAAAATAGTAAATGACAATTTTTCTTAGCATTTTTATTGGAATAAATAAATAAAACTGACATTCTTGTATTTTATGTTTGCATTTTTGAAAAAGTTCCTTCTTTCAAAATTTCAAATACCCCAAAAAGTAGTAGTAATTAGATTTTTGAATAATTTTGATAAGTGCTTTTGTCAAGGCAAGGCTAAAACATTTTTATTTAGGAAAATACACGAAATTATTTCGTTTTCTTTCACGGTACGCTGAAATGCAAATATGTTTGTTACATTAGAAATTTTAGTGGAAATATTTTGTTATAATTTTGGCAAAGTCGAATTCCTTAGGTTGTTAATAAAAAATTGAGCAAGGGTGTTATTTAGAGAATACGGAGAGGCGCCCTTCTTAAGCTCGTGATGCTTTTAATAATTTGCTGAATCTTTTTTTTTTTTTTTTTTTTTTTTTTTTTTTATATATATATATTAACTTTAATTTCATGAGTACCTTCAGAACGGCGGTAAGATCGATGGGGAATTATTTGTTGCGGAAAAATTCATCATGTGTAAAAAGCAACAAAAAAAAAAGTTCTTGTTCATTTCCCTTAGCCTTGATCGGTATTTACAGGGTCTTTGATTAAAAAAATTTACTACCAGGTATTTATGCATAATTTTTTTTGAAAAATTATTGTAAAAAATTGAAACATTGGTAATAGTTTTATTATATAATTAATGGTCATAATTTATTCAAAACAAAACAAAATATTAGCAAATATTTATAATAATGATAAGTTAATGGTTATAAAGTTTAAACGATTTAAATTGTGCGCATATGATTTACTTTTTTTATTGGTTACTTATTTGTACATTCACATGAAATATTTTTTTAAATGAGCACAGTACTGACTTTGAAACATAAGATCTATCTTCCATTCCGACTTGTTGTAGAGCCACTCTGTAGTGAATGTCGAATAAGCCGACGGACACATCTAGATAGAATTTTCGGTAGCTCCAATTTTTAAAGATAACACACAATAGCTTGACGAACCTCTTTTTTGCCTTTGATCAATGGCTTCTGAAGAGAACATAGAGACAAAATATTTATGGTTACAAGTATCATTCCCGCAATCTCATTCTTCGCCCGCTAATTTATTCTAATTCGTGGCACCGTGGAGGAGGCTTCATGGGTTTTACGGCCGTTTCAACTTTTACAAAAGTGGTAAAAGCAACTGTATAAAGTTTAAAATTCAACAGCATGAATATGTGTATAGAAATATAGAATATTTCTACAATTAACAATATTAGTTTTTATAACTCTTGATACAAGAATAGCAATTGTAATAGAGCTAGCGTGTGAACAGGCTGAAGTATCACATTTTCCTATAAAAAAGTACGATTTCAAACAAATTCGTTAAACAGAACAAAATGTATAACTTAATGAAATACGTAATACTATTAGTGACAATAATTATTGTCTCTAACAATAATCTTGCAAACGGAAAAACATTTAAAAATGAATGTGAACTTGCTAAAGAATTACTGAAACATGGATTTCCGAAAAATCAATTAAACGATTGTAAGTTTTAAGATTTTTTTAATAATATTTATATTTGAATTGACCAGTGTAAGATAAGTTCAGAAAGGTAAATAGGCGCGGAAATCAAAACCGTTGTTAAAATTTGTTTCGAATTCAATGAAAAATTACAAAATCTACGTGACTGTAAATTATTGGAATAGGCTAGAATAAAGGGAATATCGATGTTTTTTAACTTCCCGCTAAGAAAATAGGGAAGTTATTGTTTTCACCCCGTTTTGCCAAAATCGAGTTTTCATCAGATCTCGACGTTTTAAGGTGTCAGGAAGCTTCCCTGACTACTTCCGCGAGGGTGTCTGTATGGCTGTATGTATGTATGAGTGTGTGTGTGTGTGTGTGTATGTAAACCTCTCATAACTTTTGAACGGCTTGTCCGATTTGATCGCGGTAGGTGACATTCGAAAGGGCTTGACCAAACTTAGATTTAGAGGTCTATTTGGACCGATTCGAACCGATAGATTTCGAGAAATCACAAAAAAACTGCAAAAAAAAATTTTTTTAAGTGGTTTTTTTTTTAATAACTTTCAAACGGCTGTATCGATCAATTCCAAAAACTAATCAGCTCTCAACATCCACAAAAAACCACGTCGATCACCACCAGTCCGGTCAAAATCGGTTGATTCGTTCGTGAGTTATCGTTGACGAAAGAAAATCCAAAAAAGCGTTTTTTCGGAATCACCTCAAAATTTTTTGTTCTATCAATTGAAACTTAAAGATTCTTCATGAAGCTTCAAAAACTGCGTCGAATGTCACCAACCGCGTGAAAATCGGTTTATTCATTCTAAAGTTATCGCGATTTGAAAATTTAAAAAATAGTGTTTTATCAAACGTCTATGAAATTTTTGAGCTAGAAGCTCAAAAGCATCGAACATCTTCATTTTTGAGCTCAGAGAACTACCGATCGATTTCAAAAAATAATCAGCTCTCAACGTGTAAAAACTACATCGATCGCCACCAAGTCGGTCGTAATCGGTTTGTTTGTTCGTATTATATCGTTGTCGAAAAAAAGCGATAAAAATGATTTTTATAAAAATGATTTTTTTATCAATAATGCCATAAAAAATGCGAGTGGATATAACATCAAAATAGATAAAATTTTTTACACGTTATGAGTCAATACTTAGCGGGAAGTTACAGGGATGACCTGCAGGGTCAACCGTTTTCCAAATTTTTTTTTCGTATTTCTTAACAAAATATGAAAATACCGCAAAAAAGATGAAAAAAAGTGTATAAATATTTTAAACTACTAATTAGACAAATATTAGACAGAGAAATCCGACATAGTATCCGACGTCATATATAATGTTTGGCATAAAAACTCCATGTTAAATTCTGTTTTGATAGAAAGAGATAACAACTTTGATGGCTTTTATTTTGGTTTTTTTTTATAGTCATTCGAAAAAAAATTGTTCTCTAGTGTTTTTTATATGATCGAGCCTTTGTTAAAGCAAAAAAATCATCGACACTCCCTACTGATATGCTTGGAGTCCAAATCCATCTAGCTAATAGTGATGTAGTAGTGTTATGTCTCAAAATAAAAAAGATAATAAATTTTGGAGCTTTTAACACATTCCCTCACAGTACACATTCCCTCTTTGTTTTATACATAAGAACATCCATAAAAACTTACTTCATATATATTATATGGGTAATGAGCTGTGATAGCCTACAATCGGTATATAGCAGCTAATGGTTCAAGGGGACACTAAAATTAGCTTTAGCTAATTAATTACTTTTAAGTTTCGAATGTTGTAAATTATTGATGTATCCAAGTCTAGCCGTAGGCAATTTTTAGGCAGTTCTCTCCAATTTGATTTGTTTATTTCAGGGACATGTTTGGTGCTTAGTGAAAGCAGTGGCGATACAAAAAAAACGCATAAAAATAATAATGGCAGTACCGATTATGGACTATTTCAAATTAATGATCGTTATTGGTGTGCACATGGAAAAAATGGTAAAGATTGTAATGTCAATTGCAATGGTAAGAATTTTTTTAAATAAGAATGGCTCAAATATCCTCCTAATCTTTCCAAAATTAAAATAATTCTTGGAATACACAAGCCAATATGGCTAAATATTATGCCAACTTAAATGAGTACTGAAATGAAACCTGGACATATTTCGTGAATTGAATGTTGTCAATCAATTTTTGAAACATACCTATATGTTTTTCAGATTTGTTAAAAGATGATATAACTTTAGCTGCAAAATGTGCCAAAAAAGTATATGATCGCCATGGGTTTGAAGCATGGTATGGTTGGAAAAATAAATGTAAAAATGGTAAAGCAAAATCCGTTCAACATTGCTTCAACTAAATCATATTTTAAATGGCTTGTAAATTGTAAGCACCAAATTCTAAAATAAATATTGATTATTTCTGCAAAAATGGATTAATTAATTTATTTTTGACCCTCTCCAAGACAATTTTTGGTTTTTATTAATTTTTTTGCTTTGCAAGTGTGACTACCGTATTTGCAGGTCAATGTATATCTGAATAAGTTATAGATCCAGGGAAAACTTTAATTTTTGGCATTATTTAATTTGGAACAACGAAGAAAACTATTAAAAACATCTAATAAGGAAATTTATCGTTAACTGATTTGTAACAAGCGCATTTCCTGTCAAAATTCTGTGTAAAAAATAGACAATACAATTGTTAATTCTTAATAATTTTCATTTAATTATTAATAACTTTAACTGATTTTCATGATAAGATTAATTAATTTTTGAAGTACCTTTCAATTTAGTATAAAAGTTATGAAAAAATTAGACAACTTATCAGTTTAAAATACTAATTGATTGAAAAAAAAAACATGAAATCTGTTTTCGTAATTTGTTTACTTGCTTTAATAAGCGTTTATCAAATAAACGCTCGAGTTTTGTCAAGATGTGATCTTGCACGTGAATTTAAACAAAAAGGTGAATTCACCGATGAAGATTTACCAAACTGTAAGTACTTATGCAATACATATTACATAACTGTTAAAATATTTGTGTAGAAAAATATAATTATGCCAAGAGAAACACGGAGTTGTTTATACAATTTTGCTCAAATATTGGTAGGACACTTATTTCTGGTCTAATGAATTTCTGGTTTATTAAATTAAATTGCAGAAAAATATTTCATGGTTTATTCCTCATTTCAAAGTTTATCAGGCTGGCTATTGAAAGAAACTAGACCTACGCACGGTCTAAAAATATACCGTACCGATTTAAGATATAATTTTGTTCGGTATGTAATTTGTGTATCATATCTGTAATGAAATTGCCTATACACAATTAATAGAAAGTAAATTTCTGTTGAAGTTTTGTATCACTTGTATATGATATTCTAGCCTTTTTTAATCCCCGAACTTAAAAAAGGGGTGTTATAAGTTTGACCGCTATGTGTGTGTGTCTGTGTGTTTATCTGTTTGTAGCATCGTAGCGCCTAAACGGATGAACCGATTTTAATTTTTTTGGTGTCATTTGAAAGGTAATTTAAGGGAGAGTGTTCTTAAATATTATTATATGTTCAAGTGCGAGTTTAGGTTTCCGTACCCGAAAAAAATACAAAATTGGCGATGATTTTCAAAATCGTTCAGTTTGGAAAAGGCATGACATATAATTTTAGCATATAAATAATTTCTATGGAAATGAATGGTCAAAGAAACCTGGCTCAATTCATTTCGAAAAGTGAAATGGTAAAATAATTAGGTAATTCGAAACAATAATTCAAAAGAACAAAGTCAACTGGCTTTATTGGAAAGTTAATTTTATGTCAGGACCCAAAAATATTGTCTTATATAAAACAAGTTGGATTGGAATTTTTTGCGCATTAAAAAAAAGTTCACAATGCTAATTTGATTTTGATTTTTCAGGGGTATGCATTGCTGAACATGAAAGTCATGGAAATACATCAGCAATTCGTGGTCCCGGTTGGGATGGTAGCTTCGATTATGGTTTATTCTTGCTAAGTGATAACTATTGGTGTAATAAAGGTACACCAGGTAAACAATGTAATGTTGCTTGTGAAAGTTTATTATTGGATAATGTTCAAGCATCAGTCGATTGTGCTAAAGTTGTTTACTACTATCATGGATTTACCGCTTGGCAAAGTTGGTATGCATTCTGTAATGGTAAATTACCGGATTTAAGTGAATGTTTTACTAATTCTAGTAGTGTTTTGTAATTTATTATTTTCTAAGTAATAAAAAAAGTTTAAATTATTGGTACATAGTTAGTTTTTCTTCGGACAACCTAATCAAATCTCCTAACCCTAACTCCACGACCAGATCATTAAGTTAAAATAAGGAGTTAATTGGGATCATTAAGTTAAAACGGGAGCAAGATCTCCACCTATATGCAAGTGTTATTCTTTTTTAGTATATTTAGTACAGTAAAAGATGTTACAAAAATCGGCTAATAACAGAAAATGAAAGAAACCGCTCGCATTTTGCTAAAACCTCACGGAATGTGTTTCTTAGGTGTCGTATATCATTAGTAACGCATGAATTAGAAGCAAAAATGTTTATATTTGTTAATTAAAAATAAATTGTTTAATCAATGGAACGTATAATTTTAAAATTGACTTACAAAATTAATAAATAGGCAACTTGTATGACGTAAATGTTAAGCGTTTGTCAAATAATCAAAAACTATTATACATGTAAAACGTATACGCAATTCAAGTTGCCTATTTATTTCGGATTTCACTCGAACAATCTAATACGTGACCTTGAATTTGACCTCAACCTTGAATATGAAGGTTACCTCAAGCTCTAGTCGACTCTATATTCAACGTGTCACAAACAGCCGTAGAATTTGCTATGTTGTACCTATAACTGTTGCGTCTCCCGATTGTTCAACTCCCCCTTTTTACTTGTAAGTTGATATTTGACATTTTTAATTTTCTAATTTCCATAGATAGAAACATTCGTTTTGAGTATCACAGAATCCATTTCGATTAGTTTATAACCGTAAGATGTAGTGAGTGACATGATTTCCAAAAATAATAAATAAACAGAGAAAGTGGAGTTCGAATAATTTTTAATATTTACTGTGAAATATTACTTCGGTCTACATATAATTGGATTATTATTTTTAATTGATCTTTGATCTGAGATAATAAATAGATTTACGATAATTTTAATTACTTATAGTTCATTCAAAATTTGCTTAAAAATGTGCTAATTTAGATACAAATATTTTTCTATGTGTTGATAAGTCAAAAGTTTGTATATACCATAAACTTTGTAGAAGTATGCAAGGTTTCTGGTTTTTCTAAAACTGTTGCCTAATTCTAATCACAAAATATCTTTATTGAATTCTAAATTTTGAAGCGAACTCTGTAAAATCATGAAATTACTTTTTTTTGTAACAATAAAAAAAAAAGTTTGACCTAATCAAGACTCAACTCTGAAAGACCAAGATTCGATTCTGTAAAACCACGACTAAGATCAAAACTAATAATGCAATACCAAGATTCAATTGTCAAGATAAGGACCAAAATCAAGATAGGTAACTATAGTTTTTGTCTTGATCTTGGTTTTGCTCATCGCTATTTTGAACGGACATTAGATAAATTTAAGTCTCGATGAAATATGAAGTTATCATACTTTAATCATCCTAAATACTTCGATAATAAAGTCGATCAAAATGAAATCTTTATTTGAGTCAAAACAAAGTGAAATTGTTTACTTGTACAGTTCTTAAAAAAAGTCCGCCATAAAATGAAGTATACATGTTTTTTGTTGGTTTTATTATTAGGCCTAAATGCATGTTTAGGAAAAATATTTACACGATGTGACTTTGCTCGGGAATTGTTTAATCGTGGTATTGAATTAAAAGAAATTCCAAATTGTAAGTAACAAAAAAAGTTTTAATTTTAATGTTTCAAAATTTAACTATTGTTTATTATTAGGGGTTTGTATTGCCGAATCGGAGAGTAATTTTAATACATTGGCAACACGTGGCCCTGGTGGTATTGATCATAGTATGGATCATGGACCATTTTTAATAAGTGATCGCTATTGGTGTAATAATAATTTGGATCAGCCTGGTAAAATATGTGGAGTCACATGTGCAGGTAACGCATTCAAAAAAATACAATTTACGCTCTAAGTAAATAACGAAATATTTACCCAAATATGACTTGAGGATAATTAGATATAAGGAATGCTTATCAAATTTTTCGAGAGAAAGTAAACTTTTGCCTGCTTTGGTCATAACGAAGAAATGTTTTCGTTGGCAGAGTTTTTGGAAATAAGCAATGTTTTTAAAAAAATTTGGTACAAATGACGGAGCCGAAGAATTACAATTCATTTTTTGGAATTGTGTTCATAAAAATATCTACGTATTCTGTCAGAAGTACATATTGAGATTCAAAAAATGTCCATTAGGCCGTTTTCTTTATCTAATATTTATAATTTTGTAAATATACAAAATTTTATTTACAGAACTACGATCAGATGATATTACAGCATCCGTAAATTGTGCAAAAAAAGTATACCAGCGACATGGATATACGGCTTGGGAAAGTTGGATTGTATACTGTCAAAATCGATTACCAAATTTAGAAAAGTGTTTTGAGAATCTGCGATCAAATAATGAAATCAATTTTCCATACTCAATCAAAAAATTATAATTATTAATAGTTTTGATAAAATAAATTATACAAA
This sequence comes from Chrysoperla carnea, assembly GCF_905475395.1. Lineage (NCBI taxonomy): Eukaryota > Metazoa > Arthropoda > Insecta > Neuroptera > Chrysopidae > Chrysoperla > Chrysoperla carnea. Next base: position 121,062,846 of record NC_058337.1, on the reverse strand, counting down.
GCGTTTTTGTTTTTATTTGCTATTTATTTAAAAATCATTCCAAATAATATTAAAAATATCGATCCAGAGCCTAAGTGGCCAAGCGATCTAAGGCGTTAGCTAGTCTTTGACCGTTTGTCTACCAAGACAAACGTTGCGGGTTCGAATACAGGCAGCGGCAGTGTGAACAATTATAATTAATGGGGGCGGTAGCATTGATGAAAATGTCGTTGCTTGGATAAGAACGAGGTAACCGACTCCACCCACATCAAAATGTAATTGTATATATGTATGTAAGTTAAATAAATTAGGATTAACAAATAATGATGTGGATGGCCTTTGTTATAAGCGAATATGTCAGAGAAACGGAGGTTAAACCCCATTCTTATTATTATTGTTATATCGATCTGATAAAAAGTGACTCAGAATGAAGTTTATTGTGTTTATAGTTTTATTTATTTAATTTATAGTTTTTTTTATTTATATTTTTAACATTTTATCACAAAAACTAAAAGATAGCTATCTAGTGAAGAGAATGAATACCTTCCAACGATTGCGATTCACAGCTACCTATTATCTTAGTTTATTTTAAGTTTATTATAAGCTGCAAAAATTGTTGTCATAATTCTGTCATGCTTTCTTTTCCACTTTTCTATTATTTTCTTCGCTTATATGAATTTATCACCGTTACTTTATTTTTTAAGTGTCAGTTGACTTATTATGTGGTCCAGGTTAAGGTCAAATCCAAGTTCAAGAAGGTCAAATCCAATTTTCAGTCATTATTATCTAAAATTCAAAGGGTCTCAAACTTTTTGAACACCCGGTATATCCTCCGTTCTTTGGGAAAAGATCAGTCTAATATTCCATACTATGATTTATTTATATGCATGGGGGTAAGAAAAGATTAAATTTTTTAGTACAGCAAGTGCGTTTATGAGATAACAGTTGTAAATAATTTTCTAAAATATGCAGTCTAAAGTTTTGTTGTTAATATTAATCGTAAGTTTGAATTTAAGTTTGGGAAAGGAATATACACGATGTGAATTTGTTAGAGAATTATATGGCCATGGTATGACACTCAAAGAACTGGCAAATTGTAAGGTTAAAATAAAAAAACAAAATTAATTGTATTAAAAGTGTTTACGAAAAAAACTTTATTTGATAAACTTTTAGGGGCTTGTATTGCAGAACTAGAGTCTGGTTTCAATACAAATGTAACGCGAGGTCCAGGAGACGATGGTAGTATGGATCATGGTCCATTTAAGATCAGTGATCGATGGTGGTGTGTTGAAGGCTCGAAACCGAGTGCAAATTATTGCAGAACAAAATGCCAAGGTATCGTATGAATTATTGTAAAGTACAGATATCGTTTTACATAAATTCATTAATTTTTACTGTTAAACAAATTATATTTCAGAATATAATAATGGAAGTTTTATTAAAGGAATAAATTTTATATAACGTATCTGCGCCTAAGATTGTCTGGGCGGGCCTTTTTGGGCTCACTTTTTTCCATTCTCGGTCAAAATAAAAACTTCGTTTTAATAAAAAAAACAAAGGATACAAACAACACTTGATGACGATCATGTCAAAATTTCGATTCTCTCTTTTTCTTGGAAAAAAAAACAAATGGATATTATTGCTATAAGAAGGCTATGTAAAAATTGTCGTATTACGGCAATCTCATTCTAGACGTATCGTGTGAAAAATTCCATGAACGGTCCTGGTTATAGCTTGGACTCAGCTTATTAAAGAAACGTTTTTTAATCATTTGTTAACATATTGGAGTGTTCTTGATAAGATTTTTTTTTTTTTTAGAGTTGCGATCAGATAGTATTTCAGCTTCAATAAATTGCGCAAGAAGAATTTATTACCAACAAGGCTATGGAGCATGGCATAACACTTGGCTAAAATATTGTGACAACCAGTTACCAGATTACGAAGATTGTTTTCCAATCATAAGAGGAAGACGTATGAACTAAACAAAATGTCCATACAGCATACTTTTTAAATTTTTAAGAAAAAAAAAAAGACCAAGCATTTATAATTTGGAAAAATATAAGATAAGGAGTAATTAGATTTTCATTGTTTTTTTTAATTATGCGCGTAATTGTAGTTCTGAAATTTTTTTAATAAATAATGAACAGGGTTTTTTTAATCCTGAGGAATGCTTCAATGAAAAATGATAATTTCAAAGCATATCTTATACGAGTATCGAATTTAATGTTAGTTTACCGGTTCATTGAAAACCTCCCTCTAATTCATAACTGGTAAAGATTAGATGAACACTTTAAATTAGAAAGTTCTTGATCTTTAAAACGCAAACATTGTTTTGTAATCTGAATAGATTATACAGTAATTAATAGCAAAAATACCGTATGAGACTCTGTAGAAAATACATGTACGACAAATTGGGACTAAATTTAACATACCTTGATATATATTTCATATATATATATACTATACAGAATATAAAAAATTGCAAATACCGCAATAATAACCTGTTTATGAATAGTACAGCGGCCGAGAGTGATTCGTTCCTTATTCGTGGTACTTTTCTCGTTCCAAACTTTTACTTAATATTTTGACTCGCTTCTTCCGAATTCGGAATGCTATTCTTTCAAAACAGTCAGCATCAATAGTTTATAACAATTTTAATAAACAAATGCAATTTTTTCATAAACATCTTAATTACGAACCAGACATGTTTCGAATTTTTCAAAAATCTCCATTAGATCAAAAGTAATTACAAAATAAAGATAATGGCACGTCACTTGCCCACGAAGTATCAATTTATCTAGCTTAAACTGTTTATATTTGCATCGTGAATGAGTTTTATTTGATACGTTTTCATAGAAACGATACTCTACTTTAGATGGATGTACATATATAAGGAATTGTATAAATGGTTTGCATCGAAAATTTAATGCTATTTTTTTAACTTTAAATAAGTAATATGTTAATTTACATTTAAACTCTCTCATTTTCACTATTTCTAATACAGCAAGTTGAAGTAAATAGTAAAGTATTTCTTTAGAATCACTTCGAATTTTTCAAAAAATCTTTATTGTCAAGGTTATTGCACTTATTGGGCTGAAAAAGGTACAACGGTTATGAAGCGAACTGTCCTCGGCCACTGTACTATAATAAGAGGAAAATTAAACAAAATAAAGTTTTTAAATATACAAAAATGATGTCAGTCAAAAAATTTAATTTTGAAATTTTGTACGTATTGCATAAACAGTTTGATAATTCATGTTCGAAAACATGAAGCATAAATTCTGCTTTTTATTAATAGTGTTGCTTAGTTTCGATTTAAGTTTGGGAAAAGTTTTTACTCGATGTGGATTTGCTAAAGAACTGCATGGTCATGGTATGACACGCAAAGAAATTCAATCATGTATGTAAATTTACACCAAAAAAAATTCTGAAAGTGTTAAAACAAGTATATTTGTAAAATTTTTAGGGACTTGTATTGCCGAATATATGACTGGCTTCAATACATCAGCTACCCGTGGTCCTTTCGAAGATGGTAGTAAGACTCATGGACCGTTTTTGATCAGTGATCGATGGTGGTGTAAAGAAGGTTCGAAAAAAAGTGAAAACTTCTGCAATGTAAAATGCAAAGGTATCGTATGCGAACGAATTTGCCATATTCGATTTCACCTCAAGATAAAAGAAGAATTAAATGCTTAAGTTTATTTGCATGGACATATTATATTTTTAGCTTTGCGTTCAAGAAAAATATCAGCATCTGTAAATTGTGCCCGAAAAATTTACTCACCAAAGGCTGGTTATTGGGCGTGGGATATTTGGACAGATAATTGTGAAAACAAATTACCAAATCTAGACAGTTGTTTTCCCAAATAAGAGGAAGAAGGCAAATTTGATCAAATTTATCTGCATACAATATAAGTCTTAAAAATTTACCAAAAGCGACCTAAAAATTATTTTCTCCCATTTTAAAAAATGGGACGTGAAAAATGGATTTCTTTTTTGAAAGCTAAAGAAATTTTTGCAACAAATCAACACAATTTTTACAAAAGTTACAAATTTTCATCCACATACATGATGGCCAGGCACTTTTTTAAGATTTTTGAAACAATTTCCGAAGTTTTATGTTATTATTTTTTATAAGAATCAAATAGCTTCTAATTGATAATTAATTGACTTAAATTTATATTGGGTTGTAAAACTTTTGTATTCAAATTTTCAAATTAATAAATATCTCAAAAATTTTTTTTAGTTATTTATTTTATATTTATAGTCCAAATATTGGAATTAAATAAATTGTTTAAGATGAAATACTTGTTAGATTTCCCGCACATGAATGATTACTTAATTCGCTTTTGTGAATCCAAATATAAAATATCGTGTAGGCAAAAGTTGCTAATAGTACTGGAAAAACTTTTGTAGTAAGTACATTGTCATTTCCTAAATATGCATTTATCCTTTTCATTGACAAACTAACCGTTCTCGGTCTACATTGCTGAATAAATCAACATTTTTAACAAATATCAAAATATAATATGGTTCATTTGTTCTCAATACGGATATAAAGCCTCTTAATTCAGGGCGATAAAGTATGCCTTCGGATTCAGGATTTGCTTCACTAGCAATTTGTTACCACCCTTAAAGATATATGGCTGTTACAGAGTTTTAGGTGTTCAATCAACCTGTGTTCAATCATGGTGGCCATGATCCCAAAATTTATCACTTTTTTGGTTATTTTGTTTAAGAATGGAAAAAGTTCATTTTGCGTCTGTTGGCACACAAAATTTTTTTAGCAAACAATTGTGAATTAGCAGCCTCTGGCACTCGCCAATTTAGTACTACAGGAGCGTCAAGTACCAGAGATCGGTCAAAGGGGACCCCAATATGGCACAGAAACATCGACTCGGCAAAATAAATATACCTATTGTTTAAATTTCAATCGTTCAATTTGCTCAAAAGTTACACAATTACAAACAGACGCTCCAACGTATTTGTTGTGAAATAAAGTGTTTATATAAAGACAGAATCGTAAAATGTTGGCAATAGTATACTTGCTAACAGTTGTATATAGGCAATCATGACTGCATAAAGGAAAAAAAAAGTTGGGAATAACCAAGTTTAATATGAGGAAAAGTAAATCAAATAATATTCAAAAATTTACAAAAATTGATTTGCGTCACAAAATATCTTAAATTTGCATATTCAGTATTGTAAGTGCGTTTGAAAGATAAACACTGTGTTAGTTAATTATTCTAAAACATGAAGTTTTCATTTTGCTTTATATTATTAGCCATATTGTTAAGCATCGATATAAGTTTGGCAAAAGTATATTCACGATGTGGATTTGCTAAAGAACTGCATGGCCATGGTATGACACCAAGAGAAATTGCAACTTGTAAGTGAATATAAAACAAAAAAATATCTAGACGTGTTAAACGTAAATTTTGGGTAATTTTAGGGACTTGTATTGCTGAATATATGACTGGCTTCAATACATCAGCACAACGTGGTCCATTCGATGATGGTAGTAAAACTCATGGACCGTTTTTGATCAGTGATCGATGGTGGTGTAAACAAGGTTCGAAAAAAAGCGACAATTATTGCCAATCAAAATGCAAAGGTATCGTATGAGATAAATCCGTTAATTTTACTTTTGAAAATTCTCTCGACATGTTTCATTAAAATAATTTGCGATATGCGATTGTGAGATAAACGGGAGTGCTATAGTTTGTTTGATTCGATATGATTTTTCTAGCTTTGCGTTCAAGGCGATTAACAGCAACTGTAAATTGTGCCAGAAAAATTGCCACACAAAATCGAGGTTATGGAGCATGGGATGTTTGGACAAATAATTGTGATGGAAAATTACCAAATTTAGACAGTTGTTTCCCTAAAGTTTAAAGGAAAACAAAATTATTAAATTGTCATCCACATTACATGAGGATCTGTACTTTGCAGTCAGTCCTTCGATTTTTGAAATTTTTTAAAAGGATCAAATAATAATTTTAAAGTACATTTATTCGAAATGAAATTCGTTTTTCCTTTTAGTGATTTCTGTCACTTTTTTTATACGTATCGTAATTCAATGGAATGGTGTCTTTATTTATTAATATAGTCTTCTAAATTATTGTTTCAACTACAGACTTTGGACTGATAAGACTTTGGACTTCCTAAGACAAAAATAGAGTTAAAAATTGGTTATCGAAGATAACCAATTTTTAACATTTATTTATTTAACAAGTTTGTGTTTTTAATTATTTTAAATTAATACTTAATTTAAAGTTACTAATTGGTAATTCATTTATTTTAATTTATATTATGGACTGTAAAACTATTGTATTCAAATTTCCTAATTAATAAATATTATAAATTTTTGTACCTGAATTTTCATTTCTCATTTAATAAATTTTCATCTACCTTTATTATTGACAAATAAATAAGCTAATCGCTGATCGACACAAATTACAGTTTCTCCGAGTCCGAATGTGACCGCAAAATTGTTAGTTTCAAATTCAAAGTAATTTTAGTTTCAAATTCAAAAATAATAATAATATCTATATTATGAAAATTTTCAGAAACTATTCGTTTTATAAAAAAATTATGCATTGTAAATTATAAAAATAAGGAAAGAAGAAGCATAAATATTAATATTTTTTTAATATAAATAAATATAAATTAATGTCATAATTTATTTAAAATTATTACAAAATAAAAAAACATTTTTAACAAAAAGAAAACCTACTTCAAAAGAAAAACTTTTCCAAAAAAAAATTTATATGTACTAAAAAGTAATAAAATAACGATAATTTAATGTAGTTGAAATTATTGTTATTATTGGAGTCAGTGTCAGTCAAGGAAACAACTCTGACGGAACAGTTTGCTACATTAGCTTGGCTGACACCGACTCCATAAATAACAATAATTTTAACTACATTATATTATCGTTATTTTATTACTTTTTAGTTCATATTAAGTTGTTTTGGAAAAGTTTTTTTTTTGAAGTCGGTTTTCTTTTTGTTAAAAGTTTTCTTTAATTTTGTGATTTTTAGTGATTCTGAAGTACACAAACTAATTTGTCAGAAAAAAAGAATCATCGAAATCGGTTTGCGTGACATTGAGTAATTCGTTCTCTTGCCGTGCACACTTAATGCAAATTTAAGACTTTTATGGTTTTCTCATGGATGCCGTTGTCAGAACTGGACCAAAATAAAATGAGACTAAATGAGAAGCACCAGCTTTCAAATAGATAAAGAATGATCAAAATCCGTTCACCCAGTCAAAAGTTCTGAGATAACAACACACATAAAAAAAATACAGTCGAATTGATAACCTCCTCCTTTTTTTAGTTGAAGTCGGTTAAAAATGATAATATTAAGAAATGAAAATTAATGTTCAAGTCATAGACTGCTATGATCATCCAAAAAAGTTAATTGATAGTTTTTCATTTTTGTAGAAATGACGGAATAAAATCTCATACAATTTTCCCACATATTTGGGCGGTGTGATGCTACTCAACTCTAACTAATTACGCTAACTAAGGCTTAATTAACTTATGATTAACTTTTATCGCGGATTAAAAACTACAATACATTGGTTGATTATAAAAAATTATGAAATGCACCATATATCACACAAATAACGGAAATCGGGGCCGCTGTGGTTTCCATCAAAGAATGTTTATCAGGAAAAATCAGACAAAAATATTCATTCATTTTTTATCACTTTATTTAATACATAAAAATATATGTAAAATCCATGGTTTTGACCTCGACGTAAACATAGGAGCAAAAGGCTGATTATAATTAGCGAGACCATGTGATATAAGTTGTTAGAAAGCTTTGTAAAAACCATAAAGGACTATCTTTATGATAACAACTGATAAAAAATTGCAGTTGAGGCATGAAATTTCCTCAATTCCTCATGAAATACCTAAGCGTGGGGTATGATTTTTACGATCTATATATTTCGCTAAAAAGTTTGCGATATGCGATCTCACGGTAAGCTAAAAGCCGTAACTCAGTGCTTTAGTTTATATTTTATCTGCCTAATTCAAATTATAACTTAAATTTAATAAAATTAATTAAAAACCACTTTTTATAACAATGTTAATTAAGATGAGCCTTTAATGAAGAAGGTACTTTATCCTCGAAAATCTTGGTAATTTATTAAAAATATATTTTACATTTAAAAAGAAACTAGTCGTTGTGTGCGTAGTCATGGTATAGACAATAAAATCGATGCCAGCACTTCCAGTGAAAAATTTTGGCGATAAAGGAGGCTGTTTTGACTAATTTGCAGGTCTTTACATGTTAATGTTATAGAAAATGTCAAATTAAAATTATTGAAAAACACTAATTAATTAAACTTAATGCATTAAAAATTGTGAAAATAAGAAATCAAATTGTACAAATAATATTTTTCAAATGTAAATTATCATAATTATTTATTTAAATTTGTGAGACAATAATATTAAATTTTCAATGTAAGTCATAAATGCAATCCATACAATTATATATACATCCATACAATTCTATACTTAAAGTAGTGTATCGTTATTATGGAAACGCCTCCAATAAAACTCACGAACGGTGCGAATACATTATTTATTCAGAACTTGTTCGCTATTGGGTTTTGGAAAAAGGTGTACGAGACATTTTTGAGTTAAAATTACGGGTACATTACAACTACTTCCCTATAGACTGCAGGGAAGTTATTAATAAGAAATATGACAATGATAACCAGAATAACTACTATGAGGAAAACCGTATAAATTAATAATAGGAAAACCGATTAAAATAATATTTATAAATAAACAGTTGATTTGAGTCACAAAGATTCAGTATTATAAGTGCGTTTGTAAGATAAACATTTTGTTAGTTAATTATTCTAAAACATGAAGTTTGCATTTTGCTTTTTATTATTAGTTATATTTTTAAGCTTCGATATAAGTTTGGGAAAAATATATTCACGATGTGGATTTGCTAGAGAACTACATGGCCATGGTATGACACCAAGAGAAATTGCAACTTGTAAGTAAATTTACATTAAAAAAAAATTTGAAATAATTTAAAAAAAATAATATATTTGATAATTTTTAGGGACTTGTATTGCTGAGTATACCACTGGCTTCAATACATCAGCACTCCGAGGTCCTTTCGATGATAAAACTAAAGTTCATGGACCATTTTTGATCAGCGATCGATGGTGGTGTGCTGGTGGTTTTAAAGGTGGAAAAAATTTATGCAAAACCACATGCAAAGGTATCGTATAAGATTAAATCATTAATTTTACTTAGTAATAAACAAGTAAATTTTTTATAATTAAAATTTCCCAAACTAAAAAAACGTAAAAACCCAAAATTTTGTTTATAATTAGCAATGAATAACTTTTCTAGATTGCTATTTCCTTAAAAATGCATCTAGTTGATATGATGATACGATTCAACTTAATAAGCTTACTTAAGCTATATGTATCATTTTTATCGCTCGTACCTCAAAAACTACTCGTTAAACAATTTTGTGGTCGCCAGAGCTTTTGATCAGAAGGATTCAAAGAACATTTTGGGAGAGGTTTGAAAAAATTTCACTGAAAGCCATTTTCTTAATCATATCCTAACTATAAAATATGCTTGGCTTTAATAGCCCGTAGCTCGAAAACTACTTGAAAAAGATTTGTGGCCGTGTGAACTTTTGATCTGAAAGATCCGAAGAACATTTTGGGAGTAGTTGGAAAAAGTTTCACGGTAAGCTATTTTTTTATCTAATCATGCGGAGTCCTTTTTTATGATTAAAACTTCCCAAGTAGAAAAGTAAAACCCCAAAATTTTGTTTATAATTAGCAATGAAGAACTTTTCTAGATCACCCTTTCCCTAAAAGTGTATCTGTTTCTGTGGTGTAATACTACTCAACTCGAATTAAATAGACTTACTTAGGATAAACTTGTAAAACAAGTTGTGTTATCAATGTCTTTATTTAACTGGTTCCAGTTTATGATTTTACGATTCACTTTTACCGTGGATTAGTATATAACGGAAATCGTGGTCACTGTGGTTTCCACAAAAGAGTGCTTGTCAGGAAAAATCAAACAATCATATTTATTCATTTTAATTACTTTATATAAAATATAAAAATATCAGTGAAATCCATGTCTTTGACCTCGTCTTAATCCGTCCGCACTCACGCTCGATTTAAACCATAAATAACTTTTATTTTTCAAATGATATATGTGGCTGAAACTTTTCTGTCTTCATATAATTTTATCTATTCTCGAATTATGATTTTGTGAGAATTTCTCTCATCAGAATATTTAACGCGCAAAATATTTCGCACGTGCAGAGCGCGTGAGGAATGTAAATAGCGAGATCAGGTGATATGAGTTATTAAAAATGTTTATAAAAATCATTAAAGCCTTCCTAATGTTGAGTTAGGAAGGCTTTCCTAAATCATAAGAAAAGCCTTTTTGATCGAGTGTTATCATTTATAACGAGGCTTGTACTAAGAGCGTTGTATGAATCATACAATGTACATATTTCGTTAAAACAAAATTTACTATATATGATCTCACCGTAAAATAAAAGCCGTAAACGAGTGCTTTACTTTAATTTTAAATGGTTTTTTTTAGCATTACGTTCAAGCAGAGTAACAGCATCGGTAAATTGTGCAAGAAAAATTTATCAACAACAAGGCTATGAAGCATGGGTAGTTTGGACAAAAAAATGTGATGGAAAATTACCAAATTTAGAAAAATGTTTAAAATAAGAAATTAATTAGTTTTTTTTTTTAAAGCTATATAAATTAACATTAATATGCGTGGCAAATTAGGGCCCGTAAAACCGATTTCTTTGTGGAAAGTAAAGAAATTATTGCAGAAGTTAAGAAGTCAAAATTAAATTTTTAAAAAGATGATATCTGAAAATTATGAAAGCTTTTCAGAAAATAAGTTACTGTAAAATAAGTTTTTATGGGCAAGCCAATTTTTACTGAAATTACAAATAATATTTATAAAAAAATTCAAGAAAAAATTTTAATTTTACTAATTTCCAAAAGAACTAATATTAATTTACGGTAACTTTTTTTTCATAATTGTAAATACGAGTATCATCATACTCCAATGTTCAATTTTACACCTAATATAATAAATCTCTATATATTATAAATAAGAAAGTAAGCATGTTTGTTTGTTTGTTTGTTACGCTTTCACGCTTAAACTAGCGAATGGTTTTTAATGAAACTGTACAGCAATATAGCTGATATATCAGAATAGCACATGAACTATAATTTATAAAGATATATTTAAAAAAAATAAAAAAAATTTAATTTAATTTGCAATTTGACATTACCATAAATTACAGATTTCTGTAAAAATAGTCAATACCACGGCCATATTCTCTGATATGCCAATGAATAATTACTATTATTAAAAAAATACATTTAAAAAAATAGAAATCTAAACATATATTTTACCTGTGTAAAACAATCCTTACCATTATTTCAAGTGTTATAGAAAGGGGATAAGCGAGAGCAATCTTTATCAATCTGTACTTTTAAACCCAGCGAAGCGGGTGGGTATCACTCTAGTTAAAAAATAAATTGATTATAAATTTTGTGTGTGTTTTATTTAAAAAAAATTTTGATATTTAATAACAAAAAAAACCCCGACAGGTACATTATGTTTATTCAGAAAATAAGTGTACAAAACATTTATACTAAACAGTTATACAAAATTGATGAATTTAACAAATTAATTCTGAATTGTAAATTTTATGAAAATATTGTTTAATCAATCAAACAAAAAATTTATATTGAGATAAACACAAAAAATTGAATTATTATTTCAATGTTTTTAAGTGTACCGTATCTCAAAATGTGGAACATAAATTTTAATTTTATATCGTGAATGTGATGAATATTGCATATGTGTCATGTAAAATGCCTATCTTACACATATGGAGAAAAATGGTAATAAACTAAGAAAAAACTAAAGTTCGTCGTTTATGTGTACTTATAACTTGTGTTTTATGTACAATAGTATTGAATTCTTTCCGAAAGGCTTTGGCTGTAAAAAAAACTGTATCTTATAACTTCTTCTATTGTATTGGATGTGTAGTTAAAAAAAAAAGAATGGGAGGTTCCTTAAATCAAAATAAGAAACCAAGTTTATATCAATCCATGGAATCGCAGAACCGATCTTGATTCAAAGACTGGCAGAAATAGATGAGAAAACATTCGTGAAAAAGCTCTTAAAAGTTTTTTTGGACGTATTATTGACGTATACAAATTATAAAAAATATATATTATTAATATAATCAATCTCCTAATCGATGTTTATATAATATAATCTCCTAATTGTGGTACTGAATCATTTTGCGGTGAGATAAAATCAGACTTAACTTATTTTTAAAAAAATTCAAGTTTGCTTGCATTTTAATGGTAAATTTTTTAATTAATTTTATTTGTTAGACAACTTGTATCACATATACGAGTATTTGAAAAGATACAGATATAAATTACAGGTATCAATTTTTAATGTGGCTAATATTGGAAAACGGTTTTTCTGATTTCCCGGAGGATTGCGTTTGTGAAAAATGAAATTTTTCGAACTTTTCTGTTAATTTGACTTTATTTCATACAAATACATTTAAAGTGATCAAATTGTATGCATTTGTGTGTTATTTCTACTTGACGTGATTTTCTCGAAATCTTTAGGCATTAATATTTCAAAAACTATGAAATATATCGAAAAATCCACTCTTAATTTTAGTGTAAACAGAATTGATATATAAAATTCAAAACAGAAGTCAAACACAAACAAATATCATTCACTTATTGAGGAAGTACCTTAATCAAAAAATATAATTGAAAAATTTCAAAAATGTACTACATTTTGAAAAAAATAATAAAGATAAATAATTTAAAAAAATATTTTGTTGTGGTGAAATATTTTTTTGTTATTAACGTACAGAATTTTAATTTCCCATGTGTGATTCGTCAAGTAGGTATGTAGTTAAATTTTCCTTATCAATAGTAATTAATTTTCATTTGTAGTAAACGTGAAAGTTTGAAATCAAGAATGATACAATTCATGACGTCCTATGGACATCGGCTGATCGAAGATAAAACTTTTAATTTTTTATTAATTTTTAGTCATGCAATTCGTGATAATAAATACTGAAAAATACAATATGAAACTTTCGGATAGAATTGAATAATATATATGAAAAAATGGTTTTGCCCAACTCTAAATTAAAATTACGATTTTCTGTAATTTTCAACTTGTGAAATTTTGTAATTGATTATAAATTAACTTCCTGATGAGCTAGAAATTTGGACCATAATTCAAAAGTGGATGACAATGCAGCATTCATTTAACCCTAAAAAGCAAGAAAATCTTTTATTTGTTATCGAAAATTTAAAAAAAATTTCGATAGTTTTTTCTAGAATAGTTTGCGTTTTTTGTGAATCTTTTACAAGCCACTAGTTTAAGCTACCTGCAAATTATCAACTTCCTATCTTTTATAGTTTTGTAGAAAATGGACACCAAGGTTTTGTGCTAATTTGCTCACGAGTAAACAGTGATGTCACTGGCTAGGTGGTAGGCACGCTGAACGCCTGGGCCTTACAGGGTATTATGGTTATTTTAGGAGCTTTCACAGTGAGGAGGAGGAAATGATGTCTCATCTTCTCTGTCACTGCCCAGTTCTTGCAACGAGGAGGTGGACTCACTTGAGTCAGCCTTTCTTTGACGATCTGTTCGACCTAAAGTCCGTTGACTTCAAAGCGCTCCTGCGTGTATCTCACGCCAGGCCAGCCATTCTAACCTAACCTAAACAATGAAGTCTACGAAAAAATGTTTCAAACAAAATTTTTTTATTTTTTTATAAGGAACATTTTTTGTAATTAAACTTTTGTTCTATCTCTAAAGGCTTACAAGATTTCAACTCCCTATAGTTTTGGAGAAAATGGTCACCAAAGTTTTGTCCTAGTTTACGCCCTCATGGGTAAACAGTACCGCTTACGAAAAAATGTTTTAAAATACAGTTATTTATTTTTTACAAGGAACAAGGAACAATTGACCTATGTGGTTCATTTATGAACTCAAACTTTCTTTTTACGTCCTGAGCACCCTATAAAAATTTCAACATGACATGTTTTTTGGGCGGACAGAAATGGGCTTATTTGATGATTATGAACACCTATACCAAAATTTTGTTTGTAGCATCAATATTTTTAAGCGTTACAAATTTGTGACTAAACTTAGTAAACTTAGTATCTTGATATATTTCATTTATATATGGTATAAAAATAATATATCCTAACTTTTTGAACAATTTTTTATATTTAATTGATAGCGGTGTGATGATGTTTATTCAAGTGGCTTGTTTATTTACTAAAAAAAAATTTTTCCAATAAAAAAACTTGAAAATTAGAATATAATTAAAAAAAATTAAATAAATACAAATTATCATACAACATAATTGCACCTGTAATCACACTTAAAATTAAGTATTAAAAAGACGTCTTAAATTAAAATTTAATTTATAGTTGTCTTTACCTTCAAGTTCATAATTTTATAGAATTATGAATAAAATTTTACAATTTGTATTTATTATCGGAATTGTGGTAACTTTTGTTGCCACAAATCCAATTGAAAAACCTGAAGAATGGTTGGCAGCAGATAAAGAATGGTGGCAAACTGCTGTATTCTATCAAATTTATCCAAGATCATTCCAAGATAGTGATGGTGATGGAAATGGAGATTTAAATGGTGAGTATTTTAAATTTTTATTCACAATTTGAAAGAGACTAAAATTAATTAATCGTTTAGGAATTCGAGAACGACTTCCACATTTAAAAGATATTGGAGTAACGTCAGCATGGCTTTCTCCAATTTATACTTCCCCTCAAGTAGATGGGGGTTACGATATCGCTGACTTTAAGGATGTGGATCCAATTTATGGAACTTTAGAGGATTTTGATAAATTGGTAGCTGAAGCCAAGAAACAGGGTATTAAAATAGTCTTGGATTTTGTACCAAATCATTCTAGCGATAAACATGAATGGTTTGAGAAATCAGTAAAACGTATTGATCCTTACACCAATTATTATGTTTGGGCTGATGCAAAAATTGTAAATGGTACACGACAACCACCAAATAATTGGATTAGTGAGTTCCATAATAGTGCATGGGAATGGAATGAGGAACGTGGACAATATTATTTACATCAATTTGCTATCCAACAACCTGATTTAAATTACCGAGATCCATTTTTGGTTGAAGAAATGAAGAATGTATTACGATTTTGGATGGATCGTGGTGTGTCTGGATTCCGTGTTGATACTATTCCAAGTTTATTTGAAGTTGCGTCGTTACCAGATGAACCAGAGAATCAAAATAAGGGTAAAGAATGTTTACCTGTGGATTATTGTTATTTGGATCATGTTTACACCAAAGATCAAAGTGAAACCTATGATATGGTTGTACAATGGCGTGATGTTTTGAAAGCACATTCCGCTGCTACAGACAAAGTTCCAAGAGTGATTATGACTGAGGCTTATAGCCCAATTGATAAAATTTTTGGATATTATGGTAATGCAACACATGATGGGGCTAGCTTTACTTTTAACTTCTTTTTGATACAGAATCTAACTAAATCGTCGAATGCAAACGATTTCAAAAAAATTAATTGACACATATTTGGAATATTTACCAAGCGGTCGAACTCCAAATTGGGTGGTAAGTCCGTTTTTTTTCCATACGGCCATAAAGTACAATTCTGGTATTTTTTATTTGTGAAATTACATTTTCCCTATTTTCCATAATTCTCAGCTTGGAAATCATGATAACCACCGTGTAGCTGATCGTTTGGGTGCTGGTCGTATTGACGCTTTGAATATATACACAATGACGTTGCCCGGAGTTGGTGTTTCTTATAACGGTGAAGAGATCGGTCAGGAAGATGGTTTTGTATCATGGGAAGAAACACAAGATCCTAATGCAATTAATGCTGGTGAAGATCGATATCTACAATTCACACGGGATCCAGAACGTACACCCTTACAATGGGACACAACTAAAAATGCTGGATTTAGTACAGCCAATAAAACTTGGTTACCTGTTAGTGACAAATACAAACAAACCAATGCCAAAAGTCAATCCCCAGCAAATGCCGATTCTCATTACAATGTGTATAAAACACTGATTCAGCTACGTAAAAAATCAACTTTACAAGATGGATCAGTAGCGACTCAAACGGTTGGAAAAAATGTTTTGGTTGTAACCAGGTAAGTTTTATGCAAAAATTTTTGACTTTACAGCATTTCTATATAATTTTTTGGGGGTTTTAGAGAATTGAAAAATTCACCAACTTATTTATCAGTATTAAATTTGGGCGACCAAAATGAAGTTGTGGATTTATCTAAGGTTGCTACTAATGTTGTAGAAAAATCATTAAAAGTTGAGGTTGCTAGCGTGGGTGCTTCCAACAAAAAGGGGTAAGAAATCTTATTTAAATGAACTAGAAACATATAAAGCGAGTTTCTAATATTCAATTTTTAATTTTTTTAGATCCACAATTCCCAGAGGTGAATTAAAATTGGGTCCAAATGAAGCTTATGTTTTGTCTACGGATTTATAAATCAAAACATTAATTTGTTGATATTTTCATAAAAATCAGTCATCATTTTCATTGTTTTCCATTAATAATTATTATTTAATTAAAAAATATATTTTAATAAATTATGATATAAAATAAAAAATAAATATAGTTTTTCTTTGAATTTTTTTTGTTTTCTTATTTTTCCACAATATAATTTAATTGGAAGTTTCGCATCGTTAATGTCATTGAAGATATTGTATTTTGCTATAAATTAGTAAGTTGAATGACGAATTGAAAAAAATTTGGTTACCGGCCGCTA
Source organism: Chrysoperla carnea (assembly GCF_905475395.1). Taxonomy (NCBI): domain Eukaryota; kingdom Metazoa; phylum Arthropoda; class Insecta; order Neuroptera; family Chrysopidae; genus Chrysoperla; species Chrysoperla carnea. Next base: position 121,045,959 of record NC_058337.1, on the reverse strand, counting down.
GTAATTTTCTTGAACCTACAAAAGCCTAAACTCCTTTGCACTTTCGTTATGGAAAGTGCCTTTTAGTCTGAATTTTCAATCTTGTTAGACCTTGATCTTGTAAGTCCTTGAAGAATCTTTTGGATCTTGATTAATTAAGCATTTTTGACATACAAATCTTATATTGGAGTGTTTTTAAAGGGATGTTTTATTATACACAAGGGTAACTTTCCTAAAAGATTAATTAGGAAAGCTAATATTCGTTAGTTAAAAACATGACAAATATTTTCCCATAAAGAAAATTATAACAAGTGGAACTCGTTTTTCCATAAAGTTCGTTTAAAGTGATGAAATGATTGTGTATTAGTTCTTCAAAAAGATGATTTCCTATAAATCTTGAGGCATCGTTATTTCGAAAACTATGGTATATATCATAAAAAAAAGTTCACTTAATTTTCGTCTAATTTTCCTAAGTTCTAACAAAGTCAACCCTGAAAATTTGAAACTACTTTAGGGTAAAGCAGGCCCATACTTGAGGTTAAAAAAATTTCGCACGGTTCATCTAGTAATTTGACATTGTGAAAATCATCATGTAACGTTGCAGAACGTTGCAACATTTGCAACTTTTTTTTATCAAAATGAAAATTCAGTTTGAGCTACTTACCGTATGTCACTTGATTTTCATTGGCTTATATCGTCAATATGGGTCGGCTTTTTATGTTTTCGTAAGAAATTTTAAATCAACCGATTCAATGAATAATCAAAAAAACAAACAAACGGTCAAGAAACGCAAGCTTTGACGAGTGAGCGCTCTTAAAAGTAAGCACAACGCCGTCAATGTAATATTTGGCTGGTATCACGAGTAACATAAATCGTAAACTGAAATAAAAATTCGTAACGCAGGAGCTATGTTAGCAAAGGGAATTGAAAAATCCGAAATTGAAAAATAACACATTTTCTTAAAATTGAATATTGCAATTTTGTATTTTTCAAGAATTTTTATTTACTAAGGGTCTAGAGAAAAATCACAAGAGTACTTTTTTGCTGAAAACTGATAAAAAAATACACAAATATTTTTTATTTTGAAAACATTCAAAATTTTGTACTTTGCGCAGCACCTTAACGAACTTGACCCTCCAAATACCAAAAGCTTTCTTGATACCAAATTTTATTCAAATCGGACTCAAATTGCGACTGCTAGAGAGGATACAGGTAGGATCGATGGAGGAATATATTAGATGGGATCGAAGAACATTTGAAAATTTCATCATTAGTATAAAAGCAATAGCTCTATTTCCTTCGGAAATTCGCTAAAAATTAAAATTCGATCATTTTAAATGGAAAAACGCTTATGAATTCTAAGAAATGAAATTTTTTTAAAAAAATAATGAAATAATCATTTTATTCCAATTAAAATTCCTGTAAAAACTGGAATATACCAAAGATAAGAATCAATTAACAGGTTTATTGATAAACAAATCAATTTACAAACAAATAAATATATCTATCTGCCATTATTTCCTTATCGATACAAAAGTGTTTTATTTACATTGTATAATTTTCATTTTGCTATCTATGATAGAAATTTTCCTATCTCAAGCTGAGAACGTGACGAAATTCATTGTTAAAAAATATTGATTATAAAAATTTTTTGAATGTGATTAGCTCATTAGGTGATAGGTCAATTTTTGGCTAGCATTGATAAACTGTATTCTATTATTCTTCAAGTAAAGTTCATGTGAAAATTTTATCGAAGTTATTTCTAAAAAATTTTCTTTTATCTACTTTTTTTCTTGCTCTAGTAATCGAAAGGATGTTAAATGTTAACTATTTTATATATTGATAAGAGTTTAGAGAGATAGAGATATGAGATTTTTGTGTATAGAGTAAAAACAAGTGTTAGCTGCTAGAAAATATGTTCTGAACATGGTACCAAGTAGATATTTTCTTGGTTCAAGATAATACTTTCTTGCTATATTTTAAATTTTAAGCTTATTTTCTTGAATTAAGTTTTGGGATAGTTGAATCAAGAAATATTTATATATTATAAGAACATTAACATCCAAGCAAACGACTTTACTTCAATAAAATTTTTTTGCTTTGCAGGTGTAGTTGTCAACTTTAGTAGCTCAGTCGGTTAAAGCATAACCAATTCCGTTCGCGGTATCTCAAGAGTAGCGGGTTCAATTCCTGCCGCCACAACAAAAATTAATTTAGTTAATAGTCGTGAAAGGCTGGTGTAGTGCATGGTATATCCATGAAGAAGGTGCACTCAGCCTATCAAAATAATTGAGGAGCTGATAAATGAAATTACCAGCGGAAAAGCCAGCGGTCGTGGACAGCTAATATAACCCAACCTAAACTAGATGTAGGAGAAGAACACATACAAATAATTTTTTTGTTTTCGAGACCTGGGAGATTTTACATTTTCTATAAAAAAGAGCACTAAAATAGAGAAAAAAAATGTATCACAAAATTTGAAAACTTATTATCCAACTTTCCAATCCAATATCAAATGTTTTGTGATAAGCTTATAACTGATACGCTCGCCAAACCACATAGGGAATTGATAATACTTTTAAAGAGCTACATAAAAACTTCAAAAATATTTCCAAGGTCAAAATCTAAATTGGTAATATTTAATAAAAATTTTAATGGAACCCCCGACACAAAATCAGCTCTAATAGATTAGTCTAGCATCGTAGCTCCTAAATGGATGAACTGTTTTTCATTTATTTTTTTGTTTGAAAGGAAATTTAATCTAGAGAGCCTCTACCTTTGTTTCAAGTAAATCTGCCCAATCGTTTGTAGAACATTTTTTCTAATTGGCTTATATTTCTCCATTCATGAAACATAGAACACTCTTGATAAAATTATCTTTTAACAAAAAAAAAAAAAAAAACAACATCAAAATCGGTTCAATCTCTTAAGAGCTACGATGCCACAGACAGACACACAGTTACACCAATAAGTACGTAAAACTGAAAACGTGCCTCATTGTTAGTCGGGGGTGCAAAGCTCTGGTTGAATACAAAAGTTGAAGTATTTCTTGGTCAAAAACTTGCAAATCTGTCGAAGTCAACCTCCGTTCTATTCACTTTTGGAATGGATCAGAAAAATTAACGAAAGAAAAATTTTATGCGTATGATGTACAATCCAAAGGAAATCTTATAACGTGTAGATTTGAATTCAACAGAAACTTTCGCTTGTAATTTATTGCCAAAGCATTTCATAAGTAAAAATATTACTTTTAAATCAATTTTCTAAGCTAGAAATAAAATTATCCTTTCTAAAACAAAAAAAAAAGCTTTAAATTGAACCAAAACCAATGCGGTATAAACGATAGAATGCGTTAAATTATTCGTCAGGAAATTTGATTGATGCATAAATAAAAATCTGGTCTATGGAGAGTAAACTTTTATTAATTCCAAGAAAACACGGATCTCAAGGCATATGCATTATCAGACTTGACTAATCTATTGATAGTATTTTTAAGTATTTAAATCAAATCAAGAAATAATTTCATTCATTATTTTTAACTGTTGCAATACCAAGCAGAATGAATAAAATTTTACAAATTTTATTTACTATCGGAATTGTGGTAACTTTTGTTGCCACAAATCCAATTGAAACATCTGAAGAATGGTTGGCAGCAGATAAAGAATGGTGGCAAACTGCCGTTTTCTATCAAATTTATCCAAGATCATTCCAAGATAGTGATGGTGATGGAAATGGAGATTTAAATGGTGAGTATTTTGAATTTTTATTATCAATTTAATATTTGAGACTTAAATTAATTAATCGTATAGGAATCAGAGAACGACTTCCACATTTAAAAGATATTGGAGTTACTTCAGCATGGCTTTCTCCAATTTATAAATCACCTCAAGTAGATGGGGGCTACGATATCTCAGATTTTAAAGATATTGATCCAATGTTCGGTACTTTAGAAGATTTTGATAAATTAGTAGCTGAAGCCAAAAAGCTTGATATTAAAATTGTCCTTGATTTTGTGCCAAATCATTCAAGCGATAAACATGAATGGTTTGAGAAATCGATAAAACGGATTGAACCATATACCAGTTTTTATGTATGGGCTGATGCAAAAATTGTAAATGGTACACGACAACCACCAAATAATTGGATTAGTTGGTTTCGTAAAAGTGCATGGGAATGGAATGAGGAACGTGGACAATATTATTTACATCAGTTTGCAATTCAACAACCTGATTTAAATTATCGAAATCCATTTTTGGTTGAAGAAATGAAGAATGTATTACGATTTTGGATGGATCGTGGTGTTTCTGGATTCCGGGTTGATACACTTCCAAGTTTAGTAGAAGTTGAATCATCGCCAGATGAACCATTAAATCCAAATCCGGGTGATGATTGTTTGCCAGAAGATCATTGTTACCATGATCATATCTATACGAATGATCAACCTTTGACTTACGATATTTTGGCTCAATGGCGTGATGTTTTGAAGGAGCATTCTGCTGCTACAGATAAAGTTCCAAGAGTGATTATGATTGAATCTGCTAGTAGAATTGATTTGAATATGAGATATTATGGAAATGAAACTCATGACGGAGCTTGTTTCCCATTTAATTTCTTTATTATATTCAATTTAACAAAAGAATCGGACGCCACTGATTATAAATATTTAATTGAGAACTACTTTACATATTTACCAAAAGGTCGTACTCCTAACTGGGTGGTAAGCTAATTTGTTTAAATTTTTTTAATCTCACAAACTTCGCATTTGCTCAAAGACATTCTTAGTAACAGCCTTTCTGTTTATATATTAATCCAATTTTTGGTTTTAGCTAGGAAATCATGATCGCAATCGGGTAGGCAGTCGTATGGGCGTTGGACGTATTGATGCTTTAAATATGTTAATAATGACATTGCCAGGTGTTGCGATTTCATACAATGGAGAAGAAATTGGTCAAGAAGATGGTTATGTATCTTGGGAAGATACACAAGATCCTTGGGGATTAAACGCTGGTGAAGATCGATATTTATTATTTACACGTGATCCAGAACGAACACCTTTGCATTGGGATACAACTAAAAATGCTGGATTTAGTACAGCCAATAAAACATGGTTACCGGTTAGCGAAAAGTATAAGGAAACAAATGTAAAAGCTCAAGCTCCAGCTAATGTTGATTCGCATTACAATGTTTATAAAACATTGATTCAGTTACGCAAAAAATCAACGTTCCAAAACGGTGAATTAACGGTCCAAGCAATTGGCAAAAATGTTTTGGTTGCAATCAGGTACAAATGTTAAAAACGTTTTAATTGTTTCCGAAATTTTAACATTTTCGTTTTGTTTTAGAGAATTGAAAAATTCACCTAGTTATTTATCAGTATTAAATTTGGGTGACCAAAATGAAATTATTGATTTATCCAACATTGAAATTAATTCGGCCACGAAAAAATTGAAAGTGGAAGTTGCTAGTGTAGGAGCTAAAATTAAAAAAGGGTTTGTAAAATTATATGAACATAAAAATTTTGAAATGAAATTTAATTTTTATATATTTCGTATTCTTTTTTCAGATCTATAATTTCGGCCGAGAAATTGGAATTAGGTCCAAATGAATCTTATGTTTTGTCCACTGATCTTTGAAGACTTTATTCATGAAAAAATAAACTAATACTGGATTGTTCAACAAGATATCACCACTTATATGGTGGTACATAATTTGTAATTTTCGATCATTGGAGCCTATAAATTGCTGCCGGACTGACTTTAGAAGAGATTCCAAAGTCATATGTCTATTGTCATATTTAGGTTTTAACGATAGAACATAAATAAATTTTGTACTACCATATAAATGTTAACATCTTATTGAACAACCGTGTACAACAAATTAAATTATATTATTATTATTTATTTTAATTATTTATTTAAAAATATGTTTACAAAATAAAAATTATTTAATTTTCAATTGATAATATTTAATTATATTTTTCCTGATACTCCTAACAGGAAATAACAATTAACTGAGTTAATTGTTGAAATATCCTGTATTGACATACAGTATTGAGTACCATTGTATTCATTATTATCTTAAATTATGATATTTTTTTTTGAATTTCGAAAGTGTTAATATTTCTACCTTAAAGGTTACGAAAAATATTTGCAAAAAAATTATCCGAACATTATTTTATTACAAAAGTTGTAGTAATTTAGTGGGGGATAGTTGGAATTCGAAGTATGATAACACTTTCCCCTCTCCCGACACCTGTTAAAATAGAGTAGAAATCTTCTTCGATTATTTTACACATGTAAAAGTACATGTATCAAATAATCAGTTTTCAATTTTTTAAATTGTAAAAAGTATGTCTGACAACCTTGGTTGAACAGATGTCCATAAATTGAATCTTCTTAGCCTTATTTTATAAAATGTCAAAAAAATAAATTTAAGTTTTTTATTTTATTTTATTTTATATTATATCTTTACAAATTATAGCCCATGAGTTATTCTGATATATGAGCTATATTAATTTCAACTTTCATTCAAATCCATTCAGTAGATTTTACGCGAAAGCGTAACAAACAAGCAAACAAATAATCTTACTTTCACATTTATAATAATACAATAAAACTGATCTCTTTTGATCCCGATGGAAGGAGATAAACTAAAAGATGATGGCTTATGAATGGAAATTGTAAAATGATAAAATGGTAAAAAATTTCCAGGCAAAAGCTTGCTATTATTATTATTATTATTTTAGCCCATATCATCCCACTTGTTGGACAAAGGCTTGCTACTAAATATTGGTAAATTTTCATTACTGCTATAATTGAACTATTTGCAGCCGAATAGAGCGTAATTAGAGTAGCCAATTTGAATCGTCTTCAACAACCTATTTTTTTTTTTTTTTTTTATTATCGTTTTCTTATCTAACCGAGTGTTAGAAAAGATAAGATTTGTTTATAAATACAAATGTTTATAAATCATTATTAGAGTCAAAAGAAATTTATTTGAAATCATGAAGGCTTTCAAATATTTTCTTTTAATTTTGCTACTAAATATCAATAAAATAATTTGGGCAGATGGCAGTCCGATTTTGTTAAATAACGTCGATTCAGATTGGTGGAAAACAACGGTATTCTATCAAATTTATCCAAGGTCCTTTCAAGATAGTGACGGTGACGGAGTGGGAGATTTAAATGGGATTAGACAACGGTTAGGGCACCTAAGTCAATTAGGTATCACTGCAACATGGTTGTCACCAATTTACAAATCACCGATGGTTGATCATGGCTATGATATAAGTGATTTTCGTTCAATTGATCCATTATTCGGTACTATGGATGATTTTGATAAGTTGTTAGCAGAAGCAAATGAATTAGGGATTAAAATTATAATGGATTTTGTACCGAATCATTCGAGTGATAAGCATGAATGGTTCGAAAAATCGGTAAAACGAATTGATCCATATACAGATTATTATGTTTGGCGTGATGGAAAAATTGTGAATGGAACTCGACACCCACCAAATAATTGGGTAAGATTTTATATTTATTAAACAAAATATTGCGGTAATTTTAATTTTTGCGAGGTATCGTCCAGGAAATGTATTTCTGGTTACATGAAATAGACCATGGGGTAGAAAGGGTGCTATGTTGCATGATTAATACATACTATGAAACTTTTCATGTTCGAGATGTCAGACAAGGGCATCGGTGTAGTATTTTTAGACAAAATAATTTATTTCTTAATAATTATTAATGTTATCAAGTGGCCATAGTGACCCGCAAATTCCCTGCTGCATTTTTTCAGACCGATAGATTAAATATGACGTTATCATGCTCATTTAAAAACGAAACACTTTCGAAAAAAAGGTCGCAGAGAGAAGCTTGATAGACTCTCCAAAAGGAAGCCACACACGAAAGGAAGTTTCAAGTATGTATTACTCATTTAACAAAGCAACTTTTCTATCTCACGGTCTAATTACATTTAACAAACAAATAAGGTCGAATAAAAAAATTCTTCTCACATTAAACCAACTTTTTTTCTTAATATTTTAGAACAGCGGAATGTCTCATTCAAATGCTTGGCAATGGAATTCAGAACGCGGACAATATTACTATCACCAATTTACAGTCCAACAGCCGGATTTGAACTATCGTAGTCCAAAATTAGTTCAAGAAATGAAAGTATGACTAATTTATAATAACTCTAGCCCAATCATTTGCTATCCTTTTTACGATATTTTTCAGGATATTTTAGTATTTTGGATGAAAAAAGGTGTGTCTGGTTTTCGTGTGGATGCAATTGGTCCATTATTTGAAGATGAGCAATTTCGAGACGAGCCACTAACAAATGATCCAAACTGTCCCATTGAAACTGATGACTGTTATAATTATCATATTTATACTCAAAATCTGCCAGAAACATTCGATATGGTTGTACAATGGCGAGATCTTTTAAAAGAATATGCAGCGAAAACTGATAATGTGTCGAGGTAATGATTTTACATTTTATACATTAAGTTTTATGTTTCTATTACAAAATTGTACATTCCTCCAAATATTTTTCATTTCTAAACGGGCCATTAACAGTAGCCACATTTCAGGGTTATAATGGTGGAAACATATGAAGGTCCTCCACTTGTAATGAAGTTTTATGGAAACTCTACCCATGAAGGCGCGTGTTTTCCATTTAATTTTCAATTTATTGTAAATTTAACATCCGAGTCCAACGCACAAGAATATAAAGCATTAATTGATAAATGGATGGATAATTTGCCAGAGGGCCGTATACCTAACTGGGTTGTAAGTAGACAGAACTTTTTGATTCCATGATTGCAAATTTTTTGAATAAACATAACCGACCTAAAGATTACCGAAAGTTTAACGCGACCGCTGACGAGTTAAAACTTTTCAATTTAATTTAGTTAGGAAATCATGATCAACATCGTGTTGGCAGTCGTCTTGGTCCAGAACGAACTGATGCCTTGAATATGCTCACAATGACATTACCTGGAGTTGGAGTTACCTACAACGGAGAAGAAATTGGACAAGAAGATGGTTTTGTATCATGGAAAGATACCCAAGATCCAAATGCAATTAATGCCGGTGAAGATCGATATCTACAATTCACACGGGATCCAGAACGTACACCTTTACAATGGGATACAACCAAAAATGCTGGTTTTAGCACAGCAAACAAAACATGGTTGCCAGTTAGCGAAAAGTATAAACAAACAAATGTGAAAGCTCAAGTTTCAGAAAATGTTGATTCGCATTGCAATGTTTATAAAACTTTGATTCAGCTACGCAAAAAAACCACTCTCCAAAAGGGTGATTTAACGACTGAAATAGTTGGAAAAAATGTTTTGATTGTAATCAGGTACAAATTCTTTGATTAGCCATTTCTTCAAAATAATTATAATTTGTTTGTTTTAGAGAATTGAAAGACAACCCTAGTTATATATCAGTATTAAATTTGGGTGGAAAAACCGAAACTGTAGATTTATCTAAAATTGAAATTGACTCAGATGTGAAAAATTTGAAAGTTGAAGTAGCAAGTGTGGGTGCTAAAAACAAAAAAGGGTTTGTAAACTTCATGATAAAATTCTCAAATGAATTATAATTATAATATTTAATTTACTTTCAGATCCAAAATTTTGAGAGGAAAATTGGAACTGAGTCCAAATGAAGCTTATGTTTTATCAACTGATCTCTGAACAATATATTAATCTATATTTAAGCATGTTTACAAAATAAAGATTTTTTTAATGTGAATTTATTGTTTTTTTTTGCTCCTTTTTTTCTGACATCCCTGTCATCTCCGGCTTCATAGTTAAAGGAAAGAAAAGCGTCGTTGATATAAATCAATTTATCCCAAAGCTATTATTTGTCTAAAAAAAAATTCTAAATCATATATTTAAGTTGCATTTCCTCTAAAAGCTAACAATTTTCGATAAAATGTTATTTTTTTATGAGAAAACAACGCATTTTTGGAAATTTCCCAAAAAAAAGGCGTGATTCACGTCTAGGCATGGTCCAATAGGCGTGACAAACGCCTAGTACACTCTCTCACAACCCACAAGGGCTGTAAGAGTAGAATATTATAGTTTAGCCTAATAAAACCGAATATATGTCTTGCTTTTTTCTGGATTCTGTTTGAGTGGATGGCATTCAAGATTCAGTGAGGTAAACCATAAATGAGGTAAAAAGTAGTTGCAGTAGGAAATAAGTATAACCGGTAAATTATCGAAAAGAAGAGTGGAAATTAAATGGTAGGCAAGAAGGTCATGCTATAAGCTAACTATCAAATTTGACGATTTGTAGAGATTCCGACATTAAAGGATTATATTTTTCAATTTTAATCACCTTTAACTATATAATTTTTTTTTTCGTAATCATTTTCTTATCAAACCTCTTGTTAGAAAAGATAACTCAGTAATTCTTGAATCATTTATAAAATATCGCTAGAGTAAATTTAAATTTATTTGAAATCATGACGATTTTGAAATATTTTCTTATAATTTTATTCTTAAACATCAATCAAATAACTGGTACAGATGAAAAGTTGATTTTGTCGAATAATATCGATCAAGATTGGTGGAAAACAACGGTATTCTATCAAATTTATCCAAGATCATTTCAAGATAGTGATGGAGACGGTGTTGGAGACTTAAATGGAATTAGACAACGGTTAGGGCACCTAAGTCAATTAGGTATCACTGCAACATGGTTGTCACCAATTTACAAATCGCCAATGGCCGATCATGGGTACGATATAAGTGATTTCCGTGCAATCGATCCATTATTTGGTACTATGAATGATTTTGATAAGTTAATAAGGGAAGCAAATGGATTGGATATAAAAATCATAATGGATTTTGTACCGAATCATTCGAGCGATGAACACGAATGGTTCGAAAAATCTGTAAAACGGATTGACCCGTATACGGATTATTATGTTTGGCATGATGGAAAAATTGTGAATGGAACACGACAACCGCCAAATAATTGGGTAAGATTGTCGCTTTATTAGCAAATTTCAAAATTCAAGCTTTGAATTAGACTGTTCATATTTTTTGACAAGGAAAATGAAGCCTAAAGTTAGTGTTCTTATTTCGCTGATTTTATTTTTGCATTATCGTTCAGACCATATTTCTTACACAATATTTTTATATTTTGTTCTAGACCAGTGAAATGGCACATTCAAGTGCTTGGGAATGGCATTCAGAACGTAAACAATATTATTATCATCAATTTACAGTGAAACAGCCTGATTTGAACTATCGCAATCCAAAAGTAGTTCAAGAAATGAAAGTATGGTACCTTTTCTCGCCACGAACAAAGTTTAATTTGTAGTTGAAAATTCGGTATATTTCAGGATATCTTAATATTTTGGATGAAAAAAGGTGTCGCTGGTTTTCGTGTAGATGCAATTTCTCCATTATTTGAAGATGAGCAACTTCGAGACGAGCCGGTAACCAATAAACCAGATTGTCCTGTTCCATCAGATAAATGTTATAAATATCCAATTTATACGCGAAATCTGCCAGAAACATTTGATATGGTTGTACAATGGCGAGATGTTTTAAAAGAATATGCAGCAAAAACTGATAATGTTTCGAAGTAATTATATTTTTGTTTAAAAGAGAAATGTGGGTCAATGTACAAAGAAAAAGGTTTTCAAGCAGTAAAATTTAGCGAAGCAATGACACACTTTTAGATAAAATATTAGATTCGAAATATTAGCTTTAAAAGTCTCTTGTATAGTAATTGGTTTTTAGGGTAATGATGGTGGAATCATATGAGAGTCCACCATTGGTAATGAAGTATTATGGTAACTCAACTCATGATGGTGCATGTTTCCCATTTAATTTTCAATTCATTCCAAATGTAACCATAGATTCCAACGCTCATGAATACAAAGCATTAATTGATAAATGGATGGATAATTTGCCAGAAGGCCGTGTAGCTAATTGGGTTGTGAGTAGACAAAATGATTGAAGACTGGAAATTTTTAATCAGCCATTAATTAAAACATTTCTTTAAAATTGTTATTTAGTTAGGGAATCATGACAGACATCGTGTTGGTACCCGACTTGGTCCAGAACGAATTGACTCATTAAATATGCTTATTATGACCTTACCCGGAGTGGGAGTTACTTATCAAGGTGAAGAAATTGGTATGGAAGATGGTTTTGTGTCATGGGAAGATACTCAAGATCCAAATGCCTTAAATGCGGGAGAAGAGCTGTATCTAAATTATACACGTGATCCAGAACGTACACCATTCCATTGGGATGGTACAAAAAATGCTGGATTCAGTACAGCAAATAAAACTTGGCTACCGGTTAGTGAGAAATACAAGGAAACGAATGTTAAACTGCAATCTAATGGAAGTATTGAGTCACACTTAGAAGTTTATCGACAATTAATACAATTACGAGTTGAATCAAGCTTAAAATTTGGTGAATTGGAAACCCTAGTCCTTAATGATAATGTGTTAATTGTCGTACGGTATGTATATGACGCATCAATGCATAATGAGTCGAATAGTTCCATCGTATTTCACAGGCAGAAAAACTGCCAGTAAGGAGTCTTACTCAACTAGCTTTCGTCGTCAACTTTTGTTGGAAAGTTGAAGTTATACATTAGGAGCGTAACCGAACATATGCATATCGAATAATAATGTATTGATGATAAAATTCCGGTAAGATTTTCAGCCAAGCACAATTGGTAGCCAGAAGTTTGAAGAGACCTTGTTTGTTAGATATTAGAAAAGTTAACTAATTTGGGTGTTTCACGCGATTATGGCTACAAGCAAGATAATAAAAAAACTGAAAGTGTTATTCAGGAGATCATTTTTTGTAAAACTCAAAGAATATCTTAGTTTATTAAATAATACCTTCTGACTTTTTTTATAGGATACTTAAGGAAAACAAAACTATTGTATCAATATTAAATTTGGGTAAAAATTTGGAAAATATTAAATTAAACGATATCAAATCATTTCCGAGTAAAGCAATATTACAAATAAATTCCGTTGGAGCAAATTATAAAACTGGGTAAGTTATTATACCGTTAAAGAGAACCACATTTTTTATATTCTTCACTTAAAAATACTGAAATTTCCAAGGATTTTTGATGAGTAGTATTCAGTAGAAAGAGAATGCGAGGAATAAAGGTTTATCTTTTTTTAAAAAATTTTGTGAAAAAAAATTAGTCTGCAATAATTTAATTTAATTTTGTTTCCAGGTATGTAGTAACACGAGACTCGGTATTACCATTGAAACCATACGAAGGCTATGTATTTCTTGAATTTAATAATTAATTAATAAAAAAATTTCCTTAATCGTTTGTGTATTTAATATAATATGCTCAATTTTACAACCATAACACTTATAATAAGTATACATGATGGTTTTTTATATAGTTTCCACTTTGTTTTGAATAGAAAATTTTTATAGTATTAAGTTTTTTTGAAGTGAACACTCTGAAAAAAATATAGAGAGGAAATCGGTGATAAAACTTGACAGCATCACATTAGAATGCTTTGAAACTTGAAACTCCGCCCCCACTCATCTTCTTTTTGCCATCAAATTCTCAAAATAATATTTTTTTTACAGATTCATATTTTTTACTGCAAAATAAATATTATTGTCGAATAATTTTTCTTTTTGATAAAAAACCGGGTTGTCTACATTTGAACTACGGAATATGGGTCCATTTCCTATTTTAATTAGTGCTACTTATTATCGTCAGTTGGCGGGGTTGCAACTGCCAGTTATCTATTAGTTGTAACGTTTTTCCTAGACCACAATTGGCCTAGGAAAAAAATTAGTTTAAACAAAATTTTATTTTGTTATCTGCTACAAATAATAAGTAATGCCATCTAAAAAACAAAGTTTACTCGTGTTTTATTATGAAGACGAACCCGTGTTGTGTAGAAAAATAGATTCTGTATATTTTACATTTTTTAATAATTTACTCTGTTTTCGAAATATAAGTGTGGTAACTTTAAAAAAAACAGTCTGTGTAGATACTTAATTAGGATAGTACATAATCTATAAAAAATAGTTTATATGGACACCACATAACTTCCTTGAATACTTACAAATGAGTCAAAATTGATTTAAGATAGTCGAAATGGACATTTTAATTATAATGGAAAAATCTAAAATATTCGATATTGTTATTTAAAACGAAGTATAAAATGTGAGCAACATAACCAAATGTTACAACAGTCGTAAACTCAATATTTCATCATTCTACGGCTGATATTTCATTCGAGATAGCTAAGAATAGTGATAGTTTTAAAAAATGTTAAATTTAATATTATGTTTAAATATAAAAGGAAATCAAATTTAAGAAAATATATTTTTAATCGTTATATTTCGATGTAAGCGTGACTGAAAATTTTTCGGAGGAAGCTAAAATGATTTTTACAAGAATGCCAGCGATGATTGTGAAGCTAAAAGAGTTTTTTGGGCTGTATCGATCCATCAGGGATGTTCAAAATAAATATTTCACTAGAAAACTCTCTATCTGTGTACAAGGAAGTAAAACCAAATTACATTATGTTTTTAAAATAATATAATAAAAATACTCATTATAAATTTATTATTTTGTGTAGTAATAATTGAATAATTCCATGCAAAGCGATCATTAAAATAGAGCAAAAACATTAGTTTATTGATGAATGTCAATAAAAAATTATATTTGTTTTTATATTTGATTGTGTTATTGTTTGTCTATTAAATCACAACCCCTCGGCTAAAAACCATATCAGTTGAGATTTTGTAAAGGGTAATGAAAATTATTAGTTTCCTAACTTTATATTTAAAAAAAATTCGTACCACAGGAGCTGCGTAAGCTAACCGAATTCCCTCAGAAATTGAAAAAATAAAACATTTTTCTTAAAATCGAATATTGCATTAGTAGTTTTCCAAGTTTTTTAATTTCGAAAACTAAGCGTCTAGAGAAAAAAACACAAGAGTATTTATTTGCTTATTTGTACAAAAAATATTTCTATTTTGAAAAAATTTAAAATTTTGTACCTAACTTTTTGTATTAAAGTTAGAAATCTCAATCTGGGTCACTTTTCAAAATATGACAGCTGCTAGAACCTCTCTCCCATCAATAATAATCCAAAATTTAAGAGCCCCTTTTTCCCATATAATACATTCCTCATGCTAAGCCATATCTACCCGCGCCACCCTTTCTGAACGTGGCGTGTTTTTAAATGACTTATAATTAAATTTTGAGAAGAAAATGAAGGCTTTCCACATTTTAGAAACCAGGCTATTCGTTTCTAACATTTGTCGAACACCTTGTTTTTGAACGAATTTCTTTACTTTTTTATTTAAAGTTTAATTATCTTCTTAATTAAAATACCGTCGCCTTATTAGCTCAGTTGGTTTAGGCGTAACCAATTCCGTCCGCAGTCTGAAAATGAGGAGCTGATAAATGAACTAATCAGCGGATAGGTGGTAAAACACCTATATGGTATCACAATGGGCTCTATAGCCTAAGTGTGTCCTTCGTGGACAGCCAATATAAGCTAACCTAACCTAACCTAATTAAAATACCGAAACCGCCATCAATTAATTTTAACATGATAATGAAATTAACTTACGGTTTTTAGGGTAAAAGTTTGTAAACATGAAAATAAAAAACAACTACGAAATTTACAATAAGTTAACAAACGGAAACTGATACTCCAGAGATAAGATAATCAATTAATTAACGTTGATTTAAAAAAAAGTTATTAAATAATATTGTTTTTATCACATCTAATTGTTTCAATAATTAATTATGATTAGATTCAAAAACGTTTTATGCTGATTCAAGGCCCTTCTGATTTTAATTCAAAACAAAAATGTAATATCATTAAATTTAAAAAAAGCGGCTAATATTATGGAATGTAACAGGAGTAAACTATCTTTGAAGACTTTTGGAGTTTTAAATAAAGCGATTTCAGCGCGACAATGTCACCAATATTAACTATTGTTTCCGATAAAACAGTTTTTTTTTTTGCAGCTTCGCCGGGTTTTAAAGTGAAGACTGGCAAAGACCACCGCGTTATAGCCTTCGCCCCCTTTCATAACTTCTATAATAATACGTACAGTCTTAAATTTTTTTAAATAAAATAGTCATAATTCATTGAGTATATCAGAAAAGATGACCTCGAATTTTTTATATTTACTATTTTTAAATGTGAGATTAGATTTAATTTTACCAATTTTTTTAAAAAATATACCGTTATAAATTATTATGAGCTATATTATTGTTAAGTTTCATTCAAAACCGTTCATTACTTTTTTTGTGAAAGTGTGACAAACAAACAAACAAACAAACAAACATCCTTACTTTCATATTTATAATATATAGGGATTAAATAGCAGCTTTTTATCAAAATATACTTTTAACACCATAGACACAAAATAACAAAAATTGAAAATTATCATTATGAGTTTACAGGGTGTTTATCGAAGAAGCTAAAAAACCAACTAATACAAGCTCCGAAAAATGACACTCCGAAAAATGATTTTTGAATGGACGCAGCCATGCACACCACATCAGTACCGAAAAGGCTTGGAAAGGCTTTAAAGAAAAATTGTAATTTAATGGACAGTGTTCTTAGATATGTTTCAAGTGCGAGTTTAGAGTTCCGTACCCAAAAAATTTGTTGGGGTTTTTTTATATGTACTTTGTAAATTTAACTTGTTCTTACAGAATAGTAGCCTCTGTATTAGAACTGTGTTGTGAGCAGCGATTCATCTGAAACCCCTGTTATTTATCTGAATCAGCCGCATTATTAAATATTTAGTATGTAAATAATTTACACTTATAAATTGTTTGAACGCTGTTGTCATAAAATTATTTAATTTTAATAATTGTAATGTGATTGTTATGAAAAGCTTATGAAAAAAAATGTTGAAAATTAATTGTTTATTTTTAATAATTTCGTGCTTATTTTATGTTAATGGTCGAATAATTGCACGATCAAATGTTGAAATTGAAAAACCAAGTTTAGAATGGTGGCAAGATACAATATTTTATCAAATTTATCCAAGATCTTTTAAAGATACTGATGGCGATGGAATTGGTGATTTAAAAGGTAAATAAATTGATTTAATTTTGTTTTTTGGATCAAGATTGTCAAAATTCCGTGTAAATTTCTTGTTTTTTTGGTCGAACGTAGGTAAAATTTGCGCAAAGTACAAAATTTCGAATTTTTTCAAAATAAAAAATAATTTTGTATTTTTTGATCAGTTTTAAGCAAAAAAGTTATCTTGTGATTTTTTTTCTAGACGCTGGGTTTTCGAAATAAAAATTCTTGGAAAACTAAAAATGCAATATTCGATTTAAAAAAAAATATGTTATCTTTTCAATTTTTGGGGGGATTCGCTTAGCCAACGCAGCTCTTGCATTACGAATTTATTTAAATTTACATATTGCCTAAATTTTACAGTGCCTAACGAATTCAAAATGAGTATGTTTTACTTTAAGCGAACCTACTTTTCTTCAAGAAGAAAAAGAATTGAATGTCAATGTTGATTTCTCAAAAACTTTTTGAGGCACTCAATTATTTTTTATCTTTGACTATTTTAAAATTATCATTCTTATAGAAATGATCACATAATTTTGTTTTCCATTTTTGGCACGTTTTATATGATAAACTTATAAAAGTAACATATTTAAAAGTTTATTTTATTAAAAATTAGCTAGTTTTGGCATAGTGAGTATCATTTTAAACCTCCGAACCAAAATCTGTGTGTCTGCGTGTCTGTCTGTGGCATCGTAGCGTCGTAGCGCGTAACGGATGAATCAATTGGATTTTTTTTGTTTCATTTGAAAGGTAACTTAATGGAGAGTGTTCTTAACTATGTTTCAAGGGCGAATTTGGGGTTCCGTACCCGGAACAACTAAAAAGTAGGCGATGATCCTTAAAATCGGTTCAGTTTAGTTAAGGCTCTAAGAAAAAAGGTAATTAAAATGAGAATGTACGTTTCACGTGTGAGTTTAGGGTTCCGTACCCGAAAATTTCACGGGTTTTTTTTAAATTTGTAACTTCACTTGTTAAGTTCTGGGACAATGTCACAATTATTGATTTTGTAGGTATCACAGAAAAATTGGCATATTTAAAAGAATCTGGTATTGATGGAACATGGCTATCACCCATTTTCAAATCACCCATGGTTGATTTTGGTTATGATATTTCGGATTTTAATGACATACAGCCTGAATATGGTACAATGAAAGATTTCGAGGAATTAATACGAGAAGCAAATAGATTAGACATTAAAATTATTTTGGATTTTGTACCAAATCATTCAAGCGATCAACATAAATGGTTTGAAAAATCGATAAAACGTGAACCGGGGTATGAGAATTTCTATATATGGCATCCAGGAAAAATTTTAGAAAATGGAACTAGAGTACCACCAAATAATTGGGTTTGTTTCCTATGAAAATTAGTTTTTTTGTTTGATTATTTAATTTTATAATTTTATTTAATTTAGATAAGTATTTTTACTGGCCCAGCTTGGGAATGGAACGAGGAACGACAAGAATATTATTTCCATACATTTACAGTTCAACAGCCTGATTTAAATTTCCGTGATCCATTACTGGTTGAAGCAATGAAGGTAAAATTTTGCCACTAAAAATTTTGGGTAGTTATCGGAGATTTATAAAAATAGAAATCTGACAATAAGTGACAAAACCATCATCTTTTTTTTAACAGGATGTTTTAAGATTTTGGATGGATAAAGGAGTATATGGATTTCGTGTTGATGCTGTTCCACATTTAGTTGAACAAGATCATCTTAAAGACGAGCCTTTAAACACAGTGTGTTGTTACAAACCAAACGAATGGGGTTACCTTGATCATATTTATACAGTTAATCAACCTGAAAATTATGAAGTAATCAAAGGATGGCGTGAAACTTTAGATGAATATTCACGTACACATGACAATGTCTCAAGGTATGTATTTTATTATAATATTGGAAAAGTTTTTATTATCATAGCTGTACTGTTAAGGATGTATGAGTGCCAGGGCAATTTTGGATAAAACACTTGATTTTTTTAAAATATGAAGTTTGACTAAGTCCATATAATAAAAACTAAATTTTTATTTTTTAATATGAATTCAATGTACTATTTATTATCAATTCAACTGAGAAGTCAAATATATAAATCTAACACTCACCTTACTTAGATTAAATTTTTGTATATTTTTTAGAGTTATGATGACAGAAGTATATGCAGATGTTGCAACTTCATTGAAATATTACGATGCGGGAGCTTCATTCTCGTTTAACTTCGGTTTAGTTAATAATTTGCAAAAAGATTCGACAGCAAAAAGTGTCAGTGATATATTATTGGGATGGTTAGACAACGTTCCTTCGAATTATACATCAAATTGGGTTGTGAGTATACAGAGGGTATGATTACGCTGGAAAAGACTATATCGTTTCTGGAAAAATGTTACTTGTAGCTTTATAGTTCTGGAGTTTATTCCGAAGTGAATTTTTCTACATTCTAAGGACTTAATATCAGCTAAAATAGCTAATGAAAAATTGAACATAATGTTATTTTTACCTATTTCTAGTTGACCTTAAAAATAGTTTAGAATTAAAATTATTTTCTTGAAGTAATAACTCAAAGTGCTAAATTCTCAGGATCCTTGCGACCCTTGAACAGAGTCTGGTCAAAATAATGACTAGTCTTAAAAATCTAGGCGTAGTTATGTGATTTATTTACTATAACCTTCAATGGCTAAAAGATGTTGTATTCTTGACAAAAGACATTCGAGCCAAAATCAGACTCATTTTCTTCATTATTTTATAGAATAATCCATACATGTATCGCTGGTACTACGAAGGCACATATAAGGTTCGCCCAACAATAAAGGAATTATGATCGATGGATGATTGATGAGTTTTTTTCTCAAAAATGTATCTCTGGAATATAACCTTGGATTTCCTAGGGTTAGCTTCTCTTACTTTTATCTCATCAGCTAGTCTTTCCTTAGGTGTATTATTTTACCTGTTTCTCAGCTATTCATATTGGTATTTTATTTTAGATGGGTAATCACGATAATAACCGTGTGGCAACAAATAGTGGTCCTGATCGGGTTGATGGTATAAATATGATGTTATTAATACTACCTGGTATTGGAGTTACTTATAACGGTGAAGAAATTGGTATGGAAAATGGACATTTAACATGGGAACAACATCAAGACACAACTTGTATCAAGGAAGAATTTGATTCAGGCAAGTGTCGTGATTTTGAACGCACTCCATTTCAATGGGACGATTCACATATGGTTGGTTTTACAACTGGCAATAATCCATGGTTACCAGTTGATCCATCGTATAAAAAATTAAATTTGAAGTTACAACAAGAAGCAGAGGAAAGTCATTGGAAAGTTTATAAAGCAATGGCGGAGTTACGTAAAACTGATATTTTACGATATGGTAATTGTTCGATTACTGTTAGTGAATCGGGATCTTCACTAATTATAAATCGGTAAGATTGATCGATATAGTCAATATATGAGAACCGAAATTTATAATTCTGTTTTTTCTTTTTTTCAAAGGATTTTCAATAAAACTGATATGTATTCGCTTGTTTTTAATTTGGGTTCAAAATTTGAAAATGTTCGAGCCTTTAATACTGGCGTTGGACAAGTTATTGTACGAAGTAGTAATGTAAAAGATGTCGAAGTTGGGTAAGTTATATTTGAATGGAAAACAATAAACTAATTAAAGATAATGACGTATAATTTGTTTTTTACAGAGATGTAGTTGATTTAGAAAATGTTCCGGTAAATCCAAATGAAGCCTTTGTGCTAAAACGTTATATTAAAGATCAAAAATAATGAAAATAAGTAGACGCTTGGAAAATCTGAGTGAAACAAAAACTCCATAAAATTTTCATATTTTGGGACCATTTTGAAAAGAGAAAAAAAGATCAAAACTTTTAAAAAAAACTATTATTAATAAAAATCTAACTTTTGTATTTAATTATTACGTTTTATAGTTTTATTTCTCTATTAAATCCTTTTTTAATCCCAACTCTACCAACTTTAATATATAGTGTGTTAAGTCAACCCCATATGAAAAACTTCTTGATATCTGTTTTATGGAAAAAAAAAACTATTTTTGATAAATAGCACTGTATGGTAATTTTTTGCATTCGTTTACGAGGTTTGTCGAAATATGCGCATATTTTTCAAGAGTTTATTGATAATAGTTGATTATAAAATGATAGCTATATAGTTATAGATTTTAATTGATAATTAATTTTAATTCATCTACCGTGACAAAACAGATTTTGTTATTTTTACTAGCTCTCCTCTATTTTACACGGCAAGAAATACATGGCAATTACTACAACGCTGGTATGATATAGAGACAGATACATATAGTATCTAGGATAGCATAAGTAATATTACAGTATTGAATAGGGCTATCCATCAGAAATATTGTGGGTATAGTCAACCAGTAAGGGCCTGACACCCATATGGTGCCGACTTGACACACTGTATAATAGTTGAAGATGTTCATCAAACAGAAGCATATTACTTTCCAAATAGTTTTATTTCAACTTTTACACAACTTTAAGAAACAGATAACAATAAAAGAAGAATACTCTTAAAAATAAGGATTTATGTTCCTTAAGTAAAATTTCATCGTCATTTTTATTTTGTAAAAAAAAAAAAAACATAAATAAAAATAGTACTCGGAAAAACATTTTCACACACTATTGTGAGAACATAAATACATGATCATAAAAGTAAATGAGATACCTAGAAGGTATCATAGTCTTCGAAAAGGTATAGTATAGATAGAATGCATCTTTCTAGCTTTCTAAGTGTATTATTATGAATAAAATTGACGGTTTCGTAGCACTTAGAAATTTCTGAAGATATTGAGGAGAATTTTTTAATTTCCCCGTAATAATCAGTTAATCAGATAATATTCGATAATCAAATAATAAGCCAGTTATTTTACTCTATAAACTTGAAATAATCCAACGAAACGAGATGTTTCGAGATACAAAACGACATGACATCTCCACAAACAGCGATATCGAAAATAACTGTGGAATTTTGGTTACGCCTTCAACTTGGCAAATATCTTTTTATTTCTTATTCTAATAGAAAGCTAGTTCACTAACAATGTCTAATCTTTTTGATGTTGTCTCCGTAAAACAGAGTGTTATTGTTCCACAAGGTAGACACTCTATTTTCTCTGTGTCGTTATTTTTACGGCATCGAAAAATCGACTTTTTATTAAAATAATTTTTACGTTTGTCATTCAATAAGTTGTATTAGTTTTGACGCTTGTGTTGCAGCCAGCAATTTTGAAGTCTGTGCGACAGAAAACACCGCATTTTCAAAAATACACATAGAGGAATAATTTGACAAAATCGAATTGATTCCGTGTTCTGATTTGGTAAAAACGCAATTATCCGATAGTTTTCCGATAGTGGTGAATTCACTGGATTATCAAAATATGTTTTGAGTCAATGTTGCTAAACTATTTCTTAAATTGAAGCCTTAATCTGGATGAAACATATACTCTAAAATTGAGAAGATAAGTTTCCTGCCAAGGATCACATTCTCGCTGGGTTGTCCAATGGAATAAAGTGGATAGAGACTCAGAACTAACTCTGACTAACAAGAACTAGAACAACACAGTTAACAGAGAACTAACTCTAAAAAATCAGAACCATTTTTTATATTTTTCTAAAATTAATATGCTGAGCCATTCTGTCTAAAGTAAAATAGAAAAAAGTTTTTATCCTATTGTGGTATCTAATACTCGTTAAGTTCTCGTTTAAGTACTTCATTTAATGTCCATGTACGATATGAGGTAGCTCTATTTTGGTTTTAATGTGTTTATATGTTTTTGGTTAATTTCTTTTTATTTTGTTCATGTCTCAACACCTCTACATATTCTAACCTTTTGATGAAGATGTCTACATTCGATGTATATCGAATACTGTAACAGGATATTAAGTATGTGATGTGTACATTGCGAGCTTGTAAATAGTTTTTTTTTTGTATTTCGTTAGAAGCAAATTGAAGAATGATAAATTTTCCCAACTTTATATTGTATGTATTTTATTCAAGGTCATGAGATTTCTATGCTGTGTTGGTTCATATGAAATGAAATCCGTACATTCGTAGTCAGTGCCATTCTCAAAAACTGTGAATTCTATCTGATTTTTTTAAAAGAATTTACAACTTACATGAGGTTAGGTTAGGCTAGGTTATAATAGCTGTCCACGAGAGACACAGTTAGGCCGTAGGGCCCATTGCGATACCTTATATGTGTTTTACTACCTTTTCCGTTGGTTAATTCATTTACCAGCTTCTCAATTATTTTGAAAGGTTGAGTATATGAAGTCTTCACTAGAACCTTCTTCTGAAAGATAAGTTGACGCGCAAATAATAAATCCAACTTCAAAGTTTATAATTTATTAATCGAATCAATATTTATACAAATTATGTTGTTATGGTAAATGTAACGTCACAGCCTTCCTCGTCCACTAATTACTTGAATAATTAATAGCCAACGGAAAGATGCATCCGCTACAAGTACATCTCCGTTGTACATGCATACACCATACCTCTTCTCTAAGCATAACACGTAAGGAATTGGTTACGCTTTAACCAACTGAACTACTACAGCTAATATTAGAAAAAACTACAAATTTTAAAACGAACAAAGTTGGAAGAAATGACCAACATTTCCATTTTTGGCAATATTTACCGGCAAATTTTCGTTTCAAGTAATTTAATAAAAAGTATGAATTTTCTATATTTTCTGTACGACGACAACACCAAAGGACTTTTCACCTTGGAATTTATGGTTAAGAAATTCCTAGTTTCTGGGAAAGATTAAGAATATTTAGTTCTAGTCAAAATAGCAGAAATATTTCAGAATGTTTTAGAACGTTTTTAAATGTTCGCAGGTTGATTATCTAGAAGAAGAGATTATCTAGAAGATTTTAGACTTATGAGGATATGTAATAATTGCGAGCATTCCAATCGAGTCACATAATTATATGTTCTTCAGGATATTTTGTATTTCTTAAGGAGCATTGGATTATTGATTGAGATATATCAAATCGCATATTTGAATAAAAAAACATTCTAATTTTTTGAAATATAAATCGATCCACATATGACATGTACTTCAAATGAATATTATCTTTGTTTATTTTGTCACGGTGAACTACACCAGGTTTAAGTAGAAAAATATTGTACCATTACACACTTGGAACATGAAATTCATGTCATTCAAATTTCAAACGACACATGCCGACATGCATATTATCTTACTTAAACCTGGTGTAGTACACCGACTCAAAATTAATAAACAACAAGTGAAAAGAAACAATTGACTGAGTTTATTGTTGAAATACCATGCATAGTCAGTGTTGATTTCTTTAGCACATAACACGTACAAAAATGTATAGACAGTGTTGATGCGCAATTGTTTGTTTTTTTGACGTCACGTAAATAACAAAAGATATTCACTTTTAAATAGGCAACACACAATTCCTATATTAATACATACTATAAAATTTGCACCCAATTAACGCTCTCGTGGGTAAACAGTGATGTTTACAAAAAAATATTTCAAACAAAAGTTTTTTATTTTTTTATAAGGAATATTTTTTACATTTAAACTTTTGATCTATCTCTAACGGTTTACAAGTTGGGTCCTACGGACCCAAGACCGAATTGACCTATAATGCTCATTTACGAACTTGACCTCACTTTTTACGTCCTGAGTACGCTGTAAAAATTTCAGCTCGATATCTTTTTTCGTTTTTGAGTTATCGTGACCACAGACGGACGGACGGACGGACGGACGGACAACCGGAAATGGACTAATTAGGTGATTTTATGAACAGCTATGACAAAATTTTTTTCCTAGCATCATTATTTTTAAGCGTTACAAACTTGGGACTAAACTTAATATACTATGTATATTTCATATATGCATGGTATAATAATGATATAATAATATTGTAATACATGTTCTTATTGTGTTACACTATTTTCTACATTTTTACACTGAGTAAGTAAAAAAGCAGAGCAATATAATTCCCCAATTTCGGGGAACAAGTATTTGGTAAGAATACCTTTCAATATCAAATGAGACGGAAACTTTGTCAGATAAAATGTTGCAGTATTTTATATTGTCGAATCTATGCTTGAAGGTAAAGTAAACTGTGGACTCGGGGATTTATTGTGGAAATCTAAACAGAAGGTTAACATTTTGTCTGAATAGAAAAATATCAACAATCTAACGTTTAACAAAATTGTAACCTTTTTGGCAGTCAAGCTGTGATAAAATCCCAAAAATCGATTAAACTATCTTCTAAAGTTGTACAGATCTATCGATACTCTCTGAGAGAACCGCCAGCAAAGTATGTACAACATAAACTTTATGTGGATGCTGGGCTCTAAATAAGCATATTCTAAGAAATGAGGAAGCAATTGATACAAAGCGTGATATTTGCGTACTATAAGCTACTCCTGATGGGAAAAATTATAAGAGAGGCTAATATTACGTGGAGAAAGAAACGTACTTGTGGCAGTGTAATGCAGATCGGAAGCGCTCTCCATAATGCGATTGCATTTTAGGACACTGGCTTGGAAGTATACAAACCTAGCGCAAGTGCACCACGAATACTAAACGAGCTGTCACTCATCTCATCTGAAATTGTCCTGTATAAGAAGACTGACATACACTAAATGGTTCAATAAATAGGGGTATCGTTGTGGGCTTACCTTTTTGACAGACCAAAAAATTGGTCTTATGGTTTAACTGTGTCCCAATCTATAGCCTTAGAACATTTTTAAAGAACTTTCATATTTTACTTAGACTAAGTGTACTATGCCGAACCAAAAAGAACAAACTTATAAATAAAGTTGTGTTGGATCATTCGCGCTAGTATATGTGGTTCACCTTGGCTCAAATCGAGATGTCTCAAATTTGAACCATAAAGACACAGTCTGTACCCATATATACAAATGATTTTTCGCGTATGTAAATAATTTTCACTTATCAATTGTTTGAACGCTATTGTCATTTTTTAATATATATTTAAATTTAATAATTATTGAGTGACTGTGGTGAAAAATTTATAAAAAATGTTTATAGTTAATGGCTTATTATTAGTAATTTCTTGTGTTTTTTATGTAATTGGTCGACTATATGCCCCGGCACCATCGTATGTTGAAGATGAAACACCAAGTTTAGAATGGTGGCAAGATACAATAATTTATCAAATTTATCCAAGATCATTTAAAGATACGGATGAAGATGGAATTGGTGATTTAAAAGGTAAATATGGCCCTGCAAAAAAACTGCTTCACTTACAAAAGTTACAATTTTTTACTGAAAACTCAAAACCTTATCTTTCCTCAAAATGACCGCATCTGACACACACACAGATAATTTGAGAGGTGGAACTTCCTGTTTATTTATTTTTGTTTATTTGCGCTTTCGCTCCAAAACAGCACTGGGCAAACGGCGATAGAAGATGATTTATGTAAAATACTTTTAGACCAATTATTTAAAATCAAATATGTTCATTTTGTTCTACCAGCTAATTATTTACCGCATTGAGACAAATTCAACGACGTAAAATTGGTCTTAATGTGGTCTTCAGTAATTTAAAATATCGAAATACACCTTTTTATAGCCGAATACAAATAATTGATTTTGCAGGTATCATAGAAAAATTAGAATATCTAAAAGAAACTGGTATTGATACAGTATGGTTATCATCTATTTACAAATCACCCATGTTTGATTTTGGTTACGACATTTCCGATTATACAGCTATACAGTCTGAATATGGGACAATGAAAGACTTTGAGGAATTAATACGTCATTCGGAAGTATTAGGTATTAAAATTATTTTGGATTTTGTACCAAATCATACAAGTGATCAACATGAATGGTTTCAAAAATCAATACAGCGCGAACCAGGCTATGAGAATTTTTATGTTTGGCATAAAGGAAAATTTTTGGAAAATGAAACTAGAACACCACCAAATGATTGGGTTTGTTTTATATGAAAATCGGTTTTTTGGTGTACTATTTAATTTTTTAATTTTATTTATTTTAAAGATAACTGTTTTTAATGGTTCGGCTTGGGAATGGAACGAAAAGCGACAAGAATACTATTTTCATGCTTATTCTGTTCAGCAACCTGATTTAAATTTCCGTGAACCACGAGTTGTCGAAGCAATGAAGGTAAAATGAAAAGATTTTTCTTTCAATCAAAAACGAGGCACGATGCCACAACCGAATCGATTAGACCTGTCTTTAATGGCGGGGGTTAATTTAAATTTTTAATTAAATACCATTTTTATAGGGTGTTTTACAATTTTGGTTGCAAAAAGGTGCATTTGGATTCCGTGTGGATTCTGTTGCACATTTGGTTGAAGATGAAGATCCTTTACTTGGATCATGTTGCAAAGTACCAATCCACCTACCTGAAACTTTTGAAATTATCAAAAGCTGGCGTGAAACTTTGGATGAATACGCACATAAACATGAAAATATCTCACGGTATGTTTTTAATTATGATAAACGGTGTCTCATCTTCTCAGTCACTCTGAAACTCTTGACATGGGGCGATGGACTCATTTGAGTCAGCCTTTCTTTGAAGACCCCTCCAACCGGAAATTCGTTGACGTCAAAGTAATTCTGCTGTTCTTAAACAGCTCCAAATTATGCATAGGATAAAGGATAGGCCAAACCTTTTCTCGGTATCACATCGGACCCTATTGTGTACGTGTGTCCCAATCCAGGGCAGCCGACCTAACCCAACTTACCCTGTCCCATATAAAGTATTAAGACTACTGTATTTATATTTTCAGGGTAATGATAACAGATGTACATGTAGATGAAGACGTCGAAACTAAATTAAAGTATTATGATGCGGGAGCTTCATTCTCGTTTAATTTCGACTTGACCAATAATTTGCAGAAAGATTCCACAGCAAAATCTATCAGTGATATCTTATTACGATGGCTAGACAATGTCCCTTCGAAGTATACATTAAATTGGGTGGTAAGTACTTTATGACCATAGTAATATCGGAAGAGTCTAGATATTGATGCGTGGGAAAGCGTAGGAATTTTTAAGCACGTTCCAATCTGAGCATAGTTTTATATAGAATTGCAGTCTAGTTATCCAACAAGCAGAATTCCGAGGAACATTAATTTACTGTATTATCTTGTACCTGGTTTCGTTAAACATTATTTAGTGACCACTGGTGTGGACTTTTTTTCTGGTAATTTATTGGTAATTTTTTAGTTGGGAAATCATGATAACAACCGGGTGGCAACAAATGTTAGTCCTGATCGAGTTGATGGTATAAATATGATGTTATTAATACTACCTGGTATTGCAGTTACGTATAATGGTGAAGAAATTGGTATGGAAAATGGACATTTAACATGGGAACAACATCAAGACACAACTTGTATCAAGGAAGAATTTGATACAGGCAAGTGTCGTGATTTTGAACGTACACCATTTCAATGGGACGATACACATATGGCTGGTTTTACAACTGGCAATGATTCATGGTTACCAGTTGATCCATCGTATTCAAAGTTAAATTTAAAATTACAACAAATAGCAAGTAATAGTCATTGGAAAGTTTATAAAACAATGACGGAGTTGCGTATAACAAATATATTACGATATGGTAATTGTTCGGTTACTATAAGTGAATCGGGATCTTCGTTAATTATAAATCGGTACGATTAATCAACTCATGGTTGAAATTGACTCTCATGGTTTTCGAAATTTATAAATGCTTTTTTCTTTTTTTTATAGATTTTTGAATGAGGATGATTCGTATTTACTCGTCTTTAATTTGGGTTCAAAATTTGAATATGTTCGAGCATTTCATGCTGGCGTTGGGGAAGTTATTACACGAAGTGTAAACGTAAAAGATCTGAATGTCGGGTAAGTTATATTTGAACGGAAAATCAACAAGTTTCCCTTCTTCAATATTTTACAATTTAATAGCATTTTTCTCTACCACTTCAATTTTACGGTACTTAAATTTTCGAACAAAATTATTATTTTTAGAAAGGTAGATTCAAATGCCAAAATATTATTATTACTCCATAAACTTCCTCAAATTGAAGGGTTTATGTTATTCCCTCTTCAATACTACAGTTAACCATAGCTCTAAATTTCTTCGCGGTTTTCATCAGCGTAGAGATTCTATACCCATAAAAAGTAGCCAGGGTTTTAAGATATTAGGCGAACAAAAACTGGAAGGACGGATATTTCCATAATGTCCTTAAAAAAATTTCAACACCATGTCATGCTTTTCTAATACAACACAAAAAAAACAAACTTGATAGATCAAGAATAAATTGTTTGTTCAGCAAATTTTAAAACTCCTCTGATCGTTAGACCCATTAGCCACAAATATGTAGGATTGAAGAAATTTAAATATTTAATTTTCGAATTCAATATTGAAGTTTATTGGATATTTAATATAATTTTTTTTTACAGAGATTTTGTTGATTTAGAAAGCGTTCCAGTAGACCGAAATGAAGCTCTTGTAATAAGACGTTTTGTGTAAAATCTACAAGGATATTTGACGAAGGATATTTTTTATTACACTGTGTACAAGTGTATAGACTATGATACAAAAAGAGCAATCTATAAAGTTTATATATATTTCCACGTTTAATAGTTTTCTTTATCCGGTACATCCCTTTTTTTAAATCCCAACACGACTGCCCTAAATATACAGTGGGTCAAGATTTTCATCAAACAAAAGTATATATAACTTCCCCAAGAGTGTTTTTCACGTTAAATAACTTTACGGAAGAGACACAATAAAAAACAAATACTACTAAACATAAGTTTATGTAAAACACATAAATAAAAATACCTATCCTTCAAGGAAAAACATTTTCACAGACGGTTGTCGAAAAATGAGTACATGATCATAAAAGAAAATGATATTACTAGAAGGCCATGGTATTCGAAAAAAATAGAATATATGTTTCAGAAAAATTCTTTCTCACTTGCTCACTTTTCACACTCATTGCGTATTATTATATGTAAATAAAATCAATGTTTTCGTAGCACTCAAAAACAACTGAAGATATCGAGATGCGTTTTTAAATTTGTAATATCTTGTTACTCAGTTTTTATAAACCCAGTCATGAAAACCTATAGAATTATAATATATCGATATCAAATATTGATATCAAAGATAAATGCAGTTTTCGTATGGAAAATGTCTGTCATGCAGACTGGTGCAAATATTCTCGGAAAATTTTCGTGCAAAAGTAAAAAAGGATGAGTTTTCCTTTTATAAAAATTTTGGAATTGGGAGTACAATATTGTTATAGTTTGTATAAATCTACTTCTAAAAGTTCTTGTGTTTAGTATAATTTTGCTAAGCACGACCACAGCCTTTAATAATAAACATTATACAGTGATTTCTTAGTTTTTAGAACAACACAAATTGCCAGAACTTTGTGCAGATATACTAAAACACTCATCATTGAGTATAATTGTATTGATTAAAAAAATTTATAAAATTCAAATAAGTCCTTTCTGTAGAAAAAATAATTGATTGCAAGCTATAAAAACTTAACAACTTTTTATTTTTTAAATTCAGTTGATTGGCTTGAGTCAGTCTGTAGTCTATTGACCGACATAGTCGGTTTACATTGAATTCATTGGATTTTTTAGTCATGCTACTAAGCTTTTGCCATTTTCAAAATAAATTAAAAGTTTGAGTAGTAATGAATTGAAAACTTTGACTTTTCAAGACTAAAATACTATAATAGTACAGTAAAAAATGTTACGAAAATTGGCTAATAAAATAAAAAGTAAAGGAAACCGCTCGCATTTTGATAAAACCTCGTGAAATGGGTTTCTTAGGTATCAAATATCATTAGTCAGGCATGAGTTAGTAGCTCAAATGTCTCTATTGGGTATAACGCATACGTAATTACGAGGTCTCATGAGGTTTTAGGAAAATGCGAGCGGTTTCATTCATTTTCCTTCATTTATAACATCTTCAACTGTACTATAAATACTAGTTTTTTCTAAAAATTGTGTGATATAAAAAAATAAATATTCTGAGATATCTTGTCCAAAGTACAAAACGAAAAAGTTTTAATTCTGTTGTAAGTATCTAATACTCGTTAAGTATTCGTTTTAGTGCCTCATTTAGTGACCATGCAGGATATGAAGTTGCTCTATTTTTGCTTTAATGCGTTTATATATTTTTTGGTCCATTTATTTTTATTTTGTTCATGTCTCAACACCTTCGCTTTTTCTATGAAGATGTTTACATTCGATGTATATCGAATACTGTAACAGGATATTAAGTATGTGATGTGTACATTGTGAATTTGTAAATAGTTTTTTTTGTATTTAGTTAGAAGCAAATTGAAGAATGCTTTTCCTAACTTTATATTGTATCTATTTTCTTCAAGGTCATGATATATTTTATGTTGTGTCGGTTCATGCTTATGTGAAGATAGTTTTCCAATATTTTCATACCTGAAACAAAAGAAAATTCGTATTAAATTTCTAGTTGAACTTTTAGGGTTTAAATGAATAGTAACCTAGTGAAAATAACAACTAACCGATATACTTGTTTCAATATTGCGCATTCACTGAACTATGTGTATAAAATATTCTGTTGTGCCGGGAATAAATGGTCAAAGTTTCATTCACCGAGAAAATTTATTAAAAAACATTAAGTTTGTAAATTTATAGATTTTCCGAGATGAAAATACAAAAAATATGTCTTTTTGGATATTATTTTTAGAAAGCATATTACATGTCTTAGAATGAATTTTTGCATTATCACTATACAGAATATTCTAGGCATGTGAATATCACGAGTATGACAGAGTACATGCGTCAAGCAATGCACCTAAGTAAGAGGTATATAAGATGTTATATGCAATTGCAAAAGTTACTTGTATCGAGGCTTTTCTGTTGTAGTTCATCTATTCAACTAAGAAACTTCCACTATCCAAGCGTCTTACAACTATCTCAATGCATATCGAATTTTCAACACATGTATATAATACCTTTCACTCAGAGGCATTGCTTAACACATGTATTCTGTCCTACTAGTGATATGTATATGCCTAGATGTAAATCGAACATTCTGTATAGTATAAAACAAAGTCACTTCTCGTTGCCTGCCTGTCCTTACGTATGATTAGATCTTTAAAACTACTCAACGGATTTTGATGCGGTTTTTTATAATAGATAGAGTGATTCAAGAGGCAGGCTTATATGTATAATACATGCATGAAACAGTAGAAAAACACTGATAATTTTAGAGGATTCTAATATGATGTAGTAAATTAACACATTTTTTAAATAAAGACATTCAAGTAGTAGTACAATTATGTTCCGCATTTATTGAATTATATTAAAATCTTTTAACTGTTTATAATAATTAAATAGACTAGTCCAAAAAATGGATCGGATAATTCCATTAAAACAAATTTCCAGCCTACTCCAAAATGTTCTCAGTCAGGTTTAAGTACTTGAATATTTTCAATATCTGAATTTTTATTTTTTGGATTCGATCTGGATATTATCTTGAATCACAGTACAACGTTTCATTCACCTAGATATTTTAATTTCCGAGAAAATTTATTAGCAAAATTTATATTTCAACATTTTAAAGGTTTCCAAATCAGAAAAGACAAAAAAATCTTATTTTTGCATAACTTTTAAAAAGTTTGTGGAAAAATTCGTTTCAATGCACAAAAATGAAAATGGGAATGTTTTGTGGAATCATTTGCATATTTCGTTTTATTCAAAATTATTTTTACGTTTTTTAAAAATATTTTCTTCTTTATTTGAATAAATAAATTTCAAGGTTGTGCTTACATATATGAGCTTAATTTTATTTACTAAAAGTGTTAGAATAGAGAGCTGTATACATCAATAAAACAAAAACATGCATTGAATACAAAATCCTTAAAATTTTAACAGGCAAAATTCTCAACCTTTTTTATACTACAATACCAAAAAAATTATTGTTTCAATAACAAGCTCATAACTCGAAATCAACAAAACTTCATTCTTGTATCATTCTTTATAGCTCTATGATAAATGTACATTTTGGAACAATTTTAATTTTCTGCAAAAATCACTAAAAAATCAATCAAAGTTTAGGAGGCTGTTGTAAAGGCTGCATCTAAAAAAATTTTCCCTACGAATATTCAGGGCATCTGTTGCTTGACAATCGGAAAACTTTTCTTAACGAATATTTATAAATTTGAACGAATTTTTTTATAATTTTCATAAAATAGATAATTTGGGCAAGATATTCAGTCTTAAATAAAATTACTTTGTGTTTTTCTCACAAGAAAATTTGACTGCAAGGCTTCTGGAATTAGTTGGGTGGGGAGGGGTCAAGGTTCTTAGCTTTGTTATAAAACAAAGCACAATTTTTCTAATTACTTTGTAGATAATTAATGCAAGTTGAAAGTCCCGAAATTCTCCGAAGAATAAAAAAAAACTTTTTTATTGATAACTATAAAATTTATTTTATTTTAGCGGTTTTTACAAAGTACCTGTCACAAGTTAACAGAAAGAAGCCATTTGAGTGAAAATTTCTTAAATCGTCCTTCTGAACATGATGTACAAAAGTCAAGTGGGATCAATGCTTATAAATGAAAATTTTTTTGAGATATCAGAAGTTAATACCAACTTAAAATACGTTGTGGGATGTAAGTGTGGTCAATGTGTGCTGTTGATTTGTTCGGAATTTCTTCTCTTGTAAAAAGGAAGATATAATAATATTTTGTTTACACATGTACTCTTATATTCTACATTCTTGTTGACATTTTATTTTATTTTTTGATAAAGGTAAACTCGTAACTAGTAGTTACGTTCGTATTATGATTATTATTCTTCCGATGTGTATGACATCACCGTATACAGAAATGTTGTTGATGTTACCTTGGCAACTAAACAAATTCCCCCACATCATTATAGTAATAAGACTAACTTTAGAAAAAAAGATAATTTACAGAATGTAACAGAAGAAAGCAAATATGGCTGTTTATGGCGATGATAGATTAGGTTAGGTTAGGTTAGATTTCTGCCTTAGGTGGGACATACTTAGACTATAGGGTCCGTTTTGATATGAAAAAAATGAATGACCCATCCTAGGCAACTACTACAAAAACCATTTGGAGCTGTTTAAGAACAAAAATAGTGCTTTGATGCAACAGACTTCAGGTCGGAGTGGTTGTCAAAGAAAGGGTAACTCAAATGAATCCCTCTTCTTAGGGTCTGTAATAATCTTGAAGCCCTGGTAGGCACAGTCATTCAGCGTGTCTGGCGCCGTCAGTGTCTTGTAAAAGCCGCAACGATTCTCGTTATAGAGGTCTTTTAAAGAGATATAAGATCTTCGGAACACTTTCAATTGTACTCCGATCCTACCTTGAACAATGAGAAGACATTACAGTACCACAATGGCGTTTCTTCCTCCATCTAAGATTGTCCTTTCTAAAGATTTCCTTTTTCAGGATGGCAATGTTAGAAGTAGAAACAATTGAAGGATACGTCATATAACTTCCATCAATTAGTCCGATTCTAAGAATTATTAATAAGTATTAGGTTTTCGACAAATGTATATAAAACACTTCGACTTAAAACTGTCCAAAGAAGACGCTCTCAAGTTATGCTGGTGTTCTATCGGGTCACAGAACACCCAGTATAATTTGATTTTAATAATCGTATTATTTATTAATAATGCCTTCAAAAAATAATCATTAGTTATTTATACATACTTTGTATATAATTTAATTGCTTTAAGCAATTTTGTTGTATAATGCGATAACTTTATTTTTCTAAAAAAACTGACAAAAAAGTTCTTCAAATCATTTTCTAGCTGAATTCACATGTCATTCATTATATCATTCATTAAGGTTTGCACTGAACTTAAAACGCTACAGTAATTTTATAAAGTGATATATTAATTTCAATAAGGAATAAGTATGCTTTTTTTTTTTGCTTTAATCAATGTCTATTCATGTAACAAACAGTGGAGAACAATTATCAATCGTAAACGATTTGCAACAACATTTAAATATTGGCAAGTTAATAATGTACGCCGACGATGTTGCAGTGCTCATATCTGCGGGCAGCCTCGACGACGCTAAGGGCTTAGCGCACGAGGTACTTAATAAATTTCAAGCTTGGTGTTACAATAATCAACTTATTGTAAATCTGGACAAAACCACTCTTGTGGATTTCAAATTAAAAAGGCCCTATAATGTGAACTTGGAAATAGGTAGCGCTTGTGGATTATTAAAACCAAGTGAGTTAACCAAATTTTTAGGTGTTAACATAGACTGTTACTTAAAATTTACAGATCAAAGCAATGAAATATGCAAAAAATTGAATAAATTTGTATATCAAATCAGAACTCTAGGAAAGTACGTTGAACACAAACAGCTGCTTATGTCTTATTATGCACACGTATTTTCTACCATTAAATACGGTATATTAGTATGGGGAAGGAGCGTAGAATCAAATAGGGTACTTGTTGCACAAAAAAGATATTAAGAATCATATTCAATATTGGCTCAAAAGAATCTTGTAAAAGTATATTTCAAAATAATGACTTATTAACGACTCATGGAATATATGCTTATGAATTGATTAAACATATGAAAGAAAAACAATACTTCTGTACATCAAGAGCAAGAACAGAATATGATACACGAAAAAGTACATTATTTGATTTTGCGCATAGAACGTCCTTCTTTGAAAAAACTCCCGTTTATACAGGTCATAAACTTTTCCAGAAGCTACCTGAAGATATAAGAAAGGAAAACAAATTTAATCAATTTAAGATGAAATTGAGAAAATATTTAATTGAAATTGCACCGTACGATTTATCAATATTGCTGTAGTTTAAGCTAATGTAAACTGACGATTTGTATACCTGTAATTGGTCAAAAACAAATAAAATTATTATTATTATTATTATTATTTAATATAACTCTAAAAATAACAAAGATAAAAGCCACCAAAGATTTGTGTGTATCTCTTTGTAGAAAAACATAATTTAGCATGGAGTTCTTATGGCAAGTACAGTATATGACAGCAAATACTTTCTATCCGACCTCTCTGTCTAATATCTGTCTAATCATCCGTCAATAATTACCTACAAGAATGCCAATAACATACTCACAAGGATATTATTGGTTGAAATCGTTTCTTTAATACTTGTTCTTAATTTTTTGTGCATTTTTTTATCGGTTCAATTTACTTTTTTATTACACAAGTTTGCGATTGATACTATAAGCAAACATCTTTGAATATTGTTAAATTTTGTTTAGAATGATACATCAAATCTAATAAAACGTAAAATATTATTCCTCGAGACATAAGTCACAAAGACATAAACAATATTATATTATCAAAACGAAATTTGCTGCTAGCGTTTTGAAATCATTTCGTAGAATGTAGCAAGCACCATGTCTTATTTCTATGAAAATGATCCAAAAATAAACGAACTATCTAGTAAGACAGTCGTGAAGTATCTTCCAATTTTTAACGGGTTATTTCTTCTATAATATAGGAACAAATCCTATACATCTAGTTGAATTTTCAAATTTTCAACGGAAAAGTATATAATTAGATTGACTTGGAAAATTTCTATCCAAAAGAAAACGAATAAGACGAATAAGCTCGGTTGAATAACATAAAAATTTACATTTTTCGAAATAAATATAATGATATGGGTGGCGATGACGGTCGAGTGTTTAGGGCTTTTTTCTGTAAGGATATCGAAAGTAAAGTCAAATGTATTATTATTTTCTTTATTCAAAACTTGAATATAAATAAATATGTGGGAAAGAAATATAAGATAATTTGTAGTGCCTCGGGTCATCCTTTGGACTATCCTTAGTTTCTTGAAAGATTTTTCCATGCATGAGACAGTTTACTAACTAGATTACAAGCAACTGAGAGAATGATTATCCATGTGCATTTATTTTCAAGTAAAACAGCAATAACCATTTTTAATTTATAAAATTTTGCTTTTATTGTTCAATTATTCTCAAATTGATTATTTTATTTCGTATTTTAAATCTCAATCTATATAAATCACTGCTTCAAGGTGAGTGTTACTTTAAATGCCATTTTTCAGTTTTAAAAATAACGTAAAATGTTGAGGCGATAAAATTTGAAAGGATTTAATATAAAGCCGCAATATACCTTGGATCAAATGACTTACTGTACCACTGATCAATGATAGTAAGTACATACTAAATTTTACAACTTTTTGCTTAGTTAATATTTGTATAGTTATGGTAACATACGAGTGGAAAAAGAAATTTTACCCACTCCGTGTCAATAAAAACCAGTCGAAGCTCTGGACTCTTAGAGAAAAGGTGTTATTGGACTTTCAATGTTTCAATAACATACTTCGTATGATGTTACTTCCTGGAGTGAACTGTAAAGATTTTAAACTGGACTAAGTCAGTAACTACCGATCGAAAGGATGATAATTACAGTAGGATGTGATTTTTGGTACATTACGATTTTGTGCCATGAAGAAAATACTTAAATTAAACAAATAATTCCTAGTGCAATAATAGATTTTAGTTTCATTGTGAATAATGGCTTTTAAAACATACATCTAAGCTTTGATCCCAGGTACTACTCTCGCCCCTATAAATATGGGGGAAAAATGTATATATTGATGTCCTCGAGAGAAAAAAGGTGTTTTGTGTACATATTTTTTTTTTTTTTTGGATCGTATTATTATGTAAAGTAAATATATCCTTTAAACAAGGATCACTAAATATCCTTTTTTTATATTAGTATTCCTTCTTTTTCAAATAAAAGTAAATATATTTTATTCATTTTTTACAAATATTTTGATGAAAATTGAATCTTAAGGTAAGGAAAAAAGCAAGATGGAAGCCAAATTTTGTAAATAAGACCCGTCAGTAATGTTACGATAATGGACACTTGCTGGCAATTTTATAAAATGAATATTTGCTTAAAATATATGCTTGAAGTATAAAATAATGCTTTATGTTCAGAAGCATTTTTTAGTACAAATCTAAAAATTTCTCAAAACATTTTTAAAGAAATGCTACAATTACGATTCAAATTTACTTTCAGGAATATTTTAATTATTATGTCACAAAAATTAACTTCTTAAACAGCAATTTTTGATATTCTAATAGTTTGAATATAATACGAAAAAAGTTCGTATCGTAAGTATAGCTAAATAGGAGTTTTGGCAGTGGGACCATTTTTCCAGTTCCAGACGGATTCCCAGCCGACAAAAGTGAATAATTAGCCACAGTTACGCTTCCAGTGGATATTTTTTTAACTGTGGATTCTCAGTTACAGTTCTTATTCCAGTGAATCATAAGATTATAATATATTCGGATAATAACATCAATTTGAAAAAGTGAAGCCTCTGGAGTAAATATCTCTCTTTCGAAAATTGAAAAAGTTTTTGCAAAAAAATCAAAAATTTTACTTTTGAAACTACAAACTGTGCTCTTGTAAAACTATATGCTCTTGAAATTTGTATAAATGACCCTGAATTTAGCGATAAGATTGCATTTGCAAAAAAAAAGACAGTTATCAATTGCAAAAAATTTTTTAATCGCTTTATAGAGTACATAAACATAATACTTCAATTTTTATCAAAACTTTTTGTTTTTCCTTAAAAATTTGATTGCTTCAAATCGCGACCTTCATAACACTTACAGGATGTTAAAAAACGAGTTGTATGATAAGATTAAAAATGACAATACTTTTGGTGTTAACTTTTTATTGGTAGATTGAACAATAATTGAAAAGAAATCAATAATTTTGGAAAATTTATTGGATGGTAAGAACTTTGAAGTTAAAAAAAATTTATTTTTACGAAAATTTATAGCATTTCTTGGTTGAATGACTATCATACCAAGTTACGAACACAATGCCCAACATTCCTACGTAAAAACATACATAATCATTTATTTAAAATTTTTCGAATTCCATGAGATAATATAAACTTCTTTTTTCTACTGTATAATTTAATAATTAAATTGCAATTTAAGGAGGTACGAGCACCAGGACAATTTGGGATAAAAGGTCTAAATTCTGAAAATTTCAAGGGGGGTTAGTAACAATCTAGAGGAACCAACATACAGATCAATAGCTAAATATCATGTATTCGGGACCTTTAAACATGTTTGATTTGAAATATCTTCATCGAATTTTCGGTAGGAAAAACTACTTCTTACAGATAAAGAAATTATATTTGATAAGATTAAAATATTCAATATTTTAGCTATCCGAATTTTATTGGTTTATTAAAATAAAAAAATAAATTAAATAAAAAAGCGGTATGCTTAGGGTAGCGGGTTCGATTCCCGCCGTCGCAACAAAATTAATTTAATTAATAGTTGTGATGTGCTGGTGTAGTGCATGGTATATGCGTGAAGCAAGTGCACTCAGGCTCTGACATTGAGGAGCTGATAAATGAAATTACCAGCGGAAAGGTGGTAAAACACGTATGGTATCACAATGGACTCTATAGCCTACGTGTGTCCTTCGTGGACAGCCATTATAACCTAACCTAACATAACCTGGGATAAAAACAAATTTGGATTATTTTTATACAAAACATTGTAGTGTATTAAAACATTCCCTTGTTGAATGACTGTCATACCAACGCAATGAAGCGATTCTTACGTAAATAAACAATAAAGTTTCTTCAAATTCTATCAAATAATAAAAATTTTCTTTTTCAAGTGACTAACAATTAAAATCAACTTACATAATTGGAAATTACAGGAAATTTAAGATAAAAATTAGTTTTATTAGATTAGAAATGTAAATATTTTGGTTGTCCAAATTTTATTGGTTAATTGAACTATCCTTCATAGTGAAAAACAACTTTGGATTGTTTTGATACAAAACATAGTTTTTCTACGAAAACTTATAACATACCCCAGTTGAATGACTGTCATACCAACGCAATGCCAAGACACTGACGTTTGTAGAATTTTAAAAAATCGATTTTTTCCCCATATTTCTAAAGGTACGGAATATGTCCTTAAACTGAAACGGAATTTTTCAAAACTAGAATTATTTTCAGAGATACAGCGGATTTTCTCGTAATACTTGCGTTTGTAGGTAAAAATTATTTTAAAGCAATATTTTGGTCTAAAAATTAAAAAAATTCGATTCGCCCCCCCCTATATTTCTAAAGGTTAGACACTTAAGAATATGTCTTTAAACGGAAACGGATTTTTTCATAATTCGAATTATTTCCGGAGATACAGCAGATGTTCTGGTAACGAAGTTCGAATTGATCGCTCTGTACTATGAGTTTTTGCTGATTCAAAAGAAAGCAAAGCAAAACAGCTCGGTGATAGCAGATATAATTTTGCAAGACATTGTATATGAAGTAGAAAAATACCCATTGTATGGATCTGGAATCGTCGATTATTCCAAAATGAGAAATATTGTTATTCGAGTTACTCTGCCAGAACTGTCTTTTAAATTTAAAACGCGTTTTTCTTGAACTTACACTTTTCGAGATGGTCGATATGATATCTCAAGTACTACTCCTTTGAAATTTGTTGAGAATCTTAATTGTCCAAACCTTAGATTTAAAAAATTTCAATTTTGAGTATTTTATAAAAATTCCTAAAGGTAAAAAAAAGGTGCCAAAATTAATTTTTTTTTTAATTTGACGCCATTTTATGGATTATTTTTGACGCCATTTTGAAGTCCAGATAATAACGACATCCATACTTATTCAAAAATTTTCAAATTTTTATGTTTCGGATCCCTACAAGGGTAGGAATTGTGTCATTCTGGATGCCGTGCTTTTTCTGTAGCTCCCACTTCACCGGCCTGTAATTCAAATGTCAATGTTCTTAATTTTTTTATAATCTTAGTTTAAAAAATGCCTATACTTTAGGCTTCCTAATTTTATTAGATTAAAATACCCCCTTAAAATTATTTTAATTCCATGAGATAAATTCTTTTAATTCTACGAAAACTTATAACATGCTCTAGTTGCATGACTGTCATACCAACGCAATGCCAAGATTCCTACGATCGTAGATAATAATTTATTTAAAATTCTTTTAATTCCATGATATAATAAATGTAAGTAATAATCTTCAAATAATTGACTAATGTATATAATCAATTTGCATATTTGGAAATTACTGGTAAGTGGTAAGTAAAAAAAAAATTTGTGATTAGATTGGACTTTTAATGTCAATATTTTGGCTGTCCAAATTTTATTGGTTAATCGATTCAAACTTCATATTGAACAACAACTTT
The DNA here is from genome assembly GCF_905475395.1 of Chrysoperla carnea. Lineage (NCBI taxonomy): Eukaryota > Metazoa > Arthropoda > Insecta > Neuroptera > Chrysopidae > Chrysoperla > Chrysoperla carnea. Next base: position 121,004,585 of record NC_058337.1, on the reverse strand, counting down.
GGATTGATTTGATACAAAACACTGTTTTTCTACGAAAACTGATAACTCTCCATGGTTGAATGACTGTGATACCAACGCAACGCAATGTAGAGATTCCTACGTTCGCGTTCGTAGATAATAATTCACTTAAAATTCTTTTAATTCTAATCAGATAATAAAAATTTTCTTCTTCAAGTGACTAATATTTCAAATCAATTTACATATTACAGGAAATTTAGGATAAAAATTTTATATGATTAGATTGGAATTGTAAATATTTTTGTTGTCCAAATTTAATTGATTAATTAAACTATCTATCGTGCGTTAGAACAAATAAAAAAACTTTGAAATAAACATGGTATTTTAAGTGAAAAATAATAACATGATTACGCCAAGTCTTGGATAAATAACAATTTTTTTTTTTTTGAATTCTTAAAATTCCACTTTGGAAATATAAAGTTTTCCGTCTTCAAGTCGCAAATATTTTTTATGGTTTGTTGATTTGACAATTATGAGGAAAATTTATCATTTCTATAACCTGTTTTTTGTTTTCCACGCAAGATAGTTTATCAAAGATCTGGCTAAGGACGAAAAATAGTCTCTTGACCTCAAAATGTATCGCTAAGGAAAAAAAAGGCTAGAGAAATAATATTAAGATTTAATTTTGTTCAATATGTAATTTGTATATCATACCTGTAATAAAATTGCCTATAAATAAAAAGAAAGTAAACAACTATTGATATTGGTACTTCTTATCTTCAGCCTGTTTCTAGCCAAGGGTACCGCACTGCGAAATTCCGCACAGGTCGAGCTAGTTTAATTATATTAACCAAGAAGTCTGCAGTTATAGAAATTTACTTGATTTTGATCGAACCTACCTCTGAAAACTTTATAAGCGCTACTCAAAAAAATGTGCCATTTGATTTTTTGAAGAACTTGTCTATTTGCCTGAGACAGAAAGTCTTTGAATTAATAAAACTTCCGGAATGCGAAAAGTAAACTTCGCTTGTATATTAATGTCTGTACATTCCAGTACATCAGTACAATAATTTTTTGTGATAAGGTTAGTTAACATCACATAATTCAAAATATCTTAAAGCTTTTTGTAAACGAGTCGCATACGAAACTTGAAAGTAGGCATCCAAAAAGATAAAATGAATAAATTTATGAATAGAATAATATATGGGCTATACAGAATGTTCGATTTACATCTAGGCATATAAATATCACGAGTATGACAGAGTACATGCGTTAAGCAATGCAACTAAGTAAGAGGTATTATAGGTGCTATATGAAATTGCAAAAATGACTTGTATCGTGGCTTATCTGTTGTAGTTCATCTATTGAACTAAGAAACTTCCACTCTCCAAGCGTCTTACAATTATCTCAACACATATCGAAGCTTCAATACATTTATATAATACCTCTCACTTAGATGCATTGCTTAACGCATGTATTTCGTTCATACTCGTGATATTTATATGCCTTGATGTAAATCGAACATTCTGTATATGCCATTATTTGACAAATCTTATAACGGGTTTCACGTAGTCCATTGTATCGGAAATCATTATATTCGTTAAATTCGATAAAACCTTTAGAAAAATCAATTTTTGAATATCGTAAAATTTTATATTGTATAGAGGGCATCATATGTATTTTCCCATATTTAAATTATGACAAATTTTTTTTTTATTCTTTTATATTAAAGGCGAGTGAGCTCCCATATGGCGTTAATATTATTGAGGTAAATTGTCAATTTACCCAAAAAAAAAAAATATATATATATATATATATTATATAACATACCCTTTATTCAATTTTCCTGACTGTGTTTTGTCTACATATAAAGAAAAAGGTAGACGAAAATGAAATTTGTATAATATAAGTATGGGAAAAAAAAAATTCATCAGATATTTTTCTAGGCAGTTAAACATAATAACAAGAAAAATATTGTTTTCGTTTTTTCCACGTCGTCAGTACTGTTTAGAGGATATTGTGTTGAGAAAAAAAGGAGCATAGATTGAAATATTTCCTATTTTATACAGAGTGAACCGAAAATTGTTATGAACTTGAAAAATTACAAAGTTACTACCTATATATTGAAACTTAAGCTAGTTCAATTTTTTTTTTTGAATACAAAAATCGCTTTTTTGAGCTATTTAAAAAGTCTTGGTTATTTTCGAACTAGGTGATTTTTACGCTCGTTACATGTATTTGAAACTAGCTTGAAACCCACCCGCTTCGCTGGGCTTAAAAGTCCAGACCACTGCGTTATAGCCTTCATCTCCCTTGCTTTCACTTAAACCCCTTCTATAACACAGGAACTAGGGATATGGATTGTTTTACACAGGTAAAATATATGTATAGTTTTCAATTTCATACTTAAATGTAAAATAGTCATAATTCATGAAGTATATTAAACTTTATAAATATATTAAGTATATTTAATTGCATATCGTTCACCATTCTTACAGAAATATTTAAGAAAATTTTAAAATGATGTTAATAGATAGCGCAGTGAAATATCAAAGACAAATTTTATTTTTTTAAATATATAATTTGTTTATGTATGTTATAGCATATGTGTTAGTCTTACGGATGAGCTACATTATGGTAAAGTTTCATTCAAATCCATTTAGTAGTCATTGCGTGTAAGCGTAACAAACAAACAAGCAAACAATCTTATTTTCATATTTATAATATATTGGGATGTGAGGACAGCCCAAGAAAAAGGTTTATGCTATCTGCAATTTTGGGGCTGAGAGCTGCCATATTGATTATTTTTAAAAGCACTTATTAAGCATTTATTAGTCAAATAAAACAGAATATGTTACGATTTCTTCATATACTACCATGTCAAAAGAGCTGTTTTAAAATAATTAATTAATCGTAAGCCGTATAGACAATCGACTTGAAGTTTATGCCGAAGACGTTCACGTCAAAATTTTACCCCTTTTTTCAACTCAGCCTTTATATTTTATGTACTTAATAATAATAATAATAATATGTATAAAGAAAAATATTATTTTATTATGTTTAAATAAATAAAAACAGAAAATTAAAAAAAAAAATATCTTTTATAATAAAAAATCTGAAATAATAAAACATGATTGATCGAGATGGATCGATTCACACATCCGAATACAAACACACAGACGAGTAATTTCTAGAGCAAAAAAAAAAATGAAAAAATTTTTATTTTCTTTTATACGATAAACATAAATATATCGAATAATAATATAACAAAACGTGTTGTAACGAGACGAACGAACATGTACAATTCGATGTACAAACAGTTGTGAACGAATAATGTTTAGTTTTTTTTTCTTCGTGTAAATAGATAAACGATTTCGTTGTCATCTTCTTGTTGACAATAAAAATGTCTGTGATCATAATAATGTAAAGTCTGATCCACATACTAAACGGAATAGTTCATGTAGAATCCCCTTATAAGTTTACTAGAGTGGTACTCACTCGCTTTGCATGGTTTAAAAGTGAAGATTGATAAAGATTGCTCTCGCTTATCCCTTTCTATAACACTCGAAATAATGGTAAGGATTGTTTTACACAGGTAAAATATACCTATGTATGGTTTTTTTTTTTTAAATGTATAGTAGTCGTAATTCTATTCGAACATTAAAACGAGAATGGGAAGCAAAGATCAATTTAAATTTACTGCTTCACCATATTTAGATAATTTTTTATGAAACCCCGACTGAAAATAGGGGCCTTATAAGTTTAACGTGTATGAGTACTTGTGTGTCTGTGGAATTATGGCTCTTAAACGGGTGAACAAATTTTCAAACGAATGAACCAATCTGCTAATCCATAAGATCATCACTTCTTTTCTAGTTGTCGTCGAATACAGAACCCTAAACTCGCACTTGAAACATAGCTAAGAACACTCTGGATCAAATTACTATTAAAAAAAAAACAAAAAATCGAAATCGCTTCATTCGTTTAGAAATTGCGATAACACAAAGAAATCTATCATACCTGATTTTATGTCGGAGGTGTCTTTAAATTTTTAATTTAACATTATGTCATAATATTATGACTTCATCCGATTTTCATATATGTCCTGCGTTTTACAGATCTGTATCTCATCGGGGGCACAGAAAGGTGGGGTGCGAAGACAGCGAATCAATAAAAGTAAAATTCGAGGGATCGAAGACATTGGAAAATTGTTCATGGCTTTCGTCTTCCTAGCAGATTAGTTGGTAAGAATGATAGACTGGTACGTCAGAGCTCGTGAATAAAATCTATAGAATAGTTTGTGTAGTTTGGTCCAGGCACAAAAATAAATTTGAAATGAGTAGAAAAGAACAATTGACATCTCAATTCACACCATGTGAATACCATGTGATTGTTCGAAAATATACATTGTGGATTCTACTAAATAAGCTTTCAATAAAATGACTAGAACAAAAGATGTTTATTCGAAGATTAGCTATTTCGATTATTTTTGTAAAAGGATTTCTGTTGAAATGTTTCTTCATAATATGTAGTATAGATTGTCTATTTTTGCCGATCTATTTTTTTTCTAAATCCATAATTTTTTGTGAGTAATTACTTTTGGAAGTCAACGCTAACCATTCATACATTCAATATTAATTCACTGGTGTAAACTTCAAAGCGTAATTTCTGACAAGGAAAAGCACCGACTCTGCTTTTAATTTTAACTTTTTTTGTGAATTTTACGTAGTATGTTGTTTTTAAAAACTGTTTATTTTAAAATTATAGTTTCAGTCTATCTTCGAACGTAAAAAACCAAGCCAATTACTCGTATAGGTCCATATATTACAAACTACTGAATCGATTTTGATGAGGTAATTATAAAGCCACCTTAATTTTCAAAATTGGTCCACAACTGGTAGAGAAATCAATGAACATACAAAAGAATCGGTTCCCAGATGAAAATTTAGGGAATAAACAATGAATCATTCCCTATTTTTCTTAAGAATTTCAACTTTTGGATCGAGTTCGAAAACGAAGCAACGAGCTGTATTGTATTTAGTTAAAAGATGTACAGTTCTTTTACAGGCTTGTAAAATATACACAAGGTATAAAAACACAAGGTATAAACAAAATGAAATACTTATATAATAGTATTTTTATAGTCGATATATAAATTGATTTGATTTGAGTTTCTAATGCAAATAATCAAAATAAAACATATATGACACTTCACTTTTCTAGCTCAAATACTCTCTTCACATGCACAACAACGTAAAATACTTACATATAAATAAGTTATAAAAGAAAATTGTGAAATGAAAAACTATCAACATTTGATTGAATGAATGTGCTTTCTTGGAATGAAAATTCAATCTACATTAAAGTTTTTTTTTTTTTTTTTTTTAAATTTCCAACATATAAGAATGTTGATTATTTATTCATCAACATAGTTTTATAAAACCTGTTCTTACCATACATTGAACTACTCTGAAGCAAAAAGAAAATTGATAAATATCTTGCAATGTACATTTGGGTTAAAAAATCTTAAATACTTTGTTTTTTTAGTTTTGGAAATGAGAAGTTAGTGGGAACTTGTCTTAAAATTTTTTATTGCTTCAAAGGACGTTTATTATAAGCTCATTTGCTTAATTCCAAGACCAGGAAACCTTCCACATTCTTGAAACCTATTAGAGTAAGGTAAATTTTGAAAAATATTACCCAAATTTAGTAGGCTTACATATTTGATTTATCAGAATTGGATAAAATTTGGTTGTGATAGAGCAAAATTAAATTTTTTGGATTCCGATGACGTCATAAAGTTAAAAAATTCGTTTTTTTGATAACACAGGCAAATTTGATCCGATCTTTTTGGAATTGTTTTTGCAACTCAATAATTTTGGGTCATTCTTTTCAGCTGTAATGTCAGTTTTTCACTAGCTATCACTTATGTCCTTGGTTTATCAAAATTGGATAAAATTTGGATGCGATAGAGCAAAATTAATTTTTTTGGATTCTGATGACGTCATAAAGTTAAAAAATTCGAATTTATTGATAACACAGGCAAATTTGATCCGATCTTATTGAAATTTTTTTTGAAACTCAATAATTTTGGGTCATTCTTTTCAGCTGTAATGTCAGTTTTTCACTAGCTATCACTTATGTCCTTGGTGATAGATGTGATAGAGCAAAATTAAATTTATTGATTTTGATGACGTCATCAAGTTAAAAAAATTCAATTATTTTGATAACACAGCCAACCTGATCCGATCTTATTGGATTGGGATCTTATTGGAAACCCACTATTTTTGGGTTATTCTTTTCAGTTGTTATGTCAGTTTTTCGCTAGCTATCACTAATTTGCTTATTTCCTGGATCAAGTCTCCACATTCTTGATACCTATTAAATTATTTTCTGTTAAGCTTCTAAACAAGTAGACACTTTGTATTTAAACTCTTTTTCACATTTCGGAACATACCTTTCATGTTAAAAGCCATAAAGAATAAACCAAAGTCAAAGAATGTCCAGCTATGATATAATTTATGAATATTTTACTTATAATATTTGAATTATGATAATTGATTAGTCGTATGTAACTGAAACAAATGTAATTACCATAGTTTGTCATCTGTGTAAAATTTTTAATAAAATACATAATTAAATAATAATAATTTTACCGGCAACATGTGTTTCTTTGAATAACATGTGTGAATCAGAATAAAAATTATTGATGTATTAGAAAATATGTGTTAAAATCAAGTAACTGAATTGATAATAATACATAAATTAAAAATTTAAAGAAACACGCGATACAAAATCAAGTCTGATCGATTTATTTGTAACATCGTAGCTCATAAACGGATGAACCGATTTTTGATATTTTTTATTTGTAAGGTAATTTGATCAAAAGTGTTAAGAAAGTTTTTGAGCTATGCATCAAAAAATCTGCTCTGCCGTTTGAAGATCATCACCTCTTTTCTTGTTATTATCAAGTATGAAATTTTATACTCGAACTTGCAACATTCCAAATTACACCCTCCACCAAGTTTCATCAAATCCCGAAACAAAATTTTTTTTTTGCGTTTTTCTCGATTTTTTCATAGGGGTACCCCTTAAAAAATTGCAAAAAATCGAAAATTTTTTTTTATCCCCGATTTCGATAAAACTCAGTATATGAGGTAATTTTGACCTAAAAAGTACAAAAATCGGGTGCATTTGATGAATGGTCAAATATTTTTTGAGATTCGGACAAAAATCGAACCAAATATTGCGATATCTCAGATACTCTGTACTGTAACTTATTATTGGTGAAATAATTTTTGTCATCGGTTAAGTAGTCAATTCAAAAATGACGAATTCTCATACAAACTATCATCCCCTTTTCGCCACCAAAATTACAGAGTTTCATATAAACTTTCATCCACAATTTGACCCTCTTAAAGAATGAATTTTTATGAAAAAAGTAGACAGTAAATAATTATGATATTTAGATTTAATAATATTATTGAACATTGTAAACCTATTATATATTACAAATCAAAACATACAGATATAATAGGATAGGATTAAGATATACCGATATACCATAAATATTATTGATCATTAGAAAAATACACCAATAAGAATATATTATTGTTGAACAATTAAGAACGGTAGATAACACTGATAACTCTATAGTAACTCTGTACAAAAATTGAGAAAAAAAAACAACTTATACTGCGGACACACACCCAAGTGCGTTATACTCTCATACCTTGATTTTAAACGGAAATAAACAAAGGAGAATTTTCCCTGGAATATTTTTTGTAGTGGTGGATTATGCTTGAGAAAATCATTTTCCAATGATAACATACCTGAAACAAAAGAAGATTCGATTAAAATTTAATTGCATATAAGAATGATTTTTTTTTTTTAAATTAATTTTAAGGTCTTTTTTGAATAACTAGGTTAGAAAGAATTTTTTTTTACTTTGAGTTGAGACATAGTTATTGAAACAACTATCACGATACTCGATTGGTGTATTAGGAAATTTTACTTAAAAAACAAACATACATTTCACAAAATATCAAAATTTGATTGCAAAACAATCATCGTCAGTAGTTCAATTTATTCATATAACACATTACAAGCATTATTTACAAAGTTAAGAATATAAATGTAAATCATTACTAAAATTACAATAACACTTACAAAAAAGAAAAAAAAGATTGCGGTCGTGGGACCCTCGTTTGGAACGAAGATCCTTACGAAGCTGTACAGAATCAAATGCAATTTTACTGTCAGTCATTAGTTAGTATGTAAAATTCTTTGTGAATTTAGAAGGTAAAAATTTGCCTAAAGGACGCCGCTAAATTGATGGAATATATCATAAGGTCACACGCACGAGCACATCCTGTATTGAAACATTTTTGGTTAAACTGCTTTGGTCTTCTACGGTGTCGCCAAGAAACGGGATGTATTTAACCAAATTCACAACAATAAATTTTATCTGTCCATCATCTTCAACTACTTCCCTTCTCTGACCTAATGGCTGGTGATACCACCCGGCTACTTCACCTCACCGATTGTAATCGAACATATACAATAATATTTTTAATATACCGGTAAATCTATGTATACACGTTATCGTAATATGATTAACGTGATTTCAATTAAATTTGTATCTTTTGAGTACCTAGGTAGGTATAGTTGTTGCTTAGTAATACTCCTGATTGATTATTGATAATTTGATTAATACCGTAACATGCCTAAACAAATACATGTATACTGAATTTAATGTACATAATTTGCTCAAGTGCGAGTCGTGCTCGCAAACGAAAGGTTTCGTACTATCGTACAAGATATAACAGTATGTTATTTTTATCGTCGGATACTGAACCCTTGGTTTTACTGGGTTTCTTATTAGACAACACTATGTACTTTTTATGAAATATTTTTATACATCCACACTAGCAAACGAACTACTTTAACCACTTTTACACCTTTTGGGGTGGTAAGTATGAGACTATTGTGTATAAGTGGCAGAAGTATTTTTCAGGTTTTACTTACTTTTTTTTTACAGCAGTTTTCGAGACTTCTCCCATGTATAATTTCAAATTACCGTCATACAACACCCTGCGGTATTTGCCATTATTTTTCTGAGGCTATCCGATTATGAACCACTATTTTTGTCGGTTTACTTCAACCCTACCCACATCTGAAATCGCTATATCGTTTTGTTTGCCACTATTTTTCCCGGTTTATAAGAAATGGACGCGGTGGCTTACCATTGCACCCAGACGGTGAAGGTTAACTTTTTCTCCTGATCTTTACACCCTCTTCTAACACGAAAATGGTCGTTCTGCCACATATATGTCCTATGAGCTAAAATTATCCACATCGACTCAGGAGCTTATTTACTACGCGGCAGAAACTTAGGGTTCATGAATTTTTACGTGCCATATCCTAGAATATATCTTCAATTAAAAAAAACAATGATATTAGACAAATCCTATCCTTGGTAGGCCATCTTTTATTATAACAAGTGAAAAGAAACAATTGACTTAGTTAATTGTTGAAATACCATGCATAGTCAGTGTTGATTTCTTTATCACATAACACATACAAAAATGTATATACAGTGTTGATGCGCAGTCGTTTGTTTTTTTGACGTCACGTAAATAACAAAAGATATTCACTTTTAAATAAACACACACACACACACTGATATACACTTATATTAATGCATACTATAAAATTTGCACCTAATTTACGCCCTCGTGGGTAAACAGTGATGTTTACAAAAAAATGTTTCAAACAAAAGTTTTTTATTTTTTTATAAGGAACATTTTTTACATTTAAACTTTTGTTCTATCTCTAACGGTTTACAAGATGGGTCCTACGGACCCAAGACCCAATTGACCTATGATGCTCATTTACGAACTTGACCTCACTTTTTACGTCCTGAGTACGCTGTAAAAATTTCAGCTCGATATCTTTTTTGAGTTATCGTGACCACAGACGGACGGACGGCCGGACGGACGGACGGCCGGACGGACGGACGGACAGCCGGAAATGGACTAATTAGGTGATTTTATGAACAGCTATGACAAAATTTTTTTCCTAGCATCATTATTTTTAAGCGTTACAAACTTGGGACTAAACTTAATATACTATGTATATTTCATATATGCATGGTATAAAAATTAAGAAGAGTCTTACTAATAGAATCTCGTTGGTGACTTTACGGGTACGGAACCCTTAAAATAGATAATAAGTAAATAAACACTATTGAAATCAAACCAGGAATAATTAATAAACTTATTATTTATTTAGTAAGGAGATTAAACGAAATCTTTTCTATTGATAAAATCACGTTTAATATATTTTATTTCAAGTGCCTATTTATCCATCATATTTTTGGAGCACTTTTAATCTATAGATAAACAAGTATCCTTAGCCCAAAAATGAGTTGCGATTGCGATCTGGACTCCACTACCATGTATTGGTAAAATCAATAAGAAATAAAACGACTTTTGTTTTTGATTTGGGCATTATTTATGTCAAAACAAAACTGAAAGAGCTTTCCCCTTATATAGGTTCCTCCTGCTCTTGTGTGGGTTTGTTATTTAACGCATAAATTAAGACCGATTTGAAAAAGGGTCGAGGATTCGATGAACATAGACTTTTGGCCAGCAGCCTGTCAAAATCCAATTTGCATAACGGAAGATAATAATGGTTTAAATCATATTACAGTATCATCCTATTTTCGAGCTAGAGACTTGCTCATAGAAATTATATAAAAATGTAAATAATTCTTCCAAATTTCATATTTATTGACTGCCACGAGTGGAGTCAATTGGAAGAAAAGTAATTCCAAAACGAAAATATTTATAAGAATTTCTACGCATAGAGATTGCATTCTCTATTTTTTGAAACTGTCTGAAAAAAAAAAATAGATTAGACTATTTAATGAATTTTAATACGTAATCGCTGAAGACAGAGTAAACCCTAGAAATTTCAGTTTCGTTTTTGGATGAAAAAACGGTTTCTTTTCGATTCTGAATATAAAATAAGCTACAAATATTATCTGAGATAATAAACGAGAACTAGAATATTTCGAAATAAATTTTGCTTTTGGCCCCAATTTGTGCAGTCCGGATTGATGATGACTACTTGGTAGTCGAAATACGTATTTTTGGGGCAAATTGGGGCAAAAATCGAAATATATTTATGAAATAAGCTAATATCTCAGTAGTTTACATTAATTTTGCATAAATTATCGCATGAATAATTTATTACTCTGTTTGCTTTATTGGACACGCGCTTGTAGAGAGCCTTCAAGTTTTGTTATATAAAAACTACGAAGTAGATATATGTTAAATCGTTTCAAAAATATTTAATATATTATTATATTTCCGTGAATTGAAACGTTTCTTGAAATTCAAAGCGAGAAAATAGTATGAAAAACAAAATAGTGAAAATTAAACATCCTGTTTTTACCATACATAAAAGAAATTAATTAAAAAATATAGTTTTAAACTCGGATACAGAGAAAAGCTTTGCAACGCAACGTAGAAATTAATACAGAGTAGAACGAAGAACTATTGCAATTTTAAATTATCGGATCTCATAAAAAAAAGATTTCTCGCAAAATTAGTTCTCGAAATTCTCTAAAAGTAAGCCCGTGATAGTTCAATTCGATGTAACTTAATCAGTTTTCTTAGCGAACATTTTTCAGTGGATTTTTTTCTCATGAATCTCGTGTCACGGATTTGTTGTCCTTTTATCCGAGAATCTGTAGCTTCATCGACTATAACTCTTAGATTGTAAAATTATCCCACTTCTTTCCATTTTGCGAAACAGCTACGATTTGATTAGATCTGAGATGTTCACTTTGTGATTTCTAAAATAGAAAGGTTGCAAGTTCCAAAGAGGTTGAAAATAGACATAATTTTTCGACGTTTTACTACCGAACAAACTATCGATGTCTGAAAGAAGATATCGACAGGCCTAGAAAAAATATAAGCATAATGCCAGTGACTGATCCAAATAGGATTAAGAATCAGAAAGTGAAAAACGACATATTCGATATGCTATCAAAGCGGTTACTAGCAAATTTCCTTCATTTTTGTCACTACTGGTCGCTCTATTCGCTCCGTTGGTTAATGCGTAACCAATTCCGTCCGCGGTATGCTTAGGGTAGCGGGTTCGATTCCCGCCGACGCAACAAAATTAATTTAATTAATAGTTGTGATGGGCTGGTGTAGTGCATAGTATATGCATGAAGGAGGTGCACTCAGCCTCTAAAATTGAGGATCTGATAAATGAAATTATCAGCGGAAAGGTGGTAAAACACATATATGGTATCACAATGGGCTCTATAGCCTAAGTGTGTCCTTCGTGGACAGCCAATATAATCTTACCTAACCTTGTCACTACTGCAATATTTTTCAACACCATTTCATTCACAAGAAAAACAAATAAAACTGCGACAACATCTCATTAGGTTACTGCACTGCTTAAACCGGAAAATGTAAAATAATTTATTCAGAAAAAATGATAATATTTACAAGGTGTTTTCATGTTATGCTTCAGGAAAGGAAACTTTTAATTATAAAAATTGTATCAATATTGACTATTAAACTATTTTTAGAACATAAACAAATCTATTGACATACTTAGTAATAATATCGATTCCTAAAAATAAAGCAAACTTTTTATTTTTATTATTTTTTTTTAAATACTAATTAGAAAGAAAAGGAAACACATTATTTGAACAGATGGAAATTTTAACGGTAATATTTTCAAATAATTATATGAAAATTTTTTCTTAGATAATTTTATAACAATTTGATATGTTTGTAAGATAATAATTAATTAATCATTAACAATAATTTTTTTTATTTGAAGGTTACGTAATCAAGCATCTATATCTTCTGTGTTTGAAACTAGGTAAAACATTTTGATCCTAGTACTTGCATTAGAAGGATTACAAAGTCATGGACAAAGGTGTATGTCTTCTATTGCCTAAGACAACTTTTGGCTGTTTGGCTTTTGGTGTTTTCTTTCAATTAAATGCCATAAGGACATATTTTAACGATTTTCGAACAAATGTTTTAGATGAAAAATGCTAGTTTATTTATGAAAATCAACTTTCTAGTTACAAATGTTATTCTATCTCCTACAATTTTGGATATAAATTGACTAATAGAACAGCCCGGTAAGGGTTCAATTTATTTTTGATTGGTTAACTACAAAACGAGCTATTTAGCCATAATATATTAAAAAGTGCCCCCCTGCATTAATAATATCAAACAGATTATTTCCTTACTTTTCTTCGGAGACTATTTTTCGAGAATAAAAAACTTTTGACCTATTCATAAGAACGGTTTTCTAGTTTGAATTTTATAGGTTTATTAATTTTCGTTGCGTGCAGAACCTCAGAGGTAAAACAAAAATTCCGCATATTTTTAATTTGCACTAAGTGAATGAAAATTATTTGCCATATTATAGAGGGGTAGAGATAAGGAGAACCTCCTTCTATGGGGGACAAATCGAAAATATGTCCATCGGTAAGCAACAAATTATTACTCAAAAACCCACCAGAATAGCACTAGCGTAGCAAAAGGTATTTGATGTGAACTTCTCTATCCTTCTCTGACTTGTTTAGATCTTTATATAATTCTTATTACTTTCTTTTACTAAAACAGCGTCATTCTTTTACTTCTTTTCGATAGACCCGTTTTTTATGTACAGAGATGGTCTTTTCTTACACTGGCCTATGGCCTTAAATCTCTACCATCGATAAGCCATATCAAAAATTTTGCCCATCTCAAATTACTTTCGCATTTTATATTAATTAAATTTTATGATTATCGTATTTTAATAAATTTAATACTTTTTCATCATTAAATTATATGAGCTATGACGGAACATATTATACTAAATTAAATGAATTGTAATACTACAAAGTGTTAAATTTTTTATCATCGATGAAACGTCATAACGAATGGATCACCTGAATCACTTAAAAAAATGTTTATAGTTAAGGTATTTAAAAAAAAACTATTTTATCATAATTAATATTTTTATATATAAATACAAGTTACATGGTAAATTATTTAAGTTAGTTATTAGACTTAAGTAAGAACAGTAGGCATTTGGCTTACTTAAATAAAATGTTTTTTATAAAATGTTTAGTTGTTGCTGTAACACTCTGTAGTGTTACAATCGATGCGAAAGATTGGTGGGAAAATGAAGTATTTTATCAAATTTATCCAAGATCATTTATGGATAGTGATGGGGATGGGGTTGGAGATTTACAGGGTAAGTTTAGAAATTTTTTTTTTTGTTGGGAAAAACCAAATAGAAATTTTTAAGAATTTTCTGTACCGTTAAAAACTTTGCTTTTATATGGCAAGACATAATAAAGGATGATCCAAATTTATTTTTCTAAATTTAATTAAAAAAAAAAAAAAAAACTTCCAAAATGTAATCGAATATAAAGTATACTACATTTACTGCTTACTATATCTCCAATGCTTACAGTTTCTTCGAACTTTCGCACAATGATGCGAATTCTGCGCTCACTAGGACAATTAACTTGTCCATAATCGCCCCGTAAAAGTCTATACACAGTTTTTACAGAATTGTTGTTTCTGTAAAGCAAGTTAAAAATTTGAACGTTGAGCGTTAGTTAAATGATTAATATTGTCAATGGAATGTTTTAAAGTAACATTTATAAAGTTTGAAAAAAGTGAAAATATTTTAGTCCAGTACGAACCGTCGCCCGATTACAAAGAACTATTCTGCCTCAAATATTTTACTTGATTTTCTTCAAATTGTCCGAATGATGATATAAGTGCATATTGCCAGATCGTAGATGTGGTCGAAAAATTTGTTAACAATTTTCCTTAATAAGATGTAGAAAATTATTTATTTTGCCTCGGGAAAAAAGATAGAATGGTTATATAGATAATTTAGAACAAAAAACGTTTTTTAAAAAATTTTCTTTAAAACTAATAGCTTCAGAGATATATTAATTATTTAATATGAAAAACCAAAATTTTTAATGTTGCAACAGAAATTGGATCACCTTTTACCATTATCAAAAATGAATTTTAGGAAATTATCAACATTAAAAACTCTAAAAATATCATTTTATCATTTTCTTGTGACCTAAGCTGACTTTTTTTAAATTTCAACTAAATTGAATACAAAATTTGTGAATGAAATAGTACCTTTAATACTATAATAAAAATAATGCGATCTTTTAAATATCACTAACGAAGTTTTCTCCACCGTTTGATATCTCACTTTAAACTATTACTTATTATTTATGTTTTGTTCGCTAGTTTGTATAAAATTAATTTTAATGTTCCGATAAAATCCATTGAATTTATCTTAAGATCCATTTCTAATTTTGAAAATAAAAAAACTGCGGCTTTCATTTTTATTAAATTTTTTTATTTATTTTAAGTTCCATTTTTAGTTAAATCCAAAAACAAATTACGTTTTATAAATCTAAATTATAAGAGTTACAAGCAGCCCTAATCGGATCAAATTACGCTTTTTCTCTGCATAAGTAAACACTTCTAGATAATAGATGCAGAAAATATGTACAAACTTAAAAGAGAATTTGATCTAAAAATCAAAATTTCTGTGAGTCGTATAGAATTGTAGGAGACTCAAATTTCAGTCAATAGAATGGGGCATACCACCCAAAAAGGGTCGTTTTTAGCACTCTAAGCTCGGTTATCCTACGATCTTTGATATTTTGTGTGATCCAGAAGCTAATTCCTGATCCAAATTCCTGAAAATAAATCCTCATTACAATCAGATTCATTGAATCGCTTCAATTTGGGTCTCAAGGGGTAGCATTATTTCGAATTTGATTCGATTATAGAATACGATAATCTAAAATCCTCGTACGAGGCTTCTTTCAGATCAAATTAATTCTTACATAAGTAAAAAAATATTATGGAAAAAAACGATTAAAAAATAATTAATATTTTCATAAAATATTATCACCAAAAAAAATCCACTAAAAAATTGAAATTAAAAATTGATAAAGAACCAATTGTTATTCTAACTTAATTTCAACAGATATTCGATGTTAATTAATTATTTTTCATAATAAAAAAAAGAAGATAATTTTACTTTGATAATTAGTAAAACTAATTTCTAGTTTATATTATTTTTTATATTTATAATTACTCGAGGACATGCGAACAGCTCATTTTAACGACTAGAGAATTAATTAATCATTATTATTATTATTTCTTCAAAGGTTGTACTGACAAAAAAGAAAATTGCGGAATGAAGCCACTTTAGTCTAGCAAAACCATTTTTTACAAATCTTTGGTTTCTAATTACCTAAGTTTATCGTCAATCTATTTTTTGCTATAAATTAACAAATTTTTTTGTAATGTCTAGTTCTCAGTCATGTTGTAACAATAATTAATGGCTAATAGATCCCTTTGTAGTTATCCAATTAAAAAATAACTCCAACAAAAGTTCCAGAGTTTGACGGGGAACATCAAGTTCTGACATCAGATTGGACCTAGTTCTTTGGGTTTCTTTAATAGCCAATTTAAATCCTAAACGGTTAGAGATAAAATAACACTTTAAAGAAAGTTGATCCTCATAAAAATCATTTTTCATCCAAACTATTTTTTCGAATATTGGCTTGCCGAGGTAATGCGACTTAAAAATATGTCATTATTGCATTTAATCGAAAAAAATACGCTAACTGCGGAAAAAATGCTTTAGCCAAAAGTTCTCAAGGGGAATAGAGGACATTCACCTGTGCCCATGACTTTATCCTACAATTATCGATAAACTTAGCGTATTTCCTTTCGATTGAATCCAATCATATCATATTTTTGGTGCCATTTCTTCCATAAGCTGACGATTTTCGAAAAAAATGGCTAAGATGAAAAATGTTAGTTTTTTAATGAGGATCAACTTTCTAATTTAAAGTGTTATTCTATCTCTTACCGTTTAGGATATAAATTGGCTATTAAAGAAACCCGAAGAACTAGATCCAATCTAATGTCAGAAAATGATGTCCTCCATCCAACTCAGCAACTTTTGTGACCCACCTTGTATACATTAGTTGAACATACACAATTAATAACAAAATAATAGCTTAATATTTTTTTCTAATTTTCGTAAATTTTTCTTAAAGGAATCAAATCAAAATTACAACACATAAAAGATGCCGGACTTAATTGCACATGGTTATCACCGATTTTCTCATCACCAATGGTTGATTTTGGTTATGATATCTCTGATTTTCGTAATATCCATCATGAATTTGGTACAATTAAAGATTTCGAAGAATTATCAGCGGAAGCAAAACGTTTAGGGATTAAATTAATCTTAGATTTTGTACCAAATCATTCAAGTGATAAACATGAATGGTTTCAACTATCAGCAAATCGTACCAAAGGGTATGAAGATTATTATGTTTGGGTAGATGCTAAAGGTTTTGACAAAGATGGCAAACCAATTCCACCAAATAACTGGGTAAGAAATGTTTTCGTTTTACATTTTTTGGCATATACTTGAAACTCGTTGAAGAAAGGGTCTCTATAGACAAGCAAGCCACATATGAATTGAATTTATAAGAAAATATTTTTCGAAGACTGTCGAGATTTCGCAGTACCATTTATACGAATTAAACTTGTCCGTCCGATTTTGCCTAAATTTTACGGTTTGCGGAAAAATGTTTCGAACAAAAACTGTTACTTTTTTAATCAAAAACAACTTTCTAATTTAAAGTGTTAATCTATCGATTACCAGGTACGGAGTAGAGTGAGTTTCTCCTTGAGCTTGAAAAACTATGACAAGCTTAATATCTGCGTAAGATGTGCGCCTACGCATCCAACGTCGAACTTTCAACTTTCGTAAGAAATAAAAATTGAGGGAATTTTGCACTTCTTTTTCTGCGACTATTGGGATCAATCAGACTTAGAAATTAAATTTTTTTTTTTCATAAACAGAACAGTAACTTTGGCGGTTCAGCATGGGAATGGGTTGAAAGCCGTAAACAATTTTATTTACATCAATTTGCAATCCAACAACCAGATTTGAACTACCGTAATCCAAAATTAGTACAAGAAATGAAAGACATTATTGTATACTGGTTAGACAAAGGAGTTGCCGGATTTAGGATAGATGCTGTACCATTTTTATTTGAAGTAGAAGATTTACGAGATGAACCACGTTCATATGATCCAAAAGCTTTGCCCAACGAATATGCTTATTTATTACATCCATATACAAATAATTTGGCTGAAACTTACGATATGGTTTATCAATGGCGAGCTGTTTTGGATAATTACACCAAATCCACCGATAATGTTACAAGGTAATTATATTTGACTGGTTTTACTGTAAAAATTATTTGATAGGTTGTAAAAAAGTAGTTAACAACAAAAAATTCGCATTTCTCTAATGTGAAAGTCTATTGGAGCTAAATTTCGATTCCTTACAAGAATAAAATGAAGTTTAAATGTTTCAAAATTGCCAAATTCAAAATTTAAACATCTATGCGGCAAATAGTTCCAGTTTTTAAGTTATATCCTATACCTTTTGTAATTCACAAGGAACTAAAAAAGGGCAAGAAACTCTTCCAGGATATAAATCCAGATAAGTTTCTTCTTATTTCCAAGTCGAATAAAATTCGAAGTACAAGTTAAGAATGGATATCGGAATAATCGGGATACTTTTGGATATTTCAAGATTTGATAGTTTCCTCGAAATCCTTTCATATAAAATTTTGCTCCAATAATTGCCATCTTGGAATTGTTTCTCTATTAGAAACCTTTCCAATTATGAGCTTTGATATTTTTCATACTTTTAATTAATCCAACTCTGGTGAAAATAAGCTAGAATTATGTTTTTTTTTTTCTGATAGAATCATGATGACTGAAGCATATGCCGATATTAAACAACAAGTGTTATACTATGGAAATGACACAACACCAGGAGCTCATTTCACATTTAATTTCCTATTAATTACTGATTTAAATACAAATTCTACCGCCCATGATTTCATGTTCACCATCAATAAATGGTTGTCATATTTACCACTCGAATATACATCAAACTGGGTTGTAAGTATTCCAAATTTTCTAAAACTTTTTCAATCGATTCAACCTGCCATGAATTTTGAGAAAATGTAAAAATATGTTTACAATTTGTCAAAATTTTATGTTTTATCATTTAAAAAAAATTGAGTTATGAATTTGATGTTATGTCATAAGAAATACCCTGATCAAACCACAACGTACACACATATTGGGTTGACTACTAAATTAGAAGTATGTCTTTTTTAAACAAATGTTACAATTAATTTATACAGTTAAAGTTAAAAGTAGTCATAAAATGAAATCCTTTAAAGAATCAAACAAGTATTTTACTTCAAAAATAAAAAAAGTAAGCGCTACATTTATAATGTACCAGTGAACGAAAGGAATATAGTTCCTACCGGGTGTACAACGACATCTCTCGTTTTTTTTATATAACTTTGATTTGAACTCCTCCAACCTCTTTAATGAAAATAAAAACTTTCTAATCGATAAACTTTAATTAATATAGCTTGGAAACCACGATAACCATCGTGTCGGAAGCCGTTACGGAGCTCAACGTATTGATGGTTTGAATATGTTATTGATGGTGTTACCAGGTGTAGGTGTTACTTACTATGGTGATGAAATTGGTATGTTAGATACTTTCATCAGTTGGGAACAAACAGTCGATCCAATTGGTTTAAATGCTGGTCCTGACCGTTATCAATTATTCACACGTGATCCAGAACGTACACCATTCCAATGGGATGATTCAGTAAATACAGGATTCAGTACATCGAAAAATGGTACATGGTTACCAGTAAACGAAAATTATAAAGATTTAAATTTAAAGAACCAAAAAGCAGCTTCGTTCAGTCATTTCCAATTGTACCAAAAATTAATGGTACTACGACAAGAGAAAACCATTCGAGATGGTGATTTAAATGTTAAAGCCTTAAGCGATAATGTTTTAACTTTGACTCGTACATTAACGGGTCATGATTCATTTGTTTATGTGTTTAATTTGGGAGGAGAAAAAGAAAACGTTAATTTAGAACCTTATACCGAATTACCAAGTAAACTAAAGGTAGAATTAACAAGTGTAAATGCTTCTGTATCATTCGGTACTACTGTCAGCAAATCTGGATTCACTGTTGGTCCATATGAAGCATATATCTTATCAGCTCAATCATTATTATCAAGTTCTACTTCATATTTAGATACATTATTTGAATAAAAAATTGTTAATAAATTATTTGTTTTAAAAATTTGGATTATTACTTCATGTCCTTTTCCAATGCTTAACAAGGTTCATTATTTTTCAGATGCCTATTCTCTCTGAGTCTTCCCGTTCGTTCAAGAAATTTTCCTCCAATTTTTTAGAGCATCACTTATATATTTTCGTGTATCACGACACAGCAGATAAATATTCATTTCTTCATTTTGAGTAAATCTTTTCTAATGCATGTCGTTTACAACCCTCCATTTTTGAAAATTACTTCGACAGCCGACTATTTATTGCTACTTCTAAATTTATGGTGGTGTAGTTTTTCTTATTGTTTAGTAATTTTTGGGTGATGGTGTTATTTATTATTGAATACAAATTTTAAGCTATGATTACAATCATCTCGATTTTGCAATAATTCCTAAGCAATAACTTACAACGAGACGAATAAACAATAGCGATAGGCAATACGTGGAACAAAGATAGTGATGGCCTTTGAAAAATCTATCTCCTGGATTCGTGACGTTAATATTTATCGACGATAAAGTATTGACAGACTTGCAATTCAAGGGCTCGGAGCAAGAGAAAACCGTGTGAAGATGATGAGCTTCACATTATGATCTAAAAACTCATCAGGACGAAATTGTTAGCCCAGCAATGCTAAGAATAGAAGAGCCCCTACTTCCAGGATTTCGTCCTAGGGGGGGGGGGGGGTTTATTTGGATTTATTGGATCATTTTCCTCTATTTTTTAGACTATTGAGATTTTTAGCAGGTTTTTTTGGAGAAAAACTATATGACATATTAATAATCAGTACGGAGGAGGAGGAGTAGACATTATCACGTTATGTCAGCCAAATGGCTGCCTCTGAACCTTCTGCAGTTGTTTATTCGTTCGAAGAAATTCTTTTCACGAAGTTTCGGAAGGTTATTCCGGCTATAACTTGGCGAATGTTAGCTATTAGTTGCTCCAACAATGCAGGTTTGTTGATATAGCAAGGCTTTTAAGAAAACCCTACAAAATAAGTCCAATGGCGTATTCTTGGCCGAACGTACACTACGATGATACACACGCCTTATTGTATATCTCCAATGATTACAGTTTTCTCGAACTTTTGCACAATGATGCGAATTGTCAGCTCACTAGGACGTTTAAATTGTCCATAATCTTCCCAAAAAAGTCTTTACACAGTTCTTACAGATTTGTTATTTCTGTAAAACGAGAAAAACAATTCATATCCTAAATTGAATGTTTCCAAATTTCACTTGTCGTTGAAAACTAGCGAAAGTATTCACAGCATTCTAATTTATAAAGTTGCAAACATATTAAACAGAAATTGGATCAGCCTTTATTTACTACTTAGAAAACATTCTGTATAAAATACATATGATGTCAAAAAAGGTTATGCGACTATAAATTTTCATTAAATTTATGTAATAAGCGATGAGATGAAACTGTATTTCATGAGACTTCATATGCATAAAATATAGTGACATAATAGTTTTTTCATTATTTTGAAAATAATTTATTAATGTTATATTTTTGTATAAAGAGCAGTAACGTTATAGAGAGAGATGGAAAGAAGAGAGGGGGAGGGGAGGTTAAAGTGGCGTTATTTTGTTTATTTTGTTTTGTTTTTTTCCTCACGTTAATACATTACTCATCATATACGTTCGTGATGTTTAAGGATAAGACGTGGAAAAATTGTGGCACTAAGGTGGTATCAAAAAATTTTCATTTATTTTTCTTTTTAAAGTTTACATATATTTCTTTAATATATAATACATGGAAATACTTTTTATAATCGAAAATTCTTTAAAGCCGATGGAAAGTTTTTTTTATTAAAATTCGAATGAAAACGAAACAAAAAGGTGAGATTGACATGCCATGATGAAATTGGATATATTATAAAATTTATTTATTTTTAAAGTTTATTTCATCAAGTTCGCAACTTCAAAGAGGAGAAATTAAAGACAAATCTTTCGAAAATGTTTAGGTTTTTCAACCAAGGCCAGTGATAGGCAATTCAGTGTCACTTTTTTCTCTCTCATTGAATAAAAATAAGTAAGTAGACAAATTTACAAGGCCGAAAAAAAAATTAGTGGTGATTACATACTCATCTCAATCACCAATCATCGCGCAAAATACATGAAAAATTTTTGAAGAATTGCCAGCAGTTAGGCCAAAAGATTAAAAAATCATAAGAAGTGATCATAAATATTGGCATAAGACAGAAAATTATACTGGCATAATTCATAATTCAAAAGGAAGAGGCGAAAGAAAAGATCATCGGCTGTATAGATACACGGACTTGACAAACCGATATTTGAAATATTCAACCAAATAGAATCATTATCGGAAAATCATGAAATTTATTGTAAAATGATTTTAACAAAAGATCGCCCAAAATAAAGTAAATATTCGGATAGGGATTTTAACAGTTTTTGAAATACATGTTGAATGCTGGATTTGGTATCACTTGATCGATGAGAAATGAGACCTTAAAACCACAACAAAAATTCAACTTTTTCGCGCATGTTATACGAAAAATATGCATTTGTGTATTGATAGTTTGAAATAACGAACAATTTGATCCTTCTTAGGGTTTTAGTTCGACAGAATTTCGAAAACAGATGATATAATACAAGATACCTCCAAGTCGTTGACTTGATATGTCGTTTGAAATATCTTGTGTAAAAAGCATCAATTTTTCGCTAATCCTTGGCCTTGAAACATTTCGTTTTTGGCAAATTTCATAAGTTTTTCGACTCTTCTTTTCCTGATTACATTCTCTGCTGTAGCTGTCCTTTAACACTCTTCATTAGTTTGCGGATCACGGCGACATTACATTAAAGACCACTTAAGACTCGTTTAATATTTTAATTCGTAATTCGATATTTTTCAAAAGAAAATAATTTTTGACTACCAAAATCAATAAATTGCCTGACCTTGTAAATATAATTTGAATGATCGAATACAATTTTTGGTTTAAGTTTGGAAAATGACTTGACACATTTTCATGATATTTTCAGTCAACGTACCTATATTATTCTGAATGGAAAAACAATATTTTCCCAACATTGAATTGGAAATAAAATGAAAATGTACACATAAGAATTAATTAACAAAATAATATTATTTATATTTACAGGTGCGTTTATTCACATAATGTTATACAAAGATCTTGATTCAATGTACGAAAACAATCATTGTTGGATTAATATTGATCAAAACAAGAATAAGAAGGCATTTGGGAATATTTTCATATGGAAAAGCTAAGAAATTATGAAGATTTGTCATGAAAACATCTATAGAGTCTCGAACAATGGGCTAATAACATAAGTTTTTGTCGATATTTTGTGAAATTTGAGACATTTAACAACTACCAATTATTTACGTCAATCCAGTTGGCATCTTTAAGATACCCAATAAAACGAAATTTAAAATGTTAAAAAAGTTAAATGACGTTAGAGTAATTTAGTCCCCAGGATATCACATAATTTTTTCAATTATTACCACACATTCCAAAAATTCGAGAATGGCATCGTTACCTTATCTTCGTGGCGATTTTCAGAAATGCTGCGTTTTCTAGCTTCACACCTCTCAATGACATGTTAAGACAATTTTTGTCTGACAAATATAGGTAATGCAGCGTTGGCTGAGTCCTCTGCCCGTAACACATTTTAATAAGGTATTGATTACTGATGTCCTCTTGACTGTAATAAGTATAATTAGTAGATCTTGTTGCCCGATAAATTATTTGCACCGTTTATCCCTTCCGAAGTTTGAAAACTGTCCTTTTAGCGGGGCTACCTATGTTTACTGACTACTGCTACTGTGTGGCATTTGTAAACTTGTGGTGTAAGAAATGATCAGGGAAGTATCATAGAATCTCATGACAACATTTCGATCACTTGAGAATACATTTCATTTAAGATAAAGAAGCAATAGTCGAAGTAAAATTGTTTTCTTAATGAGCACCGACAGAAAACACATTTCAGGCTTTTCATCTTCGTGTTTAAATTTCTTGGCCATAGTTTTGTGTTTGTATCACCACGCTAGAATTTTAATAAAACGAAACTCCTAGAAACAAAATAGAACCAAAACTCATTGAAATGAATGATTTTCGCCCCCAATGAGTATATTCGACAATGGTCACTGATGAATTTATATAATTATTATTAGGACAGAATTAAAGGTGTGAGACAAAAACTATTATTTCGAGTGTGTAGGTTTTTCATTCGTTTTCTATCTATGTATACTTTACTTTTCGAACAAAATTTGTTCCATATATATATAAACTTTTATTCGAACAGAATTAAATGGAAAAAAAAAAAAACATTAAAATCAATTTTCGTGTTTATGTACTTTCTCATCAACACTTGTGTTATCAACTCGTTTTATTCACGGTTATCACCGTCATTAATATTTTTATTGGGTAAATAAATATACAGGAAGATACTTAATTTATAAAAAATATTGAATTTAAAATATAATACAGTAACCTTGTCGTTTGAAAGTACGGAATAGTCTGCAGCAAATCCGGTAGTCCCGATTTTTTGTAGACTTGTTTATGATGTTGGTCTAATGAATAATCCAAGTTTGTGACCTCGAGCGCTGAACGCAACTTGGTCAAAAATCGAAAAATCGGTGAAAATTGTAGATTTTGGCGATTATTAACCTAAAGGACTTGTTTTTTATGAAGCTTTTTCGGAACGTTTTTAAAGAAGACTAAATTTGCTACACTATGAGATGAGAATGGACTCTGTAGACCCAATACTTTCCGAGATAGAGCTTTTGAAATTTTATCGACGCAACGTTATACATCATAGCTAACGTCAAATCCGATATTTCTGATTTCCAGCAGACATGTTTATGATGTTGACCCGAATTAATGAGGTTGTTGTTGAGGGACGAATTAATGGTGAGGCATGAACTTTTTCGTATGGGACTGAGGTAGAAAAGAGTAGAGGATGGAATTTCCATCAAAACAGTGGGGTGCAAGTTCACCCCCTGGCACCCTCACTGAAACGCATGGCTATTGTATTTGTCTGTATATGATTTCCTTAATTATTGTTATTACTTATTGTTCTTTTTCTTTCCAGGATTACTATGTGTAGGTATCTCGAATGATTGTATTTTTGATGTGTTTTCATTATATTGGAACTTTAAATAAAAAATGGATATATAAGCAGATATAGCCTGCCTTTTGCATGTTTTCAAAACTTTAAAAAAGAGAATATGTAACAAAATTTGACAACATTTGTTCTATATAAAGTAAAATTTTAAAAGATTGAAGTTATTTCCGTAACTAAACGAATTATTTTATACCTACTCAAATAACAAATTTTCCAAGCAGGTTAACACCACACAAGCACATGGCACGATGGTGACAATGAATAAAACAAAAAGAACAAGCTGTGTTTGGTTCTCTTTGTAAAATATTTATGTTTTCTATTTGCCTATACCTGTGTCATAAACGGAAAACTGATTAATGTTGACAATACCTAGCGAATACAGCGATATAGTATTCCCCGGGAACAGCATGTATGCATACAAAACAGTTTACTTTGATATCAAAAGCGCTTGTATTATTATTATTTTTTTTTTTTTGTGATAAAATATATTGAGTTGTTATTAACATTCGTATAGGAATATAGTATTCGCTTGAGACTCTGAAGACTTCTTCACACGATCGCGAAGTTGCACCAAGTCGAGCAAGGCACGCTAATGCAGATGCGCTAATGCTATACTTGTAGTGTCTCACCTGTCCACGCCTCGTCTTGTCCGACTTCACTAAGAAAGTGTTTATTGTACCCGAGCTGAAAACAAGGCGAGACGTCCAAACGAGTACAGGCGAGCTTCATCTCTACGTTTTCGCGATTAATTGTATAGTTCAGTAGCTATTGTGGCGTAGAACTACCGTAGCAACCGTTGCCACTTCGATGTCAGCCATAACAATGAAATTTTTGCAAAGTAAGGCAGGAGAGTGGCAGAGAGTATCTCACTTGGGCTAACTTTGGCGAGTAAAGTCGGTAAGAATACGCTGTGAGATTGTGGATCAGGGGTAAGGCAAGCAGTGTGCTTTGGTATAAACGTTATACCAAGGTGTAGAATAGTAAATACACGATTTAATGTCTGATTTAGGATTTTCGATGAATGTCACTCCATAATCAATCATGCTCGCTGATTCAAACAAAATGGATTTGAAAGTTATTATATTGCGTCAAATTAAAAAACAATTAATACACAATGAAGTAGAGACGTCTGTCAGCTTCGAAAAGTGCACGAATGCAGGCGCTCTTAGATATTAAAATAAAACTAAAACTTTTTTCATGCAAAATATAACTTCAAAGAGTTTACGATTTTACATGGGTAAAAGTTGATGGTTGTTCACATGAAATATCAAGATATATTTCACATGAAAAGGTCTTAGTTTTATTTTGAGATCTAAGAGCGCCTGAAATCGTGAGCTGTGCCCTTTTCGAAACAGGCTGGCTTATCTGCCCCATCGTGTAATTACTTGTTTTGAACTTCACATGACAGTCGTGTGAAGATTTAAAATGATATATGATGCTTTTGCAACATAAATATTTTTATTTTCATTCAATGAATAAATAATTTTATATGTACCTATATCTACGCTACAATACAAACAAATTTTTCTATTTTTGTGATCGAACATGGAAAACAGATTGAAATTTTCTCACGATCATGCTTTTTTTACAATTTTAAAAAGTTGCGTTGCAATAAGTTCAAAAAATTATTTTCAATTTACCGGATTTGATATGATATATTTAATCAGCAGTTCACTGCGGCAAAAATTTATTTCTAACATAAAATTATTTGACTTAGAAATATCAATTTAGTTAACATATTAATGAATTTCGAGCTGTCAAAATTAATTTGATTTTTATGATATGGTTTGCAAATTCTATTAAAGTTACCTACCTATTCTTGATTGCCTGCCTTGTAGATTAAAATGCTTTCGTAAGCATCTAAACTATTCTATAACCTAACAGGCAAAAATTTGTGTTCCATACTTGATACAAATGCTTCACAATGCAAGATTTTTCGATTCGATGATCCTTGACATAGCTTTTTATGTTCCTTGTCGCGAATCGAATACCCGTGTATCCGCTTGAAACTGTGAAAATACCAGCCATTTTTTTGAAAACCACGACAAATTTAATGGATTGATTTATAAATATTTAAAAAAGTAAAAAAACCTACTCTTAATAATACGTGTAGTCGGAGTTCTACAGTTTGCTTGACACTCTACATTATGAAGGCTTAAAGACCTCCGACTACATGGCTTTTTAAACACTGGAGTCGGTTTTTTTTCAGTTATTCAAAATTTGCTTAAAGATTTTTACATGAAGATTTCGAAATGAGCGATTAAAATGATCGCTATATACTCTAACGGTACTGTAACAGCTAAATATTTTCCCGGACTGTCCTTACGTTATCGACGATAACTCCTTTGTTGAAAGCTTCTTTGGGAATAATTAATCTTATGTATTTGAGGTGTTTGGGTCTCAAAGTGAAACAGCAAAAATGTAAATGTAAATTTCTCTCATCACGAGGTATATTACAAAAAAATATAAACTTCGATAATTTCAGGTCTGTTCGTATACTTTCGTAAGTTTAATGTAAGTTGTACTCAAAAAGTTCAAATAAACTTGTGATATATGGTGAAATTAGTCCAAATAAATTATTTATATTATTTCTCTACTTTAATATTTTCACTCTCGAACATCCTTAAATAATCACGTAATCAAACTATTTTTAATTAGCTAGTGAATTTAAAAATGCAACGCGTGAGCAAATCTCTCATCACAAGACTAACGATTACCGAACTTTGAACAATATACCTAAAAGTATATAAATCATTAATAATTTTGTAATGTCAACTATCCCATTTGCACCGGACTGTCAGCACGATTCTAACGATATCATAGTTGTTCAAATCAGTTCAGGCACTTTTGATCTACATTGGAGCGACTAAAAAGTTCGCGGTAGATATGGGAAACATATACCGTTCTTTAGATAATTAACACCAGATGAAAATATGATAGCATTATAAAAATTGTCAATTCAATTTCGAAAGGAATAATCCTTTAAATAAAATTGGAAATAATAAAATAATAATTACTTATACTTTGTCATAAATATATCTTTTAATAACCTATTCCTATATTTATAAAATAATACTTATTATATAATTGTCACTTATTGTTAAATACTAAATAAACATATATAATAAACTATAAATACAAAAAGATTATCTCAGATTAACGCCCTTTTCAACAAGGGTTTTATTATTATCAATAAGCTTCTTATACATGGAGACGTAACACACACTAAATAAATATTCATGTGATATTTGGATGTGTACGAAAGCTTTTTAAATACGATTTTATGCGGGTAAACTTTAAAAAAAAAAAAGTAATAATAATTTTGTTAGTATTAGAGAAGTTTTAGATACTCTTATCGCTCTAATAAATTTCAAAAAAGGCTTAAAATAGATTTTGAACTTTTTTTTGTAGTTAAGAGGATGGATAATATAAAGAGATTTCCACCTCTGATTTGTGGGTGAAAATTAAATCTTTCGGAAAATAAGTTTTTAGAATAAGTATTAGGAATAGTTATTTTTATTTTTGTATAGGTTAAATGTTTTGATTTTTAACTCTCCTTGTGGTATAAAATAAAATAAATATAAAACAATGGTACTTGAAACCGGTGATGGAACGGGACCCTATGAAAGCCCACATATAAAAAATATAAGTATCCCATGACTAATCAATGAATATTGTATTTGATTGACCTCTAAGCAATCTACATATTTAAGAATGGAAGCTGAATGATCGATCAACGCACAGCTGAAACCGCTGGGTCTGGAAGCCTGAAT
This sequence comes from Chrysoperla carnea, assembly GCF_905475395.1. Taxonomy (NCBI): domain Eukaryota; kingdom Metazoa; phylum Arthropoda; class Insecta; order Neuroptera; family Chrysopidae; genus Chrysoperla; species Chrysoperla carnea. The sequence goes on along the minus strand of NC_058337.1, from coordinate 120,975,454 downwards.
TGGATGCAGAGGTTCTGAGATATCGCAATATTTGGATCGATTTTAGTCCATATTTCCAAAACTATTCGACCAGTCAGCAAATGCACCCGATTTTTGTGTTTTTTGGGTCAAAATCACCTTATATACTGAGTTTTATCGAAATTAGAGATAATAAAGATCCCTCGATCGAATTATCATTCAAAAAAAAAAAACACATAGAAACGTTAGTTATAGCATCCCTCTTTGTTATTAGGGAGTTAAAAATAATATTCGTAAAAATAATTTAATAGAATATGGTTTTTACATTATTCCAACAAGGGTTGATGATTATTTTTAGTAAATGTTAACCAGTAAAAATTATTAATTTCGTCATAACTTGAACAATCACAGTTTCTTTATTTCCCCACAATTAAAAAAAATGTTACTTGGAACGCTATGATTCTACCGTCCCCATGCACCTCTGTCTACGGTCTCCTGGAGCTGAAATCTCCTCTAAGGAATTTACAACTACATTTCGAAAACGGAAAAGGATTTCTCTAGTAAAGTTCACCTGATACCTGTGACATACAGTAATGTCAAATTTATTATGATAAGATTATATCGATTGCATAATGTCGTATGAATTTGGGGTAAAATCAAATAATCAGGTGAGTTGGTCTATTATAGTACAACCACATCAAAACCAACTGTTATTGTTAGCATTTCCAGTTCCTGAGGGTAAATACTAACAAAGCCACTAATATCGGGATCAATGATTAATTAACCTAAACCAAGTACGTTTAAAGTTTGTGTAGCATTCCTTCAGGATAGTTTTCATATTATTGAATTGGCGGTTAAAACTATTTTCTCCAAACCAGCCACGATGCAATAACCATTTAACTATAGATTTGATTGTAAGCCTACACTATTGTAAGAAAGTTTTGGTTTATTGCACGGTACATACATATAAACCAAATACATGCTTTGTAGTCAGGTAATGAGTTAATTCTGGCTTTACAATACCACGTAACTACAAATATATATAATATATTGTGTGCAAGTGATGCTTATAAATTTGATAATATAGATATCGCTCTTCAATCATCAATACTCTAACTGTAGTCGTCTCTGTTCATCAAATGATGGATCTTCGATAAACTCATAATTAAATTAAAAGTTTGTTTTTATATCATCGGCAACCTTATATTTTTATGGTATTATTATAAACTACAAGATTGTCTAAATATTTTAGATAATTTTTTATCACAATCTTCAGATTTTTTAATATAGAAATTTCCAACTGAAAAGGATAACCTACATGATTCATCATTCATCATCTATATGATTCAGCCAACTTTGAACGATAAAATAAAAATAAAATGCCCTGTGACCTAGAAATTTTTAGCGATTTTTGGAAACTTTGTTAATCAAAAAATGTATTTATAAAGTATTTTTTTGGAAATCCCTAGTATTATTCAATCCTTGCATATCCCCTTAAAGGAGTGTCTAACTCATCTGTTATTAGACAAAAGTAATTTATTTGCCCAATACGTCTTTGTTTTTGCACGCCACGTCATTTTCAATAAAAAAAGTATGAAAAAATTTGTGCCATCTCGAACACCGTATATTTTTGATCCACTGTTTATCGGTCAAATATATTGAAAAATAAGCCCTAATATAATCTATTTCAATATTTGTATCGAATTTCCGAAACACTCTATATATTTTTATCTCATCAGTAAAACTTTGCACACTAGTTGTACAAACTGCTGTAATTAGTGAACCACAAGGGTATTTACAAGTAAATTCGAAATCATGAAAAAGAAATTTAGAATGCAATTTGTTAAACTTGTGTGCCGAAATCATTGTGATTATCATGGGAATAATAGTTAAAAACACTTGCCCAGAATAATCTTCATGAATATTAACCCATTATAAATGATTTTACAACATAGCATGTCAAGTTATCCTGTGAGATAATACTCATCTACTCCATGAAAAGTAATTGATATTATATGTTTCCTACAGGGAGTCTTTAAGGTGTTTTGTGTAAAAAGGTTAAGTTGTTAAATTTACGTTAACTACTTTTTTTTAGTATGAGAATGTGACAAATTTTCGTTCCATAAACAAGTTCATTCCAAAACGAGAGGAATTATTTGCCAGTTTTTAAAAGATTTAAAATTGCTAAAAAAAATTGTGCTTCTGTTTTTGCATTTTGTAGTGTGATAAGGATTCAAATGTTATAAACTTATCTGACGATAAGTTGATAACTACTCATTTACTAGTTAAATGAATTTAATTTTTGACCGTTCTGATTTCATGTTCAAGTACTCGAGAATTTATCATAAAATACTCGAATATGTTCAAGGACTTGTTGTGGTATGAGACCTTTCAGGGTTTTGAGAGTTTATTTTATTTAGGTAATACTTCTTGCATCTGACAGTGGTTGCGTTATTATCAACCCGGAATTCGGGATAGAAAATAAACGGAGCTCTGGCTGGAAAATTAAATTTACTTTCTTTAGTTTTAAAATTGAATCATATAAAAATTATTTAATTACTTGAATAATGTCTATAGCGGTAAAAAATTGGCACTCTTAAGTAGTTTAAAAATTAACGCCACTCGTAATAAAAATTTATCAAATAGAGATCTTAATGAAAGAGTGATATCTTCGACATATTCACCTGCTCTGAGCTTTCTCGTACGTATCCTCCTTCTCATACGAATTCCATAATTTGCTGTTGATTTTTAATTAAAATTTTCCATTTCTGTGGAAATTATATGAATGCGCCTCTTTGCAACCTAGCATTTATAGGAACGTGCCTACTTTGCTTAATGGAGAATTTGCCTTTTTGTCTGGCAATTATAATTTATATTGCTAAAAGGAGTTGATAAATGATTTTTTAAAAATTGTCTTTAAAACGATTTTAGCATCAGTACTATTTGTAGTTTTTTTGAGGAATTTCCCCTAAAAAACGCACTAAGCGCAATCGCTTTCGAGTACCAGATGTACTTCAATCTTACCATATTTCAATAAGAAAAGAAATATTCAAACTCTGGCCGTGTAAGAACAAACTTTTTCGTAATTTTTCGGCAGTCCTATCATCAGAGAATATCCTAGGATATGGTACGTAAAAAATCCACCTTACTGCCGCGTGGTAAATAAGCTTCTGAGTCGATGTGGAGCATTTTCTTTCATAGGACATATATATGGCAAAGCGAATATTTTCCAGATAGAGAGCAAGGATAAGTTAGGGTCCATGGATCTTTTTTACGTGCCATATCCTAGAATAGAAGCTTTCTTTTAAAAACTATTCTTATCTAATTTTTTTTGTTTATTTAAATTGATCATTTTCCACAAGATCTTCTTTTGAAAATAATTTTTTTCCATTGGAAATTTATTAACTTTCTAACTTTTTTATACCTTTACCAAAAATGATGACAAAAAAACCACTCTCTTGTAAAATAATAGACTAACAAAAATTTCCACAATTGTCATTATTTTAGCTTTTCACCGCACACATTCATTTTTTTTTTTCTTGTCACAAAAAATAAACCAAGATAAAACATATTTTTATCATTGTTTAATACACAGATAGATTATATATATGTACATTATAATTGGGTTAAAGGGGTGAGTTATGTGTGTAATGTATAAGAGCGGATCGGATATCTATGGAGTGGAGATAGGGGTTATACATATTATTTTTTGGTTGAGGATTACATGAATTTTCTTTTTATCTTTTTCGTTTTTTTTTCGCTTTTCGCCAATAAAATATTTTGTTACATAATATACTAATAATGTGGTGCAGATCTATCTTTCTATTCTGGTATAATAATAACCATATACATATACTCATAAAATCTATGGTTTTAACCAGGACATGTTTTTCTGTTACTTTATTTATGTGGTTTTTGCGGTTTACAGGATGGCTGTAAATAATGTTAGCTTTTTTTTATATGGATATTTATCTGTGGAAAAAAAACATAGCAAGCTATTATTAGGAAAACCACTATTCAAGCTATTAATATGGCAGTGATAAGCAGACTTAAATCCTTAAAAATATCAAACAGCAGGCTTTAGAATAACGAGACCAATAAAAGAGTCAGTCATTTTTCATTTTTTCAAGTCAGTTTTTATTTGAAAATTCATGCATTTATTTGGACAGTATTGTTGTAAATTGCAACGATTTCTTAATATTCATCTTTTTATTCAACGCTAGCTGAAACTCAGCACAAGCCTCAATATCAAAACTATGCAACCCCCGATAGAATATATTTGAATTGCAAAAGTAATGCATTGTTGGAAATCGAGCTTTTTGACTAGAATCTTACGAGGACTTCTTTTGACTGCTGTATATCTAAATGCAAGTACTAATAATTCGTGCAATAGACTGGGTCGAGATACCCAGGATAGAAGTAAAACACCCATTGTAATAGTTGCGCCACCTGTGAATGTGAAATGGAATTATTGTTAAATTTTACTACATGGACGCTTTCTGCAAATAGGATTTAGAACTATTCTTAAATATTAGTTCACAAGCACCGTCCGTGAATGGGAAATAAAATTATTGTTAATCTTAGAGAGAAGAAGTCAAAAAGGCGGAGTGACAAATGATTTTTTTATATAATAATCAGAAAATTTGATTTCCATCAATTCAACACCCGAAGTATGGTAAAAACTTAAATTTTCTTTATTACAAAACTTACCTTTTTCAGTCTTCTCCAAAGTCCAGGTAAAACTATTCATAAAATTTTCGTGGAGTTATGATCTCATGTGATTATGCCTTATTTAGTGAGATCGGAAATAGTATCCAAAACCTCTTTCCTACTTTACCGTGTCTTCAAAGAAAGAAACAATGAGCATGATTCAAAAACCACTCATAACACACATTGCAAAACTACTTCTGTGACAATATGTAAAGATGTCAGTTTGCGCCGATATATCACAAACATAAGCGCAATTGGAATCCAACGTAGGCGCAATTTACATGAATTTTTGTCAATCCTTTAAAAAATATTTCTAGACTAATCTTATCACCGTTTATACCAACGATAAAGAACTGAAAACTGAAACAAAATTTTCATATGTTTTAGAGCAAGAAAATCTTTGCAGATAAGAATTCCGACCCTTTTTAAATTCGATTCAAATTGGAGAAAAAGTGACTATGAATTGATATAAGTGGCGAACAAATTGGAGAAAAAACAAATTGTTTTATTTCGAAATAATTTCATTGAAAATTTTTGGATGCAGAAGGAATTTTATCAATTTATGTAATTTGCATATAAGTGGCGAACAAATTGGAGAAAAAACAAATTGTTTTATTTCGAAATTATTTCATTGAAAATTTTTGGATGCAGAAGGAATTTTATCAATTTATGTAATTTGCGTCTGGATCAGAGTCTCGACTGTTTTTTCGAGTTAGGCACTGCTTTATCTATAAAAAAGTTATCTATAAAGTTTTCTTACCTATAACGTATGAGTAACCATCTAATGTGAGAACGCATTTACGTGGGGGAATTGTTGTAGCATGAGTATGACAACTGCCAGCGGATCGATGTCTTGGGGGTCGTATCACATTATTACCCGTATTACCGTTTTTATTCACCGTTTTCGTTAGTTCACTGTTTGAATTCACACCAATTGCTGAAGGGGACCGGTTACGATCACTTGATCCACCTGGAGCACTATTACACTTATGTATTAAATCTTTACGCACTGCATCCAATAAATGTATCCGTCCAATTCCTGATAATAATGGCGTATTTTCAGTGGTCGTTTGATGTTCAACTTCATGTTCTTCGGTGCACTCTGAAACACTTTCAACACTATCCGAATGTTCCAAACTGTGACTTACACTACTGCTACACGATAGTAGGCTATTTTTTCTAAGGGATTGTTGCCTTTCAGGTGGACCGTTTTTTGTATCCTGTTCGTATAATGGTTCACTACTACTAGTATCCATATTAATAACCACTTTGTTTTCATTAGAAATTATTTAGGTTCATCATTGTTTTAATAAACATTATTTTCTCTTAGGGTCTGTTTTTTTTATAGTTTTTTTTTGCTAATTTTGCTAAACAAACAAAAAGAAAATTCACAGCTTAATAATTTTTCCAAATAATTGAATTTTCGATAGAAATCAAACCTTTTTTAAATAATACAAATATAAGACGAAAATTCGAGTAATTTTTGTTAATTAATAATTATATAACTTGTTGAAAAATTAACTTTAAGATAAATTTTCAACGGTAATAAATTCTTTAGTATGCTTAGAATACACCATAATGTTTTGCAAATTTTTAAATTAATATTTAATACCTTAAAAAAACTATGTAGTTTGAGAACGCGTTTATGACCTTATAACAACATTCTAAAGATGTCGAAAAAAGACCTATTTTCAGCGTTAATTTAAATTATAACCAAGTGAAAACGAACAATTGAATGAGTTAATTATTGAAATACCATGTATAGACTGTGTTGATTACACTGTCACATTACACATACATACATGTCACACATATATAACTGATATTCCCATATAATACATACTATACGATTTGCGAATAATTTACGCTCTCACGGGTAAACAGTGATGTTTACGAAAAAATGTTTCAAACCAAAGTTATTAATTTTTTATAGGGAACATTTTTTACATTTAAACTTTTGTTCTCTCTCCAACGGTTTACAAGGTGGGTCCTCAGCACGCTATAAAAATTTCAGCTTGATATCTCTTTTCGTTTTTGATTTATCGTGATGACAGACGGGCTGACAGACGACACACAGAGAGACAACCGGAAATGGAATAATTAGGTGATGAACACCTATACTCGGGACTAAACTTAGTATACCTTGGTATATTTCATATACATGGTATACTGGAGATAGACTTTCGGAATTGGAAATTCTTTTTTGGAAAATTCATCCTCTTTAAGAATTGTTTTTTAAAATTTCTTTAATATTATTATTTTAAGAAATATTTCTGAAAAACGAAATATTTTTTTATCGTTAATTGTTTTTAACTTTTGTTATTTTGTATGTGCTGAAAAACGCTTCTGGCACATTTTTCTGCACAACATTTTGAATCCAAAACCAGTCCTGTTTATTAATCGTTAAAACTGTTGAATTCATGTGAAACTAAAACCATTATATTTCGTTTGCTAAGCAGAACATTACTAAACATTCCTGGATTTTTAAATTGTGAAACGAATGAAATTTATGGCTAAATAAGCGATTCAAGGAGTATAATTTTTCCTTAAATTTAAACTGGACCACCCAGTAAGCACTAAATAGTCACAGAAAAGTAGTAGTAATATCGCGTAAGCCACAAATAAAAATTTATTCGAATAAATATTCTTCTTGTATTTTGCCGGTTAATAATTTTTAATTCAAAATTATGTTTTTCGTTTGTCTTTGTAGCTATCTTTCCCGTTTGTCTGTTACAAAATCCATTTATAAAATACAATACCAGTAACAGTTTTTGGCAAGAAATCAAAATAAATGTTTTGTTTTAACCCGGTCATAAAATTTTATAGCTTAAAACTGAACAGTAAATTTTTTTTAAATGATCAATGTTTGCGTCTTATAAATTTTTTATTAAATAATCGACGTTTGCGTCTGGTTTTTCAAAAGAAAATTTGAATTAAAGTCATTATTTGTATATACCAAACAAAATATACAAGCAAAAATTTTTCGTCCAGTTTTTACACAAATATTTTTGGTTATCATTTTGATACGTCAAATTCATTCACACCTCGACAGTATCTCATTATTCAAAATATAGCAACCAATAGTAATCGAAAACACCAGATATACCAATTCTTGAAAACATAGGCTTTTGTTTATATAAAAACCTATGAAATTTGAACATTGAATAAATGTTTACGTTCTAAATAAATGTTTACTCTATTGGTACGAACCAAATCTAGCTTACAATCAAAATTTAGTATCCTTGGATTTTAGTAAATTCGAGTTGATGAGCATAATATTTCGGAGAAAAAAGATATCAACTTTCTAGAAAGATAGATCTAAGTGTTCTCACTTAAATAATGAATCATCGAGTTAGAATTACGTTTTTTTTCTTTTCTAAGATTCGAGAATAGTGGCACACACCTTGGGTGGAATCGATAAGAAATAATGAGTAAAATTTGAGTTCTCTATACCAAGATACCGGTAACCTCAAACTTTGTTCATTCGAGAAATTAATTTAAAAAACAAATTAACTAATATAACTTTTGAATCCCTTAATATAAAATTTATAAATCAAAAATCTTTTCATCAGAGAATAATTTTTCACCAGCACAAAAGAAAACATTGAAAAATTATTTATTACAATTTTAATACAAAAAGAAATTTCATAATAACTCAACAGACAAAAAAAAATAATATTAATGATAATCCCATATACACGAAAATATAAAAGGAAAACTCAACTTATGATTACTTGTGTGAATGAAATTTTCACGAACAAACGTGATCTGTTCGCTATGTTCTTATTATGTACGAAAAAAAATAATAAATTGTATGTGTAGGTACTCGAAATATTTATAATTCAAATATAGGGAGCCACAAAGATTTGGAATAATTTCAATAAAACAAGTGAAAACAAACAATTGACTAAGTTAATTGTTGAAACACCATGTAAAGGTAGTGTTGATAACGAAATCGTTAGTTTTTTTAAGTCATGGATATATCAACAATCTCGGAAATGGCTCGAAAATTATTTATACATGAGGTTTCGGGTTCGAAAAATCGATCTAGCTAAGTTTCATTTTTAGAAAACGTCGTTTTATCCGTGTTTTCAGGAAAAACTGAAACATCAACTGCAAAATGTGCATTGTACGTGGTTCGCTTTGTATGTAATGTATGGTATACAAAGTCCGTAAGGCTTTGTCAGTTTTGGATGATAGATATCTGTTGTGATATATGTGTATTTCGTAGTTAACGAAATAAAGTACATTACCGGGGACATTCAAATTGGTATTTGTGTGGAGACATTTAAACGATTCTTATATTAGTGATAAAATTTGTGTCTTTTTAACAAAAAATACCGAGCAAAGCTGGGTCATCCAGGTACTGCTTTATTACGTAACAAGGCTAATTTTCTTGAGATTAATTTGGAAATTTTTTCCTATAAAGAAAATTATAACAAGTGGCATTCGATTTTCCATAAAATACCTACATTTAAAGAGATGAAATGAATGACAGTTATGTTACGAAAATCAGTATTTCTTCTATAAGTGATTTTCTCTTAATCTTTAGGCATCAATATTTCAAAAACTATGATGGGTATCAAAACATTTTACTCGAAATTTTCGACAAATTTTCCCAGGTTCTAACAGATTCCACCCTCAAAGTTTAAAGCGTAAGTCTCAAATTTTTTCATACACTTATGTTTTTGGAAACGTCCTTGAAGGAAATCTCAAAGACAGATAAGTAAAATTTAATTATCATTTTAATGAAATTTTAGATAAAGTACAGCGGTTCACACTGTACCCGAAATTATCTGTACAGACATGACTGATTTTAATAAAATGTTGATATGTGTATACATTCTCTGGTACCATCATATTATATATTTTAATATTCTATCAAAGATAAACTTTATATACCCAAAAACAGACAGAAAGACAAGCAAATGAATATTCCGAGACATTTATATTCGACAAATGTATTTACTAGAGACGACATAGCAGCATAGTATACATACAATTAAGTGATTATATAATTTCTTAATGAATTAATTTACATATATTTTCTATTTTATAAATAATAATCTCTTTAAATGTACTCTACTACTTCTGTGTACGGTATTAAACAGTTTCTTCCAAAAATTTTGCTTCGTTAATTAAATTTTATCACATAAAATTCCCATTATAAATTTTATGATACCAAAAAAAATCATTTAATTTTATCACATAGAGATACTACGGCAATATTATTTCATATGTGTAATACATATTGCCTATGTGGGAATAAATGTTTATAATATTTTTATCAGCAATTTATTTTACATTTATGTAAAACTAGTGGCCTATACGTGTGTAACATATCTTTAACATATCACATTTGGGAGTACTTTTGTATTATTTGAGAAGAGATAGTATTTTTTCCCTTTTATTTTATGTCAAAGTCGATCAAGTATCAAGTATTCGTGTACAAAAGGTTTCGTAGAGTATTTGATTACATTTGGTTCTCTTAATAGTGGAAGATTGCGAAGTACAAATCAACACAATATGGGATCGATCTAAACTTTTTTATCACTTCAGATGAAGAATTCTCACTTCACGAATAGAAAAGTGAAATTGGTTTTTAAAAATCTTTACTAGTATGCTAGATATGAACGTTAAAAGTTCCTAATTAAACAAAGAGAAAGATACCCACTAGCTGCGTCATACGTGGGTAACGCCATATCGAATGGTTTCTAATGAAATTGTACAGCAATATAGCTGATACATCAGAATAACACATGAACTATAATTTATAAAAATATATTTTAAAAAATTAAAAAAATTAATTTTAATTTGACAATTACCATTTTTTATATTTTTACAGAAATCCTTAATTTGATGGTTCAAAATGATGATTATAGATGGAGCAGATCTATGATCATAATTTTGAACCATAAATTAAAGAATTCTGTAAAAACTTAAAATAGTAAATATCAAACAAATCGTGGCCAACTATTCTGATATACTCAACGAATTACGACTATTTTACATTTAACAAAATTGAAAAATATGTATATTAAGAGAGGGTGGAGGCTATAGGCTGAGAGTGGAGGCTTTACTTTTAAGCCCATAGTAAAGCGGGCGGGTATCAATCTAGTTACAAATTAAACTTTGGCAACCTTTGAATGCAATCTTTGATTGCTTATATCATCTTCGTTTTTTAATCAATTTTAATTTCATTATAAAATTTTGTCAAGATATCAAGTTTAGTTTTAAATTTTATTGAGTAATATGGCCAAATTTAACCTAAAAATGGCTCCCAATTCATTTAATTTTCGATGAACTTTCCAATTCTCTTTCATAACGTAATGGAATAACGAATATAGACTTTTGATACAACATCGAAATTTAGGTTTTAAAATACCAAATTTGCTCCTGCCGCATAAACTAAAAATATCGTTGTCGTATGAAAGTGTTACATTGTGTTCGAAGACGTTTGAATTCTTTTCGGAAAAGATATATGATTGGAATAAAATTTCAGTTTGTAAGGATAACGCTACATGCATCATAAATTATGGAATATTTTTTTTATCAAAAGAGATAATAAATAAACGAACAAATACGTCCATTTCTTTAAATGTTTCCAATTTTTTTTTTTTACAAACATAGAAACGGTATCATGCCAAAAAGTAAAAACTACATAAAATGTATTTATTTGTTCTGTCTGTGAATCTTTTAAGAACATTCTATGTTTAATAAATTACAAATAAAGAAAAAAAAAAGGAAACGAGCTTTATGCTTCAAGCTTATATAGGTATATAAGTATAGAAAGCTTTAGTTAACTTTTTTAACTTTTATGTTCGCTTACTTGTTTGTTACCGTCTCTCGTTATATGTGTGGAAGGAAATATACATATCACAGGTTGTTAGGTCAGTGAAATGTTGAAAACGAATTGGTGAAAGTAATACAGAGCATTTACGGCTAATTCTGCTTTTCCCATCGTCTTTAAGTTTTGTATACTTTTTATACCATGTATATGAAATATACCAATGTATACTTAGTTTAGTCCCAAGTTTGTAACGCTTAAAAATATTGATACTATGAACATAATTTTGGTATAGGTGTTCATAAAATCACCTAATTAGTCTATTTCCGTTTGTCTGTCTGCCTGTCTGTCGTCTGTCACCACGATTACTCAAAAACGAAAAGAGATATCAATCTGAAATTTTTGTAGCGTACTTAGGACGTAAAAAGTGAGGCCGAGTTCGTAAATAAGCAGCAAAGGTCAATTGGGTCTTGGGTCATTGACAGTGACAGAGTAATCAACACTGTCTATTCATGGTATTTCAACAATTAACTCAGTCAATTGTTTGTTTTCATTTTTTTTATATGAGAAAAGTTTTTATATGTTTTTTTTTTTTTTTTTGGAAAAGGGTAATAGTGGTTTTAGAGACTTTGTGTTAAAGTGAGATAATATTATTTCTCAAAATACCTGTTGTTCGGTATGTTAGATCATATCTCGACGTGTTTTATACCTTTAAGCCCTTAAACAAGTATACAAAAATATGATCAGAAATGAAAAATCCATTTTCATACTATGCGTATTTCCTAAATACCCAATCCAGTTTATTTAATGATAGAAAAGTGCCATCCATACTGCTTTTTTTTGCAATTCGTTTTGATCCTTTCAATAATATGGCTGATCACAAATCAGACTGATAATCACTGAGAAAATGAACCATATTGATAGATTACAAGCCCATGCTAAAAATTTTCGTATGAAATGAAATGACCCCCCAAGGATCATGTTGAAAAAGATGCTCCTATACGTAAAAGTAAGTTTAAGCACCATGCCGTCAGTTTTGCGCGGTACTGGTGAGTACCGGTGAGAATATGAATGCGCCATACCTCTTGGTATCTTACTCCTTCACCGGCAAATATGTACGGCGTTGCTGGATACTATGGATACTAGGTCTGGTACCAGAAGTTAAAAGACTTTATTGATCTCCCATCAATTTCTGAAGCCCTAGGTGATTTATTTCTGTAAGCATTTATGTAACTCATTTCAAATACTTATACAGAGTTAGTATCCAGCAAACTCATACATATTTGCTGGTGCAAAGGTGAGACACCAAGAGGTGTGACACTTATATTCTCATAGCAAAAGATTTATTATCAAAATATATTTAGTGTTAAAAAATATAATATGATTTCGATAAAATTATTTACAACAGCTGAATTATCGGAGATAATAGCAACAGGAGAATAGGGACACTTTACTAGAAGTAGCACTAGATAAATTGAAGAAAGAAATAAAAGATTTGTTTTCTCCACCTGTTAATCCAGATATTTTTTATTTAACATTGCAGATGTGTAGAACATGCATTTCTGACAGCTTTTCAGGTTAGTATACCCTGCACTAAGTAGAAGTTTGTTAAAAGAACTACTTGTTCATTTTCATCTTGTGTTGGTAAAGAAACCGAAAAGGCACAACACATTTAGATAAATTCTTGTTATTTTCTTTATTTAAGCCTCCTTTTTGCAATGTTAGCTTAAAGGCATTCAAACAAAATAAATTCGTTGAGATATATTTATACAAACGAATGAACAAACAACTCGAATATGAAATACATGCAGAATTAAACTTTTAGGATTGATGTCTAATTATTTTGATAAGACTAATTTTTTTCTTACAAAAGTTTATTTAATATTTTGTTTGTTATTTGCATTATTACGGAATGTATCGTATAACAATGTGTTGGGTAAGTTAAAGTTCGGTTGCAGTCGATGTGTGCGACCCATATTTATGTCATAATGTAGTACATGAAAAGAGCCGTTATTAGCCGACTTTACATTAATCGGTCTTAGCTCCGAGAGACCATCTAAGAATTAACGGAACGATCGAAATGAGCTTTATCATAGCAAGAGCTAGATAAATATGGAGGAAATGGATCATGGCAACTTCTTCAGAAATCACGATGTACTTTCACGCCCATTCTCTGCAAAAGCAGCTATTATTTTACGTATAGAGCCTATGGAAAGGAAATAATATTTTCGGAATTCCACAGCTGATATTACACTTTCTGAGGATTAGTTTGCCGCTCGCAAATGGCACACCTTGATATTTATTGATGCTTGCATCCGATAGGTAGGTGCCATTTGTAGCGAGCTCTAAAAGTCCAGGTCATTTAGAATATCGAAAGCTCATAGAAATCGGCAATATCGCTGCACGTTAGAGTGTCCAATCTTAACTATTCAGAAACTTCGTTATTGTCCAATATTTGCAAGAATTGCTTCAGAAAGACGAGAGCAAAGCTTGAAAATGAATACAATCTTGATTTTGCTGATCACCAATTCGTATTCTATACTTACCTTTTTACAGAAAAGGGCACACTTTTGGAAATAGACATTGTCTTCAGAGTTTTGCCTTGCTTAACCAGGAGCAGCTAGAATTTTAAAGGAGTTTTGTCATTCTTAGAGCAAAAAATTTAATTAGTTTCTAGTATTCTGTAAATGATCGTATATTTTTTGACACGTAGTTGGTATAAAATATGAAAAGTAATTTCCAATTGAAATAATAATTTTAAATAGGAAATAATTATCACAATTTACTTAAAACATTTTATTAGTGAATATGAGTTGAGTTAATTAAAATCATAAATTAATATTAATAATTTGATTATTTTATAAATTTAAATATGCATTTATAGATCCTCAGCTAATAATGAAGCGTTATTTCTATCAATCTTTTTGCCTTGTCCTTTTAGGATTTATTGTGAAATTGTGATAGTTCCTTTGATTGGATGTTTGAATTACTGAATTCTCCAAGAACAGTTGAACGGATTTGAATGAAAATTGACGCAAAAAATTAAAACCCATAAAATCGGAAACAATAGCGGGAGGGTGGTGATTAAGGGCAAGGAAAGTGAATGCTATAATGTGGTGAAAGTGAATCTTTTTTTTAAATTTTAAAGGTGAAATTTTTTAGTTAAACAGGTGGGTACAAGTTTAGTAAGAAAGAAAAATGATTTCATCATTTCTCAATTGTAGAATTAATGGAAATCGAATTGTGTTTTTCAACGATTTTTGTCAGCCATATATGTTAAACATGTAGACATCATAACACGTAAAAATAGATATCAGGGAAGGCAACCGTAGAAAAGATTGAAAAAAAAGTGTAATTGTAAAAAACAAAACCGTTTTTTAACCCTATCGATACTTGTTTGCATGTATTATATTTTAATGACTTTCTTTTAACACATGCGGCAGATAAAAATAATCGTCAAAAAATATGCTTTGATGAGGTTCAATACTCGAGACGAAAATCTTCTCCAACTGCCAGACAAAAACAATCAGATAAGTTTCATCTTATTATGAGCATACGGTGTTTTAAGTTTAGTATTAACAATTTAATTTACTTTAAATCTACAAACTTCTAATCGATTCTTCAGTGGCGTACCTTCTTTAAGATTAAATCAAACAGTTTCATTTCTTCACCATATATATATCCCTACGGACAATAATATGAAGTTTCTGAACAAATACGTGTACAAAAATGGATTAATAACAAATGCCACGATTTCCCCAAGGCAAGAATGAACATTTTAAAGGAAATTAAGATGCAATTTTACTGGAGAGTTGTATTATGCTTTCTTGTGTTCTGAAAATAGTGAATAGTGCAATAAAATTCGGGGAAGGAAAGCGATGTTAAAATCATAAAGAAATACTATAAAAGCTAATATTAATGCTCGCTTGAATCTACCTTTTTGACAATAAGATGGTAACATAATCTGATACTTCATTTTCTCGTTTTTGCTTCGGAGATGGCTGAATAGGGTACGAATGTTAAATAACAAGAAGTTCGATTGACTCGCCTGGATACCATATCAATAAATACGTTTGCCATTTACGAAATCGTAAAATTATTTGCCATTCATATGCCTGAATTTTTTGTAGATCTTACCATATCGACTTTCATACTTCAACTTTCAACTTGCAACTTGCACCGCTAAAATATTAATCGATGCTAGATTATATCAAAGAATTTAAAATCTCCCTCTCCATGGTTTCGGAAAATAAAATACAAATTCAGATATTTTACCTTCAATACACTAAAAAATCCTTCGTCTTGAAATTAATTTTATTTCCTTCATCCGCCACTGGTTGGTTAATAACTAATGAAGTAACTGTTTTCACGTCTTTTGCATTTCAATGACCTAAGGAAAGGTAGCTTTCTTTATAATAATTATTAAATTATTGTTTAGTTGTGAAATATAAAGGGTAAATGGTAAAAGGAGACGCAAAAGGTTTCTTTACTTTGTAAACTATTTGATAGAGTATAACATAAGAAATATGTAGTAAAGTTTCCCATTCTTACATAATACAATTTCTTGGAAAGGTTTTTGTCATTCAAGCATTTGTATCCTACGGGTAAAACGTGAGTTTAAAATGTGCACTGCCAGCTTTTATAGAGTTCAATTATAGAATAGAAATAAAAATAGTAAGTTTAAACAAGTTTAAAAACTTAAAATAGTATTTATGTCGAAAAATGGCTTGGGAATCATTCACGTTTACTTGGGACGATTTACATTTTTTTTCTTCTAAAATTTGAGCATTATTTTTGTCTGCTTGGCTACTCCAAATCCGTATTAGCTTACACCGCATCAGCGGTAACCCAACTTAACTAAGTCGAATTTAACTATTAACCTAACTAAGTCGATCTTAACTTTTTATTGGAAGAGTTTGCAATGAGGCTAGTCAGGTTATAATCTGGCTGAAATTAGTCTCTGTCAAATTTTTGGAAGATTAATATTGAATAGTTTGATAGCAATGAAATTTGAAATTCTGTGGCTTGAGTGTCAAATTTATGGGTTTATTTTTTACAATTGTTTTAAGTATTTTGTTGCGATATAACCAAAATACAACAATTCCCTAACTTGGAAACTTGGAACACGATAAAAAAATAAATTTTCTTTAAAAATAAACAAACTTTTCTCACTTCTTCAAAAGGCAGAGAAAATCAGCCGTAGAAAGAGTTTATTTTATACGTGAAGGGATGCAATTTCATTATATAACTGACAATCGCATTTATGCAAAAACTTATTTGTCAGGTCAAATCTTCTATTAATATTTCTAACCGTTCTACATAACCAACCCCCGTCCAAGGAATGCATAAAAAAGATAGGATTATCAAAAACTGATTCAAATGATGAATGAAAATTCAATTCGAAAAACGTATCACAATGGAAAATCCATTAAAGCGAATAAATTATATTTTGAACTAGGTTTAAATAAAAAATTATTTTATTGAAATGTGTATACATTTTTTTGGACCACACAGTAAATAAAAACTATTATATTTAATGAAAATAAATTTTCTATGGATTCAGTTGATTTTACTTTAGAGAATTTTCTTATATTCTTACATAGAAAATATATGAATGACCTCAGTGACCCATAAATTAATCGATTTTTGAATTCAGTAAGGATCGATTTAATTAATTAAATACTATCTACATGACGGAAACAAAGTATAATTGTATTGTGCTATTGCAACATTTCAAGTGTATTTCATTGAAAGAAAATCGAACGAGAGGTTTTGTACCAATGATGAAATCTCATAAAAATTTATTCAAATATCCCTTGATCCTATTAGATGGTAAAAATAACTTTTATGCCTGCTTTTTTAAGTTGACATATGATTGAAGCAGCTAAATTTGGTGCACAAATAACGAAAATCGACGTTATTTGAGCACACCTACTAAAAGTCTTCAATTAAAAAACTTCGTCGTATTTGAAATGTCGACATCGTTTTCGCTACACTTAAATCAGTCTAAAAGTATGTTTTTGTTAAATATGGCCAAACTAATTCTTGGATCCAATTTTTACGTTTTTCTTGGGAAGTTCACCTTCGATACCTAAATATCGGAAACTTATTTTCTTCTCGAAAATGTTACATTTATTTTGTAAGAATGCTAGAATTGTCCAACGAAGCGAGTGGGTAGCTGCAAGTCTAAAATAAACTTAAAGCTCTTCGTGAAGAATATATCGTCGCCAGTGTGGGATAAATTTTTCTTGACATTCAACAAAGTTTCTTTAGTTTATGTATTATTTGACTTGTAAACTTTTCGAAGGCATTTACAAATCCTTTCATTTATATACTTTTAATAATAATATATTATGGGCAAACTTTATATTATAAAGCTGGACAATTTTATTTACTTAACAGAATAAAATGAATATTACCATATGGTTACCCTGGATAAAACTATTGTTATTAAGTTACCAACTATATATATCGAGTTTTTTTTAACCATTTCGACTTACCGACTAATATAATACAAAAAATACAGACTTTGAGCTCAAGAGAAAAATGCAGAATTTTAGCAACTCTTGGAAAATATTGGTTAAAGGTGTTTGAAAGAATGTAAAATAGCATGACAAAAAACTGTCATGTGGACCTTGTTTGGAAATAGACGAAGGAATAAAGTTCCAAAAACTTGAGCAGTAAGTCGGATTTGAATGCGGTTTTCAGCATTCGATTAGTTAGATCGTCGGAAAATTTTGTTTCCTAGTCTGATTTATAAGAAATTTAAAATATGCAATTAGCATAATTGATATGTATTTTATCATTGCATTTGGAATTGACCGTTAATATTAAATTCACAATTCGGTTAATAGTGATGAAAATGATTTGAAACTTGTTTTAAGGGTGGTTTAGGGTAGCTGAATACGAATATCGTGACAGAATTGGTCTCAAAGGTACTTGGTGCAACAGTATCCCAGCCACCTCCAGAAGATATGCTTCTTTTGATTTGTTATTATATAAGTTGATATGCGCGATACCCAAATTTTAGCAGTTTTTCGTGGGACTCGAAAACATTTACATTCAATCAAACATTCAATGAGATATATCTCGAAAACCGTTTTTATAGGATTAAATAGGACGAAAAGCCATTAAAACTCTTGTTGTTGTTTTATGTGTTTTAAAATGATATCATAATTTTTTTCACTTTATGGACAGTTTTTGAGTATCCACGAAAAGCTGACAAAATTTGTGGCATACTAGTTTGTATAATAACATATACAGTCGAAAAAAATGAAATTATGTAGAATTTCGTCAAGAAAAATTTCATAATTTTATCATTTTTTAAAGGTGAGTATAGCTTGTTGGGCGAAATCTGTATTTTTCATTTTTCAAGTTTATTTTATCAAATATCTATAACCAAATTTTCAGCTAACTGCTAAAATTTTGATTCAGAGTAAATAAATTTTTCTATTACTTGTACTATAATATAAATTTAGTATTCTAGTAGTTCTATTTAGTATTCTTCTAACTTTACTAAAGTCTTAGTAAGTAATATTCATATATTATTTTATTTATGTAAATTAGTTTTTATTCAAAATTTAAATGAATGTTGACTTAGGATTTTAAGTTTTCTACATAGAATTTACATAACAGTTCAAATCTAGCATTAAAACTTAAAGACAGAAGTTTTTGTTGTTTTGTGAGCGAAATATATAGCGAGTTGCAGAAGGAAGTATGTAAATTAGAAGTATTTCTTTTTTCTCCTTCTTAATATTTATTCCGAATCAAAATATAATATTTATAAAACAATTTTCTAGTGCGATTTATGGAAATTGCATTGTTATAGACTAGGTCGGGGAGGTCTGATCTCTCAATGGTAAAGGATGATCCAAATTGAGTTTTCTATCATTATTTTAAAAACATACATGTCACACATACATAACTGATATGCCCATTTAATACATACTATATAATTTGCGTTCTCATGGGTAAACTGTGATGTTAACGAAAAAATGTTTCAAAGTGTTTCAAAAGTTGTTTATTTTTTCATAAGAAACATTTTTTACATTTAAACTTTTGTTCTATCTCTAGCGATTTAGAAGAAGACCCAATTTTCAGATTTTTACTCTTGTGGCTCATTTACGAACTCCGTCTCACTTTTTATGGCGATTCTTGAAAAGTACATAATTTTCTCGTAAATGCATTCATTATTAGTTTACAGATAAAAACAAACATTCTTGAATATTTTGTTTTAAAGATTTATTGTTTTATGTCGGTGATTTTTTTTAAATGTTATAAATTTTACTTATGTCCGTCCGTTACACAATATAGTAATTAGCATATATTATAAATTATAACATGCTATGAATACCACACAACCTCTATGCACATGTAATGCTGTCAGATTTTTGAGACATTTTGCACTTGAGAATACTTTCGTGTGCGCTATACTAAAGCCAGCAAATTTCTGTCAAGCAAATTGAAATTACATTATAAAGTTAAATCATATCAAATTATCTTAATACTTTTTTTTATTAGAATAATATCTAACATCATGGTAGTGAATACAAGAGGTCCGGGTTTCAGTCCTGGTGCGAGTGTATTTTTATTTTAATTCTCTTTAATTAATATTACTCGGCAAATTATTTATCGTAGTATATTATTTGTCTTGTTTATTTACGTTATTGTATTATAAATAAACATCAAATATATAACCTAAGGCTTTGACGTTCGTAATTGTATACAAGTTCTGTGTCTAGAGCACATATAGCCAAATTGGATAAGAGACTTGACATAAATCGAAGAGGCATGATCCATTACACCAGAAATCCAAGAAAAAACATTTTATAACTGGAAAATTTTTACTGGTTGTTTTAAATGAAGCTACCTACGTTCATGCGGAACAACATGAAAAATCAACAGCTTGCGTACAAATCTTAAATGACACGCGGAATTTCTCACGGCTGTATCTGGAAAGTAAAACACGTTAGTTGCTACGATTTTTGTTTCAAACTTTTTTCATTTAATAAACATCTCATACCACACACTCCACAATTCATTAAAGCCTAGCTTCAATAAGAAAAAACAAACCAAAATCCAGTCGAAGTTCCTTGCTCTCATTCCCCATCCACACTTTAGTGGAGTATCTTCGTCGAAAATACCCACTACCCAAAGTCAGTCGAAATGAGGCACTCACCATCACACTCTCGTTTTATTATCTAATTATCTCATCCTATGTCTAACATGGAAGTGGCAAAAGCTGTTGTTGTAACTCTTTGTACGTTATAATAAAACTGTTGAGCTGACCTTTATACATAATCACGAGAATTTGGAGATGATACTCGCTTGTATTCGGGTGGAAGCCAAATTTTGATTTGACTTGGGTATAAAAAACGGCTTTTAAGAGAAGTTAAACAGCACATCCACATTTTCTTACTACTTCAAGAGAGCGTGGAGGAATCTTTATACCATTGAGAATGTATGTTGATGGACATTTAGTATACAGGGTGTTCTGTTATTGACTGCAGATCGTCGGCCTACAGAATAAGCTCATAAAGACGAAGGAAAAAGTCATTTAACAATTTTGGATTTGAGCCCTAGTTTGGGCGCTACAGGTATGGCAAAAATTGATAAATTTGTTTATTCACTGACTATGATTCGATAACCAGCAGCCAATGATAATCAGTAGATCACTACATAGTATAAAACAAAGTCGCTTTGTCTGTCCCTATGTCCCTTTGTATGCTTAAATCTTTGAAACTTCGCAACGGATTTTGATGCGGTTTTTTTTTTAATAGATAGAGTGATTCAAGAGGAAGGTTTATATGTATAATAACATCCATTAAATAGTGGAGAAGTACTGCTATTTTTGAGGTTTCTAATGTGATGTGTGATTCTGTAATATGTTGTAAAAATAAAATAAATAGTTAAAAATGTAAAAAGTAAATAAGTAAAAATGTAGTGTATGAATTTAGATATTCCAAAGATAGCAGGAAATCTTCATGGTATAGGGAAAGGGGGATTGTTTTACTCCAAATTTAACGCGTGCGGGCCACGGGCAGTAATGAATAAATCAAAACTACTGGATCGATTTTAATCACATAGGCTATATATTTTATACCCGTGCGAAGCCAGAGCGGGCCGCTATGTTTTTATATACAACGTTCACAGTTTTTCTGTAGTGTATTTAGTATCAGCATTGCGCCCGTGCGAAGCCGGGGCGGGTCGCTAGTATTAGTATATTTCATTCAGGAATATTAAACTAAAGAAGGGATATGAACTGATTTCAATTGGATTATATCATTTTGAAAAAACATTTTAAAAAAGTATTTGATTGTTTTGGTCAAATCCTACTTTTTTAATTTTTATTATATTTTTCCAAGAAAACATTAGATTCTTAGTAAAAAACAAATTAAGTCATAAAAGGCGTTGTTTTAATTTAACGTATACATACAAAAAAACGCTTATGCTGACGTAATTTGTTTTTTTACCAATTGCATTTTAAGTTTTAATAATTTTGTTTGTTTACGATAAATTAAAACAACGCCTTTTATGGCTTAATTTGTTTTTTACTAAGAATCTAATGTTTTCTTGGAAAAATATAATAAAAATAAAAAAATTAGGATTTGACCAAACCAATCAAATACTTTTTAAAAATGTTTTTTCAAAATGATATAATCCAATTGAAATCAGTTCATATCCCTTCTTTAGTTTAATATTCTTGAATGAAATATACTAATATCTACTGATTATCATTGGCTGCTGGTTATCGAATCATAGTCAGTGAATGAACAAATTTATCAATTTTTGCCATACCTATAGCGCCCAAACTAGGGCTCAAATCGAAAACTGGTAAATGACTTTTTCCTTCGTCTTTATGAGCGTATTCTGTAGGCCGACGATCTGCAGTCAATAACAGAACAATGTTGATGGGCACTCAGCTAATTGCCTACTAAGTTTTAGTTTATGTATAGAAGTTTGCATGAATATATCTGTTAATGATTATGTATGGTTTTGTATTGATTTCAAACATCATTATTTATTATCGGTATGTTACGTTTCGGTTGACAATTAAATTAAAAATTCATTTATTTTACAAACATTGAAAACAATAAACTGTTTTGTAATTTTTTAACAATTTTATCTTTTCTCTTTTAACAAATTCAACAAATACTATGTTGCTGGGTACATTTACTAATTTACAAAACACATTTTTTTTTTTATAAAGCATATAGAATGAACGACATACGGTTTCTACGCTGTACATAAAAAAATTTAATACAATGTATTACAAAATATAACGGCACAGATAAAACAAAAATTTACATAACAAATTTTTTTTGGGGAAAAATTTTTATTGTATACTAAAAGCTCAAAGAAAGATTTGAAGCGCCCAAAGCTTTGAAAAATAGTCTTGTATAAGTAAATTATAAGAATAATTATTTTCTACTTTTAAGTACAATAAAAATTTATTTCCAAAAAGTAAACTTTTAATTTTCAAAATAAAACAAGTGAAAACAAACAATTGACTGAGTTAATTGTTGAAATACCATGCATAGTCAATGTTGATTTCTTTATCACATAACACATACAAACATGTGACACATACATAACTGATAATCAAGTATAGTACATATTATAAAATTTCCGCTCATTGGCGCCCTCACGGGTAAACAGTGATGTTTACGGAAAAATGTTTCAAACAAAAGTTGTTTAATTTTTGATAAGGAACATTTTTTACATTTAAACTTTTGTTCTATCTCTAACGGTTTACAAGACCCAATTGACCTATGATGCTCGAACTTGACCTCACTTGTCACGTCCTGAGTACGCTGTAAAAATTTCAGCTCGATATCTTTTTTCGTTTTTGAGTTATCGTGTCCACAGACGGACGGACGGACAACCGGAAATGGACTAATTAGGTGATTTTATGAAAACCTATGACAAAATTTTTTTCTTAGCATCATTATTTTTAAGCGTTACAAACTTGGGACTAAACTTAATATACTATGTATATTTCATATATACATGGTATAAAAACGTAAAATAACGTGAATATAAAAAATGGTGGAAGCAATGACAAATAAGACCATATTTACTATAAAAATGCGTTATCATCTGTTTAACATATGAATGCAAAATTTCAGCTCAATGTGGAAACCACGAAATTTAAGTTGCAAGATTGGATTAAACAGAACGGACAGCTGTGGAAAATAAACAAGAGCTTGTAAAAATATGAAGATCGTTCATAAATTCTGTTAAAAATTCACTCAAAAATCGTAGCTAATCTTATTGCTAGGTTAATTCAGTCAGTCCAAATTAGCTTGCATTTGGGTCGTGAATATGATTTACTGAGTCTCTCGGGAAAAATTTGATGATTAGATATTTTCGAACGCTTTGCACTCAAAATTTAGTAATCAATCACACAAAATTCTTGTATTAGCTGTTTTTAACTACGGTCATTCTGCTAAATTCGTTTATATTAATAAATATTAAAAAAAAAAACGTTGTCTATGGAATGACTAGATCATCAAACGAGCTTCCCATATTTTATTAGATAGCCCTACACATTTAAAATTTTCACAATTCTCTTTAATTGGATTTGATTGAATTTTTTGATTGGATTTATGTTATTTTCATTTTAAAGTATTCGATCATCTATTAAAGTTCATAATTTTTCAACATTCTGTTATTTTACATTTTCCATATGCGACAATTTTTAAAGTTGTGTAGCTTTTTGTATTTATTTTTTTTTATGGTTTGAAGATAAACAAAACAATTTTCCAACATTGCTTCCAATTAGCATTACAATCTTTGCAATCATCGTACAGAAATATTTATAAAAAGTGGATTCTATTTCCCGTTAAAAATTTTTTAATCAAATTTTTTTACAACTGCAACTATGATGTAATCTCCAGTTTTACATATTGCCAAGGTTTTAAGGCCGCAATATCCGAATCCAACCTTTTAAATGTGATGTCTGTGTGTGTTTGTGTGTTCGTATGTGCGTATGGTCGTTCGGATTCTTTCGCCTCGATTATCTCGCGAATCAGTTATGACATAAACACGTGAAGAGTTTCCAGCAGAATTAGTGGAGCCGTTTTTTAATGGTAAAAAAAACTGGATAAAACTGAATAAACAAAATCTGAAAAGTGCGATAAACCACATCATTTATCTATGGAGATAATGATCGTTCCAGCATAAGCTGCAGTACATGTTCGAAGAAGAATCTATAAAGTCTAACAAGATCTATTTTTACCCCATCTGGGAAGTAAGTCGTGTGGACTACAGGGTTCGAACTCACACGACTTCAGTATAACACCGACTATGTACTGCCAATTTATTTTTTATTATTTTAAACACGAAATTCTCTTAGTTTTCGCAACTTCTGCATGTAGAATTTTATTTTTTTAATATTATAAAATGTAAATTTCAATTTTTCAACACAATTACATAATTTTAAAAACATATAGTGATTATTATTATTATTATTTTATATTTTATTTAAATTATGAATAAATTGAATGTGCTTATTATTTGAATAAATATATTCATTTCAATATAATACTAAAAACAAAATATGTAATTATAGATCATGAATCGCTTGAATCGGGTCGGTTTTATGTTATTATTAAAGGTAATTCGAGCACATAAAATGCAATCTAATTATTAGGTGTACACTATGTACAATATTATTATAGGTAGGTATTTAAATGTTATTATGGGTACATATATGATCAAATAAACTGAACGAATTTGAATTAACAAATTGAAAAAGACAAATTAATATTATTATAATATCATAAACTAATAAAAATAATGGTTTTTGAGGATTTTTTTTTAAACGACATCTTTCTCTCGTTTTTTTCGCGAAAAGTCATTATTTAAACGAAATTATCCAAGATGATTATAACCGACGTTCAATACAAAATTAATATTACTGTATACCATGATAATTAACTTATGCATTTTGACTATAATGTCATCATCAGTATGAATTAGCTAATCGTAATTATTTCGATTAGCTTATAATAATAATAAAAAAATTGCAAAACATTTATAGATTTGTTACCAACAACTAGAAATGTTTGAATACTGTTTTAAGACAATTTAAAAAAAATCTTAAACCATCATTAAATTAAAATGGATTCAGTTCTTGGTTAACAATATATGAAGGAAATGGCCTCATACAAGAAAAAAATGGCAATTTCTGCATCTTTATTAGCTGACCCGGTGAACCCAATAAACGTCGTTGTTCGTAAGGAAATTTCAACTTTAAAAAACCCGCTCAATAGCGCTATAGTCTTCAGTTCTCCTGCCCTCACTTGTCTCTCATTTTGTTCAAAATTTTATGGGTTTAATGTTTTTGATGCAGAACCTTAATTTTTAAGAAAATTTAATGTGATTTGCTGACATTTGATTAATTATTTTGCGATTCGGGAAGGTCTAATGGGCTGTCCACGAAGGACACACATTGGCTGTAGAGCCCATTTTGATACCATATATGCGTTTTAATACCTTTTTCGCTGATAATTTCATTTATCAGCTCCTCAATTATTTTGAGATACTGAGTTCCTCTCATGCATATACCATGCACTATACCAGCCCACGAATGCTATTAGTTTAATTTATTTTCTGTTGTGACAGCGGAAATCGAAGCCGCTACATTAGGCAAGTTAGCTAACCCGATTTTGTTTTATATATAATTAAGATATTTCAAAGCCTTAATGTTTGATGTACAAATAAGTTAAAAGCTAAGGCTTTTTCGTTACCCGTGTACTAATCATCGAACAATCTGAAATGGAACGATTTTGAAAAATAATTACTAGGGTTTCCACGTGGTGTATCAGCACTACATAAAAACAAAATTAATCACCATAGATATCGTCACACTTATCTCACAATTCGAGACAGTGAATATAAATTGGTTATAACTTTTGACTAGAAGGGGTATCTTAAATTTTCTTATCAAATGTGTACAACTGTATGTGTAAAAGGTATTAAAAATAATATAGGTTTATTATTTTTAACTAAAATAATGAAATGCCAATAACCAAAGCAAACTACAAATATATTGTAACAACTAGTTTTAAATACACTTTATTTATTTAAAAAACTGATAATTATTATTATCAAGATTTTAAATAATAGGTATTTATTATTATTATTATATTCAAATCAAATCAAATCAATATAGTTACTGCCAACACTAATACCTTATTTTATTTTATTCTATTTTATAAGAGTATTTATTTAACATTATTTTTTATTATTATATTATTACGATTATAGATTTAAGTATATGAATAAATCAATACATGTATATCTAAAATATTTTACTTTCAAATCAGTATACAATCAGGAGCGTAGGTAATATGGTTTCATTCAAAGTTCAGGCTAACGAAAAAATCGATGTTTTTAGTATGAAAATCTATTTTTTGACAGTTGATTATCAAAACAACAAATTTTTCACAATGTATTCTTTACTAATAACCAATTTTGGGGTTTAAATAGTATTTGAAATACATTTTCATATCATTTTCTTTCCATAATTTTATTTTTGTATTCAGTAATTAAAGAAGTTTCAAAAAAAAAAAAAAATGAATGTATGAAAATATTTGAGAATAACTTGGGAAAATTAAACGAAAATTAGGAGTTAAATTTTCCTTATCTATTATATATATTTCTTGTGTGGAGAGTTGGAGAAGTGAGTCAGTGAACTCCTCCTAAACGAATGGATTCGATGATGATTTAGGCTCAGAATTCGGTTCACTACAACTGTTTTTGAGGGTTCCGCGCCAAAAAAATGAAATTTCATTAAGTGGTGGAAGCGCATGTAAATAATATATTTCATTATTATTACAACTTACTATGTACTATGTATTTTTAATATTATTGACGTATTATTATTCAGGTATTGTAATATTCATTTATTAGAGCAATATACGAGCGCAGCAAGCTTTACTGCCGAAGGCTGCAGCCAATCCGAAGGGAATGGGCTAGCAGTTGGGCTTAACGGGCTTATAGCAGGCAGGCTATATCTATGAATTGGAGTACGTTTCCACGGGTCAACGTGTGTCAGGTCTGCTAAGACCTGAGAAAATCACTTATTAAGAGAAAATCACTTATAGTATAAATAACATAGAAGTACCATTCATTTCATCACTTTAAATGTATTATTTGCTTATAAAGGGTGAGAATTATGAGAATTGCATATACATACACGATTAAAAGATGATCCTGAGAAAACGAGATTTTTTGGGAACGATCATAAGATATAAACATCAAAATCTAAAAATACCAGAGAAAAGTATTACATATCGTTTAGAAAAAAGTATGTCTATTTGCTCCGCAATTGCTATGTCCATGATTATTGCAGTCGCTAATTGACACTAATAATTGGTTAATATCTTTTAATGTCATATAACTCTTGTCAACTTCGGATAGCACAATTGGATTATAAGTGTTTTGATCTAATTGGCAAATTGGAAGCGTATAATGTGTAACTTGCTTGAAATTGTTTAACTGATTTTTTAAATTCGTGTACCTTTTTTTATTATTCCATTATACTATTAACGCCAAGAAAAAAGCAATTAATGGTGTGATCATGAATTAAAGGCCTTTAATTGATAATACATAGACAAATAAAAATAACAGGATTGATAAGCAAACTAAATATACATGAATACTACAAAATTTTTTCCCCATTATGGTAGCTCACAGTGAAATAGTTTTCTTAGAAATTTAATAAAAGGAAATTTTTCACCGTATGTCATAATGAAAATGCTGGAGTTATAAACGAGCATACAAAAATTGACACTTTTTTTTTGATAATTTGTTATAATTTTTTTGGTTTCCAGAAAACTGTCCAGAAAACTCCGATTTGGCGAAAAGATGAGCAAACAAAAACTTATATTTATACATTCATTGTAGTGTGTGTGAAATGAGTATATGCATGGATATAATGTCTTAGTATTATCAATTGTGGTCACAAATAATGCACGTATATAAGGGCATGTTTTTATGGAATTGACTCCAAAGGCGTAATTTAATACTCATCAAGCCAGCTTTCCGCTTTCTCTTTATGATATTCGAAAAGTATTTTTAGTGGAAAACTGCCCGAGCAAGTTCAAATGATGACAGATATGTTAGGTTAGGTTAGAGTGGCTGTCCTGGAGTGGAACACACTTAGACCACAGGGTCCGTATTGATACCGAAAAAGGATTGTCCCATGCTCGGCAACTACTTTATATGGAGCTGTTTAGGGATAGCAAGAACTGTACAGTGGCAGAGAAGATGAGACACCGTTTAGTCTGTCTCCTCAATGTGACAGATCCTGCAGTAGTCATGATACACTGTCAGGCCCAGGCGTTCAGCGTGCCTGCCGATTAGCCAGTGTCCTGTAGTAGGCACAACAATTTTGCTAATAGAGACTCTTGAAAAAAATGACAGACAAAAATCGCACTAAAATATTCAAAAAGTTTACGTTTCTGAATAAAGTGCCAACTATTTATCATGGTCCTCCCTTATCAAAATTATATATTAGAAATTAAGTGCGTTAATAAATGTTTGTGCCATTAACATTCAATCAAATAAAAAGGTGCAAGCAAGGCCATAGCAAATTATTGTAACGCCTATGGACCACTTTAAGGATCATTTTCCAGATAATTTTATAATAGTTTGTTGATTGAAATGAATTGTCTTTTGTAACAAACTAACTAACATTCATTAAAATGTCGATCTATTAACACAAATATACAGTAAATTGTACCATATCTATATAAATACAAATGGGGTGGCTTTATAATCATTGTAAAATACAGAAACCAAGGATGAGAGACCTGGTGGAGGAAGTAGCTGAAGAGCGTTTGAGTGTTGTGAGCTGAAGTATCATAATAACACATAACCTCTAATATTTCCTACATATATATTTATATGTTGAGCTACGACAATTCATTCAAATGTTACGTCAACAAATGTTGAAATGTTGTTCTCTGTATGACGTAAATGGTGTATGTTAAACAATTCAATGGGGCGTTGTTTATTTAAATGATGATGATGAAAATTATTATATCAATTGTAATGCGAAAATCAAACTTTATCTAGCAACATATATAGAGGATGTCCCGCGAACTTTCAAAACATATTCCTTGAGTAAATGTAAGCTTTAAATGCCTCTCATATGCAAAGCACAATAGTTAAAGAGCTACATGCGATACTAAATTGTCAAATAAGTATGTCTATGATAATCCTAAAAAGTGACGCTTTCTACCTTAAAATGTAAAAAAATATTCTGTGAGGCAGCAGAAAGAGACATTGAAAAAAATTAATTCAATTTGGGTACTTTCGGTAATGAAAAATTAATTATGAAATTTGATAAAAATTAAAATTTATGTAGATATTTACTTTAATATTCTGTTTTTGTGTTTTAAAAGCACATTATTGTTTTATTATATTAAAATTAAAAGTCGTAAGTCGTTAATATGTGATCTAAAACACATATAGGCAAAAATAATATGGATTAATTACTAATTTGTTGATGGTTTTGATAGAAATTGTAGGTTATGTAACCATCAACTTTATTTATACATGTAATAATTACATACACGACTATTGTTTTTACCAATATTACGTCATTAAAATGGCTGGCAGCGTTTTGGCAAGAATAAGGAAGGTTAAAAATTTAATTTATTTTTATGGCAAGAAAACTTGTTTATTTTGCCGAAATATATTTTTTGTGACTTTTTATTAGGAAAATCAACATTTTGAAGTACTTTTTCAAACAAAGTAGAATACCCTATTAGTGCTATTTATTATTTAAAAAATTGGAGCACGATTTCAGATTAGTTTACAGATATTATTTCCTGTGTAATTTATAATTCACGTTATTCATTTCCATCGCCAATAGACATGAAACATCTGTAATAACTATGATAGAAACTCTTGCATTATTTAAATTTTCTTCGCCTTAATTTGATTAAATGAATTTCAACATACTGCATGTGAAAGGAAAATGACTACAATCGAATATTTCTATCGAAATTTTTAACTAGTTACTTTTAAACAATTAGATTTTGCGGTATAATTTAAGAATCATTTTACGCTATAAATTACTCTAGCGATTCGTCCTTAAAATTTTGTAGTTTATTTGCGCGCAACCTGTATGCTTTCTCAAACATGTTCAATAAACTTTATAATTATATTAGAAGAAATTCAGGAAGATGTTCCGTGACTTTTAGTTTTATTACAGAAAATTATGACTATTTCAAATCAAAATTACTGTTAACTAATTTTGTTCTAAAATTTTCTATGCACAGCAAGCACTGGCGGCATTTGTATTAAATAGAAAATATCGAAAGCCAACTATAATGTTAGGTAGGTGGCTTCCAATTTACTATTAATTTAATTGCCTAAATATTTATGTCAAAAGACTATACTAGAATATAGGATGATTTTTGGCACAAAAATTTATAATTTACTTCCCTCTACATCAATAACTGCTGTTTTGGTTCCTACTCCCTCATTTGGTCGAAATCTGCGTACGCCCATGCTTGTATTTTAATATTTTATTTGGCCAAAATTTTGCGTATTTACCACTTTCCATATATTATGTTGAATTAAAAAAAAGAAAAACAAAGTTTTTTATATTTAATTACGCATGAAAATTTATAGAAAAATAAAAGAAAAGAAAAACTTGTGATAATTTAAGTTTTCCTTCTTCTACAAATTCTTGTTTAAACTGTAATAAAAAAACCATTTAGCGCACCATATAGTCCATAATGTTTGGTACCAATTCTTTATGATTGTTGTATTGTTTGTGACAGCCATTTACAAAGCGAACCACCAACTGAGCGTGCCACCATGCGTCTGTCGTGGGTGGGTGGCATGGCGCGTCGTGATCTATCATTTGTACCACCTCAAAACTTGAACATAGCTTTTACTAATTGTCTTGGTTCTGTTTTAAATAATTCTTAAGTTTTTTTTATACATTTTTTACTTCTGTTCCTTTTATACCGTCCCACTTTCTCAAATCATTGCAGAGTACCGGGCTTTCACTTTACAGGCTTGGGTACGATTCCCAGAACCGAAACCAGATGAATGGACTAGTGATATAGTACTCCTAAAATATCCTGACTCGGGAAATATAAAATTTAGTAATAATAAAATTCAAATTGAAAGTATGAGTTTTGGTAGTTCTGGGATGGCCACCCGCGCATTGCGCTTACACTCTATTAACTATGATCAACTCTCCTATATCCTTCAGATTGTCACCCCGATATTCATACGATATCATAGTCGATAAAATCAGTTCAGTTTTTTATCTACAGTGGAACAACTAAAAGGTTAGTCACATATATGTAAAACAGATATATCGTCCGTTCGTTGGATAAAAATATATGACCTGTTTTTTCGTACAAATTTTAATTCGCGAGTTGAAATTTATAATTTATGGTACTTGATGTACCATATATGCTGATTTACCCGGTATATTACTCCTTATGGCAAAATAATATTAGTTGCAAAGCTAACACGCATTGTGTTCATTGGTGGTTGACATTTCTTTTACTAAAACTGCTCACAGACGTTCCACATTCTTGCCTGTGTTCAGATATTGGTAATCGCCCCAAAGGAAACATTTTATTGTCGAATAAATTTATTTAGTTTATTTAGTTTAATTCTGTTAATTTGAGTAAAGTTTTATTCTAGAAAAATAAGTACCTGTGTAACTTTTAATTAAGCGCATGAGTTGTATACTTATTGATAACTGGGAGATGCAACGCGCCAAGTTGCAATAATAATTCATACTAATTAAAACAGGAAGTGAATCTGTTATCAGTAGCTGCATTTTTGAAGGTCAATCAAAATAATCAAAATCAAATCCGATAAATTTTGCCAACTGGCGATAAAAATTCGTACTAATTAAAACAAGAAGTGGATCGCTTATTCAATTGTTCCAATATAGACTACCAGATAACTCGTACTTATCAATAAACAAGTTAAAATGGGCATGTCTTTTGAAATTTGCAAAAATCAAAATTGTCTATATTGCTGAGTAAAGGGAGGAAGGTAAAGTGAGAGAATAAGGTGTCAATAATTTAATACCACCACATTCGCATCCACGCACATACGTTCTTATTCGCTTACATAAAAATTTGCACCATTAAATTGAAATACCTGCAAGTGATTAGCTGATAACAAGCTGACCAGAGTGCTGAGTTGACTATTAGAACAGAATCAACATCAACGATAAAAAGTGAAAAGTGAGAGTGAGGTAATTAGTGAATAGAAACAATAATATTATACGTGTATGATAGACTTTACAAATTGAATGATTAATACTTATTTAAAGTTAGAATAGGTAAAATTAAACTAACGGATGTCGTCCGAACGGTACCATTCTTAATGGTAAGGGGTATAGTCGTATTGTGCCGTATCGTGTCTTCAAGTTTACAACGAAATTCATTACTTTAACGATTTGTTTTACATACCATGTGACTTCGAATATTCTCTCGTCATCATTGTCAAACACATTAACATTTTCTTGAATACAGGATGGCTCATACAAAGAGTTACATATGTTTATTTATTTAACTTTGAAACTACAAATAAAAAGGTTTATCATCAAATAAAACTGATTACTACAGTTTCAAGGAATAGACCAATAAGGTTTTTGAAAATTTAAGGAAAATTTATGTTCTGCAAGCAAGTTATTTCAAATTTTATGCTCTAAATTTAGAACGTCGAGTACAGAATTAAGAAAATTTAAAATCACTTGTAGACTTAAATACATTTAAGAATATAAAGTTTTTAATTATTGTTAAGTAAAAAAAAACACCTCTAAATAAAAAATAATAATGGCAAAGTTAAATTATTAACAAAACTTTAGGAATAAAATTCTGGAAACAATTAGGTAAAGTTATGGAACATGCAGACGAATGGAAGAAGGAATGGGAACGACATAAACTTTTGATAATGTATTAAAAAATTTAAGTAAAATTTTACGACATATGGGTAAAAAAATTTATGAAAAAATATTGTTTATTTTTTAATTGAGATATTAAAGTTTGAAAAATTTTGCTAAAATTACGATACATTTTATTTTACGAACCACAGATGTCTATAAAAATAAATAGATTGCTACTAAAAACGCAAATATAATATCTACGGACTTTGGCAAGTACACTATCAAATATTTTGATGGGCTGTGCCTTAAAATAGAACTACGATAACCGGTTTAAATTGGGTCTCAGCAGGTATTTATAGAAGAATATTAAGAAATCATAGTAACTTACAAAAATACTGCGCTAATGTATGATTAAAATTTCCAGCAATAAAAAGCCCATTTTATAAATGGCCAGAACAATTGACAAAGAGTACTTTCTGATGAATTTTCAGCCTAATTCAGGAGTGAACTGTACAAGAAGCAACGTTGCTCAATTGCAATACTGTGTGCACATAGATAAGCAATACATGCCCTAATGTTGACAGATTTACTGCATTAATACAACTACTATTTAGACAACCATATTTTTTTATCTTTCTTATATACCATGTTATCTTTCACCCCGATAGAAATGCCTTTAAACACCATTTGTTAATAAAGTAACAAACTTTTTACTTTGTAACACTAAAAATAGTTATTTCTATTTTAATTGAAAACAAAAGCATATGATTCATTCCCTCGAATCTTATAGATAGTATATAGCCTTTTTTGTAAACCACACGGTCTCTCGGAGTATAAAATCATCCATATTTAATGAAAATAAATTTCTATAGATTTATATATAGTTAATTTTCCTTTAGAGAATTTTCCTTACTTAGAAAATAAATAACCTATTTGACCTTTCATTAAAGATTGTATTCTTGAATTCAGTTAGGAGCCATATTTAAATATCACTGACGCGAGCAAAATTTGTAATCTTTAATGACTTTTCGATAATAAGATTTTCTATATTTTATTTCCGACTTTTTTTATTTTTGCAATTAAATTTTTTGACTGTATTTTTATCGAAAAAAGAATGATAGATATGTTTCAAGACATTTTCTTGTGAGTTCTCGTTGCAGGCAATATTTCTGATTACTCACAAACTAAACTATTAGTTGAAAACACAGTTAACATGTTAGTTGAAAACACTTTGAGGGTATTTTCAAGTTTTGAGTTTAATTATAAACTATAAATGAAATATTATACAAAGTTTATAATGTAAACGAAAAGTATGGATGTCTGGATGTCGTCTATATGTACAGTTTTGCTCAGTAAAACTGAGAAAGTTCAATGAAAATATATTCGATTAATTTTTAACTTCCCAGAGGAAGTCAATGTAATGGGGCCGATTTTGAAAATCTCCAGATAAAACACATCATTTATCTATGGAGATTATAATCGTTCCAGCATAAGCTGCAATACATTTTCGAAGAATAATCTATGAAGGCTAACAAGACCATTTTTTTAATGTTTTGCCCCCCCTGGTCAAGTTAATCGTATGGACTACAGGGTTCGTACTCACTAGACTTCAGTACCACACCGACTATGTACCGCCAATTTATTTAATTATTAAGCCCAAAAATATGGGTATGTTTGGGTTTAGTATGGTATATTTACTAAGATTTAAAAAAGAATTTATCAAGCATAGTTAACAATCCTTTCGATTAAATCAAATTTTAAGTAAAGAAAGCAGAAAGCATATAATCGATGAATGAGTATCGGATAGCAAACAAACTCTAACAAATTTTTAAAAAAACAGGACCTTGTAAAGTTCCAAAAAGCCAGCATAAACTTATATAACTTTCCGTAATTAACGAAGATATTGAATAGAAAAATTTGTTGTGACACAAAATGAGATTTTAAATGGTTATGGCCATGAAATTGTCAAATTTGTAAGCCGTGGATTTTGGAATTTAGATCATAATAAAGCTAAGGTGAGTCACTTTTTTTTTAATTGGAAGCAGGCGGCAAAATATTAAATTTTATGCATTTTAAAATGTCGCTTTAATACAAAATTTCAAACGATTTGTACTTCAAAAGCTAAGTTGACTGTTTACTTATTGCAAGGTTATTAATAAAAAATAATCATCTTCAACTCAAAGTATGCCTGTTCCACACACAATTCACATACGATACATATTTTAATGATATATTAAATTAAAAAATTTAAAGAAACTCTGGACATAAAATCAGGTCTGATCCATTCGTTTGTGACATCCTATATCTTCAACTGATGAATCGATGATGGAGATTGATGAAAAATGTTCATAGCTACGTTTTAAGTAAATCTGCTAATACATTAGAAGATCATCACCTCTTTTCGAGTTGTTATCGGGTACGCAACCCTAAACTCGCACTTAGTTAAGAACAGTATCGATCAAACGGTTCATTCGTATCGGAGCTACGATACCACAGGCAGACACACAGATACGCAGGCACGATAAAATAAAAACAGCAATGAAATGAATCTGAGGGAAGCCCAAGCCATCGATTGTTTTTTAGATATTTTATTTTAAATACATTACCAGTAATGTTTCGGCTTTGTACACAGACAAATTTTTTGAGTACCTAATACAAGTGTAGATCAGGCGTTAGTTAGTTAAGTAAGCAAACTATAATAAATGTAAAATCATACAAGGATTTTTTTAAAGTTGTAATGAATTATTAAAAATTAATTTTCTCAAGGTTTTTGTGTCATTTTTCATAAAAAAATGTAGTTACAAGTTATTTAAATATTCATAATAAAATTTTTACTTCGTAATTTTTTCATTTTTAACCGACAAAAACGGAGGAGATTCAGGATTAAACGAATATTATATTTTTTTTTTTTATGTATGACCACGCATAACTTTTACAGAGTTACTTAGTCCTATTTTAATAGCTATTTTTTTGATAAGGTACTAGTACTTCAAAGTTAGTATCAGCTATATTTGAAGAAAAAAAATTGTAGCAAAATATGGAATGATTGATTGTTTACGCACTGTTTTTGTACCTGTGAACCGATTATTATGTATGTTCACCGATTTCTGCGCCAATTGTGGAACGATATGAAAAATTTGTGAGGTTATACTCTCCAGATAGTCCTATAATGGTTTCTTCAAATCGGTTCAGTAGTTTAAGAAATATAGGCTAATACTACTAAGCGAAGTAGCCGTCCTAAACTCCCTTAAGATGCTTACCTAGAGTTAGTACCTACTTTAAAATTATTTTTTGCTTTTTTGTACATTTTTTTTTTCGGTTCTATTTTTTTGTATAAAGTACTCGTGGCTGAGCTTGATTGTTTTGTTTTTAAAAATTTATTGTTTCATTAATTATTTTACAAAAAATCATAAAATATTAATTACACATTTTTAATTGTTTAATAACCACAAACTATAAAACTTTTATTGAAGCCACTGTAACTTAAATTGGGTAATAACCACAACGATATAATTTTTTTATTGAAACCACTGTAAGTTAGTGAATGCGGGCATTTTAAATGGTGTTTAGTGCCTATAAATGAACCTTAGTAAATGACTTTCTTCATATTTTACAGAATACTACATATCAGGCATGGGCAAACGTGACTTAGAGAAGTCCCTCATATTTCTGTATCTAAAATACGAGTAAGACAGTGACAACTTAACCAGTGACAATCAAAAATACGACTAAGACAGAGAGGCAACATTTTTTTCTACCTATCTCATTACTATTAGAGAAACTGAGATAGGTTTGATATAAAATAACTCGCCCATGCCTGCTATATATTACATATTTAAATATTTGTCTAGCCAGCAAAAACTAACCTAATGTGTTTTATTGTTATTTTAACAAAGTAGTATTATTCTTATAGTTTAATATGCTAGAATTGTTTCGCTGTCGCTGAAATTTATAATTATAAACATTAAACGCTATTGGGAAAATCATAAGTATACTTAAAACTTAAAAAAACAGCCAGAGTCAATGGAATCTCTATAGACAATAGATATAGTGGGTTATTTTTTATTAGACAGTTCATTAAAACATTTGAACAGTATTATTGTAAATTACTACAGTTTCTGAATATCCATTTATCTATACTGAAACAAATTTTTAACTCCCGAACTAAAAAAAAAAGGTGTTATAAGTTTGACCGCTATGTGTGTCTGTCTGTGGCATCGTAGTGCCTAAACGGATTAACCAATTTTTTCGTTTGAAAGATAATTTAATGGATAATGTTCTTAGCTATGTTTCAAGTACAAGTTTAGGGTTCCGTACCCGAAAATTTGCTTAAATAAACAACATGAATTGACATTAACCATTATTAAATTTTGAGAATGGGACCGGCTTCAAATGATTCCACCGTAATAATCAGAAATTTTAAATAATATTTTTCGTAACATTTTACTGTCTTATATTTTGCAGGTTTTATCAACTACTATTTTGATTTGAAGAGTCCCGTAGAAAAAACCCACTCCAACAAAGACAAGACAGGATTTATCCTAGTGTAAAAATAAGTGACAAGAGCAACGGTGGGTCCCAAACAATTTTTGCTTTGTAGAAGCAATTGTAAAAGCGGTAATGGGGCTTTGATATCGGGAAGAAGGAAAGAATCGAAAATACATGGCTTGTGGTTTGGCGTATTTTGATTAACAACATTTTATTCTTTTAGCTATACGAAATCTTAAAAAAAACATATCCTGCATTAATTTTTGCTCATTTTCATAGTTTATCGAGGAATTAGAATTCGTGCATACAGTGGAAAATTGTGTTTGATGCGTTTGACAGCATAAAAAAAATTCAACAACCCTTAAATATTATTTCGAAAAAAAAAAAAAAATTCTAAAAATAATCCAAACATTTAAATGTATTTTGTATATGATTCAGATTTCACATAACTTTTTTAAATAAAGGAAAATGAAAAACAAATAATATGACATGGACGAGTAGAAGTTTTTTTTTCAAAGTTTATAGCTAAAGGGTATTCACATTGAAATATTGTATCGAAAGAAAGAATATCGAACAATGGAAAGAAAAAGGTATGGTATATTTACGAACCTAAGAATGGAAGTATATATCCATATTATTAGTAGTACTTATCCATAGACAGGATGATTCAGGTTATATAAGCATATCTACAAATGGTAGGTAGATAACGTTAAAATTATCTCTTATAAGTATAGAAAAATTGTGATTATTGTGATAAACTACGAAAATGTAGCGCCACTGATTTTATTTCCAATACAACAATTTAATTTAAAGTTTTGGTAAAGACCTGCGCTATTATAATAGGGTATTATCTTTTTTTTTTTTTTTTTATTTATTTTATTTAAGGTCGCTTTTAACGTCTAGGTCATTAGCGACCGCAGAGACTTATACATTATTATGAGGGTATTATCGTTAGTCAAAAATAAATCATGAAATTTGAAAAAAGTTAAAATTTATGTAAAAATATACTTAAATATTCTGATTTCGAGTCATAAAAGTACATTTTTCTTTTAAAATATTAAAACTAAAAATCGTAATTTTTAAACTGTATATCACGTGACCTAAAACGCGGGTAAGCCTTACTGTGATGTCATAGCGGTATGAGGTATAGACCATCAGTTAGTTCAGTGTAAACAGCTGGGTATAATATATACATATAATAAGTATTTATATTTATATTATAGTCAGATGTCTATGAATATATCTGTCAAAGTTATTTGTGTTATTACATATAATGATACCCATATTACGTCATCAAATTGGATGCCCGAGTTTTTGACAGTTTAAAAAAGGTTTAAAATTTAATTTAAATTTCTGGCAAGAAAACGTGTGTATTTTTCCGAAATAAATTCTTGGTGGCTTTCGATTAGCAAAATCAACATTTTGAAGTACTTTTTCAAAAATAGTGGAATACCCTATTACACCATCTTGTATAATAAACCGTAGTTTTAAGTAGCGCTGGTGTATTAAAATTATCAAGACCAGTGAATTTTACTAAGTAAAAACTTAAAGTTTCATAAGAAAGAATTTAAGGTGATTGTAAACCTACAGTATTGTAAAAAAGTTTTAAATACATGTTTTGTATTCAAGTAATGAGTTATTTTTGGCTTTACAATATCACGCAACTACAAAAATATATAATATATTGTGTGCAAATGAGGCTTATAAATTTAATAATATAGATATCGCTCCACAATCATCAATACTCTAACTTTAGTCGTCTCTGTTCATCAAATGATGAACTCATAATTAAATTAAAATTTTGTTTTTATATCATCGACAACCTTGGTATTATTATAAACTACAAGATTGTCTTAATATTTTAGTTTTTTATCACACTCTCTAGATTTTTTTGATATAGAAATATCCAATTGAAATATCAACTGAAATATCCAGTGCAAGTCTCCTTAACATATCCACCACTATTCCCTGTACTAATAAATTAAAGTTATTCACCTCCAGAAAGCAAGACGAAGAAAATATTTAATAATAAAAAGGTTTAGTTTATTTGAAATAAATTATAAATATATTAAAAGTTTTTGCTTGTAATTTTGTAGATATTGCATGACAAGAAATGTAATTCAATTAAATTGGACAAAACCTTAATATACGTTTATGATGTAAATAAATTTGAATTTATACATCCGGTTTTCCTGTATAGTAAAACAAACCGTGGTAAATTCGGCCTGCAGAGACTAGACATATAACTTTCTAGCTATAATTTTGTGCTTTCTAGCACAAAAAATATAATATAATCGTACATTAATTTTTGTTAATAACTTTTCGCAAATTTGTGTAGGAGGGATAATTTTGGCTATAATTTGGCGAATGCTAGTTTTTAGGTGCTTCAACGTTGTAGGTTTGTAAATGTATACGTAATGTATAATGAACGTTGATATAGAAAACCCTGCAAAAAAAAATTCCATGGCATATTCTTGGCTGAACGTACGTTACGATGAAAAACACGCCTTACTTAGAAGTATCATGGAGCACGTTTCTTCAGTATTGGCTTGATTTGTATGATACATCTACCTTTATCCAATCTCACGCGTTCTGCACTTCTTTCAAATATTTCGCACGTTAAATGTTTTTTGACTTTGTAAATCATAATCTTTACATAATTTTATACCAATTTATTTTTTAATGCCCTAGCTAATTAAAAATAGTTTGATTAAGTGATAAATGAATGATGTCGGAGAGAGAAAATAAGCAGAGAAAAAATCTAAACAATTAAATTCACTTTAACTAATTTCACAATATTTCTATCACAAGTTTTTTTGAATTTACTGAGTACGATTTGTATTAAACTAATGAAAATACACGAACAGGCCGGAAATTTTGGGAGTCAATATTTTTTGCTTACACCTTTACGCTTGTGATGAGAGAAATTCTCACAATTTCTGAAGGACTAAAACTAACTGTAAAAAAAACAGTAGATAGGTTGTAAAAATTTGAAAAATTCATAATTTGGATATGATTAATTCATAATTTGAAATGGCTAACACTATCATTTGAAAACTAAAAGTCATTTATGTTTTAAACCGAGCGTGAAAAAAAAGTCTTCTTAAAATTCCGTTTGCTTTTGAGTGTTCATTTCAAGATGATCAAATGATCAGATAATTAATTGATTTGAGAGCAAACACATTATTTTTAGTTCTTGTAGATACTTACATAATTAATTTATTAATTAGTTCTAATTAAACGTTTAATTTACATGAAATGTGTATGTACACTACAAGTACTATAAATACAATTATTTATTCATTGAAACTCGTTGAATGATCCTATAA
The DNA here is from genome assembly GCF_905475395.1 of Chrysoperla carnea. Classification (NCBI taxonomy): domain Eukaryota; kingdom Metazoa; phylum Arthropoda; class Insecta; order Neuroptera; family Chrysopidae; genus Chrysoperla; species Chrysoperla carnea. The sequence continues at coordinate 120,934,296 of NC_058337.1, read as the reverse complement.
TGCTACTTAATTCACCAGGTAACATCTCAGATATGCTCAACATTCAAAAAGATATCATCTATTCGACGTCGTATGCTCGAGAAATCAGCTTCATAGACTTCAAATTCGAAATTCAGAGATGAAGGTGTAATATCTTGCAATCCGTAGGCGGTATGAGCGCATAGATGTGACTTCAGCTAGCTGTAGATAAAACTTATCGAAAGATCAAAGTTGTTTTTCCTTCTTATTTTTCTAGAAGACTTATGCATTCATAAATACTGGGTAGTGCATCAAAATAAGAAATCAGGTGAGAGAAAAGAAATCACAGCACTGGCTTAAATATTTCTGCCAGCCATGGCGGGCCTTGTTACAATTTGCTACATATGAAAGTTTTCACAATAGAAGGAGCAGCCGGAAATGCATTGCATCAAACTTCGCAAAATCAAGGATAGTGATGGATTAAGCGCGGTCTAGAATACACAATAGTAAAATTTGTCTACACAGCGTTGTGTAAGCGAAATATGGAAGCTGAAAAATTAGAAAACTTAGCAGTTGTTTTCGGGGAAGGCAGAGGACATACGCAGTACCCAAATATTTCCATTGTACATTCATTTTAATTAATAATCAATTTAATTATTTTTAAACATTAATTTCTATTTAATTTTATAGAAACTTATTTTGTAGAAGAACAAATTTAAGGAGGTAGTGATGGGAATATAATTGATGCGAGGGTGATTGGATTTATATAAATATTATGTTTTTTTGGACCATTCAAAATAATATTTGAGAAATTTATTAAAAAGGGATTTATTTAGAAATTTAATAAGTTTGAGTACCCGTGCTATTCCCAATACAATAATTTTAATGAATATTTATAATAATACATTGTCGCTATAAGTGAATTATATATATTTTATTCAGAAACCTTAATAAAAACCTTTTTCGAACTCATTCCATTAATTAAAGCTGGGTTGTTACATTTTCTATAAGGAATAAATGGTTAACTTCTATACACTGGTAATATTAACAACGACCGATTTCTTTTTTTTTTTTTAAAGGTAAATATTTGAAGTTATTAATATGGCAAACACTAATAATCATAATAATCCCTTAAATTGTATCCCCTTAATAATTTATTCATCTCTTAACTAGAAACTTTCAAATACGCCTCGTTTTTTAGAGGTAACAATGTTAATAACGAAAAAATTATTAAAAACCTTTTATTTTAGAATAAAATTTTGATCCAAGTGTTTGATCCATTTGAGGGTTTGCGATGAGAGAAACTCTTTTTTAAGAGATTTTCGGCGACATCTTGAAAACTACTCAACAAGTTGGATTCAGTGTTTTGTTAGATCTTATTCATTCTTTTTAAGGTTATATGAGGATAGCGTAGCGGTCCTAGGGTTAGACAAACTTAGACTATAGCGTCCGTTGTGATATCGGAAAAAGGGCTGGCCAATTCCCGGCCACTACTCCATGAACCATTTGGAGCTGTTTAACAACAACAGGAGTGATTGGACTTCGGGTCGGAGACGTCGTCAAAGAAATTAGCCCATTTCCTCATGGCAAGTGCTAAGCAGTGATAGAGAAAATGATACGATCATTTCCTCCTAGCCAGTGCTCTGTAGTAGCCGCAACGATTTGCTTATAGACTTCTTCTACGGACTATATCGGGAATAGCAAGAATGCTTTAAAGACAACTGACTTCAAATTAGCGAGATAAAATAAAAGTTAACTTAAAGATTCACATGGCCAGTGCTAGTTTCGTTAAAGTATAACCAACGTAGTTCCTAGCAGCCGGTGAAGTTCGTATGAAAGTCTGATAACTGAATTACTGAATTAAAAGAGTTTTAGCTTTCATTTGGAACCGGTTGCGCATGCAAGTGTCTGGAAGTAGATAGATAGCCCTTTCCACCGTAGGCTTAAACCCCAAAATCCTTACGATATCTTTTCATAGATATAGTTAAACGATATTTGAGAATCTAGATGTTATGTGAGTATTTAACCCCAGATTTTTCTTTGTATATAAATTTTAATTTTAATAAAAAAATACTTTTTTTCCTGTTTCGCTTTTTCTATAGACGTAGATATATCGCCTAACCGAATCGACACACGTCATTCATCTTCGTCCACTATTAATATACATATGTATATACAAGCCAAGTGCCAGTCGTAGTCTTTAACAGACATATCAGAACAGCAAGTTTTCCTTCTACGACAATTTCTATTCTTAAGGATCTCTCTTTCAGAAATACTTTTTTATCTTTCAGTGATACAAAAAGGTAATAATTGAATAAAACATACAAAAATCAATTGGCACGACGTCGGTTGCCTGACACTTTACATTGATAGTTTCAATGTGCTTGCGAAGGATATCCGGCTTTGTTGAGTGTCATTTTTTTATTCAATGACCTTCCTTCCTATTGGAATATCGTTTTCAATGATTATTCGTCAATTTTAAGTTTGGCGGGCATAAGGTACCTATGTAGGGTTAGCGCCATACATACTGGAACTAGAAGCTCATATCAAAGGTCGGTATCCACCATCTTTGTAGAGGTTGACAGTAGATATTTTTTTTCGTAACTAGATTAAGTTTTGCTAAGCCTAGGATAGCCCATCGGGGCTCATGTGTTAGATAAAGTTTTGCGTAAAAACATATTTTTGTTTTGGTAGCATTTACAAATTACTAGATTAATACTTATCGGGCTGTGATAAGAACCTAAATGTTTCTAAAATGGTCCACAAAAGAGATTTTTTAAATCTTCTTATATTTTATATAATATCTTATTTTCTTAGTTATTTTAATATTGCAAAAAAGGGACCTTAAAAGGCGTACCTTATTCATATATACCAGGACCATTGTATGAGAAGTTCCCGAAATCGGCCATTTTCGTACCAGGAAGAAGTTTTAAGACACTAATCTCTCCAAGCTATGAAGACATTCTAAAATGATTGCTAGATACTACAACTGGCTCCGGATCAAATACATAAAATTGTAAAGATAAACAAACTTGAAATATAATGCTTAGTATATATACGTCGCTATCGCTGCTCCGTATACATTTTGTAAAACATAAACACAAAACTGCCTAACGGCTACTTTAAATACGTAGTAAATGTAACCTAACTATTTATTATTTAAACAAAACTTTCCTCTTTGCTTTTGCTGAACTACATCACAGAAAAGTTATTCTGTATATTCATTTGTGTATTCGAAGGAGAAAGGAAAAAGCGCAACGTTGTACAAAGTGTTCAGAAAAAAATGAGTGCGGTGACTGAGATTTGACATAATATGTTTCTTGGTAATGACTACATCAACGATATAGAAATAATCCCCGACTAGCAAAGAGGGGTGTAATAAATTTAACGGCTTTGGGTATCTGTGTGTCTATCTGTGCCATCGTAGCTCCTAATCGTAGGGACCAAGTTTCAAAGGAAATTTGATCGATATTGTTATTAGCCATGTTTCAAGTACGAGTTTAGGGTTCCGTATCTGATAACAACTAGAAAAAAGGTGATGACATTTAAATGACTAAGCAGATTTTCTTCAAAAATAGCTAAAAAGACTCTCGATCATTCAAAAAGAACACTTTCGAAATAACTTTTCAAACAAACAATAAATCGGTTCATCCGTTTAGGAGTTACGAAGCCACAAACGAAACCATCAGACATGATTTTGTGTCGGAATTTTCTTAAATTATGTGTTATTGGTCTATTTTTTAAGTCCAAAATTTATATGGACTCAGTCCTCCCGATAGTCCAAGATCCCCGAGAAAGGTATTCTTAATTGCCCAGTTTGTTGAGTTCAGAGAGTAATCTTTGTATAAGAAAATGAAAGAAAAAAACCATCTATCAATTTTAACCTGACGACGCAGTTGAAGTTTGTCGGGACTTAAAAAGTGTTAAAAAACTTAAAAAGTGTTAAAAGTGTCAGGAAAAAATGGGAATCATTTTACAATGCGACAACTTTAACCGTAAAATAGAACTTCGGCAACAGGCTTAAATTGGCTTTCAGTAGGTGTTGAAAAAATAAATAGATACTAGGAAATCATAGTAATTTTCAACAATACTGTTCGAATGTGTGAATAAACTGGCAAATGAAAATTATCGCAATTTTTTAATGTTCTTGTAATTTCATAGACATTATCGTTTTCTTACAGATTTAGGTCTGCTTTTGACTGTCATATATTGACTGCTTGATGTCATTATTGATTTTCCCAACAGCTTCATACCTAATACGAACGTGGCTTTCTGATTTGTATGAACTGATATCGATTTCGTGGTTTTCACTAATAACTAATTCTATATCATCATCCAAGGTAGCTAATTGTGAATTTTATTTATTACCTGGTAATCTATATTTATCTAAAATTAATGCGGTTTTGCCGATAGCACAATCTATACCACACCTTTTAACTGAAATATTCCCATGACTAAATTATGAGAAAATGATAAACTTGATTAATTTATAGTCAATTATTAATATTGTTTTTCCGTAACAGCACTAGCCTAATTCTAAGAAAATTTTATAACTTTAAAGTAATATTAATAAAAATAACAACCATAACACACGGTGCACGTTCTCTCTTTGTTTTATACATAAGAACGTCCATAAAAACTCCTCTTAGAAGCCAGAAAAAGATTGCCTAACAGGAAAGACAACGAATGCAAAAGGAAAAAATTACTGTGTCTGACATTCGATTTTTCCATTCCATTATGTATTCCAATGACAATACAACGGATGTCCATCAAATTCAGGCTTGCGATGAACTCTTGAAAGAAAACACCCCTCGAGAAACCAAACATCGAGAATTTTTTGTATGTATAATGAAGCTATTCTGTAGGTCCAACTGGAAATACAGAACATGAGTACAAAATTTCAAAGATGAGGTAACCACAAACTTTTTAAGGCGTGGGCCTGCAGCCTACTTGTACATGTTTTTTTTTTATCACCAATAAATCTTCTGTTGTTGATTTTGTTAATTATCAGGCAGTTAACACGTGTGTGAATATTTCTTATCAATATAATTTAATCGATTGATTTTGTTTGTTTTTTTTTTGGATCATTATAAAGATTTATGATATTATTTCACAGTGTATTTGTTTTAAACCAAAAATAAAAAAGATTTAAATTTCAGATAAAATGTCATGTAAACATGACCAAGTTTTTATTTTATTGTAACAACTGGGATGTATAATATGTAAAAATTGTTTTATGGCCAACAAAAATTTATGTACTATTAAAATTAAATAACAAGGAATTATTCACGGTTTTTATTTCATACTTGTGCAAAATATATTCAGTCGAGTTGGTACAAAATCTATTGAAAAAAATTAATTTATATTTAAAACTAGCAGTTATGCAACAGCTTCTCTAGACAATTTCAACTTCTAAAATGATTTCCATTTTATTTCCTTTACTTTCTCAGTCCTCACTTGTCTTCCTTGTTATTCACAATTTCATGGGTTTTCATTTTTGATGCGGGACCCTTTATTAGAAAATAAAACATAGCCCATGCTTTTTGCTGACAATATAGCATTATAAAGACGAGATAATATTTTAAATTGCTGAAGTAATGGATTCAAAAATGGATGGATTCAAACTTTCACTAGGGGGAGAGGGAGTTAGTTATTTTAATAGTTAGTTTTTCTGCTATTCGAGATGGAGACAAATCCAACCATTCAGAAATTATTACAATCGGTTCAGGCGTTCTTGAGCAATAAATGGTGTAACTAACCAGACTTTGTTCTACATATTAAAGTAAATCAAAATAATGGAGAAAACATAGCTTTCCCAGTTTCCAAGATATCCACACAGTAAAACAAAAACTACTAGTGTCAAGAAAACATGCTCTTAACCCTTACGTGAGTGACCAGACACCTGAGTGCCTTTTCCATTTTCAATTAAATGAAAAAGTATATTTTACGAGGATTTTAAATAGCTGTGGTGTCATGTGAGCACTTAACTTTTTGTAAATCATGTTTTTTTGTGGTTTTATCCCGTCAACGTATTCAAAATATTTTGAAAGAACTTTACACATTTTAATCCTCATAATAGAGTGGCAAAGTACCCGGTACCTTTTGCATTCAAAGTATATTTTACGCATTTTAAATAGCTGTGGTCTCCTGAGATCTTTTAATTTTTAGTAAACCTTATTTTTTAATTGCCCCCGTCAAATCATTCACAATATTTTTCAGAAGCTAAAACATTTTTTGGTCCCATAATAGAGCTGCAAGGTACCGAGTTCCTACTTTTCACTACTAAACAGAATTTGAACGTATAAATATTGTAAACTGTATGCCTCGGTTTTATCCCAGCCTTCATAGGGTCGGAAGGTACCGGGGTGCCTACTATTCACTACTAAACAGAATTTCATTGTTTACAAAATGTAAACAGTATGTCTCGGCTTCATTCCGGCCTTTATTTCACTCACGCCAGGAAAAATTTAGCCTTATGGTCTAGGGTCATAATATACTATTTCTCTGTTGTTTGTTACATGAACGAGCTTTAATTAAAGCAAAAAACAATAATCGATATTTATTCCTTATTTTAAAGTATTCTATCGAAATAATTTCTACAAACATATAACCTATTTTGTATCACATTTATAACAGAATATATAAACAATCAATTTTGAATTAACTCTAAATAAAATACAAAACAAACGATATAAAAAATATAAAAACTTTTAATTATATTTTTTTCAAATATTTAACGTAGACTGGTAAGGTAGAAAATTCTAAAACTTTAAACAAAATATGCGAGTAGAATTACAATTATACTGGAAAATGATTCAAATGCATCAAAAAGAAAGGGTTGTATAATAATAAAAGGATATTATTTATATTATGATAACATACACCTAGTGAGGGTGAAAAATAGGTTGGAAACATAAGATATGAATTAGTATGAGAAGAGGTCATGACCTCTTCGGTATAAGTTTATACAAACACCCGTATCACATTTATTAATCGTAACAAATAGAATTGTGTTCTAGTAAGTAAACCCCAGTAAAGTTTACTACTATAACGACTGACTGACTATATATGTATACACATAAAATAAGTAATTTGTTGGTAATTTTAAAAAATAGGTCACTGTTTTTAGTTCACACGATATAATATTATATGATTCGATGACGCCATAAAACCACCACATAAGTCGAAAAAAGATTCACCCTCGAATAGTGTCACGAAACTTTGATAAACAGTAGATAAAGTACTATCATTATACGCAAACGACGAACCATTATATCAAGGTTTGTGCAAATCATGCTAAGCAGCACCGTCTGACATCAGGGAAGTAATCACAATTCTAGAAAAAGTCAATGATTGTAAGAAATATTAATTTTACGTGCATGCAACTATTGCCATGACAAACACTGATAATAATATAAAATAAAAATTTAAAGATACCTCAGGTAAAAAGTAAAAACTGATCGATTCGTTTGTGGCCTCGTAGCTTCTGAATGGATGAACCGATCTTGACTTTTTTGAGTGAAAGGTAATTTGAGCGAGAGTGTTCTTAGCTATTAAAGAAAGTCTGCTAAGCGTTTTTTCTGGCTGTTATAGGGTACAGAACCCTAACGTGGTTTTTCAGACAAAAAGGACGAAAAACAAAATTGTTCCATCTGTTAATTAGCGATAACGTCACAGACAGACACACAGGTACACAGACACGTTAAACTTATAACACCCCTCTTTGTAAGTCGGGATATAAAAACAATATTTCTTACAACCTTTGCTTAAATATATTCTCATATTTTGCTGATTTTAAAAGGATAGAACTTCTTAAATGAATGTAAACGATATTTTGATTTTACAACTGCATAATATTCTGCATCTATGTTGCTGGTTTAGCCAAATTTTTAGTACCGCTTTTGTCTCGGTAACTTTCATTCTTGCTCACTTAGAATGTGCCCAAATTCTTTGAAGGTTCATTCAATAGAGTTGTGTAAAAGAAGTTTTCCTGGCGTATTGTAAATCCTTCACCACGAAAAAAAAAAGACATTATAAGAGAAGAAGTTTTGTGGTTCCTAATACCAAACAACGTTCTTAAAAAACAAAGACACTATGTGTGTGCGTGTGTGCCGCCAAATTTTTGTCGCACAATAGATTCCGAAGAAGACACTCGATTCATTCAAAATTGTATTTCACAGTCAAATAGTAACGTAGAAATAAAATTTATGAATTGTGAGAAGGCGGAAGTGAAACTTCACTCGTTTTATATTTAAAAAAAATTTATATAAATGATAAACGTTTATAATTGATTATGTAGAATGGCAATAAATTGCCATTTGTTAATCAAAAATAGAACTAAATTGTTAAATTTTAGTACACGGGCGCCATCTGTGCACAAGAAATGTAGCTATTGTTAAATTAAAGTTAAATTAAGAAAAGTTGTGGAGAAGTATTTTCCGTTTCTTTTTTGTGTCGAAAGTCGAATTGTATACCAAAGTGTTGAATTTCAAAAGGAAATACAAAATCTTAATTTATTTGAATTTTATTCAAGAAAAATTTATGAGAAGTATTGAAGGAAGTTGATACCTATCTGCAAATTTATGGCTTTATCTTTGCATATGGTACTTTTTCACGAACACCATTGTACGACTAGTCGCCTAAATACTTTTCTATTTTTATACTTTTCCTTCCTGGCTCGATATAATGATGGTGGTCTATCGGTGGTTTTTTTTATAATTTTATACGAATTAAATATCACATTATAATTCGATTCATATCACATGCTTGTGCTCTAAAATCATTCTCATTCCCATACTGCTTTAGAATATATTACATTCCTATTATTCTACCTCCCTTAAACAATAATTGTAGTAGACGCTCGTGTCTTGCATGCACATATAAGTTAATTAGATTTTTTTTTATTATTACAAATGTTGACGTCATTTGTGGACAATTTTCCGCTTTTTATTATATATTTTTTTTATATATTTTCTTTTGAACAACAAAATTATGTAGATACAGTATGCTCCAACTTTGCAACTGTTCTTAGCCATCCTTAAATGCGAAATTTGGCTAAGCTAGGATGAACACAGAAAAATATTTGAAACAAAAGCTGTTTGGATTCATGGGAAATTCAATTTCTGCCAAATCTATTTATATTTTGAAAAACGTAATAAGAAAAAAATGTTATGTATTTCATAAAAAACAACTTTCTAAATTAAATGAAAATGTCCCTTTGAAGGACCCTAAGAGACGAAGTTAAATTCCAGGTCTAAAATTTTCTAGAATTCTTTTTCGTTTTTTCGATAATGTTTTGCAAGACTACTAGCTGAAGCTATTTGCAAATTTCAATTACTTATCTTTTATAGTTTAGAAGAAAATGGTCATCAAAATTTTGTTCGAATTTGGGTGTTTACGGGTAAACACTTGGTTACGAAGGAATGTTTCAAACAAAAGTTGTTCATTTTTTAATATGGAAAATTTTTTTTCATTTAATTTTTTGTTCTATTTCTAACTGCCTAAAGATGAAGAAGACCCAATATTTCTCATGGAGGAGATCTAATTGACCTATGTTGCTCATTGAACTCAGCCTCGACCCGCACCTTTTACGCCCTGAGCTCGCTATAAAACAAACGGCTAAACAGACAGACAATCAGAAATGGACTGTTTAGGTGATTTTATGAACACCTCTATCAAAATTATGTTGGTAGCATCAATATTTTTAAGCGTTACAAACTTGGGACTAATCTTAGAATACCTTAATATATGTTGCAGACGTCAAACAAATTTCCTGGCTTTATGAGGTTAAAAAGTTATTCTTAAAACGAAGGCTAAGAACTTCTTGAACACACTGTATATACTAATATGAAAATTAAAAAAATTATTATTCCTGTCGTTTCTCGGGTTTTTTTAATGTGTGTTTAAAAAATATTGTTGAACAACTAAATAGGTTTGTGACCTATTATTTTTGTTTAAATGTCGTATGATTTTAATACAGGGTGTTAACTAAAAAAAGTAAAGTGGAATACTTATGATAGACTTAGGTCAAGTGGCGCCTTAGATTATTTTTATTAAATTATGTCGTTTATTGTACGGGAACGTTATTCCCATAAACCTAATTGACGACCAATAAATTTCCGAACTAGGGTCTAAAATTTGACATCTAAAATTTATTTGTGCGTATCTCACGAATTTGACTTCCGCGGTATCTTAATAGGTATAGATATTCGTTTTTGTCACTCATGCTTGAATATTTAAAATGTAAAAGCTTGACGCATTCAATGTGAAATGTCATGGATGATTCAAAAGTTTTACAAAAAGCCATGTAGGAGTGACTCAAAAGAAAACTTATTTCCTACTTTTTAGTACATTAAAAGCTTGCCCTTAGAAACTAAAAGGCGTATTGTACATTTTCTATCAATGTATGAAATTTTCTATCGTTTTGTCGACCAATTGACAGAGCAATTTGAAAATTCGGATATGTTTTAGGGGTTTCAAATCTGCCCGTTCAATCGAATACCGGGAAATGGGCCAAATTGAATTTGCACGATTTGATTACGAACAGCGGTCAGATGAAACTAACTTAAAGCTTGTAAAAAGCAATATGTATTTCATGATGGTTTTTAAAAATGTCACATCAAGAGAATTTGTCCAGCACACTATCAAACATACCCTTATCTCGCTGCATTGAAATATGGTCAACATATTCAATGTTAAATTTCAAGAAATAAAACAAATACTAAAACAAATTTTATTAACAAATATTTCAAAATTTAATTAAATTACAAAAGAATACACATTTGATTAGAAAGTGAGAGTGTCTAAATACACAATAAAATCCTTTTTAAATCGAAAAAATTTCATTTTCGTTTTTCACGTCATAATCATTTCGCTAAATATTTTCTTCATTTATTTTTATTTTCTCTCATGTGTTTGTCAAATATTTTCTATAAAAAAATATTTATTTCTTTTGTCTCGTCTGTGTTCTTCATGTGACAACACACAAATAAACATTCAAAAAAAAAAAAAAAGAATACTGAGATTTTCTAATCAAAAGACCTGGCAGATAACACACATCGTCTTATAAAGTTGTGGACCGTGTGTCTATGATTAAGCGAAACTTCAATGATTCTTACTATATCTATCTTTGTATTTTTTACTAACAATAAAGGGGGTTCACCTCCGTTTCACAGACCACGTCTATGACACAGGCCACTCACATCATTATTTTTAATCTTAAATATAAAGCAAATATCAGCAATTTCGGAAACGGCTATTACGATTTTCTTGTTAATTAATATGCAGGGGTTTTTTGGGCGAAAAATCGAAATAGCTAGGTTTTATTTCAAAAGACGTCATTTTATTCGTGTTTTGAAAATGTGACTCTTCCCGACATCTATTGGCGACGAAATAAAGTACTTTACCGAGACATTCAAATTGGTATTTGTGTGGAGACATTTTAAAAGGTTCTTAAATTAGTGCTCAAATTAGTGCCTTTTTAACTCACTCCACTCATGTGGATGGAGTTGGTTTCTTCGTTCTTATCCAAGCGATGGCAATCTGATTAATTTCCCTCCCCATTAACTGTTTTGTGTTCACATTGCCGCTGCATGGATTTGAACCCGCTAAAATGTAGATATTATGATATACAAAGTTAAAGAATAGTTAACACGCGAAATATTTGACGCATGTGTACAACAAGTGAGAAAATCTCTCATCACGCGACTAAAGACTACCAAACGGTCGGCTCGAATGCTGAGGGGTTAATATTTTTTATAGTTAAATGTTCAACCACAATAAGTTCAAAACCGTTAAATAATAAATATTCTGATACATAGCCACCGGAAGAGTTAAATTAAAGTGTCCTGCATGATATTAAAATAGCACCAGATGAAAGTTTGCAACCGCAAAAAAAGTTGAAAAAAGGATAGGAACTACTTTCAACAGTTATAAACTTTATGCAATTTTTGCACGCATTTGTTACCAATGACTTTCTTTTAACCGATATCACCAAACTCACGTATATGAGTCCTAAACAGGCAGACAAAGTTAATCATAACAATTCCACTTCATCATAGGTTCAAGGTCTGTTATGGCAGATGATAAAACCTCCATCATAATATAGTGAAACATTCGCAGAGCTCTTAAAGCTTCAGGTCTTTTCATTTGTTCGCTTTTTGACATAAAATGTCTTCTTTATGTTATATTAGAAGATACATGCACAGCAACATATTCTTTATATATGATACTTATATGTAATCTTCAACCACCACCCCTCCCCCGGCTCTCCCATCTTTAAACATCTTTCAAATATAAGGGTTTAGAGATGTAAGGGTCGTCCATGTATGTAATAGCAAACAGCAACAATAACAATATATCTAAAACGTTTTGTGTTTTGTCTAGGGAAATACAATTTTCACAAAAATCGTTTTCACAAACTGCTATGTGAAATCTGTACATATTTAATCAAAAAGTCTCAACCATCTAAAAAAATCACTCTTTGTAAAAAGTTATGGAACTTGAACAGAAATTATTGTGAGTTGATTCAAATTTTTTATAATTTGAGTGTACATCTAAACAAAATAAATACAGTAAACCCTAATAATGTTATTTTTTTTCATTTCTTTTTATAAGTAATCACAGACGTGTTGATGTTATTTTATGGTAGAAAATATAAGATATGTTAGAGAATTTTCGAGTTTGTGTATTTTTCTTGAAGATATGTGTGTCAATCAGAAATATTTGATCATAATATTTTGTTTTCGATGTTCGATCAAATTAATGTTTACAATATTTTTTTTTGTAAAAAAAATAGAAATAGGACAGTTCTTTGTTACCAGTGGCGTACCGGAAAATGGTACTCCTTTTCTCCACTAAGTTCTAAGAAACAAGTGAAAATATTTCAAAAACTTTCGAAATTTTCAAAACGTCGCCATAAGTTCGTGTTTTTTTACATTTTCTAAGTAATTAAAAATAATGCAAGCACAGTTCAACATAGTCTATAAAGAGTATTTTAAAAACTCGATTAAATTGTTTATTTACAATTGTTTTATTTACCTTACATAAGATACCTCTTCTAAAACTGATAAAGAATGCAATAAAAAACTACACAATTTTATGTAAATTAAAATTGAATTATTGTGTAACCAAATTCCTGATTACAGAGTATTAATTATGGATTTATTATAACTTACGGATTACGGATACAATTACTTAAATATAATGCTAGATTAGATTGATTTTGTAATCCAAAACTGAATATGATTGATAAATAATCCGCTAGTTATCAGCCTTTTACGTTAAAAAGGTAAAGTAGTTAAGGGCGCTACTGACATCGTCCCAAATAATTGTCGCAGGATAATGATATACAGGCGAGACTAAAACGTATATTTTGCTTAGGTAGTCTAACAACCAGGAGCAAAGGCAGTATTGACAGTAATGCGCCTTTTTCTTGTATCGCTTCGTTTTTATAGTTTAAAATCTATTTGTTATTTAGGCAGTCCATTTTTATAACGTGAGTTTATTTTTCAGTAATCAGCACGATAAGCTTTAAAATGAGGATAAATCATGGACTTTGATTTACTATTTTGATAAAGGAATAAAGAAGATCTCGCGTGGACAAGTAAAAATGGGCCAGAGAAAAGATATATAGAAGAATATTATTTATACATGATCGGAAAACCTTAACAGTCCTTAAGAAAACCTTATATTATCGGCTTCTCTCGAATATCAGTTGTCTGTTAATCGAACAATTATCTAAAATTGGGATTATAATGACGCGCAATGACTATTTAGGGCTATGTTTACATCAAGTTTTGACTTCAAGACTTGTGTTATACATCAAATCTTATAAAACTGTAAAACTTAAGGGCTGTAAAACTGAAATTCAAAATTTATCATGCATGAACAAATACTGCTCTAGCCACTAAACATTTTTTCTCAAATAATTGGGCGTAAAAATACCATTAAATACTCAAGAAATTTTTTTCAATAACCTATAAGATATAGGTAAATTCTTCTCGAGTCTCCTTAATATTTATAATTAAATTTTTACAAAGTGAAGAGGAAGGTGATTTTTAAGTCTCCAAGGATCACAAGACAAAAAGTATTTTTTTTTTTTTAAATTAAAAAAGTACGCCTACAATATTTTAATAAAATTGAAATTATTTTCAAATGTAAACAAAACATTTTTTTGATTAAATAAATACTATTTATATGTTTATTATATTGAATATTTTATGTATGATTCAATATTGTCATAATAATATTATTTACATGGTTGGTATGAGAAAATAATAATAATTTTTTTTTTTTTCAGAAAAAAATTAATTAATTAAACAATATAGTGTATACATTGTATAGAGGAGAGAGTGTAGTACCAGAGATCGAAAACAGGGGTATATCGATGAGGCTTCATTCCCGCCCCAGAATAACGAAAAAAACAACATCATACGATTTTGTGTTTTCTTTATATATTCTGAAAAGATACTGTGTGCCCTAATGAAAGAATATATTTTAAGAAAAAAAAATTACAAGTAATAGGGGAACATTGGGTTATGAGAGGCCACGGGTAATGGGAGCGAGTTCACAATGGACTTCCCTAATGCCCGTAATTATGTAAATGAAGTTCGAGTGTCTTTGTTTATGTTTGATAGAGCTAGTCTAAAGCGTACAATGACTTCGTTTCAATCATTCAAAAATGCGAAAGAATAATGTCCCAGGTAAGGTACTACCATTGTAATTTTGATGGATAATGAGATGTAATTTTGAAAGTTTATTTTTTCGATTCAAGGTTAAGTGGGTAATGAGAGCTGTATCTCATTACCACATCGGATGATTTTTTATTCCTCGTACCTGTAACAAGTTTCGTGGGAAATAGGAAAAAATGTGACGGTAATATCTATGCCATGAATACTCCAGGGATGTTCATCCCACCTCTTTTTATTTTTCCACGTCAATGACACTCATCGCAGCTGGAAAAAGATGGATCACGGGGAGCTATCTACTCCTGCTTAGATAATGGTTGGACAATTGAAACCATTTTGTGACCAAATGTTCCTTTTGTTATTTAATTCTTTGGTATATAAGATTATGGCCGCTCTGTCATTTACATGCCCTATCAGAGAAAATGCTCCACATCAAATTTGGAGATGATTTATCACGCGCAGAAAGTTGTAATTCATGTTTTTTTTACGTGTCATAAAAAAACGTGTCATTGCTCATAAGATCACAATATCTTTTGTAGAATCTAAAAATGATCTGATGTACAAACGGGCCGAGGTACTACATATTACGCTTTAAAAATTTTATTATTGATTTAAGTTAATTATTTATTTTTAATAAACATGAGAAATATCACGATTCAAGGATTAATAATTATATAGATTTTATAATTAATAATACTCTATCTCTGTTTTTGAAAAACAGGATGTGCTAAGAATGTAAGCTTTTCCTATTTATTCGGAAGTGAATTTTTATCAATTTTTTTCTATAAAAAAACATAGAATAAAGTACTATAATGAGCACTAAAAATAAAAATTTCAAAATCAAATATAATTGTACAATCAATACTTCAATAACAATTACATCCTGAAATTGACATTTCAATAGTGAATTCTTTTCAAAATCTACTGACATCTAATTCAAAATCAATTTATCAAATTTTTAAAATTTCGTTTTTATTTTTCACTCCTGGATTTTTAGTTTGTATACTTTACTACAACTTTACTCATCGATTTTATGGACTAAAATCGATCTAAATATTACGATATCTCAGAAACTCTGCATCCAATCATTAAATTCACCTGATTTTTATACTTTTTTGATCAAAATTACCCCATCTATCGAGTTTCATCAAATTCCAAAAAAAAATTTGTTTGCGTTTTACTCGATTTTTTCAAAATTGCAAAAAATCGAGAAATTTATTTTATCTCCAATTTCGATAAAACTCAGTATATAAGGTAATTTTGACCCAAAAAATAAAAAAATCGGGTGCATTTGATGACTGATCGAATAGTTTTTGACATACGGACTAAAATCGATCAAAATATTGCGATATCACAGAAACTCTGCATCCAATCATTAAACTAACCCAATTTTTATACTTTTTGGATCAAAATTACCCCATTCACCGAGATTCATCAAATTCAAAAAAAAAAAAATTACGTTTTTCTCGATTTTTTCAAATGCACCCTCTAAAAAAATTGCAAAAAATCGAAAAATTTGTTTAATCTCCAATTTCAATAAAACTCAGTATATAAGGTAATTTTGACAGAAAAAGTACAAAAATCGGGGGCATTTGATGACTGGTCGAATAGTTTTTGAGATACGGACTAAAATCGATCAAAATATTGTGATATCACAGAAACTCTGCATCCAATCATTAAATGAACCTGATTTTTATACCTTTTGGATCAAAATTACCCCATCCACTGAGTTTCATCAAATTCCAAAAAAAAAAAAAATTTTTTTGCGTTTTTCTGCCCTTAAAAAAATTTCAAAAAATCGAGAATTTTTTTTATCTCCAAAAATCTTTTTTTAATGCTCACTTACGTTACTTAAGGAACATTTTAACAAAATCTCAAGCTTCTAAACCCAGCGGTTTCAGCTGTGCCAGCTTGCATTCTTATTTATATGTAGATAGTTCTGTTTGAATTATTGGAAATGGATTATACTGCTACTTCAAAACTTTTTCCGCTTTCATCAATAATGCAATTTTATTTTATGTATTCAAAATTATTTAAACTCAAGTGACAAGATCCATTTTATAAAAGTTTATTATAACACATCTTGTACATTAATAAAATCACACATCTATCCTTGTTGCTCTTTGTGTTGCTCATGAATGTACTCACTCATCGGTTAATGTTTGCTCATCTTAATTAAATCATAAAAAAAATAAATTTTTCATTATATAATAGATTTTATAAAAATAAAAAAACAAAATATGGAGAAAAATATACATGTCGTTCGTCCTTTCAAAAAATGTAAAGATTTTTCTCTACTCTTCACTTCATTCTTTAGAAAAAGATTCTTTTTTCTCCTAAAGGAAAATACAGTATTCGTAAAAATATTATTTATTTATTATAAAGAATATCGATGGAATTTTATTTTTATACCATGTATATATGAAATAATAATAATAATAATAATAATGGGGTTTAACCTCCGTTTCTCTGACATATACGCCTATAACAGAGGCCACCCACATCATTATTTGTGAATCTTTATTTATTTAATTACAAATTATATTTACAATTACATTTTTGATGTGGGTGGAGTCGGTTACTACGTTCTTATCCAAGCGACGACAATGTGATCAATTCTGCACTCCCATTAATTATAATTGTTCACACTGCCGCTGCCTGGATTCGAACCCGCAACCTAAGTCTAAGTAAACTAACGGTCTATAACTAATGCCTTAGACCGCTCGGCCACTTAGGCTCTCTATACATAGTATATTAAGTTTAGTCCCAAGTTTGTAACGCTTAAAAATAATGATGCTCGGAAAAAAATTTTGTCACAGGTGTTCATAAAATCACCTAATTAGTCCATTTCCGGTTGTACGTCCGTCCGTCCGTCCGTCTGTGGACACGATAACTCAAAAACGAAAAAAGATATCGAGCTGAAATTTTTGCAGCGTACTCAGGACGTAAAAAGTTAGTCAAGTTCGTAAATGAGTATCATAGGTCAATTGGGTCTTGGGTCCGTTGGACCTATCTTGTAAACCGTTAGAGATAGAACAAAAGTTTAAATGTAAAAAAATGTTCCTTATCAAAAATTAAACAACTTTTGTTGACACATTTTTTTCGTAAACATCACTGTTTACCCGTGAGGGCGCCAATTAGGCGGAAATTTTATAATATGTCCTATACTTGATTATCAGTTATGTATGTGTCACATGTTTGTATGTGTAATGTGATAAAGAAATCGACACTGACTATGCATGGTATTTCAACAATTAACTCAGTCAATTGTTTGTTTTCACTTGTTTATGTATTTCTTTGTTAAACTGTATTAAAGAAGTTCGAGCGCCAAGGCAAATTTTGACTGGTGGTTGAAATTACTTGAACCTTATTTTCAACTTTGATGGTGAATTTTGTTATAACTTCATGAATGTAGACGAAAAATAAAAATAAAACTTTTCAATATCAGCCTTGGTTTTCAAAATATTAAAAGTTACTTTAAAATAAACACAAAATTTAATTACAAAATTATTACAAAAAATTTAAAAATTACTCCAGATTTAGAAAATTTGTATTCTTATGTTTTGTCTTATAATAATGTCAAGTTATAACATAATTCACATCAAAATTGAAAAAAAAAACTTACTCCATCAAGTTGTAATTGAGATATGTGAAAAAATAAAAAAGATCCTTAGACTAGAACAGATTTGTAATTTTCTCATATATAATTAATTATGTGGGGTTTTCTTTCGTTATGGTCTTGGTTTCGACTTTTAAACTAATAACGAGTCGGAAAAATGATAAAACTTAATAAGAACAATCGTGCTAACTTCGTTGCTGTTGTATAAAACGCATTTTTATGTGCATAACATTAAAATATGGACTAAAACCTTTAAAATGATTACCTTAAAGTACAAAAATATTATTTATTGACCAATCTACGGACGTTTCAAACCAAGCGATGCGCGCCGACCTTATGCGCTATCATTTATGTATCAAGACGAATAAAAACAAGTGAAAACAATTGACTGAGTTAATTGTTGAAATACCATGTATAAACAGTGATGATTACACTATCTCATGACACAAACATACATGTCACACATACATAACTGATATTCCCATATAATACATACTATACAATTTGCGACTAATTTGCACCCTCACAGGTAAACAATGATGTTTACAAAAAAATGTTTCCAACAAAATTTGTTTATTTTTTTATAGGAAACATTTTTTACCTAAACTTTTGTTCTATCTTTAACGGTTTACAAGATGGGTCCTGCGTACCCAAGGCCCAATTGACCTATGTTGCTCATTTACGAACTTGACCTCACTTTTTATGCCCTGAGTACGCTATAAAAATTTCAGCCTGATATCTTTCTTCGTTTTTGAGTTATCGTGTTCACAGACGGATGGACGGACGGCCACCTTGACCAAAATTTTGTTCGTAGCATCAATATTTACCAAGCGTTACAAACTTGGGACTAAACTTAGTATACCTTGTGTATTACATATATACATGGTATAAAAAGAAAATTTTGTAATGGTCTCAAAATTTTTAATAGTTTAGGAGCTATGATCGTATAAACAATTTATTTGTTACAACAAATTCCCCCCCCCCTCCACTCTAAGCGATGAGCATATTGAAAATTCGGATTCAGCGGGTCAAAATACGTCGGAATACACTCATTGTTCGGCGGACCTGTAAAAGCATACGAAACCCACTCAGCGCCTTCACTATGTATTATTTTGCAATATATAAGCGTATGTCATTTGGACCATTCATAAAATGTATGCTTGAAATAGGATATTATCGTTAGTCAAAAATAAATTATGAAATTTGATAAAAGTAAAAATTTATGTAAAAATATTCTTAAATATTCTGATTTCGAGTCATAAAAGCACATTTTTCTTTTAAAATTTTAAAATTAAAAATTGTAATTTTTAAACTATATATCACGTGACCTAAAACGCGGGTAAACCCTGCTGTGATGTCATAGCGGTATGAGTCATAGACCATCAGTTAGTTCAGTGTAGGCAGCTTTCTATAATATATACATAGAAAATAAGTATTTATATTTATTATAATCAGATGTCTATGAATATATCTATCAAACTTATTTGTGTTATTTCGTATAGTGATACCCATATTACGTCATCAAATTGAATGCCCGCGTTTTAATTGGATGCCCGCGACACTTTTAAAAAGTTTTAAAATTTAAGATTTTGGCAAGAAAGCTTGTGTATTTTTCCGAAATAAATTTTTGGCGGCTTTTTATTAGCAAAATCAACATTTTGAAGTACTTATTCAAAAATAGTGGAATACACTATTATTACCGTACCTTAAACGTAAAGACTTAGAACATTATCCTGGCAATGAATGGAGAAAAGATTTTGTTTACTCGTTAATGATTTAATATACAATAATATTTTTAGTAATACTGTACACAGCGTGACTAAACTCCCGTAGTCTCATTTCAATAAACTTTTTATTATTACCTTACTCAATTATATGTTTGAGTATCTATTATGTGATGAAAATGAAGTCTCATATCCACTCTGACTCCACTATCTCATCCCATCCCATTTAGGGATAATATGGTGAAAGGGTGCCAGTAATATATTTATTGAATGAACTGTTTGAGTGTGTAAGTTTATTTTTACTTCATAAAATTTAAATATATTTTTAGTTATTCAAAAAAGATGAAAAGATAAAGAATTTAATGAGATTAAAATTTTTTTTGTATAAAACGATAAAAAAAAAATTGTGTTTACTTTTAAGATTAGTCAAAGATTTTTAGGGGGGGGGGTGGTTTGAAAAAGAATTGAAAAACATCCCTCAGGAAATGCACTTTGAAAATATTAATATCTTTGTTCTTTGAAATAAAAATTTGAATACACGAAAATCCAATTATCTGCTGTATTTCTTTGGTCGTTTCGTAAACATTTACGTATGTAATTTATAGTAATTATTTCTTGATGATTTCTAAGAAGGTGTTTAAGATTTTGAGAAATTAAGGTTGTTCAAGCGCCAGTGCAATTTTGGAAAAAAATGCTTGATTTTTTTTATATGAAAAGTCTAAATCAATTCTGAAAATTTTAGGAAGGATTGCCCGATTATTTAAATAAATAAATAACTTCAAAAGTATGCATATTTAACATTGGTCTTATGGGAAAATGGAAATTGGTTGGTGGAAATTAAAAAAAACTATTTAATTTAAAGTTAAAACTTTAATAAAGTATTAATAGCAAAAAAACTTTGGTGCCCGACTAATTAAGGATGTATGAGAAGGGTATGAGACGAAAAGTAAGCATACAAGTTTTCAATATCTGGAGTAATTTTCAAAATATCGGAAATTAAAAATTTTGTTTAATTAGTTAGCTTTCGATATTTCGAAAACCAAGGCAGATATCTATTGTATTCTTATTTTTCATCTTCATTCATTAAATTATAACAAAATTCATAATCAAAGTTCAAAATAAGGTACAAAATATTTCAACCCTAAATGTGAAATTACCTTGGCGCTCGGAATACGGCCGTTGTTTAAGGACCCTATTTAGAGGCTCACAATTTTAAATAAAAACCAAAAGGAGAAAAAATTTTTAATATCAATGACTGGCTATATATTGGAAAGGTAAGTTTATGCCATTAATGTAAGTTTATAGCACGCAGACGGCACAATCCTCTCACTTTTCGCAGCAATTGTAGTTGTATTTATCTTATAACACGCTGAATATTGTATTCTTAGTGTTCAACACAAATGCTACCCAGTAAATATCTGCCGTGAATTACTACAGAATGATTCAGGGAATACTGTACTCTAAGATACTCTAGTATATATTGTACTCTATGATTTTCGACAAAATCTTAAGAAAAAAAACTCTTGTTTTTTCTATGAGGATCAAATTTACTCAATTAACTATTAAACTAAACACGGAGAACTAGATCCAAATCAGATACCAGAACATAATGTCCCCCATCAAACATTTGTATAAGTTATTTTTTGATTCGTTAACTTCATAAAAAAAACTTTTAAGAAAAAGAAAACCGGCTTCAAAAGAAAAATTGTTCCCTAAATAAATTAAAATGCACAAAAAAGTAAAAAAAATAACGTTAATATAATGTAGTTAAAATTATTGTTATTTTTGGAGTCGGTGTCAGCCAAGCTAATGTAGAAAACTGTTCTGCCAGAGTTGTTTCCTTGGCTGACACCGACTCCAAAAATAACAATAATTTTAACTACATTATATTATCGTTATTTTTTTACTTTTTAGTGCATTTTAATTTATTTAGGGAAAATTTTTTCTTTTGAAGTCGGTTTTCTTTATGTTAAAAGTTTTTTTTTATTTTGTGATTTTTAGTGAATCTGAAGTACACTAACTAATTTGTCACTAAAAAAAAGAAACATCGAAGTGATATTGAGTTATTCGTCCTCTTGTCGTGCATACTTAATTCAAATTTAATACTTTTATGGTTTTCTCATGGACGCCGTTGTCAAAACTGGACCAAAATGAAATGGGATTAAACGAAAAGTATCAGCTTTCAGACAGATAAAGAATCATCAAAATCGGTTTATCCAATCAAAAGTTCTGAGATAACAAACATATAAAAAAAAAAAAAAAATCAGTCGAATTGATAACCTCTTCCGTTTTTGTTTGAAGTCGGTTAAAAACGAGATTTTATCCATAATAGATTAAAATGGTCCACCCTGTATGTTTTCATATACTGTATCATTCGATTGTTAAGATCCTTGGTCGTAGAGCTACGAATATTTTAATTTAATAGTGTAGACTAAAGTTTAATTTTAACTTATACAAACTTTAGCCTGTCTTTAAATGACTTTATGTATATGAAATAATAACATGTCCACTTAAATTAATGTAACCTTTGGCAAATTTCTCATCAGCATAATAGCAAGTAACAAATTGGTACGGTTTTCATTAACGCTGTGTTGAACCTAATTATACCTACGAAATTTACAAATTACAATACACCAAAATGAAGAAAGTTTAACTTTTTGAAGAGAAATTAAAATTTACTTCCAATGACGTTTACTAACTTTATCAACGCCTGTGAGAACTATACTTAATCTCCCTCATTTTACTTGGCGTAAATATAATTATTAGGTACCACACGCATTTTCAACCAACCAAATTAGCGAATTTACTGCAAACAAATGCAAACAAGTTACTATAGAATTTGTGTAATGTTCTAGTTTCTTCGACAACTCATGACAAGTTTTAAATTATCATTTATTTTCACATTTTAACGGCGAAGAAAGATAAAGTTTTGTACGATATACTTGTGATTTGCATTTAGTATAAGCGTACTTCTGTGATTGCCACATTTGTTGTGCAAACGCATTCGTACGTTAATAAAGCTTTTATGCACTTGCATTGTAAATAACTATCAAAATGTAGTTCTTTTTGTTTCATTTTGTAAAAGTGCATATGTTTCGAGATGATTTTCTTAAAAAATCCAGGGATGATGGTGTGTAAATCCACAAAAAATTATGTGCATGGGTTTGTGGATAATTTACTAAAATGTACAAAATAATTTTTAAATCTCATAGAAATAAATACCTAGAATATAGTCTGGTGTACTGAATTTGGGGGAGTATCCGATGTTTCTAATTTGTAATCCTTAAATAATTAGAGTATGATAGAATAATAATCTATAATTTTACATAATACTTTTTACTTTTTAGTCCATGGTTGAATAAAATCATGCTGTCCGACTTTTTTTTAACAATATTTTCTAAATGTTTTTCTAAAGACTAAGACTTTAATTTGAGGGTTTCAAAAGTAAGTTATCAATTTGAACACTTTTTGTGTACATGACTGTGTAATTCATTCACTTTATTGGGTATATTAATTAATGAAAATTACTGCAGTACTAAAGTCCTGCTAAGTCCTTTTATTTTATGGGTTCATAATTTTACCTATTTACTATAAGTATTAAACAGATATTAAATTCTGTTGAGTGTGCACTGACCTTTGTCCTATTTTAATGTCCAGTCTATTCAAAAATATCTCTAGAACTATAGAATCAAAGATGGAGAATGTCTATGTAGATAGAAAACAATTTATGTAAGTAATATTTTCTAGTTTTCTGTTTTTTTTCAATGGTTTATTAGTACTATAGAATCGAATTGAGGTACTTTTCAAAAATGGTGGTGATACCCTATTTACAATAAAAAGCTTAATATGTAGGTAATTTAATGCCGTTTTAAAATTTTGAGCAAATTTTCTAAGCAAATTTCATTAAAACCCATAAAATTGATTTTGAATTACAATTTCTTAAACATACATTCAAAGAATTTCGTTTATTAATTAATATTGATTATTAATTTAATCTCTTTGATAAGTGCATCGAACTACTGATTAATGCATAATTGACCAAGAGTCGGCACCAAAAAAAAAAAAGGGTAAATTATGTTCTTGGACTTTTCAATTTAGATTTCATCGAACGAGTATTTAGATAATTAAAAAACGAGACGATTTTGATTCCTTAGACGCAAAAAATAACAAACACTGAAAATTTATTTAATGGAATCATAAAAGAGTGTAGGTATGCCAGGTAGAGTTTTTCTTAGTTGGAAAACCCCATGTGATAAAAGTAAAATATTGCTTTAGGGTAGTGCTGATAATGATTCATTAGATAATTTTATTTGGGCTTGCCATGGAAAGTATATCAAACTTCAAGAACACCTCTTAATTTGAAATTATAATGAAAACAAAAATTAATACAGTTTTTTCTTGTGCATCGTACAAACTATTAAATGAATCCCGATGAGTTAATTTTTTAGGGAACAAGCTTAACATAAATTTCATTATTTTTTGACTGGCTCATGGTCTATAACTCTACGAATAATTGATTAATCAATATTACAATTTAAGTTTAAACTGGTTCTTTCTCATTTTTTAAACAAGCCAAATTCCTTCTCTCATTATTCAATATATTAAATTGGAAGTATAAAAAAGCAAATAGGGGCGACGTATGAATGGGTGGTGAATTGTACATGTAGTAAGTGGATTATGATCTCTTAATTTTTGAAATAAGATTGTAAAGGGGAATCATTAAAAGCACAGCTTTTTTTTGTTCATATTTCATTTTTTTTTCTATAAAATTTAAGAGGAATATTTGATAATGGATTTTTGTTATACGAACGATAGCAAAAAATTTATTATATATTTTTTTACCTTTTTATTACTTTTTTAACGAAAGGTATACAAAATATCAACAAAAACATTATTTTAGAGTACAGAAACATTCGGAATGGCTGATGGTATAAGAGCATTGTAATATCACAAAAAAATGATTTCAATTTTTAAAATTTTTCTCATTGAGATTGAGATTAATAAGGGTTGAAGAGACGCCTGTAATCGCCCCCTTACAGCGATTACGTTTATTACGTTTACAATGGGCATCTCCAGAAAAAAACTGCAAAAATTGTTGATTTTAAAATTATTTTATGACACTTTAAAAAAATAATATTTTACAAAGCTTTTATTTAACTCATACGCATATTGCGTAAATTAACGCAGCCATTTTCAGGTACAAGACGTACTTCATCCCCACCCAAGCTCAATAAGGAAGGATATAACTTTAATTTAACCTTCTTAAATGAAATTTCGGGAACAAAAGCAAATTATACCAAAAGTTGACATTTTTTATCCGGTATTCATGTGTTCGTAATCCGTTCTTTTTGCATACCTTTTAGAATGTTACGACCGGTCAGTTATTTTTGTCCGCCATGTCGTATGTGTTAAAAGAAAATCCGAAGTTTGCCGAAAGATTTGAAAAACTTAAACTCCTTTGAAACTTGTTATTGCTATTGCTATTTGCGTATTATGCAATTCAGTGGCAAGAATGGCTTTTAATATATTAGGTAGACGAAAAAAGTAGAAATCGAAGCACAAAAATTCAATTTCAATAAATTAGCCACGGTTTTAATTGTTTGTCAAAATCAAACTGACTTTCGTCAATCCTACAAAAACAAAAATAATCTAAAAAAACATGGAATTTTTGCTTCGAAATTTTCCTCGAAAAGCTTGCGAATCATTTCAATTCTGGAAACTTAAACATATAATTTAAACTGAAATTTGCTCTTAATTAACGTGGTACGAATAAAAGATAAACTGACTGCCAACTTCAAAATTAGTTATTTTTTCCGAAAAAAAAAAACATATCGAGTAGTGAAAATGGCGTCTATATCGTTTGTGTCTGGAATTCAATGTAAATGCAATAAAAATCGTCGCTAACCGTACACAAAATGAGTTCTGCTGAACATGCCGGTTTTGATAAAATATTTTTCTAATGTATTCAAAATCGGCAAGTCTGGTTGTGATATGAAACAAAACTTTCGATAAGGAGTTGTCCTGAATCACTCTGTATATAACTCCTTACTCCACCCACATCATTCTTCGCTCTTTATATTGTGTGATGTTATTATGACAAAGTGTTGTCAAAGGTGATCGAATTTACCATTAAAAAAGAAAATTTGATTTTCTTTTAACTCTTCTATATATATATACTAGCTGGGAACTACCCGCTTTGCTGGGCAACATCCCCACTTGCACCCCTCCCTCCACATTTCCTTGCGTTGGATAACAGTTTTGTAATGTACACGTCATGCTCTTTTATTTGATACCCCACTTAGGTATATTTGTAAATATTCGATATTTCCTTCCCACTTTCTCGCTACACCTTTCTACCCTCCGAAGGTTAAAAAAATTTCTAAATGTAATTTTAAACATTCTGACCAAGTTTTGAACTATTAAAAGCCATAATTGAAAAATATGAATTTTTTATTCATGAACACCCCCGCAACCCCCCTTGTGGGTGGAATTTCGTAAAATCCGTTCTTAGCTGACCTCTATTTGGCAAGAGGAATATTCCTGCCAAATTTCAAGTCTCTAGGTCTTATAGTTCCAGAGATATCGTGATGAGTGACTATCTATATCTATAGAAAGTCTCCTATATATTTATAGATAATATTTAAAGACAGTATCGAATCACTACTGACTATTCAAGAAAACTTTTTTTCATCCTTTTTGAAGAGAGAAAAACTTTTATCTTAAAATAAAATAATTTATTTTTTTATTTTTTTGCTTTTAAATAGAAAATATGGTTTTTCTGATTTTCATCCTTTTGATGTAAAATTTATAAAAATTCACTTTTAAATGAGTACACAAAAAGGTTTAAAAATTGTATAAACTTTAAACCGGCTTAAAAATTTATCAAAGTCAATCAAAAAATTTTCTTCCCTTAATTTTAATACCATTCAGAACTTTTTTTTCACTTTAAAATTTAAAAAAGGTTTGATATATAACGAAATTAATATTTCGAAAAGCTATATAAATTATTTGAAAAAATTATTGAAAATTAAGTACCCAAAATAAATTCTTTACCAAGAAAATAACTTTTCACACTTTGCACTCATAAAAAAAATTGCGCACTGCACAAGAAAAATTTGAACAAAATTTTCAAATTTTCCAAAAAAAAAGCCCAATTTTTTTTCTTCACTATATGAGCTAGAGCACCTTTTATTTTCACTCACTTTTTGAATCAAAAAAAAGTTTTGGGTTGTATGGACGGTATTTATAGATACAGCATATTACTGGAAAAATTTTTAGGACGGTCACTAACTTTTTTATTTTGTTGATCGTATTACAAAATCGACGCTGGTGTTTTTATTTTTATTATATTGTTTTATTTAATTCAAACAATGTATCTAAGACGGACGCGCGCGAATTACCGCGATGCTTACATGTTTACAACTGAATTTAGGATAACATAAACGCCGATGCACACTGTATGGTTACACTATAGTCGGTAGTATTGCTGCTTAAAGTCGCCACCGTAGCGCGTCGCGTCGTATTCCTCGCCTATATTCATGTCATCCAAACTATGTACCTTCTATACATGAATATACCGTTTACATGGTATCGTATGTGTCGTTAAACGAACACAACGGACTAACGGACTAAGATAAGTTGACCATAGACGTCTATTATTTTGTTCATTGTTTAAAATATATTCTTTTTACAATATCCGTGACATTGACGAACATTTTTTCGAATACTATTCGACTTTCCGCCCAAGAAAGACTTTATCTATCGATTTATCCTTTTACAGATCACTTCAACGTATTTTGATACTGAAAAATAAAAATGATCCCAAAAATTTAGTTAATTTTTCACTTAGTCATTTTTTATACGTGTTTTGTGAAAAATTCATATTGATTCTCTGAACGGTTTAGAAGAATTTTATTATTGAAGTACAGAGAATCGACATGGACTTTTCCCAAAAGACCTATACAAGGGTGATTTATTCACCCTACCCAAGGTATTGCGATACCGTAAATTGAAAATGATACCAAGTGTTGATTTGTGAAAAATATCGATTCTCTGTACGGTTTAGGAGAAATTAACTACCAAAGTCAGTGTTTTTATCGAAAAAAGCTTTTAAAACTTAAAACTTGAGGAATATTGATACAAGTTTTTTTATTTTAATGGTATTTACGAAATAATCTAAATTGTTAAATTCATTTAATTATAATTTCTCATATTTCTATCACAAGTTTTTTTTATATTAAACTAACGAAAGTATACGAACAGGTCCGAAAATTTACGAAATTAATAATTTTTTTCACACCTTTACTCACGTGATGAGAAAAATTCTCACAATTTCTGAAGGAATTGAAAAAATATATATTTTTAAAAACTGTAGGTGGGTTGAAAATCGAAAATAGATACAAATATATGACGATAGTAAAAAAAGTAGAGCCTAGGCCTAGGCAGCGAGAATGTGAACAATTATAATTAATGGGGACGGTAGCATTGATCACATTGTCGTCGCTTGGATAAGAACGAAGTAACCGACTTCATCCACATCAAAGAATGTATGTAATTAAATAAATAAAGATTAACAAATAATGATGTGGGTGGCCTCTGTTATAGGCGTATATGTCAGAGAAACAGAGGTTAAACCCTATTATTATTATTGTGAAGATAGAAAAAGTTTCAACCTTTGAAAAATAAAAGTTATTTATATTTTAAATCAATCGTGAGCAAACTGCTCATAACGCGAGTGCTGACAGGTTGAAATTTTCCTTGAATTAAGTTTCCGAGTCGAGAATATACACAAAAATAATAAGCGTCGCTAGAAAGCTTTACATAGAGAACGGGTTGATTTATCTCATAGATAATATACCCGTACAACCGTATAAAGTGGAATTCTTAGTGACACAATAGTATAGAGTTATATATATTTCGCGTCTCCTTTTAACACGTTTAAACTATCATCACACACAAATTACAAAATTTGTACATGTACAATGATGGTTCGAAGTTGTGGTTTTAGTGGTTATATCAGCCAACATAACATTATCAAATGTCCCATATCCAATTTTCTTTGCCTCTAGTGGCGTCGTTACTTTAAACATTGAATCGATTCATTTTTTTTAAAAATAAGCTATCTTGGCATAAAAACTAATACATTATTCGATCTTATGTAATGACAAAATATAAAATTTATTTATTTCTGTTACAGTCATCTTCATGAAAAATTGTTTAAAATGGTTTAGCTTAGGATTTTTAAGGAAAATACGAAATTGAATGATTTGTAGTAGGTACCAAAGAAAATAATTATTTCTGTGAGTCACTCATACAGGACTATTCAAGGATGATTCAAGGATAAAATATCAAGGATGATTCGGAGCGCCTCAAGCTTTTTAAATAGTTATTTATGAGCGACCCATACTTTTTAGTATAGTAAAAACTTGCCTTTAGTATAGTAAAATATTTTAGTATAGTAAAAAATGTATTTTTTATTTAAAACGAACAAAGGTATATGTACCAAATATGGTGGAAGCGATGGGAAAATCACGGCATGCTTGCCATAAATGTGTATTATCATCTGATTTACATATGTTATTAATAATCTTCTCAGCAGACCCTTTCATTTGATACCCATATCACGAGAGAGTCTAAAACTAACCAGTCCGTCATCTTCTTCGCTATGTTGGATTTAGAATGACGTCACTAATCTAACTATGCAATGCATTCTCATTCAAATTAAACGATAATGTAAAATTTTAGCTCAATTTGTATAGGATTAAAATTCAGTTGAAAAAATTGATTTGAACATGCATACATACATAAAAAGTTAAATATAAGGTTTGTAAAATCATTTTGGTCGTCGCCTGGCAAAACCTATGCCCGTTGTACGACATCTGGAATCCCCTGCTTTTGCAGTGTTAGAAGGCGTTTTTTTAAATGAATGGCTTAATATTTTTGCATCGGTTTCTGATTTACGTACGAATTACGTTCATCTTGCAATTTTCATCGATGGTGAGGTATTAATTTCTAGAGTCATTAAGTTTTTATTTCCAATGACAAGTGTGCAGGTAATTTTCTTTAATGTACCACGAAAAAGTATAGTTAAATATTGAAAACAAAAATATCTTGCCTTATTTTTAGAGTAGCTCAAAAAAATAATTTTCTAGCGATTGAAAGATTTTGACCATAAATACTCCCCTTCTGCAGAATTTACAAAAGAATGTTTTTATTGTTCTGCGACGGTCGCTATAATCCCATTATCAATTTGGAAAACTTCAGTAAATTAATTTAATATAAGACAAATGTTTTCCACAAATAAGTTAAATTAAAGTAGATTTCGATTGCACTGTTCATTGTCGTTTTGTTGGAGTTTCCACCCCTTGATTAGGATAAAATTTTTATTACATTGAATATATGGTATGTTTAATGAATTCTAAATGATTCTCAGCTTTTTCTTCCAAAATGATTATCTTTCTTTCTAAATTTTATGACAAATTTTGTTAAATTTTTTTATTTAAATCCAATGAATTTAGTTACATTCCGCATCAAAAAGGAATTCGGAAAAGATTAATTTGATTAACCTACATAAAAATATAATAAATTATTTATATTAAATATCAATTGTTATTAGAAATATATGAACGATTAACTAATCTATACATATATTGTATAACAAGTAACATATATATATGTTAAAAGAGTAATCTTCTTTACTGACTGAATTGGTGCAGACATGGAATAATATCTAAGTCATCATAAGCTTCATGTAATTACATTGTAAGATAGTCACTCAATTTCCTTTTAAATTATAGATTATTTGTTTTTTATCTTTTTTTAATAAACCAATTGCATTGTACTGTATAAATTAGTTTAATCTACCGAGTGTCACCACCCAAGTTTTCCAGAGTTTAAGAAAAGCAAGTAAAATTAAACAATAAACTGAGTTAAGTGTTGAAATACCTTATGTAGACAATGTTGAATATTAGTGGTTGCATTATTTTAATAAATTAGGGAAATTAAAAAACCAAATATATTCATGGCAGCCTTCCGGCCTCCATTTATTCTAGTTTTAGAAATTTTGAAAATGAAGTATTTTCTAGAATTTTTTTTAGAAATAGAAGGGGAGTAAGTATCTGGTGTAAAGTGATTCGAAAGTATTCTTTATTTACTACTAAAGCTTAACCTTGTCTCGGTTAAACCTAGGAAGTATGATGAACTACATTATTCTAATCAACCTGGAGAAGTAGATTCTAACTATTTTGATGAAAGACAACAAAGCGTCAATGAAATTTTATTTCGTATTTTAGAGAGAATTATTCGATTGAACGATGTACAGTGTAGTATCAAATTTCTGCCCGAAATCTAATGAAGGGATTTTTTTTAGATGCAAAAGTACCTTTTACTTGGCAATAATTTCCAAAAAAAAGTTTTTTTGTCATATTCATCTTTATCATATTCGTATTCAAACGAAAATAATTATTTACTTCTTCAATTTTTTTAATATTTTCTGCTCCTGAGCCATTTTTTAACTTATTGATGCTTTCTTTTGTTTCCACGAAACTTGATTCTGGAATTATAAGTTGCTAAGTTTCATTGGGAAACTATTTATTCTTTTTTTTTGGACTTTTGCCATTAGCTATCTTAATTTATTCTTATCTAAGTCTTCAAAAGAAAAGGCGCAAGTTCGCGCAAGATTTTTCTTCATAAACATATTATAAAATACATAAGCTTTGCCTTGTTTCAAAAATTTTGCTCGATAAAACCTGACATAAACAAAAAGCTTTGAGTATGATAAATTTGATGAAAAAATTACCTTTTTAAAGTTTTTTAACAGCAAATATGAATCAGAAATATTTAATAAGAAACATTAAAATTAAATTAGTACTAGTAAATAAAGCATAAACCTTCGACTTCAATATCCAATATAAATATTTTCTTAATTGCACTAACAAACACAGTAAACATAAATTGAATGACACGGTAAATCGAGAGCGGCATAAATAATAACTCTCATACGTAAGAGCAGGTAGATTGCGGCTGAAAAAACAGAGGGGGGGGGGCTTTTTTTGAGGTGACTCATGTAGCCTGTTTGTAATGGAGTGGCTATCTAGCTAACAAACCAAAAAACAATTTTCATTGCGAAACAAAAGAGTTCACTTTCCTGACTTTTGATCAGAAATTTGCTATAAATACTCAACTGTGTATAGTTTTAATAAAATAAAATTATGGTGGAACCAATGGATACTCGCAGTATTTTGTACAATATACTGATCAATGTGTAAAAAATATTATTGATAACCGTCCGTGTAAAGTCTTTCTCAAGAAATATTTTAAAAAGGTAATAATTTAAAAAAGATAGCTTCCAAATAGTGATATTGTTATAAAAATGTATGACGTTGGCGACAGATCCATACATTCGTTTCCAACTTTACAGACCTTCTATTTTGTCTGGGCTTACCATTACTAATAATCACGATACAAAAAATTCAAATTAATGATGTCAAATTGTTAAGCGTTTTATCATTATATTATGGAAGTCATAGGATAACCTTCATGAAACCAATTACACACACGACCTCCCAGTTTTATATGTCTGATTACAACAACAACGAATAAAATAATAAATATAATGACGGCGCTTCTGATAAAGACATCATCATACATACTACAAGTATATGTACAAAACCATAAAACGTGTTTTGTATTTATTTAATACCTTCATCAAGCATGTCGGTATCCTGGTGATATACAATTGACTTATTATATACATTTTATATATCATGCAGCAATGTTTTATATATTGAAGATAATAAAAATTTTTCAGATTCTTTTCTTTTCGATTTAAAAATGAAAATAGTTTTCGATTACATATTTTTTTGTTTGTTTGATTTCAATACCATAGAACGAATATGCGACATATATATCCCGGCATCCTCAAGATGTCGTTGTTTTAGAAATGTTTTTCTCGGTTTTATAAATAAAATGTACAACTAACGATGTAAACCGTTTTTTGTATACAAATCACGTACGTTTTGTTATTGTTATTTACGATTATATTACAGTACGTTAAGTGAATAACTTATTTATTAAATATATAAATGGATTCGGTTCAATAGCAAAAGACTATCATTCAATTGGAAAAAAAAGACCACAGCTAAAATATGGTACACATTTGGAGGAGAACACTTTTTTATCAAAGATTCTTTTTCACTTTATTTACTCTCGAAAAACAAAATTCTATCTGAGTGTGAAGCATCGTAGCGTTTACCGTTCAAACGTTATCAAAAATAATGAAAATTAAAAAATATTTTTTGCTTTCAGTATTAATAAATAATAGATTAAAAAACTAAAAAAACACGCTTTTGTAATCAGTTGAACTTAAAGATAGAAAATAATTTCTTTAAATTCAAAAAAATTCATTTTATCGTAAAAAAGCGTGGGGTACTCAATTTCAATTAGTGTAAATATTTTATAAACAAATATTGGTAAAAGTAAAGTCATTGTAAAATATCTTAAACAGCACCCCTCGTTTTTTTTACGATAAAATGATATTTTTGAATTAAAAAAATTATTTTCTACCTCAAAGTTACAAACGCGTGTTTTTCTATTTTTTAAACTATTATTTATTATTTATTTTTTAGTTTTTTAGACTATTATTTATTTATCAAAAATTCAGTATAAATATGGTGGAAGCGCAAATAAATGTCTTCAGATATGGAAATCGTTATTCTTGAAAATCCTGATCAAGATAATCAAAGAAACTTTTTAAATTATTAAAATGTCATCGGTCCTTGATAAGTTTGTCGAATTTCGAGTTAATCCGACGTTTTGAAGGGGCTAAAATCATGTTCAACGTTTCCGTTACATACTAACATCCTAACACACAAATATACTAACATACGTATAAAGGTAATAAAAGTTAGTAAAAGTGTTAAAAACAGTTTTCATTGTGTAAAATTCAAAATTTAATTGTATTGTTAATCAAATTTAATAACACTTTATAGTCTAAGATCCCAATTAGGATCGACCTTCACCCATCTGTTTACCGGATGAAAGTTATTTTTTATGAAATATAAAATGTTAACAAATATCCCTGCAATGGGTTGCCTATAAAAATGTGGTCCAGACTACTTTTAGTGAAAATATCAAGAGTAAAATTTTTAGAAATTTTTCACTGACTTGCATATCTTACGAATTTTGATCTACTCGAAAGTAAAAGCCATAAAGAATATGCAGCAGCTATGTTGTTTGCCTTTTTTCGTTCACTATTATCGCATTTATACAAGTTGAAAATAGTAATTACGTGCATCTGTTAATTCATTGACTCGCATATCTAAATAAAGATAATTTTGTTACAATTACGGTGGCATATGATTGGCCACAAAATATTGGTCAAAAATAATGTTTACAAGCTTTCCAAGTTTTGATATTTATATTAAAAATGGTCTGGACCATATTTTTTAAGGCAACCCGTTACAGGAATATTTGTTAATATTTTACATTTCATAAAAAATAACTTTCATTCGGTAAACAGATGGGTGAAGGTCGACCCTAATTCGGATCTTGTACTATTATCTTTAAAGTTATTTGACATTTTTATATGATTATCTGGAAAATCCAACTCGATAATGTAAAAGTTACGATTTTAAAAAGTAAATCCTTTATTGAAGTGTTTTTAACGGCACCTATGCTTAATTATGTAACAAGGCTAATTTTCTTAAGATCAATTTGGAAAACTAATAGTCATTAATTCAAAGCATGAAAAACATTTTCCTATAAGGAAAATTATAACAAGCAGCACTCGTTGTTCCTTAAAATACATTTAAAGTGATGAAACGAATGGCATTTGTGTGTTATTTCTTCTATAACTGATTTTCTCTAAATCTTTAGGCATCAATATTTCAAGTACTATAGTAATTAAATATCGAAAAATTTTACTCTTAATTTTCGTCTTATTTTCTAATAGAACCAATTTTTGAAACGTAAGTCTACAATATTTTCATACACTAATTTTTTTAAGAACGTACTTAAGATATGTATGTTTTAAACATACACAAGCATGTCGTAGACATCAAGTTTTCTTCGATTTGTATGAAAAAAATGAATAGTTCCAACATTTTTCTGACCAGAAAATCCCATGCAATTTTTATGTTGGGATCACTCTAGCGATGGAAACATTTTTTTACTAGATTTTACGCTTCAAACCTTAAGAGTCATCAAAATATATCTTGTACGTAAAAAGAGAGAGAAGAAAACCGAAGATTGTATGTACCTACCTTCTATGCAAGACAAGCGTGAGCGTTTTCGATAGTATTTGAGTATTTTCGTAAATTGATTTTTACATATACATATATTTGAGATTAGGTATTGCATTGGAAAACAAGAGTACATTAAATGTCTTTATCTGCAGAACATTTTATTTTATTCCAACAGAAATGGATTCTCAATGAAACATTTAATCATTTTTAAACATCCATAATATTTTATGACAAATTATTTTTGAATTTTAAACTAAATTTTTACTTTACTTGAATTTATAATTTCGGGTTATTAAATCTATAAACATTCTAATCAATTGAACTACCTTAATTTTTTTGAATATTTAATTTATGGGTATATTAAAAATTTAATAACCAATTAAATTTATGTCAATTAAACAATAATAAATGAGGCTTTCTTTGGGAAATTTTTTCTTATTACCATGTATTTGATTCTATAATAACCATATTGAGTCATCCCGTAATTACAAAAGACCATGATCGTTAAATAGGAAATTTGTACGGTCTGTATTTTAAAATTTAACGGAGCACTTAGAATTAAAAGTTTTAATTACAGACCAATCTAATTAAAGAGTCAAATATGTAACTCAAAGTACCATGAAGAAAACACCTAAAGATTAAATAGTTTTTCTTATTTACTGTCGTAGTAAACATGACGTCGTTAATTTGAGTTGAAGAAAAAGCGAAGTTCGTTCCTGAAAGGAGTCCCATGACTGTACTTTTTTTTTTAAGTTTAACTATAAAAACTTGTCAACCCTGGTAACTCAGTTGGTTAAGGCGTAATAAATTCCGTCCGCGTTATGCCTAGGGTAGCGGATTCAATTCTCGCCGCCACAACAAAAATTAATTAAATTAATAGTTGTGATGGACTGGTGTAGTGCATGGTATATGCATGAAGGAGGTGGCACTCAGCCTCTGAAAATAATTGAGGAGCTGATAAATGAAATTATCAGCGGAAAGGTAGTAAAACGCATATGGTATCGCAATGGGCTCCATAGCCTAAGTGTGTCGTTCGTGGACAGCCAATATAACCTAACCTAACCTTACCTAACCTTACTAAACCTTACTATAAAAGCTTCATATTCAAATTCGGATTTATAATTTAAAAATACATACTTAATTTGGATAAATCTAGAAATTCTATCGGTAGAAAATATTTATGGAAATATTATACTAATTTCAATGTAAATTCTCTTTTTTCTTTTTGTCTCTTTTAGTTAAAATATTGATTTCATTTCAAATGTTCTGTATTAAATTTTAAATTTACTAGACGTGGTTAGCGGTTGGTACTGTTGTAGATGTAGGTAATACTCCTGATTTATTCAATAATTGATTGAATAATTTAAATATATTTAAAAAACAACTACTAACCATTTGAAAATCACAAGAACTTGATGAAAAATCTTACAAAGAAAAAAAGAAAAGAAAATGTAAGAGAAAATATTTACATAAAACACTAACTACACTTTCAGATGTAGGAATTGGGTAGTGAGTGTTTACTTTTTATTTAGGTTTGATATTATCAGCAGATTTTTACTTTTCATTTTCTTGTGTTTTACCAAGCCAAAAAATTTTGTCAGTCAAAAATAAATTTCTGTAGAGTGCGTGGACAAAAACTTTAGAATAGATAGGTGTCAGCACCTTTATGGTATTTATAGAACAACAAGACGCCATATTGTAGAAAGACTGTAAGTCTTCCTATGTGACACACTAGACACCAAACTCGTGAGCTGATTTTGATGATTCTTACGTCAATCGACTTGCCTTAGCCCTGCGAGTGCTACTGAAGATTTTGCAGTAATGAAAATTCAATATAACGAACAGCATACGCCATATTGTGGAAAATAACAGGAATATAAATAATAGGAATGTATGTGTGTTCCTATGCGACACACTATAGATCAAACGCGTGGGCTGATTTTGATGATTCTTACGTCAATTGATTTGTTTTAACCTTGGGAGTACTACTAAAAATGTGGCAGTAATGAATATAACGGCGGCTGGTGGTCGCCATATTGTGAGAAAAAAAGAAAGTCGGTGTACTATATTAACTGAGGTATCATTGAATAGCTAATAAATAGAGAAATCAATAAACTCGATAATAACTAAAATCAGATCACGCTTTTGGTCTCTCGCCTCAAAAGACGAAACTAACTAACATAGGCTGAAAATGAAAGTCGGCGAGCTATTGAAAAGTGTAAAATCAAAAAATTAATAAAAAATCAAAAAATCCGACTGAGTTAGATATAAACTAAAAAGAAAAAAACAAGTCCAGCAGTTTACCTGTTTACATAGTGACTGCAGCAGTCGGGAGCCATTATGGGGAAGATTTGAGCCGGTGTAGATTTTAATGGGTCTCGACTGTTAAATCGCTCTGTACACTGCTTGGCTTGTTTTTTTCTCTTCAATTTATATTTAATGCAGTCGGGTTTTTCGATTTTAAAATTTTTTTTTTTTTTCAGTGTGCTTACAAAGTAAACAAGCTGTATATTTATTTTTATATGTGAACAAATTTTTATTGGTTAGATCAAAAGTTAAAAGGATAGCCATTTTCTATATATCATCTAAAAGAAATTTGTTTTGTGAAAATCATTCATGCAATGCAATTTTTCGCAAGATTTTAATGTACTTCTTATATACAAAGTGTCTCAAAATAAATCTTCGAAACACAAACATGAGGCTGGGAATAAATTCAAATTCGCACCTTTGCAGCTTTTAAGCAGCACTTTAAAGCAGAATGTTATTTATTCGAATATGATTTAAAAAGAAAATTATAAATGACGAATTTTATGCCGATTTTTTTTTTAATTTGTGCAACGTTTTTAAATTAAGCACTTCCTTTTCTGCATTAAATATGAAGTGTTGAGAATTTTAGTTGTATACTTAAAACACTGAACAAAATTGTTGTTAAAAGGGACAATAATGATTATCGATGTGGATCTTGAATAGAAGAATTATATTCAAGATAATTGTATCCAAAATTATACCCAAATCATAGTCAAATTATACTCAAGATCAAAATTTTAAACATATTTTAAAATATAAACCAGAGGAGCGCTTTCAAAATTTAAAACCGTTATGAAAATATTCGACAAAAGATTTTGATATTGAAGTTTGGGAAATAATTATACAAAAATTTTAATTCCATTTATCAAAAAATGTAGTGATTATAAAATTGGTGATCACAATGTACAAACCTTTTAGTCTAACGAGAAAACTTCTTTGCAGATAGTCAGAAAACGAGCAATGACTTACCTGGAACAAAAGATAAAAAATAATTAGAATGATGACAATAAAATTTTTTTAAAACAAAAAATGTTTCTTATGTTGTCTAATATTAGACAACTTTTATGTAAGGCTTTTCAATAAGAATAATACAGTAAATTGTACTTTATTTTGAAGCTTGGGTAATGGAGTTTCGTTGTAAACAAAATATTTTGAATATGGCAAGCACGGCTCTTTTAACACGATTCCATTCGACTTGTTTTGTTTCCGTAATGAAAAACTTGTTCCAACTGGGTTATTTTTACAAGCTTTTACTAAGTTTCACCTTTTTCTGTGTCTGCAATCAAACATTGCAAGTTTAATTTGAGCCACTTCTCGATTTCTGATTAAGAAGAAATTTTTTCTGCATTTTTGTAAGATGACAATGCATTTTCATACTATGGCAGAACATTCCCGTAGCTTTAAGCATATTTCATATACATACATTTTTTAGTTTTATCTCAAAAATTAAAATAAAAATACTTTTTTGGTAGTTTTCGAAAATTTCAATTGTTTTCGAAACCGACCAGCAAAGCCGTTGGGTAACTGCTAGACCTTAAAAGATTTAGATCTCCCAAAACTAAAATGTAATTTAAATCAAAAGCACAAAGAAATATTGATATCAACTTCGATGAAAATCATCCTAAAAATAAATATCTACCTCTTTTAAATCCCGTAAGGCGATGAGTTTCAACATAATACGAAACACACCTTTCATCAATTCTGTTAAAAAATGTTAATGTAAAATTGGAAGAAGAAAGGACCAAGGAATCACGTTGTCCCATACAAAATTCCCTCGTTTTTCACCCCTTTACGGGTATAATTTCGGAAAATCCTTTCTTATTGGATACCTACGTCATCAGTGGGTCAATGCGTTGATACATCAATCAGTCTGTTATTCACGACAAAGCATTTTATATGTATAGAATATAGGAAATACCACTCTTATTGAAAAACCCTATATAATACTAATACTTACTATACATATGTACAGTGTGTCGCATTTAAGATGAAGACACCCTCATATTTTCGTGATGTTTAGGAATATCGATTTGAAAAATTCCGCAGTCATACAGGGTGTTGGGCCACATTTTTTTAGATATTTAATCAAAATATAATCTTAAAAAGGGTGACAAACCACCCTGTATGGCTTTGCAAAATTTCAAATCGGTATTCCTATAAATAACGAAAATATGAGAGTGTCTTCATCTTAAATGTGACATACTGTATATTGGGTAAATTATTATAGTGTTCGAGTCAGTTGCCAAAAAAATACATATTCGAAATTCTCTTTACATATTTTAAACATTTCTTTCCTCCTCAATCCCTCATCTTATCCGTGTCTCTCATACCCACACAATTTGACATACTTACTTCTATATACCTACCATAGGACGGAGATACATATTGATAATATATGAAAAACCTTTTGTATCTTTATATAGTAAATCATTATAATTTATCATATATGTCGAATGTTTTTATTTTTGGGGAAAAAAGTTATGTTTCTTTGTCTGATACAAAGCTAAACATAGAGACTGTGAGCTCATAATGAAGCAAAACGAAATAGAAAAGAAGTTGGGCAATGAAGTTTCAATAAGGTATTATCGTTAGTCAAAAATAAATTATGAAAATTGAAAAAAGTTAAAATTTATGTAAAAATATACTTAAATATTCTGATTTCGAGTCATAAAAGCACATTTTTCTTTTAAAATATTAAAATTAAAAATCGTAATTTTTAAACTGTATATCACGTGACCTAAAGCGCGGGCAGGCCCTGCTGTGATGTCATATCGGTATGAGCCATAGACCATCAATTAGTTCAGTGTAGACAGCTGGGTATAATATATCCATAGATAATAAGTATTTATGTTTATTATAATCAGATGTCTATAAATATCTGTCAAACTTATTTGTGTTATTTTGTGTAATGACACCGATATTACGTCATAAAATTGGATGCCCGCATTTTTGACAGTTTAAAAAAGGTTTAAAATTTAATTTCAGTTTTCGGCAAGAAAGCGTGTGTATTTTTCCGAAAAAAATTTTTGGCGGCTTTTTATTAGCAAAATCAAGATTTTGAAGTACTTTTTCAAAAATAGTAGAATACCCGATTGTGGTTTGAGTGTCGAAATCAAGGTGATGGACTTTCGTGTTTTCCCTTGTTTTTTTTTTTGTCAGCCGCAAATATTGAAAAAAAGTTACTGAGAAACAGTACCTGTCTATCATATGGTTTTACCTTCTAAACAGCAATACAATTAGACAGCTACAATTTAGACAGAGTGTGTATTAATAATTGTGCTATAACAAGAAAGAACTCAACTTCACTTTTTTGTTTTTGAGTTATCATGTTGACAGACAGACATACAACCAAAAATGGACTCTTTTGGTAATTTTATTAACACCTGTACCAAAATTTATTCGTAGCATCAATATTTTAAAACGTTACAAACTTGGGACTAAAGTTATTATACCTTGATAAATTTAATATATACATGGTGTGAAAATAAAAAATTGGAATATATTAAAATATATGAGTAATTTTTATTTATGATAATAGATGGCTGTACAACCATATTACTTGTCTATAATCATAGAGGGCTTTATAAAAATAGTTTTTTTTTTTTGCTACATACGTTAACTTAAATATAAAACAGTTTTTTATTCAAAAATGGTCTACATACACTAAAAAAGCTGGCCGAGAGCAAGTTTAAAGTTCTGTACCGGTTTTTTTTTCTTTCGCAAAAGTATTTATTACAAAGTATACGGTAATATATCTTGTACGATGACGGAGCCCTTTGTGAACGAGTCTAAGTCGCTCTTGACCGGTTTAATTTTTTCAAGCCTTTTGACTGTCACCTTAACTTTCTTTACATAGTGTTAAAAGAAGTCTATTTATGCGCATTTGTCTGATTACTCGCTAACTCCTTCTTAACTACGAAACGAATTTTGAAATGAAATTTTCGGTTTTCTTCATCATGTAGCTTACTTTTTCCGAAAGGTTTATTTGCAAAGCTTATACCCGTGCGAATTCAGATCGAGTTATTGTTTTAATATTAAAAAAGTTTTAAAAATCCGAAACAAAATAAGACGAAAATTCAAATAAGTACTCCATTTCCATAAACTCAACACTCGAACCATGGCTAAACTTTCTCTGTTGTCAGAAACTGATCTTATCTATTTTCAAAAAGCTGACAAGAATAATCATGAAAATCTCGCATCGATATGAGCTCAAGGTCTAGTATAAAATTTTTCGTCTAAGTGGACAAATTAATGGTCTGTGTATGTTACGTAGTGGTAGGAGAAAATAAATATTTAAGACAAGGAAAAATAACTAATACAGCTTTATAATCATGAGTAAAATTTTCCTATAGGGATAATTTATTTTAAAATGAGGTCAAATTTTATTTTTCCCTACTGCATGGTACGTATGTACATATATGTGAGTTACAAATGTACAGAGTCTAACGGAAAGTAACAAGATGGGGCAGTTAATTCAGACGTAAAATATTGGGAATTAAAGTCAAATTCATAAAACTTAATAATGATATAATAATTTTATGGCGATTCGATGAGTTTGCCTTGAAAGTTTTACGTTGTTGATGTTTTACGACGATAGCTTTATTTTGTGATAGTGAAAAGATGTAGATATTTCTTCGAAAACAGTCAGAATGTTCGAAAAAAAGCCGCCAACTGCTAGAGATGGTAAGAAACACCAAATACACATTTAATCGGATTTAGCTGTTCTTTCCACCTTTTTATATTCCAAGAGGTATATCGCTAGGTTTCAGAAGGTTAAAGTATAGCCCAGAAATGTAGGTACCAAAATACTTAATTATTGAAATACCGAGTAGAAGTTTTTGAGTAAGAATCTTTTTTATTAATATTATTTATTAAATTTTTTTTTATTTTTTGTGACTCATAGTCATAATTGTAAAATTTCAGTGTTAATATTACTCTTTTCGGAATGTTTAATCAAAAAAACAATTTGCCGCAAAGAAGGTTTGAACTATAAAGGGGAAGGTGTAAAACCTAGAATCAAAATTTACATTTTTTAAGCCATGCATTTAATTATCCGATAAACTATTTTTGTGGCTCAGTAATCCGTGAATATGCTTTTTTTTGAGAATTTATATACTAAACAATAAAAACGTGCGAGCCATGATGCATGATGAGTAAACCATGACTCATGGTCATAATAAACCATGATTCACACCCTAAGGTATATAGCACTCACTTATACTTCGCTTACCTATATTTAGAAACCCATAAAAAAAAATAATTGTCAAATTTAATGTCCACAAACAACTATTAATAGTACATAATGTTATCAAATTCAAAATACATCACTTAGGGTATTTGAAATTTTAACACCTCAAAATTAAATTCCACATTTGAATATGGTATAAAAATTTACTTACTCGACTCGTACGAAAATCCGTGGTGCGGTACCCGTGGCAAAAAACTGGCTAAAGAAATAATACGCAAGAGATAAATATCAACAGTAATTTATTTTCTTCTTATTTATAGGCAATTTTATTACTGAACAAAATTAAATCTTAGGATTATTTATCCAGGCTTGTTTCCTAAGCGGTACATTTTTAGACCACGAGTCAATTTTTCGTCTTAGCCAGAAAGTTTTAAAATGAGGGGTATATCGTGGAATTTGAAAAAGTAATAAGGTAGACATTACATGGAAAAAATAAAAAGGTTAGAC
Source organism: Chrysoperla carnea (assembly GCF_905475395.1). NCBI lineage: Eukaryota > Metazoa > Arthropoda > Insecta > Neuroptera > Chrysopidae > Chrysoperla > Chrysoperla carnea. The sequence continues at coordinate 120,891,064 of NC_058337.1, read as the reverse complement.
AAATAATATATAACATTCACAAATACCGAATAATTGAGTGTGAATTACAACAGTAAATAAGCCGGAAAATGTGGAAAAGTGGTGGAACAGCTCCGATTTCAAAAATTTTTTGTGTACGTGTTCCTTAGACCTTTAGGAACATTCAGCCGCACTAACCTTGGCATAACAGAAAAAACTGAGGAAATTAGGGTAGGTTTATCATCCCCAGAACACTCCAAATAGTAACAGAGGAAACAAATCAATATTTCAACTCGAAAAGCGTCTCTCGAGAGTTTTTGAGGTCGCTGATCATGAATTCAAGGTTAAAAATTAACTGAATATGGTTGCAACCCCATTAAAACTATTTAATTCAAAATTTTGCCTCATAAATTGTCTCTCTGCGGTTTTTGAATTCGTTGATAATGAATTTGAGGGCAAGAAGCAACTCAATGTATCTCCAAGCCATCCCTAATAGCCACCCCTTAAAGTGACAGAGAAAATATTTAAAATTTGGCCTCGAATATCGTCTTTTGGGGGGTTTTTGGGGTCGCTGATCACGAATCCAAGGTCAAAAAGTAACTTGGATGGTTGTATTCCCATAAAAACTACCCCTAAAAGTGTCAATAAAAAAAATTTTGAATTTCACCTCAGAAATTGTCTCTGCGGTTTTCGGAGTCTATGATCATGAATTTAAAGTCAAAAACCAACTGAATGTCCCACCATCCCCCTTAAAACCACCCCTAGAAGTGACAGAGAAAAAATTTTAAATTTAAAATTTCTCCTTGAATATTGTCTTTCGGGGAATATCGTATTTGGGAGCGCTGGTTACGAAACCAAGGTTAAAAAGTAGCTGAAGATTACAACAACAACAAAAACTACCCCTAGAAGTGACAATGATAAATATTTAAAAAGACCTTGGTTTCGTGATCGGCGACCCCAAAAACCCCCCGAAAGACGATATTCGAGGAAAAATTCTGAATTTTTTCTCTGTTACTTCTATGGGTGGATTTTAGGGGTGGCTTGAACTATATTCACTTGCTTTTTGCCCTCAAATTCATTATCAACGACTTCAAAACCGCAGAGAGACAATTTCTGAGATGAAATTCAGAATTTTCAATTTTTTTTTTATCATTGCACTTCTAGGGGTAGTTTAAATGAGGTTTAAACCATCCTTATTTGCTTTTTGACCTTAAATTAATGAACAGCGAACCAAAAAGCTCCACAAGAGACGATTTCTGAAGCAAAATTTTAAATATAGTAAAGTTTTTGTCTATGACTTCCAGGGGTAGTTTTAATGGGGTTGTAACTGTATTCAGTTGCTTTTTAACCTTGAATTCATGATCAGAGACCCCCTCGAGAGATGATTTTCGAGTTGAAATATTGATTTGTTTTCTCTGTTACTATTTGGAGTGCTCTGGGGATGAGAAAACTACCCTATTTTCCTCAGTTTCTTCTGTTATGCCAAGGTTAGTGCGGCTCAATGTTCCTTAAGGTCTAAGGAACACGTACACAAAATGTGATTAAAAAAATATGCAATTGTCAGATTCTAAATAGACAGAAAAATCAATTTTTTTTTTCGTAAAATAACTTTTATGTTCATTCGTAAACCAGATCTCATTTACAATCAGTGTTTATCATACCTTCATTCTCATAAAATATCCTAATATCTACTTAGAAACTATAGATAGAATGCTTCATCGAAATTTGTCTATTGGTACGATATCTTACCATATTATATTAAATATTTTTTGTTAATAAAATTTTCTTTCAAGTACTTAGATAAGAAGATTAAAGCTTTTTTAAATAAAATTTGACAAAATTACCAAATTATTATTATTATTATTATTTTTTTTTTTTTTTTCGTTAGAAAAAAAGTTAATTTAAAAGGATTTCATAAATTAGAAAGTTATCTAAGTGTATTGTTTTTTCTTCGAATTGTTCGTATTTTAATTTTTATATTTTCTATTCGTTTTCATTTGGTTTTGTTGGATTTGAACAAATGGAAAAAAGATAGTAGTTGTCCATAAATTTAAATATTTGTTCGTAAATTGTGTTTTTTTTTTTGGTAATTCAAATAGATAAGATTTTAACATTTTTATATTTCAATGTTTAAAAAACACATGCGGTCCCTAACGATAAAAACATGCAATAATTTAATGTTATCTTTATATTACTAGCAGATACCCGCCCATTTTTCTTTTAAAAACAAAGACTATCATGTTATAGCCCTCATTTATCCTCCCTTTTGTTCACAATTTTATGGATTTTAATTTTTTGGTCGAGAACTCTCTTTTTTGAAAAAGATGTTTAAGAAGTGTAATTTTCTATAGGTCCAATCGTTAAATTAACCTGATTTTTATACTTTATGGATCAAAATTACCCCATCCACCGAGTTTCAACAAATTCCTGAACAAAATTTTTTTGCATTTTTATCGATTTTTTCGAAGGGGTACGTACCCCTTAAAAAAGTTGCAAAAAATCTAGAAATTTTTTTTATCTCCAATTTGTATAAAACTCAGTATATAAGGTAATTTTAACCCAAAAAATACAAAAATCGGGTGCATTTGATGACTGGTCGAATAGTTTTTGAGATACGGACTAAAATCGATCCAAATATTGCGATATCTCTGAAACTCTGCATTGTAACTTATTATAGGTTGAATAATTTTTAAAATCGGTTAAGTAGTTAATTCAAAAATGGCGAATTTTCATATAATCTTTCATCTCCAATTTGACCCTCTTAAAGAATGAATTTTTATGAAAAAAGTAATACAGGAAACTTTTGTAATGAACCATGCTCATTTCTTACATTTGTAACTTCAAAATTTGTACCACTTTTTTACGAAATTTGTTCTTTGTTATTTTTAGCCACGCGTACACGGTAGCCACTTGTTACGGTAACAACGGGGGCGTCATTCCCTACGGTTCGAGCTAGTAATCACTTGAATATCTCATTTCGTTTTTTAGTTATCGAGCTGAAAATTTTGTTTGTGACATAAATTTTTCTAGCCAGTACAAACTTGGGAGTAAATTTAATATACCTTGATATATTCCATATGTAAAGTAAAAAAATATCGGACTTATGGGTCAAATATATCATGCGATATGTTTACATAAATTGTTTTTCACTTAAAACAAAAAATAAAATTGTCGTTTTTAAAATTGATAAACGATCTATAATTTTTCCCAAGTTATTTGTCATTTTAAGGTAGTACCTGCATGAAATCACTTTTCGACAGATTTGGCCGAGTTTTTTTTCTCGGGTTTATAATAGCTTTATTTATGAATTCCTAAAATTTCATAATTTTTGACCGTTTAGATCGCGAGATATTTAAAGACAAAGTTCGCGATTTTGAGGGTCATGTCCCATTTAAAGCATGTAAAATGTCCGGTCTCTCCAACTATTTTTTATGATATTATTATATATTGAAGAAAAAGTAGAAAAAAATGTTTATACAATACAATTCTAAAAAAAAAATTTAGAAATTAATTTTCACTTTCGAGATATTAATTTTGACGTAAATTGATCGAAATTGGGACGTTGGCATAATTATTTCCCATTTTAAACGGCCAAAATTTCTGAAACTTTGGGAATTAATAGTAAGCATTATTAAATTATTAAATTTAATTTTTCGTTAAATTCTGTCGAAAAAAAAATTGTACCATTGCTTTAACATAGAAACTGCAAATACCATGCTGGAAATACCTTAACATGTAATTTGAAACTATATACCTACCTACTGACGTAGATATACGTGTCGGTACACATTGCTACGTATTTTTTTTGTGATATGAGAAACTTGATAAAAATTTGTAATTGTCAAAATGTAATAATAAACGTCAAACGATATATATTCCCGAAGGAATATAAATGTCATTTATATTAAACGTATTTTATTACTATATATGTATATATATATAATACATGTAAGTATCACCTGTCCTTGCGTCCTTGCATTAGCTTGATATGGTCGGTCGAGTCATTCGTTCGTGTTAGATGGATAGATATATAGATATATTCTAGATGTGTACATGTTAGGTTACGTTAATAATCATATTCTAGGTAAATGATGTTTGCACTTCGATTTTTCCTTATTGTATAACTAATTGATTTGAAAGTCTCTTTACATTGATATATACAAGTTGTTACAAAATAACTATTTCTATTAAATATTTTTCGATGAAAGAAAAAGGACCAGTTCGATGATTGAAAAGTTAATTGAAATTGTCTAATGGTCGAAATAATGTGTCAAATATATTGGTTGGGAAAGTCATTATTTCCTTTGAATAATTACACTGTGATGCTTAAAATATCGAGACTATATGAAAATATGGTTTCAGTTTCAATTTTTCTTAGCCACCCTCAGGCAAAACAATTGCTTGTTTAGTATTTAGCCAATCAAAAAATAACTCAAACATAAGTTGCAGAGTTGAATGGGGGAACTTCATTTTCTGTCATCAGATTGGACCTAGTTCTCCGGGAAAGAATAACACTTTAAATTAGAAAGTTGACTGTCATAAAAAAATAACATTTTTTACTCAAAAAGTTTCTTCGAATAACGTTATCTTTCGGACGAAATGCGAGTTTAAAATATATCATTATTGCATCTAATCGAAAGAAATTCTTTATAAAGTTATTAAAGAAAAAAAAGGTCATTCGTCTGAGCCTTAGATCATATATTTTAAATAGATAAGCCCAGTGTATACCAAGTATATATATTTTGGCGTCACAGAGAAGATTGACAAAGATGAAAATACAATATTCAAAGAGCTGACGGAGAAACACCATTTTGGAGGCCTGGTATTCAATGCGCATGATCGTATAACCGGAATCAACTGCTTCAATGATGTGTTTATATTTCAAATTCACATGTGCTTAAAATAAATAAATAAAATTTCATTTTGTTTTAACGTTCAAACGAGTAATATTGTTAGATAATTTTGCGTTAATTCTATGATAAAATTTTTTAAAAATGGTAAAATGGTAATTTGTACAAAATATACTGTTTTAACTTTATTTAAAAGTGGTATAATCTTTTTTTAAATATGCGCCAGGATATTATGTTGTATATTAAGACATGCGTATTATGACCAGGCCTCGGGATTTACTATCCTTGGCAATCTACTTTGAGACGTGGTTCTCACTCTGTTTACAATTCTAGTAGTGAATTTTCAAAGGTCTGAGCTAATAACTTTTAAGTCTAGGTAAATTTTCAACATCATCTGAAGATCAAGATCAATTGACCTTGAAACTAGAATTTCAGATCAAAGTCATGGATACAGGTGAATACTCTCTATTGAACTTGACAACTTTTGGAAAAAGTATTTTTCTATAGGCAGTGTGTTTTCTTTCGAATAAATGCAATTATGACTTATTTAAGGATCTAAAATGACTATAAAGCCAACCCAGAGAACTATAAGCCCAATATGAGATGCATTACATGAAAATGTTATATGCATCCCATCAATCTCTGCAAGCTTTGTTTAGGTTATTTTTTTATTGCTTAACTACAAAACGAACTATTAGATATAATAGATTAAAATGGTCCACCCAGTACTGACATAGTCCAAGTAAATTAGCAATTGATTATTAGTGAATTTTGGTTGTTGGTTTTCATTATCTTAAAGTGATTTTCGGGACCATATATCTCACAGCATCTGGCAAATTATATATATTTAATTATAAATATACTAGCTTCAGCAGTTTTGTAATGTCACACGCCCTGTCCTTATAATTGATATCCCACTTGGGTGTATTTGAAAATAATCGATTGCTCATCCTCACTTCTACCCCCATATCTCCTCTTGACGGGGGCTATAGTTTTGCAATGTACACATAATGCTCTTTTATTTGCTAAGCCAAATGATATGAAAAGTTTCTTACACCATTCTAGCTTGAGGAAACATTTCACTTAACCTGAAGACAATCAATTTGAATATCTTTGGTCAGAGAACGGTGTATATTGATTATTCAATAAAATTATATATATATGATTAAAAAGAAAAAGCAATAAATAATATTGAAAATGTATTTCAGTGTTATTTATCGCTACTTTTTACATTAATAAAACATATAGAAATACCATACAATATTTTATTATTTATAAAAAAAATAAAATAATTGTCAATTAAAGCATACAATATTTAAAAAAATATATGTAGGTATATTAAAAAATTACATTTAATAAAAATTATAATTTTAAAACCTTTTATGTACCTACAAAATGATTGAAAATGCTATTATCATCCATATAGTACATCATTTTGTTTAAAGGTACAGAATCAAACAGTAGGTGCAGGCAAAGTTTACACCTATTATACGGCATGTTCAAAAAGTTCGAAACCACCCATGAATTTAAGAAAATAATGAATGAAATAAAATGATCATGACAAAAGTTGTAAGATTTTGCTCGAACAATCAAATGATGGACTAAACCTTGACCATGAAGGATTTTCTTGTGTACAAACTTTAGCATTACCAATATTAGTTGGTTAAAAAAATGTCATATTAAAGTTTGTAAAGTTTGTACACGAGAAAACCGTCTGCCAATAAGTTTATAATGTATTGAAAATTCTTGCCTATTATTCAAATGAATGGCAGACTGTTAAAAATTGTTCTCTCTGATTTACAAACAAATGTTTATTTATAACAGCGCATTAATTCGGTACGAATGTTATTTTATACATTTTTCTGTTGCTTGTGGCTGTATATATGTCCTATGGCATTGGTAGACTGTAAAAAATTGATTATAGTTTTCTGTCACGAGCAAACAGTCTCGTATTTAATTATGATTAATAATGAAAGAATATTATTTTATTTAGCCAGGCAGAAATAAGCTTTGTTGCTAGCACGCATTCACCGTTAGTTAACGCAACCACTTGAAGGTGCAAAATGTACTTCTAAACATGACCAACTATCATATCATAGGCAACTATATATAATACTAGCTGTTACCCGCCCGCTTTGCTGGGCAACATCCCCACTTGAACCCCTCTCTCCACATTTCCTTGCGTTGGATAACATTTTTGTAATGTACACGTCATGCTCTTTTATTTGATACCCCACTTAGGTATGTTTGTAAATATTCGATATTTCCTTCCCACTTTCTCGCTACACCTATCTACCCTCCGAAAGTTAAAAAAATTTCTAAATGTAATTTAAAACATTCCGACCAAGTTTTGAACTATTAAAAGCCATAATTGAAAAATATGAATTTTTTATTCATGAACACCCCCGCAACCCCCTTTGTGGGTGGAATTTCGTAAAATCTTAGCTGACCTCTACTTGACAAAAGGAATATTCCTCCCAAATTTCAAGTCTCTAGGTCTTATAGTTCCAGAGATATCGTGATGAGTGACTATCTATCTATCTATCTATCTATCTATATCTATAGAAAGTCTCCTATATATTTATAGATAATGCAATTTTTAAGCATACTGTATCCAAACACAAATCGATATAAATGACCGCTTCATCGTGTCTGTTTGTCATTGCTTGACCATTGTGGGGTCATTAAGGGGTTACTCATGTTATGTTGTAGTGATGACGCGGTCGGTGATGATAAAATAATGGATCGAATCATTATTATGATTATAGTCAATTTTTATGATTATAAATATAAATTTTAATGTTTTTGTTAAGGGCAGAAAAATTATTACCCACTATATTACTACAGTTAAGTACTTTACACCAGGTATTACAAAAATAATCATGAGCGAACAGGATGCCACAGGATGACTCACGCCAAATAACCTTGTCACATCACCTATGAGAACTCTGTATATGATATCTTTATATGTGTATATTAGTTCTATATGACCTCGGGGTCAGGTAAGGTTAGATAAGAGTGGCTATCCTGGGTGAGAAAAACTACGATCGTAGAGGTCGTTGTGATACCGCAAAAAGGTTGGTCCATCTCCGGCCACTACTCCACGAACCATTTGGAGCTTTTTAGGAAAAGCAGGAGCGCTTTGACGTTAACGGACTTTAGGTCGGAGAGATTGTCAAAGAAAGGCTGGCTCAAGTTAGTCCATCTTATCATGACAAGAGCTAGACAGTGACAAAGAAGATGAGACATCGCCTCCTCCTTAACCACACTGTGACAGCTCCTACATTTGTCCTGATACATTGTCAGGCCCAAGCGTTCCATGGGATCAGTATCATCATTTAAAATTTGAGGCAGCGTTGCGGTTCTTTTTCACTGGGCTTGAATGGATATATGCTTTTTTGTTATTCTAACAGGAAGCAAATCGAATAAATAATGAAAAACCATATTACCCTACCGCGAACAGCCACAGATGTTTGCTCTTCAGGGCAAAGAGAAGTAGCCTACTAAAAATATCATAAACTAAAAATATCATAGCCTACTAAAAAAAGATACGGCCTTGGCATGCCAACCTTAGATGAAGTCGACAGGACACGTAATTTTTCACGAATTTATGTTTTCATACATACACGCAAATTTTTGTATAGTTTATTTGGTCCTTAATGAAAATGTATAGGGCGACTTCAAAAAAACTATTCTTTTGAGACACTCTGTGTATTCGAGGGGTATTTTTTGGATTAATATGATGAAAATCCATTACGCTGTTGGTGTATGTATGATGCGGTATGTAATGGTGGTTTATTACAAATAAAATGCATCATCAAAATTATTACAAAAAATCGATTCAATACAGAAATTAGATATAATGTTATTCGTCCACTTACTCTATGAATGACCCAATGATAAAGCCCTAAAATTTTTTTGGAATTTTTTCAGCTGGTGCAGAACATAACCTAAAAAAACGGTTTTTCGAATTAATAAAAAACCAAAGCATAAAAATCTATCAATAGCCATACGTTGGATACGATTTTACGATTTCCTTTCAATTTCATCGAAAATCAATTTTTATTTTGTTATTTTCACTGTGAACGGTTGAATTTTAAATCTGCGTACAGCCATAAGATCATTTTTGGTATGTACTTCGCTTTAAGTTAAAAGAATGATGAAAGTTTGTTTTCTTCATATTTTACCGAATGAATTTACAAGAGAGTCTTTTTCGAGTAATTCATTAGCATTTCCAAGCGCTTGAGAGCGTAGTAATCGTCTTTCTAACAACGAAAGTACCATGTTCTTATCGATTATATATGTTGTACAGCAGGGAATAGTTTTCTCGTTTGCTACATTTATCAAAAGTTGCCAATTTTAAGTTTTCTACAAGTTTTTTATTTCGTTACTAAACATTTCATAACTGTAAAACACGTACATTTTATATTTCTGTACACATAAGTAGTGAAGCATGTTAATATAGGTATATGAATATGATTCGTTCAGTCTAGAATATTCGATAGTACAAAATTATATCTCGAAGCACGGTGAAAAATGCTAATGTCGTGGTTACAAAGTAAATATTTTTGAACTTGGATACCACGTTTACCAATAGCATACTTGAACCTGAAAATTAATAAGCACGCTTTTGTTTTTGGGTTTGTATACCCTATTAATGAAACAAATCAGAGTGTATTAAGTTTAGTTTAAAGTTTGTAGCGCTTAGAAATATTGATGCTACAAACAAATTTTTGATTAAGATGTACATAATATCACCTGTTCGTTTTCGTTTGCCTGTCCTTTCGTCTCTGGGTCCGTGAACACGATAACTCAAAATTAAAAAAACTTATTGAGCTAAAACTCTTCAATCATGTTAACAACGTAACAAGCCACTTTGAGTTGGTAAACGAGCAATATTCGCTCCGTGCGTGAGTTTCGTTTCCATGGTAACGATACACTACTTTAATTATAGAATTGTATGGATGCATATATAATTGTATGGATTGCATTTAATTGTCTCACAAATTTAAATAAATAATTATGATAATTTACATTTGAAAAATAATATTTGTGCAATTTGATTTCTTATTTTCACAATTTTTAATGCATTAAGTTTAATTAATTCGTGTTTTACAATAGTTTTAATTTGACATTTCTATAACATTAACATGCAAAGAACTGCAAATTAGTAATAACAGTCCCCTTTAACGCCAAAATTTTCACTGGAAGCGCTGGCATCGATTTTATTGTCCCTACCATGACTAGGCACACAACGAATAGATCAATTTGTTCATGGATCCGTAGGAAGCATCCTTAAACCGTAACAGATAGACCACAAACTTAAATTTAAAAAAAGGTTCTTATAAAAAAATATACAAATTTTGTTTGAATCCTTTTTTCGTCAATATCTTTGTTTTCTCGTATTGGTCCAAATTAGGGCAAAAATGAAGTTTCTATTTTCTCAAAAACTATAAAAGATTAAAATAGTTCCAAATAGTGCATTGATTCTAATTTCATGTTAAACTCTTCCCACAATATTAAGGATTATATCGTTTAAAATCATGTAAATTCAGAAAAACGGATTTCGAAAATTCTTCGAAATTTTCGTGGAAATATGGCCGCCATTTTATTCTATATGATGTTTTTTTTTTTAATCTATGTTTTATAAAAGGTATTTCAACAATTTACTCAGCCAATTGTATTCATTTTTATTCATAACATAAAAATTCTTCTTCTCTCAGCGACAAATATTTTAACGGGTAGTTTCCGAGCTACAGGTGCTCAAAGCGACACATATATAATAGATATAGTATATGAATACCTTTATTCTCCGGTAGTTCGAAAACTACTCGAGAACATGACTTGAGAACATTTTTGGGGCGGTTTGAACAGTTTCACAGAAAAACCATTTTCTTATCTAATCGTGCGGGGTTCTTTCTATTGCGTTTTCGAAATATTAAAAAATAATTTTTTTTTAAAATGAACACTTTATAAGGAAATTATTTAATTAAATGTATTTTTATGTATTTAAATTAAAATAAAATTTAAAAAATTAAATTTGATTGAAGGGTGTACAAAACATAAATTTGTTAAGTACCGTGTAATTAAATTAAGGACCATATACTCACACATGGCGTATAATAACATTAAAAAACATATATATTATTATAATGTCGGTAATGGTTTTAAAATTAATGGTACGTGATCATTTTTAAAATAACCATTTTCCATAAAAAAAGGAAAACCAAAACATTTTTATAAAATCAAATAAAAATTGAATCCTTTTTATACGATCATTTTAATTTCGTTTTAGATTTAAAGTATAATAATATTTTATGGTATTATTTAACACTTATACAGAGTGTATGAGTAGAGCTATTTCCTTGCGAGAAAATCTCCTTTTCTAGATACAGTGTGTTGAAATTTTGGGTAAAAATGACCTATATGAAAAAATGTTTCAAACAAAAGTTGTTTATTTTTTTATAAGGAACGTTTTTTGTATATTTAAACTTTAGTTCTATCTCTAACGGTTTACAAGTTGGGTCCTACGGATCCAAGACCTTGACCTTTGTTGCACATTTACAAACTCGACCTCACTTTTTACGCCTTGAGCACGATATAATATTTTCTGTTTGATTTCTTTTTTCGATTTTGAGTCATATTGTTGACAGACGGACAGACAAACAGTGATTTTATGGAAACCTATACCAAAATTTTGTTCGTAGCATCAATATTTTTAAGCGTTATAAACTTGGGACTAAACTTATTATACCTTGACATATATGGTATAATACAGCCTAGAAAGTTCTTAATTGCATGCTAGATATAAAAAACTGGTTTTTGAGACCATCTTAGGAGCTCGTGTAGTAGGACTTAATAGGAACTTTTCTCTTCAACAATAAATTGTTTCTTTTTAATCTTAAGAAGAGCAACAAAGGATACAAACAAAATCTTACTTTTTAGGAATGTCTTTGAACCTAAGTAGTTTGCAATTTACAACATGGCTGACAAACTGAGCCACTACAAAGATAGCAGCTTCCTACCTTTGATATAAACTTTCAAGCAGTTTTATTAAAATTATTTTTATTAAACTTACTCGACCGTTTATACGTACCTATGTGATTTTGAAAGTTGCTCTGCTTAGGCATAGGGTCATCTTAGGTACATGTCCTTTTGACCGAAGGATTCTTCACAATTTAACGCTTATGATGATAAAATACGAAATCCTGAGGTGGAGACTTCTACGGCACGTATTTGATTTAAAATGAAAGAATACTTAACGTGATTGTACTTGTAATGAAGTCAGTGACGTATAAGAGATTTTTCCAAAAGTGGGCCATAGAACCCATATCTACATCCTTTGTTTTCGTAATTTAAAATCGATAGTTTAAAATCAAGCTAGATTATTAATTCACACAGTGTGTCCAATTTCTAAACAGTCGTTTTAGCAATGAACACATAAAATCTGTTTTTTTTCCCAAAATTTCAACATTTCCTGTGGTTATAAGTTTATTGAGAAATTATCATCATTTTAACGTAATCAACCATTTTAATAAAGTCCTGCGGTTAAAACGTGGACCATTCTATATAAAATAAATGCACAATAATATTTTTAGTTAGCTTTAGGGAGCTTTATATATAGTAGCTGTTAAAATGCATTTAGGTTTAAAGTGGGTGATAGCACAAGTGAACGTGGGTGAGCTTCGTATCTATATTTTGATATAAAATAACAAAACTATATGAATAAAGCGACACGATCAACGTGCGAATTGAAGCTATTCAACACAGCTTTGTGGTCTTTTTATTATATGATATTATTATGCATATACGTGGAATACCATAGTGTTCGTTCATCCATTGTTTTATTGTATAACCCATTTTAAAGCGCACCAAACAAACACAATAAAAATATCGAATATCGTGAACAAACATTTACAGGATGTAAGAAACCTTCCGCAAATGGATTAAGAACCAGGCCAAAAAAATTCGTTCAATTTACTAAAGCTGATAATTTGGGGATAGGTTATAGTAGTTGTGTGCATACACATACTGCGGTCAGTGAAGCGAACGAACGATAGAACAGAGGTCAGATATGTGCTATCGAAACGCTTAAGTTTTACGTTAAAATGAATGTAATAAACCTGAAAATTCTTATACAAATTGTATATTGCATATAAATAACAGTTATGATTGTCAGTCAGTTAAACATTAAAATGGGACTGGTCAGCCAGCCCTTGGAAATTAAAATTAATAACAGCATCTTGGTAAAGGCACTCTATAATCGCCAGTTTTATGAATTCCTTGAAGAAATAGAGAGTCAATATTCTGACCTACTTCTGCACAATAAAGTGCGATCGATGACTTTCCAGCGGTAACGTACTGAAACATTTGGCTTTGTGCTTGAGTGAAATAAAAATAAAACTCATTGAAAAAAATATTGACCATTCCGAATTGGAAGAAGACAAAGGGTTGCAAAAATTCAACTTCATGAAACTAAATGTGCTTAGTCTCAAAATGCAGGGAAAACCTGCCTATACCTCAAATATGTTTTTTGCTAAAATATTTGTGTTTATATGAATAATTTTATTACATATTTAAAGAAGTTTATTTTGGACACACTGTATATTCTGAACACACTGTATATTCAACTGGACACACTGTATATTCAACATGTCCACCAATTTTCTGTCTGACCCGTTTGTTGTATTATCATAAGTATACAAAAATTTAAAATTTTCTGAAACTACACACATATAGCACTGTCTTAAATCATCTTTAAAAACTTTCTGAACTATAAAATAAATATACAAAGTTTTTAAAGTGAAGTTTGTATGAATACTTTTTTTAAGTACACTCTATAGGTATAAAGTGTAGCACAATTTTATAAAAATTGTTTTATAAGTTTTTAATTTCTACTCAACAACCAGTTGTTAGTACTAAAATATTCATTTCCATTCATTTCCCAAATCACGTTTCCACTTTCCAGTAATTTATTGAAAAAATATAAAAATATTTAATATAAAATTCTATCATTCATATAGTGGGAGTCGTAGCTAAAACTTTAATATCCTGAATACTAAAAAAAAGAATTCAATTTTAATCGAAAGATAATAATTTTTAAGCATGGAAAATTTCTGTACTGAGTGTACAAGTGAAAAAATATGTGGTACCTAACTAGAAATTTATCAATTTCATTTCGCTTCAAAAAAAAAACTATCTAAAAAAAACCCATATATTAAAAATTTAAAGAAACCCACGGCACAAAATCAGGTTTGATAGACCAACCGATTTTGAGTTTCTTTTTAACCCCCAAAATAGAAAAAAGGTGTGTTATAAGTTTGACCCCTATGTTCTGTGCCTGTGTATGTGTATCTGTCTGTGGCATCGTAGCGCCTAAATGGATTAACCGATTTTAATTTTTTTGGTTTCGTTTGAAAGGAAATTTAACCAAAAATTGGCGACGATCTTCGAAATGCTTTAATGAAAAAGGTAATTGAATAGAGAGTTTTCTTTTATATGTTTCAAGTGCGAGTTTAGGGTTCCGTGCCCGAATATAGGTCGGGAGTTTTTAAATTTTGTAAATTACACTTGTTTGAAAGGTTATCGGCTCAGCCATTTGAAGATCAGAATCTCTAAACTTGCATTTGAAACATAACTTCGAACTACTTTCGATTAAATTAACTATCAAATTGAACGGTTCGGTAGCTCAATAGAATGAAGCATGCTCCAAGCAAGGAGTCTCGATGTACTTTATTATTTTGAATTATGGATTTTTGGTTTAAAAATAGGAAATCAGTAATTTCAGTTATGGTGAATTTTTAAACTTTGTGGATAAGTCCATCGTACCAAACCGTGTCTAAAGCTGTAGGTAACATCTTATTAGACAACCCTGTATTAAAGGTAACAAAAACGTGTTATCAGTGTGTTAGCTTTTATCTTATCATGATTAGTATCAACGCCTGCCTATATAAAAATAATAATATGTATATGTAATAAAATTTTTATGTAAGGTAATTATTATATAATATGCGTTATTAAACATTTATAAATTATTATACCATGTATATACTGAGTGGTCATTAATTATCGTTCGTATATAATACCATAAATCATTTGTAAATGATATTTTAATGTTCGTTACACAAAACTTACTACATTAAAAGTATTATCTGTTGTTTTTCTACTTTTTTGTTTCTTTGTAGAAACATTTCTCTATACTAATTACAATTTTAAAATAAATATAGTTTACTGAGTTTACAAAAGCAGTTCGTCTTGTCAAGCTTCATGTATAGTAAAACTCATTTATTATGATACATATGAATAATAGAAACTTTCGTAGTTTATTGTGCAACTATTTTGTTTGTTTTTTATTTTTTTTATTTACTACTTCACAATTTTTCTACTTTGAATGAAATATAATATATCTTTTACAATATATTTCTGCTTGTTAAAAATTACACTTTAATGAAATTATACTCCTAAATAACATTATTTAAGGTAGTACGCGCACCAAGAGAATTTTATACCATGCATATATGAAATATACATAGTATATTAAGTTTAGTCCCAAGTTTGTAACGCTTAAAAATAATGATGCTAGGAAAAAAATTTTGTCATAGCTGTTCATAAAATCACCTAATTAGTAATTCGTCCGTCCGTCTGTGGACACGATAACTCAAAAACGAAAAAAGATATCGAGCTGAAATTTGTACAGCGTACTCAGGACGTAAAAAGTGAGGTCAAGTTCGTAAATGAGCATCATAGGTCAATTGGGTCTTGGGTCCGTAGGACCCATCTTGTAAACCGTTAGAGATAGGACAAAAGTTTAAATGTAAAAAAATGTTTCTTATAAAAAAATAAACAACTTTTGTTTGAAACATTTTTTTGTAAACATCACTGTTTACCCACGAGGGCGTTAATTAGGTGCAAATTTTATAGTATGTATTAATATAGGAATATCAGTTGTGTGTGTGTCTATTTAAAAGTGAATATCTTTTGTTATTTACGTGACGTCAAAAAAACAAACGATTGCGCATCAACACTGTCTATACATTTTTGTATGTGTTATGTGATAAAGAAATCAACACTGACTATGCATGGTATTTCAACAATTAACTCAGTCAATTGTTTCTTTTCACTTGTTATATTTAGGTTTGTAATTAATTGTACCTTATTTCAATTTTGATAATGAATTTTGTTAAAACTAAGAATACAATTTTTCGATATATGCCTTGGTTTTGAAATTTTTAATATTTTGAAAATTACTCCAGATATCGAAAAATTTTATCCGCACTTTTCGTCTTAAATTGTCAAGTTATAAAATAATTCACCATCAAAATTTAATATACATATTTTTTTAAATTTGTGTATCCACTAACGTGATTATCCATCCTTAATTAGCCGGAAGTAAGGGTTGTCTTTTGTTTTCAATAATTATACTAGGGATTTAACTTTAAATAGTTTTTTTTTTGTTTTTTTAATTTCCACCGACTAGTTTTGGAGAAATCTACGAAAACAAATCATCCATTTACCGTTTTACTATAAAACCAATGTTTTACCCTTAAAGTTTCAGAATTGATTCAGGCTTTGTTCAACTTTGTATAAAAAAAATATTGAGACTATTTATTTAAATTTGCTTTGGTGCTCGTACATCCTTAACAAAAAAGTTAGCTTCAATTATTTACTACTCCATAATAATTTTGTTCTCAAAGCTTTACATGTTTAAAAATATCCCCTTACATAGAATAAACCATTGAAATTGAAGAGTAGTAATATATAATAAAAAAGAAATATACTAAGGTAGAATAATTTAAAAACAGTTTTATTTAAGTAGTAAAATTGTTCTGTGGAAATATTTTGGCGTGTAAAATATACAGTATCTGGATGACCAATCACTAATATAAGAACCATTCAAAATGTCTCCAATTGTCAAAATGTCACAAAAATTCCAAATTAAATGTCCCGGTAATTTACTTTATTCCGTTAACTACGATAAACACCAATAGATGCCAGGAAAAGTCATATTTTGCAGTTTGAGTCATTTTTTCCTGAAAACACGAATGAAACCTACTGTATACCAATTTTCATGAAAATCGTTGGAGCAGTTTCCGAGATTGCTGATATATATAAACAAGAATTGCTCGTTTAAATATATAAGATAAGATAAAAATTCTTTTTCTGACACAAGTTCTAGAAAATACAAATGATTTAATCAGAAAATTGTTAAATTAACGTCCTAGAGTTTTTGTTAATTTCTTCTTATAAAACAATTTCACTTTATCATGATATTCTTCATAAAATTAATAATTTATAAACTTTTTTATGATATTCAACTTGTCATATATGATAATAAAATTTTAATTTATATTCAATTTTAAAATGAGTTTCAGTTTTCGAAAACAATAAAAAATGTTTATTTATCATAAATCTACAATAATGTTAGAGTACAGATATATTGTAACTAAACGGTGGAAAGGATAATTTCGAGTATTAAGTTTTTCTTGTGCTCAAAAAGTATTTTTTGTTTACTAACAAATCTACCTATTCCTTTAATCAATGTTAAAAAAGAGCCTTAATCAAATTTTAAATTAAACTATTAAGCCATGTTTTTTTAATCTTTAAATTACGGTTTATATATTGGAACATGCAAAAAAAATTTCCAAAAATTATTTCATAGTACACGGTAAGAAATGAAAGGCGTTTACTACAATTCTGATATGGTAAAGAGGAGAGAAACTATAGTATCTATTTTAGAATAAGTAATATTACAGTATTGAATTTGTTGTGTGCGTAGTCATGGTAGGGATAATAAAATCGATGCCAGCGCTTCCAGTGAAAAATTTTGGCGTTAAAGTAGGCTGTTATGAATAATTTGCAATTCTTTACATGTAAATGTTATAGTGAATGTCAAATTAAAATTATTGAAAAATTAATTTTAAATATAAATATAAACAAATGCAATCCATACAATTATATATGCATCCATACAATTCTATAATTAAAGAAGTATATCGTTACCATGGAAACATCTCCAATAAAACTCACACACGGTGTGAGGAATAGGGCCATCCACCAGAACTATTGTGAGTTTCGCCAACCAGTATGGACCTAATGCCCATACTGTATTGATTCGTCCGCCATAACTATTACTAATGTTACTATTCCTTCAATACAGTACAAAGTATGGCATTCACACTGATACTGCGATAGTGATATTCACAAAAAATTTCTAGCATGAATAATTGTAAGAAAAATAAATGGTTTACGTATTTAAAAAAATCGAAAAAATTAAATGTTTCTGGTGATCGTAAACGGTTTTGTTAACTGTCATTGCAGCTTGTTCAAAGGAGAGTTAAGCGAACAGAATTGAATTTTTTGTTCGGCTATAAACATCCCCATCATAAATCTACGATTGGTTTTAGCTTTCATACTGCTATAAATACTGGCTGTAACTGGCAGTATTATCTTAACTCAACTCAGAAAAACACTGGTAAATAGAAAAACGTTATGCTCTATAATATTACAAATTTTAGTGTATAAGTATCTATTTTGAAAATACGTTTTAATAAGCTATGGTTTTATTTTGATATTATTTTAAGAAATACAAAAAATAATTAAGCACTTTTTATGGTCTCCTTAAATACCGCCTAATAATCTTATTTGGTTTCCAGAAAGCATTCAAATATCCTGTTACGAACATACCTAAT
Source organism: Chrysoperla carnea (assembly GCF_905475395.1). NCBI lineage: Eukaryota > Metazoa > Arthropoda > Insecta > Neuroptera > Chrysopidae > Chrysoperla > Chrysoperla carnea. Next base: position 120,872,568 of record NC_058337.1, on the reverse strand, counting down.
TAAAAAGTATCTTCAAGTTTGTCAAATTTTATTTGGTATGTCAAATAAATACTTTTCAAGTGTTTGTCGTTACAATTATATAGTAACAAGTGCACAAGGATTCAGAGAGTTAAATAACTGGTATATAATATACTAATTAAATTAAATTAAATTTTAAGTAGTTCATTTGTAATAAATAAATAAAAGGTACAAATAAAGCACTCACAAATTTTCAATGAATTCGTTTGTCTAAATTTTAATAACCATTAATGAACTGACACCCTTCGATATTTTGAGTATCTGTTTGCACTAAGAGGTTGGCGTTGTTTAAAGTCATGTATTTGATAAAAATTTTTTTCAAATGATCTAAGAGTAAATGTGGGTTATATCTGGTTTTGAAGTCATGTGGCTTTCAGCTTAATAAGAATTAAGCTTGAATTTTTATTAAATTGGACATAAAAATATATTTGTTACATCATCGTTGTTGTAAATCTTGAAAATTCATAAAGTTTTCCATAATACGAAGGCAAATTTTTCAAAATTTTAATTTTCCGACATTATTACATTTTGAATCACCTAATTTTTTTTTTTTTTATCATAGATAAGAAATGTTTATGAATTTAATGGTCAAAATAAACAAATTTTATGTAAGAATCTGTGCCTTTTACAAAAAAATTAAATTTTTTTTAAATTTCAATTTTCTTATAGCTTGAATACAAAGTATTTTGGTTAAATAATAAAATCAATAGTAAACAAGTGAAAGTGCTCCCACACGGGAACACAGTGATGTTAACGAAAAAAAGTTTCAAATAAAAGTTGTATATTTTTTAAAAAGGAACATTTTTTACACATAAACTTATGTTCTATCTCGAACGTTTTACAAGATGGAACCTACGAACCCAAGATCTTGACCTATATTTCTCATTTACGAACCTAGACCCACTTTTTACGTTCTGAGCTCGCTTTAAAAATATCAGCTTGATATCTCTTTGTTTTTCAGTTATCGTGTTCGCAGACAGACGGGCAGACGGAAATGGACTAATTAGGAGATTTTATGGAATACCTATACCAAAATTTTGTTCGTAACATCAATTTTTTTAACCGTTAAAAACTTGGGACTAAACTTAGTATACCTTGATATATTTCACATATACAAGGTATAAAAATATCATATTTTGAGGGTGCAAACTTCACACAGCCTAACGTAGCCAGTTTAAAGTAGGAGTCAATTCATGATGATTTCCATAAGAATAAGTTAATTAAATTTGCCTTTTATAAAATGGTAATTTTAGAATAAGTTATCTAGAAATAATATATCAATAAAATTGATTTGATATGATAATCAAATAATAAATTTTGATAGATAAATTAATTAAATTAAAATTAATATTTTATTAAAATTTTTATTTTTTTTATCCATATATATCAACAATAAATTTATTAAATTTATAATTAGTTTTGACATTATTTTTAATTTAGCAAAATTAAATCATTTTTACAGAGTGTTATTAATAAAAGGTCAACAAATCTTGAAAATGGCCTGTATTTATGCAAAATGGATATTTAATCTATGACATAGAAATGTCCAATGAACTGTTAGAAATAGACCGAGCAACTTATGTTTTTCAATCAGTAAAGATGATTTCATGCAGTTCATTGGACATATCTGTATCATTGATCATATTATTATCGGATATCTATCTATGTAAGCCTTGGTCTATTATTAAACATCTTAGAAAAAGTATTCTAAAAAATTCAGTGCCGACTATTCAGTTTTTTTGCACAAAAGTTTATTTTTTAACCGACTTCAAACAAAAACGGAGGATGTTATCAATTCGACTGTATTTTTTTTATTTATTTTTTTATGTTTGTTACCTCAGAACTTTTGACTGGGTGAACCGATTTTTATGATTCTTTATCTGTCTGAAAGCTGATGCTTTCCGTTTGATCCCATTTTGGTCCAATTCTGAAAACGGCGTCCATGAGAAAACCATAAAAGTATTAAATTTGCATTAAATATGCACGATAAGAGGACGAATAACTCAATATCACTTCGATGATTCTTTTTTTTAGTGACAAATTAGTTAGTGTACTTCAGATTCACTAAAAATCACAAAATAAAAAAAACTTTTAACAAAAAGAAAACCGACTACAAAAGAAAAACTTTTCCAAAATAAATTAAAATGCACTAAAACGTAAAAAAATAACGATAATATAATGTAGTTAAAATTATTGTTATTTTTGGAGTCGGTGTCAGCCAAGGAAACAACTCTGGCAGAACAGTTTTCTACATTAGCTGGCTGACACCGACTCCAAAAATAACAATAATTTTAACTACATTATATTATCGTTATTTTTTTACTTTTTAGCGCATTTTAATTGATTTTCGAAAAGTTTTTCTTTTGAAGTCGGTTTTCTTTTTGTTAAAAGTTTTTTTTTGTTAGAATATATTTTTACGGAAATATTCTAGGAAAAGATTTGATTCTAGGAAAGAGATATCTTTACATGGATATGGAGTGTCCCAAAACAAATAGGTATAACCCATTTAAAATAATGGCTGATATTAGACTAGACTTTGAAAAACGTAAATTTATTTTAAAGTGATACCATAAGTGTGAGACCGTTATGAAAGTGCCAAGACGGTTAAGAAGGGAGTTTCAGATAGATCCAACGGCGGGTCACCATCGGATCGATCAATCACCATAATTTCTGCTACTGGGCACTTGATAATCCTCATGTTACAGATAACATCATTTAAATTTTCCAGAAGTTACAGTGTAGTGTGGATTGTCAGCGTAGTTTTAATTGGAACATTATTTTTTGATAACACTGTGACTGGTACAGTTAACTTGAATTAGTTGCATAAAAATATCATGCCAAGTATTAGTGAGCAGTTTGAAGATAAAGAGGACAATTGTTTTCAGCAAGATGTAACACCTCCCTTCTATCTTCGTAATGTGAGAGCTTGTCACAATGAAAATCTGCCGACCAGATGTATTGTGTGCAGCGCCCTCTCCAGACTTCACACCTATGGATTTTTTGTGGGGGAACTCATCCAAGGTAGGTTTATTTGTCGAAACCGGTCACAGTCGATAAACTGAAGTCGGCAATTCATAGAGAATGTAACAAAATTCTTAATGAAATTATTCACCACGTTAGCGATTCCATTGCTTCGCGTTATCAGCAATGATTAGTCATAATGTCAACATTAACCTTGGCTGAACAATTTTTGTTTGCTTTTGTGATTTTTGATTAGCGATTTTAATCTGTTCTTGACATCCGTAAGTACATCGTGAGTTGAGCTAAAAGATTCATATTCATAATTAGTTATGTAGCTCTTTGTCTCAAAAAATGCACGGGTTACATATAGTACTATAAAAAGGTCCGGATTACATACCGTGTAGTCCACTTGTGCTAGCATTGATCCGTAAACTATATTCAAATTACCTTTTACTCGATGAAAAATACTTTGACCAGCCTTTTACAACGAGCAAATCGTTTCAGCTAATATGAAGTCTGGGTATCGCGAGTACTGAAAAATTCAGCAAAATGAATTTTAACTTTTGCCCAGCATTTATTGTGATCTGTCTTCTTCTATCTTTGAAATATAATAATAATATAAGTATTTTTTTTCCAATTCAATTATTCAGTAATTCCTAGACATTATTTAACAAGACTAGAGAAGACGAGACGACAAGAAAGCAATGGTAGATATAAGATACTTATTCAATAGTTGATGATAAGTCTTCATATATACAACCGTACAAATTGAAGAAAATATCAGTAAATATTTTTCATTGTAATATAGTATATGAGAATGTTCCTTCCGTTCCCGGTCCCCGGTCCCGTCCAATCATCCCGTCTCTCAAGTTAAACGAAACGAAACCAATTCTCAAGTAGCGTTTCTTCATCTTTTGCGTCTTCTTCTCAACGTAATATTATGTTATATAGATATTGTTGTATTTCAATTATAAATTTATAAATTGACTTTGAGATATCGATTGAATTTTCCTTTCAAACATGTATACAATCCGTTTCAGTGTCCACATAATAATAATAATTATTATTATTTTACAAAGTGATTCGGAGAAATGTACACAATTTCGAGCAACCATAGATTAATTGAGTTTATTATATTTGGTTTTTGGTAGTACATACTATAATACACTAAATAATTATAAAATAATAAAAAATAATTTTAATATTGGTGTATGACTACAAGTTCTATTATATTACCTCAAAAGTTTTCTATCATTCTCAAGAGATTTTCGTTCATTCTCAAGAGATTAAATTCCGAGTACATCCAGTACACACATTCTAAACTTATACATTGGCTTTGACGAGCCACCATACTTTATCATTGTGAAGATGCTTAGAAATGTTGCATTTTCGAGCTTAGTGCCTCGTAACATGTCAATGAAACCGTGTATTGATTATTTACGAGCAAGTACTCCTTACCAGTCGTAAATGACAGATTATGTGGTTCAAATCTTAAGATAATTTTTTTCCCACAAATGTAATGCAGCTTTGGTTGAATCCACCGTCCGTAACTCGCCAATTTTACAGGGTATTGGTGATCACATGAATGGTTTCTGAGAAAACGTTTAACAATGTATGCATAATTTGTTTATCTAGTCCGACGTTCTCGAACCGCTGTTTATCCAACTAAAATCCGAGCAGTTTTTGGAATTCACAAACTTCTTTTTAGTCCGTATTAATTCAACCCGCTAATATTATCGTTCAGTAGTTGGCTCACGCGTTCTGCACATGCGTCAAATATTTTGTACGTTAAATATTCTTCAGAGTGAAAATAAAAAAGCAGAAAAACAATCTAATTAATTAAATTCATTTTAACTAATTTCACCATATTTCTATCACAGGTTTCTGAAAAAAATTGAGCTTAGTTCTTTATCGTACGCTATCGTTCTGATTTGTTTGCTGGTTGGGAGGTATAGGACTTAGGTCACTTAGGAAACTATAACTTTTTTAAGCGATTCAACATGCCATGAATTTTGAGAATATGCAAAAATATTTTTACAAATAATCAATTTGTATTTTCGATCAAAATTTTAAGTTTTTTCATTTAAAACAAATGCCGAAAAGTGATTAGTCAAAGTTAAAGATAATACATATAATTACAAGGTACAAAGTAAGTACAAGGAAATTTTATGTAATGTCATAATAAATATCCTGATTAAACTAAAAGTAGGTAGGTACGCACATATTGGGTTGACTACTAAATCAGAAGTATACCTTTTTTAAACTTATATTACAATTAATTGATACAGTAAAAGTAGCTAAAATTAAATTCTTTAAAGAATAAAACAAGTATTTGACTTAAATTGCAAAATGCTCATAACAAGAGTGCTGACGGCTTGTGTTTATTTTCACAATTTGATGTAGAATGTGGTCAATTTAGTAGTAGGCATCCATCCCATTGCAATTAGTTATCCTGAAACACTTTATACTACCCTCTTTAAATAATTTCCCTCAAATTTGACATAAACATTAATTACATACACTTCGATTCGATTTCTTATGTTATGTTTCGTGATGATAGATAGATGATAAATTGATTGACATACCCATGTCTGTGTGTCTGTCTGTCTGCTGTCGAATACTTATTGAGGAAGAGGTAAATAAACTTATTATCAATGACTATTACTCAAAGAGTGCTTGTTGAGAATTGGTTCCATGGGTGATATGTCAGAAAATTTTTGATAATATTTATGAGTTAAGTTTTCTATCTATTAAATAGATGTGAAAATTTATTTTCTATACCATATTCGATATGATTGGTCTAGAATCGCAGGCGAAATATTTGACTGTCATTTCAGAACAGTGAAAAATTCGAGAGTGTGTGTGATGCTTGTATATAACAACTGTTGCTTCGAAGGAAATTTTCCTTTCCATCAACATTTTTCCCAGTGGGTTAAATATTTTTTTAATATTCAAAATTAAAATAAGTATTTACAGAAAAAATGATCAGGGATTAATTATTGTGTAATTAATTTTCGACAAGCTTACTTATTATCAGAATTTCTAGTTTCTTAATATTAGCTGCTTTTGTCATTCTTTTTTAGGACATCGCTTGATGTTATTCCATAATTTATAAATGCATATAATCTCTATGATGAAAATCGGATTTCCGGACTCATTATAAGAACTTCCTAACTTCCTTTATAGAATAGGGAATATCGTCCTAAATGAATAATCATTAATTCATATACCCCGTACAATTCAAAGCATTGTCAGGTACGTTCTTAAGAACAGCCTCTCCAATTTCTAGTCATTCTGATCTGGCTATGAAGTGCCACGCCTGGTTCTAGACCGCATAACCGTATTGTGATTTTTCAATGAATAGGAATACCAATAAAAAAAAGTTTTTCATATAAATATGAAAATCAATTCAAATATTCGAAAAGTTGAAAAGCTGTATGCTTTTTTTTGTGTAAATATATATATATAATTCATTATATTGATTGAAAAATGCATTATTGAAATTATGAACAATCAGTGAAAATCAACCTAATTAATTTTAGTTAGTCACAGTCTAGTGAATTTTTATTTTGAAATGGTGCGAGAGCCAGTAACATTTTCGGGCCTCTAAATTTTGGATATTTCTTTCCTTATTTAACAAAGATAGACATAATAAATTACGTCCTACACTTGAAAATGATTGTGTTAATTTTTGCCGAATTTCCGCTAGTAAAATTAACGAATTTTTTTCTGGTTACTTAAAATTATTTCTTTATTTAAAATACCAAATCATGTTAAAATTATTATATAACAGGTGTGAAAACAAACAATTGACTGAGTTCATTGTTTAAATATCATGTATAGACAATGGTGATGACGGAATCGTTTGTTTTTTGACGTCGCTTAAGCAAAGAAAGATATCCACTCTAAAATAGCTATACATTCATAACTGACATTCCCATATAATATATAATATAAAATTTGCACCTAATTTGCGCCCTCGTGGGTTAACAGTAAGGTTTACAAAAAGTGTTTCAAAGAAAAGTTGTGAATTTTTTTGTTAGGAACATTTTTTACACTTAAATTTTTGTTCTCTAAAGATTTGCAAGACGGGTTCTACTGACTCCAGACCCAATTGACATATGTTGCTCATTTACGAACTCGCTTTTTACGTCCTAAGCACACTATAAAAATTTCAACTTGATATCTCTTTTCGTTTTTGAGTTATTGTGTTGACAGACAGACGGGCAGACAACCGTAAATGGACTAATTAGGTGATTTTATGAACACCTATACCAATATTTTGTTCGTAGCATCAATATTTTTAAGCGTTACAAACTTGGTACTAAACTTAATATACTATGATCTATTTCATATATACATGGTATAATTTATATATTTATTTAATATCTATCTATACATATAAAATGCTTTGTCCTGAACAATTGAATGACTGACCAAAGGATCAACTCACAGCCTAAAAAGCTGATCATAGATGTCTCGAACTTGGCGTGTATATTCTTTGTATGACGTAAACATCCGATAAGATTTTCCGAAATTCTACTCCCATAGGGGATGAAAAACTCGTGCGTAGTTTTTATGGAGTAACGTGATTCCTTGGTCCATTCTACATCTTGGTCCAACATATAAAGTAAGTATACAGTTAAGTATATTTAAAAATGTCTAAGCAACCATTCGGCATACCAGCGAAATCGCAAGGTAGTTACTTACATTAATTAAAATTGAATTAAATACTAACAAATAAAAATTTTGAATAAAATGACAATATTCTCAGAAAGATTATATTTTAAATCCTTATTCTGTTAAAAATGGTATTATATTCTCCGTTTTAATGATAAATATTCCGGTAATAGAGAAATATAATAAAGAAAATTTTCAGAAAGAAATGTATAATCTCTCTAACGTATGAAAAAATAAAGCTTTTTTTGTTTTCAATGAACTCGTACGACGTTTGAATAAAAATAAAAATTTAATCAAATAATATTCATATAAAAATGTTTCTAGGAATGGTTTGATGCACTAACTTTTTATATCTACATATAATTTTTAATTACTATTTTGTCAACATTTATTTGAAAATCGACCAATTGTAACTGAGGATTAAATAGATGTTCTTTTTATTTACTGAATATAAAAGACTGTCATCATAATATGTATTGCATTTATTTCGGTTTTATAGTTTTCGTTGGTTGTTTGTGATAACCGCAGCGATAAATATTGATATGGATATGAGTTAATTCATTTTTATGTAATACCCGCAGTCAATTGAAGATATTCCTTTCGTTATAAAGGATGATTCAAATTGAGTTTTTTGACCAAATGGAGAAGGAAATGGAAGTATAATTGAATCGTATTAAAAAAGAAAATAGTGTTCCTGTGTTTCTGAGAGGTGGCTGTGAACATGAAATCATTTTTAACTGAAAGTTTCAGAGTCTGATACCCAAAATTTAAACAAAAAAAAAGCAACTAAGCCGATCATCTTAGTCAAAAAAAGTGGTTAATTTGGTAATCAAACTAAATAAGCAGAATTTTTGTACAAACCTTTATTTGGATAGTACAAATATTGTCTCAAAAGTCACATATGTCCACGTGTGCAGGTCCTCAGATAGTCAAGGCCAAAGGTAGCAAACAGCACTTTTTTGCTAATATCTCGTTTTCTTTAGCTTCAATCGTATTTATATTTATTATAAAAGCTGTAGAGGATAAAATTAACTTGAGACATCATTTGACATTTGACACATTAATTCAACTTAATCCGTTATATTTCGAAGTGAAACCTATGATTGGAGTAAGTATAGAAATCTTACATTGATTCTTTTTCTATTCTAACTTAAAAAGGTATAACTCTTATACCTGATCTTGAAAATCACAAAATATGACCAGTAAGAAGTAATTTAAATAAAATTAATTTAAAAAATTTGAGCAGAAAACAATTATGTAACGCGTGATATATGTTTTTAAGTAGGTTTCTTAAGTAATGGGAAGTAGGTAAGTAGGGTGTTTCGAACGAAAGTAAAAGGAGCTTATACGAAATTGTGCAAAAGAAGTTTTTAACGCCATATAGTTGTAAAAGAAATTGTAGAAGCATTGTCCGTCTCTGTTAGATGCTCTAAATTTTCAAAGTTGTCGATATATAACCCATACTATTTAGGAGGCATTTTTGACCATTTTTAGTTCGCGGTTTTGCTAGAGAAAGCAAAGCGGTTTAGTTTACGAAAAAACAATTAACAAAGATAGCTTTTTTACGAATAATAAATCTATTTTAGAAGTGAATTGTACAAGTGGCAACGACTTGTTATACTGTGAACTCAGATACGCAATGTATGCTAGTAGGCGTTGTAGCGTTGACAAATTTCTTGCACTAATACAACCACAATACAGAGAATTCTATTTTCTCTCTTTTTAAGAGATGGCGTTTTCATTCATTCCCCAGAAATACCTTAAAAGAGCGGTATTTATATATCGCCACTTTCAAGAATGATTCTGTATTGAAAAAGTATTTTCTAATAATCCATTTGGGATCAATCAAATCTGAATAAATATTAAATTATATTTTCCAATACTTGTTTTATGTATAAATCGTTCAACTATTCTTTAACACATAAAAACTAGAGTCCCTCAGGAAAACACCTCGTTATTTCAATCCAATGAAGACCACACAGCAGGTAATGCATACTAAATAACTTTTTATTAGAAATAAAATAGAATAATTTTTAATAAAAAAGATATAATAATTTCATATAAGTTCAAAATTCTTCAATATAAAAGTAAATGACCTCACTATATTTTAATGTTTCGAAAACAAGTTAAATAATAAAAATTATCGTTATATATAAGAAAACTTTACGAAAATTATTCTATAATTTATTGATTTGTTGAAAATAGAACAAAATAATAATTATGAAAACTTTTATTGTTTTTTTGAGCTGAATAATTCTGTAATAAATTTTTCTCGTTATATTTTCGAAATATAATTTTTAATATTCATTGTTTTTCGAATATTGTGCAAAACATGTTTAAATTTGATTTAGTAATTCAGTCAATACTCCCGTATTATTTGTTATGAGGCAATAAATTATAGAGTATTTCAAAATAAACTCTAAATACAATATAAAGTTACTTAGATTCAAAGGGAACCCTAAATAGGTAAGTGTTGTTAGTATACTTTGTTGCTTTGCATGAAAAAGAAGTAGTTATTGTTCCGGAAAAAGTTCCTATAAAAGCCAAAGTTGGCCTTAGAAGCCCTTGTGATTTTTTATCCCCATCATGAGGTTTTTTAATGCCCAACATTAAAAAAAAAGGACCCTACTAGGCTTTAGTAACGTGTTATTAATGAGCTATAGTCATTATCGTGCTTATTTCATAATTTTTTTCTATGAAATAAGCACCTACTCCTACTATGTTCCACAGAAATTGTAAAGAAAATTTTTTTTGTTAATTTGCAAAATTGTTCTTGTTTTCAATTTTCAATTGTTCTTCTTTTCACATTTTTTACCGTACAATTATGACAAAAAAAAAATCAATGTACTTAAAAATGACCTTTTTGCTCGAAATTGATTATATCCGTAATATTAGAACAATTTTTAATATTCACTTTCTTTTGAACGCAAAGAGATTTGTGAGCTTTTCTTGATTCATTTTGTCTAGAATATAATTAGAATTTCGATTACACAAAACGAAATTCTTTTCAAACCACAATATAACATCCAGCAAATCCATAACCTTAATTGCACATTGCACTTTCTATACATTTACCTCTAATGAAGTAAGTAATCGTTTGAGTAATTTACTAAAGTGTCTTTAGGCTAAAATACATTCTAGGCTTCCCATTCAAACACGATACTTAATTAAAACCAAGCAAGAATATTCAGTAGTAGATTATTTCTGAAAAAAAAATTATATATATATACAAAATGCCTTCAAAAGGAAAGCGGTGTTTATTAAAATTTATCCTGCAGCTTGTAAATACACATATTTCAGATTATTTCCTCTGTAATAGTTACGCCAGTCAAATTCTACATTAAAATCGCAAAACACGATGTGAAGCTACTTTTTTGGTATGCTATTTGGACTCCTTAAGGAAGTGTGAAACCAAGTTTTGCAAGCAAAAAAAAGTTCTCTAAGTCCTTCAAATTTTTGTACTTTTTTCAGTTTTTCACTTATTACTCAGGTAGCACAGCTTTTTATTTTGTTTGCAAAGGGTCATACTTAGAAAACAGCTTAGCATCCCCTTCCAGCCGCTATTTGTACTAATTTAGAAAATTTTTTATTTGTTTTATTTTTTATTTTTAAGGCTCACTAGTTGAAGCTGCCTACAAATTTTCATCTGTCTATCTTTTATATTTTTGGAGAAAATGGTCACCAAAATTTTGCCCTAATTCACCTCCTCACGAGAAAATAATGACGTTTATTAAAAATTGTTTCAAACAAAAGTTGTTTATTTTTTTATTAGAAACATTTTTTACATTTAAGCTTTTGTTCTATCTTTAACAGTTTAACATAAGCAATACTCAAGAGTTTAAACTTTCTGAAAACTATGTAAATTTTTCAAGAATCATATCTCAAAAACTATTAGACATACGGAACTGTGTGTTGGCTCCAATTGTTTCAAATTTAATATACTTTCAAAATGATAGTGGCAGATGCCAAAAACTCTTAGTTTTTGAATTGAAACGCAAAAACTGAAAAAGGTCCAAAATTTTGCAATTTTTCACGGATTACGTTGGTAGCATAACTTTTATTTGCTTGCAAAACGTAGTTTCACACTCCGCCAAGGAGTTCAAATAACATTCCCAAGAAGCAGACTAACATCACGTTTTGCGATTTTAGTTAGTGTTTTTTGTAAGTTTTTACTGGCGTAATTTGTGTAAACATGTATATGTGGCAACCCTATCTATATAAGAATCGATATTTCAATTTATTAAATTGATGTGAGTAAAATGTATTATAAGTTGATAAATTAGTATGGCCCCTACAGCTAACAAAACCTGGCGCACTAGGTTAGATTAGATAGTGCACAGTATCGTATATATAGAATTTATGTATACGATAAATGGATTGTATGGAAGCATCATAGCGTAGTATAAAATTCTCGTAGTAAATTTGATTGTTTATGTTATCTAGGATATAACTATTATCTACCTTCATACTGCCATCTATCTATTTTAGTTAAAAAATTTCGTTTCGTCTACTCAAAATTTTCCAGATCATTTAAATATTCGACATATTTTAAGGAATGATATACATGTCATCGAAGCTCTTAAATGAATCTAACGAATTTGGCTTGTTTGAAAAGTAATGAGTGTTTGAAGTTTGAAAAAAAATTTACACAGCTGCAGCTGTTTGAAGATCATTTCATTCGTATTTGAAGAGTTGGTTCATTTTATGTTACACATTACAAACACAGAGAATAAATTATATTTATTCTCTGTGTTTGTAAGGTCCAACAAAAATAAACCAAGAACACTCTCGATCCAATTACCTCGATCAAATAAACAAAAAATCAAAATCGGTTCTTCCATTTAGTTGTTTTTTCGTAACCGATTGTACCCAATTTAATTTTTTGTTTGTTTGCAAGGTATATTCTAGGATATGGCGTCTCAAAAAATCCATGAACCCTTACATTCTATAGCGCGGTAAATAAGCTCCTGAGTCAATGTGGAGTATTTTCTCTCATAGAGCATATATATGGCAGAGCGGTCATTTTCGAGATAAAGAGGGAGGAGTTGAAAATAAAATATGTAAAAATTGAAAAAAGTTTCTGCTTCTTGCCAAAAAAAATCCCTAACGACCGCACAAATGTTACGAAATGCTAGCAAGCATATTCCTAATACCCGGGAAGGGTTTCCCGACTACTAACAATCAAACTGCGCTTTCTACGCGACAGAAAGTTAGAATTCCTTTCTTGACGTGCCATACCCAGTAGTAGCCATATCAAAAGTGTTCTTAGCTATGTTCTCAACTAATTTTGTATAATGCCTAAATTCATAATAATATGTTTGGAATATATTTAGTGGCCACCATTTTGTTTAAAAGCTTCGTTTAGTTCGATGATAATATCACTTTAGTTTTGGATTTGTATTAAATGTGATCGAAATTGATAATGACTAGTTGGCTGTTCGGATGATAAAATACAACTAACAATAATGACAAATATATTCTCTAATGTACAGGTAAGTAAAAAATATTATTTTGAATCCCCTAACCAAAAAAAGGAGTGTTATAAGTTTGATCGCTATGTATGTCTGTCTGTCTGGATTTCAGGATATGAATTTTTTTGTTTCGGCAATTATATGGCGTGTGCTCTTAGATATGTTTCAAGTGCGAGTATAGGTTTCCGTACCCGACACAACAAAAAAATTGGTTAAGTTATCCATGGGCATGAGCAAATGGACTCAATAAGTTCGCCTTTCTTTGACGGCCAATACTTGAAATCCGTAGAGATAGGACGGGGTCAGGGATGGATCAACCATCTTCTCGGCATCACAACGTACCTTATGATCTAAGTGTATCCCATCCAAAATGTATCCCATCTAACTATTTATATAATATCCACAAAAACATGTTCATATGGCTGGGTTCTAAAATATTTTTAATCTGCCTGTACTTTCATATAAATCACATATGTATTTTATTATATTATTAAAGTATCGAATATTATCTCTGGTTTCAATTTAAATATTTTACCATTAGCTAATTCCAGGCCAGTCCAGATGTATTTGTTTGTTGTTTGTTTAGATCTCTGGGATTTCAGTTGTCATCCAATCGTTAAAATATGCATATTGCATGTATAAATTCCGAGTGGACCATTAACTATTACTATTTAAAGTATAGTCCCGGTGCCCATCAGTATAAATTGAAAAATACATTTGTAAAAGTTGGCGTATAACTTAGTTGCGCTCAGCCCGTCATTTTTTTTTCAAGAAGAAGTCTTTTATGTAGTACTTAGTACGTTCTCTTTTATGCCGCTCGGATCTAAGGTATTAATCACTCGTGCAAAATTCAATACGTTCGATTCAAATCGCAGTTTTCAGTAATTTAAACGTCTTCGGACAACACATCCTCTTTTTTACAATACCAAACGATTTTGGAATATATTATTATTCAATTATCTTTTGACTAGAAAAATTGAAGGTTGAACGTCATCACAAACTTTCCGAGCAATATGAATAAGATTGCCCCACTTCCAAGAAGTTTTCGCCGAGAAAAATGTTTTTAGGCCAAGGCCAGGCTCGATGCTCTTATCAAGTTCCAGGTCAAGTTGAATTTTAAATTATAGTGCAAATTTAATGATCTTTTTAAGTTATCCTCTGAACCGAACAATTTTAGTTGTCCTTATTTGTTTCTGGGACTTCTAGTGGTAATACTTCTGATTCATTCGATATGTATCTTTTACATATAATTCCCATCTCTTCCTCTTTTCATGGAGTCGAATACATCTCCGCAATTATAATAAACTAATTGGTGATTTGATATAGTTTGATAATGGTGTTGTATGATTGTGATTGTTCGTCGTTTGTAGTGTGGTCATTGGTCACTGGTCATTAGGGTCAATTCAATATGAAATCGATTGATTGATTCATGCTTGTTAAGTCAAATAGCTTGAACCTTTTTTAATATTGTTTAATTGAGGTTATACTGTGATTTTTTTGTTGAATTGATTGCAAATATATATTTATAAATCAATCTACAGCGTGTCTTTTTTAAGTTGACATACGTATGACACTCGATATATAAATTTAAAATCGAGGAAAATGCTTTAAATAAAAAATGTTAGTTTCGAAGGCACACATATAATACCGGCATCGAATTCGATCTGATTCATAGCAGACAAACATTAGATGAACGCTTTAAATTGAAAGTTGTTTATAAATAAGCAAACAATTTTTTGTTAACCGAATAATTTAGAAAGTTATTGATAGTAAAAATCTAGCTTTTTGTGCGTTTATTCGTTCTATTTGAAAAAAAAGGTCTTTAAAGAAAAACATATCACTTTTATTGGATTTATTGGAATATTTTTCCGAATAGTTCCTATATTTCGCAAAAACAATTACCAAAACCGTTTTTACCAAAACTATACGATTTGCGGATAAATGTTTCGGACAAAAAAATGTTACTTTTTTAATCAATAACAACTTTCTAATTTAAAGTATTCATCTATCGATTACCAGTTATGTTAATGTCTACACACCCAAAATTTTTTGCTTGAAGTATTGTTATCGATAAAATTTATTTTTCGAGTTCCAAACATATGTTGATACCCTGTATATACATATAATATATAATTAAAATGCTGTATTGAGTGAGTTATGCACATGATAACTTTTTACGCACGAGTAACGTATTTCTAATTTTAAAAATTTTAAATTTCATAGCAAAGAGACATAATTTCCATGTACAAACACTACATAAAATCTAGGATCTACTTCATATAAAATAGCTCACAGCGTACTAATGACAGGATTAATGGATTTCCACATAATTAAGCAAACGAAATGCGTTAGTAAAGCAAAATAATTTTCATTTGACACATTCAAATAATTAATTATAAAACTAAATCATATAAAATTAGTCACACTCAAGTGATTTCAATAGTTTTTATGAATTAAAAATTTTTTTGGTAATTTATTTTTCTCGTTAATTTTTTTTGATTTTTTTATTTGTTGAGGACGTTAGATATTTAATTATTTACTTGTATCATATTCTGATTTTTAAGTTTATTTTAATTTGAAGGATATTAATCCTTCCTAGATGTTATGATTTGTTTTAGGGTGTTGCAGATCTATTTTATTTTATTTTATGATATATTATTTTGATTAAGTAATGCAACTGAAGTGGGTTGCCGAAGCAATCGAAACCAGTATAACTAACTAATAATAATTTTATAAATCTAGCTAAATATTTTTATTGTGGGTCCTAAAGGGGACTTTAACAAAATGCATAATACAGCCCACAAAAATGCTCATGTAAATTTGAACTGTAAATAATTGTAAAATATGCTTCGAGGTGGAGTGATACAGAGCTCAGTTGGTTAAGGTAACGTAACCAATTCCGTACGCGGTATGCTTAGGGTAGCGAGTTCGATTCCCGCCGTCGCAACAAAGTTAATTTAATTAATAGTTGTGATGGGCTAGTGTAGTGCATGGTATATGCATTAAGGAGGTGCACTCACTCAGCCTCTGAAATTGAGGAGCTGATCAATGAAATTATCAGCGGAAAGGTGGTAAAACACATATATGGTATTACAATGGGCTCTATCGCCTAAGCGTGTCCCTCGTGGACAGCCAATATAACCTATCCTAACTTAACCTAACCTGGAGTGATACTTCTAGACAGTAGTTTTAAATTAGTTTGTTTATTATGCAGATCAGAAAAGTTGAGTTTTTATTTGCGATTTGTGCAGTTTGTTGCCACGGAAAACAATGCGATAAAAAAAGACAGTATTCAGATCGTAAAACGGAAACAAAGAAATAATAAATACATGATATAGAAAGTTTCAATAGATCAGAAACCAAGCCGAAAGTAAAAGAAATTGAATCTTTCTTTTCATTTTATTTTATCTAAATGTAAAAATCAGTTTATTAATCGTGGCGCCACTTATATCGGAATGGAATCGCTCCTAAAAATAGGACTCTTACGAAATAATAATACTCTCATCAACAATAAAAATGTATTGAAGAAAAAAATTAGCAGTCAACCAAAAAACAACCACTCGAGACAGAATATTTATAGAAAAATATTTTGAATTATTTTCATGCCAAATTGTTTTTTAGAAATTTTTTTATTTTATGCAAATATAATCAAAACAATGACTTTTTTTCTGTAAATAATGCACAATGTTTGTTTATACATAAAATATTTTTGGCAAATGTTGAAAAGCAGCAATGCAGTTGTTTATTTACAATTTAGCAGATTATTTTCTAAACGATGAATACTGTCACAATACAATATACAATTCTAGTGCCTTGTTTACACTGTATTATTATAGTGGCTAATTTACATTAAACAATCATCAAGTAAGGAAAAATTCGTTTCATTTATATTAACTTACCTTCCGGAATAAAAATTTCTCTTCACAAATCGTTTTAATGTATGATGATCAATTAAATTGTTGTTGAACTCACCTGAAATTCAAAAAATATCAGAATTAGTGAAAAATTTCCCAAAATAATTCCAATCAAGTGGGATATTTCTAGATTGCCTCATTTCTATGTTTCAAAGATCACACCAAAAAATCCTTAAATTCTAAGAACTTTATTTTGAATTGGAAGTAATCAAATAGCCAACAATGAACCTGGCTTGTTGAAAATTTTCGGAATCAAGAGTCGTAAGAAATTTTCGGTGCCGTTTAGAGTACTATTGGCTCTGTTCAGGTATTTCTTTGATAAATGTTTTATTCTATGTAAAAGTTATTTAACTGGGCTCTAATTTTACCAAAGCTATTTTCTTTTAGCATTTTTAAAAGAAAGATTATCTATTTTAAGCACACGCCATTTACAATAATTGGCGCAACCCAACCTCTGAAAGTTATGAAAGAATATGGGAAATGTTTTTGAATCAACATAAGAAATATTATGTCCAAGGAAAAAAAATTGGAAATGATAAGTAAGCTAAATATGAAAATTTTCAATTCTCCGAGAGAAAAATCCTTTTTTCTTTGCTTCCTCACAAATTTGAACCATTATGTATTTTTTAGAAGAATCCCTGCAAAAGTCTTTAACTATATGCTCCTAGAAATGCTAAAAGTACATATTTATGATTTGTAAATAGGAAATTGAAGATCTTTGTGAAGATAGCACCTCCAAAAACTTTTAAACAGAATAAAAAAAAAACTCATTGAATTCGTTTGCCCATCATGTGTCTATTTTTGCCAACCTAGAATTTTCGTTTGTCCACCCTCTGATTGAAAGTTTTCCCACAGTTGTCAACCTTAGTAGCAAAGTTGGTTAAAGCATAGCAAATTCCGTTCGCCGTATGCCTATGGTAGTGGGTTCGATTTCTGCCGTCATAATGGTATATACAGAAATTATCAGTGGAAAAGGTAAAAAAACACATACATGGTATCATAATGGGCTCTATAGCTTAAGTGTGTCTTTCGTGAACAGCCAGTATAACCTTATCTAACCTATCACACAATTAAAAAATATGACATCAGTTGATGTTACAAAGGCTTAAATTGACTCGACTGTAAAATAAAAATTTTCATCACTGAATATTTTAGAACGAAATCCTTGGCAATATGAAAAAAAAATACGTTATTTAAAATCTAATGACAAATGCAGTGGATATTTTACAACGAGAAATATTACTTTTTTTATTTGCATGTAAAAATGCTTTTAATAAAATACATTTTAAAAAGGGTTGAAAGTTCAAATAAACTCATAGAAAGCTATGTTATTATGGATAAAATACAGATTTATTAAATATTTAAAATCATTTATTTTAATGTAACTGGCTATGTACCTGTGTGTTTTAGTTCACTTTGTGAACTAGAAGCTTAAAGCCATCGTACAAAATGTGATGGGAAAAATAATTGTGAACCTGGGAAAAAGTTATTGAAATTTCACTCGTAAAAATATAACATTGTATCAAGAAACATAAAATCCAATAATTCGTTTTTTTTAAATTATGATTAAATGAATGTGAGCAACAAATCGCTGATTTTTAAGGAGAAGATGACTAAAAAAATTATTTTACACTTGGCTGGCGGGCGTATTTCAAAAAAAACCTGAACTAATAAACTTTTCCAAAATGTGTAAATATTACAAGCTTGCAACCGGAATGTTCCAAAAATCGGCGAAAATACATTTTCATAAGAGCTTACAGTAACTTTTTTAAAAGTTGTTGATTTTTGGGTACATCAACTAAACTATATGGGAATAAATAATACTTTCCGTGTGGTCCGATATCAAATTTGGTCCAGATATGACAATGGCATCTATGAGAAAACCATATAAGTCTTAAATTTGCATTCAGTATGTGCGCGACAAATGGGAGAGTAACTCAATATCACGCCAACCAATTTCGATTATTCTTTTTTTAGTGAAAAATTACTGTCAGTTACTGTTCAGATTCACTAAGAATAAATAAATAAAAAATTTTTAACAAAAAAACTTACTTAAAAAGGAAAAAAAAAATAAAAATGCACTTAAAAGTAAAAAAATGACGATAATATAATGTACTTATAATTATAATTGTTATCTTTGGAGTCGGTGTCAGCCATGGAAACAACTGCGACAGAATAGTTTGCTACATTAACTTGGCTGACACCGACTCCAAAACTAACAATAATTATAACTACATTATATTATCGTTATTTTTTTACTTTTTACTTTTTAGTGCATTTTTATTTTTTTACTCTTTGAAGACATGTTTTTCTTTTGTTAAAAGTTTATTATTTGTTTATCAAAATATATTTTGAACATCATGGAAACTTAATTTTTTTCTAATTTCTTATTGAATTTTAACGCTCAGATGTCAGCGCCACGAGTAAAAACAAGTAAACCATACTTTATACACTCAGCTGATTTTTTCATTGGATAAAAAGATAAAAGGCGCCTACTTCATTATACTTCTAAGTATGTTGTGCCCATATATGTAATATACTCCTATATGGGCAGTTGGTACGGGAAAGAATGTCCAAACATTACGGTGCCGACAATATTTGTTTTCTCTCTCGTTCGAGACATTTTATCTATACTGCGCATGCTTGAGAATTCTCTAAAATATGTATTACATGCGCAGAGCTGACAAATGCGATCGGAAGAGTGAGAGAACGATACACTATCTGTTTCACTTAGTCCGAACGCCTTCCACTTATAGGAACTGACCATATATGTTTACGTATTACATATATGGTTGTGCCATATTTGCTCCCTTGAGTCTTTTATAATCGCGATAGTTATCCTACTTTTTTATACAAAGTTTGTAGTTTGTTTTGTTGTATGCATTTTTATACCATGCATATATGAAATATATAGTATATTAAGTTTAGTCCCAAGTTTGTAACGCTTAAAAATAATGATGCTAGGAAAAAAATTTTGTCATAGGTGTTCATAAAATCACCTAATTAGTCCATTTCCGGTTGTCCGTCCGTCCGTCCGTCTGTCCGTCTGTGGACACGATAACTCAAAAACGAAAAAAGATATCGAGCTGAAATTTTTGCAGCGTACTCAGGATGTTAAAAGTGAGGTCAAGTTCATAAATGAGCATCATAGGTCAATTGGGTCTTGGGTCCGTAGGACCCATCTTGTAAACCGTTAGAGATAGAACAAAAGTTAAAATGTAAAAAATGTTTCTTATCAAAAATTAAACAACTTTTGTTTGAAATATTTTTTCGTAAACATCACTGTTTACCCGTGAGGGCGCCAATTAGGCGGAAATTTTATAATATGTACTATACTTGATTATCAGTTATGTATGTGTCACATGTTTGTATGTGTAATGTGATTAAGAAATCAACACTGACTATGCATGGTATTTCAACAATTAACTCAGTCATTTGTTTGTTTTCACTTGTTTACATTTAATTTTTTCATACAAATTTAGGACCTTAAATTTTATAATTTTTTTGTTGATGATTTACATTTTGAACTGGAAAGCTCAATACCCAAAAATCAAAATTTTTTTATTTCCCGATACCAAAAACTTGGGTTGATTCATCCACGGCTACTGCTCCAAGAAATATTTTGAGCTGTTTCAGAACAGCCAAAGGGCTTTGCCATCAACGGCCTTCAAATCGGAAAGGTCGTCAAAGAAACGCTGGCTCAATTAGTCAATCTCCTCATGGCAAGAGTCGGAAAGTAACAGCGAAGATGAAAATCCTCTTCTATTTCACTGATAACCTCTTTTTGGATAAAATTTCTCTACCATTACGTGGTCTTCTTGACCAGTCTTGTATACAACCTATGTCCGAAATTTGAAGTCAATCTCCATCTGACTGGAGCGTGGAGCTCTATATTCATTTCATACACTCTGTACATTGCTTAGGTACAATGGTTGTTGGTGAACAAACATGAGTGCTTTATAAAATATATGGTATCAAATATGATTGCCAACAAGCTCTAGTGTTACAAATACACCCAACCATATTGTATTACATCAATCTATATTCATCCATGTCTACGTTAGATAGTCCGTAACGAACGATGGGTCAGGATAGGAATAATAAAATATACAAGAGAGGTAGGGGATAGAATGCAGGTAGGTATGAGATAGGAATTCCATATTATTGTCAATAACTGTAAAATGATATTTGAAATATTATTGTATACTATAAACCATACATACGTCAGAGGAATTAGACTTCTAAAAAGGAATACTTTGACTTAGTGACCAGGTTTTCTCCTGATAAATTTGATTTGATCAAATTATTGTTCAGTTTGTAGAATGCAATTTCGTTCAAAGCTGATAAAAGAACAAGTGAAATTTACAAAAGTATTTTGCAGATAGTAATGTTTTTTTTTTCGTGTACGGAACCCTAACCTCGCCCTTGAAACATATCTAAGAACACTATCTGTTAAATAACCTTTCAAACGAAACCAAAAGAACTAAAATCGGTCCATCCTTCTAGGCGCTACGATACCACAGGCAGACACACATGGCGATCAAATTTATAACAGTCTTTTTTGTAGTTCGGGGGTTAAGAAAGATGATGATAGAAGAATACTCTCCATCGAAAAAAAAATCGGTTAATCTACAAATGGTGGCCTTGAGAGTCCATATTTCATAAGGTCAAAGTCCTACCGTTTTATAAATATCTTGCCTCTTTAAAATGTCAATGGTCGTAATATTTTGAATGATATTCATGATACCTATAAATTCGGGAAGCGATCTAATTGCTTTTATTTGTAGGATTTGCGGAAGTGGAATATAAACTTTTGCTTTCTCTAATAAAAAATTTGGTAGGCTTCGATTTGGGTAGATAAGATTATTCGTAGATAATCTTAATGTCGAATTGGCCATATTACCCATAAAAATGTAAAACTAGACTTGATACCATGACAACATTTGAAAGTAAAATTAAAATTGATTAAAAATCGAAGAAATTATAAGCAATCAAAGATTACATTCATAGATTGCTCACCCCCTTTTAACAAAACAAAGTTTTATATGTAATCTCTATGGCGATACCCAAATATGACGTCACTATTGGGTATCTTCCCCTCGGTTTGATTCGGAATTTTAAAAGTTCATATTTTGTGTACTCGTAAAGATTTTTGAAAATCAGCTTCACTTTTCTTGTCGTGAAGTGAGAAGTCTTTATTTGAAGTGATGATAAAAATTTAGTCCGATCCCTCATTGTTATATTTTAATTGTAATATAGGTAATTGTATTATTGGTAAATAAATCAAAAATTAATTTGTTAATCTAAAATTTGTCCATAGTTAAATAATATATTTTCCGATTCATTATGAGTTGAACAAAATCACTAATTAATAGACCCATTGAAATTTCCAACTCGAAATATCTATTTAAAATGTATAATAGACTTTATTTTGCTATTTCTGAAAATGAGTACACTCAGATTCAAATATAACGCTTCAATAAATAACAAACATTAGAAGCTCCCAGAATCTGCATAGTTGTGTAATATATAATAACTATATACTTAAATTGAATTTATGTTTTAACTAAAGTGATACCCACCCGCTTCACTGGGTTTAAAAGCAAAAATTGATAAAGATTGCTCTCGCTTATCCCCTTTTTATAATATTCGAGATAATGTTAAGGATTGTTTTACACATTTAAAATATATGTATGGTTTTCTATTTTTTTAAATGTATAATAGTCGTAATTATTCATTGAGTATATCAGAAAAGATCTCCGTGAAATATTTTATATTGGCTATTTTTACAGAAATCTGTAATTTTTTTTTAATTACGATATCTTTATAAATTATATCTCATCTGTTATTCTGAAGTATGAGCTATATTGCTGTACAATTTTCATTAAAAACCATTCCCTAATTTTAGCATGAAAAATTTACGCAAAATTCCAAGACAACAGACAAAATACCATGCCGATAAAATTTCGGAGCTCTATAAAATAAAGTTGAAGCTCGCACCCTCCAACCACTAGCTTGGGTTTACATTCGCAGGATACCCCTGACCATATTCCAACAAGAAAATACTAACTAGCTTTAGTGTTAGGTATACATATTAAGAAATTTTGGAAACATAGTCAAATACTGTCAAATTTCGACCATCGAGCAAATGATAAGAAGTTTTCCCAAAAAAAGTAGTTTCTAGAAATTTAATCAAAGATTCTAGGAATTCATTTGTGATTGGTTCAAATTATTTATAATTGCAGTGTACCTTCAATTGTAATGATATGGTAATTTTATAAACCCATTGTATTACAAACCAATGTATAATAAATCGAAATATAATAGATTTTGGTTACCAAATACATTTTTATTTACACCGTGCATGAGTTTTATTTAAGGCGTTTCCATGGTAACGATATAATACTTTATTAATATAATTTTATGGAGGAACATAAAATTTCGTCTCTAATCTTCACAATTTCAAATGCAATAACTTTTAATTAATTGTAATTTTTCAACAATTTTAATTTGACATTTACTATACCATTTACATGTAAAAAATTAAAAATTAATCGTATTTAAAATAAAACGGATGATTGTTTGCAAATTTTATAAGATGACACCGCTGTGATCGATTCAGTTGTAGCGCCCACCTAATGTGCACTCAACGAATAAACTTTATTATCTATATGAAAATTATAATTAATAATATACAGTAGAGTTTCGATAATCGGAATACTCGATGCTAGGAAACGTCCAGTAATCGAAATTCACTTATTAGAATACGACCACTCTTTCTACACCAGTCTTCATACCAATCACTCCAATATGACTTTTAATATGATTCATTATTATGATTATATAAACACAATAACATCACAATTAATCTTAATAGTGGTGTGTACATGCATTCCAATGATTTTTTTACATTGTTTTATTTTTTTAAATAAATTTTTTCTTTACAATCCACGTAATCGGAACAAATCCAGTAATGAGTTTATATTGAGTTGCTTTTATCGAGACTCTACTGTAATAACAATTCAATATGTACTAAACCATGTTTTAATAATATCATAAATCAAATTTACTTTGTTTATGAATTAGGAATATAATAAGACCTTTTGTTGGGATTAATTCAGTAAAAAAATATATAGTTAATTTAAATGATTTGGTGATGCGAAACTTTACAGACTAAGTAATTAGGGGCCATTTGGGATGATTAAACTGCGTCACTGGTAATATAAATAAATAAGACTGGCTTGAACTGTAACTTACTTGACCTGTTAAATTGCTACCAAATCCTAAAGTTAATTGATTTTTCTTAAAATTTAAATTATCGTCGTTTTTCTGCCCAATCGGGTGATCTTCTTCATTCCTTTATCAATCTCCATGATTTATACATCATTTTAAAGCTTTTCGTGCTGGTTAGACGAAAAATAGACTCACGGTCTAAAAATGTACCGCTTAGGAAACATCAAGCTAGGGAAATAATATTAATTTTTAATTTTGTTTAGTATGTTAAAATCAAATAGCTTCTTGGTACAGGTTTTTAAAGTCAGGCAGGGAATTGTGCAATTTTGAAAACACTGTAAAACAAAAACCGACACAAATTATACGACTTCAAATGAAAGAGAACGCGATATCTTAAAAAGAAAAGAAATATAGTTCTCTAGGTAGTAGTTGTATTAGCGCAGTAAATTTATCAACGCTACAATGAATCCTATTATATATTGCTCATCTGTGTACATTGAACAATGTTATCGGTTTTACAATTCACTTTTGGGATAGACTAAATATTCGTCAAAAAGTAATTTTTATCTATTCTTTTTTCGTAAGCAAAAACGGTCAATTATATCATGTTTAGGGTCAAAGCAGACCTCTCTGACCTGAAGTCCATTGACGTTAAAGCACTCCTACTTTTCTTAAGCAACTCCAAATGGTATATGAAATAGTATCCGGGGACAAGCCAACTCATTTCAATAT
Organism: Chrysoperla carnea; assembly: GCF_905475395.1. NCBI lineage: Eukaryota > Metazoa > Arthropoda > Insecta > Neuroptera > Chrysopidae > Chrysoperla > Chrysoperla carnea. The sequence continues at coordinate 120,847,559 of NC_058337.1, read as the reverse complement.
GACAACGCACCCTACGATCTAAGAGTGTTTCACCCCCGGAGAGCCACTCTAAAATAACCTAAGCAAGGCTCAAAGCATTTCTTATTTGTATATTTACATATATTTAGTTTTGTTAGCAAAGTAAATTTCTGTAGTAAGTTAACGTATAAATATCGGCAACATTGAAATTTATAGCCCCTAACAGAAACGGTCAATGGTCCTAAAATTTTCTTTACAACTGATTTCGTTGAAAACTTCATCTTTGAAATTTTTCGTGCACTACTTTTAATTAGAAATATGCCTTAAAGAAATCAGCATAAATTGAATTTTAGAATAATATAGTTAGAATAATATAATTTTAGAATATAAATGGTACATTTATCACTAAATTAAGTAAATTATATTACCTACTGACGAAGAAATATAATTAAGTATTAAATAAAATTAAAAGCAATAAAGACAAGTGAAAACAAACAATTGACTGAGTTAATTGTTGAAATACCATGCATAGTCATTGTTGATTTCTTTATGACATTACACATACAAACATGTGACACATACATAACTGATAATCAAGTATAGTACATATTATAAAATTTCCGCCTAATTGGCGCCCTCACGGGTAAACAGTGATGTTTACGAAAAAATGTTTCAAACAAAAGTTGTTTAATTTTTGAAAAGGAACATTTTTTATATTTAAACTTTTGTTCTATCTCTAACGGTTTACCAGATGGGTCCTACGGACCCAAGACCCAATTGACCTATGATGCTCATTTACGAACTTGACCTGACTTTTTACGTCCTGAGTACGATGTAAAATTTCAGATCGATATCTTTTTTCGTTTTTGAGTTATCGTGTCCACAGACGGACGGACGGACGGACAACCGGAAATGGATTAATTAGGTGATTCTATGAACACCTATACCAAAATTTTGTTCGTAGCATGTATTTTTAAGCGTTACAAACTTGGGACAAAACTTAATATACTATGTATATTTCATATATACATGGTATAAAAATGAACAAAATTTAATAATTCACTTGAAAATATAATTTATGTTAAGTTTTTAAATCTGATGGATTTTTGCTTAATAGCATTTTCAAAATCGTACATATCTTTGCCCTATTCTGTATACCTACAATTATATTCGAAACAAATAACGATATTTGAAATTTAAACGGTAGGTAAATCGTAATGAATAACCGAAGTGAAATTATACTTAACATCATGTAATTACACACAATTTATCCTAAATAAGATATAGGTACTTGCTTAACCAATTTTGTGTACAAAATCTAAACAACCACTAAAATGAAAATGAATGTTTAATCTCATATTTGTTACAAATCTATATGGATGGATACAAATGAAACATTAGAAATATGATGTTTATGTATTCAATAAAAGCCCTTTTGTTTGGTTTAAAGTTCCATCTAAAAACATTTTGTTTACATTTGACTAGATAATCGGTCTAGATTCAGACGTAGTATTTGACGGTCATTTTGAAAACGATGGAAACTTGACAAGCAGGTATCAAAGTCGAGCCAAAGGATTTTTCTTATAGAAGGCTTTAAAAGAATGTGTAATTACGAGGACGCCTTAAAATTCCAGAATCGTGGTCCGATATCTTTCCAATAGGGTATTCCACTATTTAAAAAAAAGTATACTTCAAAATGTTGATTTTGCTAATCGAAAGCCACCAAAAATTTATTTCGGAAAAATACACACTCTTTTTTGCCAAAAACTTCAATTAAATTTTTACATTTTTTAAACTGTCAAAAACGCGGGCATCCAATTTGATGACGTAATATAGGTATCACTACACGAAATAACACAAATAATTTTTACAGATATATCGTAGACATCTGATTATAATAAATATAAATACTTATTATCTATGTAGATATTATACTCAGCTGTCTACACTGAACTAACTGATGGTCTATGACTCATACCGCTATGACATCACAGCAGGGCTTACCCGCGTTTTAGGTCACGTGATATACAGTTTAAAAATTACGATTTTTAATTTTAATATTTTAAAAGAAAAAAATGCTTTTTTGACTCGAAATCAGAATATTTAAGTATATTTTTAGATAAATTTTAACTTTTTTCAAATTTCATGATTTATTTTTGACTAACGATACCCTATTGAAATTTTACACTTTACACAGCATAAAATAAATTCTAGCTGCAAGGAAAATGTTCTTGATTGTAAAGAAGAACAGCATGGTGGTAGGTAAATATTTTTACTTTCCAAGTACCTAGATAGATTATTTTTTAACAGAAATCAAAAAATTATTGTTTCAATAATAAATGTTTCTAAGTTTCAAAGTTATGACTGTTTTAGTTTTCTTTCAGAGCTTTTTATTTTAGTGTTTCATTTTCTTTATGCAATATGCACTTGGAATCTTATATATTTAAACGAGCAATTCTTGTATATATATATATATATATATATATATATATATATATATATATTCATTTTCTTTATGCAATATGCACTTGGAATCTTATATATTTAAACGAGCAATTCTTGTATATATATATATATATATATATATATATATATATATATATATATATATATATATATATATATATATATATATATATATATCAACGATCTTGGAAATGGCTCCAACGATTTTCATGAAAATGAGTATGTAGGGGTTTTTTGGGGCGATAAGTCGATCTAGCTAGGTTTCATTTATCAGAAATGTCGTTTTATCCGTCTTTTCATGAAAAATTCATCAGACATCTATTGGTGTATAACGTAGTTAATGATATACAATGCAAATTATAACATAACAAAAAGGAGGCGTTTGAGTAGTCTAAAGTGAAAAATATGACTCTTTCTGACATCTATTGGCGAAAAACCGAGCGAAGCTCGGTCATCCAGATATTATAGTTTAATCCAGCAATCTATGGCTTAGTCGCAAACTATTTTTTCTTTCATACCTATTACTATTCACTTCTTATCTTACGTAATTTAATACTTATCTACACACATTTCAATATTTATTCAATATTTGTCGATATTTATTTTATAGTTCCGGAATTTTCTTAGAAGAAGATTCATAGTTAGATAAATCGACCAGCTTTTGATTGGTTTCTTTCGTTGCAAAAATACAGGAAAAGAGTTTTCAGGTTCCGAAACGATCCGCACGACCTTCTACGTGCGGTTTTTACATTATTTTATTTAGTGACGTTTTCGTTAATATTCCTGCTTCTATCTAAATAATCTCAAAATCTCAAGAAAACCGCAGTTACCTCATATTTTAAACTTTATCTAATAGCTTTGGAGAAAAAGAATGAATTCAGTGACAATTCTGGAAAAAAATGTAACTTATGATCATAAAAACGAATGATAAACTTTAGCCCGATACATAACCTCAGTTTTAAGAAAAACGAATTTTTCTAAAATATTTCAAGAACTCGTACAGTTCAAGCAAATTATCGGATTTTAATTTCTTTTTTCATTCAATTTAAAAAAATTTAACCTTAAAAAGCTCTCAAATTTATATCCGTTCTGAAAGGACAAATACTACGAATGGCCTTAGACCTTTCTGTGTATGTGTTAGTGGATGCGTGTGAGTTTTCAATTCTATATAATAAGCACTATATTCGTATAAGCATTAAACATTTAAATATGGTAGCACAAAGTTAGAGTTGTAATTTAAAGTCGTTTAGATTTAGATTTATATACATAAATGTTTTGTTTTAAAATTAGAAAACCCATCCTACTTGCTTTACCTCTCTCTATCTCTGTCTCTCTCTAAGAAACTAACTCATCGCTCAGTTCAACTATAAATTAATTAATGTTTACGTTTTAAACCTATTTTGATTATGGTCTATTTTTAATAATATCTTTAATGGTTTCATAACGTTTAGTAGGTAAAAACTTATGATATGCACAAATAATTTTACCATTCTTAGTAAGTACAATATTTTTTCGGAATAATGTGAATACTGGGTAATGATAAACCCCAGCTCGCCCGGTTTGGATGAAAAATTTTAGTTCTTTTATGAGGATCAACTTTAAATTTAAAGTCTTATTCTATCTCTTACCGTTGAGGCTCTAAATTGGATAATAAAGCAATTCGATATCAGAACATGATGTCCCCCATCAAATGCTGTAATTGTTGTTTTATTTTTTGATTGGTTAGTTTCAAAACGAGATATTTAGGTGTATACATTAAAATGGTTCATCCTGGATATACAAAAGCAGAATGATTTTGGTTTTTTCAAAACTCTTCACTAGTTCTAAAGTTCGTGCGTCCAAGTTTTGCGATAAAATATATCGCAATAAAATATGTCAAATATTATGAGTTTGTTATAGGAACAAAAACTTAATCTTTCAGATATTTATCTATCAATAATAATAAATCAAAATATCAAAGTTTGCTCAGTCTAAGGAATTAATTCATAGTTAGTAGTATGGGATGATATATTTGGGTTTAGAAATTTTTAACTTGAAATGAAAGCAAAACGATTTAATTTGAAAATGATTTCATGTAAATGAACGCCTCTTTGAGGTAACAACTTAGATAAATATGTTTTTAATTAAATAAATAAAGATTAACAAATAATGGTGTGGGTGGCCTCTGTTACAGGCGTATATGTCAGAGAAACGGAGGTTAAAACCCATTATTATTATTATTGAGGTAACAACAAGGATATTTTCTTTTGGAAAAAATGGATTTCATCTAGACTTCCTTACCACAAAATAATATCAAGCTCCCCATTTTTGAGGATGTAAATATTATGTACGAAGGATGTACGACCGACAAGGCAATTTTGGATTAAAGACTTTAATTGTTTTATATGAACTTGTACTAAGTCTAAATCAATTCTGGAAATTTTAGGGGGAGTATTGGTCTTATGGAAAAACGGTAGATGGATGTTATGTTTTCATAGATTTCTCCAACACTACTCGGTGGAAATTAAAAAAAAAAACTATTTAAATTAAAATTAAAACCTTAATAGATTATTGAAAACAAAAAAATCCCTAGTGTCCGACTAATTAAGGATGTATGCGTACGATAGTGGAGATACAAATTTAAAAAAAATATATATTTTTTCAATTTTGATGGTGAATTAAGTTATAACTTGACAATATAAAACGAAAAATGAGAATAAAATTTTTCGATATCTGGAGTAATTTTCAAGATATCGAAAATTGATAATTTTGTTTAATTATTTAGCTTTCGATAGTTCGAAAACCAAAGCAAATATCGAAAAAATTTATTCTTATTTTTCGTCTACATTCATGAAGTTATAACAAAATTCATCATCAAATTTCAAAATAAGGTACTTGCTTTAGCCCTCGTACTACCTTAATATCTTACAATGTTTTGTTGTTATACCAGTTTAAAAATGTATAACTCTTAATCAGATCATTCTTTAGTTTGTTTGTATATTAAACCAATCTAACCAATAATCTCAATAATCCAAACATTACCACTAATCCAAATCTCATTGAACGTAGTTTCACTGTATTAATATATTAATCAAACATATCAAACACAGACGATCAATTTATTGTTTGAAGTAGAACTTAAGATGATATGGTATAGATTTATAGATGAGAAGACTTATCTAAAATAAACCTGAGAATATGAACACTGTATACGGTGTTCTAGTTCGTTTATAATAATAATAATAATAATAATAATATGATAAAGTTCATTCGTTCAAGAACCTCCTGTCTTGTCTTGTCTGCCTGTTGTAAATTAAGTATACAAGACGAAGATTGTAAAGCTTGAGAGAGCTTTATATCAGTATATGTAGTATATAGTAGGTACGTAGTCGTACGTATGTAATTTTAATAAGAATTATTATACATGAACCCTTCAACGTTTTACAGGGGGTCACAAATTATTATTAAGGATGTATGAGCATGACAACAATGTTTGATTTAAAGGCTCAAAATTTGTTTGTAGGTAGCCTTTTACTCAAAGAATATGTGGTTAAAATTTCAGCTTAGGTATCCGTGCAAATTTTTAAGAAAAAAGTCATTAAAAATCGATATAAAATACATTGGCTCTTATGGAGGAATCTCAAAAAACGACATATTGGGGAAGTTTTTGATAATTTTCATTTGGAATGAATAAAAACAAATTTTAAAAAAACTTTTTAATAGAAAGTAAACATATTAGCAATGAATTAGAAAAGAAAAAAACTAAGTGTAACCGTCCATATAAAGGATGTAAGAGCAGGGTAGATTAAGGGTTGAAATTATTTTTATTTTATTTTCAACTTTGATGATGAATTTTGTTATAACTTCATGAATGTAGACGAAAAATAAGAATAAAATTTTTCGATATGTGTCTTGGTTTTCGAAATATCAAAAGCTAAATAATTAAACAAAATTTTCAATTTTCGATATTTTGAAAATTAAGCCAGATATCGAAAAATTTTATACTTACTTTTCGTCTTATATCGTCAAGTAATAATATAAATTTATCATCAAAATTGAAAATATCTATTTTTAAATTTGTGCCCCCACTACCATGCTCATACATCCTTAAGCTCTAATTGTGATTTACATTGCATTACATTATAAATACGCCAGTTAAATTCTACATTAAAAACGCAAAACGCGATGTAGAGCTGACTTTTTGGCATGATATTTGGAACCTTCAAGGGGGTGTGAAACTACGCAAAATCAAGCAAAAAAAAACGTTGTGCTTGATATTTTCGGATTTTCTTCTGTTTTTTACGTTACAACATAAGCAAAATTCAAAATTTTAACATTTCTTAAAACCATGTAAATTTTTCAAGCATCATATCTTAAAAACTATTAGACATACGAAGCTTTGAGAGCTTCAATGGTTGCAAATTTCAAGTTCTTTCAAATTGATAGTAGCAACTAATGTCACAAGCTCATAATTTTTAAATTGAACTGAAAAATGTCCAAAAATTTTACAGTTTCACACTCTCCTACGATTTTAGTTGTTTTTGCTGTAAAATTTTTCTGACGTAAAACGTATATTCATCTTTCCTCTATGTCATTACTCAACGAGATAATTTTCCACAGCAGGAAAAATCTTTTCAAGTCTCAAGAATGTAAACAAGTTATTTTTCATTAATGGAAGAGAACTGAAAAACAAGTTCTTAGCGCAGAAGTTGCGTTAACTAAGCGAATTTTCTCAGAGATTGAAAATATAACACATTTTTCTGAAAATCGAAAATTGCATTTTAAGTTTTTCAAGAATTTTTATTTCGAAAACTAAGCGTCTAGAGAAAAAATCATAAGAGTACTTTTTTGCTTCAAAAATTCAAAATTTTGTACTTTGCTTTGAAAAATACATTTCAATGATTTATACCGTACACGAATCGAATATCCGTAAACTAACGAAAGTACACGAACAGGCCCGAAAATTTCTGAAGATAGAAAAAGTTTCAACCGCAAATATACGATTTGAAACCGCAAATATACTCATAACAGGAATGCTGGCGGGATAATAATGAAAAGACTTTGACATTTAAATTTTTTGTACACAAAATTTAGTTAACCATACATGAATAATAACTGTTGATAGAAAAAAAATAAAATTCCTTGAGTTGAAAAATTATCAAAAGTATCTGTTTTCAAGTCTTGGGTTTCTTTTGTGTACATTTTCTTTTTTTTAACTCATTACCTACGCTTAGTTAGTTACCTTAGTTATTCTGATACATCCTGTTTAAAGGATAGTTATTCGAGAACATTTACCTACACTAAGTTTTACACATTAAAGCACTATATAGTGACTACTATCTTCCATATATCGCAACTTAATATTATTCTGATGATATTCCACCATGAAGCAAGCACAAGTATATATAACAGTAAAGATTATAATGATATGGGTGGGTTGTTTTTTTTGTTGTTTTTAATCAACTATAAGGTGATTACACATGTAACATATATTATAATTAGATTCTTTAAATATAATGTTGTTGTATGTTATTTATTTGAAAGACTTCGTTAATTAATTATTTAACAAGTGAAAACAAACAATTGACTGAGTTAATTGTTGAAATACCATGCATAGTCAGTGTTGATTTCTTTATCACATAACACATACAAACATGTGACACATACATAACTGATAATCAAGTATGGTACATATTATAAAATTTCCGCCTAATAGGCGCCCTCACGGGTAAACAGTGACGTTTACGAAAAAATGTTTCAAACAAAAGTTGTTTAATTTTTGATAAGGAACATTTTTTACATTTAAAGTTTTGTTCTATCTCTAACGGTTTACAAGATGGGTCCTACGGACCCAAGACCCAATTGACCTATGATGCTCATTTACGAACTTGACCTCACTTTTTACGTCCTGAGTACGCTGTAAAAATTTCAGCTCGATATCTTTTTTCGTTTTTGAGTTATCGTGTCCACAGACACGGACAACCGAAAATGGACTAATTAGGTGATTTGATGACCACCTATGACAAAATTTTTATCCTAGCATCATTATTTTCAAGCGTTACAAACTTGGGACTAAACTTAATATACTATGTATATTTCATATATGCATGGTATAAAATGGAAACCAAATGAGTAGAATCCTTGAGGTTTATAGTTTTTAAGTTATTAAAAATTGAAAAATAAGAAAAATTTTTTCTGTTTCTCTCCATATTTCATATTTGTATATAAACCTACTTATACTAATATGGTTACTAGCGGTTTTTCCCGGCTTTGTACGGGAAAGCATCTCAGGCAAATTTGTAAACAAGGGTCTGCTTTCTCATTTGTTTTTCATCCTGTAAAAATATTACATATACTTAAATGAATGATCTGGTTTAAAAATAAACATGTTGTATGTATACAATTTCATAACCTCTATATTTCACCCTAGGAATCCATATCCAACCACTATATTTCACCCTACTGAATCTTGAAAAAGCCTGGAGTATGTTTTTAATAACGATGGAGCATACGTGTTTGATAATTTTAGAGTGTTTTTCAACCCGTATTTAAAACACTTTAGGGAAGAATTTTCAAAAATATTTCTCATTAATTATCTAGTTAATAAAAGGTCCCTACTAGCCAAGTTTCATCATTCTAAGTCACGGCGACGAGAAATTCACCAAATGATAAAATAATTGTTAGTCAATTTCAAAACACAAATTTTTTTTACTAATGGTTTGACCGAAAAATAGATCCTCTATCAATAAGAGAAAATATTCACGATGTTTTCTTGGCCGATTTTTATGTCACTTTTTATAATCTCTTTTACGGTATTTTCATAATGTTTTGTAATGCGAAAAAAATTGCATAAATATTTCCTATTAAGAAAAAAAAGTTAATAAAATTTTCGGAGCAAAAAGAATCTCAAAAAAAAAAAAAATAATCTGATGTGTAAATCATATACCTTTTAGTGCGTTTTTAAGCTTTTTAAAATCAAATCAGGAGTAGTCTTCATCAGGTTTTTGAGCTATGCCAAATATCGAATTTAATCAATATTGATACGTATTTGTGCTAAAAAGGACAAATGCACAACTAAAATACAATAATACTAAATCAAAATTTCACAGTTTACTCTAACACAGGCAAATAGATGAATAACCAATTAGGTCTCAGTCATAGTCACAATTCTTTTCAGGCGAGACTAAACTATCCGTTTTAGTTAATTTTTGGTTTGTTTGAAAACTAATTTTATCGAGAATGTTCTTAGCTATATTTTAAGAAAGTCTACTCCACCGGTTGAAGATCATTATCTCTTTTTCGGTAGTTATCTGGTACGAAACCCTAAACTCGCACTTTTAACATAGCTAAAAACATTCTCGATCAAAGTACTTTTCAATAAAAAAAAAAAAAATCAAATTCGGTTCGTCCGTTTAGGAGCTACGGTGCTACAGGCAGACACAAAGATGCACAAACACGATAAACTTTTAACACCCCTCTCTGTTAGTCGGGGGTTCAATGAATGATTTTTGATGGTAAAAAGAATTTTAAAACACCCAATATTCATTATAAACATACCTTTACAATAATAAAATATTTTTATGTTATAAAATGCAATTTATTGACCTAACTTACCTTTTCTTGTTATCAGTTTGCGTGTAAATTCATAATAATTTAACACTGCATACCCACCAACCAAGATATATATCATATGTCGGAAGTAACAAGTATGATATTCATTAATCAGTAGACGAAGTTATAAAAAAGTTTCTTTGTATTTTAAAATCTTTGTATTGCAAATAAAAATAGTTTTAGTATAGTTGTAATTGGATTGCGTGTGCATTTAACATTTTTAAAAGCTTGGCTTTATCAATAAATATATATATAAATAAATAATGAAATGAAGTAAAAAAAAATAAATATATATACCTATTGGAATGTCTGGGATACAAACCCCAAACGAGCATATATAAAATTCATTTTTATTTTATGACTTTTTAATATTTTATAAATTATTAAGGGGTCATTAAATTTTTACCTCTATATTTCAAAGTATGATATTCAATATGTAAAATACAGGGTGAAGATTGTTTCCGAGTAGCAACTCAATAAGGAATCGGACTCAATTTTTTTTATCATTTTAGGTGAAGAATTCTCACTGGACGTACAGAAAAGTGAAGTTGTTTGTAAAAAATCTTTACTAGTATGCAAGATATTAACGTTTAAAATTTCTAATTATACAAAGAGGAAGATACCGACAATTGACGTCATACGTGGGTATCGCCATAGAGATGGGTTTCCCAATTCTGAACGAAGAATGGCACCTTTGCCCAACTCTGGGGATTCCTGTATAATAATCACATTGAGTTCAAATTTTCTAATTTTTTCTAGATATTCTTTGGTTAATGCCCAGTTCACACAAGTGCAAGTCATTACTGGCCCGATAAGAATTATTTTTAGCCCCCAAACCAAAAAAGGGGTGTTATAAGTTTAATCGCTATGTGTGTCTGTCTCTCTCTTAGTGTTTCTGCCTGTAGCATCGTAGGATCTAAACGGATGAACCGATTGGGACCGGTTATGTTTCGTTTGAAAGGTAATTTAATAAGGAGTGTTTTAGCTATGTTTCAAGTGCGAGTTTAGGGTTCCGTACCCGGGACAACCAAAAGATACACGGTAATCAAAATCGGTTCAAAGGCTCTAAGGAAAAACGTAATTTAATGGAGAGTCTTCCCAGATATATTTCAAAAAATATCTCGGAGGTGTTATAAATTTTGTAAATTTTAGTTGTGTTTTAGTCGTTTTCTTCTTAGATTTGATAAAGTTTCACTGTAAATTCCACAAAAACTTTTGTCATTATATGCACGAAAGTAATTTCAAAACAATTGATATCAAATCATAAATCCATATGCAACTATAATAAAGTCGGGTGATTGCACTTTATAAATGTAATAAAAGTAATCGATTTTAAAATTACTTTCTAGAAAAGAGTAAAATTCAAATGATTCCACTTATTATTAACTGTAATTTAAGAATAAAAAGCTAGCAACATCACGAAAAAATTGATTTCGAAATGGTTGGATATTTTTGATATCTGTAATAGTGTCCCATTTTTGAAGGCAGGGGTTAAAAACTGCAGAACCCAACTAACTCCTCTATAGTCGACAAACTCATCCCAACCAACTCGTAATTACAACAGTACTCCAATTTGTCTATTTTTCCGATTTCCACGAAAAACATAAAAAAGGTGACAACGTTGACATACTTAATATGCGCAAAACAGGATTCCATGAAAGGTAAAAAGTGGTAAAGTAAAAAAATGCGGTGAATGGTCATAAACTAAAGGTTTTTTCTAAATTTAACTACGAATAAAATGAGCCGTGTTAGAGCAAAATTCGATCCGCATCAAAAACAAAGCTTGAAAATTCGGATTTACTTAACTATGAAAATAGGATACTTAGGTACACAGATAGGAACCAAAACGTTTAGGTGAAGAAAAGATTCTTTTCTACTTTTTTTTAAATAAAATTTTTTTTAGACCAAAATAATATCTTTTCTCCCTCAGTTTTCAATAAAACTCAATTAGATATCAATACTTTTTGAGGTTTTTCATAAAGGTTATACATATGGCGGTTATGTAGGTGTTTTTTGTCCATTTCATAAAGCAAAAAATATTTTTATTGAATTTTTTTTTCCGTAATTTTAAGAGCTTTATTTAATGCCCTTATATGTTTGTCGTTAGTTTTTTTTTATATAGGTAGACTTGTTTTTTCATTTTTTATGATGAAATTAAAAAATTTGGTTGTCTTGTTTCATATATATTTTATATTGACATTTATATGGTTTTTATTGGTCATATCAAAGGCTTTCTGAAGTTATACCAAGAAAAAAATGGTGTAGAAGCAAAATTTATTATATATGTTCATTTACTTAATCTCTATTGTACTCAAGTTACCCCTGGAATATTACGTTTACATGATCATAAACTTATGTTATTAAATTTATCAGGTCACTATATTTACAAACAAATTATGATTACAGAATTTATTTTGGAGTTCTTTTGCCTTTTTTATACCATTTGTATATATGAAATGTATCTAGGTATACTAAGTTTAGTCACAAGTTTGTAACGCTTAAAAATATTGATGCTAAAATATTGTTATGGGTGTTTATTAAATCACCTAATTAGTTCATTTAAGTTGTCTGTCCGCCCGTCTGTCTGACAACACGATAACTCGAAAACGAAATAAGATATCAAGATCAAATTTTTATAGCGTGCTCAGGACGTAAAAAATGTCGAGTTCTTAAATATGCAACATAGGTTGGTTTTTAAATAAGCAACTGGATCTTGAGTCCGTAGGACCTATCTTGTAAACCGTTAGAGATAGAAGAAAAGTTTAAATGTAAAAAATGTTGTCACTGTTTACCCTTGACAGGTTTACCTCTAACCACTTGAAAGGCTAGAGTTCACCCTTACCTGTGTGGTTATCTAAGAGTGGCTATCTCTCTTTACTTACATGACGTAAAAAACAAACGATTCTGTAATCAACACTGTCTATACATGGTATTTCAACAATTAACTCCGTCAATTGTGTGTTTTTACTTGTTTTGTGTTAGTTTTCGTCGACTGGTTGTTTTACTTTTGGCTTCTGTTGAGCTTAAATAATATTATAACACATTTTTATAAGCGTATACTAAATTATAACGTCAGTTTCTGTGACGATGTTCAACTTTGTCGTTACGGGTCAAATGATACCCTTTATATAGGTTAAAATAATCCCTTTTTGTGTGCAAAAAATGATCCCTTGAATGTCTTGATTTTGATAAATTTATCAGTGATTTTTCAATCCATACTCATCGTTGATGCAATGTAAAATAACGATTAATATTTTATTTGATCTGTTTGGTAAAAACACTATGGGTTCATTTGTCTACTATTCAAAAGGTCGGTAAAACGATCCCTTTAGAGGAATATTAAATACGTCTAAAAATTTGAACAAATCAAAAGAAATTGGAATGCCAATATTGTAACATTTGAATAAAGCAACCAAAATATTTCGGCGTTATATACATCTGGGATAGTTTGGTTATAATCTTATTATAGTATAATACTTAGTATCTAGGAAAAAAAAGAGAAGAATGACCGCCTTCGCCTCGGGCCACAAAGAACATGAGATCACAGACTTTTTTTTTCCGCGCTGGGTTTTATTACTCCCGTGGTGTGTACACTATTTTTCTTCTCGAACGAGGCGGAAAGTGGCAACTTTCTTTAGCGCATCGGGACGAAAGGTGACATTTTCTTTCTACCCGGAGGGGATAAAATTACATTTTTTTCTTAGGTGGACCATTCTAGGATATATTCCCGTAAATATTTAAGCAAAGATTTTAGGCAAATAAAGAATTTTCATGCACATACCATTTGTTGTATTAAAATGATCACGTAATAATATTCCATCCGTATCAATAATTATAATATCTGGTTGTCCACGACCACTAATTGTTAAATTTGGACATGACATACTCGATTGATCAGTCTTTATTAAATATTTAAATTTTGTATTAAACATTGTTCACTAATTTTTATTTATTTAATTTTCAATTAATAAATTAATTAACACAATAATTATAATACACACATATACACACACAATTAAAAAATTAATTAAATTTTTTAAATAAATAATTAAAATTTATAAATAATAGAAAACCATGCACCTATATTTAAAACTAAAACACAGTCATTATTTTATTAATAGCAACAAAACATCAACAACACTAGCAGTAAACATAAGATTAATTAGTTAATCAAAATCAATTGATGATTAATCAATTAAATAAAAACAAATCAAACACATGTAAAGATGTAAACAGTGGTCTTCGTGTACACACAAGAATATTATTGAGATGAATTCGCGCCGCGTTACGTGAAGACAATAAAATAAAAAGTTTTAAAAGTGACTGAAATAGTTTTATGTGATTCGCAAAAGAATTACAAAGATATACTAGGATTACCCCAGCCCTACTAAATATAAAATTGTTATAATTTTTTCAAAAAACAAAGACAGTCAACCAACACAACTTAAAAGAGGTGTATTTTATTTTATTTACTATTTTTTTAGAATCAAGTCTAATAAATAGATAATTATTATATAAGAAATATATATTGAAGGTATTTTTAATATAGTTTACTAAATTATAATGCCTGTTTCATATGTAAAGGTTGATCCAGGTATAGTTTCCTATATTTACAGCTTTGTAAATTCGAATGCTGTGAATACTTACTAAACTAAAGCTTAATAACGGTTGAAACTCAAATTGTTCACTTGCTCTACATAGGTTAAGATTGGATTTATTTTTGTAGGGTTTTCTAAAGAGTCACGTCTATATAAACCAGCCTGCAACGTTGGAGTACATAAAAGCTAATATTCGCCAATGTATAGCCGAAATAACCTCCCGAAACATACATTTTATTTAAAAATCATCCTGTATAATGAAATACACACACTTCCTGGATTTTCAGTATTTCCAATAACGTTTCAAAGGAAAAAATAACATTAAATTAATTTAAAGAACCCACCGATATAAAATGGGTTCTGGTCGATTCATTTGCATCGTGGCTCCTAAACGAATGATCCACTGAGTCATTTGGCAATCATCGCGTCTTTTCAAGAATGTTTTTCGTGTAGGGAACCCTAAAGTCGCCCTTTTAACATAGCAAAGAACATTACCTTTCAAACAACTTTAAAAAAAGAAAATTGGTTCAGCCGTTTTGGAGTAGCGATGCCACAGACAGAAATACAGATACACAGATACAAAACTGAATTAAAAATGTCGTGGGACACCCGGTAGGAACTATATTCCCTTCGTACTTTGGTAAATTAGAAAAGCAGCGCTCACTTTTTTTATTTACAAGATATTTTTCTAAAGATTTAAGGTACTAATTTTAGAAATCAAATATACATTTGATTCTTTAAAAAATTTAATTTTAAAGCTAGGTACTTTTAGTTCTTATTGTATGAAATACTTGTAGTTTTAGTTTAAAAAAGACATATTTTCTGATTTAGTAGTCAACCTAATATGTGAGTACATTACATTTGAATATTTATAAGGACATAACATACAAATTGCATGTACATACTTTAAATTATCTCTGAAATATAAAATTTTGACAAAAATATTAATTGACACTTATAAAAAGATTTTTGCATTTTTCCTAGGTTGATTTTTGCTCTGTTGAAGTTTTTTTGGTTTTAATTCTGAACCAACAAACAAAAATCGTGCGATTGAAAACATAGATCCAAAAATGAATCTGTTATTAATTTTCAATTTTTTCCCCAATTTTCTAGATATATTATGTATTATAATAATACGTATTTCGACTATCATGTAGTCATCATCTGAATGAACTAGCTAATTGTAAATACTCTTATAGATAGTATATGTTACTCGTTTCTAATTTGGTGACGGTATAATAGCAGTGTAAATGAACCGTTATATTGCTATTTAAAATCACTTTCTAAGTGCAAATGTTATGATTTTGGTGTGGTAGGTATAGTCAATACATATACAAACAAAATAAATCATTTATACTTTAACTTTAAGTCAATATTATAAAATACACCTTTAGTAATACACACATATTACAATTTAAGTAACATGAGTTATTGACTTAAATGATTTCTTATCTTATAGTGTTTTATTTAACTTGTTTAATAATAAAAAAAACTAAAATATCTCATCCAACAACCGGAATTCAGTGTACAACGTTCTCTATCGGGTATATATTGTATATAAATATACTTATCCTTGTCAGGACTTATACAGAGTGTTTACTTAAATTGGCTACATACGGAAAACTTAGTTATTATAAGGTTTACGAAAAAAAGTTAGTCAATATAAAAATCTCTGCTTTCAAAAATATTAACACTCAGCTATTCACTTTCAACATCGAACGTACAGGGTGTTCAAAAATTGAATAAGTTCGATAGGAATGTTAATCGTCGTTTAGAAATATAGACCATTTAGAACAGAAAATAAGGGAAACGTTTCACGAAATCACTCCCGAGATATATAGAAGTGATTTTATTTCAAGAATCTTGTAAAAGAACAATTACATGTATGGAACGTGAAGGTGGATACGTTGAAGCCAAAACGAACTGAAGATAACGGTTTTTACTTATGTCACCAATAATAATTGGAACGTAATGTATGAAAAATAAATGTTCTGCATTAATTATCCCTATATATTATAAATGTGAAAGTAAGCATGTTTGTTTGTTTGTTTGTTACGCTTTCACGTAAAAACTAGCAAATGGTTTTCGATGAAATTGTACAGCAATATAGCTGAAATATCAGAATAACACATGAACTATAATTTATAAAGATATATTTTTAAAAAAATTAAAAAAATAAAATTTAATTTGACATTTTTTTTTTTTAATTTTTACAGAAATCGTTAATTTATAGTTCAAAATGAGGATTATAGATGGATCAGCTCTATGATCATCATTTTGAACCATAAATTAAAGAATTCTGTAAAAATTTAAAATAGTAAATGTCAAACAAATCATGGCCAACTATTCTGATCATGGCAAACTATTCTGATATACTCAATGAATTATGACTATTTTACCTTTAACAAAATTGAAAACTGTGTATATCAAGAGATGGTAGAGGCTATAAAGCAGTGATTTTTACTTTTAAGTCCAGTCAAGTGGGCGGATATCAATCTAGTAAAAAATAACTTCTTTCCACAAACCTTATAATAAGTTTTCCATGCGTAGCCAACTTTAGTAGTTAGACACCCTGTATGTATTTGTGGAATGGAATCTGTTTATGATATGATTCAGACTATACTGTCTATCTTATTAAGGTGTATATGACTATTACGTGTGATATTCAATTCATAGAATTTGTTCTTTTTTGCTGAGTGTAGTACACTGAGTGTAAGTATAAAAGTTAAGTGCTATTACAATGTTAAAAGACCATCCTCTACTACATACACTTGGTGTAAAGAGTGTAAGAACTAGGATACCATGAAGAACATATTCATATAGTAAGATAGGAAGATCATATTTTATTATTTAACCTAAATAATTTTATAATTTATGTAAATTAAAATCATATTGTTTCTTTGTTTTTTGTTAACTTTTGAATCATTCTGTATATGGTATAAATAGTGTCAAATCGGTATTTTTTAAAAGAAATAATTTAATAATGACTTTATTTTATTTTTTTACAAATAGAACAATTTTTTTATTTTTGTATTGGCATACCAATAATAGAGTTAACCAGCCAAAGCGGCTTTGTGCAAAGACAATTAAATGCACCTATGTTTACAGGGTGTTTCAAAAATATTCAGAGAGGTTTATTAAGTGGGGATTTTTAATACAGTCCCCAGATCATATTAATCAAAGTTATAGTGAGTCCGAAACACTTTTCTCTGGGAAAATTCATGAAAATGCTATGTTTTCTTTCACGCTACTCCAAAATTTTCCAATTTCACTACAAACATAATTAGTGAATTATTTTGCTACGCAGATCGGTTTCAGATTCTTTATCCGTTATTTAAAAATCGTCTAAGGATAACAAAAAACAAACATTCATAATTTTAAATCTTGTAGCTAACTTTAATATGCGAACTCAGTTTTTCGTGAAAGAAAACCCAGTTTTAAGCCGAAATGGATTTTTCAATCGGTGGCTAAAACTCGTTGAAAAATATAATGAAGTATTTTCCGTGGCTCCTTAACCATTAAGTTTTGGAATATGTTTTTTAGATTTAGAAATGGTCAAGAAATATATTCTGAAGTTTATATAAACAATCATAGACTTCAAGTTTGCGTAGTAAGACGGCCAACCTTTCTGAGATTCTAGAATTCATCCACCTTCCTCCAACTCCCGATTATCAACATAAATCCTCCAGAGTTCACTAAATAAAGAAATTTTGTAAATATGTTCAGGTAAATTTGATCAGCTCTTATTTGACTTTGTATACCAGTTTTTACGTCCTTCTGGACAATTTCTTACATACGAAATCTCTTAGTAGTGTTTTCAAATTGAAGGAAATCCGTTTTTTGTCATCGTGCAGGAAGACCGTCGAATAATATATGGAAAAAGCATTTTGTGTGACATTCTTTTGATGTCTAACAGGAGGTCGGTTAACGGCCACTTCATTTTATACAAAACTGTCAATAAGAAAATTGTCAGTTTTGTTAGATGTCAAATAAAATGATTATCTATTTATTATTCGTTGATTTAAATTAGTAGCTACTTATTCATACTCTCGCAGAGAATCTTCGCCGAGTATATTCGCACAATTTAGCCAAAGTAAAGCACTCGCCACCACATCCTGGTCTAACTTCGGAAGTATCTCATTGGTTGGCATCGAAATGGACAAAAGCTACTGCGGTAGCCTTCTGAAATAATCACGAGAATGTAGAGACAATACTCTTTTGTGCTACTTCTTTGTGCTACTTTGATAAAAATGTGCTAATTTGATATTTAGTTGGAAAATGATTAATGGTCTCCACATAATAAAAAATATCAATTATTTTAAGACAAAAAATCTTTCTTGAGCATAATTTCTACGCAGAACTTGACTTAAGAGTTAAGTATGAACAAACATACATAGTCATTACTTATTATATCACTTAAATGCATTCCAATATTGCAATTAATTTTATAAATGTTCACTAGATGTTATTAAATGCAATGCAATGTTAAAGTAAAAATATTATAAATATTTTTTGCTGCTGTTAACTCTCTAGCAAGTTTTTTTCATCACTTATATAATTCCGTTGTTTAAACGATGTGTGATATTCGATGTCTTTTAATACGTCAAAATAATATAAAATCTGTGGTTTAAGAGCCACTAGCCGTGAGACCGATTCTTATGGTCGTAGATTTCTTATACAAGGAGTTTCAAAATTCTGAGCATGGGTTTCTCACTCTCTTAAGATTTAAATAGTGAATAATCACTACAAAAAAGTGATTTGATATACTTTTCACTATTTCGTTTTTAGAGAGTAGGGCACGCGAAGGTGTTGAAAAGTGAAAATAGTGTCCAAAACCAGAAATTAACTATTTTATGGTTTTCTTTATACATATAAATATCTTCCAACAGCTCAAGAAGAAGGATTGGAATTTATATCAAGGAGATTATAATAATCGAGTTCAAGGAGATTATAATACGCATTGTTTAGAGGCAATACTGCTCTCGCAAACCCTTTAGAACGGCAGATGGTGCCGGAGTATGGTTAGAAAAAACTTGCTAAGACTTTTTTTAAGGACTTACCACTCACGCAGTCTTTTTAGGAGGGCAGGCGGTGTCGGAGTACGATTTTCTGTTTAATGGAACCCGAGGTAGGGTGAGTGCTCATTTAAAAAAGAATTTTCATAACAAATGCAATTTATGTAGAAAAAATTCGCTTACAATTTTTTTTCGCGAACTTTTATACGACTTTTTAAAAGTTATTACACTCACCAAAAAGAATTAGAAGAACATAGAGGTCATAGCATAGGATTTAAAAGAGATCAAAATTTCATGAAATTAAGGCAAAAAATTCTGAGGCAAAAATCCACGTTGCTTCTCCAATATATTGAGAAGAATATTTTCTCTCATGTTTCTAAATATCGATTTTCGTTATTTACCCGAAACGAAGTTAAAACCTATTATTTTCACAACATATTTTTAAAAGTGTTATATAAAAAATGATAAAAAATGATACAGTTAATTAATTATTCAACGGGATTTCTTCTTGGTTTTAAATAATAATATTATAAAAATGATTAATATATTTATTTAATTACACTTAATAATTATCTGTCAATTACTTAACTAACACATATTTTTCATTTATTTTAATTATTCATATTTTAATAAATTCGTTTTTAACAAATCATTTTTTTTCTAGATTTATTCATTGCCTGTTTTAAGAACTTGTAGATTTAATTTTGAGAGTTTTACTGTAAAGAGATACCAATTTTTCTGTTTAAGCCAGATGATTTCAGTTTTCTGTTTATGATTCCAGTAAGATTAGACTACCGATGCTTATTCGCATTGTGCATGAGTTTTATTTCAGGAGTCACACTTCTTTCATGGTAAGTATATTTGGTCTACATTGTAAATTAAACGCTATTTTCTAACAAAAAATAAGTTATTTTATTACTTAACATTTAAAAAATATTTTTTAGGCAATTTCCTCTTGTTTTTTTCACAATTTCTATAATGCAACCAGTTTATTTAATTCTTATTTTTCAATAATTTTTATTTGACATTTACTGAATTTAAAAATACCTCCATTTTAACCTGTCAGCACTCGCGTTATGAGCACTTTGCTCGCGCTCGATTTAAATCATAACTCTTATTTTCAAATGGTATATGGTTGAAACTTTATCATCTTCATGTAATTTTATCAATTTTGGAATTATGAATTATTATTATTGAAAATGTATGTATTTTTCAAATTCTTCAGAAATTGTGAAAATTTCTCTCACCACGAGAGAAACGGTGTACATTCGCTAGCTTAATATAAGTCGTACCCGTAATATTATTTCTCTGCTCTAATATTTTCACTCTAAAATCTCATTTAATAATCACGTAATCAAACTATTTTTCATAAGTTAGTGCATTAAAAAATAAATATCTATAAAATTATGTTGAGGTTACGGTCAAAGAATATTAAACGCGGGAAATATTTAACGCATGTGCAAAACGCGTGTTCAAATCTCTCATTACGGAACTAAAAATTACTGAACGGTTCACGCTAGTGCCGACGGGTTAAATAAAACTTGTGATTTATTGCACACAGTTAGTTATTGCACTCTTACAGATTTTTTGCTTTCAACTGACTTTCACCTTTCACCGGATACCAAAATAAATAACAATGCGGTTGCAATATTTCTCATGAATTTATTTCGTTTAATTTGAGCTCAAAATGCTGCTGCAATTTTTGTTATTTGTTGTTCCATTATTCATGTTGATGTACTAGTATAGTCCAATCAATTAAGGTGAAATTTCATATGATTTAGGCATTGAAGTTTTATGTACAGCAATGTCACACATTTGTCAGTTTTTAGCTTATATTTTAGCTTATGTAGAGTAAAATTTTCATATGAGTAAACAAAAAGTACGATTTCTGAAAAATCAACCATTTTCCTTATTTTACCTCAGTATTTTGCATTTTATTCGAAAACTATGCATTTTAGGGGAAAAAAAATTCAGTCAAAAGTTATTGGGCGAAAAATGTTCGATCGATTTGTATATAAAGACTTTTTTTTATATTTCATATTTTCTGAAAAGTCCACATCAATGCACTATTTTCCGTGTTTTTTATTATTTTGTAACAACTTTTATTCGAAGTATTTTTTCCATAAATTTGTTCAAAGTTATTAAGAAAAATTTAAAAACCATATGTACATTGATGTAGAATTTTCACAAAATACGAAAGATAAGAAAATTTTAAATATACAAGCGATTGGAAAACTTTACGCTCCATAACTTTGGGCTGACCTATTTTTTTTTAAATGTATACTTTTCGAGTAAATTGCAACATATTGTGAAAAAGGAGGGAAATCATTGATTTATGCGAAATAAATCTTCTTTTTTTTCTGCGCATATGAAAATTTTTATTATTGATAACTTTTATTATTGCAACTCACCAACTGGTGATAATAATTCTTACTAATTAAAATCAGAAGTATACCCGAATTCAGTAGTTACAATTTCGACTACCAGATGGCAATACTTGTACTTACCATTTTTTAAGGCCAATAAAAATATTCAAATTTAACTAACATAAATCCCGATACTGGCGATAAAAATTGTTATTAATAATCAAGATGTGGGCTGCTTTTTCAGTAGCTCAAATTTAGACCGCTTAATTACTTACCATTTATCAATACAGTATAAATTATATCAATACTATATATTTCCTCTAGCCTGATCGGACTATAGTATGGAAAAAAGTTATATACATCGTTCATAATTTTTCATTTCAATTTGTGCCAACATCATTATATAGATTTTTATTTTTCAACAAGAATTTATTTTTGTAAACATATAATAATACATTTTTGAAAATCTAATCTGGATTTAACAGAAAAATGACTGTTTTGTATTATGTACATCACTTTTATCCGCAATCATACATAAATTGTTTTGTAAGGTAACGTTGTTGTTGAAAATCTTCATGTCACATAATATGCAAACACTGACAACTTATATAATGTATTTTCTAATGTACTGTCAGTTGCATAAATAAAATAATACAATATGTTGCAAGTAAATACAATAATAGGAAAGTCAGCCATCAGGTGATGTTCTTTTTTTACATTGTTATGAAAATTACTAGACCAGTATTTAACCATAAAAAAAGTATCTTTTTTCTTTTTAAAATTTACGATCTAAGTTTGCTTGGAGGAATAAAGATTAAACCATTTATGGAGAAAAGAACTACTAACTTATAACTTAACAAAAGTTGGTGGAGGACATCTTGTTTTGATATCAAATTGAGCCAAGTCCTCCGGGTTTTTTTGACATTCAATTTAGATCCTAAAAGGTAAAAGATAGAATAACACTTTAAATTAGAAAGTTGATCATGATAAAAAATTTTATTTAATAGAAAGAAAATACTTTTAGAAAAAATATTCTGGTTCCAAAAACATTCGCCTGGTTCCAAGACATTGACCTGAAATTCTAGTTTCATGGTCATATGATCTTTTTTTTTAAATATTCTTGAAAATTTACCAGACACAAAGTACTTAAAAGTTATTAACATAGATTTGTACAGTTTAATGACTTTTGTTTTCAATACAAATAGCCATGAAGCGATTTATCTTAAACAAACCTTAAATAGAAATTAATTTGGGGTTTGCCCCGTCTCTAGGTTAAATGAAGCGTAAAGTATGTTGTTCTTGAAGGAGTCAATTTAACAACGGATAGCTTATGCTCAAAAAATTTTGCTTATCCACCAGTCGGAAGACTAACGTTTCAAAACTGTGAAAAATCGAACCATTTGTGGGATCTCATACTTGTGGATTCTTTTCTTTGGGGATATTACAAGTCGCTTGACTGTGCTGGTACCCCATACACATATGAGTAATTGGAATATTGTCGGTATTCGACTTGAAAATCTCGGTAAAAATAGCCAGCGACTTCAACACAAAGAGCAAAAAATTAGTTTCCCAATGAATCGAAAAATTTACTTATCATAAGTAATAAGAGTGTAGAGCCTCTGTAAACGTTCGAATTTTGTCAAGTTTTTGATAAGGTTATAATTGATGACTCTTGATGACTTGCCGTCAAATATTCCTAAATGCGAACGAATTTGTTTTCCACATTTGAGGTCTATCCCTACGATAAAAAAGAAATTCACTAAATCATTTTAAAGTACATAAGACCTTTAGACAGTTTAGACCTTCAATATCAGCAAAAAAAAAAAATGAAAGTAAATTATAATTTAAAATATTTATAATATTTTGGCCATATTTTTTTGAAATGTATAAAGAAAAATGTTTTTGGCTAACTGATTTTAATTGAAGTAATGATAAATATTTATTATGATGAAATGAAATTATATATCAATCATTTTTTTTTTTAATTTTAATTTTAATTCCTGTGATTAATAAATCAAACATTTGATTTTGATTTTTTAATTTATATTATGAGTGCTGCAATCAGATAACTTTTTTTTTTTTATGCACATTTTTTTAATTTAGTCTTTGTGAAATAAATTTTAACAGATAAATAAACATTCTTTAAAAATAAACGGTAACTATTTAAAATCGCTAAGAAATTGAGTTTTTCGGCGTAGCGTAGTCAGTCGTTAACAACGCGGTACATTTATCAGGGTAAATGAATTTTGTTGCCTTGCAGAAGCTTTAGGTAGCGGTGCTTAGCCGGATAAATGCCAGAAGAATAAAAAAAGAAATAATTCAAGATCACGTCGACTTTGGAAGACTCTTTGATGTACTTGTAATGTTGGTAGCTGACATAAAATTAAATTCTCAATAGAAAATTTTTATTCGATACAAGACTAATATTTTAATAGAACAAGTTTTGTATTACAAGTTGTGTAAATGTTTAAATATCATGCATATATTAATTTAGATATTATTTCTTGAACTATAGTGCAATAAATACGTAGGAAAATACCTCAGATTTTAAAATAATTATCCCACCCGGTTTTTCAACGGGATAATAATGATAAAAATAGTAGTTTTTAAGAAAACTACTATTTCGGAAAAAATCGGAGTGAAGGAAGTTGTTTAAAAACCATCGAAAAGTTACGAAACACTGGTTTTTTGCAAATAAAAATCGGGAAAATGAATTTTTAAAAAACAAAAAAATAGGACGTTCAAGAGCTATAAAAAACGAAAAAAATGAGACTTGCTAAAGTTAAATCCGATGGAAACTTTTCGAGAAAACACGGTTTTATTGCCAATAATATCGTGTTTTTCGCCTATTGATTTCTCGGTTTGTATGAATAGCAGGAAATTCGTTTGATTCTCAAATTGTTGCTTTTAATGATATGTTTTTGTAAAAATTTTCGTCGCGCAATAATATAAGCCGTGCGCAAACGCTAACGAAGCATCCTACGGCATTTTAAACCTCTGCATATCTACGCATCTTGTAGACGCACGATGGAACCGTAAAAACGCAAAGAAAAATCGAGTAATATTTTTTGTTTTTTACACCTAAATACAGCATTTTTAAGCAGTATTTATATTTTTTACTGTTTTATAACGGTGAAAACAATGAATTAAATATATAAAAAAAATACATGAATATTCCCTATTATAGTTACAGAGTTCATCATTTTATATCAAGGAATTTTTTGAACTGCATAAATTACGATTTAGAATCATACAAATCGGAAATAGAACTGCACAAGTTTGCATTTCCATACTTACCTCAAGAAAGTTATCATATCCAAGATATCTGACGAATGCATTTATTTCTTTTACTATTTAAATTATTAAATGAAATGATTTTTTTTTTCAATTGAGTTCATATAATATAACATATTAAATACAAAAAATCGCTGCAGGTGATTTGAATAATACATACAATTTTTTTTTTTACACACAAATAAATAATTTATCTAAATTACTTCTAAGATAATTATTTTTAGTTAAACATTAGACATGTTACATATAATATTATTTTATTTTGTGGTAAATTATAGTTAACAAAATAAATATTAAAAAAAAGTACCTAAAATAAACCACACAAACGTTAGCTGTTAGATATACTTAAATCTTTCATATCATGAAACTTTAATTAATGTTTAAAAGGTATTAATTACACTTTTTATATCTAGTAAAAAATTTGTACTTGTATAAAGGTATATTCACACTGAATTTATGCATTAATGTATATACTATGAATTGTCGCCATGCATAACATATCGAATTCTGAAAGAAAAACACAAACAAAATTTTGAAATATTAGACGATCGAACTACAAATAATGAAGATTCAGAAATATATAATACTACTGGCTATTTTCTTTATAAAAGCCATCCAAAAAGCCAAGCTGTGCTCTAAAAAACCACTCAATTTTAACTAAAATGAGAGTCGACATATATTTTACCAAAAGTTAAAGGAAATTGAATATTGATTGAGATAGAAAAAAATTTGTTTGAAACAATTGCTCAAAAAAAACTAATTTTTCAAGGAAACCCGTCAGCCCGTATTTTGTATTTCTTAAGGCTGTTCTTTACACATTTTTGATTGATGTGAATCTTTATAATTTATTTAAGAATCCTATGAAATATAAAAGAAAAGCAGTTTTCCAGATAAGAATGGTTAAGTGTACACTTTAATCTATTGATTTGAAATTTGTGTATGGTATAGGTATTCATATTGTACCTGCCCTGTGTTCTTTCAGTTTTCGAAAATCCTGTTAAAATTCCCAATTTTTACTGTTCACATTCAGGCACAGTGGATTAAGAAAAAGAACCTGGATGTAAACAGTGAAAATTTGGAAATTTAACAAGATTTTCTAAAAAGTAACCAGGGCAGGTAAAATATGAGTGCCTATAACATATCAAAATTTCAAGTCGATAAAGTAAAGATTATAATCGCAGTGCTTGAAATTCATTTGTAACTTTAACCATTCTTACCTAGAAACCCGGCTTTCTTTATAAACTTTTTTAAAAAGAAAGAATATTTCTCAGAGAATTCTTTTAAAAATTATAAAGTTTCATACCAATCAAAAAATGATTCCACGCCAAAAAAAATGTTTATAGAACAGCCTTAAATTCACTTCGTATTTAATTGCATAAAGTTCTTCACCGTTGAGCTATTTACAACTATATACAAATTTCCGTATAAAATCTGTTTTTTTTTTGTGGCCAAAACTACGCATTATAGCTCAAAAAGTCTTCGAATTATCACATAATTATTTTTGGAAAATCTCACTATATCAATATTTTTCAATGCTGAAGAAACAGCTATGTAAAAGCTCCAATTTAGTTCCTGACGTATCTCACGTACAGGTGAAATACAAACATTAAAGGTTTTTTCCTAGAGTTTTTCTCTCAAGAGTATTTTATATAAACATTATTATATAAATAAATTTATTAATTTATGTTTAACGATATGAAGAAAACAAAATAATATGCTATAAATCTTTATTTATTTAAATAAGAATAAGAAATGTATATGTCGTATCGTTACTTATATAAATCTCACAAGCTTAAAGCTCAACACAAACTGGTGTGGTTGATACAAGAGGTTTTTCTTAAATTATTCAAAAAGCTTTCAACATATATTGTATTGTAGGGTAAATTGTAGTAGCTTGAGTCCAATGTACCTTCTGTAGTTTGCCGGTAGATTTTTTTGTTTACTGGACATCATTTATACAGAATGTTCGAGTTACATCTAGGCATATACAAATCACGAGTATGACACAATACATGCGTTAAGCAATGCATCTAAGTGAGAGGAATTATATACATGTGTTGAAGCTTCGATATGCGTTGAGATAGTAGTACAACAGATAAGCCACGATACAAGCCACTTTTGCAATTTCATATAGCACCTATAATACCTCTTACTTAGATGCATTGCTTAACGAATGTATTCTGTCATACTCGTGATATTTATATACCTAGATGTAAATCGAACATACTGTATATTGAAATGAGAGTATTTTATGAGAACTCAAATAGGCTAATGACTGATTGTCAATGTGGTTTTTTTTCGAATTAACAAAAAATAAGTAAACAATAGGAGATCGGACTAAATTTTTTATCACTTCAAAAAAATGAAGTTGGTTTTAAAAAATCTTTACTAGTATGCAAGATATGAAAGTTTAAAATTCTTAATTAAGGAAAGTGGAAGATACCGGCTAGTGACATATAAATCTGTTTTTCTAAAAGGAAATGGGCAACCTTTGAATGCAATCTTTGATTGCTTATAACTTCTCCGTTTTTTAATCAATTTTAATTTCACCTTCAAATTTTGTCATATTATCAAGTCTAGTTTGATATTTTTTTATGGATGATATGGTCAATTTGACATCAGGATTATCCCCTATTTTGATTCTTCGGACTATCTATTACAAGTTCATCATTGCGTACTACACCTTCTAGGTAGGTACTACACCTTCCCGTTTATAGTATGGTATACATAACGCTTACCTTACATTTTAATATTAACACAGAGAAGACTAACCATTTTCGAGTTTAGAATTTAGAAACAAACGTATTTATTATATATATTCAAATCCTATACCTTTACTTCTAAGGAGGATTGAAAAATTTATATCAAAATATACTTCACTATTGTCTATGTCAAATAAGTTGAACACAATATCCTAGATACAATAAAATGTAAAAATAAATTTCAAGTCAATATCTCCATACGTTTAGAATTTTTTAAATTAGAATTATGTCAAAGTGGATGTTTCTATTGAAAATTAAAATCAACAGATTCTTTCGTAAGAAAGATGAAGACAACAAGATATTGAAGATTTCCATAAGATATTGAAAGGTCTAGTGATATGTTGACTCTAAAATACCTTAAATATCGAAAAAGATCGAGAGCTATTGTGGGGCACCCGGTAGGAACTATATTGCTTTCGCACCTTGGTACATTATAAATGAAGCGCTTACTTTTTTTATTTGCAAGATATTTTTCTGAAAATTGAAGGTATTAATTTTAGAAGTCAAATACCTGTCTGATTCTTTAAATAATTTAATTTTATAGCTACTTTTAGTTTTTACTTCTTGTAGTAATTGTAGAGTTAGTTTATAAAAGACATATTTCTAATTTAGTAGTCAACCCAATATGTGAATACATTACGTTTAGTTTGATTAGGATATTTATTATAACATTACATATATTTGCATTGTACTTACTTTAAATTATCTCTGTTTTCTTTAACTTCTGATAACTTTCAATACTCAAGTTTTTTAAATAAAATATAAAATTTTAATAAAAAATAAAAATTGACAGTTATAAAAAGATTTTGCATTTTCTCAAAATTCATGGCAACCTGAATCGATTAAAACACTTTTAGTTTCCTAGGTAACCTAAATGTCGATTTTTAAAAGATACTAGAATTAATAAATAACCATTTCCATTGTGACTGCCCTAATGTTTACTAATTCGCTAGAGCAGTAGAGAGCTATATAAAGATATTAAAGTTTCCACAGTTATGTATCGAAGAAATTTTGTTGATAGCTTCATTTTTAAATTTTGCGTGACAAATCTGAGAAGTTTGTAAATTGAACCAACTAAACTAATATTAGTACACATTATTTAGAAATAAAAGTTTAGCTAAATTTTGAATAATTTCGTAAATAGTATAAAATAAATACTACAAATTATATTTATTTAGTTAGAAAGTTCTAAATTAGTACAAATTAAACAAATTTAGAAAATAAATTAAAGACGCGACATCGCAGTGAGATATTACGAAACATATTTCTACAAACTATTTTCTTGTAGCGTGACAAAAATTTTTTGTGAATATTAAATAATATACAACATTAAAGAATAATAAATTGTCTTATGTAACAATTTTGAAATCATCACGAAAGGGTTAAAAAGAAACGTTTTGTTCGCACAGAAAAATAACTTATGTGAAATCACTGTTTTCTAAATAACTTTCTCATATCTTCAGCATATAAAATATAGTTACATTTTTCGAATAAAATAACTACATGGGATATTATTTTTACGAGATTTTAGTTAATTTGCTATGTTAGTGTCTTACAGCCAACAAGTTCATTTTACAGCCAACAAGTTTCTAATTGATCTAATATTGACAAAGAATATCATTGAAACATGATTCTTATAAAATTCAAAAAACTTCTTTAGTAGGAATTCTAAATTCTTCTTTGTATGTATCTATTGCAGAATATTGATGTTGATATTCGTGTAGGCACAAGCTCGAAACAAAAAGGCACCATCTGTTTGCGTGAGCGAAGCTTTTCGATATCTGGAGTAATTTTCAAAACAAGGAAATATCGAAAATTTTCTTTAATTATTTAGTTTTCAATATTTCGAATACTAAGGCAGATATTGAAAATTTTTTTTCTTATTTTTCGTCTACATTCATGAAGGTATAATAACAAAATTCATCATCAAAGTTGAAAATAAGTTACAAATAATTTCAACCCTATATCTAAAATTGTTTTGGTGCTCGTACTACGTTCAAAAAGGAAAAATAAAGTGAGAGGCTTCTGGCGCAACTATTGCTACTTCAATAAGCCGTCAGAGAATGGTTTAAGTGTGTGCATCGCGCTGCTATGATTTCAGAATGATAATCTTCCGCCCGGGTTCCCAAAGCAACTTCCGTAGTGTACTTTATCTTCAAATTGAGATCACTCAGTATAAAATACGATTATTCGGATGGACCGATTTAAAATTTTTCTTTTGTCTGAAAGTTCATTTGATCGATCGATGTGTTCTTAACAAGAAATTCTTCTCAACCGTTATAATATCTTCATTTATTTTCTAGTAGTAATCGGGTATGGGACTCTAAACATGGCTAAGAACACTCGCGATCAAATTAAAATCGGTTCATCATTTAGGAGCTTTGATGCGACAGACAGGCACACAGATACACAAATACACAGACAGTGAGAGCTTTAAAACAGGGAATGTCACCATAGCTTCCACGTTTATCATTTTATTTGCCCATTACTACAATGACTCTATATAAATACTATAAGCTAGAGTAAATGTAAAAGTAAGTTTTCAGTTTGAAAATGTTGTGTTCGCATGATATGCTTTCTCCCATTTGAAGGAAAATGTCAATAGCAGTCACACATGAGTGAGTTTTCATAATAGTTTTGGCTGACTATACATATACCTACATGTATTATGTACATAAATGTTACGCTACCTACATTACAAATAATTTTCTTTTACTTATCATTATTATCCAGAAAATTCAGCTCATAGACTTGGAGACATTGACATACAATTTCCGAGGTATTAGTTGAAATATTGTGACCCGTAAAGAGGAAAAATTTAGAGGAAGTAATGATTGAGTACCGATGCTTAAGTAATACCACTATTCTCTGTCATTCATATAAAAATCACTATGCCATACTTTTGCGAAGGCTGCAAAAGTCAACCATATTGATTTCCAAGAATGACAGAAAGAAAATATTCGTTTAATGGAGGAATTAATCTGTAACGAATGAAATTTGACCTTGTAAAAATTAAGCTTCTTGCCAATAATTACGTAAATCGACTTAATAACTGATGGCCATGCTGTATGATAGTGTCTCCCAGTCTATCAGATGCGAATAATTTTCACCAAACTAAAACTTTTTCATTTATAAAAATATTTAATATTTCTGTCTATATCTGTGATTTTAATACCTTTGATGTACATTTCATTCCAGTATTTGTTAGTTAAGTTATTTTTTATAAATACGGGTCTGCGGTATTACATGAAAATGGTCAACGTAGATATTTGTGTTATAATTTATTATTTTTGTTAATTAAAAAATATTTTTTTAATCCTACTCTTAAAAAGTTTTAACGATTGAATGTAGAATTATTTCTGTTGTAATTGTAGAATTGTATGAAAATGTTATTTTAACGCCCGACGCAAAAAGAGGGATGTTATATGGTAATTTCATGGAGAGTGTTCTTAGCTATGTTTCAAGAAAAACGATTCAGTTTGGAGAGAGCTACAAGATAAACCCGCAATACTATCGAAATTGGATGTTTGATCATGCTTTTGTATTTTGTTTAACGTTAGTCAGAATTAGTCTAGAGTAGTAAGCCTAATGACCCAGTATTCTGATTCGACATCTAAAAAATGGCAACTTTTGAAAAATTCAAATATTTTAAATATTTTAAACATCTGTATGGCCGAGAAAAACGGTCTTACAGGGATTTGTATCGCCTCCAATCGCTTTGTATCGAGGGTGGAAGGGATAAAAAATGTTGTCTTTTAAGTAAACCATGTATATATGAAATATATCAAGGTATACTAAGCTAAGTTCCAAGTTTGTAACGCATAAAAATATTGATGTATATTAACAAAATTTTGGTATAGGTGTTCATAAAATCACCCAATTAGTCCATTTTCGGTTGTCTGTCTGTCCGTCTGACATCTCGCTCAAAAACGATAAAAGATATCAAGCTGAAATTAACAGTGTGCTCAGGACGTAAACAGTGAGATAGAGTTCGTAAATGAGCAACCGTAGGAACCGTAGGATCTTGTAAGCCGTTAGAGATCGAACAATAGTTTGAATGTAAAAAATGTTCCTTATAAATAAATAAACAACTTTTGTTTCAAACATTTTTTCATAACATCACTATTTACCCGTGAGGACGTAACTTATATAGTATGTATTAAAGGGAATATCAGTCATGTGTGTGTGACATGTATGTATGTCTGACAATCTCAATCATCAAGTGGCTATCTATCTTTACATGACATGAAAAAAACAATCGATTCCGTAATCACAACAGTCTATACATGGTATTTCAACAGTTAACTCAGTCAAGTTCTAAGAAATTTGTAAGCTTAATCGGGTTGCAAAAATTGTTTTGCTAGAAATTTAATATACACATTCGTAAGCTTAGGAATTTACTTAAATGTTTAAACAAAAGTTTAAATTAAATAGTGTCCAATTTGCTTTGGTAGTGGCATAAT
Organism: Chrysoperla carnea; assembly: GCF_905475395.1. Taxonomy (NCBI): domain Eukaryota; kingdom Metazoa; phylum Arthropoda; class Insecta; order Neuroptera; family Chrysopidae; genus Chrysoperla; species Chrysoperla carnea. Next base: position 120,815,047 of record NC_058337.1, on the reverse strand, counting down.
TGTGGCCTAATTAAACCTCCATTAGTGTAACATTCAGTAAACACAAATAAACTTAATACTATAGCTTTATGGCTTGCTTCACATACTATACATACTCTATAGTAATTAAGTTGGTAACCTTAACTACACAGTAATGGCGTCGACATTCTTTTTTAAATCTAAAACATACATATAAATATGAAGTGGATTTTCACTGAGTTGACATACCTAGGAAAATAATAACAATACACTTTGTAATCTAGCAACAACGAACAAAAAAAAAATTATATTTTCTAGTATATTATAGAGGAGCAGCGAAAAAGGGTTTGAGGGAATTGTAGGGGTAATGTTGAGAGGACTATACATATCGTAAGTATAACAGGATAGCCCATCCAACATTTTACAGAATTTTATTTCACAGAACAATTTTTTTTTATTTGTGCAATGACACAAATTTCAGGTAGCTTTACAAACCATAAGAAACTTACGAAAAATTATGGAAATTTGAAAAAATTGAGATCATAGAGTTTCAAGCGATATCTCACAAACTGCTCAACCAACCTTTCAATGAACCTAACTTTTACATTTTTCAAATCAAAATTATTAATGTTGCATCAAATTCTGAACTATTAATTCTGAAAATTATTTTGTGTTATTTTGTTATCTATTCCCTTAGCCCTCCCCTCGCTGAGTTAGGTTAGGTTAGAGTGGCTAACTTCAGTTGAGATATCGAAAAAGAGTTGGCCTATAACCAGACACTACTCCATGAACCTTTGAAGCTGTTTAAGAGGAGTGCTTTGAAGTCTGTCGTCAGGTCAGAGTGGTGGTCAAAGAAAGAGTGGTCGCTGACTCAAGTGAGTCTATCTATGGCAAAAACTAGACAATGACACAGAAGGTGAGACATGATCTCTTCCTCCTTCCCACTGTGACAGCTCCTGCAATAGTCGTGATACACTGTCAGGCCCCGGTGTTTAGCATGCCTGTCGCCTAGCCAATGTCCTGTAATAGCCACTAAAATTTTGCTAATAGAGATCCTTGGAAGCGATTTAAGATCTTCGGAACGCCTACGATTGTACTAAGACTTCCTCCATCTGAGATAAGCCATTTTCAAGGTATTCTCTTTAAGTAGCAGCTTGCAGTTCGTAATCGGAATTCCTGAATGCCTATTGATGCTGACAGCATTGTACCATTTCTACCTTGTTTGCTGGCATCACAATGTCCTGAAATGTCTCTGTGTCCCAGTACCCCTACCAGATTTACATGCATTTGCCTAGCCAGCACATTTAAGGGGAATAAAGACAAGGAGAAAGAACCCCCTCCCACTAAAGATAATTTTAAAGAAAGCCGGGGAAATTTTTCGTAACCAATTTGCATAAAAATCTTTTTTTTTACTTATTTTGACCCAAAAAGGAAGAAAATTTAGGTTTCTTTGACAATAAGAAGAGTAGTTCCTGAGATATCAACTGAAATCTTATACGATGGTTGATATTTCAGATCAATTTCTTCAGTCCATCTCTCAAAAACCTGTTGTTCACTGGCAAAATCCAATTATACATCCAAAATGTGTACCATCCACCCTGTATGTACACAGAAACAAACGACTACTGCTGACTACTCTATGGTAAAAAAACTTAAACAAAGAAAATGCGGTTTTTTCTTTAAAACCTCATCACAGTCGCTGGTATATAATAAAAACCGTATTATTATTATTATAAAAAGGTGGAGTTGCAGAAGGGTTATGTTTTATTATTACTGACTGTAAATTTTCTTTGTGCGATACAGGATAACAGGCAGTGAGTGTATCTATACCCACTATGCTTCTGCTTCATCGCCATGCTCTAAAGTTATCGTAATAATCTTAAACCTTCTGTATTACGACGAACAGATACATGTTAATTATTTACATTGAGAGAAAAAATAAATTAGATTTTTCTGCTATTTTCATTTTGCTTTGTATATGAAAAATTTATTATTATTATTTCTTTTTAGGATTCATTTTCCTTTTTAAAAGATAATACCGCCTTTTGTATATGGCTTGAACTACATATAGATATACAGTTTCTTTTTGCAACGGTTGGAAATATTCATCATAGAAAAATTCGTCTACCTCTGTGTCATCACTAAATAGTGAAAACTGTTAGCGAACTGATGATCAAAATATATTAAATTCAGTTAAATTAGTATTAGGCCACGGAAAATTCAAAGCTGTATTTTGGGTCTTTCTTTCATTATTAAAATTAGGTAGGCATGAAATACGTCTGGCATCTAAAAGGGGTTGCTAACTGGTAACATTTCCTGTGTTAGCTAGAACGCTTTCTGAGACGTTGTGCTAAAACATCCTAAGAAAAATATAAAATTAAAATTTTAGAGAAACGCTCTACATAAAGTCAAGACTTCGATTCGTTTGTGGTATCATAGCTCCTAAACGGACGAACAGATTTTGTTTTTGCTTGCTTGAAAGGTAATCGAAAGTCGGTTCTTTAGTAGATCGTAGAAAATCTGTTCATCCTTTAATAAATTATCACCTCTTTTCTAGTTGTTATCGAGCAAGGAACAATTAACTCGCATATGAAACATAGCTACAAGAACTTTTAATCAAAATACCTTTAAAAAAACATATGTCAAATTGTTTAGTAGCCAGGATTTCACAGTCAGATACACAGACACGCTAAACGTATAACACCCCTCTTTTTAGAAGGTGGTTAAAAAGTAGTCTTCGCCAATGAAAATTTTCATGAAGTAAAAAAATTTGTACACAAGAGGTTGACAGTAATCTCTCAAATTTACGACAGAAATGCAAAAGAAATTTGGGGAGTTTAATTTGGAATTTTATGAATTCAAAACCATTAAAGAATGTGGCTTGGACCTGTCTTGACCGAATAATTTCAATAACAATTTTATTTCAACAATTTTTAGTATTTAAAAAAGAAAAATTTAATAAAAGATTAAAATTATATAAATAAATTTCTTAAATAATTTAAATACACTATATTCACTATTCTGGAGACTGTGAGGACAGTGCGAGTACAGCAGAAAACTGTAGAATGTAGGTATTAAAATGAGTGAATTAATGCTAACATCACTTTATTAAAATTATAATGGCTGTTTTACATTATACAAAGTATCTAGGGTAAATATTAACAAAAACGACTGTTGATTAAAGAAGTACTTAACCAGCTCGACTCAAAACGGAGAAAATTGTTTTTATGATACATATAGGTGTCAAATGAAATGAATGAAATATATAGGGTACCAGCTTATTGATTGCTGGTACCCTTTATATTTCATTCATTGATTGCTTATCATTGATTCATTTAAAGAATCATTGATTTGTTTGTCTCCATACAAACTTCCACACCTTCAAGTTTTATTTTTGCTTCAAAAAGTCCCCAAAAGACTCTATGGTTTTTTTAAAGGTCTTATCTATCTCTTAACGGGAAATCGTCATAATTGGGTCAGCAGTTTAGGCGTATAAGTGCAACAGACAAACAGACAGACATTCATATTTATATAATTAGATTTGACTAGTTTCTGAAAACCATCCCAGATATTTATATAGCCCGTTGTTAACTTGAACACCACACTGGGTATTTCTCTAACACAGCCTAAAACCACTCCAAACTCCAAACTAACAAACTTCCGAAGAGAGAAGTTACAAGCAGTCAGTCGTATGTATGCTTGCAGGCATTTGGTGATTGATTTAAAATGTATTATTTCACAATACCTCTACCATATATAAGTTAAACTATTCATATCTTGTAGGTACTTTTATCTTGGGTAAAATGCGTACGACAAGGACAGATTTGTGAAAAGACATTATTTCATATTTCCTGTAAAAGTTCACTAAAATGTTCCGTATTCTTTTAACACAACACAACAAACAAAATTAATTTTACTTGAGAGAAAGAAAAATTTAATATAATTTTGGAGTTTAGATTTCTCTGACTGTGGATGCGTTTACTTACGAATAAGAGGCATAGCGAACGAAGGATCGTTATAGGTGAAATTTCCTCTACTCCTCTACTTTTGAATTTAATCCTGATCTACAAAACTTATTTGATAGATAAAATTCAGTTTCTATTGTCTAAATAGGTTTAAATATTGAATGTATCAACAAAAAAAAATTTATTTTTTTAGTAAAATACAAAAAAAAAACAAGCCTCTTTTTTTCTATATACCATATCTAACAAACATATTGTATCCATTCAATATATGCAATGTATATTACAATTGTGATATGTATATTACATATATTTTATAGTTTATAGTATGAAAAAAATTTTCTTTCATTTTTGATATTTATTGATGATTCGTAAATCTTTCATTATTACCTTGTTTTAATATCAATTGATAAATTTTAGGTAAATAAAGTAATCCAAAATATTTTGGTTCTACTCGGCTGTATAGATTTTCATGCTAAATATATAAATAAGCTTAGAGCAAAACAAAATGGAAAAACAATAATTAATTAGGTGAATGATTTTCAGCGACGGAAAATGAATATGATAAAAAATTTACCTAAATAAGCCGGATTTTTTTATTAAGATCCTGTAATTTTGCGTGAAGTCGCATAGTGGAGAAATTTGTCAGTAGAATGAATTGTTAGAGCTGGCAATTAAAATTTATATTACTAAACAGATTGCGTCTTTATACTCTAATCTTTTAGCTTTGTAAAAGTACAAGGAATGCAATCAGAGCTAAACTATTATCATGTTGGATTGGAATACCTGTATACGTAACACAATAATTTGTATATAAGATATAAAAATTTAATCTACTATAGAGCCTGAATAACAGAAAAAAATTAGATGACGACCTCTATGAACCGAATAAAGTCTCTATTATGAGTAAATAAAACTTTTTTTGAGAAAAATATCAATACTCTGGCTATTCCACTTAGGCTTTTCTCAGCATGCAGGAGTTCTTATGATTTTCTTTTCTTATAATTAAAATTCTGTATATTACTACTTTACGCTACTTTTACGCAAGAGCTGATGAGGCTCTCGGAAAGCTACAAAGTTCGGGTTCGATTCTTAATCCTTTACATTATTTCGTTCATAGTTCTTTACATTGGGTGAACCAAAATTATCGAAAAAGAATAGCAGGTATATAAAAGAAAAAATTCGAAGAAAAAAGTTTCTTTGCAGGTGTTGAGTTTCCTGAAATAGGGCTTAGTTCATTATAGTTTGTAATTTGCAAATTTTTTGATTAAAACAAGACAAATTCAAAATTGTACGATTAGCAAAGTTATAGAAAATTAATTCTGTAATTTTAAGTAGAAATTCAATGAATGATCGCCTCAATCTTATTCAGCCCTGTTTTCCAAAAACCTACTTTCTTTTATACTATCAACGATCCCCTCTTACAACTATTTTTTCTTTCTTAGATCATTTTTATACTTTTCAATAGATTTAACATTCTATATTGATCTAAAATTGTTAAGAACCGCCTTTTTTCTATAAGATATCGTAATCAAAGTTCATTATCATATCCTTCCCATTATTACCACCAATAAAGTAATAAATTTGCTATAAATTCAACATTGCCTGACCTTAAAAACTACACAAATCTGACAACTTGTACATGGAAGTAAAAATAAATAGAGAATATATCTCAAAACATTATTCATTATTCATACTAGATATTGTAGTACCCAGATATAGTCAGTCAATTCTATATCGAATTCCATTCTATATAGTACTATTTCTATTCTATCTAAATTGAAATGAAAGATCATTGACGTCATTATATAAAACATACCTTACTGCCAGCATATTATACCTAAGTAAATATCCACAGCATAACTGAATCCTATCAAAAACAAAAATGTACAAAATAAAATGCCTATGTTATTACCTAATCCGAAATAATTCGTTTTTGTCACCCCAATAAGTAAAATATTTCGAAAAAAATAAACATGAATGATTTAAGTAAAGTTTTTCGTAAGGGAGCATTTAAGTATTACATAAACAAATGAAATTTTGGCAACTTTAGTCATCCCTATAGGAGAAGATAAAAAGCCATTAAACCATATTTTGGTCAATATAATGTTATAAATTAAATAATCGGAGTAGTTATGGCGTTGCGAAACTTTTTGTCTTTAATTCAAGAAAGACTGAATGGTTGCGCAAAGCCTGAAAAAACGGCAAAATATATAGTTTGGGAAGTTGGCACCCCAAAAACAATTTCTTAGCATAAATTCCATCTAGACACCCATTTCAAACACTCTAACTCAATTTAAAAGCGTCGAAAAAAATTTTATCTTATTAATCCTCTCTAAATTTATGATGTCAAACGCCTCTTTACTAAACCGATTCACCTGCTAAATAACCCTACATACCGATTTTCAGTTCATTTAAACAAAAGGCGACCGCTATATATCAGCCATAGCCCAAAACTTGTGTTTCACGAAGTACGAGGCGAAGCGAGGTTTCGGTATTACCTAGCCTCGCTTTTTAAAACATTACCCTCGACTCGCTTCGACCGCAGCCGAGGTAGAATATAAACTAGCCTCTCCTTAGCCGAGGTTAAATTTTAACTTAACAAAATGTTATGAAAAGTTTAAATCCCTAGATGTTTTAAGAACAATATAAAAGGTAGAATTTCTATAAAATTTTTAATAAATTAGTATTTTTCCTAAAATATTATATGAAACTTGGGAAGGGAGTTGGTCACCTCGGCTGAGGCGTGGTTTTTGGTACAATTCGCCCATAGTATCGAAGATTAAAATTTTAAACCTCGGCTACCTCGTAGCCTCGGTGAAAAACTGCCCAAAACCCTCATAAATTCTAAGGATAAAAAATTCGATGTTTAATGCAATCCTCCACCCCTCTCCGCTGGCCTCCAATTCAATACATAAGTCTATATTTTCGGAGGAAATATGGCTAATAAATAGTATGGGGATCTCATAAAACAATATGAATTCTCCTATGATTACAAATTTGCATGTATTATTCAGGTCATTTAAGTTTGTAATTACATGAGCTTTTAGCTTTACAAGCTTTGTATTGTATTGTAGGTATGTATGTATGTATATATGATGACATGTCTACTATTTATGTTTTATGTATTTGTGAACAGAATAACATAAATAACATAAATAACATTATTATGTTTTGATAACATATACGTTATTTAATTCTTACATATTTTACATGTACATATATGATAATAATTATTGTTATTGTTATTATGTTAGTTTGTTATTCATTATTTATTTATTAATAATATTAATTATTTATATATTAATTATTGTATAAGTAAAATAAACCTATAACATGGGGCTGAGGATGATACCTAGGATCAAAATTTGTATACTTTTAATAGTACAATAAAGTTGCTGGTTTTTAAAGTTGCTCATCTTGAATTTATGATCAAATTGATTCAATTTCCTCCCCTCCCACTCTTTTAACTGGCATAAATAGACCAGTAAAATAAAAAATACCATTAATGAATGACCAAGACTTTTAACGGCGTATAAGAAGGTTTTGAAAGGGAGGAGGGATGAAAATTGAAACAATTTGATCGTAAATTCAAAATCAGCAGCTTTAAAAAATCTCTTATACGCATTAAAATGGCATTAACTTTCAAAAAATAGAGTATTTTTTATTTCGATGGACTAAAAGAGGAGGGTGAACAAATTAAATATTTTAACTTAAAATTCGAGATCAGCCGCCCCAAAAACTAAAATAAAAGTTTGCAAAAAAAAAAAAAAAATCCAAAACTTCGATTTTTTGTCTAGAAATAGAAAATACACCTATCATTAGTTATTTATATTTTACTTGAAAACACATGCCCACTAATAAGCATTCTCTCGGGTGCTTTTTATAGCTATACTGTGTGCTTTTTAAATCATTTTCCTTAATATATCAATGAGGGAGAAAGACTACACACTAGAAAGATACTATCATATATCTCCTTGCCAAGGGCGTATTTACGGGGGGGGGGGTAATAGGGGTAACTACCCCCCCCCCCAGAAATCAGGAAACAAAAACGAAAATCGGGTCTCAAATAAAATTTGAAGTTTGACAAAAACAATGGAATAGATGAATCTTAAAGAGAAAACAAAAATCAAATCTTTGGCAGTAGTTAGTTCCCAGAGTCATAATTTAATTATTGTATCGAAAATCAGATTTAAATATCCTTCCAAGTCTGTTACGAGAATTCCGACTTTCCCATTCCGCGCATTTAATTTTCCAAAATTCAGAGAACTTGGTATACCGGAAGCAAGTTTTTTTGACTCAAAAACGTTTTCTCACAAAATTCTTTAGTCATAAAATTTGTCTTAGTTCTCGTTATGAAATATCTGTTTTGGTGCAGGAAATCAAATAAAACAGGTTTATTCTGGACCATTCTAGAGAAAATGGAATTTTAGATTCGTAAATATCGTTGGATCTTGCGGAAAATGTTAGATTTATTTCAATCAATTATTTTTTAACAATAAGAATTATACATTTATTTGAATCTCCGTTTTAAAATGGGAATTTATCACCGAAATTTGAAGAGAACGAACTTTTTGTTTACACTTAACCTTACAGGAGGTTCTACTTTACCGTCGTATTGTGTTATAACCAGGGTAACGGTCAGACAAAACGACCGCGCACGATGGAAACCGACATCGGCCGAAGCTCAGCGGAGCTTCGTGTTTTTATTTTACATAGAGATTTAAAATTACAAATAATAAAGTGTTATTAAAAAAGTGTTTGTTTTAATTTTTTTTCCTTTAACCTTCTCTTACAGTTACAAGGCGACTTCTTGAAGTTATTACCCCCCCCCCCCTAAGAAAATGTCGTAAAGACGCCACTGCTCCTTGCATGCTTGTGAACAGTAGCAGCACAATAGTAGCACTACAAGCATCTAATAGTTATCTTTCTTATACACATTGCTTAATGTGTATGTACTCTCTCCCATTCATTGATGTACTAAGGAAAATAATTTTTTTTTAAATAGTGTATATAGTGATTAAAGGTATATTATATCTGGGGTACTTTATATTACCCTATATATATATTATGCAATGTACAAATTATTTACAGTTGACGTACTTTTACAGTAATGGTCGAAAAGGCCTTTGGGATACAATTAGGTTTTCATTAAATAGCTATTTTAAATAGAAATAGGTTCAATATTAAAGGTTGTTATGGTTAATTGATATGAACTACTTATAAATATAGTACAGTAAAAGATGTTACAAAAATCGGTTTCCTAAAACCTCATGGAATATGTTTCTTAGGTGTCAAATATCATTAGTAACGCATGAGTTAGTGGCGCAAATGTTTCTATTTGTTAATAAAAAAAATTTTTTTTATTAAATGAAATGATCAATGTTAAAGCTCTCTTAAAAAATTAATCTCTCAAATAATCGAAAACTATTAGACATGTATAACGTATATGTTATTCAAGTTGTCTATTTCTCAGTTCTTGTAAGTCAACTTAACTTTATCCATTCCAAACATTAATAATTTATTGTTCAAAAACAAATAGAAACATTTCCACCACTAACTGATGCGATAATAATGATATTTGACACCTAAGAAACACATTCCATGAGGTTTAAGCAAAATGCGAGCGATTTATTTCATTTTTCTTTATTTGTAACATCTTTAACTGTACTAAAAATAATTTTCGTGATAAAAATCTGACAAAGGGTTTATGTGTAATTAATAAAAAAAAAAATATCATTATATTTTAAATTTTCTAGAAGGTTTTATTATTATCTGAATGAACAGAATTTTATTCACAATTAAGCACAAGTAAAAGTGTGCTTTTTAACCTAGTGATAGCCGATGAGAGAGACATCACGAGTGAGAAAGTCAGCAATAGTCAAAAAAAGGAAAATTTGTTGGCTTCTTGGAGCGCTTCTTATACAGAGAATCTCCTTCAGACACATGCTTGAAACTCGACAAACAAATTAAATCGAAGAAAATGCTTCAAACACAAATGTTATTTCCAAAGGCACATATCTTGTACCGGCATCGAATTCGATCCACGCTTTCCGGTTCAATTAAAACTTTCCTCTGATTCTCACCTGTCAAACATCAGATGATCTATAAATAATTCCTACGATAAAATGTTTGTTAAAAATTCGAGATTATTTATTGAGAAGTTGCTGTAAAGAAAGACTTACTGAGTCATTTATTTATTTAAATAATCGGGCAACCCCCCTAAAATTTTTAAAATTGATTAAGACTTGGTTCTACTTCATATAAAAAAATCAAGCTTTTTATTTAAAATTGCTTTGGCGCTATTACATCCTTAAATATGTATGCAAATTAAATAATTCTTCCACAAATGCTTGAACTATATGATACGTAATTCAATTGATTCAATATTCAATAATCTATTATTTATGTAAAATATTATATTTAATGTTAAAACAAGTGAAAATAGACAATTGAATCAGTTAATTGATGAAATACCCTTTACAGACAGAGTTGAATTTCATTGCTTGCATTATTTTATAAATAAGATTAACAAAAAAAAAAAAAAAACAAACAAATAATAATAATAAGAATAAGAATCTACTTTTTTAAACAAATTTTAATATTATCGGATATGGATTTAATATAAAACAAGTGAAAACAAACAATTTGCTGAATCAACTGTTGAAATACCATGCATAGTCAGTGTTGATTTCTTTATCACATAACACATACATACATGTGACACATACATAACTGATATTCAAGTATGGTACATACTATAAAATTTCCGCCTAATTGGCGCCCTCACGGGTAAACAGTGATGTTTACGAAAAAATTTTTCAAGCAAAAGTTGTTTATTTTTTTATAAGGAACATTTTTTACATGTAAACTTTTGTTCTATCTCTAACGGTTTACAAGATGGATCCTACGGACCTAGTCACAAATTTTCAACTCTCTATCTTTTATGCAGTTTCAGAAAATGGAAAGTTCAGCCTTTATTTGGATCCTCACGGAAACACGAAGATATTTACGAAAAAAATTTATTTTCTTTTATTCATAAGGAATATTTTCACATTTAACTAAAATTTTGTTTTATGTCTTATGGTTCACAAGAAGACTCCTACGGACTCAAGCTCCAATACATCTCGCTCACGAATTTAAAACCATTTTTTACGACCTGAGTACGCTATAAAAAACTCACCACTATATCGGACGGACAGACGAAAAAACGAAAGTGATTTTTAGAACACCGTAAACCAAAATTTTGTTTCTATTTCTAAGAAATACAAACTTGATACTAAACTGAATATACTCTGATATATTTTCAGATATAAGGTATAATTATTATAGACAATGGAAATACTTTATCTTTATCTATTTATATCAGTCTGTCTTTATCATACTCTTTTGTATGATAATATTGTTATAACAGTTACGGAATTCAAGTAGTGAAATACTACTTGCATTTATATTCATAATAATATGTGTATACAACGTCACGTTACCGACAATAACCGAATTCGCATCCGATTTGACAAATTTGGAAAATTTCAAATATTCCCGACGCAAAACAGCAAGCAGTTTTTAGTTGGATTATAAAATTTATCTAATAAATAAAATAAAAGTCTTTCACTTTTCTTATACCTTCCAAAATTATTATTGTTTATGAAATGTTTCACGAGATAACCGCAAAAATAAAAAACAAAAACAAAATTTAAACCGGATTTAGTGAAAGTTTATTCAGAAACCAAAGTTTTCAAATATGTGAACAAGGGCACAAGTCTCCCATGCCAGATACAGGTAATAAAGATGGAACGAGAATCTACAATTTAAAATTTACGAAAAAAAAAAAAACAAAAAACAAAAAATTAGGCATAGAGATAAAAATAGTGAAATTGTGCAGACAAAGCACCACAGAGTTCGTTAGATCAATGTTAAAATTCCAAATTTTTATAATAATTAATGGTATGAAAACCCTTCTGGCTAAAATAGATAGTCAGTCATGTGGGCTGTCGGCGGAAGTGAAAACTTAAAACTTTGGAATAACTGTGTTTTTTTTTTTTTTTTTTTTCTATTAATTATAGCATAAACATTTAAAATTTCATAATTTGTAAGTAACAACACAGTGTTTCCAAGCGGTCACCCATCCTTGAAGTAAATGTGATCGGACGAGAAACGTTGTTTTCAATGTGGTATGTATGGAGGCGACGACAGTGACAGTTAGATGACGAAGACGCGAATCCCATGATTTTTGTTCATTCAAAAAGTGCTCAACGTGCCAAAAGAATTTTTAGCCACAAAAATTATTCTAAACGTATGAATCATCAATTAATCACATATCAAAAATTAAGATTTTAATCTATGCTTAACCTTAATGCCCTTAAGGAAATTGCATTGAAATTTGTTTGGGGGCTATGATGCCACAGGTAGACGCAAAGATAGGAAGACGTTGTTATATTTCGAATCCCCTCTTATCACGTTTAAATAAAATTGCTTCAAGATTCTAAGTTTGAGCATCGTATTATTCCTGTCTTATTTGAATTTCCGTACTGCCGCTAAACTATATAACAATATCAAATCATCAGCCCCGTACAGATATGTGAGGTTGTAGATATATACACACAAAATACTACTTTCAAAATCATGAAGATGTATACATACTGAATTTGAAGTATATTAATATGATCACAATTTAATTAACATATAACTTGTTATATTTGCAAATATAATATTATCTATGAGCATGTGCATCATATGCATTCTATATAATAATATGCTCTCTGGTCTATGATCATCGCATTATGACGTGTAAAAGTGTGGATGTATCTCTATGCATACCTTCTCTACATTCTATCTATTTTCTATTCATAGAGAGCGAGAAGATAGAGTTACTAACATATATCAGTGCAATTGGTTGTCAGTCTGGCACATTACCATAATGTCTACTCTATGACTGAGTTAGTTAGTGTAGATGGTATGCATTATCTATTAGCTACCATAGAGTATATTGAGTAATTATATTCATTATGTAAAGGTGCTTCTATACGATTTGAGTATAAAAAGAAAATTCAAACATAATTGAACCACGATAATGTTAAGACTTTTTTAAATTAACAAATTTTTTTTACCACCCCTTCACAGCATAAAACTATCTTTATTTAAAATCCCTATATGACTAAAACGAATAATTTTGGTTTTGGACCTAGGTAATATCAAGTAATGTCTTGCTGATCTCAATAACTTAAAGCTTCTATATTTTTATTCCATGTTTATATGAAATATATCAAGATATATTGTCTTTAGTCCCAAGTTCATAACGCTTAAAAATATTGATGCTACGAACAAAATTTTGGTATACGTGTAAATAAAATCACCTAATTAGTTCATATTCAGTTGTCTGTCTGTCTATGGACACGATAACTTAAAAACGAAAAAAGATATAAAGCTGAAATTTTTACAGAGTACTTAAAACGTAAAAAGTTTGACATAAGTTCGTAAATGAGCCACATAGGTCAAAGTCTTGAGTCTGTTGAACCCAACCTGTAAACAGTTAGAGTTAGAACAAAAGTTTAAATAAGGGTACAAGTAAAATTTACCAAATTTAAAAAAGCCTCGAGAAATTTTTGGGTACGGAATCCTAAACTCGCACTTGAGATGTATCTAAGAACACTCTCCATGAAATTTCATTTTTCCTTAGGGCCTTCTCCAAATTGAACCGATTTTGAGGATCATCGCCTATTTTTTTATTGTTCGAGGTACGGAACCTTACACTTACACTTAAAACATAGCAAAGAACACTCCCCATTAGATTACCCTTCAAACGAAAAACAAAAATATCCAAATTGGTTCATCCGCTTAGGCGCTACGATGCCACAGACAGACAAACACACATAGCGGTTAAACTTATAACACCCCTTTTTGGTTCGGAGGTTAAAAAATATTATACATATAGTATATATACAGGAATAGTAACTATTTTAAATTTATGCGTACCAAATGTAAGAAGGTAAGTGTACATATCAAGCATCATTGAGAATTTTGTAATCGACGATTTAATCCTTCAGGATTACAAATACCTGAGTACCGGCGAACTAAATCCATAAGCTTGGAGTAATTTACAACGATACGCAGGAAAAACATTTGATCTGTGAAATACAATTCATTCTCAATCGACTACACCGATGCAAATAAATGAACCGTATGGAAGCACCTTTATAAATTAAAACACCATTTGCATAATCTCACGTTATGAATAGTAATGACAACAGATGCATGCTAGGTACATTTTTTATTCATATCAACAGACAGACACACAGACAGATAGACAAAGCAGATAGATACACAGACAGATATAAATATATCATCTCTGAAGAATATATTTACATTTGTCATAATTATTCATCATCTGTTAATAAAGATATTTTTTGTTCTTAATTTATACATAAATGATTAAAGTCCATCAAGCTTTCATCATATATTGACAATCTTCCATAACAAGCAAGCATCAGAGATGAATAAATATTATTTTTAATTATTCATTTTTATTAATTATTTATTAATTATTAAAATCATGTTAATATTGTTTTTTTCTCTTATAATTTTTATTTATTTAACACATTTACTTTTAAAAACATTTCAAAACATTTATAACAGGTTTTTTTTTTAGAGGTAGGTAATATGCAGGGTAATGTGTAGAGCCCCGAATAGAATGTACATTGAATTAGTATATTGTTTCTCGATTGATATTGATATTGGTCCTGTGCTTAGTCTTGATAGGGGGAATCAGATCGAAACCAGCGCCTCCAGTGGATAATTTTGGAGATAAAAGAGGTTTTAATGGCTAATTTTCAATTTTTTACATGTAAATGGTATGATAAATCTTAAATTAAAATTATTGAAAAATAAGTAATTAAATTTGCATTAGAAATTGTAAAAATAAGAGACGAAATTGCATAAATAATATCTTTAAAAGTAAATTAACATAATTAGTGATTGAAATTTGTTAGAAAAGAGTATTAAATGTTCAAAGTAAACCTTGAATCCATAGACTTATAAATCCATCCATACAATAGGAGATCGGACTAACTTCCAGTGAAGAATTCTCACTGGACGTGCAGAAAAGTGAAGTAGGTTTTTAAAAATCTTTTCTAGTACGCAAGATATGAAAGTTTTAAATTTCTAACTAAACAAAGAGGAAGATACTTACTAGTGACGTCATACGTGGGTATCACCATAAAGATTACATTTAAAACTTTGTTTTGCCAAACGGAGATGGGAAAACTTTGAATGCAATCTTTGAATACTAATAGCTTCTTCGTTTTTTAATCAATTTTAATTTCACTTTCAAGTTTCGTCATGGTATCAATTCTAGTTTTACATTTTTATGAGTAATATGGCCAATTCGACATCAGGATTACCCCCATTATATTAATAAAGTATTTTATCGCTACCATGAAAACTTCTGAAATAAAACTCATACACGGAGCGAATACAAGAATGAAATCCATGATATAGTATTATCGTGTACCATGGATCATGCACCTTGCACTGAGTATTTCATATCTTGTACCATGAATAATATTTTTATCCATAGCTGTTTATTATATAAATTCTCAAAAAATGCATAGCGTCAAGTGCATAAGAATAATAGTGCGATAAACAAAGATTATTTTCATCATTATTTAATGAATGGCTTTAAAAAAGTAAATACTAATTTTGTACCCCGGTACAACACTTAATCCTTATATTGTATGTATAGGTATACAAGTTAGTATCTTAATTAGTTTCTTTTTTAATTTATATTTATTTTAAGATAATTTAATTATTAAAGGTAATTAACAACATTTTATTATGAAACATTTATAGTAGATATTTATCTTAATTATCATCGTTTAAGTGGCTGGTTTTTTTTTTCAATTTATTTCAATTATATGAATTTCTAAATTTATAATAATATTGAGGTTTTTGAAGTGCCTCAAGGCTTTTGCGGTGGTGTTTAGTTAAGTTTTGTTATTGTTTCTATGAGTACATATAGGTAATTTATTCTTTCTAGAAAGGTATTGTTATTTGAAATATTGAATTTCACAGATTCACAAAAGCAAAATTGCAATCAAATAAAAAATTTCGTCCTGTATTATCGTAACTATTGGACAATAAAAATTGCTAAGAGAAATAGACATTCGCCACTATCCGTGACATTGAAATTGACAACCTAGATCTTGAAAATTTACCTGAACTTAAAAGTTATTAACACAAATGATTTTTATTATTATTGATAACTTTTGTCTAAACCTTGGGTATCTTCTTTCGAATAAATGCAATAATAAAAGCCATATTTTTAAGGCATTTACTCAACAAAAAATGTTAGTTTTAGGATTTAAATTGACTATTAAAGAAACCTGAAGAACTGGATCCAAACTAATGCCAGAGCGTGTTGTTCCCTATCAAACTCTGTAACTTTTGTTTAAGTTATTTTTTGATTAATTAAGTACCTAAGTACAAAATAAACCATTTGTTATATGTAATATGTTATAATGGTCCACCTATACATGTTCCACTGTATGTATAGGTACGATGTCTAGGTATTGTGTACAATAATGCGTCTGATGTGACAAATAGTGTGAGGAACTATTTTTTGCGGCAAAAAAAATGGTATGTATTTTTGCAATCATTTTATTAGCTCGGCATTTCTATGTTTGCAGAGTCAAAATAAAATATTCAATTTATATAAATCAGTAATTTTACAACATAACCTTCCGGTTATCCCATTAATTGAACAAACTATTTATAAATAGAACTCCTAGAAGCGAAAATAGTAAACACAATAATAACTGTGTAAACTCAGACACCCACCATTTATTTATTTACTAGCCTGATACTCGCCCGTTTCTCTGGGCTTAAAAGTAAAAAACACCGCTTTATAGCCTCCACCTCTCTTGATATACACAGTTTTCAATTTTGTTAAAGGTAAAATAGTCATAATTCATTGAGTATATCAGAAAAGTTGGCCATGAATGGTTTGACATTTAATATTTTAAATTTTTACAGAATACTTTAATTCATGGGTCAAAATGATGATTATAGATCTGATCCATGTAAAATCATAATTTTGAACCATAAATTACAGATTTCTGTATAAATTTAAAATAGTAAATGTCAGATTAAATTTTATTTTTTTAATTTTTTTAATATATCTTTATAAATTATAGCTCATGTTTTATTATGATATATCAGCTATATTGCTGTACAGTTTCATTAAAAACCATTTGCTAGTTTTTGCGTGAAAGCGTAACAAACAAACACCCTTACTTTCGCATTTATAATATATAGAGATAGTTGTAATTTTTCTACATGAATTGATGAAAAAAACAACTGTTTTATTTAATTTTAAACATACAATATTTATACAATAATAATTGAGTTGAATTTTCACATAAATGGAAATCAATTTTAATGAAAAACAAACAATTGCTATAAATATTTTGTATAAAATATTATATAAAAACATTTATTTTGATTCCATAATGCTTGTTGGTACGTTTTTATACCCTGCATATGAAATATACCAAGGTATTCTAAGTTTAGTCCCAAGTTTGTAACGCTTAAAAATATTGATGCTATGAACAAAATTTTGGTATAGGTGGTCATTAAATCACCTAATTAGTCAATTTCCGGTTGTCTGTCTGTCTGTCTGTTATCACGATTACTCAAAAACGAAAAGAGATATCAAGCTGAAATATCAATGCTCAGAACGTAAAAAGTGAGGTCGAGTTCGTAAATGAGCAACATAGATCAATTGGGCCTTGAGCCCATCTTGTAAAGCGTTAGAGATAGAACAAAAGTTTAAATGTAAGTTATAATAAAAGTTTAAGAATATTTAAATTGCTAAAGTTTTTTTTCAAAAAATTTGCTCACAGTTTTTACTAGTATAATTTAATGTGATGGTAAATCTATTGCCACAGGTTCAAGTTTATAAATCAACAAAAAAATCGTAGTGGGGGAACTGCGTTAGCAAAGCGAATTCCCTCAGAGATTTAAAAAATAACACATTTCTCTTAAAATCTAATATATTTCATTTTTAGTTTTTCTTAAATTTTTATTTCAAATACCAAGCGTTTAGAGAAAAATCAAGAGAGTACTTTTTGGCTTAAAACGGATAAAAAAATACAAGAATATATTTTCCATGGAACAAAATCAAAATTTTGTACTTTGCTGAACCACCCCTTGTTTATTTGTCGATTTTTCTTACTAACGAACTTTACCTTTTCAATACTAAACAGTGTTGGATTTACCGGGAAGCAAAGGAAGCAATTGCTTGGGGCCCCGCTTGAACAGGGGCCCCAAAAAATGGAAAATTTTGAAAACACATTCGAAAATTTGAAAAAAAAAATAAATAACACATGAAAAAAAGAAAAAAATCCATGTCAACAATATATATATTGCACCAAATCATTTTCAAGGATGAACTGTTTTCAGCGTTTCCAAACGTTGAATGCCTCATCCGGCTATTCCTTACAATACCGATAGCTAATAGTATAGGGGAGAGATCGTTCAGCGCATTAAAACGCTTCAAAAATTATTTACGCTCATCGATGTGGCAAGAAAAAGTTAGTGATTTAGGCTTACTGTTTATCGAAAAAGACAAGCTTGAAAAACTTGACTTTGATGATGTCACTCATCAATTTGCGACTGAGAAGAGTAGAAAAAAGTTGTAATTTAGATAGTAAATTATAAGTTAAGTTATTCATTATTTTGAAATATCGAGGGGGGGAGGTATTTTACAATGAGGGCCCCAAAAACCTGAGGTTGCTTGGGGCCCCGTCAGAGGTAAATCCGGCACTGATACTAAAACCCTTCTTGATACCAAATTTTATTCCAATCAGACTTAAATTGCGACCAATAGAGAGTTTACAGGCATTTAACATATAAATATATATATATATAAATTTTAACGATGGTAATTTTTGACATCTATTGACAAAAATTTGAAGAAAATTTTCCAAAATTCCATCATCAGTACAAAAGCAATAGCTACATTTCCTTCAGCAATTCGCTATTAATAACATATAGTTATTCAGCGCTATGAATATTATTCAATGTACACATAAAATGTAGACATAAAATAATAATTTATACATTTTAGAATTGTGGAAATAATACAATTGAATTATACATAACAAACTCTATGAGCGCTTCGCTATGTTTCATATTTCATAATGTTGAATTCGGTTTATTTAAATAAACATTATTGTTCGGTTCATAACTAATATTTAATACTACTGGTTACATCAGAAGTATCAAATATTAATAAAATTACTTGCGGATATTACTTTTATTCTATGTATACTATATTTTGAGGATTCAAGTTGGAATGATTCCAAAATCATTTTACATTTTGTTTAGCTTTAAATGTTCCTAATCACATCCGTTTTCTTGAGCATCTTAAACTAAAGCTATTTATTATCATCAATAAATATTGACCTATTTACTTTTAGGAACATACTGCTTGTGAGAGTAAAACTTATACATCAATGAAATGTGTTTATCATCGAAATAAGATTGTTTATCGTTTTCTCACGAATCCATCAATATTTTACATATTGACAACCCGTTAATACAGTAGTCTGCAATGTGGGGAGTCTCGATGGTCTGGATTCCATAAAATCAGGGGTTTATTTGGGACTATTATTCATAAAATCAGGGGCCTAGGAATATAGGTTTTTAAGCGAGACTGTAAGTAGATACAGCATTAAACACGTGCTATTCTGATGATTGTATTTTAGAATTTCAATAAATTTTACTAATTATACTTACTACACTTATGTACAAACTAACAGTAAAATTTTGGCGGGTTTGCAGCGCGGTATGAAAAATGCGGGCTGTCGGCAAGTGTTATGGTAGCTGTTCGACTGCTTCGATTATCGAGACACTTCTGTATTTTTAAACATACGATCAATAATATTCTCAATAATATATATAGTTTTATCAAAATTGGAAATTAAAACAAATTCTTGATTTTTTCCATTTTAAAATCGTCCAAAATTTCCTATAAAGTGTGATTTTCTCAGAAACTGTGCCTCTAATCGTTAAATGAACCCGATTTTTGAATTTTTTGGGTCAAAATTACGAATTATGTACCATTATTAATTATGTACCGAGTTTTGTTGAAATTGGTAACAAAAAGTTTTCTTCGATTTTTTGTGATTTTCTTAAGGGGTACACCTTAGAAAAAAATCGAAAAAATCGAGAATTTTTTTTTGTTTCCAATTTCGATAAAACTCACTCACTATATAAGATAATTTTGACCCAAAAAATTCAAAAATCGGATTCATTTGATGATTGGTGGCATAGTTTTGAATATATCGTCCAAAATTTCCTATAAAGTGTCATTTCCTCAGAAACTGTTACCTTATATACCGATTTTTGTGGAAATTGGTAACAAAAAGTTTTCTTCGAGTTTTTGTGATTTTCTTAAGGGTAAAGGTAGTCCTTAGAAAAAATCGAGAATTTTTTTTTGTTTCCAATTTCGATAAAACTCAGTATATAAGGTAATTTTGACCCAAAAAATTCAAAAATCGGGTACATTTGATGACTGGATGCATAGTTTCGGATATATCGTCCAAAATTGCCTATGAAGTGCCATTTTCTTTGAGTGTCCTTAGCTATGTTTCAAGTACAAGTTTAGGATTCCGTATCCGAAAGATTTCTCGGGGGTTTTTGAAATTTTGTAAATTTCACTTGCTAGTTTAATGTTCCAAAATGACAATTGAATATATCTAAATAAAAATTTATCAATATGCGGATAAATCTAACACTTCATTTCACTAAATTTCTGTTAGGAGCCGCCGGTCAACAAGTATTTCTGCCAAAAAAAATAATATTTAAATTTCTATTCAATGTATACAATCTGTTAAAACTAGGTCGAAAAAGCTTCAAATATTGTATTCGGAATAAAGTTACACATTTTCTTTATTTTATTATTTTTTAACTAAATTAAATGTCTAGTACTGTGATCCACGCCATCCAACAACGATGCGGTCAGATGATGATAATGATAGAAGCCATAAATTTAAATTATATAAAATTTAATTGTCATTTGTTTATGTTATATTACATTACATAAAAGTTTGTATATTTATATGGCGACATTTTCTATTATAGTCGTCCGACTGACGACTCATGTTTTAAGTTGTAAATTTTAATATGATAGTTATATTTTTTATTATTAGTTTATCAAGTGACCTAGTATTTTTTTCGACAAAATAGTGGTTATTTCGACAGAGAGATAGATGTGAGAAAATTTCTGTTGCTTAATGTTTTACTTTAAACTTGGGTTCTAAAAACATGCAACCAAAAGTTGTTTTACACGAAATTGTGCAAAAAGGTAGTATTCAACGACATAAAGTTGTAAAAAAGTTGTAGAAGCATATGGCCATCTCTGTTAGATGCTATAAATTTTGTTGTCGATAATTATCACGAAAGGGATAGGAATCTACACTTTGCTATAAAAAGTAACTTTGCACAAACAAAATTAGATATGAGTAAATAATCGTATTAAGGATGCTTTGAGGTTAAATAGAAAGTATTTGACCATATTTATTACGAAAAAACAATAAACAAAGATATGTTTTTGATAAATATTGAGTCTAATTCAGTGCATTGTACAAGCAGCAACGTTGTTCAACTTACATATGTGCTGTGATAATGTGCTGATTGCTAAACGATGTGCACAGATTAGAAATATATGAGAGTATTTGTTTCAGCGTTGACAGATTACTACACTAATACAACTGTTATTTAGTTAACAATTTTTTTCTCTTTCTAAATTCTCTCCCGATATAAATACCTAAAAAAGCTTGTATGAAAGGGTATTTTAAGACAATTTTTATGATGCATAATACTATCTAATGAAATCAGCAACTCTATTGGTAGACCTTTGCGAATTTCGAATAATGAATCTCACATACGTTTGTATTTACTTTTTTGAAAATTAGATCAAACTTCTCGTTTCGAAAACGATCGCATTTTGTTTGATTATTTACAGAACCGCTTAATTTAAATTTTCTAACCAAACGATAAATAGGCCACAAATATTGATGATATGAGACAGTGAAAATTAAGTGGTGCTTGACTTGTAGTCGTTTTTTTTGCAATCTGAAGTAAGATAAATAAATTTATCTTAGAAATTATGATGATGGCTTTGTTTCCTTCTTTGCGGGCGTGTAAACTTTGAGGTATTTGTGTTTTCCTTTTCTAACTTTTATGGGTAGATCCTCTGACAAACTCCAATGTTTTAGTTTAAACGATAATTCAGTAACAAATGCAAAATATTTTTACTCGATTCTGAATTAGAGAGTCAATGTCCATTGCAAGACAACTTCAAAATCGCAATGTGTGAAAGAAGTCTTTCAACTAATCAGAGATGTAGATGAAAATGTTGTAAGACTAAGCCTAATTAATCCGCAGATTTCTATAGATGTATGTAGCAATGAAAATGTATGCTGCTGTGTACCCAGCCTATAAATTTGTACTTCAGTGTTAGCAAATTTAAACTGTATGTCTACCTTACGGTTTCACCCAGCGGTAAAACCATAAGTTATTGCAAATCCATTTTTGTCGAATTTCACTTGCAAAGTTATTGAATACATTTCCTTTACATTTTACCTTCATATTATATATCCATCCATAGAAATTTTATATTTTGCATTAAAAAAAAAATGTTTGATCACTTAAAAAAATGATATTTTTGGTCGAGTTGTATATCTACCTATTTTATGAAAAACTATTGTAGTTGGCAAAAGTGGATACTTGTGCCACTGCTTTGTTTTATATTTCACCATTAAGTGTCATTCAGAAAACTATCCATGAGTTGAGTCGTTCACTACTATACGGGGTGTTGTAGAAGTGCACGTCACTATTTAAATATTGTGTTATAATTTTAAGAAACCCCCGACATAAAATCAGGTCTGAATGTATGATCGATTCGGTTGTGTCATCATAGTTCCTAAGCGGATGAATCGATTTTAATTTTTTGTTTTGTAAGATAAATTCACTGAGAGTGTTTTTAGCTATGTTTCACTCGTTAGAAGTTCACTGTTTTTCTAGTTGCTATCGGGTAGAAAGCCCTAAACTCGTACTTGAAACCAAAAGAATACTCTCTATCAAATTGCCTTTCTAACAAAAATTTAACCAAATCAAAATCGGCTCATTCGTTTAAGCCTGGAGCTACGATGCCACAGACAGTCACTGGCACTACACCAAGATACACAGACATGTTAAACTTATGACACCCCTATTTTTAGGCGTGAGTTATAAACATGTCTTAGGACTTTTTAAATGATCAGAATGATCTCTCGGTAGATTATTTTGGATGGGGAGCGAAGCAAGACAAAGTCCATGGTTAATTCTACGCCTGTTGGAAAGGAATTGGCTCCATGGAAACCATAGCAGTTAGGTACTCTAATTGTCATATTGTTTAATTGAATCTTTTTTGCCTCAATATTTCTCTAATAGATATAATTGAGACATACGTTTTTATTAGCTTTTTTGTTTATTTTGTGCTAGAGAAGAGAACGCATTCCTAAAATAGTTCCATGCAATTCTGGAACATCCGATTTAAAAGGCAGTACCAGATACCAAAAAAGAGAAAACTATTTTATATTTATAAAAGTAAAAACACTTAAAACTTGAAACAAATACAAGCTTTGTTGAGCTTTTGAAGTGTTCCCATATATATATATATTCATAAAGACATATAGTAGTGATATTTTCTACACAAAGATAATTGCCTGCAATTATTCTTTTTTTAAAACGAGATACTTTGTCTAATAATATCATAGTTTAGTGATTTTCAAGCAAGAAGCTTCCACATGTATGCACTTATTACATTTTTTTTGTCAAAGTTCTTTTCAAAATCTGTTATACTGTTATTGAAGAATTATTTTTGGTATGGGAGCGCCAGCTTGTGCAAATTGAATGCGACGTAAGTTTAGTAACAAAGAAAACTGTGGTTGTACAATCACTCTAGTGTTAAATCTATGGAAATCGAATTTTTAAATTTTCGTGATTTTTGAAGACTTTTTTTGTCTGAAGCATATATTTAAGAAAATCAATGCAACGTACAAAACCTCTTCGACTGAAGTGACTTTACTTAATAATTTTTGCGCATATTATGTGGTCTTAAAATTATTTTAACAACTACGGAAGGGAAATACAAGTCCTTGCAAAAGAGGAAAATGGGAAAAATATATTTCTAGAAATTTGACGCAACTGTTGTATTGTTACTATAATAAAGCTTTATTTAGAAAACAAAAAATACAATAAAATTAAGTACTAATACGATGAAATGGAAGCGAGGAAGGTAGAAAGAAAATGTTCGATGAAAAACTTTGCAATCGCAAACTTTGTAGTAGAGACATCTTACGTTTAATAATCTAAATGGTTATTTTATAGACAATATATGGTTGGTTTCTCTGCTGAAAACTCGTACTTCATGAAAAATATTATAGATGGCGCAGTCGATTGTATCAAAATAAATTATCCTTTCGAATTGTATCGAATTTGCAAATGTTTCCGTTGTTATTTTTTTTGAGGAATACATAATTATTTAAAAAATTGCGTTTTTATAATAGTAAATTTTTTGTTGTTGATTTTATAATTAATTAAACTTAACTCTTACCTACTGTTAAAGTACATCTACTTACTTAAAAAAGCTCCATTTCTTTCAAGTCCAATGAGCAAACTTTCTTTCTGAGAAACACATCCTCTAATTTCAAAGCACGTTCTAATCTATCTTATTTTTACAAATTATCAAATATATTTTCAACTTGCACAACAGTTTCATCTGACTTCGAGAAACTATAATATCTTAATTTTTGAGATTCAGAACTTAGAACAGAAAACACATATATGACTGTAGAATGGATTCGAGAAGCCTATTTCCATCTCAATTTGAAAATAATTTATTGGTTTTTTTTTTGTTGCAATTATAGAATGAATCCTATGTATTAATAGCATCGTATGCAACTTTATTATAGTTAGAATTTTAACCACCAGACGTCATGACCAAAATGGTCAACTATGAATAGAAACCTAATCTATCGTAATCATGCTGTCTTTATTGCGTTTCCATCTCATTTCAATTCCTATGTGTTAATTTAAATAAATATCATTTGACCTCTTAAATAAAGTTATTAAAATAAATTTTAAAACATTTTTCATTAATTTTTTTTTTATATTGTTTATGTTATCTATTATTGTTATGTCACATTTGATTCATACAATGTGATAAGACTATTCATTTTTGTCAGCTAAATGTATTTTAGCGCATTTAGTATTTCCATATAACGCGCCGCCTATAATGACGTATATTATGTAATATGTATGTATACAGTAAGTAGTCATTTGTCAATTTAGATAAAAGAAAGAAAAAAAAATCGGCTAAGAGCGTTTTAACTAATAGAGAAAGGGTATCGCAACGTATCTTAGTAAAACGATACGTTGCGAATATGTGGAAAAATTTGCAGGGTATGAATCGTGGAAATACAAGTGCATTTCAGAGAGCCAGTGCATCGGAGTAATCTCAAATAGTACTAAACCAATTAAAGAAACATTCTACACAAAATTATCGTGTATACCAAGTTTTGTCAAATTCCAGAATAAAGAAAATTAAAAAAAAAATTATTTTCAAGAATTATTTTGAATAGATCAATTCGAATACTAACGATTGAGGATAGTTGGGAAGAAAAAACTTCTAATGTTTCTATTTATTAATCAGCAATAAATTTTTTCACTCAATGAAATAATCAATCCCAAAGATCACTTAATAAATGAGTAAATAGGCAACTTGAATGACGTAAATGTTAAGTGTTTGTCAAATAATCGAAAACTATTACATATATAACGTGCACGTAATTCAAGTTGCCTATTTATTAATTTTGTAAGTCAATTTTTACATAAACCGTTCCAATGGATTAACAATTTATTGTTTATTAACAAATAGAAACATTTGTGTCACTAAATCATGCTTTACTAATGATATTTGACACCTAAGAAACATATTCCATGAGGTTTTAGCAAAATGCGAGCGGTTTCTTTCATTTTCCTTTATTTGTAATATCTTTATCTATACTCACTGGTTATATTTCCTAGATTATCCATTCAACATGGTCGATTGTAGGAGCGCTGAGTCTCATTTCTATAATCGCATCTTACTTTTTAGTTACATCATGATTACGCTATATTTTCTTTATACAGAACCCTAAAAATGTGATGTATTGAAAAATTAGATGATTTTTTGTGGTTGATATATTTTATGAACGAGAACGGTTAGAGCGGTGGAAAAAAGAGGGTAAAGTAATAAAACTCTTTCTTTTTTTTTGTGTTGAACATAAATAATATTGATGAGCAAATGCACGATAGCAAAGCTTTTGTGTGTGTGTGTGTGTGTGTGTACTAGGATTATCTACTTATTATATTGTTCAAATTGATTTGAAATATATATAGGAGCTTTTAATAACAAGAATAAATGCTTTGTCACCGAAAAATTTTATCTTCTGTTGATTGAGATACGAATTATGTACTGAATTAAGTTAAATAATAATTTACTTTTGTAATTAAGACACAAAAGTGTTTCTTCAATTTAGGCTTTTATATTTTTTGGAAAATGCTTTTCTCTGTATCTTACAAAGTTAAAAAATATTCAAAGAGCGAAATATTTGGCGCATACGCAGAACGTGTGAGCAAATGTCTCACCAAGAGACTTAAGAATAACGAACGGTTGATGTGAGTATTGTCAGGTTAAAATGTTGTAAGAAATTGCTCGTGAAAATGGTTAAAACGTTTGGAAAAATACCAGTATAGAAAACAACTTATCAGCGAATGAAAAAATCAAAATATTATGATAAACTTATGTGATTTTTTTACGCTTAAATTTTTACATTTAACCGCCATGTAAAAATGCAGTTTTTTGTATAGACGATTGATTAATCATTCAATTTATTTTAGAAAATCAGCCCGGTACGAATCAGCTACCGGTATGCAATAGGGTATTCTATTCGGTTAATATGCCTAAATTTTTATAGATATTTTAAGACTTTTTTCTAAGTACACTCTATACGATAAGCAATATTTCCGGTCATAAAATTTTGTTCTGTTTACAATATTTTTTTTATAAACGATATTTGTGAAAATCTTTAAAACATTCCATTTTATGTCTTATCGAGTTACTCTTTGAGTACTAAAATTTAATGCAAAATATGCAATATTTCTGAAAAATGTATAACTATGTCACCATGTGTTTAAAATTTTATACAAATTCAAAATATTCTTAACATTTTATGTTAAAGTACTAACTTAAATTCTAGCTTGTCTTGTCAAATGTATGTGGACAGCAAAAAACGATGGTATTACGGTTGAAATACTTTGAGCTTTCCTGGATAAATGAGAGTTAAAATTTTCAATTTTGTCGTAGATTTCAAATTTTTAGAATTTTTAAATGTGGATGATTTCAGTGTCGAAATCAGCTCACGAGTCCCTATTTCGATTTCTTAGCCAAAGTAATTTCGAAAATTCAGAAAGTCTCTACGATTGTGGTCCAAAATTCCTTCAATAATTTTCAAAATCTCTTCCTTTTAAAACAATAATTTTGCAACGGTATCTCTTGAATCAAATGAGTTTTCACTTAACCGACTTTTTTGTTTTGACATATTATTATTCTAAATTAATGGTAAATTCAGTCAAATATTATTAAAATTTGTAATAATGAAGTTTTAAAATATTTCAATTTGTTAAGGTAAAATGCAAGAAAGCAGAATTGAAGGAAATGCAAATTTTGGAGATTATTTTTGGAATTATTTTATTTATTGCATACTATATCAGTCCCCGATTAGATACTATGGAATTGGATAGACGTAAGTGTATCTTAAAACGTAAAATTTTCCGATTTTGCGCGGTTATAGCTATTTATAACCGACAGAAATGTAAGACACGATGTTTTTCGTAGCCTTTAAAGAATCTCCTCTTAAGGGGTTTCTATACTGTAGCAAATTTTGTGCAATTTAGATTTTTAGCCGAAATTAGCTTCGTCAAGTCATCTATGCTTGTATTAATTTTGTCTACTCGTTTTTGCAAACGATTAGTGATTTCGTGTTTCTAATTATTTGTTCCTGATATCAGAAACTTTTTTCTTTCATAATTATTTTATTTCCTCCTAAAATCATTTATAAAATATAAAAAATTGGTAAATTTTTTTCAGTGATGAAAAACCATGAAACCTATAAATGTTTAACTATCGAACAATACCAAAACTATTTAATGCGAGTTCAAGAAGAATTACGAAAAGATCGTAAACGTCGTTTTCGCAAATAAATCTGTTGAATTTTTATATGGAAAGCAATAATTTTTTGTACTTACGATTGAATTTGTTTTCTTCAGAACATGGTTAGAAATTTCATTGCTGTTGTCTTTCTACGCGCTTACCTGAAACAAAAAAGAAAAAAAATAGAATACAACTTAGAAAATGAAAAATGAAGCGATTGCATTAATTCATTTTTGATTGCACTGTGCAATTATGGTCCTAAAAACGTAATTATGGTGACTGAAACTTAAAACTCGCTAGAATCACAAGCATGTTTTAAAGGTGATGCAAGATTTCATTGTAGCAACATAATATATTCCAGTTGTAAAAAATGAAACAAGTTTGTGATTTCCTTCTACCCCCCCCCCTTCCCTATAAACTATCACTATAAGTGCGTCATTTTTTAAACGTTTTGAAATTTTTCAAATAAAAGTTGTTTATAGTCGAAGAATATACCTAAAGAGTTTTATGATCGAATAATTAATTTTTTTCTGTTTTTTGGTGGTTTTGAAGATATAATTTTAAAAGAGACACATGGAAATTTAACAAGTTTAGTAAACGGAGTTACTAAAATATGTCTATAAATTTTCCTACTGGAAATTTTAGTATGGAAATATTAGTATGATAGGAGGAATATATATTCCTCCTATTATACGAAATATTATAATATTTACTCTTTGTATTATATTTTAAGGTAAAACAAGCGGAAATCCTTTTTGTAAGACAGTAAGTTTATTAAAATTACTTCTGGCAGCTATCCGGAATGGAGCAATCTATAGCGAAAAGTACAACTTAACCGTCGATATTTGTTTGAAAATTGAAATAGACGAGCTTTTTACATTATTTGAAAGAGTGCCAAAATACAAAAGTGCCTCATAAGGTCACATAATTGCAAAGCTGTTACAGATGTAATCTGGCAAATATTTAATAACTGATTTTATTATACCGAATAGAGCATTAGTGATAAAAAGTATGTAATAATCTTCGAGATTATATAGTTTTTTCCTTGAAATATTATTATAAGACTAAAGTGTTACCCACCCGCTTCGCTGGGTTTAAAATTAAAGATTGATAAAGATTGCTCTCGCTTATCCCCTTTCTATAACACTCGAAATAATGGTACGAATTGTTTTACACAGGTAAAATATATGTATGGTTTTTTTTTTTTTTTTTAAATGTATAATAGTCGCAATTATTCATTGAGTATATCAGAAAAGATGGCCGTGAAATATTTTATAATGACTATTTTTACAGAAATCTGTAATTTATGGTCATGTCAAATAACTACTTTTACAGAAATCTCTAATTTATGGTAATGTCAAATTAAATTAATAAAAATTTTTTTTTTAAATTAATATATCTTTATAAATTATATCTCATGTGTTATTCTGAAGTATGAGCTATATTGCTGTACAGTTTCACTAAAAAACCATTTGCTAGTTTTAGCGTGAAAGCGTAACAAACAAACAACAAACATGCTTACTTTCGCATTTATAATATATATAGATTTATGCTTACAAAATAATAGCTCTCCTCCTGTTTCCTTGTTCTATCCCAACTAAAGCCTTTTTTTATTCAAGTACTTGAATTTTATGAAAATGATATTCTGTTCAAAAAGGTAATATGTAAAATACGTAAATTTACTTGGGTAATCGAATTTTTATTATCCACTTTTATGAATTCATTTTACACATTAATAAATTTTTATAAAAGAAAAAGTGATAGAAAATGATAGAAAAGGTTACATTTAACAACTCCCATCCCGTTTTTGCACAGTATGTTTTTTTTGTTTGAACGTGTAAATTTGATTTATAATCAGATTTTATTTATACCCTTTTATTTTCTTAAATATATTTTTTACAGTAATATATTATGGGACAATAAATGTATTTAGTATTGATTAGGAAAAATAAATTTTCTAATTAAATTGTTTCCAAAATTCACATGAATATAGATAAAAGAAAGCGTATTGATAATAATTCTATTAAAGTTAAAATTTATTGTTTAATTTCGAAATATATCTTGCGGGTTTGTCGATGTGCCAAGTTTTGGCCAATATTTTAACACATAAAAAAACAAAATAGAAATTCTATTTTATAATAGTTTTCTAATGGATTTAAAATTTAATATAAATGCATAGTTTATTATCGTATCAAGTATTACATTAATTGATAGAACTTGCTAAAATGTAATAATATAAAATATAACGGGTATTTCAGCTTAACATGTCGATAGGGCGTTTTTAAAAGAAGTAGCCACATTTACCAATGTCAAAGTAGGTGAAACAATATTCTTATTGGATCCATTTAAAACAAACTATTTTATTTGGTGGAAGTTTATTTTATGTAATAATATAATTCTGTACTAAAGTATAAAATTTATTTATAATATCAACAAAACAACAAAATAATGAGTAATTTTTATAGATATGTAATTTGTTTTTGAAATTATTCCATAAACCAATTTAACCCTACAGTGGTAACGTTGGGTCTGTCAGACCCAAGCACTTTTATTACGTCATTTTAAAACTAGTTGAGAGTGGGTTTTCCTTATAACCACCCGTGTACCTTCCTATGAGTCCTTCCTAAAGCTAACCTATATGAAAGAGAAGATTTACTGTTATCAGTTGTTGTTAAACTTGGATACAAAATTCAATTTGGATCTAATAGGCCAGTTAATTTGTATAAGTTTACCAGTTAATTTGTATAAGTTTAGAATTTTTCCTTGATTTTTACTTTTTAATATCATTCCTTATATTATAAAATATTAAATATGATTTGTCCATAAAAGCTAAATATAGATGTTGGAAACTGTGTAAAGAGTTTTGTTCACCTTAAAATCAAAAACTATTAGTTTATAAGATGTTTAAATAATTGGGTCTGGTAGACCCAACGTTACCACTGGCAGGATTTTTGTCCACGTTACCACTGTAGCGTTTTAAAAAAATATTTTTTAATTTATTTTAATTCACAAGTCTATAAAAACTACTTATTATTACATGTCTATACAAGATACTATTTTGTTGTTTAATAAATAGATATTATACTTTATTCTTATGTGATATTCTTATTACAAAAAATAATCTCCCAAAAAATAAAAAAGTTTGTTTTAAGTGGATCCAATAAGAATATTGTTTCAGCTACTTCGACATTGTATAAGTAATTGTGGCAACTCGGTTAGAAAAGACCTATGGACGTGCCTTGTTGAAAAACCCTGTAGATGCAAATATTATATGGACCTTTGACATAAAGGATTTAAAGTTTTGTTATTATTTACACTGCTGACTTGTATTAATCTAGGTCAAATTATAATTACTATGCATCCATACGTCTTTTTATGGACGTTTAAGGATATATGAGCATGGCAACAATGTTTGATATTCGATTTTAACGATAAGATTTCAGCGCCACAAGTAAAAAAATGGAAACCATTTAAACACTCAGCTGATTTTTTCATTGAATAAAGAGACGAAAGATGTCTCCTGCATTATACATCTAAATATGCTGGACCATATTTGCTCCCCGAGTCTTTTATAGTAGCGATAGTTTTCCTACTTTTTATACCATGTATATATGAAATATATCAAGGTATACTAAGTTTAGTCCCAAGTTTGTAAAGCTTGTCAGTCTGTCAACACGATAACTCAAAAACGAAAATAGATATAAAGCTGAAATTTTCATAGCGTGCTCAGGATGTAAAAAGTAAGGTCGAGTTCGTAATGAGAAACATAGGTCAACTGGGTCTGGATTTTTTGCAATTTTCAGAAGAGTACCCCGTAGAAAAAATCGGGGAAAATTTTTTGTTTCCGATTTCGATAAAACTTGGGTAATTTTGACCCAAAAAATACAAAAATCGGGTTTATGTATCGATTGGATGATTAGTTCATGAGGAAATCGCTCTTTATGTCAATTTTTTAATATATCTCAAAAGCCATGCATCCAATCATTAAATAAACCCTATTTTTGAATGTTTTGAAAAAACCTGGATGCAATCGTTAAATAAACCCGGTTTTTTAAAATTTATTTTGTCAAAATTATCTTATATTCAGTAGGGTCCATTTTGTCAGCCGTACGGTCACAAAACCCATTGCCCTTTGTTGCACATTTACGAACTCGACCAATTGTCGGAAACCTTAACTGATATAAAGGCCACAAAAACAAATATTTTGGCATTAAGTCATTACGTCTTTAATTTAATGTTTTTAAATTTATTTTTTGTTTATAAAAAATTATTAATGAATGTTTTAAAAACATAAACCAGAGATTATACCTGGGTAATATTATCATTAAATATTGTTGTTAAATATTTAAATAGTTAAACAAACCATTCATGACATGACATAACAGGAACATGACAAAATATGACATCACAACTATATCAGAAATAAATTTTCAATATAGACATTAAAGTTTAGCATGGAGAAGCGTTGACCCATTGAAATATTTCTTCATTCCCGATAAGCAAAAATTTTTGGAAAGACTAGCGTTACTGCACCGTTTTTAATTATCAGGTTCAAATAAATCTTTACGATATCATCCAAATATTGTACAGGAATGTTGTTAGGTTATATTTCCAATAAAATTCTTTTACTTTAGCAAATAGTTGTACAAAAATATATTTGGGGATTCAAAAAAATCGTCTTTTGAGCTTTCAGTCTAAGAAGGTTGAGATAATACCTTTACTTTTAATAATCCTACCTTTTAATACAACTGTCAGAAGCAGATATGAAGAGACTTTGAGGCTTTTTCGGCATAACTGCATTGTAATAGATGGACAGAAAGGTCTTATTCTATTTTGGTAGCACCAAATTTCGTTTACCTGCCTTCATAAAACTCGTGACTTTGGGATAACTCTGGAGAAGTATCTTTCTCTTCCGATTGAAGTCAGATCAACGAAAATAGGTGCAATGTGACAGAGAAGACCATCGCTACCTATCAACGATAATGTTTTTCTGATTTTAGAATGTTGATGGAGCTATTTCGCTCGGATTTTTTTCGTGATTATTCTGAAAACGTAAGGTAAATAAGACAAAGTCTAATTACTTCGGAATATCGCTTTTAAAAAATCGAACGATCAATTCAATTTGAAAAATTTCTGCGTTTGTCGAAAAAAAAACAATCTGATATTCAAAAGCTTTCAAGGCTGCTGATCACGATTCTAGATAAATATAAATTGAATCAATTTACTGTTTGCGAAAGAAAATGTACAACAATTTATCTTTAACACTCTTCAAAGAAAGTGTCTAAATCTTTAACCGAATGAATCCCGAGCATGATAAACACGAAAAACGTGTAATTTTCTTTGCATTTAAATTTTCGAATAGTTTTCAAAAAAGGGATTATCGTTCAATACTGAGCTATGTGTAATATATTGTGTACTGATTGATAAAATAAATATAAAATTCAGGTCGATTAAAGTTATTATTTAGGGATGTTTACAATATTAATCATTTAATAAAATCATATTTAAAATCAAATATTTGTTTTAAATAATTTAAAATATTGGTTGTTCGATAAAAATAGCTAGCTTTTTACGTCATAATAACTAGATAAGTTCGATAAACAAATATTCCAGAAAACAACATCCACAAAATTCAAATAGAGGGTGATCAAAATTAACCTAGTTCTAATTGGTTTCAAGAATGTGGAGCCCTGGCTTCGGAATGAAGCACATTAGTGTAAGCTAGCGAAAAACTGAAATCACAGCTGAAAAGAATGACCCAAAATTAGGGAGTTTCAAAAAAAATTCCAATAAGAACGGATTAAATATGACTGGGTTATCAAAAAAATTGAAATTTTAACTTTATGACGTCATCAAAAACCAAAAAATTTAATTTTGCTCTATCACATCCAAATTTTATCCAATTTTAATAAATCAAGTATGTAATCCTACTTAATTTCGGTCATACTTTTCAAATTTGGAATCAAAATTAACCTAGCTCTAGTAGGTTTCAAGAAAGTGGAGTCCGTGCTTCGGAATGAAGCACATAATTGATAGCTAGCAATAAACTGATATCACAGCTGAAAAGAATGACCTAAAATTAGTGGGTTTTAAAAGAAATACCATTAAGATCGGATCAAATTTGCCTGTGTTATCAAAAAAATCAAATTTTTTACTTTATGACGATAATATACAAGATGCTATATACTAAAGACATACGTCATATATCACAGTTTACTGTCGGCTCAGAGAGTTAGTTTTTATTTTTCTTTATGTTTATAAATTTATATTAAAAGTTATTCCGGAGTTCGGAGAATTCTCTTTAGTATTTTTTTCTACATATTATGATATTTTATAATATTGTGAATTAATGAGCGCCTTTTACATGATTCTCAACTTTTTGTTTTACGTATAAAACACTTTTTGTTTTGCGCCTCAATTTCTGTTTCGCCATTAGCGGATGCCTTCTTTAAAAATCCATTAATCAAAGTTTTGAAAATCTAATACTGAAAACCAATTCTTTAGAATATTTTTCTCTGTTTATCATTAAGTTTTAGTAAAACATTTTACAACATAAATAATTCCTTATTTATGGTAGCAATTGTCAATTTGACCTCGAAGATTAATATAACAACACATTTTATCTATGAAAATGCATTTTTAGTGTTTTTCTCGTTTAAAATAAAAATACCATTTCATGTTTGTTGTTAAGAGTTAAAAGAAAATCAGTAGTGTTTGTTATTGATAAAAGTGTATGGGAAAATGAATTGTTTCAATAATAATATAAGACACATTGGAAAATAGAAAAAAATAAATAAAACAAAAATGTAAAATCCACTAAAACGTTTTACATTAGGTGTATAAAGTCTTATCTTGTCTTGGTTTTGTGTCGTGTCTTGTCTCGAATCGTATGACGTATCTTATGTCTTTTCTTCTACAGTTATACTCGATTTACTTACTATAAATACAGTTTGTTCCATTGAAGGATCAGAGTTTAAAAAAATCTAACAAAGACACAGAAAGGAAGAAGGGTTTGACAACCAGAACAATAATTGTTTTTGTTGCACCACCCTCATCTTGCACACATCAAAGTCATCAAAGTGTTGTGACAGGTTTAATATCACTATTAATTATTATACCATGTATATAGAATATACCAAAGTATACTAAGTTTAATCCCAAGTTTGTAACGCTTAAAAATATTGATGCTAGGAACAAAATTTTGGTATAGGTGTTCATAAAATCAAGTATTTAGTCCATTTCCGTTTGTCTATCTGTCTGTCGTCTGTCTGTCATCACGATTACTCAAAAACGAAAAGATATATCAAGCTGAAATTTTTATAGCGTGCTGAGGACTTAAAAGGTGAGGTCTAATTCGTATATGAGGGACATAGGTCAATTGGGTCTTGTAGGACCGTAAGACCCATCTTGTCAACCGTTAAAGATAGACAACTTACTTTGAAACATTTTTTCGTAAACATCACTTTTACCCATGAGAGCGTAAATTATACGCAAATTGTATAGTATATATTATATGGCTGTATCAGTTGGCTGTGTGTGCCATGTATGTATGTATGAGTTATGTGACAAAGTAATCAACACTGTCTATACATGGTATTTCAACAATTAACTCACTCAATTGTTTGTTTTCACTTGTTGTTTCATAATTTTGCAAGAATTAGCCGACTGTACACAAGTCCTCACAACAGATTATTCGAAATATTAGGCATGAAGTAGTTAGTAGTAGTTAGGCTAGTAATCAAAGAAGATGTAAAAATCTACCAAATTAATTTTGTTACGAGTGCGGTTGTTATGTAGAGACAAATCTAAAAAATATAATGAAAGTGATAGAATCAGCTAACTGCTCCCATTTAGGATTTATGATTAGAGATCTTGAAAAATCGTCGTCATCTCAAATGTGTAGCATTTCTTGTAACATGGGACTTTCGAAGTGAAAGTAAGGTAAACAAAAAATAAAATACCCTAATTTGCCATCAGCATCCCGACCTATATATTGTCACTCAAAATTCGTTTTTTTCGATACATCGAACAATAGAAATAAGATACCAAAGTCGGTGGGATGCAGCTATGATGGCAGATTTTTGTTGGTGTCTCAAAAAAAAGGTTCAACGTTGCAAAAAAGGCAAAATAAAAGTCACTAACCTAATTAGACTTGTTTATTTAAGCTCATAATACTCTATAATAGAGGACAATTTAAAATTAATGCCATTATGTAAAAATTTGTTATGCTTTTAAGCTTATCGTGCTGACCAACGACGAAAACTAGACTCACGTTCTAAAAATTCATTTTCCATACCGTTTTGTTGTGCACCGATTTGCTTTTTAAGATATAATTTTGTTCAGTATGTGAATTGTATATCATATCTGTATTAAAATTGCCTATACACAGTAAAAACGAAATAAATTTCTATTGATATTTAGTATCACTTATATATAATATTTCCCTAACCTGTTCTTA
The DNA here is from genome assembly GCF_905475395.1 of Chrysoperla carnea. Lineage (NCBI taxonomy): Eukaryota > Metazoa > Arthropoda > Insecta > Neuroptera > Chrysopidae > Chrysoperla > Chrysoperla carnea. The sequence continues at coordinate 120,778,371 of NC_058337.1, read as the reverse complement.
GCCACGGATTCGCACTGTGAAATTCCACACAAGTGGACTAGTTATTAGTATTAGTATTTACCGTAACATAATTTTCATGAAAAACACTTGACTTCATTGAAAATTTAGTATAAACTTTAGAAAATAAAATACAAAAGTTTACGATGTAAATTACCAACAGTTTTCATTTTTTTAATGTAAGTTAGGAAAAACTTTTGTTGAAACTTTTCGAGTATCGAATAAAAAAAATTATTTTATGAATGAAGGAAAGAGTTCAACCTGTAGCCGTAAAGTTTTTTTTTTTTTATGAAGCTCTAACTCAATTTGTATTCAATGCTTTATATGTATACATAAAGATTGGAGAATAGAGCTTAGACTCACTTTTGTCTGTAAGAGTGTTCACTGGTATTCCAAAAATATTTACGTCCCTTGTATCAACTCTTTTCGCCTTCTTTAAATAGTGATTTGTTAGAACTCAGACCTTCAAAATTACAAACGTAGGGCTCAATAATTTTCATATACTCTTTTACTGGGAATGCCCTTTTTTATGTGTAAATAAAAATGTTATTTATGTACCACGAGATCTTTCTTCGTATACGAATTCGGGGTACATTTGAAATACTACTCAATTAATCGCCCAAGGGATTCGATTTTATAAAATAATTCTTATCCAAATCGGAGCCAAACAAATTTTAAAAGTTTCCTTATAAATAAATCCAGAAAATCACACAAAATAATTCATTTCCGAATGTCATAAAACTTGATAGTTTCATAGGGTTTTTTTTTTATCTAAAAAATTCAGGTTAAATTAAGATTAGATAAGTACTTTTTAAGATATCGCTTAAAACATTATACGAATAGGTTTTATAACGAGACGAATCTAGAAATATCGAGAAAATATTGATCAAATCGTAAAATGAGATGAATTTTTATGTTTTCTCGGACGTAATTATTCTAAATAAATCAAGACACATCCATACAGTTATATCAATAAAGTAGTGTGTCATTACTATGGTAACTCCCAGAAATAAAACTCATACACGAAGCGAATTAACGTAGTTTTGATGGTTGGTTATACTAACAATCAATTTATAAACTTTGTTTACCTCATTAACGTACAATAATATTTTTCTTAAACATGTATCCAATTGGTGAGCTACGTATATATTGTGAATAAGCTCAACTTCTTTTCATCTGTAATATTTCCCATGACCTCTTTAGTAATACTTAAAGCATTATATACAAGACTTTACTGTATTGTAAGGCCGTTAAAGTCATGCCAGTAGCGTAGGTAAAGTTTATATAATAAGTTTGCCCACGTAAATTACTTTTTAATTTACATGTTTATGTAATTAATAACCTAAAACATTGTAACATCATGTAAATATTTTCTTTGGAAACATCGCACAGGAAATTCTTTTCTCGAGCTGGGTAACTTCACTTATAACTATAACTACAAATTGATTTACCTCACCTTGTATGCTTGTTCCAGACTTTGATCACACATTATAACGCAAATATAAAGCTGTATGTTAAGTAAGTGAGAGAAAGAATTTGGCAACAGAAAAGGACAAACATCTATAATGGCGTAGAAAATATTAAGGTTTAAACCCATAAAAGGTCTCGCCGTTTATCAAACATGAGCTGCGCAAATGAAGAAATTTCTCCGTTTAGAATTATAAAAAAAAATTGCCAGAAAAATGAAATTTTAACAAAAGAAGAACAAAATACCTCTTAATACTTATCAAAAGTATTGATAAGAATTTTGTAAGTAATGGCACGAAAGCCATTATGATTAAAATCAAGGATATGACCTGATATGCCAAGTACTTTCACTTTTCTCACTGCCCTTAGAATAATCTTTGAAATTTGCACACATGTGTCTCATTGTCTCATTCTGTAGATCGGAAAAATATTTTATCCGTTTTTGGACTCCACTACTGGTGAAATATGAAACCAAGATCATTTTTGTAAGCTGTTTTTAAATATAGAGGATGATTTATGTATATTTATAAAATTCTTTTCCAGTAGTTTTTTCTTTTAATGAATATAATTATTTCTATGAAAAAGGTCTTTAATTTAGTTTTGCACCATATGTGCGTAATTATTTAATAGAGAGGCTGATTGTATGTACTTAGTTCATGAAAAAGTATAATAAAGTATATCATTTCTCTAGCCTAGTTTTTCCTGTCAATGCGATATCTTCCTGTTTCCTTTATCAAATTCCATGACCGTTATTTACAGGCTTATATTGCTGGATATTGACATAAAATAGACTAACAGTCTTAAAATGGTTCGCTTAGAAAAAAACAGACTAAAAATAATTTCGAAATAATCCGAACCAATTGCCATCCCTGTATATTTTATTTGTTTCCCTATAAATGTTTGTTTGTTTGTTACGCTTTCATGCAAAAACTACCAAATGGATTTGAATCAAACTGTAGAATAATATAGCTCATACATCAGAATAACACATGAGCTATAATATATAAAGATTTAATTAAATATAATCTGACATATTACTGCTCCATCTATGATAATCATTTTGAACCATAAATTAAAGATTTCTGTAAAGATTTAAAATAATAAATGAATTTAAATAAATTCATGGCCATCTTTTCGGATATACTCAATGAATTATGACTTTTTTACACTGAAAAAATTGAAAACTATGCGTATATTTTCAAGAGAGATAGATGATATAAAGCGGTGGTTGTTACTTTTAAGCCCAGTGAAGAGGGCGTGTATCAAGCTAATATATTATTATAAATGACTAATGATATGGTTTACAAATAGTATAGATCATCTTTTAATAGATAGTGAAGGAGCACATGTGTGTGCTATGTACATTTAAACACTTGAACTGCGCCACACTCGTATACAACTGTGTTCTCTCAAAAGCTTGAACTTATATGATTAAAGTTGAAGCTTTAAACATTATAGTACGTACATACTGTGAACACAGATGCATACATTTAGAAAGAAGTATAAGCACTAGTTATAATAATATTTATTATTATTTGTATTTTATAAAACTAGAATTATCTGCTAGTTTATTTATATATATTTTTTGAACATATAATTTAATATTATACTTGTTTATGTATCATTCCGAATGGTACGTTGGATGCGAAAGAGAAGTGTGCGATTTTGAAAAGGCTGTAAAAAGAAACCGACTAACAAAGAGGGGTGTTAGGTTAGGTAAGGTAAGGTTAGGTTATATTGGCTGTCCACGAAGGACACACTAAGGTTATAGAGCTCATTGTGATACCATGTGTTTTACCACCTTTCCGTTGATAATTTTATTTATCAGCTACTCAATTTTAGAGGCTGAGTGTACCTCCTTCATGCATATACCAGACACTACACCAGCCCATCACAACTATTAATTAAATTAATATTGTTGCGACGGCGGGAATCGAACCCGTTACCCTAAGCATACCGCTGACGGAATTGGTTACGCCTTAACCAACTGAGCTAATAGGCCGACAAACGGCTGTCTTGAATGGCTTTTCTCTTGGCGGTTTTTATAGTTATTCTAACAATAATTTTTCTCTGCCGTAAGTTCACGAAAGTTACATCAATCGCTCTATTAACACAGTTGGTTAAGGCGTAACCAATTCCGTCCGCGGTATGCTTAAGGTAGCAGATTCGATTCCCGCCGTCGCAACAAAATTAATTTAATTAATAGTTGTGATGGGCTGGTGTAGTGCATGGTATATGCATGAAGGAAGGTGCACTCAGCCTCTGAAATTCAGGAGCTGATAAATGAAATTATCAGCAGAAAGGTGGTAAAACACATATATGGTATCACAATGGGCTCTATAGCCTAAGTGTGTTCTTCGTGGACAGCCAATATAACCTAACCTAACCTAGTTCATGAAAGCGTTGAATTGTATTGAATAAAACAAAATCACAAAACGTTTGAAGGCAAACCTCTTAGTCGAATTGCTTTATTTCTAAGATGCAAATAATTCTATCTTATAAATCAAGCTATAAAAACCTTAATAAATCGGAATATGAATGCAAAGAATAGACAATGTAAATGTAGAATAAACAATGAACGCGAGCAAAATTCCGAGTAAGAGCTTGTTAATATTTCTATGCATTGTTTATTTATTTATATAAATGAATATTTTAATAGTTTGGATACAAATATAATTAAAACAAGAATTCTCTACATACAGAGAAGAACGTAAATGGATTTACAGTTTTAAACTATATTGTTTTCTGTATAATTAGTCGTTGATTTATAACGTCATCGCTAACATCAATTTTCTTGTGTTCTTGAAATTGACAACTGACATAGATAGGCGTGGCTTAATAAATATGGCTGACTTTAGATTGCAACATTTTCTCAAAATTTTACTATTATAAGATAATAATTAAAAAATGTATCAATTTCATCATTCATTTTCAGTTACTTATAGTAGAATTGTTTTTTGATTTTTGATTAAAAAAATTTTTTTTAACACAAATTTCCAGAGATAGTATCTACTAATAAACCAAAAAAGCTTTCGTTGGTTTTATCATTAATTTTATACTTAAAAACAAATACTGTCACCCGACGAGGAAACTATGAAAAAATAATATCTTAATTTTGGGAAGTCCACAGAACCTTACAGCACAAATATTTCAAGCTGTAGAATTAGTTCGAGCGACGGCTGACGGCGAAGCTGACGGCGACTATTTTCATTTTCATTTGATAATAATTAATTGCTTTTATAATTATAGAATGAACCCTATGTATTGACAGTTGATCAAAATGATCATTCAGTTGCAGTTGCAGAAATAATGCGCATTTTGGTGTTGGCGCAGAGAAGTAGATCACTAAAATTGGAAAGCAAACTACACGGTAAAATTATTTAAGTTTGTCCTGATTTATAAGTTCGATTATAATATATCTTACCTCGATTATATTATTTTTCTAGGTCAGACATTTTAAAATGTCTAGGTAAAACATTTAAAAAACAAATCGGTAGAAACAAGCAAGACACGTTTTAAAGGATGATTAAAGTAAAAATAAAAACTAAACAGGATTAGATACCAATGCATTTTTCTTAAAAAATTTTCCATTATCTAAAAAAATATCGATGAAGTACCTACGTTTTTTGGTAAATGGCTTCGTGAATAAGCAAAATTTGCGCCTCGCAGTGAAGTATGCAATGAATTAATTATATTTGAAACAACCACAAAGTCTCCAGTTTAGTGTGGTTTGTGGTATGGAAATACAAACATATTTTGCAAAAAAAAGGTCGGCGAAAAGGCGTTTTTACTACGAAAAGACGTTGCATTTATTATCAAATTAATGATATCCCAAACCGTTTTGTTTTTTTTACCAATAAAAAAGAATAAATCGAATTTAATAACGCTATCCTGATCAACGTATTTTATTCATGAAACTTTTACTCTTTATGATTGTATATCTACTAAGGCCTCACTCTGTACTACTTTAAATGTAATATATTTTTGTTTATAAAAAGACTATTATTGTTAAACATAGCTTTAATAAAGTCTTTATTACACAAATAGTTCATTACTTGAGTGCAGTGGGAAATGATATAAATATTTGTTAATAATTTTCTCGAAAACATTAAAATTGTATTATGTCAACAAAAGCAATGCAGTATATTAAATGTTATATATATATATATATATTTATGATTATGATAAATAATCCCAACTTTCCAACGTCTGTGCTTCATAATAGAGAATATCGATGATAGTTTTTGCTTGAATAAAACCTCATTCATTTAGCAAACAACTTTTTTGTTTCTTCATTTAGCAAACAACATGCAAACTCTTTCTAGCAAACCAGAATTTAGCATTGTATTCTGATGGCATATATATTATATGACGTCAAATACTATGTTCGATCTCTGTCTAATTAGTAGTTTAAAATGTAAAATGCATGAGATTATATATTTTAAAAAAAATTAAATAGTCTAGGTACCTAATAATAATTCGTATTGATCCCTTTTTATCGTAACATTAACAAATTTCCAGGGGCTTGTAATTATAACGACGGGTGGGGGCTGTAAAAGTGGAAGTCCCATAAAGATTACTACACCGGCTCGAAGAATATTCAGCAAAATTGTATTAACTACATAAAAACGTCTGTTCAACAAGTGAGTTCGGAAAAATTACTTTGTTTCGACAGGGAAGTGGAAATTTATAATAAATTTAAGTTAGGGACTTCGAATATTGACAAGGATTCAATATTTTATTCATTCGACCCTTGTCTAATTGTATATTTGACGTCAGAATATAATTTTTTCCTCCAAATTGACTCAATTTTTCAAAGAAAAAAAATTGATAATGAGCGCTAACATCCATATACAAATACATAGTAGGTAATGTATATATTCGTAGATGTTAGTTTTCTAGACGTAATAATAAGGCGAAAACCGATGGTAGAGTTTTTGCCATACCTCACCATTTATAAGTTATTTCATTGGTGAAATCAATTTAACTAAAAGAAACGGATCTAAATTAATTAATAAGAATTAAAAAAAAATTTACTCATACCAGAGGTCGAACCTGGGTGTCTAGGATTCATTTCAAGCGGGGTCGGATGTGCTCTAGACACAATGCGTGATTTTTTCAAGCCAACGAATTTTGTTTTTGTTTTGTTTCTCAACAGTAACATTTATTTTTTATTTATGTTTTTTTATTAAATTTTGTATACAAATTGAATTCGCGTTGAAGTATTTCGATTATTTTTGGATGTTTTTTTATGATACAATAGCGTTAAATGTATGAAAAACATAAATTATAACCGAAAGACTTTGAACGTTACATTTGTATACAAAATTTTGTAAACAATCAAAAATAATAAAGAAATGAATGTTTTTTGTCACTTACGACATTTTACTCGCCAACAATCGCGCTATGAGCAAATTGCTCACGCTTGGTTTAAAACATAAATAACTATTAGTTTTCAAATGGTATATGTTCGTTAAACTTTTTCTATCTTCATATAGTTTTATCTATTTTCGAATTATGAACTTTTTCAGATTTGTTCAATCTAACTTCAGTTTTTAAGAGAGTAAAAATGTAAGTTAGTATACTTTCGTTACGTTAATATAAGTCAAACTCAGTAAATTTAAAAAAAAAAACTTACGACAAGAAATATGGTGAAATTAGATAAAATGAATTAAATAATTTAGATTATCTGCTCTGATATTTTCCCTCTCAAACATCATTCAATAATCATATAATCAAATTATTTTTACTTAGCTAGTGCATTAAAAAATAAAATTTTGTAGAGGTTATGATTTACATAGTTGAAGGTTATTTATCGCGCGAAATATTTTACACATTTGCAGAACACGAGAGCAAATCTCTAACCATGCGACAAAAGATTACCGACGGACTAAATAGTAACAGCAATTTATCGGTGTAAATTCGATTTAGAAGAAAAAAAATTAGATGTATAATAACCGTCCCAAACATGGGTTTACACTTATAATACGCTTATAATTTTACATTTTTTTTACAGGAAACGTAAGAACAACTAACATTTATCATTCTTATTTGTATACGGATATCTTGTGGCACTTGCACATAAAATTTGGTGTAAAAAAAACCCAAAATTCATTTTTCACAACAAAGATGTAAAAAAAAAAAGATTGGCAGATTTTATTTTCCACACAATAATATGAAAAAATGTAAATAAATAAATAAGAACGTTCTTTTTTTTCGAGAGAGGAAAATTTTTATCTTTTCTATTGTATTGTTGTCATTGTTGTGTCCGTTCCGTTTGTAACCTCATTGTGTATACTCTCATGTGACAAAGAGAACCTTTTTTTTCTGGTATATTAGTTTATAAACTTTTTGATAGAAAATCATTGTTTTTCCCCGAAAATCGAAAGAAATATTTTGTAATACGTAAAAGTTTTGATGTGTCTAGAATTCTTTACCTCAAAAAATGTGATCAGTTATTCGAATGGTCGCTCCCAATTTTATTAGAGCCTGTACTAATCATACTCGTTCGAAGTCTGTCGCATTTTCCTTTCTTTAGAACGGTATACGACGTTTATTTCTAGAGAATCTTTGCCATTATAGAAAAGCGGAACCCTTACGTGACCTACACGCCTTCAATTTGGTCAACATTAATGAATTTGTTTGTCGCTCAATTTTTGTATTTAATCGATAATTTTACGACATCGTAACTGTTGTAAAAAGTGCGAATTGTTGAAAATTGAAGGTCAATACAAAAATAAGTTAATTTTTATTTCATGTATATATGAAATATATCAAGGTATACTAAGTTTTGTCCCAAGTATGTAGCGCTTAAAATATTGATGCCACGAACAAATTTTTTTACAAGTGTTTATATACCTAATCACCAAATTAGGCCATTTTCCGTTGTCCGTCTGTTCGTCTGTCCGGCTGTCGACGCGGTAACTCAACAACAAAATAGCATATCAAGCTGAAATTTGTATAGCCTGTTAAGGACGTAAAAAGTGAGGTCGAGTTCGTAAATGAGCCACATAGTCCATTGGGCCGTGGGTCCATAGGACCAATCTTTTAAACCGTTAAACCGTTAAAGATAAAAAGTGTTCCTTATAAAAAATTTAACATCTTTTGTTTGAAACATTTTTCGTAAACATCACTGTGTATTCGCGAAGGCGCAGATTAGTTGCAAATTTTATAGTATATATTATATGGGAATATCAGTTGTGTGTGTGTGTGACTATCTAAGAGTGGATATCTTTCTTTACTTGCGTAACGTAAAAAAAACCAACGATGGCGTCATCAACACTGTCGTTACATGGCATTTCAACAACTAACTCAGTACATTGTTTGTTTTCGCTTGTTTTAAACTGATATTCTTAAATGATTTAATGATTAAATGAATTTACTACAAAAGTATGGGTGAAAAAAATTGGTGAATGGTTTTCGTAACTTTTCATGGAAATACAAAAAGAACTTAATACATTTAACAATCACACGTTTCCACGTGACTGTTCACTTTTTTCTGAAGCCCTACGTAATGATTTTTTATTAATTTCACTCAAAATTCTATGGAAACTTTTTAAAAAAGTTTTACTAAAATTTTACTCAGGCGTGTCTAGAACTTTTTGAACAACCCTGTATGTTTGTTCATTATATTACTTCACTCTTATGTTCGTTGCATCATCACCATTTTTTTTCGTCTCCCATTCGAGTAATATTCATTCATTTTTAAAAAACTGTAGTAACAATAAATTCAAATGTCGCGTTACAATGAACATATAACCAACCACATATATACTACTCTATATTAAGGGGGTGTGATTGAGGAGTTGAATGAGAAAATGGATGAGCTAGGGAGATGACCTCAATGATCTCTGCTTTGAATATAAACTGCAGAATAATAATAGTTTTTTACACATTAGACGGAGGAAGTAAATTTTTTTTATGTAATAAATAAACAAAATAAGAATAGTTCTTGGCACCTTAATACTCTTAAAATGTTTTTAATTTGTTAAAAATTAGTATAAATGGTTATGCAAATATAATTTTAGGTCTTGTACTACAACTTATAAAACGAATTACTCTTCGAAATAATGGAAAATTATTGCTTGAGGGTTAAAATATTCGTACATGACTACTGCGCAACCAACCAAAAATGAATTATTAAGTTTGTAGTCTTACTATAAAATCGTAAAAAAGTTTTGGATTATGTGCGCGGTAAGAGTATATAAGATTGTAGTGAAATAAGTTATAGTTTTTATTTATGCTGTACCACACAATTTTGTAAACATACAACACCCAGTAAGTAAATTAGTTTACAAATTTCTACTATAGGTGTTCTCTAGATACAGAACGTCAAATTTTTATAGTAATAAGTGATAATCCTGACGTCGAATTGGCCGTATAAGCCATAAAAATGTAAAACTAGACTTGATATCATGATAAAATTTGAAAGTGCAGTTAAAATTGAATAAAAAAACGATGAAGTTTGCAAAGATTGCATTCAAAGGTTGTTCATCTCTTAAATTTTTTTAAGCTTTCTGTTTAAAAAAGAAAGTTTTATATATAATCTCTATGGCGATACCCATGTTTGACGTCACTAACGGGTATCTTCCTCTTTGTTCAATTAGGAATTTTAAACGTTCATATCTTGCATACTAGTAAAGATTTTTAAAAACCAACTTCACTTTTCTATTTGTGAAGTGAGAATTCTTCATCTGAAGTGACAAAAAAAATTTAGTCCGATTGTATTATAGCTCCTACCCAGGTTTTATGGTCTTTAGATTTAGTTTGTGTAGACTTAATTATCCCCTAAGCCATTTTCTTAAGATTTGGCAAAGACAAGGACATTTCATTACCAAATGGTAAAGTGTATTCACTTCTCGAACTTCCTCACTTTGAAGTCATTGAATTGCGATCTGTTTTCAAAAAGAGGAATGTTTCTCGAGCATCTAGTACTGTATCATGTCGGAAATTATCAGTTTGGAGAGATTTATGATTTCTATTAGCTTGATTGAATCCTGAAATTTGAATTAGCTTGTCAATAATTTGCATAAGATTTACATTCAAGGTAATGTGAATGAATAACGCTGGATAAAATTTGAATTTTAAATTGATTCGATTTATATACGACAGAACATAAACTGAACTAGTTTCAATACCATGGGGTATGTTCAAGGTACTAAAATTTTTCCATTAATCGGTTATTATTCATAAAATTAAATTAATTTGAATGAAAACCATTTTATCTTATTTAAAGCTTACATTTAGAACTGCTTAGTCGAATAATTTTACGCTCACCTATTGTATATGTTGCACCATCAATTTGAAATGTTGCACTCTTACACTTTTTAAAAAGTTTACTATGTGGAAAACTTGGTACAGTCGATGACGTTGCCGTTTGAGTTTTTGATGTAGCACGATGAAATCGAACAGTTGATGGATGAATATTTGTCAATATATCTTTCAACTCTGGTGACGTTGAAGTGGATGATTCATGTTTTGAAGTTTCATCATTATTATCTTCGTTTTGTTCCATTTCTTTTTTTAAATTTAAAATGAAAGACACAATACTTTACTGTGTCTTCAATCAAACCATTGTTTTAATAATAAAAGTTTGTTGATGTTATTCTATGTATGATGATTTAGTTATCCTTCACGTTTTATTTTTATTTTATATTTAAAAAAATTTAATTATCCTTGAAGTCTTTGTTTAAAATAATTTAATTATTTATAAATTTTTTCATTTAAATTTTTTGTTTGTTAATACACCATTTACGACATGAAAATGTTTTAATATAAATTCATGCATTTAATTTTCTACTTTGACAATTTATTTTAAAATTTTTACCGTATACACAGAAGATTCTATGAATCAACGTTGTAATAGAGCAATAATTCGTACTAGGATTTTGTTGATGTGCTGGAATGGGACATGAACGTAGTATGAATGTAACGTCACAATGCAAAAAATATCCTTTTGGCATTTTCCCGTTTCTGAACAAATGGGAAACATCACAAAGTAAACTAGCTAACGTTCCTTAAATATGCCAGTACTTGGTGGTAGACATGATTTCATACAATGGCTTTAACAACTGAGAAGCGTTTCGTAAAAAAAGGTCCAAAATCAATTGAAATTTTAATTTTTTTCAGCACTATCAAGGAAGAGTAATGCTTAAAAATGATTTTCAAGATCAAGTCATCCAAAACTTCATTAATGTATACTTTTAGATAGCACTTTCAATAAACTGAGGAAAGTGTACCAATTTAGGCAAACAAACCTTTGATCATCGATACAACTCAAGATTTGGAAAATAAAAGCACAGCTTATTGAAATTTTGGATACAAAGGATATTTTTATGAGTATTGTCACTAAGCATGCTTATGGAAATTAGACAATATGAGCTAATATTTCAACCTGTATCTAGAAAAAGCCGCAATTTTAACGTGATCTATTATTTAAGCCCTGCTGTTATAACTTTATCACCCTGTACATATCAAAGCCAAGTAAAAACTCCTGTACAACATTTTTAAAAAGCACGAACTATATAAACTTTAAGCTACATAAAATTCTATTTAAAACTGATTTCAATAGAATTTTTAATGATGTTTGACGTCCAATTACATATATGAAAACGTAATTGTGTAATTTCACTGCAATTTTATTCAAATTAACATGAGCGCAGACTGTGTTATAAATTTTTTTGACTGTAATATGCACTACTATTTTTCTGGCGATCCGAAGATCTAATCTCACTTCCAAGAGCCTCTATAAGAAAATCTATTACAGACCTCTGGCTAGGCAGCAAGCAAGCTGAACGCTTGGGCCTGCCAGTGTATCACGGTTATTGCACGAGCTGTCACAGTGGGGGGAGAAGGAAATTACGTCTCATTTTCTTTTTCACTGTTTATTTATTTATTTATTTATTTAATGAATACATCATTGCTATGGGCATTGGCAGAGTCACTCCTGCCAAGTCTTGCCAAGAGGAGATTGGGTCATTTAAGTCAACCTTTCTTTGATGACCACTCCGAGCTGAAGTCCATTGACTTCAAAAAGGGGTATGGCTATGCACCAACCCGGCCAACCCAATTTTTGGTATTACAATGAATCCAATGATCTAAGTGTGTAAAGTATAAGGAATCAACTTCTTATAAATTTTTTTGAATCAAGGAAATATTAAATTTAAACCATGTTATCAATACATAGTATAAAACAAAGTCGCTTTCTCTGTCCCTATGCCCCTATGTCCCTTTGTATGCTTAAATCTTTGAAACTACGCAACGGATTTTAATGCAGTTTTTTTTAATAGATAGAGTGATTCAAGAGGAAGGTTTTTATGTATAATACATCCATATTATAGTAGAGTAAGGGGTTGAAATAGGGGTTGAAAGGGATATGCTTCAAAAACTAAAAAAGTTGTGCATCGATTAAGCTCAAATATTGACACGATATACAACCAGCTTCAAAGATCTATTGTTTTTATCTACTTTTAACCTTCGGAGGGTAGAAAGGTGTAGCGAGAAAGTGGGAAGGAATTATCGAATATTTACAAATATACCTAAGTGGGGTATCAAATAAAAGAGCATGACGTGTACATTACAAAACTGTTATCCCACGCAAGAAAATGTGGAGGGAGGGGTGCAAGTGGGGATGTTGCCCAGCAAAGCGGGTAGTTCACAGCTAGTTTAGAATATATATTCTTGAAAGTACTTTTTTCAATATACGTATTCCTACTACAGTATAGTGATTATCATCTGTATAAATTAGTTAATCAAAATATTTATCCTGACAAATATGACATTCTTAACATTCGAAAAAATTATTTAAATATCATTTAAAATAATTACGAACATATAGCGTACGAACTGGCCTAAAGTCGTTAATTTAAAAAAGAAAAAAAAAGAAGCTAAAAGGCATTAAACTAACGGCATATTATATAAGCAAACCACGTCCTAACTAAATACTATAAGTATATTTCTATATAATTATAAAATGAAATTATAAGCTTTTTAAAATACTTAATGGCAAAAAATCATTTTATATTTCATGTATGAAAAGTATATTTATAACTGGTCTAGGATCAGTCTTAGTATTTGGCAATCACTTCAGAACGAATTCTTTGAGAAACAAATTCATAGACAAGACATGGTAAGCTAAGTCGTTCTAAATCCAAATGACGACCAATCAAATGAAAGAGTTTGTTGTCAAAAATACAAATAAGATATGCAGGTTATTGGCTTTCCACGAGAGACACGCTTAGGTCATAGGGCCTATTATGGTACCACATAATTGTTTTACCACGTTTTTTGCTGATAATTTCATTTATCAGCTCCTCAATTATTTGTAGAGGCTGGGTACACCTACTTCATGCCTACCATACACTACACAAGCCCATTATAACTATTAATTAAATTTATTATTGTTGTGGCGGCGGGAATAGAACCCGCTACTCTAGGTATACCTAGAGTTACTAGGGTTGACTAATAAGTTATATAAATCGGATGACAATACATTTGTATGGTAAGCATGACCTAATTTTACTATCGCATCCACCATATTTGATATATATACCTGTCTTATAGTTTAAAAAAAATTTTAATAAAACACTTTTTAAAGTACAAGCTTTATTATACTAAAAAATAGAAAACCAAACATTTTCGTAGAGGTAACATTTCTTAGGCCCAATCTTTACAACAGCCATTCAAATTTCCAGCTGTTCCGAAATAACTGTCAAATACTACATCTGGCATCAACGTATTATGGTCATATAATTGATCACACTATTCACCACCGCGAGTCCAACCGAGTTCCAACCGAATGCCGTGCATAGATTACATACCTTGCATAATTTACTATATTTGAAGTATATTTTACATAAGCTTTATGTATGTATGGATTTATTATAATCAAATAGAGAATGTATATTTACAATGTATGTTAGTAAAGGCATGTTTCTAATATTACACATGATAGATTACAAATTATGTAAGCAGTTCAATTATGTAAGCAGCAAATAGGGGATCGAACTAAATTTTTATCACTTCAAATCAAGAATTCTCACTTCACGAATAGAAAATTAAAATTGGTTTTAAAAAATCTTTACTAGTATGCAAGATATGAACGTTTAAAATTCCTAATTAAACAAAGGGAAAGATATCCACTAGTAACGTCATACGTGGATATCGCTATAGAGATTACATATAAAACTTTGTTTTTCCAAAAAAAAGATGGGCAACCTTTGAATGCAATCTTTGCTTGCTTATAACTTCTTCGTTTTTTACTCAATTTTAATGCCACTTTCAAATTTTGTGAAGTTGCAGGATTTTAATTCTTAAAAAAGATTTTCGTGACCCGTTCTCTCACAACACTCAGAAAATTATATTCAGTGTGTCGCTTTTAAGATGAAGACACCCTCATATTTTCGTTATTTATAGGAATATCGATTTGAAATTTTGGATAGTTCTACAAATTGCTGGTTCACATTTTTAACCGAAATCTGAATTTTAAAATAAGCAGCTTTTTCGAATATTTTTTTTTTTTCGATATCTCGAACCATTTTTTACGCTAGGCAAAATATTTAGAATCGGCTCAATTTGTTAATTTGCAGAAGGCTGAGTTTTAAGTTCAGATTTCGGTTTAGTATCTTAAAAAATTTAGTACATCACTCTGTATGACTGTGTTCGATATTCCAATAAATAACGGAAATGTGAGGGTGTCACACTGTATATTAAAGTATCGATTTTTGCTAATTTTTTAGAATTTAAAATTATGAAAATAAAATGATACAAATATTATCAAGGTTTTTAAGCCCTTATAATTTCTTTTGCAAAACTTTAGACAATTCGAAAACTCAATCTGTGTTAAACATATTTGTGTAAAAAAAATTGTCAATAATTTTTATTAATAAAAATTTTTATATATGCAATATTATTGATATAACATTAGTGATAAAATCTCATAATAATAATAACAAAAAAAATGATATAGAAATTTTCAATGTTTATACGTACATCGATATATTCGATAATAAATATAAAAATCTATATGGATATTACGAAATAAGCTTTATAGTTAATTTTATACACTATAAATTTTTCTGGTATGGTGCACTAATTATCATTAACGTTTCATACAACAAAATCATACTCCACCTACCATTGAATCGCATCGAAAATATTTATTCAACGTTTTTGCATATAAATTAAAATTCAAGTGAACAAAATTTTTTTAACAAAAAAACGAATTTGTGGACACATTATAGGCAATTTACATGACATAAATGTCTAGATAAATTGCATAAAACTAAAAATGATGTAAAGAAAAATTGGATGGCTGAAAATGATTGATAAAGAATTTATAAGAGAGAATATTCATTAAAAATGAAAATTATTTTTGCTTAAACGTTTCAGAGATTTCTAGATTTTCTAATTTTGAATTTGACTCGGTTGATTTGGCAGGGGTAATGTACTCAAATAGTCTCAAAACGATATCTGCCAGTTGGAAAAGCATGCAGTAAATAAATGGTGCAAACGCAATTAAATTATGCTGGATATCTATTCTTATTAAGGATGATATATTTATTTGCGCTCCCACCAGTTTTATTAAATATATTTGAAGATAAATATATTTTATGAAGCACAACAAAATTATATCAAGAGTCATGACATTAAAAAAAAAGTGTTGCATCTTTGAAATTTTCCACAGTTGTTGATTGTAAAAACTTCATACCAAAAAATCGGCCATTCAAGGGGGTGTTTAACCCTCTTTTTTGAGGCTAGTTGGTGTTTTTAATAAATTTTTTTATAAATTACATAAATGCTTTGTATCAAATATATAAAAAGGTTCAAATAAAGGTTTTAATTTATTTAATTGAGCACATTTTCGTTTTTTTCGTCTTTCTAGCTTCAAAGTTGACCGAAATATGCCTATTTTAAAATATCAGAGATGGAACAAAAGTTGAAATGTAAAAGTTATTCCTTATACAAAAATTAACAACTTTTAGTGGAAATTTTGTTTTCATAAACATCACTGTTTATCAGTGAGAGTGAAAATTAGGACAAAACTTATCTATTTTCTTTGATATTTATTTGCTCCCAAAATACAAAAGATAGGGTGTTGCAAATTTGTATGTTGCTAGTAACCTTGTGAAAAATTTTCAAAAACGAAAAAGAATTTGAGAAAATACTTTCGAAAATTATTTATATAAAATTTTAAATAGAAGTTTTTAACGCGTTTTTTATTTCATTAGGTCAAGTATGTTACAAACATTAAATGAGGAAAAACTATGACTTCAGTGATAGATCCACGCTTTCTACGACTTTTTGCCCGAAAAATATATGAGGTTATAATTTTGCGACAGCAATCAAAGCTTTAGTGAATCAATCTATGTATACATAATTGTTTAAGTATACAAACATAACATGACTTGTGTTCCCAAAACCAAAATAATTATACAAATAAATTTTTATTAACAAATGTTTGACACAGAAAAACGAGAACGAAATGTTTATTTCCAGAAAATTATGATGAATTCGGCAATAAATATTTTATTTATACAAGCAAACAAATAAAATCATAAATAATAAATATTGTATAGGCTATAATATACGTTTATATTGTTATGAGTCATTAAAAAAACATATTGTATACGAGATGAACGTATGTAGAATGTTCTCTTTTTTTGTTTGTTTGTTTGATAACTATATTTTCATAAATTCGAATCGTAACTAATTCGAATCATATGTCGTTAAAATATATACAGACCCATATAAATTTACAACAAATACAGACGGATTGTTTAAAAAGTTTCCGGTAAATTTTTTCAAAAACGCTTTGTCTTTAGTTTTATTTTCTAATAATGACTTCTGGGTTAAATAGGGGTCAATTACATACTCTTTTTGTTAGCAGATTCTGGTTCTTTGCTACAAAAAACTAACTTTTATAATTAGTATTTATATTTAATACTTTTTTACCAGAATTTTTGGCACCTAATTTTTACTGTAACACCGCGTGAAATAACCGTGATGCACTGGAATATCCAGTCACTGAGCGTTCCTGTGTGCCCAACTAGTGTACGCGTTAATACGCACAATAAGCCTTTGTCCTGATGTTGATTTCAATGTATCTTAGGTTAAAATTTGAAAATGTGCCATAATTGATGACAAGATTTAAATTCAAAGAGTAAAATGGATTGGTATGATGTTTATTTTTCTATCTTATTCTTGCAAAACTTTGATATGTAGTCTCTATGCCAATTGCAGGCTATGACTTCACCAAGTGTTATTTTCCTTTGTTTCTATTCGTACAGTTAAACCCTTCATATTTTCGTAATTATTAATGTTATCCAAAAATAGATTTCACATGTTTTAGCTCGAAAAGATCGTCTTTTGAAGCAATATAAAAATTTTTGGACGAAAACCCATTATTTTACTTATAGAGACTCTTAGAAGCGATATAATATCTTCGGAACGCCTACGATTGTACTCATGTATGACTTGTTGTTCAACAAGTGCGTTCCTTCCTCCAGCTCAGATAATCCCAGCTTGTAGTTTGCAAGAGAAAATTTCGACCTATTAATGCTTTTATCTGTGAGCTTCACAATTCCCAGGAATATCTCTGTGGCACGGTACCCATATTCGTTTTACATTCATTGTTTCGCCAGTTCATTTAAAAACGTTTGACAGTTCTGTTCTACTTTTGATGGTTGGGAACTTAATCAGGGTGTGTTGAGAAATAAAAGAAAATAAAAGAATTAAAAATCACATTTCCCATTGAACACTCGTTATAACTTATAATTAAAATATCTGTGAACAGTCCGTTTTTCAAGAGAGCTATGTGACTATATACAAGCTGTTCTATAATTGACAGTAGAGCTCTTGCTTTTCTGAATAAGCTCACAAAGACAAACAAAAAATCTCTCCCCTCACCAAATTTTGATTTTAGACCTTATTCCGAGATAATTCACCAAATCAATTAATAAGTTTATCCAATGACAGAGTACTTAGAAATAGAAGGTGGGAAGGTGAGGTGACTGGGCAGGGTTTAATAATTCGATGCAATTATAAAGACAACAACAATACAACAATTATAGCTGTCATTGTCGTTGCATATAACTATCAAATTTTCTATCTCACTTTTAAATTTTTATTAAACCCCACATAGGTTACTGGATTGGGTTTAATAAAATTTGAAAAAGTGAGACAGATAATATGATCATTAAATGCAACCATAAAGACATCTTCATATTTCTAAATGCTCTGTCATTGAATAAATTGATTAATTGATTTGGTTAATTATCTCGGATATTAGGCATTAGATCAAAGTTTGGTAAATAACTTTTTCGTTCCTCTTTATAAGCTTATTTAGAAAGTCGCGAGTTCTGCAGTCAATTATAGAACACCCCATATATATTCTATATTTTATCTAACAATTCAGTCTGGTTCAGTGTACATATGTTGATGTAGTATTTGTGATAGGAAAACTTTACGAATTGAATTTTTGGAGTGAGTTTATTTGATAATAAAATTAGAGAACGAGTTAGTTTACTACATCCTCCCTTCACAAAATTTGCATACAATCTCTAGTACTATATGCATTTACCAAACAGCGCGAGCGCAAACTAAACTTTCGTTAATTCAGACGTAACATGTAAAACTATAGGTAAAATTTCATAGGACAAACAGACGGCCAGGCATTGGTAAAATAAATAGATAGACCGTACATTGAAAATAGTGCGGCTGTTGTAAACACCACTATTGTTTGTTTTGTAATAAAAGTGTGAAAATTCAGTGGCGGATTTACCATTTAGCCTAGTAGACAGAAGAAAACTTCCTGGTTAATTGATTTTATGAATTTTTGCTAACTTTATGTCAACATTTGGAGAAATAAGTCAAGTTTTAGAGTATAAATTGGCACTAATTTTGAAAAGGGTAGGAATCTAAGAGTCTTTTGTCAAGATGACACACAAATCAACTCAGTTCCGAAAATTTTAAGGGAGGGCGTTGAATTTTAGAGAGAACTTCCTATGACTTTTCACTAGTTTTTGGGGGTTATTTCGGCTATACCTTGGCGGATGTTAGCTTTTAGGTGCTCCAACGTTGCAGGTTTGGTGGTAGCTATAGATATGTTTAGAAAATTATATAGAGTTTTGAATGTTTAGAAAACCCTACAAAAACAAGTCCAATGGCTTATTCTTGGCTGAACTCACGCTACGATGATACAAACGCTTGACACTACTGCCTACAAATTCGAATAGTTTCCTCGAACTTTTGTGCAATGAAAAGAATTGTTCGCTTACTTGGTCGATAAAAATGATCATAACATTCCCGTAAAAGTCTATACACAGTTCTTCCAGAATTGTTGTTTCTATAAAATAAGTGTAACAATTTGAGCATTGTTGAGAGTTAGTTAAACTATCATACCGAAAATGGAATATTTCAAACGGAAAGGAACAAAAATGTCCATTGCATTCTAATTTATAGACTTAGAAAAATAGGAATCTGAAATTGGATCATCTTTTACAATATGTTTCATGAGTTGATTATAGATCATGAACTGGCATACATTTTTGCAACCCATTTTGTCCGAAACACAATCTAAATGCGCCATTGGTGAGTCTATGCACCATTGTTTCATCCTGATAAACTATCTTTGAAGTGGGGCACGCCATAGATGCCGTTATAATAAAAAGATTTGGAATGGTGATAAGTTAATAAAATTTATATTGTAAAATCTATGAAATATGCAGCTACCAACCATTGTCAGGAGTAAATTAAATTTTTTGATAAACTTTTTTATTTGCTGTTAGGTCATGACCACACGAATGTAAAGCGGATAAGTGATGGCTATAAATTTGAAGTAGATTTTAAAGATTTTTTTAAAGAAGATAGAAAATATTGTTTATTTTCACGTACTGACTTCTGATATTCTTACCTGGTCCGAATTAATTTATAAATGTGAGAACATTTTTCAGGTGAGGTGATTGAAAAATTTATAAACTCCAAATGGCAGCAAACTTCACTTTAGTTACGAATGGCTACATTATGGCGTTATTGGCGAAATATCATCAAGATAGAACGAAAAGATTGACAAAAGCACCGCATAGGCACTGGTTCGTCGAGAAGCAGAAGAAAAATACTTCTTTTAACTTCTAATCTTTCTGTATATGTTAAGAAAGTGGAAATTTTGATAGTTAAATATGCCAGTCCAATTACATCAAAATAATGGCTGAACACAGGAAAAAATAATAATAGTAAAAAATTGTAGGAGAGTTAATTTCTATCAACTTCGGTTCTAAACATTTTTCACTTAAAATTAAAAATAAACGAACCATGCAATAAATCGAAAAATATTGATCCAAAGAAAAAATTGATAAGCACCAAAATTGTAGGAAATTTAATTTCAAATAACTTTGTTAATTACCATTTTTGGTGTAAAATTGGCAAAAATGAGTGATTCAATAAACAAAAATTCACTCTCAAGATGGCGGATGATGCACCAGGGTTGGAAGCTCGAAAATATAGACTGCCAGTGTAAAATTTCTGCTATTATTTGTTCCTGAATCAAATTCTAATTCGATTAGGCTAGTCAAAGAATCAAATTTTGTTTAATATCAAGACAGATGACGTTATATGTGTGTATAAAACAACCGAACTAAAATTATTATAAACAAACTTTGAACAAATTCAAGCAAGCAATAGGCCTCAGGTGTAATTATAAACTATATATATATATATATATATATATATATATATTTTATAATTTTATTATATATATATATATAATTTAATTATTTACTTTAATTTTTGATAATTTCATTTCGTACATACGATTTATTTTTAATTTATAATGTGTTCGAGTATTAATTTTTTTTAATTATTCTAGCTATTTGTATAAAAGTTATTAATTTTAATGTATAATAACACACAAAAATAATTATTTTAAAATTTAGTATGCGTATGTTTAATCGTGCTTTGACATGTAAATATAAGGGTTCCGTATCAGAAACAGGCCAGGATTAATTATTTCACTAAAAAGTTATAAAAATAATTTTATGATCTCAAAGTTCAGAAATCTTAAAGTTTTAATAGCAATAACTTCTATCAATTAATTCCAATTGAGAATAGACTGATGAATTTTAAGGAGAAACTAGGACTCTGCTGGTAAAGTCAGCAAAAAAAATAAAAAAATCCAACTTACAATACTTCAAAAAGTATGATGTGGAGACCAGGATTACACTAGGGTGAAGCAAAACAATCGTCTATTTTTTTTAACTTGAAAATTGAAAATTGTCTCCAATTATGATCTCTTATTATTAATGGGAATGCCCTCTTCGTCAAAGAATGCCAAATATTTTGCCATTAATTGAATCACATATCCTTGTATGATTTGGAACGCTCTACTAAAGGGGTCTCTTACACTTTTTCCACTAATTTAAAAGATATTATAAGCCGTGAAATTAGACAAGGATGGAAAACGCAAGGCTAAGCGGCCTGTGCATGCTCAATGTTCACTGAAAGAGAATAGAGGAAGATACTGTATTTATCGACAAGGCGAAAAGCAAATTTGGACAGCCATCTAGATTCCTTAAGTTTCATTCAAATGGTGACTAAAACAAAATTGTTAATCTTTTTCTGTATATTTTCGTTCCCGATAGAGGGTGCAAATGTACCCGCATGAATGCCTTCTCGGTGACCATGGACTGTGCTGAAAGTTTGACAAGGCTTAAATATGTGGGGGAGGCAATAAAAACTAATGAAGGAGGTAAAACTGAAAAGTGAAAATTTTTTAGAAGTTTTAATTATTCCTAGCTTAAAAACTCTCCGATATTACTAATTGCTTAGTCAAGTAGTTTAATCTGAAATTGACACTTACAATAAGGCATTGACTCAGAGTACAGGAATTTCCAACTTCAATAATCAAGAAACAAAATTTTTTTCATAATTTTTTCAAACCCTTTCAAATTTTACAATCGAATAAATATTACATATGATTGAAATTGAAACTGGATGATTAAATAATTAATGAACCAAAACTGGACCGATCCAACCCCAAAACATATTATTATTAAAAACTTTTTTTTTTTGTTCTGAATAATTTATTTATGTTTCTATAGTTAGTTAGAAGGGTTGTTTGAAAATTTTAAGAGGTGGCTTGCATGTTAAATAACAAATTAATGTTTATCTAGAAACCACAATTTCTACTATACTACCTATCATACATACTAGTACTATCCATTGCCTAACCTATGGGTCAAAACACACGTAACGATTTTATCGGATCATATTGACTTCTTTGTTAAATCTCTAAATATATATTAACGATCCCAGAAATGACTTCAACGATTTTCATGAAAATGAGTATGCAGGGGCTTTTTGGGGCGAAAAGTCGATCTAGTTAGGTTTCATTTTTACGTCATATTAACGTCCTTTTATCCGTGTTTTCAGAAAACTCTGAAATATACACTGCAAAATATGACTCTTCCTGACATCTACTGGTAGTTAGCGAAATAAAGTAAATTACCGGGATATTCAAATTGACACTTGCATAGAGACATTTTTAACGGTTCTTATATTAGTGATAAAATTGTAAAATAGTCATAATTCATTGAGTATATCAGAAAAGATGGCCATGAATTAATTGGCATTTACTATTTTAAATTTTTACAGAAATATTTAATTGATCATAGAGCTGATCCATCTATGATCATCATATTGAACCATAAATTAAAGATTTCTGTAAACGTTTAAAATAGTAAATGTAAGATGAAATTTAATTAAAAATTTTGTAAAAAAATATATCTTTATAAATTATAGCTCATGTGTTATTCTGATGTATGAGCTATATTGCTGTACAGTTTCATTAAAAACAATCCGCTAGTTTTTGCATGGAAGCGTAAAAAACAAACACCCTTACTTTCACATTTATTATATAGAGGATAGGATAGGAATTAGTCGTTTTTAAAAATCAAGTAAGCGATAAAAAGCGCTATGTGGGTAAGTGTGCATTTGTATACATAGCCACTGTCTTTCATTGGCGATAAAATTATCTAGTAGCATTGAATGGCACCAATGAAGAAGTCTTTTTGTTAACTACGACAAATTTTTCTCGTTGCATTATTTTGTTAACGACAGCAACGATAAAAGTGTCGTTCACAAAATCCTTCTATATGAAATGTCCCTTATATGTAAGTAAGTCTGCCCGTATATATAATAAAGCTTATTTCTACCATTTATTTCTCTTTCCCTTTTTTCTATGTGTTCTCCAACCACAATGGTGTGACCATAAATTAAATATGTAATTTGTTTTTTTTTTGATAAAACAATTTTTTGGTATAATTTCATTTGTATCATTTTATTGTATTTTCGAGTATTGTTATTTCAAATTCAAATGAGACCGTACTGCAATGATTATGAATATAAAATAATTTTTTTAACATTTTTTACGATTCCGTAGAATGGGTATTTCCGTTTTTAAAGAAAAATGTATTAAATTTATATATTTCTATTTTTAAGAGGATCAATTATCGATTTGTCCAGTTTTTACATTCCATAGCACACTAGTTATAAAATTAAAAAGAAAACTTTTATAACCAGTGTACTATGGAATGTAAAAACTGGACAAATTGATATTTTAATAGATTTATGTATGTATTCAAATATTTCAATAAACTTGTAATAGTTATGAGTGTACACTAAAAGAATAAAAAATTAAAAATGCTAATTTTGTAATGCAAATCGGTATATAGGTATAAAAAAAATATTTTAAGCAACTTTTTCTAATAATTTTTTCAATATCTCTAACCATCTCTGACGCTAACAATCGGCTTATTTTACCAATTTATAGTAGGCTCAGTTTTGAGTTATGATTTCTGTTAATTATCTTAAATGTGAACCTCACCTTGTATGATAGTGCAAAATTTCAAATCGATATTCTTATAAATAAGGAAAATATGAAAGTGTCTTCATCTTAAATGCGACCCACTGTAATTTTTTAAAAGCAGTAATGGTTTAAGGTAAAGCGAAAATATAAGGTAATAGAAAAAACTCTTTCCTTCAACGCTATGTAACCTAGAAGAAATATAAGCAATAATTTTATACGTGGCGAAGCCACGGGTGCAAGTAGCTAGAAGATAACATCTGTGATTTATAGCTGGTGTATAATATTTTTATTTCAACAGTGAAGCCACATGTGGTATTGAAATTGTTCACACATAATCGAATATCAATTGTTACAGTTTTTTACCACTATTATTCATACGATTTTATTCAATTCGCAAACAAATTTTTTTTCCAGTTCCAAAAAAATGGTTTGAGGAATTTATTGTAACCGATACATATGTCGGCATTAGATCGACATGTGTATAATTTTTATTTAGGAATGATGTCTATGTGTACGGATGGCTATTCATGATTTTTTATGTCTTTGAAAATATACCAGAAAAACTAAATAAAATTAATTGAAAATATTTCTCTTTTATGTTCAAATCGATTGATAATACAATGTTTTTCAAATAAGTTGAGTCAATATGAAACATGAATTCAATGATTGGTCAATTCTCAATGAAAGGGGTATTTAAAATGTGAGAAATTTTAGATAAAATGTGGACAATTTTCCAGAATCATGCGTTAGGTGTTTCGTCACTATTTTCCGGACCAAACATCGGGCTATACACATTAAAAATTTGAATTTTTCATACACTTTTTGAGGAATGAAAATTGTCAAAACCGCATTTATTCAAACGACTGACGAATTTTGTACTAAAACTGGAGAGCTGTAATCATTTTTTGTTAATTTTCCCAAGCGATTTGGTCAAGGTCAGGAACAGTTCTTAAACGGGATCCTGCAAAAGTTTTCTTTGTGAAAATTACTCATGCTCAATGAAACAATTTACCGGATCTAAATGAAGGATTTCATACAAACTTTCATCCACATGCTACCTTTCTTACTCGGGAGGTGCGAGAATTTCTTAATAGTTATTCTGTTATTGGTCCAGCCGTTCTTGAGTTATAAATGATCTAACTAACACGTCTTTGTTTTATGTATAAAGGCTTACTACCAATGATAAAAAAGAAATTATAATAAATACAATGAAACAAACTTTGAGAAGATCAAAAGGACAGCAAGTATCTTTCAGCTAGACCTCACATAAGGAAAAGCCTTCTGTGAAAAAAGTGAACTACTTCTAAAAATTACAAATTTAACTCTTTTTTTTTCGACTTCATTCGTTCATTTTTTGCAAACTCGATATTACTCTCTAAATCGATTTACTATAATTTTTTATTTACATTTTTTTCTTCTCGTTTTATATTCAATTCGTAAAAGAAAAAAACTTCCACTAATCAAATTTGATTCCTGATATAACTGACCTAAATTTACATTTACACCATTACGTCATTTTCAGATAAGATTCACAAAACAATTGTATCAGATTACAATCTCTTAGAACGTAGTAGAAGTAGATACCACCTTGTCTTCGTCTTAATTAACTTTGATATAATAACTACAGTACATTTATACTATACAGAAGTGGAAACTAAAGTGTGATACGGCGTGGTGTGCAGGAAGTGATTGTGAAACTAGATATACACTAGTTAATTAGTAGAAAAAAAAGAAAAAAAAACAATATTAAATTAAAAATAGATCATTTCAATTAGATTTAGAACCAGAGATATATAAAATGTAATAAGCAAAATCTAAATTAAATTTTAATTAAACTGATGTATAAGGGTTGGATTTATATGTTATATTCTGCACGTACCAACATTTATTAGCCCAAGGTTTCATAGCAGTAATAAAAACGTGAATAAATTGTTGGAATCACTTCAAAAAACATTACTAGTCTATTCCGATAATTTTCATCCTTAATTATTTCCTCATAGAGCGATTTAAAAATAAATATCTTTAAATCTGAGTGAGTGCCATTTATGTTAGTACAAAACTGTGTTTGATAAATCTCATTTTAGTTTGTTATTTAACTTAAATTGATAATCGATTCGAATGAGGGTCGAAAATTTGGCGTTGGCTTACAAGTCTGTCTCGTCCCAAAATATGAAAAAATCCTAAAGCCTGTTATTAACTTTAATTAAGATTGACTCGAAAAGGTATAAGAGATATCAGGCTTTTATAGTGTGCTCAAAACGTAAAAAGTGAGTCTGAGTTCAAAAATGAGTCACATACGTCAATTGAGTCTTCGCTTCGTAGGACCCAATTATGTCTGTAGAGTTTACGCCATTGTATAATTTGAAAAAAAAACGCGTCTATTATAGTCGACAGACTTGGACGTTTATATTTTGTATACAAAATTTAGTAAACAAAAATAAAGAATAAATCCTGAAGCGATTTGCCAGTTTGTTCGAGTTTTGAATCGATAGTATAAGCGATTGTAAGATACAAATTGCGTAACAAAAAAAAAAACCTGAAGTAAAATGTTTCTGATAGATTTTTATTATTTAAGACCAATCCAAAAATACAGTAGATTTTTGAAAATAGAATGAGCCTGGAATTCAAACTGAATTCAAACGAATTTCAGGAATATAACTAAGTAACAGGGACTCGATGGAAGTGCAGGAATGTCCATTATAATTATAGTGTTTCTAGATTTCGAAAAAAAATTGATTTTCCGCAGCGAAAAATGTTATTTTATTTGACAATTCAGTTTTAAATTATGAAATTTATATCCCTTTCAATCGCTCAAACCGTGATTTTCTTTTATTCTAAAAATGATTTTTGGGATTCCTCTATTTATTAAAATTGACCAAAATATTAGTAAAAAAAAAGCCAAAGTCTACGAAAATTACTTAAAATTGACAAAACTTTTACCACTTTGTTTTTAGGGATCGTATGGCGTATAAGTTACTGTTTGCGGGCTTGGATTATACGGGGGTAGTTTGTAAATAATATACAGTTATTGCAATTTAAAATGCATTGTTTGTGAGTTTTCTTAATATACATATCTTGAAAAAAGAGAGCGAAAATATGACAAGAACATGAATAAAGGGAGTAAAACAAAATGTAAATAATAAGTATAGATATAGATGTATCAGATAAGCCTTATTTATTATGATCTTTAGAAAGAAAAACAAATGAAAATACTAAACGATAAAGAATACTTTATTATAAAAATCCCACAATAAGTATTTCGATGTAATTCGCTTATTCAATTTAGAAAAGTTTTTTAATGTTTTAGAATTTTATAAAATAATGTTAAGATGGCAAAACATTTCTCTCTCTATGAAATATTTTATAGGCGACTAAAACGGTAGTTGCCTGATGTCGTGTGGAAAATGTGAAACTTGAGACTTGAGACCATGCCAAATTTGAAAGTGAAATTAAAATTGATGAAAAAACGAAGAAGATATAAGCATTCAAAGATTGTTGCTCATCTATTTTTAGCAAAACAAAGTTTTATATGTATGACTATGATGATATCGGACAATGATGTTACTAACCTATATCTTCCTCTTTGTTTAATTAGGAGTTGTAAACGTTCATATTTAACGTACTTTGAAAGATTTTTAAAGAACAATTTCACTTTTCTGTCCGTGATCTGTGTCGTGAGAATTCATCACTTGAAGTGATAAAAAAGTGATTTTTTTGAAATCATTAAAGTGCTTCCCTTGATAATTACTTGTAAAAGTTAAATATTTTGTGTAAAAGTAGAACTTTTGTATATTAAAATTGCAATCTAAATAAATTTTACCTTTTCTTTATATCTAAATAAAACCATAAATGCTATATTTAGAACGAAACTGGCCTACAATTAATTAAAGTCAGGAAATAGCATTACCGGATTTAGAAAAAAAAAAAAACTAAATATATACCATACCGGATATAATACATTATGATTCTGACATGAAAATGTCTTTTAGAAAAACCATATAAAATACATTATTTCTCATTTATATAGTTCATAATTTTTTTCTACCAGTTTCTCCTTGAATTAATTCACCGTTTAATTGTTTTCAATAAAAACTCATTTCGAAAAAAATAAATAATGATTTGGAAGGAAGTCTTCGAAAATTAGAGTGGTGTTAAAGTCTATAATATTATTTTATATTGTAAAAAATATTATACTTCGTGGTTCGAGAATTGGGGTGAAGTTTTTGAGAGTTGATTTTAAGATCATTGTATTCAGGATATTCCTTTCCGTATCAGATTCTGCATGAAAATTATATAAAACAAATTATCATAAAAAGATTTTAAAACCAGAAATTTTCGAAAACTTTTTCGAGATTGTGCTCTTTTAAACACCGTATACGTAACCACTCGGAGGTCTCAAGCGTAAATCGCCTTTTTTTAGTTTAAAGTTTGACCGTAAATCTTTACAATGCTATAATTAAATTTCTAAAAATAGCAGGAAATTTTTTTCAGAATATTTTTGTTTATCCCAGAAAAGGAAGGCAACCTAACCCTTCAATTGGTCCCATAATGATTTCATTGAAATCGGTTCACTTGTTTTTCAGATATTGATTGTTACATGGAACTGACTTTGTTGATAAGACCTAAGCGTAAGGAGTTGACGATAACCATATCCTTAGCTAACAAGTGAAATTTACAAAATTCAAAAAATGTCCGACAAATACGGTTTTTTCCTCGTAACTCTCTCCAAACCAAATTGATTTTCTTAGATATAAACATTCGATTAAATTACCTTTATGACTAAAATAATCAACATCTGTTCATCCTTTTAGGAGCTACGATGTTACAGACCAACAGCCAGACACACACTCTTTTTGCGCCGGAGGGTAAAAATCGATTCATGGCTGTCAGCTTTAAAGTTTAATTACTCTTAAGAAATTCTTAAAAAATATTTCTACTTTTATGTGTATTTTTCGTCACTTCTGATTTTTTTTGAAAGGTTTATTTAATAACCGGTCAAATGTGAATAAAACGTTTATACCTTCTAATGGTAACAAAATTAATATTTCTGCTTGTGAACTTGGGTTTATCTTTAGAAAACCACCTTTCATCTATAAATAGAAGCAGATAATATACGTAAACGGAAGATAATGTGTATATATAATCGTTGAAAATTAGTTTTATATCAGATGAAATTTTAGTAAAGGGGGGCTTAAGTAGTGGAGGAGATTGTGTGGTTTATCCTTTCTTAGTATTTGAATATATTCATTAAAACATTTAACGAAATTTAACGAAACGAAAATGCATAAGACTTTATATAAAAATCTTCAACGATTAAATATTAATTTTAAAAAAAGATTTTCTGTTGATTTCAATTTTTAAATATTCCTGTGAGAAATTCAAATAGGTTTAATCTTCCAAAAATTGAAATTGGTATAAAAATAATACTAGATCTTGAAATCTATTGAAATCGGGATTAGTGCAAGGTTTTTTTTGAGTAAAAATTAATAAAGCAGATTTAGATCGCAACATTACATTTTTCGAATAAAAATTTTCTTAATATGTAGACCATCCTTTCATTTACTACAACCTTTCATTAACTATAAGTGAGGCAGTAAATATTCAATAACGGTTAAATTGACATGATAAGAGGTGTCAAGCTCGAAAACGTAGCATTTTAGAATATCGTCACTATGATAAAGTATGGTAGACTCGTCAAATCGAAGTCACCCATGAAGTTTGGAACATATGGTAATAACTGGAAAAGCTACGTAATATATTGGGGATTAAAATTGAAATATTTAAATACGTACTAAAGACTCGATGATAATATAATCAAATAGTATCATGTACCAGAGATATTATCAGAGAAATCGATTTATTGGGATAGTCACTGTTCATGCCAAATGTAATCATTTTGGCATTGTTTCTCAATATCCACCTATTTATCCAACGCTTTCTAAAACCTAGTTTAAGACTGTTACCGAAGTTCTATTTTAATCCTACCATTGTGGCATAGCAAAATCATTTTCCCATAAAAGCTAGAAATCATAATGATGGAGGTGACGGGAAAATGTAACTAAGGTGATCAAAATGGAGTTATATAGTAGTTTATATTCGAAATTTAATAATGACTTGGGATACCAAAACGTTTTTAAATTTGATTATGACACGTTTGCACGTTTCGGGGGGTGAGGGGTGATTTTATCTATAACTTGGTGGATATTAGCTTGCAGATACGCGTTGTGAATTTGTCTCCTACGCTATCTCAATTGCTAACAGTTTCCTCGAACTTTTGCACAATGATAATTGAATTGTTTGCTTATCAGGACGATGAAATTGGCCATAACCTTCCAGTAAAAGGCTATACACAGTCTATACAGAATTGTTATTTCTGTAAAAAAAAGTGAACAATGTAAGCGTTCAGCTTTGTTGAGCGTTATTTATTCGATGTGTATCGGACATAAAACTTTTCAAACTAACATTTGACGTATGAAACAAGCGAAAGTATTCACAGCATTCTATTTTACAAAGTTATAAACACAGGAAACTGAAATTGGATTTGCTTCTCTTAGCTTTGGTTTTATAGTGAGCCATGAAAAACAACTTTTCTTTGGATATTCAATGGTTGGTATATCAAAAATTTGAAACCAAATTTCCACAAATCCTTCTGTGTATGGAAAAATTTCTTTTTAATTTCTTATATTTCTTTCGGCTAAAAACTAGTTTAAACAATAGCACTAAAAATTAAAAAAAACCGTATATCTTCCAATTTACACTCGCACACACACACGCAGCTATAAAAACACACCACTGTAAAAAAAAGCGGATTCGCCAGATACACGCTTCACTTCTAATTTTGATTAAAACACGCACGTTATACACACGTTGTTTGTACGTGCACACACACTTTTATGTGCGTAAACAAAAATATGAACGAATGATTTTCGCTCTAATAGCGTTATAGTCGTAGAGGTTTTTGTATGATTACGACCGATCGTTGAATAAAGCACACATATACCTAAGAACTGACTGACAGAAACAAAACTAACGCTCTCGTATTAAAAGGGAATACGGCAACATTATGACGTTGTGTCGACGCGCATCACATTGTATAGTTATAACTATAATTTTGGAGGTTATACAACGTTATTTTCAAGTATCTGTAGTGTGTAATGTGTATATATGCACCAAGTTGAACTAGTTTTATATATAGATATAACATATTCGACTGTGGTTATAATGACCGAATAATGAGACATCATTCAAACAATACGGTTTTCGAGAAAAAACAGTTTATCATTAAATGTAATTCATTGTTTTATCCGGTCAAATTAAACCAAAAAACAAGTGAAAAGAATCAATTGATTGGGAGTTAATGCTTGAAATACCATGTATAGACAGTTTTGATTTCAGAATGGTTTGTTTTTTTACGTCATGTAAGTAAAAAAAGATAGCCACTCTTAGAGGCCACACATACATACATATCATAGACACATAACTGATAGTCCCATAAAAAATCTTTATATATAAAAATTACGTGTCAAGTTGTTTTGTTTGTTAGATATAGACTCCAAACGATTCTAACAGATGGCGGTATCTATTGACTGGACTGAGTAAGTCTTCAATAGATGGCGCTATGATAAAAATACAAACGGTAGTAGAAAATCAGTCATGGAGGTCGCCATGTTTTTTTACAAATGGCATCTATTTAAAAAAGAATGGTGGTCTTCATGACTGATGTCCTCCTACTGTTCCCCTTGAATAGTTTACTACAATGTAATATAGCAAGAATCTTAGCCACAGCAACGCGTGGCTGAGTCTGCTAGTATACTATATAATTTGCGCTCTCGCGGGAAAACAGTGATGTTTACGAAAAAATGTTTCAAACAAACGTTGTTATTTATTTTATAAGAAACATTTTTTATATTTAAACTTTTGTTGTATCTATGACGATTTACAAGATGCGTCCTACGGATTCAAGACTAATTAACCTATGTGGCTCATTTACGAATTCGAACTCACTTTTCATGTCCTGAGCACGCTATACAAATTTCAGCTTCATATCTTTTTTTAACTTTTGGGTTATCGTATTTTCAGACGGACAGACAGAAGGACGGACAAGCGAAAAGACAACCAGAAATGGATTTTATGAACATCTATATCAAAATTTTCTTCGTAGTATCAATATTTTTAAACGTTACAAGCTTGGGATTAAACTTAATATACCTTGATATATACAAAGTATAAAAATAGGAGTGAAGGTACAAAAATTCGCACCCAGCTCAAAGTTGATAAATGCTCAAAATAAATGAAATCTTAAAAGTCCTCATCGATCCGATACCTGGCAAAAAATGTAGTCTTTGAAGGAAACGTTTTGAAGCGTTATATCTCAGAAATGGCTCATAGGCAAAAAGTATTCAGACATTATTTATATTTAATTATCTGATCTACAATTTTCGTCTGAAGTAGTTTTATGATAAAGCTTGCCGTTCTGCTGAAAATCGGGAAAAACCCGTTTTTTGTGATCGTGTTTTCATTTATGAAAATATGGATTTCAATTATGATGGAGTTTTGAACTACCAACATTGAACTGGGTGACAATTTTTGTACCTTTGGATGTTTAATATTCTTGTGCAATAATAATTTATTACAGGATAAAATTATCCATAGATATATTTTAAAGTTCACAGGAAAAATACATATACCTACCCTTTTAAGTAATTTTAAAATAAAAACCAGAAAGCGGTTACAACAGGTTAAAAGGGTATCATAAAATGTACAATATATTATTTGTATAAATTAAATCGTAATTCAGCCCCCAAATATCAGTTCATAAACACATGACGGAACTAAATTTGTGAATTTTGGGGTGAATCGAAATTGGGTGGCAATCGGTAACCATACTAAAAATTCGCACCACTTAAGAAAGCTTTTTACGAATTAGGAATAACTACTAATACTTTTAATCATAAATTTAATATTCTATAATGTTTAAACTATACGATTAATGTTTACAATTAAAACATTAATTCTTATTCGGATATATTTTATTCCTCAGAGTATAATCCATGAAATATCGACGTAAGTTTCTGTGAAACATTTTCCTAATAGGATACAGAATTAAAATTCTTGAAAATTTACAAAATTATTTTCACAGTACACAAATATATCTCGGTAATGAAAATAAACTGTAATTACTTGGATCGAGACTAATTGAAAAATGAATTCAACGGAAATTCAATTAGAAATACATAGCTTATGAATATTTGTATAACATTCTAAATACATGGGTGAATATTGAAACAAAATTATATTCGATTGACAAGTCACTTGGGTAGGTGCTATAAATACCAGGTGTATCAGAATAAATGGACAATAATCTCGGTTAACGACACTCGAGTAAAAGTCTGGTACGCTTCTGCTACATTTCACAAAAGCCGAAAAATGACTGATACAACTAAAAAGTGCATTCGGGAGAATTCAGACTTTTAATCGAGGTCTTCTAATCTAGAGAATGATAAAGGACACCAAAATAAGCATTTTGGGTTTTTGGTGTCCTTTATCATTCCCTGATAATTTTATCATTAAAAATTGGCCAAATCTGGAAATAGCTTAACAGTTCTTTAAGAGTTTTGGGGTATTTTTCCCAATCTGTTAAAGATGGAGAAAAATTTTTAAGTTTCAACGTCTGTTACTCGAAGAAGAGCGTTTCCGAATACCTGTTCTCAATACTAAAATTCACGTTTCGGTGTACCCCATAATCTCTTAGAATATTAACCATTTATTCTGATACACCGCGTATATCTACGAAGAGGATATTGCTACGTAAAAAAAGTATTTCAATATTCTAAACTTTTTCAAATACCGAATGTTATCTGAAAAACTATTTTCATATAAACGAAATTACTTATTAAATCGTTAGGTATGAACTTCCTTTTTGAAATTTGATTATGATGATGAAGCTTTTTTTAAATTTCATATCTTCCGGTGTCAAACGATCCCACAAGATAAGATAGAAAAATGGATTTATGTGAAACTTTTTCTAACCGACTCTAAAGTGGTTTTTGGATCATTATGTTTTTAAATATCTTACGGCCGTAGTTTTAATCAGAATGATCTAAAGTACATTTAAGAGTGGGTTAGAAAAAATTTAACAGAAAGCCATTTGCCTATCTAATCTTAAGAAGTCTTTTTGCCAGTGAAATTTGCTCTACTTCCAATTCGAATCGGATGCATTTTTTCGGCAAGCATGTGATCAAATTTTCTCATTGCTGGCACCATATTTGACAAGTGTTACTATTCTTAAGTAAAAAATTTCAATAAAAAATTACGACAAGCTTTTTTTGTATTTTAAAAAGTAGAAAACAAATTTTCTATGATTCACTCATACACTACTAAATGTCAAGAATGATTCGTAGCACTTCAAGTCTTTCAAATAGTCGGGTATGAGTGGTTCCTTAAATTATTGTCTTGTTAAATTTTGAGGACAATCATGTTACTTTCTATGTACATAGCTTTTTAATAGAACAATCTGTATATTCTATTTTTGAAGTTTCTTTTCTTAAAACTGATAGAGAAATTAAGTTTTCTTCTGTGTTCACTTGATGGTTTTAACTTTCTAAATGAATACCTCTTTCTAACTTCATATCTTTCTTATGATACCAGAAATATAGACAAACCAACCAAAGCATCTTATCAGAGGAGACTACATAGCTACACTATAGCTAGGCTCTGTAGCTCTGTGTGATAGAGTGTTGTGATATTACCTAATAAGTATTTTAAAGTGTTGATTAAATTTATTCAATAATTAACAAAAGTTAATTAATTTTTGACGCCATTTTATTTTATCTATCTTCATACTTCTTATATAAAATTTATATAACAATTGGTCAAGGACCAGGCTTAACTTTTGACTGTGATTTCAGAATATGGTATGAATTTGAGGGCCTATTGCCAAGGCTGAGATTAATTACTTTTTCTTCAATGAAGTTTTACAAAATATGATTCCCTTTCTAGGAGCTTGAAAAACGTCGTATTTCGCATTTGGAATACATTTTTTTCAAGATGGTGACACACATGAA
This sequence comes from Chrysoperla carnea, assembly GCF_905475395.1. Classification (NCBI taxonomy): domain Eukaryota; kingdom Metazoa; phylum Arthropoda; class Insecta; order Neuroptera; family Chrysopidae; genus Chrysoperla; species Chrysoperla carnea. The sequence goes on along the minus strand of NC_058337.1, from coordinate 120,742,986 downwards.
CAAAATTCGTAGTGCAGGAGCTACGTTAGCTAAGAAAATTCCCTCGGAGCCTGAAAAAATAACACATTTTTCTTAAAATCGAATATTGTCGCCTTATTAGCTCAGTTGGTTAAGGCGTAACCAATTCCGGCCGCGGTATGCTTAGGGTAGCGGGTTCGATTCCCGCCGTCGCAACAAAATTAATTTATATAATAGTTGTGATGGGCTGGTGTAGTGCATGGTATATGCATGAGCGAAGTGCACTCAGCCTCTGAAATTGAGGAGCTGATAAATGAAATTATCAGCGGAAACGTGGTAAAACACGTATATGGTATAACAATGGACTCTGTAGCCTGAGTGTGTCCTTCGTGGACAGCCAATATAACCTAACCAAAAATCGAATATTGCATCGTTAGTTTTCCAAGAAATCTATTTCGAAAACTAAGCGTCTAGAGAAAAAATCACAGGAGTTATTCTTGATTCAAACTGATCAAAACCTGTTTGCGCAACAATCTGTCAAAATATCAAGTTAATCGATCATTAAACTGTTTTAAAAGTAGCTGAATTAAGTTGGAAAATAGTGCAGCACTAAAATAATGAATTGATTTCTTTTTATGCATTAAAAATTTGATTTTTCTTTGCATATTCAATTATTTTCCTAATAGAATAAATCGTCTCAAGTGATTTGTGTAAATCAATTTTTAGCTGATCGTGTAATTTAATATTTGCCTAATCAGCTGAACGAGAAGTTCTCGCTTATGAAAATTTTGTTAAGGGAATAACTTGTTAAACATGACCTTGACGCTGTTCTGAAAATATTCCCAAATTCTATGCTTGGCTCTAGACCACTAAGAAGAGTACAAATGGTGGTTTGATTATGAGTTTTCAGTTAAATTATTATAAAATTGTATATCCTGAAGCAGTAACTTCTGTGCAATAGCTCCAGTGTTTGAACAGGATAACAAGGCGTTTTATGAATATTTTTTTAATAACTTCATATTTTCTTTTTAATAACTGAAAGCTCATTTTTATTTTTTATTGAAGATAATTTGTTGATGTTTTTTATTTTATTATTTTCGCTTAAAAAACATTTTCGTATTTTTATTGTGAAAATAAAAGGCCTTTAAAATGTGATAAAAGGAAGACTCTTTATGTATATAATGAGTTGAAATATGATGTGCGTTTAGTAATTTATATATTTTATGTTGTAAAAACATGCTTGCTTAGAAGTTTTTGAACCGCCATACACAGAGTTCAAAAGGTACTTGTGGTATAGTATAACAGAAAGTTCAATATCCAAGCTATATGAAAGCATTTTTAATCTTCGACCCTATTTTTATCTTTAGTTTTGCAGTTGATTTGAATGCAAGGAAAAGTTTTTCTGACATATTAATCTACTTTTTTTTTCGATAGATTATCTCTTAGTTGAGCAGGAATTTGCTATACTGAAAACTCTAACAACGGTAAAGACTGCCAATCTTTTTGTTAAAATTCTAACTTGCTCATTTTGACAAAATATTTTAAAGTGAAATAAATTCTCTAAATAATAAATGACTGCATAGTAAAGTGTCAACCTTTAGTTATAAAAAATGTCCCTAGGCGAAAATAACTGGATCAAAACGATTCGAACAATACCAAATCAAGACAAAAAACACTGTTCGAAACAACTCATCTAAAACAAATACAAAATGACAACGCATGGTTCAGTGAATGAACGCAAGTTTTGTGGTACCTAGTTTTGACCGGCAACGAATTTTTTTTGTACTGATTTGTTTTGACCGAAGTTAATAAAGACCAAGTTATTCATGTCAAGTCCGATTAAGGCGTATCTGAAATATAATCCTATTGGAGGCCTCTGCTTGTTTTGGAAGTATACAGCTTGTGAAGTTTCTAAAAATGGGCGTTTGGTGAAATAAGTTTGGGAACGTATGTTATATATTGATGGAAGTCATATGAGGTATTTACACTAAATTATATTAAACCTCATAAAAACAACTCAAATGTTCTTATTTCTTATAAAAGTTGCCTATGAAATAATAAATGATTAATTTACACGCAAAAGTTTACATGAATACAAGTATATTCAAAACTAAAAACAGTTTTTAAAAAACTGTTGAAGTGAATCCATGTAACGATTAATTAATTTTTCTGGATAAATTCGTAAGGTGTGAATTTTTTTTTTCTGCTTAAGTTACAAGCATGTGATATATCTCGTAATCTACAAATTTGTAAAGCTGATAAGAAATCAAACCTATTGAGGTACGATAAACAAAAAAAAGAAAAATTAATCGAAGTATGAAAAAAATTGTAATTAATAAATATCATATATCATATAAATTGATGTATTGTTTCTAAATTTGCAACATAAAGTCAGCCATATTTATTAATTCACGCCTTTATGCCAGTTGTCAATAGGTATTATCGTTATTCAAAAATAAATTATGAAATTTGAAAAAAGTTAAATTTTATATAAAAATATACTTAAATATTCTGATTTCAAGTCATAAAAGCACATTTTTCTTTTGAAAAATTAAAATTAACAAGTGAAAACAAACAATTGTCTGAGTTAATTGTTGAAATACCATGCATAGTCAGTGTTGATTTCTGTATCACATTACACATACAAACATGTGACACATACATAACTGATAATCAAGTATAGTACAAATGTATATGACTTTATAGGTTTCTACATTACCGACCAAAATTTAATGTATAGTTTGTACACATATTATAAAATTTCCACCTAATTGGCGCCCTCACGGGTAAACAGTGATGTTTATGAAAAAATGTTTCAAACAAAAGTTGTTTAATTTTTGATAAGGAACATTTTTTATATTTAAACTTTTGTTCTATCTCTAACGGTTTATAAGATGGGTCCTACGGACCCAAGACCCAATTGACCTATGATGCTCATTTACGAACTTGACCTCACTTTTTACGTCCTGAGTACGCTGTAAAAATTTCAGCTCGATATCTTTTTTCGTTTTTGAGTTATCGTGTCCACAGATGGACGGACGGACGGACAACCGGAAATGGACTAATTAGGTGATTCTATGAACACCTTTAAAAAAAATTTTTCCTAGCATCATTATTTTTAAGCGTTACAAACTTGGGACTAAACTTAATATATTATGTATATTTCATATATACATGGTATAAAAATCGTAATTTTTTAACTGTATATCACGTGGCCTAAAGTCTGCTGTGACGTCATATCGGTATGAGCCCTAGACCATCAGTTCGTTCAGTGTAGACAGCTGGGTATAATATATCCATAGAAAATAAGTGTTTATATTTATTATAATCAGATGTTTATGAATATATCTGTCAAACTTTTCTGTGTTATTTCGAATAATGATACCGATATTACGCCACCAAATTGGATGCCCGCGTTTTTGACAGTTTAAAAAAGGTTTAAAATTTAATTTTTAAGTTTTGGGCAAGAAAGCGTGTGTATTTTTCCGAAATAAATTTTTGGTGGTTTTTTATTAGCAAAACCAACATTTTGAAGTACTTTTTCAAAAATAGCAGAATACCCTTTTGGAAATATTTTAGATATACAGCACGTGCAATTTTGCACAGTCATACAAGATGATGGATCACATTTTTTAAGATACTTAACCGAAATGAGAACTTTAAACAAAGCAAACTACAACAATCAACGATTTCCATGACAAAATTTGCATTTTTAATTTTTTCATTATCTTGGTCAACTCAAAATTATTACTATATAATTATTACAAGTTTATTGAAATATTTGATTAAATAACAATATTAAATTATCAATTTGTCCAGTTTCTACATTGAATAGCACACTAGTTATAATAGTTTATTTTTTAATTTTATAAATAGTGTGCTATGGTATGTAAAAACTGGACAAATTGATAATTTAATGATGTTATATATAATGAAGATTATTAATAATGAAAAAATTAAAAATGCGAATTTTGTCATGAAAATCTTTATATGGGTATAAAAAAATATTCTAAGCAACTTTTTCTGATAGTTTTTATTCGATATTTCTAGCCATCTCGGAGGCTAGGCAAAATATTAAGAATCGGCCCTATTTGTCAATTTGTTGTAGGCTGAATTTAAAGTTCTGTACCTTAAAATGTATGACTGTCCAAAATTTTAAACGATATTCCCATAAATAACTCCTATTAATATGATGGTGTCTGCATATTAAATGCGACACACTGTATGTATATTCCGGAAATGCAAAAGAAGAATCGATTCTTTGAAAATTCTAACTGGATGTAACCACTAAATTAGACACACTATATATGTATAAAATAACGCAACTAACACAGCATTTATAATAGGACTCCATTTGAATTGTAGGTGTTACTAGATAATGAATGAGAAGGTCTACCACCCACATACAATCCGAGGGTAATTTGATAACAGACTGACATCACCCAGTAGCCGGGTGGTTATTGTTACCGAATTTCAATGTTTCAATTGTTTGTTCATTTATCCATGAATAATAATAATATGTGTAATGGATTTAGTGAACCATTTTAATTTATTGCAATTAGTTGAGGAAATTTAGACATTTATAAATTTTAAATTAGTTCATTATTTGTCATTTTAATTTATAGTTAAAAAAATAATTATAAATTTTAATAAAAAATATTATTTTTGGTATAATATTTTATTGTACTAAAAAGTATAAAATAATTTTTACATTAATATTTTTATAAGTTGTAGACGCTTAATTTGAAATATTTAGACTGATTCGTAGAAGTAAAAAATTCGTCGGACAACACGATCGAAAATTATATATTGATAGTAAATTTAAGTGGTACGGACGGTGGACTCAGTCACTGCTGTATTACATTTGTCAGACAAAAATTATCTGAAAATTTAGACCATAATATCTTTCATTTACAATTAGTAAGTGGTATGTGGTCGTAACCCCACCTGGAGAAAACGCAATATCTCAAAGAAACAAAGCTCCGCATCTTTAATAGTAATGTAAAGTCTGTGATGCTATATGTGCAAGGGATACATGAAAAGTAACAAACTCAATTACGTCTCAGCTCCAAGTATTTATCAATAGATGCCTCGGCCGTATTATGAACATTTACTGGCCAGATAACATTTAAAATGAGGATTTGTGGACAGGAACAGGTCAGTCACCAATTCAACTGCAGATTCAAGAGAAGAAATGGAGGTGGTTAAGGCATACTTTGAGAAAGCCTAAAGTAGCAGTGGAAAGGAAGACCCCGATTATTCTAGATTGGAATTCGCAAGGAGCAAGAAGAAAAGGAAGACTCCGAGAAACATGGAAAAGGAATATTGAGACAGAAGCGAAGGAAGTGAACAAGATTTGGGGCGAGCTGAAGATACCGAGGCAAGTATCTTCAGCTCGCCCCAAATGCGAGTGTTTCAACAAATGTCTTCTTAACTTGATAAGAATAAACTACATTCAATACGACGGGGGCCTATAGTAAGGGCTACGGAATGCTACATGAAGAGAGGGGGTACTAAAGAGCCAGGAATTGAGTCGCGTAATTTATGGACGCCTCCTAGTTTTTAAATAAATATTTGCCAATTTTACTTTCTTTTTTTTGTAGATTATCATCGAAATGATTGTAAACTTCGCTTGATAAAATAATTTCAACTTGTTCTCGTAAAATATAATAAAATATCGTGAAAATGAAAATGTTAGGCTAATGTATCGAAAAATGAAATATTGCTTCAATGTTTATTTCGTTTATAAATTCATATAATATTTATTTTATTCGTATTCGTAACATTACTAATATGAAAATTAAACAATAAACTGTAGTTAACTTTATAAACTTTAGTGAAGAAACACGCCATTTTCTTGTTGTGAGTGAAAGAGAGCAGCATCTGCTAGGAAAATGTTGTACAATGCCATCTGTCAAATAATAGCGTAACTTAGAGAAAAATCAATAAAATATGTTTAAAATTTTCTTCCAAGACTGTTACGTTTTTCTTAGTAAAAATATTGCTGTTTTCTCGTATAATAGATTATCAATCAATAAAACTAATTTTATCAACGAAACGAAGATTTTGCAAAGTAAATAACGTAAATGAAAGTCTTTTAAGATAACTATGGCTCAAGATATACAAACAATTTGTTCGTTTAGTTATTGATAGGATCTTTTGTAAAAAATGCGCTTTAAACATGTATAAATTTTTTCATACTTTCTTGAAAATGCTAATAATATTTGGTAATTATTTCTGGCCGATCTATTCTTCTAAAATGGTTTCCTTATTAACTCTTGGAATTGAAAATCGTAAAAGTTATTATAAAAAAGTAAAAGTAACTGTCAGATATTAAATATGGATAAAATCGGTAATCAGGAATTGACTAATTCGATAAAAATTGATTAAGTATGTTGAAACTAAGGTGATACGATCACTACTATCATATTCATTATACAGTGTGCTCATTTCAAAAGTATTCACCCTTAATAATTCTTAAGCTGATGTGATTATTGTTTTGAAAGAAAACAGAGAAATTTAAGTTTCATCCTTCCCTCCTGACTACTTAGAATTTCAAATGGCAACCTTTACTTTGTGTTGTGATACATTATTCGAATGGGTATAAGATTCACTGTGCTATCTACTTACTCACGGGAGTGAGTGCTAAGTGCTTACATCCCACACTTTGGTACGATAAAATTATTTTTTGCTAAATCAGTTTTGTTTGCTTAACTTACAGAAATTATTTTCTACTTTTTAGTTCAGCTAGTTACAAAAACATGTTTTTTGAGTTTCTATAAACCATTATTTTTTAAACTGAAAAGATCTCTTAAGAATTCTAATTATAAGTTCCTAAAGAAAAATTCCATAACGTTATCGATTCATAATTTTATTTTATGATAATTTTTCAAGAAGTTTGTTTTGACATTTTAATCTTGTTGTCAATACGTTTGAATAAATTTCCTTCAATTCAGGAAAAATAAATTCATTTTTATCTTCCTTCCTGGTTACAATCTCTATTCACTCATCACACAAAAACATTCAGACAAACACAGATTGCACCATTACAACTTCTTTTAAGTATCGAATTGACTAAAGTAATAGTGGTCGTAAATACACAAAAAAAAGATCTTCAAAAAATTCTATATATTCGTAATTGTATTCAATAGTCAAGTACTTAACGCTTTATGAAGTGTATTCGAAATGTCGGAATGAAAACATCTCTGTCTGTACGAAATGATAGTATGTAGAATGATAACGGTATGAACAGTCAGACAAACAGACTGAAAAATGTTATACATACAGAAAGAGCCACGTAATTATCGTTCTTACGACTCGAATCAGTTCTAACGACGGAATTGAAATGTCTCAGTTGAATTTCTTTATAAACACCCGAATGTATCGGCTATAAGAACATCGATTATCACAATATATTGACCAATATTCAATGTAAATATAAAATGACATATCGGCTATAATGACCCACGAATGTACTTTTTTGTTACATTTGTTACACTTTTGTGACATAGTTTTTCCGTTAAACAATTATCTCACTGAGGGTGGAGTTGCATAGTTTAATGGAGAACATCATGCTCTGACATGAAATTGGACCTTATTCTTCGAGTTGCTTTAATAATCAATTTCAATTCTAAAAGGTGAGAGATAGAATAATATTTGATATTAGAAAGTTGATCCCCATAAAAAAAACAACATTTTTTATTTAAAACATTTTTTTCGAAAATCGTTAGCTTTTGGAGGAGATGCGACTTAAAAGTAAGTCATTATTGCATTTAATCGATAGAAAACAAGCTGGCTACAGAAAAATGCTTCAGTCTAAAGTTGCCAGGGACAATAGACGGTATTCGCGTGTGTTTATGACTTTGACCTACAATTGTCGATAATCTTTAGATAAGATCTTTTCTTTCGATTAAATGTAACAATGATACATTTTTAAGTCGCATTTTCTAGGAAGACTAATTTATTCGAAAATTTTCGAAAAAATGATCAAGATCATTTCATCTGATCAAGTGAATTCTTGAAGATTTTAGGGAAATGACCCAATGTATGTTTAGGATTTTTACACCTTGATAATGCATCAAAGACTTATTAAATATATTATTTATATAGTGTTTTATTATTTCTAGAATAATAGAAACGTAGCAAGCAAGATAAATCCCATTTTTGGATATATTTCAAAATAATCAAAATTTTTATTTCGTAGCTTCATTTCCAAATACTGTTTGGAATTACCAAGATCTATATAAAATTCTAGAACTTTAGAAACATTTAACATGCATAATTTAATTTAGCACTTTCTGTAAATATTTGTGAGATAAATTTATATTTATGATTATCTCTTCGAACTGAAGTTCGTTGAAAGTAGCTAGCTCCAAGCTTTACAACGAAAATCTAAATGTTCTTCCGTCTTTTATATTTCCGTCCTTTTCTTAGATAATGATGCTTTTTAAAATTGTGTGATGACGACATCACACAGCTGAAGATGATATCTACAGCGTATAGGACAGACAGGTGGAAGACTTTGAAAACCCTGTAAAATGAAATCCCGTCTGTTTCTTTCAAATTATATCTTTTTTTTATCACCATAAACTGCTTATGATGGGATATAAGAAAACCAAGAACTAAAGAAAATTGATTTTTGTTTTTGAAGCAGATTGTAAAAATTGTGTTTTTAAGTAATTTAGTAAATATAGTTTAAGTTTTCCCAATAAGTTTTGATGTTTTCCCAATAAGTTTTGATAGCTCCAATAAGACGATGTGCGTCTTGATGAAGATATTTTTATACCCTGTTATGTATGAAATATATATCAAGGTACACTAATTTCAGTCCTAAGTTTTTAAGGCTTAGAAAAATTGGTGATGCAAACAAAATTTTAGTACGGGTGTTCATTTGTCTACATGATAACTCAAAAGCGAATACCGAGCTAAAATTAAAAAGTGAGTCCTCATTCGTAAGTGAGCAACAAAGCAAACTCAAAACTCAACTTTTTATCATTGTATTCCCATTAAAGAGGAAATTTGGGCAAAATGTAGATGTCCATTTTCTCAAAAGACAGCGAGTTAGAAAATTGTTCGGAAAGTAGTAGAACAGATGGGAACCGGAAGAACGTTTTCGCAGCCAAAGCTTAACTGAATGAAAGACCAGAAAAACGTGATCGATTACTGAATTTGTCACGATTACTGGAATTGTATTGAAAAATTCATTATAATTAAAATAAAGTATAGCAAAAACAGCATTGGAATGTATGTATTTAAGCGAGACTGTACACACAACGTTGAACATAGTGTTATTGTGATGCAATTGTTGTTTTAGAATCATGCCAATGAATCGTATTAGATGTATATACAAACAAACAATATCATTTTTGATTGATTGAAAGAGAATGGTGTAAAAAGTTCTCACCATGCTGTTCTCATTATCAAGTCTTTAGATTTATTTATTTATCGAGATTATTGATGAAATATCTTTTTTATAGCGTTTTCAATATCGCAATTCGCTGCTTCACTTTATATGCATGTGTGAGATATATACTATTTTTTATTCCGAACTTCATAGTTAAGTGTATGAGAAATAATAATAATAATTGTAAATGATTGAGATACATAATAGATGTAGAAAAAGATACATACTTTATACTGCGTGTTACATAAAAATACCGAGCTATGCTACTGCAAAATTTTACACATTTTAATAGTTGAAAAATGTTCAAAAACTTATTTCGATTTCAACCTAGTTAATGCGGAATATACTACATGTTTTTAATATACTACACGTTGAATACATAGTCAAACAAGCAAAATTCCGTTTGTATTGAATAATTCCAAACTTATCTAAGAACACTCTCCATTAAATTACCCTTTCCTTACAGCGTTCTCCAAACTAAACCGATTTTGAGAATCGTCGCCTAATTTTTTATTTATTCTGGGTACGGAACCCTAAATTTGCACTTGAAGCATAGTTAAGAACACTCCTTTTTAAATTATCTTTCAAACGAAGCAAAAAAAATCCAAATCGGTTTATCCCTGTAGGCGCTACAATGCCACAGACAGACACTCATAGCAATCAAACTTAAAACAACACCCATTTTTGGTTCGAGGGTTAAAAATATAGATTTATACTGTGTATCTAATCCCATATGCGCTTCCATACTTTTTTGAACACCCGTTATATATATGTATTTACTATATAGAGAGACAAATTGTGGGAAAAAAAATTTATTAAAATGTTTATAAGCGATGAAAAGTGAGTAATTTATTGTCATTTATTTACACCACGAGACAATCTTTTTGTGTTAACGTCTTCAAGGAGTGAGAATCTCATAAATTACAGTTCAAATTAAGTTCATTTTTTTTATTTCGAATGTATACGTTTTTCTGGTTGGCATTGTGGTAAAAAACAAGAACCTTTTTAATGGAGTTGTTGAATAAAATTTTGTTTTTATTTTTCAAAATTATTTGAAAGTTACAATTTTTAAAAACATTTCAAAAAAGAAACGATAATATCCGAAGAAAAAATTTTCGGAGATCATCGTTTGACGTCATAATTTTAATTATCTATACATATAAGAATGGAAGCTGACTAATCGATCAACGCACAGCTAAAACCGCTGGATCTAGAAGCCTGGAATTTTGTACACACGTTCCTTAAGTAACGTAAGTGAATACTAAGAAGGGATTTTTGGAAATTCATCCCCTGAAGGGCTCAAAAAGGGATGCGAATTTTTTTGTATAGGAACTGCATGTTAATAATTTTATAGACAAATATAGATCAACGTATGTTATAATGTTACTAATGTTTTATTAATATACAATATAAACAATTGAAATATCGATTTTAGTCCGTATCTCAAAATCTATTCGACCAGCCATCAAATTTTGTACTTTTTGGGACAAAATTACCTTATACACGGAGTTTTATCAAAATTGGAGAAAAAAAATTTTCGATTTTTTGCAATTTTTTTAAGGGGTTGTTGTACCCCTTTGAAAAAATCGAGAAAAACGCTAAAACAAATTTTGTTTTGGAATTTGTTCAAACTCGATGGATGGGGTTATTTTGATCCAAAAAGTATAAAAATCGGTTTAATTTAATGATTTGATGCAGAGTTTCTGAGATATCACAATATTTATGGTAAATGAATGGATCGCAAAAGAAAATAGTATACGAACCATTGCCTAAGAAAACTAAATTTCTCACAGCTTCGCCCGAGTAGCAAACTAACTTTTTACATATTTTTTAATATTGTGCTAATCTGGTTTTGTACTTTAGCAAACTTTCTGAGAAAAATATCCAATGTAGAAAATTTAACCTTTTGAATTTAAACGCTTGTTTCATGTAGTATACGGGTTTAGTGAAACAACAAATGATTTCTTGGAAAAGGAATTTGTCGACAATTTTGTTGATATACAAATCAACCAACAACGTTAAAATAAATAACATTAACGTTTCGAATTTGAAATGGCAACATGAGCATTTCCATGAATATAGAAGAGATTTCAATAAGCATTCAGAGAAAATTATTCCCCAAGGTCACCTGCACTTCTCCAAACTTAACTAACAGAGAGTTTATCAAACATTAAAAAAATCTTTAACAAATAAAATTCGTAATTGACAACAAAAAAGAGCCAAGTGTAAAAGGTATCAATGATACATCCTCTTGAAGAGTACATACAGACGGGAAAAAAGCAAATAAATCCTTTTTTTAAGTAGCATTAAATTGATCCAACAATCTTTGTCGAAAAAAAAGTATTTTGTTTGTAAGTACTTCGAATAAAATCCATAAACAGATTTATATTTTATTTGTAAGGTAAGATGTGGTACCTAGAGTCAAATAAAATGTACGTTGAATCATTCTGTAGTCTCTCGGCAAATAATGCTGTTCACACGACAACGTTTTCATTGAAATGGGGGTATTTTATCAGAATGCAAGCAGGCTGAGAACTGATTGCTAATGTGGCTTTGTTTAGTAATAATCTGAAAACGAAAACTTTTAACAAACAAATTTTGTCTTGTAACTGTCCCGTTTTATTAATACCCCGTATATATGAAACATTTATCATGGTATACAATTTAATCCGAAGGAGGTAACGCTTATAAATATTAATGATACGAACAAAATTTGGTACAGGTATTCATAAGGTAACCTAATTAGTCCATTTACGTCTATTCGTTTACCCTTCCGTTCGCCCGTGATCACGATAACTCAAAAAGCAAAAAGATATCAACTTTTACAGCGTGAAACTTTTTTTTGGACAACTTTTGTTTGAAACTTGGTGTCCCAAACAAACTAGGACAAAAATTTGATGTCCCTTTCTCCCCAAAATTATAACAGATAGGGAGTTAAAAATTTGTAGATAGTTTTAACTATATTAGAGAGCCCTTTTAACTATATTGGCCATATTCCAAGATAGAGCTTTATGTTAAATTTTAGGATGCTAAGCTTTCAAATACGCAACGATGTGTGCCTTGAGTCTAACAAGCTAATGTCGCGGATGCTCGTAGGGTGAACCGGCAGATTTTTTAATATTTCAAGCACAAACATTTTAATAGGCTGCTTCCTAGTAGATGTTGAGTAAAGTACTTCTGAGGGAGTTAATTCTAGGTACATTAGGGTACGAACAGTTGTACAGTTTGATGTCTTACCATGGTTCACACGTTTTCATTGGTAGTCGTTTAAATTGACGAAAACAACAAATAGTGTTGAGGGATAACAGTGTCATAAAGAGAGGCAATTTCTATTGTAATATTTAAAAAAAAAAGTCTTTATAAAACTCATAAATGTAAATTTTGATTCTAGGTATTACATTTTCCTCTACTACAAAAATATATCAAAAATATATTTAGAGTTAGAAAGAGAGATCAGATAAAACATACTTATATTAGAAAGTTAAGTACATAAACAAACAAGTAAAACGGATGTTTAGGCTTTAACTCTGATATGTACGGTTTTTTTTATATAAATATTATAGGCTTTTACATTAAATAAATGGTACATCGTTAGATTCTCTTCGCAAATATACACAAAAATATTATTTATCAAATTTTGTCTAAAATATCTTATACAAAGTGTTTAATGAATTTTTAGACACTGAAATCCAAGCAGAATTTGTTGATAACATTCACAACCCAAACATGTTAGGGGAGAAATTTTAATTTGCGAAACGGATAACAAAAATTGCTATCAGAAAAAATACGTCGTTAAATAAGAAAAGAATTCATGAAACATAGCGTTTTATTTTTACGGATAATCAATGGCTAAGTTGTCCTAAAAACCGAGAAAACTTGTAAAAAAAATAGGTTCACAAACCTTCAGTTTTTTGTTTTCACAGAAAATTTTCTAAAATGCTTAAATATTTTTGGTTTTTTTTATTGAAGTGTTGCACTATTGGCATACATTAAAAAAAAATATTTGCTTTACATTTAAAAAATATTTGCAATTGTTATCTTTCGTAAACGACGGCTATGATCTCATTAAATCCGAGTGTTTCTGCATCCCAAAAAAGTGCATTTTTTGCGAGGCCTGATTTCGGCATCAACACTTAAAAAATTTGAATTGCTGCTTAAATACCATGATAGAAGTCTAGACGAAAAAATTAAGCCCCGAATCCCACCTACCGTAATCCTTCGACCAAGAGAAAAGTTTTTATGAAAGGTGTTTTTTTTTTTCGAAAAATTTTCAAAATTTTTTGACAAAAACAAAAGAATTTATCGTTTGTGAACCTATTTCTACTCATAAATTCAACAAATACCAACTTTATTTGATAACGTGTCAGCGGCCTTAGATATAAAATTGTATTCGGTATAACAAACACTAGGTATAAAAATAAAGTATATATAACTACCAATACTAAAACTAATAAATCTTTTTGTTTCAACGCTCTGGTCGACATATTAGATAGTTCATATAATGTCAACTAATTTAGGATTGAAAAACTTTTTTTGTATGTACTATGCACACATATATTAATATACTGTTTCATATTATGATATATGTTAATATTTTATGTATATATTCATAAAATATCATAACATCAATACTATGTGTCCGGTTTCAATCGCTTACCCTAAAAGCGACGTCAAGCGAGAAAGGTTTTTGAAAAAACTATAAAATCCAAAAAGATTTCAAATTTAAATGAAATCTAACTCACATTTCTAAATAACTGGAGATAGAAGAAATGTTTAAAACAGAAAAATATTCTTTAATACCAAACAGCTTGGAAACACTTTTTTGATAATCTTAACAAAATGGAATATATATAAAAAATAAGGGAAAACTTTCATTTCAAAAGTTAATCTTCCTCTTAATTACTGAAAACATTTTTTCCGAAAGTTACGAAGAAATTTCGACAGCTTATAAAAAAATTGCTATAAAAAAATTGGATAGAATTTTGTATTCATTTTTTGTCGAGTTGGTTAAGTTTCTGAAAAAATGCGTATATTTTTTTAAAAACGGTAAATGTTATTGATTTTTTTTTTAAAGAATAACTTTCTTATTAAAGTTTTTTTTCTATTTACCTTGTATCGGCTATTAGTGATCGTATATTTTTCAAGAACTTTCAAATACAAATTCAAGGTTTCCATTAGAAGCCTCCCTCAGAGCAAAACAACTTTTATTCGGATCAATTTTTTTAAATCGATTAGTTATTCAGAAAAGTTTATGGATTAATATTCCGGATGTTGTCAGAAATCGTATTGGTCCAATTTTGTATATACCTTCCCCTCTCCAGAAACAGTTTAATGTCAAGTTTTTTCAGTCAAATAAAGTTGCTCGAGGTTTTTTTGTGTAATTTTACGTCAAAAAGGCTACTTTTTCCCTGTAGTTCACCGTTTTTGAGTTATTAACGCTTTAATGTTTGGAAAACTCCAGAAAATCATCTAGGAACATCTTCCATAAAGTTCTAAAGAGTAATTACAGATTGTTTGATTCTAAAGCCTCAAAATTCTTTTGTATTCAGGTAATATATTTGAGTTTTATTGTAGTGTTTTGTTTAAACAACCACGGGTAACTTTATTTGGTTCAAAAAGAGACAGAAAAAGTTTGTTGCGCTTTCACGCTTAAACTAGCGAATGGTCTTTAATGAAACTGTACACCAATATAGCTGATATATCAGAATAACACATGAACTATAATTTATAAAGATATATTAAAAAATAAATATAAAAATTTAATTTAATTTGACATTTAACATTACCATAAATTAAAGATTTCTGTAAAAGTAGTCATTTGACATTACCATAAATTACAGATTTTTGTAAAAATAGTCAATATAAAATATTTCACGGCCATCTTCTCTGATATACTCAATGAATAATTACGACTACTATACATTAAAAAAATAGAAAACCATAGATATATTTTACCTGTGTAAAACAATCCTTACCATTATTTCGAGTGTTATAGAAAGGGGATAAGCAATCTTTATCAATCTTTACTTTTAAACCCAGCGAAGTGGGAGGATATCACTCTAGTCTAATATATAGGTAAGCTTTTCTGAAGAAGAATCAATTGACAAAATTGCGGTTCTCGAATTTTGCACATAAAACTCTATCTAGCGATTGCTCTAAATTAAAGCTGGGCACGCGGTAGTGTATTTATAGCTTAGTAATATTTGTCAAATAAATAACACACAACAAACATATCTCTTATAAACTAATCGATCGTTTTATTATGAGTAGGATGAAAATAGTTTTCACATGGGATGGGGATGTAAAACTAGGAATATGATGTATTATTTTATACATTCGTATAAAATCTATTAACCTCCTTCTATATAGATTGGTGTTCATTCAATCCCTAGAGATATTTACGAATGAGGATATTAATCTTTCAGGTCTTTTGTTTTCTAAGGTCCGATACCACATTTTATGATGCTGGAATAACTTTTCTAGGAACCAACATGTTGGTCCACAAAATTTTACATTTGCAATAAATGATGCTTCCTTGTTTGATAACCAAGATATTTGGATAAATTTGGGATATCAATAGAGCCTTTTTCCTTTTTAAAGTGAAACACAAGTCATTAGCCTTTTTAGAAAAAAAAATGTGCTCTGTTTTCGATGAAAGTTGTTCTGCTCTCAATAAAATTTTGAGACCACTCTCAATTTTATAAAAAAAAAAAAAAAAAACAATGATAAAATCCAAGACAAATTTTTTAACATTTCATGAAGGTCACTTCAAGGACAAGTCGTTTAATCAACGGTTAAATGAATTCTCTATAACAGTATTAGAATGAAGTTGCCGAATGTTTTCATAACTTTGCATTAAAATAAACAAGTGAAATTTACAAAATTTTAAAAACCCCCGACAAATTTTTCGGGTACGGAACTACCTTTTTCCTTAAAGCCTTTTCAAAACTGAGCCGATTTTGAAGATCATCGCCAATTTTTTAGTTTTTTCAGATACGGAACCATAAACTCGCACTTGAAACATAGCTGATAATACTGTCCATTAAATTACCATTCAAATGAAGCAAAATAAATCAAAATCGGTTCATCGGTCATTTTTTTTCAGTAACTATTTTCTAAAATTCAGGGTGGCCTCGAACTTTTTGAGCACCTTGTATACTCAAATAAAATAAGTGGGATAATCGATATATTGGATTTATTGATTCCTATGGGATAAATATATTATTATATTCAAGTACCAAACAAACACTATGGCAAACACATATACATGTGATTGTCGTACGGTATGATAACGGTTTTTGTCGTATATGCGATCGACGTGAACATTTAAACGGTAGAACAATTCATTTATTTTTACGAAGTCTCTTTAGTGGTAGTTAGATCAAGTTTTTATTAAATTGTTTAGATTCTTTTTATATCTACGTTTACGTTCTATATATAGATAGTAAAGAAGAAAACGATGATGATCCCGTAGGAATTGATCCTTACTTACAATCATGTTATCATACTTTGCGTCCTTAACATCCATAATGTTATGTTCTATGCAGTAGAACTTGGCTAATTGTGAAGGTTCTTCATGTCTGTCCATTTATTATTGAAAAGTAAAGAGAAAATAAAGCTCCTACACAAAGTCCTAAAAGTGTTAACGAGCTACTAAATCAAACAAAAAATGCGGTAGTTGATTTGCTCAAGTGCGTATATGTCAAACATTCAAAAGCCAGGAATTGCTTTAAATGTAAAGATAATTTGCCGTTTACAAGTTCTTGGGTGTTAACTAACAAGCACGTAGTTAAGTCCGATATTCCCATTCCAATTAGAATAAAATATTCTATTTCGATGCAAAAGCAGTTAATGTCTACCAATAGAGTGAAAACAATCTTCCACCCACAAATTTCTTTAATATAGATCACTAGGTAAGAGTATGATGCAGAGGCTAGTCGGAAGAGGCACATTTAGCCCATAAAGCCTATTAAAATATATCCCATTATAATCTAGAAATTTGACTTCGGAAAGATTTTATATTCGAAAAGTCATTAAAGAATGGATCACTCAAGTGTGTTAAATAGACAGTGGCAGGAGGTCGCTTTTTAACGAAAGTTCTATAATAGGCGCTACAATAAGGACGTCCTTGGAAAGCAAATAATATTTTCGAAACACTCCACCGAATACATATCAGTTTATGTTTTTCTTGCCTTTATATTGGAAGGTAAATGGAGATCATTGAAGAGAATCAGTAGGTCTTTTTTTTAAGTAAAACAGACCTACTTATCAGAAGAATTACTAACAAATTAATATTCGTACAAATTCCCGCACAAATGAGATAATTTCCCTCGGTAAATAGTCACCTTTATCTGTCCCAGTATATAAGCCACATAAAATTATCCCTAAACACTAAAATTTTAATCAAAAAGTTTAAACTATAAGCAAAGCAACAAGCCGGTAAAGTGGTGTAAAAGCTGATAAACGAAAGATATTTTTAGTAGACTTGTCTTCCTGTCTTTCGATGACCCCGCTAATAATAGCTTATTAGATAGCATCTAAGTAAATGTTGTAAATTTTTTAAAGCCGTTTGTTAGAAAAAAATAAGTTATTTGCTCCAACAAACTTATTATGATTATGGAAGTTAGCTAGATAATGGAGCTTATGGTTTGACGATTATGTATTTTTGTTTTTGTTTTTTCGTATTATTAAATTACAGTCCAATGTTTTGGTGCTTAAAAAATAATGTCACTTTGGGATTATAAACATTGCTCTAAATAAATTTTTGTTTGATAAAATATAATATTTATTTATTAATTTTTGTTTTACAAATATTTACTGCCATTCTGTTGACAACCAAAATTCCTAAATGATTTGTTCAAAGAAAAACAAATAAGTTTCCACAGCTTTCAGTCAACTTTTTATTTTCTCGAAACAGAAGTTATACAATCAAATTTTCAAATCAAATTACTCTTATATAAAAGGTTAAACAAAAATATCTTTCGAAACTGATTGAATATAGATTTATCCAATTTTTGACTAGACTTTAACGACCTTAATACGATACGTATTTTTTCATGTTGATCTACTGACTAACTTTGTCAGACCTGGTCACTCTACTGTTTTTGATTGAATTAAGTCAAACTTGGAGAAATATTGGACAAAATGGACGAAAATAGAACTTTCCTTACTCCCCTAAGTACTCCCATCTATAATCAAACATCAGTTTATTTAATTCTCGTCGCCTTTTCCAGATCCTTCAGAAAATTACCAAAAAATTTACGATATAGATTCTCCATTAACAGATATCGAAACAGGTCATATTCTATCGTTTCATTTTTGAGAGACTCATATGGTACTTATTTTGCCAGTTTGTTTTCTTCTTTACATTGTTCTCTTTCACATCACTGCACTTCTGATGTGTGAGCTATGTACCTCACGAAATACCATATTCGGTAGTTCATTCTTTATTGTAATAAATATGAAGATAATTAATTGTACTAGCTATGCTCTACCGTAGCAGCAGTTGCTCTCCGCTGTCAGCAAAACGAGAGTGTGATAGTGAGTGCTTGGTAGTGACGCGAGGATACGCCTTCATTCGGCAGCCTCCGTTAAGGTAACAGAGGTATGGAAATATAAATAAATGTCACTTGAATTTTCCCCAGTTCTCTCTTAAGAGCAAGTGGGTATAAACACTTTCACTTGAACTAGAATTCGTCACATCATTCTTGTTTTCTGGAAATTAACAGTTTCCAGGAAGAACAACCATAACCAAAAATTTTTGGTGAACAAGGAAACTTTAAGCTTTATCGTATATTATTCGATATGTATGCAAATACATTAGATATTGCATAAACAAACATATCACAATATTATTTTCAGTTGTTCTAAGTAATGTAAACTAGACTTTATACATAAAGTATAAACTCCAATGTAAACATAGAACTTTATTATAACGACGTCCATTGCCATATCATATATGTCGTACACATAGAACGTGACATGAAAATCTTAAATATACATTCCAATTTCTAATACTGTCTATTTGTTTTTGATAGTTAATTTAGTGCTTGTTTTGTCATTAAAATATTATTCAAGTTCAAAATGCGGACAGTTTTCTATATTTGATGGCTTACCACAGAATGTTTAATTAACTTTAGTAATAAATGAGATGTTTACAAATAAAGTTAAGATGATAATTTGTAAATTTATGATATAATTAAAATAGGTTGAGCTAGTTTCTAATCAACCTATTGGAAATGCATTTGGTACGCAACGTTTTGGAGAGGTAATTTTTTAGATGGGTGAGCTTGGTAGGGATGATGTTCGTCTTGATCCTGGAAGCGAATCTATTTATAAAACTAAAAAAAAAAAATTGAGAAGTGTCGTGGGACACCCGACAGGAACTATATTCCTTTCGTACCTTGGTTCATTATAAATGTAGCACTTACATTTTTTTTACAAGATATTTTTCTGAAAATTTAAGGTATTAATTTCAGAAGTCAAATACTTGATTAATTTTATAACTAATTTTAGTTTTTACTGTATGAAATAGTTGTAGTACTACTTTAAAAAAGACATACTTCTGAATTAGTAGTCAACCCAATAAGTACGCACATTACGTTTGGTTTGATTAGAATATTTATTATGACATAAAAATTGCACTGTACTTACTTTATATTATCTCTATTTTCTTTAGCTTCTGATAACTTTCACAATTCAATTCTTTTAAATGATAAAACATAAAATTTTGACAGTTAAAAAAATATTTTTACCCTAAATGTCAGTTTTTGGTCTCTGTTCCAGATTTTTTTGGGTTTAACTCCCCCAACCAGCAAACAAATATCGTGCGATAAGGAACATAGTTCCAATTATGCTAAAATTGTGGCTACACTAAAAAACGGTGGTTTCGCTTAAATAATTAACGTGAAACCATAAAATTACATTGTTATCCTTTTCTTGAAGCTATTATCCTTGATTTTAATTGGAAAAGATCACACTCAAAAAATCTCTTTCGGGACTTAAATCTAAAAATATAAAAGGGCAACCATAAGCAGTTTGAAAATGTAGGTAATGAAAAACGAAAAGAAGTTCAATGAAAATAGATTTCCCAAAATAATTCAAATAAACGTTTTTAATATTTGATTTCTAAAAATCTAGTACAAAATTTTTCATTCATGTATTTTATTTTATTTTTCCTACGAACGATAAAAAAAATGTAATAATCATATCTTGTATACGAGAATTCCCACAGGAGTTGCAACAACATATAAGAAAAGCTAATAACCAGAGTCAAATATTCCCATACCATATTCAGTTAACTAAGTGTTAGTATGTCGACTCGACAACTTAACGTTCGTTATGCATAATAAATTTTGGTATAAAAAGGAAGAAAAATTTTTAGCTTTCTTATAGAAAGTTACTGTTTTCACTCTGAAAATTGATTTAACAAGTTGATAGTCCCAAGCACATTTAGTAATTTTTTCAGCTATTACCGCGCGTTCCAAAATTCGTGAGTGGCTTCGTTTTTGATCTACCTGCATACTTTACCATTGTGGAGATTCTCAGAAATGCTGTGTTTTCGAGCTTGGCGACACTAAATATGTCAATTTTAACGTGTATTGATTATTGACCGCATATCCCTTCTTATTATAAACGAAAGATTATGTGGTTCGAAACATGAAAAGGGAGGCAGATTTGAATGCAGTTTTCGGCATTCGTTCGTTAGAGCGTCAGGAAATGTTGTGGCCTTAATTGATTTAGAAGTCGCTGAGCACAAATCGGTTGATAGTGATGAAAATGATTCCAAACTTGTTACTCGGTAGTTTTTGTGGTCGCTGAACACGAAAATCGCGCCAGAACTGGCCTACGAGGTACTTGGTGGTCAGGGTAAACGGTATCCCTAGTTATCGGGAAATTCATTACATAATTGGTCCAAACTCGTTACTCGGAGATTTTTGGGGTCGTTGTGCACGAATATCGCGACAAAATTGATTTACGGTATAAGACTTACGGTATGTAGTTATATAAGACTTACGATATGTAGTTATGGATCTGTCATTAAAAGTTCAATTTTACGGCAACTAGCTTGTAATATTATATTTTTATAAATAAAAGTAAACATTTTTATTAAAACACTTCGATTTGTTATTTATCACCACCAACACACAACCCCTGCACCGATTATCTGATCTGATTCAAGTGATTGATATCAAAATACGTCTCTTGTTAGACAGTATGTTTGTTTAAATAAATATTAAAATCTGTGATTCTGTGTTTATGTTACATCTGTTGTAGAACTTTTTTTTTATTTTCAAATATTTATTTTTGAAATATCTATATATTATTTTTAGTCAAAAAGAGATTTATTATCACACCTGAGGTCTGTACATTTCATATACCAAATGACTTCTGTACAGAGTATTCAAGTTGAATATAACATTTATGGCCGTATATAATTGAAGCCACTGTCTTTCGTAAATAAAGATGACTTTGATACTTACTTTCTCCCATACCGCACAGAAAATATGAATTTCACATAAGACGTATAAAAGAACGATCAATAAATAAAATTTTAAAATTTTGATATTATTATCATTTTAACGCCATCGAAATACCTTAAAAAAGTCAGCCATAGCTGCATACCTTCGCCTTCCTTTCAGTTTCCCTTTCCCTTTTTATGACAGGTTCTGTAAAATATTTGTATTGTTTAAAAAAAGAATGAATTAATTGAATTAAATTAAGGACATATTCTTACACATTCAACGAATTTAAAATAATATGATTAAAGCATTTAACAAGATAAACATTATATTCAACCCTTTTATCAAATTTCCGTTTTTTAAGAAGTTTCACTGTAGTATCTACTTACTATCAGATATTATTACTAGATGCCTATACATATAAAGACGAGCTTTCTGTACTTGAAAAAGCTACTCATATTATAATTCTATAGTTAAGTATTTTGTTTTAAATAATAGAAATCTAGATAGATAAGGAGGAGGCGTAGAATTACGGTAAATGCGAGAAGGAGTGTACGAGCTGGCAACGACTTAGCTGCGAAAGTTCTTAGTTCTGTAAATATTTGCAATTATTTTAAATTCTATTTTCATATATTTTTAGCAATCAAAATTATCGTAATCAATCAAAATTATATTATTTTAATCATTTAAAAATTTTTTATTTAATTTTGATGTAGAGGAGAGTGGAAGAACTGCGAACACTTGAGAAAAATTAATGATTGGACTTATGCTATTACCCAGTGAGTTCAATGGTCTAAGTGTGTCTCTCGGGGACAAGCAATTTTACCAAGCCCTATGTCATTGCATCCAATTCTCCAATTCATATCTTCCTTATGCTTTGCACCAGGCTATTATATGTATAAAAGCACGATAGGTTTTGCAATAGGGTATTCTACTATATTGGCAAAATAAACACGCTTTCTTGTCATAAAATTAAATTAAATTTCAAACCTTTTTTATTCTCGCAAAAACGCTGACAGCCATTTTGGTGACGTAATATTGGTAAAAACAACAGTCGTGTATGTAATTATTTTATGTATAAAAAAAGTTGATGGTAACATAACCTACAATTAGTATGAAAGCCATCAAAAAATTAGTAATTAATGCATAATATTTTTGCTTAAATAATGTCACATCATGGCGGCTCGTGTTTTAGGTCACGTGATATGCAGAATAAAAATGACTTTTAATTTTAATATAACAAAGCTAGCATGTGCTTTTATAACTCAAAATCAGAATATTTAAGTATATTTCTACATAAATTTTATCAAATTTCACAATTTATTTTTCACTACAGAAAATATGCTATTACTTGTGTTATTGTAAACACTGCTAGCTCTCGTACCAAGTAGGAGCAGAAGTTAACTGAAGTTACTTGTATGAATGAACTTATTAAAAACTACACAAATGGTGTCACATTAATTTGATCCACATATAAATATAAATTTAATGTCTATTTGAGTCTAGAGTCTGTTCGTCTATAAGACAAGTGTTTTGTTTTGTTTCTGAAAAGTTTATTTCCTGTCTTAAGAGAATTCTACGAGAGAAGAATCTTTTATATATATATATACTTAGGTATAGTATAAAGCTTTCATATGTAGATACCATTTGTATATCGTAAGTAGGTAAAAAGCTTCACTCGGAGCTGTTTTAAAGGTATAGACCACAAAATTTAGATATACATTTATTTATACTGATATACTAAAAATGTTTATAAATTATAAATTATTGTAATTTGAGTAAAATTGCTTTACTAGTATCTAAGTTGACCAATCAATTTGACCGGAGAAGTCACTCACATTAATAGTTCGAGTCCTTCAATTTATAGCGTACATAAATATGTCTCAAACACGATCATTTCCCACGGTTTAATGATTTTTTTTTGTTACACAAATTGAGTCAGAAATCGTTCATTAAGGATAATCAAATGTCAGTTTCCTATTTTGAAAATTCTATGAATTAGAATGCTGAAAATACTTTCACTTGTTTCAAACGTCCAATGTTAGCTGAAAATTCCATTTACAAATTGTTCACTTATTCTACAAATAACAATTCTGTAAAAACACAAAATATTTTCGTACTATGATTTATAGTTCTAAATTTTTCACACTCTACAGCGCTGTTCTACTTTGGGTATTAAAATAAAACTTTTAGGAAATTGTCAGGGATGCAACCTGTTTCGTAAATTAGGTTGAAATACTTCGTGTTAGTTTCTAACATTTCTGCTATTATTTTATCTTTTTCATAGAATTACTGGTGAGCTTCACTTCGTAAAGCTAAAGTTAGAAAACTCAATTTGGAACATCTTTAAAGCGAAATTCTTGCCTGTGTTTTGAATCGATTTTAAATTTCACTTCAATAACAAACCTATATGTGGTTTATCAAGCACTTTTAGCTTTGTATTGACATATTTGAAATGCCTATTTTAGAAAAAATTATCGTTATATTTCGAAATAAATGTGAATTAAACTTATCGGAGTTGGCTAGCAATATCTTTTGAAGAATTCTTGCAGGAATAACATCATTTATTTAATAAACTGACTTGTGGTTCAATTCAATTAAAAAACAAGTGAAAACAAACAATTGACTGAGTTAATTATTGAAATGCCATGTATAGTGTTGATGACTCTTATCACATTACACATACATTCATGTCACACATACATAACTGATATTTTTTTGCAACCTCACGGGTAAACAGTGATGTTTACGAAAAAATGTTTCAAACAAAAGTTGTTTATTTTTTTATAAGGAACATTTACATTTGTTCTATCTCTAACGGTTTAAGAATGCTGTAATAATTTCAGCTTGACATATTTTTTCGTTTTTTATCGTGTTGACAGACGGGCGGACGGACAACCGAAAATGGCCTAATTAGTTGATTTTATGAACTCCTATACCATCAAATTTTGTTGGTAGCATCAATATTTTTAAGCGTTACAAACTTGAGACTAAACTTAGTATACCTTGATATATTTCACATACATGGTACAATTACTGCGAAAATTTACAGGCGTGACAAAAATTGCGATTTAAAACATTAAATTTTAAATAATAAGTCGCCAAACATTTGTATTTCTGACACATATTTCTAGAAAAACGTTTGAATAATGTTTTTCGTACACATGGAAAGATGAACTTACCTTTATTCTCTTTAAAAGCATTTTCATCTGTTGTGAAAATATTCACATCTGTTGTACGAATTCAAATATGTATAAATTTTTACAAAAAAAGAAAACTATACAATATTTGTATTGTTATACCACCAACGCTACAAAGTGATATGTTGGAAACATAAGATCTAATAAATCTGATAAATACTATGGCAAACATACAAGTCCTGCGGATGACATCAATTATGTAAAGAAAATTAAAATATACCTACACCCACGTTTTTGGTAACATAGATATGGATAAATACGTAAATTTACGTCAAAATGTCGTTTTTATTTAGGTTGCGCCTTATTTTTATCTCGGGATCGGCTCTAACGATTTTTATGAAAATTCGTATACAGATAGTATTTCTTATAAGAATAAAGGCAAAATTGGGGATGGAAGCCATAATCGTGTATTTTACCTTAAAGAGCCTGTTCATTTAATTAATCAAATGAGTATCAAATTAAAGTATTGCTTTCTCTCTACTTTTCCAAGCAAAACATATTTTTTAAGGAACTCATTACTCTCCTAAATGATACTGAGGTATTTTGCACAACGAACTGATTAATCTTCAAAATCAAAATTTTGTTGATAATAAATATATAATCGAATTTTTTTACTTTATGACGTCATCAGAATCCAAAAATTTTAATTTTGCCCCATCACATCCAAATTATATCCAATTTTGTTAAACCAAGTATGTAATCCTACTAAATTTGGATCATTCATTTCAATTATGTGATCAAAATTAACCCAGCTATATATAGGTTTTAAGAATGTGGAGTCCTGGTCCCGGAATTAAGCACATTAGTGATAGCTAGCGAAAAACTGTTACCACAGCTGAAAAGAATGACCCTAAATTAGTGGGTTTCAAAATTTGTTAACTTTGTGACGTCATCAGAATAAAAAAGTTTAATTTTGCTATATTACATCCAAATTTCATCCAATTTTGTTAAACCAAGTATGTAATTCTACTAAATTTGGGTCATACTTTTCAAATTGGTGATCAAAATTAACCTAGCTCTAATAGGTTTCAAAAATGTGGAGTCCAGGTCCCGGAATTAAGCACATTAGTGACAGCTAGTGAAAAACTGACATCACAGCTGAAAAGAATGACCCAAAATTGGTGGGTTTCAAAAAAAATTCCAATAAGATCGAATCAAATTTGACTGCGTTATCAAAAAAATCGAATTTGTTAACTTTGTGACGTCATCAGAATCCAAAAAATTTAATTTTGCTGAAAAATCAAATTCACAGAAATATTTACGATATTTGATTTTATGTATTTCTATAGCACTTAACAAAAATATGTTTCCAAGTACCAGGTTTATCTCAGTACCCCTTTATGGGTATTTCTTCTCTAAAACAACAGTTCTGTTTCAATACAATGCTTAATATGTCATGTTCTGTAAGAATATTTCATTTTACGAAAAACAAAATAAGTAATTCAAAATCAATGTACGTAATAATATAAAGTAAAAAAATTTCGGGTTTATTTGTAAATAATTGACTAAAACTAAATGGTTCCCTTCAACTTATTCACAAAAGTAATTTTCCACGTAACATATTTTCCTCAAGTAGATCATATCATTCATCTCTCACACTAAGGTGTATATCTCGTCCTGAGATCATCATATTTTCCAGTTGAAGTAATTCTTTCAATAACACATTTCCATATATGTACATTTTTATATAGGGGAAAAGGTTTTCTTTTTGAAGGAAAATGTATCCATTGGGATGTTCTAGATCTGTTTTCCATACCTTTCTTTTTATTTTACTGGTTTCATCACCATATTTATGTAAAAGGTATAGGCCGTCAGTGTGCCTGCCTTGTGAAGAAAATCTTGTAAAAAGAAAAACGAAACATGTGTGGGATACTGTGAATACATTATTTAAATAATTTATTTGATTAAATTATTTATTCGGCTTTTTTTTAGGCTTTTTAGAAAAAGAATAATCGTTTAGTTGTTCTGATCACTTTTTTAAAATTTAATCAACATTTTCTGGGTAGAAATTCGATAATTTTATTCTATGGTGTCATGTTTGTTTTTTATCTACTCTAGTTTGTGTACAATTCCAATAAATAAGACAATAATGTGCTAAAAAAGACGAAGGTAACATATTAGTTTGTTTCGACTATGCGGTCAGTTGATAGTAACAAAAACGGAATTATTTTTAACACGTTTAAACTCAATCTACTTTCGGACGTACAAATGATTGAAGCGCTGGCAGATTTACTGCGCTAATACAACTACTATTTATAGAATTTAATTTTTCTCTCTTGTAAGATATCGTGTTCTTACTAACTCTTATGAAAATACCTTAAATAAATCTTCAAAAAAATTGACGAAACTTGGCCCCAAAAAGGCCAAAATTAGTATTAGAGCTTAAACGAAGTCTGAATCTTTTTGAAGCTACGCTAGTCATATTACCTTAATTAAAGTTTTACACAACTTGTACCTAAAACTCAATAAAGAGGACATATTAATTCATTAATATCAAATTAAACAAATTGTAGATAGGGTGGCCCTTAAATTACAGATTTAGTCTAATATTAAAAACACCAAAATATTTATACCAAGCAAACTTGAAAAAAACTAATCTTACTATACAATTTATCACCAGGTTTTTTTTTCGGCAAGTTAAATCTCGAATTTGACGTTCAAACATCTAAAATATTTAAACTGTCTTTCTCTGAAAATAGAGATAAATTGTAGTAAAACTTATTTCCTATTAATCGATAGTTAACGTAACCTTAATGGAGAGTCTGACTAAAAAACTCCAAAGGATTTTTCGTCTAAGGATTTTCGTAAGGAATTTACAGATTCTGGTTAGTTAGATGGTTTAGAGACATTTTCAAAGGTAGCTCACGACAGCCAAACATCCTTAAATGAGCTGACCAAGCAAATAAATTTAAACTAGTTATGGTTCCCGAGATGTAGGACACTGGCTAGTCGGCAGACACGCTGCATGACTGGGCCTACAGGTGTATTACGAACATTAAAGTGGGGATGATGAGGAAATAGTGTCTCATCTTCCCTGTCATGGTGAAGCCTTTCTTAGATGACCGCTCCAAACTGAAGTCCATGAACGTCAATCCTCTTTTAGGTAACACAATCGACCTTATGGTCTAAGCGTGCCTACTCCAAGACAGCCACTCCAATTTAACTTAACATAGGAACAACCTGTCTTAAATAAATAATACCAAAAGTTTTTGATTCATTCACTTGAATACCAAATACCATTATACTTATCTGAAAGTGTTATCACACGAACAAAGAACAGATAATGACTAATATGATTCTAATTGTTTAAATAGAAATAGAAAATATATATAGAATGAATGTGAATAGCATTTATAATGACTTGGAAACGAAGAGTTTTAGTCGTTTGTTGAGAGATGAACAGAAAGTTTTATGAAACTCAATCTGTGTGTATCAGTCCAAGCTCATATAGCAGTACCAAATACATTATAGGTTAAGTTTAGACAAAATTTAAGATCTCAATGAAGAGGGCTATGAGAGTGCTTCTAACTTAAACAAATATCGTTGATATTATCGGTGTTTATTTCTAAACAAATGAGAAAGCTTCGCCCAAAATTTCCGAGGGATAATTCTAGTGGAGAACCGAACATCGACAAAACAGTTGCTTTTCTATTCCTTCCACTTTCTCATATTGCAGAGAATTCATTTCAGGACAAAGATTTCCGACAAACTGTAGATCTAAGTTCAGCTTGGTTATCTAATATTTTTCAGGGGAGCAAACAAAAAAATTTGTCAGCCACAAAAGAATACTCTTTCAAATTTACGTTATTTTTTATGTATGGTAAATAATGTCTAGTTTTTTAAAAAAAGGTGTTTAGTTGGGAATAGAAGGTTTTTTTTTTAATTTAAACATTATTTATATCATCGGTGCAAACAAATTTTATATCTTACAAGCTAGTTTCATCTGCCCATTGTTTGTAACCAAATCTTGCAAGTTATATTTGACTTCCCGACTTCCGATTGATCCGATATTTTCAATACATTTGTAAATTGAATGTCAATGCATTTTTATGGTGAGTATATCCTGCATTTTCGATCGCTTCCACCATATATGAGACAAAAAAGTTTTTTCATTTTAAATTGAAAAAAAGTTTTTCAAGGACAAGATTTAACTGTACTAAAAAGTAGAAAATAATTTTCCTTATGAGTCACTCATACATGACCATTTGTAAAAGCCTGAGGTGCACCGAATATCATCTTTGATATTTCAAATTGAGCGCGTACAACTTTTACAAATCTGTATTAGTATGCCAACCATATCGCATTCTTCGCGTCATTTACTAACAATTTTCACCATCTTATTTTTACAGATTTTAATTTTATAACGTATTAATTACTGCCATGGAAGCTTAGACAATTCTACCTAGGTATATTTGAGTTGTAAGAGATAAAATGAAAATCGGACAATATTACATCGAATAATATAATTCTCATTATATATCTGTTATAAAGGTGTTTCGTCCTATATGCTTCGAATTGCTTTTGTACCTTATAATAATTATTGTATTCTGAATAGAAGTCAATCTATAAATGGATATGCGGTCAGTCTGCTTTTAATGAAAATGTAAAACGACATATTTGTCCATTTATATTTGTACATAATGTTTATTCAGAGCCCTGTTGTGTCTAAATCGTTCGATCAATGGCGAATAATTTCTATAATGATATGGGATATTGTGGGGGGGGGGGTGCACATTTCTCGTTTTAGGTGAATCCAAGCCTGAGTGATGCCCAAAATTTCCTTCAAATTTTGTCCATATGTATTATTTAGGATAACTAGGAATCCGAATCAGCGAAGAATGAATAAATAGATGTATATTGAGAAATCATAGTAATGTACAACAATTCGGGGTTCAGTAGCATGTTTTAAACGGGATCCTGCAAAATTTCCCAAGCGAAAATTGACCATCAATGACGGATTTTGCCCGGGACTAACTTCTGTTTTTTTTTTTTTTTTTTTTTTTTTTTTTTTAAGATTTAAGACTATTAATGACTCCCATATTGGCTTGTCATAAGTCAAATGAAAAGTGAAGGTTATTTGTTTTAAATAGAAACCCATATTTGATAGTAGAATCATTTCCCTTGATACTTTTTATTCAATTTTTTACACTAGAACATCAACAAACTAAGAATTTTAAACAATTTTTTTGTCTTTATTTTCGCTGGAATAAATGGATCTATCCAAAAAATATTTACTAACACATTATGAATAAAAATAAAATTTATATGACTCCCTCGATTATACAAATGTAAAAATAGTGAAGTAGAATTCTACGAAAATATGCGGCGAATCCAAAATTACGGTAGAAACATTCTATTTTCTACATTGTGAATATGCTTTAAATTTATTAGGGTATGATTAAACTTGTACACGAATACTATAAATAATATTATACGTATCAAAGTTTTAAACTTGAAGACAATTATATTTTAGAAAAATTTTATTAAACATCACAGAAACGAACGTTCATTGCTCGAAATCTTCGATAACTCGATTCCTTCTAATATATGCCAGTGTTTCTTTATAATTTTTCTCATCATGACCTATATAAATTGAAACTTCGAATTAAAACTTCGATTAGAATAATGTTTTTTGCTTAAACCTTCGATAGCTGATTCTTGGTTCAATTGTTTCAAAGGCCGGACAATTCTGTCTGTAATACGAAAATCTTCCAGCACAATCAAATGTAATACTCTACGTGACAGCGCGTCGTAGGAAGGTGAGACAGTTTCTACAAAGTTATTTCTAATATATTGAATTTTTTTATTGTAAAAATGTGTTTTGAAGTTAGATGTCAAGAATTGAATAATTGTTAAGTCGAAAAATAAATTCATTAGCGAGAGCTTGAAGAGACGGCAATAACTTTTATTAGCCATAGAAATTTTTCTTTTTGAAAAGTATGTGGTTAAAAAGTCATTGGCTTTGGACCTAGTTAACTATGATTGCTCAAACGTGATCGGAATTATATTTTTCGTATTCCAGTATAAGAACAGACTTTACAGACATAACAAACTTGAAGAAACTAAAACTTATTACGATTATTTAGTCCTGGAAGGCTAAAACACCAGCAGTTGTTTAAAGAAGTTAACGTGAAGGCGTAAGATCTTTGGTATATGATGATTATTTATTAAGATGTGTTAGTATTTTACTCTTTGCCTCTCAGTTGCTAACGGCATATTATCTTAGTAAAGTTTTCATTTTCACTTCACAGTGCCTATATAAAATGTTTATTTAATAAAACCACTAACTTATTACATGCCATAATTTAACTAAACGTGCTTTTTCGTTTTTTCTGTTATTTTTTTAATGGTGGTGTATTTTCTGTTTTATTAAATCAACAAATTACTGTTATTTTAAAGGATTTGGTTTTAATTCAGTAAATTAAAAATTTTGGAATGTAATTAATGATTTTAATGGTAGTAATTATTTGCTACCCACACCAAAGGAAATAAATAAGCGTCTGTATTTCTGAAACATCACAATATTTGGATCGATTTTATTCCGTATCTCAAAAACTATTCGACCAGTCATTATATGCACCCAATTTTTGTACTTTTTGGGTAAAATTACCTTATATACTGAGTTTTATCGAAATTGGAGATAAAACAAATTTTCTCGATTTTTTGCAATTTTTTTAAGGGTTACCACCTCCTTTGAAAACATCGAGAAAAACGCAAAAAAAAATTTGTTTTAGAATTTGATGAAACTCGATGGATGGGATAATTTTGGTCCAAAAATTATAAAAATCCGGTTAATTTAATGATTGGATGAGGAGTTTCTGAGATATCGCAATATTTCGATTGATTATAGTCCGTATCTCAAAAACTATTCGACCAGTCAACAAATACACACGATTTTTGTACTCTTCGGGTCAAAATTAGTTTATCAAAATTACAGATAACAAATTTTTTTCGATTTTTTGCAATTTTTTTAATGGGTACCCCTTTGAAAAAGTCGAGAAAACGCAAAAAAAAAATTATTACGCACAAGAAAATAAAAATATAGGAGAAATATAGAGAATTACGGAGTCATTACAAAATGTGAAACCGAAATTAAGGAAATAACGGAAGAAAGGTGAAAGCAACAGAGGATATGAACTAGGCCACGCCTTGAAGGTATGGTGTTCAAAATATAGAAAACTTCATTATCAGCGAGTAACATTAGCTGTTTCAGAAAAAAATTAGGGTTCCGCACCAAAATAATAAAATCGACGAAATTGTAAACAAAACGAGGATAAGTGAAGGTTATAACACGATAATTTTTGTATCTAAAATTGAAGTTGCTCAGCGAAGCGAGTAGTTCACAGCTAGTTGCTAATTTAACTAATTTCTCGATGCCTATTTTGACCAGCTCGTCTAGACCATTTAGACAACCATATAGAAATAATAATACAAGAGATAGAGCAGCTTGAATGCTGCACAGACTAACAGATAACATAAAGCTTGCATTTACGCTTGATCGCTTGCATTCAAGCCACAGAATCCTTATGGAAAATCTCTATTGGTTAGTTTTGTCTATTTTGAATATATGATAGTTCTTGAAATGTATCTAAGGACACAAAAATTTTCTATTTTCGTTACTGTTTTGTCTCTCTTGTTAATGAATAACCTAGTAGATAAAACTTAAGATAATTGCAATTTATAATTTTATAGAAAAGTATTTAACTTATGGTATTATATTTACCAAAACAATGAATTTGTATTTATCATAATACGTCTATTAATTAACTGAGATATAATTTTTTTTAATATTTTAATCTAAGCTCTTTATTAAAAGATAAAAAGATATATATCCCAAAATTTTGAGATTGATATAAATAAATGCCTTACTTATAAACTTTAAATAATAATAAATACCTTTTTCACAATATATAACATTAATATATATTAGATTTTATTTTATATTTATATGAAAACGGATTTCCGGAATACAATCATATAAAAAAAATTATTGAAATTTGGAGATATTTTCCATGAAACATGCAAGAAAACATATATGATGAAAAGCATGGATCCGGCAATCTTTTATGGAGGAGGTGATATCAAATTTACATGAGCATTTTCATGCTCTTGAATAATTTCATGTTCTTGAATTTACGCGAAACAAGTAGAAACATACAATTGGCGAAGCTAATAGTTGAAGCACCATGCATATTATAGACAGTGTTTATTACAGAATCGTTTGTTTTTTTACGTCATGTAAGTAAACAAACATAAACAAACAAACACATACGTAATATATGTAACGTATAAATTTAAAGTATAAACAATGGGTACTTATTGCCCTCAAGTGTAAACAGTGGGATGTTTACGTAAAAATGTTTCAAGCAAAAGTTGTTTATTTTTTTTATAAGAAACATTTTTTACATTTCAACTTTTGTTCTTTCTCTAACAGTTTAAAAGATGGTTCCTATGAACCCTATATCTTATTTTTTACGTCCTGAGCACGCTATTTCAGCTTTATATCTCTTTTCATTTTTGCGTTATCGCGTTAACGGGTGGACATAGTGTCAGACAACCGGAAAGGAACTATTTAGGTGATTTTATAAACAGCTATATGAAAATTTTGTTCGTAGCATCAATATTTTTAAGCGTTACAAACTTGGGACTAAACTTAACATACTTTTATATATTTCACATATACATGGTATAAAAATTTGGTTCATTTTGCGATTGGAGGCAAGGGCAAGCTTCTAAGATATCTACTGAAATTATATTGGGATATACCCCCTCAATATCCAATTTTGAATGACATCTCCAAATTTCTACAGTTATTTTGAGACCAACTTTTTTTCAACAACAATTTCGTTGGGACACCCTGTCCACACAAATACGTATAAATAGTTGCTGATATAATGCATTTAATTATAAATATTATGATCATTTAATTGAAATGTTAGCATATTTAACTAGAATTGTGACCGGATAAAATGTAGGTGTCGTTAAATATAAGAAGGACGGTAATAAACGGTTCATATAGAAGATGTAGTCAGTATTCGGTTCTCACAATAAAATTTATGTATATATGCATATTTTGTTAAACGAAGAATGTATGGACAGACAAATAAAACGGAGCAAACGAGACATTAGAATAAACTAGACAGTCATAAATTGAATCCGTTTTTAGTGATATTTTCTCCGAAAATATATACTTACCCTCGAACAAGTCATACAATTTATAAAATTCACTTAATTTATTTGCTTGTATTACCTATTACTCCAGTAAACGAGTATAAAACCTCTAAATTCTTTCCTATAGCTCCGATTTTTTGGAAAATTTGACGATAAGTAGATAAAACCACAAGAAACAAAAGATAAGTGATGTAATGAGTGGTGTTTTTTGGATGGAAAAATATGTGTTGAAAATGACAACGGAAATCGAAAAAGTGATGTAGTCTAAGAAATAAGTTTCATTCAAGCATATTACGAAAAGTCATTACTATCCGAATTATTGGCGATTGAATTAGGAGTATTTAACGTCCAATAATAGAAAAATTTAACGTTTTTTGAAAATAGTATATCATATACTTTTTAAAGTAATTTTGCTTAGAATTTATTCCTCTACCGATTTCCGTTGTCATTTTCAACATACATATATTATACCTGTTGATCTAAATGTGAACTTTGCTTGATCCTCAATTTTCATCGAGATCATTGCAGGTCAATTCAGAAATGTTGTCTTTGTTTCTGCTCTTTTAGGTACTGGAGTATATATTCAACAGTACTGTAATACTTGAGGTATAATACCATTATTTACGCAAAATTTACTTATATCTGATCAAAAATTTTAATTTAAAAAAAAAAACGTTTCTCTCCTTGCATCTTTACCGTGGATTTTTCAAAACATTCAGTGGAGGTATATGAATACTTCTTAAGTGAATAATTACATTTAATTTGCTCATATCTGTAAGATGATAGCAAGTAACTTGTTCATTTTTTTGTCTTTTAAGAATCTAGGGAAAGATTCTACCTACTCTATAAAAACACGGAAATTTTTTCCCTAGTCACTTATAAAACGAAAAAAAAAAAGAGAAATTGAATTGCCACTTTGCAGATGTGCACAAATGAATTATTTCAGTGAAAATCTTATATAATTAGATTACATTTCTAAAATGTTGGTCCTGACTCTTTTCTATATGAAAAAATATCGCTTATTGGGGAATGACTCAAATATTTAATGTGTTTAAATATCTTGAAAAGACGAAAATCACTTAAGTATCTAATAACAAGAAGTATAAAATGAGGGGAAAATATAACCCTACTGATAGAGCATCTATTACTCTCGAGTTTTTAAAGCATATACAACTATGAAGAAAATTGCGTTATTATTATGGTAATAAAAGAATTTCTTCAATTTATTTTATTTTGAAAAGAATTTTCTTTTTAAGCGATATTATATACCGCACTACAATCAATAAATAATTGAAGAAAATAATGTCATAAATATTCATTTGAATTAAAAAATATTTTCAAATTTATGTTTAAAAAACAGACTTTGTATACATTCAATATTTTATATATTATTCTCTAACATGCTGGAGTTATAATCCCAGCGATTAACGATTTGATTCAATAATCAAAAGAGTATAAACTGACTCAAAACTCCATCTCTACTGAAATAATTATGTCTCTTTACAACATCAAGAAAAATTTAACAAAAATACTTATAGACAGTTTTGTTTAACTTACCAAAAAATATTATATATATATAGTTGAAATTGTTAACTCACCTGTAACAAAAGAAAAGAAATATTAGAATATTAGAATAACAACATTTACTACTGATTTTTAACCGATTTCAAACAAAAAAGGAGGAGGTTATCAATTCGACTGTATTTTTTTTTTTATGTTTGTTACCTCAGAATTTTCGACTTTGCAAACCGATTTTGATGATTCTTTATCTGTTTGAAAGCTGATGCTTCCCGTGTGGTCCCATTTCATTTTGGTCAGGTTCTGACCACAGCATCCATGAGAAAACCATAAAAGTCTTAAATTATATCACGCCAACCGATTTCGATTATTCTTTTTTTAGTGAATCCCAAAATAAAAAAAAACTTTTAACAAAAAGAAAACCGACCAAAAGAAATTAAAATGCACTAAAAAGTAAAAAAATAACCATAATTTAATGAAGTTAAAATTATTGTTAGTTTTGGAGTCTGTGTCAGTCAAGCTACTGCAGCAAACTGTTCTGTCAGAGTTGTTTCCTTGGCTGACACCGACTCCAAAAATAACAATAATTTTAACTACATAATATTATCGTTATTTTTTTACTTTTTAGTGCATTTTAATTTCTTTTGGAAAAGTTTTTCTTTTGAAGTCGGTTTTCTTTTTGTTAAAAGTTTTTTTTTATGAATTGTATTAACGCATGTAATTTTACTGTCATATTTTCAAAACATATTGACATGTTTGATTGTAAAGCATCAACATGAAAGCTTAGTGTCAATAAAACAGGTCAATTTTTCTAAATTATAGTATAAAAGAAAGTATCAATACACTCATATTTGGTTTTTCATTTCTGGTTTTTTGCTACCAAGTGGAACTTTTGATGATATATAAAATTTTATTCGCTGAATCCAGTAAAACAAGTAAAAAAAGTAAAAATAAACAATTAACTGAGTTAATTATTGAAATTCTTCCCTATACAGACAGTGTTGAAAGGCAGTGTTTATTGTATTATTTTTGTAAATGTTGAAGTGCAAATTTTAGAAATATAAACCAGACTTAATAAATTTAAGAAGTAATCAAACTAATTTTTGAATCATTATACATTGATTGTTTTGGCTTTTCGTAGATATTTAATTTTCAACACGTTTTTCTTATCTTTTATATAGTATTGTTTCTTGAGTTTTTTCTTTCTCGAATTTCTAACTGTACAAACTATTAAAGTATTATAGTTTCATTAAAGTATTTGTTTTTTAAATAACATGAAATATAGAGAATTCTGAGTGAGATGAATACAAAACATTTTAGTTATATGAAGTTTTCTTTTCGTATTTCTTTTTTCTCCAAACAAATTATTATATAGCGATAAGGTGGCGTTAATAAAACGTGTCTTAAAGATGTTGTTCAGTTTATTTTAAAAATTTTAGTCAAATTATCAATTTAAATATGGTATTTGCAGTTCCTATGCTAAAAGCATGGCAAAACTCACTTTTCGACAGAATTTAACGAATTGTTTTCACAGGCTATAAGAATAGGACTTACTAATAAATCTGAAAGTTTCAGAAATTTTGACCGTTTAAAACACACATTTTGACAATTTACGTCAAAATAATATTTCGAAAAAAAAACGATGTGTTGCTATAAATTTTTTTTTCTAAAAACATTCCTTTCAACTCTGCTGTTTCTTTTCTTTTTCAATTTTGTAGAAACTATTTTTGTATATCTTTAAAGGAGGATATTGATTTTACGTGTTTTAACCCTCGAAATGGCGAACTTTGCAGCTGATTATCCCGCAATCAAAACGATGAAAAAATCTGCAACTTCGGTATCTCACAGCTTACATTATTCTCAATCAAGAGGCCAAATCTGTCGACAAGTGCCGAATTCCGCAGTGCTGTACCAGTGGCTATAAAAAGCTAGAGAAATTATTTATTATATAAGCTAGAGTAATTTTTTTCTATTTATTTATAGGCATTTTTATTACAGATATGATATACAAATTACATAATGAACAAAATCAATCTTAATATATTTTCTCTAGCCTGTTTTTTCCTAAGCGGAAAAATTGTAGACCGCTAATCTATTTTTTTTTTTAATGGAATAAGGAAAATATCGCGTAGATATCCTGGAGAAAAGAGGCTAGAAAAACAATATATATGATTAAGCATTTGCCACGCGCATGAAGATGATAGAAAACTATAGAACAAAAATATATTGAGAAAATATGTGAAAATTCATACACGCACATTTGAGAAGAACTTTTATTATAAAATAAAATAACCCCCACCATCTGGTTCTTTGGTCCCTCTTCTTCCCAAACAATCAATGTATTTCAAGAACGTCTATCAACAGAGAACAGCAAACAGTATATAAAGAAAAATTTGATATGATATACAGTGTGTCGCATTTAAGATGAAGACAGCGTCATATTTTCTTTATTTATTGGATAATCGATTTGAACAAGATGATGAGTCAAATTATTTAAAATAGATAACCGAAATCAGAATTTTAAACCCTGCCTACTACAAACTGACAACTGGTCCGATTATTAATATTTTGTCTAGCATCAGAGATGGTTAGGGATATCGAAAAAAAACTATTAGAAAAAGTTGCTTACAATATTTTTTTATACCCATATACCGATTTTCATGACAAATTTTTAATTTTTTTCATTATTTTGATTTTTACTCAAAATTAATACAAGTTTAAAGCAATATTTGAAAACATAACACTATTAAATTATCAATTTGTCCAGTTTTTACAATCCATAGCACACTATTTATAAAAGTTTATTTTTTAATTTTATAACTAGTGTGCTATGGAATGTAAAAACTGGACAAATTGATAATTTAATAGTGTTATGTATTCAAAATTTTTGTATGGACCAAAATCTAATCATCTTTGACGCTAGGCAAAATTTTAAGAGTTGGCCCTATTTAACAATTTGTAGCAGACTGAGTTTTTGATTTCGGTTAAGTATCTTAAAAATGTGATCAATCAGCCTTTGTGAAATGCAAAATTTCAAATTCCATGCCCATAAATAACGAAAATATGAGAGTGTCTTCATCTTAAATGCGACACACTGTATATATGTTATGGATGAATACTTGTACGTCTTATGTCTATAATGGTTATGCTATTATCGATATCGTGTTGGAATTTTCCACCATATTTTTTGTCATTTTTCTTATATTGTAAGAAATATTTATATGTATATCAATCATATTTAACCAGTGGTATTCAACAGTTATGAGTAAAAATACAGTGTCTAAATTCATTTCTCAAATGACCTATTAACTATTGGCATGAAGCATAGTTAGTCGAGGGGACAGCTAAATCGACCACAGCGCTATTATCTTATAAAATTTGCAATAAATATCATGCGTTTTATTTTAAATATGACTAATTTTAAATTTTTTACATGTAAATGGTATAGTAAATTTAAAAAAAAAAAAAATGTTGAAAAATAATAATTAATCAAAGTTGTTAAAATTGCATAAATAATATTTATTTATTTATACCATGTTTATATCTCAGTAAACTAGGATTCACTTAGCAGTTCCTAAGCTAAAACGCATTTTTTTGCAATGTTTCTCCACATTCTGACTTTAATTCTTTGTCATTAAGCTAAGAGATCAGAGTAGGTTTGATATTGCTGTCCATTTTCAAAATCGAATCACGCAAAGTTCAAAAAAATAAATAAATAAATTAGGTTAAATAATCGATTAGCATTTAATAATAACTTATACATTTATCAAAAATTAATTTATTAATCACGTGATTCGTTAATATTTATATGTGAATATAATTTTTATATACGATATTATGTATAGGAGGAAGACGTAGCGAAACAAAAAAAGGAAAAAGCTTTTCTTTAATTTATTTTTATACATGAAAAATAACTAATGAAAAAAGTAAACAAGAAATTTCGAATAGAAAATCTTAAAATAAACACATGCAATCCATACACTTAATTGCATTATTAGCTTACAGTTTAAGAATAAACATTTGAAACTAATACTTATTCGTTACGTGCGTAGTCATGGTAGGAACAACAAAATCGATGCCAGCGCTTCCAGTGAAAAATTTTGGCGATAAAGGAGGCTGTTATGACTAATTTGCAATTCTTTACATGTTAATCCTAGAGAAAGAGAGAAGTCAAATTGAAATTATTGAAAAACACTAATTAATTAAATTTATTGCATTAAAAATTGTGAAAATAAAAAATCAAATTGCACAAATATTATTTTTCAAATATAAATGATCATCATTATTTATTTAAAATGAGACAATAATATTAAATTTTCAATGTAAGTCATAAATGCAATCCATACAATTATATATGCATCCATATAATTCTATAATTAAATAGTGTATCGTTACCAAGGAAACGCCTCCAATAAAACTCACGCACGGTGCGAATAAGTTTTTATTCATAATTTTTAAAATATAAATTCATCTTGAAACTCCTTATGGTACTTAGAATCGAATGTGACGAACGTATCACGTATGTGAAGTGGTGCTTGGCATTCATTTTTAACCATCTATGAATATGAGAGAAAC
The DNA here is from genome assembly GCF_905475395.1 of Chrysoperla carnea. NCBI lineage: Eukaryota > Metazoa > Arthropoda > Insecta > Neuroptera > Chrysopidae > Chrysoperla > Chrysoperla carnea. Next base: position 120,702,700 of record NC_058337.1, on the reverse strand, counting down.
GATGTAAGCAAAAAAATATTAACTTTGGAAATTTTCGGACCTGTCAGTGCTAGTTTAGTATATGTCGTACTTTCGTTAGTTTAGTATATGTCGTACTCAGTAAATTAAAAAAAAAAAAAAAATTAGTAATATGGTGAAATTAGTTACAATGAATTTAATTTATTAGATTATTTCTCGGCTCTAATATTTTCACTTTCAAACATCATTCAATTCTCACGTAATCAAACTATTTTATTTTGTGCATTAAAAATTAGCTAGTGCATTAAAAAAAATATTTTTATAAAATTAAGTAGAGGTTATGCTATACAAAGTTAAAAAATTTTCAACGCGTGAATTATTTGACGCATGTGACAAAAGATTATCGAACGGTTGCGAAAGTCTAACCTAATAACAAATTCATACCAAACATGTAATTTCAATTTTCATTTTGTATCTGTAAAAAGCTAATTAATTTACTTTTAATCGTGCTAATAATAAACGGAAAAAAATCAGGTCATTAAATTAACACTACTTTTATTAACCTGTGTGAAGAAAATGACAATATTATAGACGGGAAAAAGGAAAAGGGAATGCGGAGATAGATAAAGGAAATGACATATAAAATGTACTTCGATCATTTGAACGGAGGACGCATAAGGTATACTATATACTCAAACACACATAATAAAGGTAGCTATGGGAGGTCATTGAAAATTACACGTTATAAACTTTGCGGTTCCCAAATGACTTTGCTTCCTTTTTTTTTTATTTTAAAATATATTTAATGGTCCAAAACAGATCGCCAATACTTAATATTTACGTGATTTTATTTCGTTACATAAACTGATCATGCAAAAGTTTTTATAGGTGTATGTGTTACACTTATAAATAACTAGCTATATTCTTTCACGCTTCGCTGTGGCACATTATGATTGCATGAAAATAGATGAGAAGTTTAACAGCTTGTAAATTTTATAAAATTTGACAACCTCCCGATGAAAGAGTTCAGATGGTTCATCCTCACTTCCATTCCACTCCCATATTCCCTTGCGTCGGGGGTTATAGTTATGTAGGTAATGTACACGTCATGCTCTTTTATTCGATACCTTACTTGGATATATTTGAAAATAATTTATTATTCATACCCACGTCTCCCTCCATGATACAATTGCGCCAAGGGTAAAAATAGATAAAAACCATCATCTAAGCGGGCTTGAAATTTGAGCTGAATCGATGCAGAACTTTTTGAGTTTTTGAAGTGTACACATATATACATATATATATTTATATTTTTTCTATATATGTATATATAGAAAATGGAAAGGAAATCACAGATTTTTTGCTGCCGCTAGTTACGATTAGGTTCCTCCATCCAAAAATATGTATAACGAAACCATATTCAGTAGAAATTTTTCAGTAGCAAAGTTTGTTTGTTTCCAGTAGAAAGGTGTGGCTGAACTGAAAAGTTAGTATTTATCTCTTTAACGAGTAATTGGTTGGTTATTATTTTGACTTCCACGAACAGTTTATTGTCTCATTAGATAGAAGTCCTTTATCAAAAAAATGGGCCGGAACTCTGATCTGTATAACACTCACATCAATTGTAAAACTCCCTTCAATAAACATTGATATCCTACAAACCTGATAAATGGTATCAAATTTCTGAAATATTTTAGAAGATTATCAGCAAAATTTTCTTCTACCAATTGGTGCGAATGGCGGCCAGATGCCGGTCCATTTTCAGGTTAGATACCTGCCTATAGATTAATAATTTGGCTGTAATTTTTGAAGAGAAAATTTATTTTTGGCCTCCAACGGAAAATATAATAATTTTTGTAACGATCCTCGATAATAACAAAAAACAATCAATATATGTATGAGGGACTAAATTCGCTCGCAAACAGGACGTCACAAAAACATAAACCTAATAACCCCCTACGGCTACAAAAACAATTGAATCATTATTTTATAAGAAACTAATTAAAAACAAAAGAGATGACAATCCATTTAAATGATAAGCTAGAACGGGATAGAATTTTGTCGTGTACTGATATAGATAATAACTCTTCGTAAGTTATTGTTACACTAAATTTCATTCGATGTTTATGTTTTTTTTTTTTTTTTTTGTTGATGCTCTGAACTTGTTGGATAGGTGCTATCTACGGAATTGTTGTCAAGTAATAATATACCTAGATTTTTAAACGAAACTTGATTGAGAAATACCATCGAGTAGAAGATTCGATAGTCCATATTTGTAAAACTAGTTCCAGATTACCAAAATAAGTTAAGTAAGTGAGTAAATTGTTATATCATATTTCAGTTTTAAACATTTAAACACAATATTATATTTTGAACAGGTATAGTTTCAAATATGCAAAGTGATGTGATGTACCTTCAATCAAACAAGATAGTGTACCATTGGTACATGGTAATATTTGTTTGCATTAAATTTTATAATTGTATTCTTGTGTTTTAAGGCCTTCGAAGTATAGAAGCGAAGTACAAGTGAGAAAAATAAATCTCATTCACTCCGAATCATTAAAAACACCAATTGAAGCGTTTCAAAACGCTCAGACTAATGGGTACCTGTTAGAAGAACGTGTAAGGTTTTAAGATTATTATCTTCGTACAATATTGTAAAAATGTCGTGGGCCATATGTACTGTAATAGTTGCCGACACGCTTGCAGTCCAATAATGGGTTATTTTGAACTTTAAGGTACCACGTAACTATGAGTCATAATAAATATTATACACCAAAGTGCTGTGTTAATATGGATATCTCTCTTCAACCACAAATACTCTATCTATAGTTGTTTCTGTTCAACAATAAAATTGATTAACTTTGCGTTATTATATTTCAACAAAGAATGGTCAAACGATTAGGTTTATTTTTTTTAACTCAGTAAAGCATCTGAAAGTTAGTTTTCTTTTTCTAGAATTAAAAAACTTGATAAAAACAAAAACTTTCCTATGCTGCCCAGGTTAATTACACGAACTTTAATTTAATTTATCTTGAGTTAGAAATGGTCAATTATCGACTTCAAATTTTTATGGTAATTGTATGTCCTTAAAAAAGATTTAGAATTTTCTGATACTTAGCACAAAGCGAAGCGGCAGCCTCGATTGTTTCAATCATATAATGATACTGATACACGAGGGTGTGCTTTACGCTATATTATGATCTTGTACCATGGTTCACTCGTCATGTCCCATGATTCAAACATTTTTGAATCAATGTTGAGGCATAAAAGTGCTTTAAGCAAAGGCCTTAAAAAATACACACCCAATGTAAATCTTGATTCTAGTTACTACACCGTCCCCGATATATATGTTTTGCTTTTAATCTACAGATCCATAGACGAATAGGTGTACACCAGTTTCAAATTACTTTTTCTCCCAACTATACAGGCTGGTAGGAATAGATAAATTAGCAAAAAAGTAACATAACTTCATGGAAAATAAATTGAAAACTATGTTTTTTTTTATTCATTGTTATTTCCTATATCGAGTTAGAATGAAAGGTAAAAAGAAAGAGAGAGATGTTAGTAGTTTTTGTTATACTAAATAAAATTTGTTAAAACTTTAATTCGAGAATACATAAAGTTTGAATTTTTTTTTTGTATTATTTCACAAAAATAAAATAAAATAAAATAAACAACTTGGTGAACTTTGCTTTTAAAAAATTACTATTTAAAATAATTTAAAATAGTTTTATTTTTTAACTTCGAAAATTTCATTAAAAATGTTTAAATTAAATTTTGTATTATTTGGGTGGGATGATATTATGATTGAATTATTATACTCTGCGTCTAAACCTCGTGGGCAACTTTTCTTTTTTTCAATATTCGATGAATCCAATGCAGATACAGCTGTAATTTTCGGAGGGACAAATATGCGAAGTTTTTTTTGGTTAAATTTATAATATTCATAATTTGAAATTATTTTCATAATTTTTTTCATTTCATTTCCTTACTTTTAAGTTTTCGCATTGCCTACTGATATTGGAACCTTTCCTGACTTGCTCCGAGACTCCGTCCTTTGAAGACACATTTTTCTCTTTGACTATTATTTCTAAGCGATACATATTCAAATCCTTATAGGATAGCTTAGGTTAGGTTAAGTTAGATTATATTGGCTGTCCACAAAAGACACACTTAGGCTATAGAGCCCATTGTGATACCATATATGTGTTTTACCACCTTTCCGCTGATAATTTCATTTATCAGCTCTTCAATTTCAGAGGCTGAGTGCACCTCCTTCATGCATATACCATGCACTACACCAGCTCATCACAACTGTTAATTAAATTAATTTTGTTGCAACGGCGGGAATCGAACCCGCTCCCCTTAGATAAACTGTAACCATACCGCTACCGTAACCATACCGCGAACGGAATTGGTTACGCCTTAACCAACTGAGCTAATAGGGCTTCGAGGATATATTTCGTATGCTTTCATTTGGGATAAATTAAATATATTAATATTAATTATAATCAATATATATTAAATTATTTACTATCAATAAAAAATAATATTACATCAGATTCCAATACAAGTTGAATGAATTTCATCATACGTTAAATAAGACCTAATTTTTTTTGCGTCCAAGGCTGTTTAGTTGCGTGCGCTTGACTATCAAAAATCAACGAAATAACCAAAATACATGAAATAATTTTAATCACTTTGCAGATGACATTTTTATCTTCCGGTTTTTTTTTATTTGCCCTTAGGGACAATATTGTTTATATCATTTTACATAACGACAATACTCATAACAGATTTGTTATAGTGGTTGCATATACATTAAAAAGATGTGTTAAGAGAATGATCATAGAGATGATACACTTTTATTTTAGACATCATTTACAATAAATGTGATAATACGTGATTTGTATGTATAATTGCATATTAAACTTAAACAGTAAAAGATACATTCTTGTTTATTGTACTCTTTGTCTAGTAGTACAATTAACAAGAAGTTAATAAGTGGAAGTGAATTACCTGATGGTTGACTATATTAATTAATGCCTATAAAAACATGAGTGAAAGCTATTTTTTTTTTGTGTTTTTTTATATTTAATATATAAAATATTGAACTATATTTTATATTATTTTATTTACAACTGACACAAATTTATATTACATTGGTGTATTATTGCATTTGTAATATAAAGTGGTTCACGTTTATGTTCCATATATTTAAGATTATTTTATCATTTTACAGATACTTTTTAAAGGCAAGGTTATGAATCAGAAATTCTATATTTGAAAAATTTTTTACAAAATCATTCTAGATATTCTTGCTTCCATATACGTTAGATAGAAGTATAAAAGTATAAAACGTTTCAATAGAATTTTCGGGGTTTTCTTTGTCGATTTCAATTTTATAAAAAAAAAAATGTAATAATAATAAGTTTTCTTGTTTTTGCTTCACGATTTTTATCTACCAGCATTGGATCTCACAGCCTAATCTACCTAGACTCACTCTCTTCTACATGTAATCGTTATACAGTTCACTGTAAGAAATAACATCATACAATGTACAGAGAATATATATATTAAGGACACGATACCCCGTATGTCGAGCTGTAAGAGTCCGTGGCTGAATTTAAGGCACCTATCTGTGTGGGGTCTAGTCATCGGTCGTTTCATACTTTGTACTGCGCATCTGTCTAAATGATTGAAAGCAATGAATATTGTTCGATTGGTTGAAAACAAAATACAGACTGATAGAAAACAAAATACAGTAGAAAGTGGGCAACGATTGAATTGTCCAAATAGACGTCTTTTTTCCTGCTACCCTCTCAACTTCTGTTTTATGTCCTTACTATATGTTGTTGCTCTACATACTTCTCTCACAGGGCTAACTACTCTGAGCGTCCAACCACTGACTCATCTGGTATTTATAACGATTGGGGGCGAATGAACCACTTAAACTGCGCTTTTCTATACTTGAAAACCCATAGAACACAAAATACAATTTTAAAATTTTATGTATACAAATTCTTAGATTCAAGTTACATAGCTTTTCCTGTGTCAAATTTTACCTCCTCAAAATTTGACGTAATCAATGAACTACGAAATAAGTTAATAAATAAGTTAGTAAATAGACAATCTTTCGAAAACAAATCCTCAATAACAGTCAGTCTTCAGGCTACTTGCACTCTGATAAAATACCGCTATTTCAATACAAACAATGTCCCTTAAATACCAATATCTGTCGAGAAAATGCAATGGTTCTAGGTATCTTCCGTTCAATAAAAACGAGACACTATCTGCATATGAGATATGTTTGGCGATAGAAAATTAGCTTTTAGTCGATTTGGTTAGATTACTGTAACATTTTTGAAACACACACGGTTTGATACACATTCATTGTTGATACCATTGATACAAATTTGTATATGAATAGTGGCGCCCAAACTGTTTCAACTGACTGTAACTGATATGTAAAATTGCATCAGAAAATTATTAGGTATATAAACGAATAAAATTTGTTGAATTTATATCAGTTCATAACATATTATCAATCAATTAATAACTATTTCATTTTAATTAAATTATCACAAAAAAAATTACAATCATGTCTCTTAAGGTAAATAAATATTTGTATGAACTGTCAAATTAAAGATAGGTTATGTGTATTTTGTTTTATTATTAAATTTCAAATAACAGTTTAGAGTTTTTTATATTTCAAGTGCTTTATTAAATTTTCGGATGGATTTTTCAAATATAATTTTAACGGTTAAAAAATATTTTTAATAACGTTTAAATTAATTTTCATTTTTTAATAAATGAAAATTAAAATTTGTTAGTGGTTGGGTGTTTTATTGATTTTTCAAAAATAAAAAAAAATATTTTTCGAACAAATGCCAAGTGTGGGTATGAGAATAATTAAATTTTTACGGGCAAATATTTTATAGTTCTTTTTTTTCGACTGACAATTCAATGATTTAATTTTTTAACTTTTTAACTGAATTGTATATTAAATTTTATTACATCATACAGCCAAATTTTATTAACAAATTTTATTAGATTTACCAAGTTATTCAAAATTTTCCTCGAAATGAAATAGGCGGCAACAACTGTACAGTTTTGGGAGAAATCATGTTGTAGAATTTAATTTTAGTTGCCAGAGCACTGACTCAAGAAACTGAAGGATGTGCGTTCTATAATATATTTGAACATAGCCACCGGTAGACGACTTCAGCCACCATAGACGAATAGACGTTAGTTTACAAATCGTACACAGGTATCGGACATTTCTTTAGCTCAATCGCTTAGAGAACAGATGGGGATTCCCACTGGGATGGGAATGGGGTTTTTTTCATATCTCCATTAATATCAAAATATAATAAAATTGCTCAAATAAGTAAAAATAATTTAACGCAAGTCATCTCCGCTAGTATAAACTTGTAGGAATAATTTTCTAGCAATAAATGAATATAAAATAAGTTTAAAAATGTATTTTTCAGTTATAATTAATAAATTTAACAAAAATTTAACTGACTATTTACAGTTGATCGTATTCGCGGCATTCATTGCCTGTTCACAAGCTGGTCTCATTGGTGCCCCAGCAATTGGCTATGCTGCTGCTCCAGCTGCCTACTCAACATCAAGTATTACACGGTCACTTGCACCCAGATTACTGGCTGCACCAGCATTAGCCCCAGCACAATTAGCATATGCCGCACCTGCCTTAGCTCCAGCTCCATTATTAGCCGCACGACCAGCTTTAGCTTACGCTCCACGACCAGCCTTGGCTTACGCTCCACAACCTGCCTTAGCATTAGCACCACAACCTGCCTTACGGTTAGCTCCAGCTATCGCTGCACCAGCAATTGCTAAAGTAGCAGTACCAGAACCCTACGATCCAAACCCACAATATACATTCTCATATGGTGTATCAGATCCAACCACTGGAGACCAAAAGAGTCAATCAGAATCCCGTAGTGGAGACACCGTACAAGGTGAATACAGTTTGATTGAACCTGATGGTACCAGACGTACCGTACAATATGCAGCTGACCCAATTAATGGTTTCAATGCTGTTGTATCACGTGAAGCCGCTGTCCAAAAAGCAATTATTGCACAACCAGCTATTGCTAAAATTGGTTTAGCTGCACCTACATATGGTTTGGCCGCCGCACCTTTAGCTGCTCCTTTGGGTTTGGCTAAATCCATTTATGGTTAAAAACTTGAATGTGTTTGATTATTATAGACTGAATTTAATTAATTTTACACTCAAGTGAATTTAGCTGTGAATAAACAAAATGAATGAGGCTTTAATTTTTTTACTTTGTATATTTATATTATCAACCAAACAACCACCCGCACACCCCTGCATATTGTATTATAAAATACTCATATTGTGTATAATGGCATCATTTTTATGTTTTATAATGACAAATAATTTTATATTTTTATTTCAATAAACAATTTGTATAGCATTTTAATAACTTTTTATATTTTTATTACATTTTAAGTACTTCTGGTTTTATAGCATATATAAAAAAAAACAAAAGAATAGCATTTTATTGTGAATACGAGTGTCATCTCTTCTCTATAATAATAATAATAACTATATTCACTTCACACAATGTTACCAAACTAAATAATATTGTACTTACAGTCTACAATATGATGTCAACCACATTTTTAAAAGAAAAAGTGATTTTCTGTTCATTAGCTTCGTTTAAATTGTCACGTTTTCAAATAAAATGAATTTCGAACCAATTTAATGATAGGATTTTCATACTTTAAGCTATTTTATAGTTAAAACACTTTGCAATAACTTCTTTAGACATTAGACATTGTATTGTAACAGTAGCTACAAGTAAACGGGAGTTCCCAAAATGATCTCCTTAAGAAAAAAATGTTACTTTTATAATCAATTTTTTCGAAATATGTATAACATCGAAATAAATTTTGGTTTCTTTATTCAAGTGTTGTAATATTAGCATGACAATTTCTTTTGATTTGTTCAAATTTTTAGTAATCTTCAATAGTTGTCAAAAGAGTAAGAATAGGTGAGTAAAATGCTCCCATTGCGTTTTTATCAAACAGTTCACATAAAATATTTTTTTTAACTGGTCTAAAAATTCATTATACGCCCATAAAAATGATGGAGGATCATTTTATCTATTATAATTTTACCCTCAAAATAGGGATCATTTTAACCAATATAAAGGGGAGCATTTTACCCAAGCGTATTTGTCAAATCTCGAATGAAAGTCAATGAATAAAAGAGTTTACTTAAGACCGTAGCCGCTTTTTTAAAAAACGTGGCACGTGCGCAGAAACAAACTTTGAATATTTTCCCCTTGTACAAGTAGTCTAGAATTTCCGATTTCCATGACAATATTTCGATTTTAAAAGTACATTGGAATGATGTATCGGGGACTCATTTACCACTAAAATGAGTAGGCTGTACCATGGTCGAGCGTATTTTAACATAATAATCACTTTTCAAAAATTATCGTTCATTATTTTTTATTATTAATCAACATGTGTAGTCACACGTTAGCTTGGAAAAATTTACGTGTATCTTAAAATTAAATTAAATGAATAAAAATAAAATATCTCAATTAATAAAATTTGATTTAATTATTATTGAAATAATGGATATATAAAGAGTAGGTACTTATATAAGTAGATAGATATATTAGTAAATAATAAAGTAACGTGAGAGGTTAAAAGTGTATTTAATTAATAATAATTAATTTTAAATTAATTACAAATCAAATTATATTTAATTATTTTTGTTTACGTTATAAATATTATGATACACAAACAAACATTGATATAATAAAGAAAAAAAATTAAAGAACGTATGATGATGCTATGAAGGCCACACCCAACCATTTATGAAAATGAATAATGTTGATTGCATAACTACTACAAGTATTATAAGAGTAAAGGTATACGAAATATACAGAGTGGAAAAGAAAAAAACTTTTTTTTACAAGTGAAAATAACAAAAAAAAAACATGGTTAATTATTTAGGTCAGGTTAAAGAGGTTGCCCTGGGCTGGCGCACAATTAGACCATAGGGCCCGTTATAATACCGAAGAAACTGTTGGCCCAGTTGTATAGCATATACCTACCGCCTAGCCAGCACTCTGAAATTGTCACAACAATTTTGCTTTTAGATGCCTTTTGAAGCGAGCGGTTCCTCTTCATCTAAGATTGACCTTTCTTAGATCCTGGTTCAGAAGCAACTACCAGTTCGCAAAAAGAATTCCGATGGTTATTAATTGCTTAAATACCCGACATATTTTGAAATTGAAGCGCTCAGATTTAAAATAATTAATATAGATTGTTATATTCTGACATTAAAGAGTGCCTCGTTTACTGTATTCTGTCGCAGTAGGGGCTGGAAGTATTAGAGTCTTGGCTAAAGGCATGAACTGGAGAACCGCGTGGATCGAAATATTTAATATTCATAATGATCACTCTGTATATCTCTCCCTACCTCTACAAATATTTTAACCATACAAAGTAACTAACACGAGCACATCACCAATCACCATTGATGTTGACTGGGGGGGGGTGTTAGTGGATAATGAAAATTGATGTTTTCAACATTTATAAAACACACCTCAGTTAGTTGTTCTTCTTCGGTTTTTAATTGTGCAGTACAGTTTACAATGAAAATCAAATTACACTCGATCTCTGTGGACAATGTAATTATTTGTGAAATTTCTTTCGGGACAATTATTTATTTTTTAAACTAGTTCATTCAAAATTATTAAGGGCGTTCATGTACAACTCTGTGTTCGTTCATAGGAAATCAGTATGGAAAATTTAATTGAATTGAAAATTGGAAAAATTTGTGAAATTCTGAAATTTCGATATTAGTTACTAACTTGTAAAAGTTGCAAATATATCTGTCTGTCTGTCACGACAGCCTGTTAACACGATAACTCAAAAACGAAAAGAGATATCAAGCTGATTTAAAGCGTGCTCGGGGCGAAAAAAATGGGGTTGAATTCCTAAAAAAGCAACAAAAGTCAATTGGATTTGGGGTCCATAGGGCCTGTCTTGCAACCCAGTCGAGACAGAACAAAAGTTTAAGTATAAAAAATGTTCCTTATAAAAAAAAAATTAACAACTTTTGCATGAAACATTTTTTCGAAAACATCACTGGTTACCTATAAGAGCGCAAATTAGGGCAAAACGTTGGTGTTATTTTTCTCCAAAACTATGAGATAGGGAATTGACAATTTTCAGACAGCTTCAAGTAGTAGGTCTTGTGAAACATTCTTGAAAAAAAAAAAGAAATCTAGAAAATGCATAAATAGAAAACAGAAAATGCACTTATAAAAAAAAGTTATGCAAAGCACACATTCAACACTTTTTATACAGGATATTTCACAAATAAACTCAGTCAGTTGTCTATTTTCACTTGTGATAATATACGTTTAACATTACTCTTAATTGAGAAATCAAAACATGCTGCCTCTAGCGAATTTACTTTAAGAACTTTAATTGAGTGGTGTGTCGTTACCTTGGAAACCCCTGCAATAAAACTCATATACGGTGCGAATATGATACCATAATATTGTATCATCACCAGAATTCAATGGTACGAACTGAATGATTTTCAGACGATACATGCACGACCAAATAATAAATAGAATTTTCTACAAAAATCACGCTGAAATACGCAAAAATGAATACGGGTATGAGTGTAAACGTAGCTTTATAGGGAAATGAATGAATTTAAATTTTATATCTATTCTATGATATGATGATAGAGATAGTCCATGAATGGATGATATTCATAGAGAATATATGCAGCAGTATTTTATTTATCTATTTTAATATCTATTAGTTATATCAAGGTCCGTGTGTCTGTACATCAGTTTATAATATTAATTTTGGAATATTATGATTTTATATATAGATTAAAATTGTAATAAATAGTTTTGTTTTTGAAAATAATTATATATTTCCAACATTTTACATAATAATTGTGTGCTAATTCATTGTATATACTGTTCTATATAGAATGAATCTTGTTATACCATGTATACACATGTATACGAAATATATCAGGAAATACTAATGTCCCAAGTTTGTATCGCCTAAAAATATTGATGCTACGAACATTAAATTGGTATTAGTTTTCATAAAATCAGCTAATTAGTCCATTTTCGGTTCTCTGTCCAACCGTCTGTCAACACGATAAGTCAAAACAGAAAAAAGATATCAAGGTGGAAGTTTTACAGTCTGTTCAGGACGTAAAAAGTGAGGTCGAGTTCGTAAATGAGCAGCATAGGTGAGTTGGATCTTGGGTCCGTTGTACCCATCTTGTAAACCGATAGAGATAAGTTACAATGTTACAATGCAGAGTTTCTGAGATATCGCAATATTTGGATCGATTTTAGTCCGTATATGAAAAACTATTCGACCAGTCATCAAATGCACCCGATTTTTGTACTTTGTGGGTAAAAATTACCTTATATACTAAGTTTTATCGAAATTGGGGATTGAAAAAGTCGAAAAAACCGAGAAAAAAAATCTTTGTCTTGGAATTTGATGAAACTCAGGGGATAGGGTAATTTTGATCCAAAATTATAAAAATCAGGTTAATTTAATGATTGGTAAAGAGTTTCTGAGATATCGCAATATTTGGATCGATTTTACACATTATTTTGTTGTTCGAAAAGAATGTTTATGAAAATAAAGAAAGTGCAAGCATGACAACAGCTCCATAAATTTGTAACCTACGTAAATAACTTTTCCAAAATTTATTGATTGATCAGAACTAGTAATGTAAAGTTTTTTTTTTCACAAGTATCAAAATTTGAGTATCGGTGCCACTAAAACTTTAAACATAATGGAACAAACGGATAAGATGTATATATTCAAAGATGTAAAATTATGCGTATTGAATTTTCCTTTAAACTTAAATCTCTAGAGTTTTGTGTGGGTTATCTATCTAAATATTCAATCCGTGTGGGAATTAAAGTGATCTTGGGGTTAGGTACATGTAAACTCTCTGAATACATCATAAATCAACAGACCTAATCAATTAATTATTCATAGCACATTTTCACAGAATCCTTTGTTATATGGTTATATTTCATGCTTAACACATTATTTTAGTTTTTCGTGTAATCTAAATATGGGGTATTTGTGAAATATTGAAGCGGGAGTAAAAAAAAATATGAATCTATACTTTCTAGAAGAGAAGACTGATATGCATTGCTACATGATATTTTGTGCTGAATTAAGTAGCCAAATGAGCAAGGCGCGAAGCGTAACAAACAGCGACTTTTAGTAGAAAGGTAAAGCAACATGTTTAGAATTTCTCGACTAATATAGGGTTTAGGAAAAAATAGGTTGGAAAAAAATACCTGAAAAAAATAGAACGAAACAAATTTCTGTAATAGTGTCCTTTTTTTGAACGCAAGGGCTAAAATGTTCAGAACCCAACCAAATCGTCCATTCGACAACCTCAACCTAACCAAATTAGTCATACTTTGAACTACTTGGGTAAAATATATTCAAATATATTACAGTTATTTGTGTGGATCAAAAGTCTGCTCAACCGCTATTTCAAATGCTCCTATTTCAGTTACTTTTTGCTACATGAACAAAGCGTGTTCCCAATCAAGATTTTTTGATTTTATACACATTTTCATGATATTATTGACTATGGCATCATTTATTTTTCTGGCCAAATAATGGAATTCGAGTTCATAAGGAACGCTGAGTAGGAACACTGTGAACAATGATATCATTTAGTCAATAATGTCATCAAAGCCAAGAATGCATATCAAATTTCATTCGGTAGTATTAAGCGAAGTAAAGTAACAGCTTTTAAAAATTGTAAAAAAAACTATTGACTATTAAGGAAGAAATATTTGAAATCGTTTAGAAATTCAATTGATCTTTAGTCATAATCATTGATTGTTTAATAACATTGAACGTGCCATAACATTTTTATTAATATGAGCTTTTATGCAGCAATTTCATCGTCAATGTAATAATTTTGCCTATATTTTCATTAAATAATATTACCTATTATATAAATATATAGGCCGTATAATTACATAAATGATGAAATATTTTCATATGAAAACTCATATTCATAATAAAAAGATATAAGTGTCATAAATATTTTAGCTTTCGGCACTTAATTCTGTTATACAAGAAAGGAATTTTACCTTTATTTTTAACTTTATTTATTAATTATTTACGATACTAGTTCGATAATTCTCCGATTTCCCAACTCGTGTTTAAAATTTTATCTAAGCCTCTACAATGTGAAAATAAACGATAATTATTATTGAAAACTTGTCATGGCTAATTGAAAAAAATAGAAAATTAAAAAAAGTTTTACTAGTTTACACTTTGACAGTAATTTGGAGTGTGATAATGAATTCATTGCGACACTAGTGCTGTAATGAATTAATTACCACCCATTGTGGTAATGAACTATTTTGCTCACGCATACTGAGTGAGAAAAGTACTTCTTATATCACGGACGTAGGTAGATAAACTATTTTTAAGCACAATATATTATTCTTCTACTTCTAACTTCTACTTTCGGTTTTGTTTCAACCTTCTGTATAACGTTAATATATGTATATCTGGTTATATAGATTATATGCTGGTTTTTTTTTTTTATATTTAGGTTAAATTAAAATAAAATAAATATTTTTTATATTAAAATATATATATAACAAACTATGTAATTAATAATGAAATAATTATAAAATATGACACCAACTGGTATTACTGGCTTGATGCTGCTGTTACTGCTTGCTATATTCGCGGGCGTTATTACGTTAACTTGTTTTTTTTTTTTTTTTTTTTTAATATTATTATTTTTTATATTTTTAATTCAGACTTATATTACATTGTCAAAATGAGTGCAAATAAATTTCTGTTTTCCATAATAGAGAATAAAATAATATTAATTACCTTAAGAATTTTAACCTCCGTGTACAGTCTATAATGTACAGCGGTTAGTAGACCGTAAGGTTTCTGTTTTATAGTTGCTATCCGGATTATACTTTTCCCTATAGAATCACAATCAAACATATTTCCGCGTCATTGGATCATTTCATAAACATCTCGACGAGAAGGGTAATATTCCAAATATGTATAGATTTTGTTCGAACTTTCGTACAGGATTTTATCGGGTATTTCAAAAATTATTCACATAATTGTTAAATAGGCCTCTTTTTAATATTTTTAGGGTCAAAATTACTCTAGGTGCCGAGTTTCGTCAAATACTGAAACTTTTTTGATAAAAAAATTTTTTTTTTTGTAATTTACTCGATTTTTTGAAAGGGGTATCTTAAGAAAAGTATCAAAATTGGGTAACCTCCGATGTGAATATAATTCCATTTATAGAGTAATAATGAACCAAAAAACTAAAACATTGGGCCTATTTAACGATTGCACGTGTTCTCTTTGAGATTTTGCTCAAAACTGGGTGCAGAAGCCGATGTCCCGGATAAACTTCAGTCAATATCTAAGATACATACCATTTCATCCTAGAATCACTTATTTTTTTGTGTTTTTTGATACTTTGAGGTAAATAGAACTCCATAAATTATTTTGGATAATAGAATATCTAACCATGAATACATGAATATCTTCCCATTAGACGATTAAAAGAGCATTCTTCAAAATATGTCTAGAATCGTTACAATACAAAAAAATAGTTTAGAGGAATTTAGGGGTTGTCTCCAAAAATACTATCCAATCGTTATGATAGTAAACTTAATAAAATAGAACTATGATAACAGGTTTAAACTGGATTTCAGCAGGCGTTGAATAACTAGATGAATACTAAGAAATCATAGTAATTTACAACAATACTGTTCAAATTCACAAATGAACTGGCTAATAAAAAAAGCATACTCTTTTAATTAACTATTTTAGTAATTTTGTACATCACTGCTTTTTTTATGACTGCCATATTAACTTGATGTTATTATAATAATGATTTTCTCAATATTTTAGTGATCTATAGACGTATCTGTATATAGAAGTGATAGGAAGCCTATATTAAATTTTTATTTTTATATACAGTGTGTCCAATTGAAAAGAATTAGTAAATTTCTTTTGTCATGGTAGTTGAATAATCGATATCTGACCGTAGTTTTCAATTAAAATCAATTAAGATCAATTTTTTCCAATCGATATTGTCGGTAGCGTATTAAAAATAAAGGAACTTTACTATTGGCCTTGTTGAGCTTTTTGCACAAAAAACAAATAACAAAAGTTTTACCGCATTAATTGGGACTCATTGTATAATATAGAATTTGCAATAAATTTTATTTTTTATTGAAGTTTCATTCTCGTTATTATATAATCAAAAGTTTTGTTATTTCAAGTTTTTAGGTTAAATTTTATTACATACATTAACTAATTAAAAGTTTTTAGTAAGGACATTATTATTATAACACTACTTAAACTGTAGCTAAATTAATTTAAATTATATTATTATAGCTATAAATAATAATACATATTGAATGAGTGGCTGGCTCTATCGATTTGAAGGTAAATGAAGACAGGAAGATTTTTAAAAAGTTTCCACCCTTACTTTTAACTTTAGTGCTCCATACTCGATAACAACTATAAAAAGGGTGATGATCTTCAAATGGTTGGGCAAATTTTCTTGAAACATAGCTAAGAACACTCTCGATCAAACCATCTTTCAAAGAAAAAAAATCAAACTCGGTTCGTTCGGTTAGGAGCTACGGTGCCACAAACGAATCGATCAAACCTGATTTTGTGTGGAGGGTTTCCGGAAATTTATAATTTAAGCTATTTGTAGCACAATCTTGTCACAAAAAGACAACTTTTGTTTGAAAATATTTGTTCCAGTCTCAATTTTCGGTACTTTATTTTACGGGCTTTTAAGACTGTAAACTATAAAAATAATATTGGAAAATAATTTTGTGGACAACCTGTGCATGTGCCTGAAAATACTTGGAATCAGGAGCCAAAAATTGAAGCCTAGGGAAAAAAATTTCAAACAATAGTTGCTCTTTTGTGGCAAAAAACAATAATTTTCCAAGAATAATGGTAATACCATTTAAAAAAACAAAGTTGACTCCTGTTTAACCATAGAGGCATATAAAAACTAAATGCTATACTGCCATTCCCCCCAAAAAATAAGTCTAATAAGTTATATGTTTTTCGGGTTTTATGATTTTTCATTCCGTTTTCGAATGAAGATTTTCGAATCCTTCTATGAAAAATCACTCTGTATATGTTTGAAATGTAAGTGGGCTGAATACTTAACACGTGTATGTATAACAATGACATTTACCTATATTATAAAATATTATAAATAAATATCAAATTAATCAGAGAACTTAGTTAAAAAGTTTTGAAAAATAGGGCTTAACTATTTAAAATTAAGTTCTGTTCATATCATGAGTTTGATGTTTTCATGAGCTTTCAATACTGGTGTTGATTGCATCGATGGTGGTTGGGATAGGTTAGGTAAGAGTGACTGTCTGGGGATGGTCACTTAAACTATAGGGTCTGTTTTGATACCGAAAAGAGAATGTTTGACCCATCTCCGGCCAAAACTCCAAAAAATATTTGGAGCTGTTTAAGAATAGCAAGAACGCTTTGACGTTGACGAAATTGAGGTCGGAGTAGTCGTCAAAGAAAGGCTGACTCAAATGACTCCATCACCTCATGGAAGAGCAGGAAGATGATAAAATAAGCCCCCTCTGTACAAAACCCTGGATACACCACTCTCGAAGATGAACGATAACAAAACCCTTTGTAAACTTTTACAAAAATCTATTGATTCCATGTAGATGTCGAAAACAGAAAAAAAACTTTATAGAAATAAAAAATTTGATATTTGTCTGCCAATATTAATAGAATGAAACTATTTTATCGTATAACCATAAATCATAGAAAAAATTGCATTGAATCATTTATAATACTTCGCTATTTGTGATACTTTTCTTTAATACCTCTATATTTGTGATTTTAATGTTTGAATTTTTTATTAAAATTTCTTTCGATGCAATGTATGAAGCACTAAGCTACCTTCAAATCTTCTTACTTAGATCTTCGATTGGTTGCTTGAAAAACCAAAAGAAATGTTTCTACCTCTCAAACGGGCATAACTCTTAAAAAAAAATGTTTTCAAGTAAAACCAATATTAACAGAGATAACTCCCCTTTGAAAATTAAATTTGATGGTTGTGTCTTATGGTATTCGAAAATAAAAACTTTTGTTCTAGAATTTCTCTTAACTGTCGTTACAATTTCTCCTTTGATTTAAAGCAAACTTTCATCGAATAAAGGTCGAAGAATTATTCTCGAACAGCAAGAAATTGGTACTTTTAGTAGCAGCTTGAACACCCAATACAAACCGGAAAATCATTTATAATTTCTAATTTATAAAATGCATTACCGTTTGATTTCTTTTTCTTTTTTAAATAAAAACGGTTGGCATCACTATCATTAATTATTATGATGATACACAAAAAAGAAGTAGGGATGATGGTGGGGGGTAAATGAATGAATGATGATGACGTAACAACAACAAAAAATAAAACAAATGAATTATGTGCATAAAAATGCATGCAATGGAAAAAGGTGATGTTTATTTTTTTTTGCATAATAGACGATATAAAAAAATTATAATATGGCGATTCAATAAATAAATATCTTAAAATTACAAATTAAACTAGATTATTATAGACACGAATATACACTTTGGAAAATTTTATGCCCACAATATAATCTTAGAAAAATACCCCATGTGGTTCAAGAAAATTTTCCAAGCGTTATAATATTTACAAATAAAAAGTACTCGCAATCACAAACGTATTATCCTGATGACTTGATTGATGACTTAATAAAATTGGATGAGACTGGTGCTTAACCGTAGATGGCTTTACCATAAGCTGGTGCTGCATAGCCTAATGGAGCGTGAATTTTAGCAATAGCTGGTGCAGCTACAACAGCTTTTTGTACGGCTGGTTCGCGTTGAACAACAGCGTTGAATCCATTGACTGGATCAGCGGTATAATCGACAATACGACGAGTACCGTCTGGTTCGACCAAACTGTATTGACCTTGTACGGTATCTCCACTTCGTGATTCAGATTGTGATTTTTGATCTCCAGTTAGAGCATCGGCAATTGAGTATTGGTAACTGTATTGTGGATTTGGATCGTAATCTTCAGCGGCAACGGCAACTTTAGCAACAGCTGGAGCATGTGCGACTGCAAGTGGGGCAGGACCATATCCGTATGGTGCAATAACACCAGCGTGTGCAAAGGCAATCATTGCGAACAAAACAACAATCTATGGGCAAAAATAAAAGCGTATTGATGAAAATTACACAAGTTTTTCATTGTTTATTCATAATACAATTTTCTTTTTTTTCTGTGTGTTTTTTTGTTCTTGTTTTTAAATAATTTATTTATATCTTGTTTTCAAACAAAACGTTAAATTTTTCGATGATTTGTTCTTTTGATGTACAGTAAAACTGTGTTAAAAGTCAAACTTGTGCGTTCATGATCTCGTAAAGTGCGTTAACGCTCTTAAATCAAATTTTATTTGGTCTAAAGTATCCAAAATCAGAATATAAAATTTGGTAAGGTATATTATTTATTAATTGTTTTAAGTAATTTTTTATTCGATGAAAGATTGACGAACAAGAATGTTTCGGCTGTGAGATTCAGTTAAAAAACTTCATTCATCCCTCGTCAAGTTAAACAATTTTTAAAAAGCTAATATAAACAACGTTATTCTTTTATTGGCAAAAAGTAGCCGAACCAAATTTTTAACCCTCGAACCAAAAAAAAAGAGGTGTTATAGGTTTGACCGCTACGTGTGTCTGTTTTTGTCTGTCTGTCTGCCTGTGGCATCGAAGCGCCTAAACGAATGAACCGATTTAAATTTTTTTGCTTGGTTTGAAAAATAATTTAATAGAGCTATGTTTCAAGTGCAAGTTTAGGGTTCCGTACCCGAAACAACTTAAAAATAGACAAAGATCTTCCAAATCGCTTCAGTTTGAAAAGGTTCTAAGGAAAAAGGTAATTTAATGGAAAATGTTCATAGGTACGTCCCAAATGCGAATTAAAGGTTCTGTACCCGAAGTGTGTAAAGAAAAACTTCATTCTCGTAACTCGTATAAATTAGTGAGCGAGTGATCTAGATTAATGCGAGAAGTATGCCTACACTAGCCACCGGTATAAGTGATTCTTCATAAATTTTTTGATTGGTACAGTTCAATTTCGATGAATTTATCGTATATTGAGAAATCAGCCGCCAC
This sequence comes from Chrysoperla carnea, assembly GCF_905475395.1. Classification (NCBI taxonomy): domain Eukaryota; kingdom Metazoa; phylum Arthropoda; class Insecta; order Neuroptera; family Chrysopidae; genus Chrysoperla; species Chrysoperla carnea. The sequence continues at coordinate 120,682,438 of NC_058337.1, read as the reverse complement.
AATGAAACTTCCTCAAAACGCACTATCCTCAAAACTGACTAGAGCCGCTTCTTTTGACAGTGAATACTTCACGGCCATGGCGGAGAGGCTTTTAAGATGGCCTTGAAGAGACGTTTAAAATGAATCGTCCTGTATTTAAATTAAATGTACGTAATTGATTAGTATATCGTTTAAATGAGCAATTAAAATAAATAGCACAAAACACTAAAGGTAACAATTTTTTTAAAGTATAGAATAATAATAATATGTACATACGAATAACCTTGAAATGAATATTGTTTTCCATTAGTCCCATTGGAAAATGTAACTGGTTAAACTGTAATATTTCTCTCATTGTAATATACGTGTTTTCTACATTTTCTATTTTCCAATACACCATGATATTATATTTATTAAATCCATGGAGATTACATTGGAAAATATACGTTTTTTTTTTATACCGAATGGCATTCAAAATTTTAATTTCGTTGGTATCAATTTGAAAAATTCGACCAGCGAAGCCAAAACTCGCGACAAATCTTGAAGAGATTATAATTTTAATTGTTTTGGCTACAACTGGACACTGGCTAAGCGGGAAGCACGCAGAACAACTCGGCCTACCAGTGCATCACGATTTTTGCAGAAGCCGCCACAGTGGGAAGGAAGAAGAAACGGTTCTCACCTTCTCCATCACTTTCCAGTTCTGGGCAGGAGGAGCGAGCTCATTCGCATAAGCTTTTCTTTGACGATCTCTCCAACCTGAAGTCCGTTGACGTCAAAGCATTTTTGCTGTTCTTAAACAACTACAAATATGGTCTGAGGACAATCGTTGGGGTTCCGAAGATCTTATATCACTTCCAAGGGCCTCTGTTTGCAAAGTTTTTGCAGCTATTACAGGACACTGGTTGGGCGGCAGGCAATCTGAACATCTGGGCCTGGCAGTGTATCACGATTACTGCAGAAGCTGTCACAGTGGTGAGGAGAAGGAGACAATGTCTCATCTTCTCTGTTACTGTTCAGCTCTTCCCATGAGGAGATGGACTTACTTGAGCCAGCCTCTCTTTGACGACCTCTCCGACCTAAAGTCCGTCGACGTCTAAGTACTCCTGCTATTCTTAAACAGCTGCAAATGGTTCATGGACTAATGGCTCTAGATGGGCCAACCCTTTTTCGGTATCACAACAGATCCTATGGTCTAAGAGTGTCCCATCCCAGGACAGCCACTATAACCTAACCTAATCTAATTAAATGAATCAACAATTTTATTTTATCACAAGGTAAATATTTGTATAATTTCAAACCAGATCAACTTCGGTTAAACTTTCCAAAAGTACAGATTCTGAGTTATAGATGAAAAGATCTTAAGACAACGCGAGCAGTCTTAAAACTTATTTTTTTTTCAAATACGGCCGGTCAAAATATAATTATAATTGCACCTTGCTTACACCTTTATATATATAATTGTCTATTTTTGAACCCCGAAAAAAAATTCAAGTTTTTCAGATATAGATATCTAGAAAACAATATGATAGAACGGTTCGAATTCATTGTTTCATCAGGTTGGCCTTAAACCTATATTTCGTAGCAATGCTGAGTTGCATTTTTCAATGATGATGCCCAACTTTGGACTTCGGATACAGAGTCAATATTTCACAGTTTAGGTGCATAGATATATATATATTTAACCCATTGTAGGCATTCTAAGTCATACCAGTTTCTATAATATATAGTTAAATAAGCGTTCTTAAAAGATAACAAAAACTCTCAAACGGATAATCGAATGCTCATTAGATTCGCAGGATTGTAAAGATAAACAATTACCAAAAAAAAGGAAAATGATTCAAAAAATTTAAAATTTTATTCATTAATTATTTAATGAATCATCTTTTTATACGCTTTTTGTGAAAAATTCATATTAACTCTCTTTACGGCTTAGAAAAAAGCACTTACTTTTTGACAAAAAAATCAACATTTATTACGACTTCTTCATACACCACCATGTAAAAAAGACTGTTTTTCATAATTAGTGTATCGTAAACCGTACAGAGAATCCACTTAAAATTTACAAAAGGCGTATTAAATGCTCATTAGTTGTCACACAAAATTTCAATTTTTTGGCAACATTTTCGTTTTGGTATTATACTCAAATTTAAAAATAAAATGGTATCTGTTTTTTGAGAATAATTAAAAAAAGAAAATTGAAAGTGAAAATTACCAAAAAATCGTAAACCGAAAGAAATTTTTCAAATACTAATTAATCGGAATCTGATCTATTTTAAGTTATATATCACACAAAAGATACTTGACGTAGAAAAATTTGTTTGATTCTTTCTAATAGTTATCCAAAAAGTACAATATTTAGAGATTTTGTTTGCAAGTCGTACAATTTTGAAACAAATGTGCTAAGATATTATTTCATAACTGTGGTTCACAAAATTATAAAATTGAGAAATTTTTAGGTGTTATCACGCAAGATGATAATTTCAAATTGTTTTCAAACTAGTAGTTTCATTTGTCTTTTAAATTTGAACAGTTTTTTTCAATTATTCAATTTTTCCAAATCTAATGAACCTCCGATCATGTAAGTGAATATAACTTTTTTATCTTTTAAGAATGCTTACCAGACTAAATATTTCCCATTTCAATGATAATCCACCCTGTATACACACTTTACACAGAGATGACACACGATACGTCACAGAACGACACGACACGACACACAACAAACAACGAACGACCAATACAATAATTGTAACAAGTAAAATTCTTTTAGTTTTTTTATTGTGTGACATGAAAATACGTAACTGTGTTGCTTTATTTTATTCCACAATTTTAATGTATTTCCACAATTTTTTTTAAAAGCTTATGACGACAACTATGAATAAAATATATCGTCGTTCGTATGTTTTATTTTTATTTTATTTTTTTTGTTATTCTGTGTTGGTATTATAAAACAACAAACAAACAACTCATCTCTATGATACTATATGAGTACCAACTTAAAAAATAAATAAATAAATAATGTATTGTAAATACCTTGAAAGCCATTTTGTGTGCGTTTTGTATATTTTTTTGTACTTAGTGCTATAATATATAAATTTAATTTAACAAAACTAAATTTAATAATTGTAATATTTGATATCGAATGCTTTTATACTAAAAATTTTTTTTATTTGGGGTAGGTTTTTTTGATTTGTCATTACCTCCCTCTCTTTGTGTTTGATGTTTGGTATTTTTTTTATTATCAGTTGAAGGTAATGTCTTAGATAATTGCATCATAGTGTATGTGTTGAGAGTATTATTTTAGGCGTCAGTATTTACATTTACTAGGTTGGTGTCCCACAAAACTTTGTATCAATTTAGGTCCCACACCCAAACATATGCATAATTTTTTTATAAAAATAATAAAAACAATCATTTTTTTATTCATTATAATATACATTCTCTCTATATTTTTGCGATTATTAATTTCAATGCAATTTACACGCACAAATCTGGTCGTCATTGGATTATGATATTATATTTATACTATTCTATTCATCTGTCATGGCTTCACTCGTGAGTAGAATATGTGATGGTACATATATGTGCAAGAATATCTAATGTGGATTATGTATAGATGAGCAAAATTGTTCATATTGAATTTTAATTTGAGTATGTATTCTAAACTTATTACATGATAATTGAGTTATTTTTTAAATATGCCAAAAGCAAATTTTTCCATGCTAACTAAAAGGTCAAAATTATAGCGATCCACTAGGGTCACCTTCCCGCATTACAGTCTCGGACCTATTGTAATATATTCTGAAGCTTAATAATTTTTAGTCGCATGGTGAGAAGTTTGGTCACACGTTCTGCACCTGCGTCAAGTATATCGCGTTAAATATTTGAATACGATAGTTGCAAAGAAAAGATATATTAAATAACCAGGTTTGAAAGTTAGGTTCAAATTAGAATCTGATGGATTGATCTGCCCAAATTTATTGCCAGAATTCGCATAGCTTCTAACAAATAAGAAAGAAAATTTTTCTTTGATATTTTGCCACTGTGCAACTTTTACTATTTGTCGTCACAAACTTCAGTCGAATATCAACTCAAAATATTCAACTTTAATTGCACAACAAAAGAATTTTCGTAAACCAAATCATACAAAATGTAGAGATATAAATGTATTAAGGCCTCTGCTAGACATTTCTGCTGAAGTGTTAGAGAAAAAAGTGAAAATGTAGCAGCTGTAGCAGCTGCTTAATAAATATATTGTACAGTTTCATTCAAATCCATTTAGTAGTTTTTGCGTGAAAGCGTTACAAACAAACAACCTTACTTGCAATTTTATAGTATCACAAGGATGTATAATGTTTATATTTGATGGACGAGCACATTAAAATGATACTCACTTAGCTGTCTGCATTTTAGATTCATATTATTTCTTATATCCTTAATAGAAAAATCAGTGTAATCTCTACCCTTGTATCTTACAATCATCTTAAGAATTTCTTATAGACATAGTAAAAATCATTGAAGTGTAAAATTGAATAGTTGACGAGGCAGATTAAGTTATCGTTGCTGCATGTATCAGGATAAACTAACCAGCTATGTTTGTATTAGTTTGCATTTTCACTTTACAAACTTTAGGATAATATTGACCTGGTTTACCAAAATTATGTTGCAACCAACGGTTTTATAGTTACAAGCAAGCAAATACTAAGATGTATTTCGAAATATCCTAGAGTTCTCATTTATTATCTTCGATAATATTTATACTAAGATGTATTTCGAGATCCACTATACGTGTAAAATTAAAATGACAAAAAAAAATTTAACAATTATTTATCAATTAATCACAATTTTAAACATAAATGCTTTTCTCTTGGAAAAGATGCAAATGGATTTCTCAGTGAGATTTACGAGAAATTAACTATCAAATCAACATTTTTTTGGTAAAAGAGCTGTATTTTTAGGAAAACCGCTGATGCTGACTTTGACAGTTAGTTTCTCATGAACCATACTAGTTCCCCAGTATCACCACCGTGATATCAATTTTTCGAGAAAAATGTAAAGGGTAATATCGATTTTGATTTCTAACTTCTTAAATTTTCTTCAAAAACACACAAAATGTAATACTATCTAAGATACATTTTTATTGATCGAATATTCATTTAATATGAAGAAAAATAATGTCAGCCAAATGCCCGTCTCTAGATTTTCAGCAGCGGCTTATTAAGTTCGGGGAAATTTTCTTGGACTTTTCGCAATTTTTAAAGGGTTAATTCGATTGTATCTTGGTGGATGTTGCAAGGTTGGACGTATTCTGGGTTGAATGGGCGCTACTTTGACACACACGCCTTAACCTATCTCCAATGCTTACTGTTTCCACGAGGAAGATTAAACTGGCCATAGCTTTCCCGTAAAAGTCCATAAACCGCTCTGACAGAGTTATTATTTCTGCGAAAGAAGTAAACATCGCAATTTTTATAGGGTTATTTCGGCTGTACCTTGGCGGATTTTGCAGGGTTGTTGAAATTGACATGGTTCCTAAGAAAATCCAACAAAAAGAAATCCAATGACGTATTATGGGCTGAACGCACGCTATGATGATACACACACCTTAAAATATCTCCAATGCTTACTGTTCCCTCGAACTTTTGCACAATGATGGGAACTGTCCGCTCACTAGGACGATTAAATTGGACATAATATTTCGTTAAAAGTCTATGCTCTATATTTCGTTAAAAGTCTAAGTCTATTTCCAATTAATGCCGGTTTTCCACTAAACAGACAAAAAAAAAAAAAAAAAATGAACAAAACTCAAACTCAAATAATAATATAACTTTTCGCAATATTTTTTTAAGAATGGCGTGTTTCACGATAGTTGGATAAAAAAAATAATAATAATCAAATATGCGTTTTTCTTCTGTCCCAAAATATGTCTTCAATAAGTTTCCGAGAAGTTAAGTTATTTTCCGAGTTTGAGTTTTATTTTTTTTTATCCGTTTAGTGGAAAACCGATCTTAAATTTGCCGTTTGAAACAAGCGAAAGTGCAGGGTTGCAAACATATAGGAAACTGAATTTGGATTATCTTTCCATGTGAAACGTATAAAATATGTGTGATGGACAGTTTCATTTAAAATGATACCCACTTATTTGTCTGGTAGACTAATAATTGAACTAGAAAAACAAGTGTAATCTTTAGCCTTGTACCTACAACCGTCTCAAGAACACATAATTATAGTAAAATCACTCAAGTGTAAAATTAAATGGATCATATTTTATTGAATTAAATTGTACTTTCATAGTCAAATAAACATTTACCTTACATTACATACATTACTTGCAATTAATATTGCCAATAGCATTATGTCAAGTTATTTGAGTTCAATGTATATATATGTATATTGTACATACGGGCGGTGGACAAACAGACTAAATATAGACCCCATGTGAGTGAGATACCATACCACATACAGACCCTAAGGGTATACCAATAATACTTATAACATAAGTCTATCTATCTATTGTTATTTGTGTGCAGTCCATATTATTGTAAAGTAGAAGAATCTAGATCTTAACAGTGTGCTACCACGCCTAAACAGTGCTGGATTACAGGTGAAAATTTTGTAACTGTCTCTAATGTTTAATTATAAAATTGAAAAATGGGATGTACAAAGACAACCTTTCAATTAAAGAGAATACAAAAAAAATACACACACACCAGGAGACCCGGAACCCAGGTCTCTTGGATTCATACCAAGCACCTAAACCAACCGGGCCATAATTAAATTTTGTTCTGTTTTCAAAATTAACTTATTTATGTTTGATTATTTGTATGAATACGTGTGCATATGTCAGAGAAACGGAGGTTAAACCCCATTATTATTATTATTATTATTATTATTAAGTATATTGCATTTTATACCCATATATATGAAATATATATACCTGGTATACCAATTTTAGTTCCAAGATAGTAACGCTTAGAAATATTGATGAAACGAGCAAAATTTTGATAAAAGTGTTCATAAAATCATCTAATTTGCCCATACTCTAACTGCAGAAAAATTGTTGAGACAAAAATTATCGAGTATAATAAAGGTCATTGGTATGTGTTAGTTACTGTTAAGCTCAGCTTTAAAATCACGGGCAAATGTAATGTATTGCCCTAACAACTTTTGGCTAAAGCATTTTTCTCTAGCTAGCGTGTTTTCTTTCGATTAAATGCAATAAAGACATATTTTTAAGTCGCATTTCCTCCGAAAGCTTACGATTTTCGAAAAAATTGTTTAGAGGAATAAATGTTAGTTTTTTTATGACGATCAACTCTCTAATTTAAAGTGTTATTCTATCTCTTACTGTTTAGGATCTAACTTGGCTATTAAAGAAACCCGAAGAATTAGGTCCAATCTGATGTCAGAACAGGGTGTCCCCATCATACTCTACAACTTTTAAGTTATTTTTTGATTGGTTAAATACTTAACGAGCTATTAACCATAACAGATTAAAATGGACCACCCTGTAACAATGGGTACAATTTTGATCACTAAAATATGTCAGTTAAAAGTTTGAGTGATTTAAAAGAAGATTCTATTTATTGAAATATGATAACTTTGATAAGATAATGATAATGATAATATTGGTCTTCATAATATTTTGATTACTCAATAAACCAACTCTGATGTTTTATTATTGTCTTCATATACGCTTTGCTAACTTCCAATACATGTTAGATAAGTTTTTGATTAGAAACAATGTTCTTCTACTTGAGAAAATAATACCACAAATAATCGAATGAACCTAGAATAGCAAACTCGATATAAAATCATTGTTTAGTGGCAGTCAAACACATTATTTATGAAATTTTATTGACTTTTAAGAAAAAAATAAAGCCTTATTATCAAAGCAAAAATATGAAATGCTCATTTGGACCCAAAAATTTTTATATAGAGCGTGCGCATCATATTTTTCGAGACGTGTTATATGCACTGGATCATTTATGAAACAGGCAAGTCTTCAAAATTTGCTATATTTTATAAAATTTGAAAATTATTTCTTTAAGTGTCTACTTCATGGCCCGTAAGTTTTCAAAGTCAAATGTTCAAATTCATTGCCTTATTGGCGGGGGGGGGGGGGAAAGACCGTTATCTTTTAATGACAGAGAAAGAGTTTTCCATATTACATATATATGTTCGGTTGTTCGATTAGTGTTTATTAATGAATTAAATAAAACTGAATACTTGTCAATTTTTTTAAATAAAAATATTATACAAAAACCTGTTTTTATAAATAAATAAATTGATAATATTTTATTAATTCAATAATAATACATAATATTAAAATGCTGATCTACATGAAATGAAACATAGACCACCACACCACACGTCCACACTTATTATATCTACTACAAAAAAAAAAAAAAAAATTTTTAATAAAATGTATGACCGAGTTTGTTTAAAATTCATGTATGCAATTTATTATTACTGTCATTCAAGACTTAAGGTAACCTTAGACGTAACAAATTTTTGTACTTTGTACATTCGTGAATGCGAATGTTTATTTCCAATACTAGCGGATGCGAATTTTAACTTTCAAATAAAATGTTCGAAAATTGCTTTACATTAACCAATTTGGCGTAACCAATTCCGTCCGCGTAACCAATTAATAGTTGTGATGGGCTGGTGTAGTGCATGGTATATGCATGAAGGAGTTGCACTCAGCCCTGAAATTGGGGAGCTGATAAATGAAATTATCAGCGAAAAGGTGGTCAAACACATATATGGTATCACAATGGGCTCTATAGCCTAAGTGTGCCCTTTGTGGACAGCCAATATAAGCTAACCTAACCTAACTTAATACATATAATTCTTCATTATCGTTTAAGAGTTCGCCCTTTAAGTTTATTAAAGACAAACTGTATAACTCCATTAAAAACATACTGTAACTCCAGTGAAAAGTAAACTGTAGTTTGTTTTGATTTGAGGTTAGTTTGCTATAATTGCATTTTTCCAACAGTGATTTAAAATTAATTAGTATTAGAGACGTTATAAGATCGGTATTCACCCATCTAATAGCCAGATGAAACTGTAATAAAAAATAATTAAATCAAGCAAGCCTATGGAAATTGGTACCAGAAGAATGATGATGATGATGAGAAACAATGATAAGAGTGTTTAAAAAACAATAAAATTTCATAAAAATTATGTCTCATCTGGTTACCAGATGGGTGAAGTTCGACTTTATACCGTCTCTTAATTCCTATCCCTATATACAGTAGAATCTCGATAAGTTAAAGTCCAAGGGAAACACAAAATATTTTAAGTTATAGAGGTTTTAAGTTATCAAGGGTCTATGTTAGGTAAAGGTTAATATAGAGGTATGTACATGTTTCTATGTACCCTAGTTAATATAGAGGTATGCACATGTTTCTATGTAGTTACTGAGGGCCTATACAGAGATTATTTATTTAAGTTATAGAGGTTGCGTATTTTAAGTTATAGAGGTTTTGGGCTCTGATGGGAAGGGAACATAGTATTTTTTGAAGTAACAGAGGTTTTTATGATACCGAGGTTTAAGTTATCGAGATTCTACTGTATTATAAATGTGAAAGTAAGCATTTTTGTTTCTTACGCTTTCACGCTAAAACTAGCGAATGGTTTTTAAAAAATGAAACTGTACAGTTATATAGCTGATATATCAGAATAACACATGAACTATAATTTATAAAGCAGATCCATGATCATCATTTTGAACCATAAATTAAAAAATTCTGTAAAAATTTAAAATAGTAAATGTCAAACAAATCATGGCCAACTTTTCCGATATACTCAATAAATTATGACTATTTTACATTTAACAAAATTGAAAACTGTGTATATCAAGAGGGGGTGGAGGCTATAAAGCGGTGGTTTTTAGTTTTAAGCCCAGTGGAACGGGCGGGTATCGTTCTAGTTTCAATATAAAAATATGAGAAATATGAGTAATGTAACATATTATTCAAGATTGGACTTACTTTGCAAAATTTATGATGCCGAAAATGTAAAATGCAAGTTAAGTGATAAAAATATTCAAAATTATTCACATCGAGTACAAACATTATTTCTTTACTGGTAAATATATATTGGATTGGTTTGCTCAATTGCGATATATATATATATTCCAATTAATTATTATTATTCGCCTCAGATGGTTTTTGACAATCAGTCAACCCTATAGTCTATTTGCTCAATTTTGGCCAAGTATATTTTATTCCTCATTACACGGAGTGGACTGTTTGTAGTTAATAACATTTGCAAATAAACAGACATAGATGGTTAATATTATTTGCTGTTATATTACTGTACATTTATAGTAAACAGAATTTAGTCTTTACAGAAATAAGACGGGACCAGAAAACCACATTCTTGAAACCAAAGGTAGGTTAATTTTGACAATAAATTTGAAAAATATGATCCAAATTTAGTGGGAGTACATAGTTGGTTTAATAAAATTGAATAGATTTTGAATGTGATAAAGAAAAATCAATTTTTTATATTTTAATGACGTCATCAAGTTCGAAAAATCGATTTTTTGAATAAAACACGTAAATTTAATTCGATCGGGCTGAAATTTTTTTGGGAACCCACTAATTTTGGATCAAACTTTTTATCTATAATGTTAATTTTTCGCTACTATTCACTTTTGTGCTAGATGTCGGAACCAGGACACCACATTTTTGAAACCAATTAAAGCTAGGTTAATTTTGTCTACATATTTGAAAAATATGACCCAAACTTAGTGAAATTACTTAGTTGATTTAATAAAATTGGATAAAATTTGGATGAAATAGAGAAAATTAAATTTTTGGATTTTAATGACGTCATCAAGTTTAAAATATCAATTTTTAGAATAAAACAGCCAAATTTTATCCGAGTGGACTGAAATTTTCTTTTAAAGCACTAATTTTGGGTCAAACTTTTTATCTATAATGTTAGTTTTTCACTGCTATTCACCTTTGTGCAAGATGTCGGGATCAGGATACCACATTCTTGAAACCAATCAAAGGTGGGTTAATTTTAACTACAAAGTGAAAAGTATGACCCAAGTTTAGTATAGGATTACATAGTTGGTTTATCAAAATTGGATAAAATTTGGGTGTAATAGAACAAGTTGAGCAAATATTTGCTACGTGTAAAGTTTGCTTTAGTTATATATGTGTGAATAACTGACTTTATTTAAGTCAGTAACAAAGGTTTTATAACAAAACATTTAAATATTTTTAATTAAAGTCATTAATAATTTGACTAATTAAAATTGCTATGCAAAATAATAATGGTTTTTGTTATCACTTATCAAGACTGAGCTAAGATAAATATGACCTAAATTTATACTGATTTTAGTTTATATGTTCATGTCTCTAATAGGCTATTATTTCTTTGATTTAAAAGTCTTTTATAAGATAATAATAATAACAAGCCAAATTCAGCCCGCTGGTTGCGCAATGGCCTTCCTTAACAGCTTCCAATTTTCCCTATTCCTTTTCTTGCGCATCCACAGACATCCTGTATAATTAACAATTTCATCTCTTCAGCGTTTTATCTGGCGTCTCTTCTTTCTTCTGCAATTATAGGGTGCCCATGTACTCGTTTTATTAGTCCAGCGCATATTCTCAAACCTCGACACATGTCCTGCCCGCTGCATTTTTATCGTTTTAATGTGTACATTCATTAGAATCGAACATAAATGTAAGCGATTTTCCGACGTGAGTTGCACAAAAGATCATCTCGTTCGATCAAAAAATTCTAACTAAAATTAAAACATGCTTCATTTATATATACGTGAGATAATTGATATGTTGTTATAGTTGATGTCATATGAAGAAAAGATGGAAAAATTTGCTGGGCTGGCTAACTTAAAAAGGCACAAGGCTGCCCGACACAAGCATCAATATGCATTTGGGAGTTCTATTTGCGAGCTGCAAATAGCAGCTCCTCCTAATGAGGATATCATAAGAAGGAGTATTCTTAGATGGAGGGCGGACCGCACTTGTGGAAGAAAGTACAAAAAAGATATGGTCTGAGTATAACCGTAGGTGTTCCAATAATCTTTTAATACTTCAATACGCAAAATCGTTCCAACTATTTCAGGATACTGACTAGGCGGCTCACACGCTGGGCGACTGAGTTTACCGGTACATCACGATTATTGCAAGAGCTGCAACAGTGAGTAGAAGGAGAAAGGAGAAAACGATGTTTCAAGTACTTCTTCACTATCCAGCTCTTGCCCGGAGGAAATTAACTCATTTGAGTCTGCCTTCCTTAAATGATCTCTTTGAACTGAAGTCCGCGTTGATGACAAAGAATACCTATTGTTCTCAATGATTCGTGAAGTATAGTTGCCGGGAATGGGCCGACCTTTTTTCGACATCACAACGATTTCTATGGTCTAAATGTTTCCCGTCCCAAAACAGCCACTGTAACCTTACCTAACCTAATAAAATGATTCCATTTAAATAGACTGTAAAAGTAATTTTTTGTGGTATATCTATTTATCCAAGTCTACATGCTTAAGTAATTATAAAAATTGCTAACTGTAGAATAAAAAGTAATTTTTATATTTATTGAACTTTATATAGCTTAACTATTATGATCTACGAGCTGTTTAGAAGCTAACTCAACTCATTCATGACATCACTTGAATAATAAACAAATGAATGGTATTAAAACCGATTAAAACACTCCAACTAAATGAAAAATAAATTTTTATTTCAAATAATAAAAAATACTCAATTTATTTCTATAAACACAAATATTCAAAATTTTATGTTTTAAAAACGTTAAAATCGTTAAAACTTAAATAACTTTCAAAATATTAGGTATGCAAATTGAAAGAATATTTATCTTTATAGCATCAATATTTTTCAGAGTTACAAACTTGAGACTAAACTTAGTATACCTTGGTATATTTCATATTACATGGTATATCTATCATTAAATTTTTTATATGGATTCTCACCATGAATTTCTATTAGTTTATAGATGTAAAAAATAAATATAATATTTGTTAATTAAAAATTTATATTATTTATTCATTGTTGTACTCATTTATAAAGTGTAGGTAAATCGTTCATTATTTATCCCATGCATGGTTTTTTATACCATGTATATGAAATATATCAAGGTATACTAAGTTTAGTTTCAAGTTTGTAACGCTTAAAAATATTGATGCAATGAACAAAATTTTGATATAAGTGTTCATAAAATCACCTAATTAGTCCATTTCCGGTTGCCTGTCTGTCGTCTGTCGTCTGTTCGTCTGTCATCACGAGATATCAAGCTGAAATTTTTATAGCGTGTTGAAAACGTAAAAAGTGACGCCGAGTTCGTAAATGGGCAACATAGGTCAATTGGGTCTTGGGACCAGAAGATCCATCTTGTAAACCGTTAGAGATAGAACAAAAGTTTAAATGTAAAAATGTTCCTTATAAAAAATAAACAACTTTTTTTTGAAACATTTTTTCTTAAACATCACTGTTTACCCGTGAGAGCGCATATTATGCGCAAATTGTAATATTATATGGGTAAATCCGTTATATATGTGTTACATGTATGTATGTGTAATGTGATAGAATAATCAACACTGTCTATACATGGTATTTCAACAATTAACTCAGTCAATTGTTTGTTTTTACTTGTTTAAATTAATTGTTCGATCATAAACTAATTGAATTTTATAAATTAACACGAGTTTATTTAAAAATAGTTTTAAAATATTTTAACTCAATTTGTATTAAAATTATTCATATAATATTCATGGCGTTTTTTTAAAGTTGATGTATTCTCGAACCTCTTTAAATTTATCGAGAAAAACACTTTAAATAAAAAATGGGCGCATATCTGCCGCGGACATTATACTAGTCTTTCAAGTTCAATGAATAGATTTGCACTTTGCATCATAATTGATAAGAAACAAGCCGTGGATAAAGTCTGAGCGACCCTTGAAGTTCACACAAACTTCCCAGCATAATAAAAAGTTATAAAAAATAAAAACTCGACCGATTCGAATTAATATCTTAACGAAGTCAATATCATTTTTAGTTCGCGCGATATCGGTTAAGAAAAAAATTTCTACGGACGTACGAACGTACATACGTACACACACACACAACTTCTTCTCCAAATTAGTGTTAATTTCTTGTCCTAACCATGAAACGTAAAGATGTGGTGACAATTTCGATTTTGAAAATCGGACACATTACAATAACTTTCTATAGTGGTTCCTAGAGAGTAGTTCCTAATTAAAAAGGTAATTTTTTTATAAGGAACATTTTTTCGAAAACAATATAGTTTAGGGAAAAACTTGCTGCTAAGTTTGACCCAAAATTATTTTTCGTTCGTTTAGGTACTTTCCGTATAAGAGTTGTTTGTTTTTTATATAGACCATTTTTGGTACTTCAAATTTCGTATGTTTTTGAAATAGCTCCATCCAGAAAAACTTTATTTTGATTCAAGAAGTCATCAGTTTATTCAAATAAGCAGTAATTTATCAAAGTTTCTTTATCAAAAATTCAGTATAAATATGGTGGAAGCGCATGTAAATGTATATAATTTCAAATATGGAAATCTTTAATCCTGAAAATCTTGATCAGGATAATCAAATAAACTTAAATTATGGTAGTGTCATCGGTTCTTAATAAGTATGTCAAATTTCTAGTTAATCCGCCGTTTTGAAAGGTGTCGAAATCTTGTTCCAAGTTTCCTTTACATACTAACATACTAACATACTAAAAAACGTATGAAGCTAATAAAAGCGTGTTAATAGCATAGAGCTAATTTTTTTGGAGCAAACAATTTTTGGAAGGTGTTTTATAAAATATCATAAAAGGAAACAAGAACATTAAATGATATAATCAATAAACATGATGCTAAAAATGTTTCCGATGTGGTCTACAATGAATTTATATATATTTTGAATAAATAACAATATAAATAAAATATTATAATATATTGATATCAAAATTCATAATATCAATAGAAACAATTTCAATTTCAATAATTAAATTAAATTATATATATTTATTCAAATATAATAAAGATAAATTATTAATAATAATAGATGAAAACTGTTGAAAAGCTAATGGACCAGTTACAGAACCTTAAAACTGTTATCTTGCTATGGAAATACGGTCGCTTAACCGCCTTTAGTTCGCAATAAATATTTTTTGAATATTAACAGTGGAGTGGTATAGTATAGATAAAAATTATACGTTATTTCACATACCGGATTATTTTTAAGTTGACATTTCGTTGAAACTCGATAAATAAATTTAATCGAGACAAATGCTTCAAACGATAAATGTTAGTTTGAAAGGCACACATCATATACCGGTATCGAATTTGAATTAAAGTTTTCAAGTTTAATTTAAAACTGTCATTCAAAACTGACGACATTAGATGAACGCTTTAAATAAGAAAGTTGTTCTTTATAAATAAGCAAACATTTTTTTGTTTGAAACATTATTTTGTAAGCCGAATAGTTGATAGACAGTAATTGATAACAAAAATCTAGCTTTTTGTGCGTTTGTTCATTCAATTTGAACAAAAGTGGTCTTAATAGAAAAACAAGTGAAAACAAACAATTGATTGAGTTAATTGTTGAATACCATGCATAGTCAGTGTTGATTTCTTTATCACATTACACATACAAACATGTGACACATACATAACTGATAATCAAGTATAGTACATATTATAAAATTTCCGCCTAATTGGCGCCCTCACGGGTAAACAGTGATGTTTACGAAAAAAGAATTCAAACAAAAGTTGTTTAATTTTTGATAAGGAACATTTTTTACATTTAAACTTTTGTTCTATCTCTAACGGTTTACAAGATGGGTCCTACGGACCCAAGACCCAATTGACCAATGATGCTCATTTACGAACTTGACCTCACTTTTTACGTCCTGAGTTCGCTGTAAAAGTATTTCAGCTCGATATCTTTTTTCGTTTTTGAGTTATCGTGTCCACAGACGGACGGACGGACGGACGGACGGACGGACAGCCGGAAATTGACTAATTAGGTGATTTTATGAACACCTATGACAAAATTTTTTTCCTAGTATCATTATTTCTAAGCGTTACAAACTTGGGACTAAACTTAATATACTATGTATATTTCATATATACATGGTATAACAAACCTTTTTATTGGATTTACTGGAAAATATCTTTCGAAGAGTGGCTAAATTTCGTAGAAACAATAATACGAAATAACAATTTTGATTCGAAAAACAATTTTGGGTAAAATTTATCAGTCCGTTTTTGCTTAAGCTGTACGGTTTACGGAAAAATGTTTCGAACAAAAAATGTTCCTTTTTTAATCAATAACAACCTTCTAATTTAAAGTGTTTATCTATCGATTACCAGGTATGGAATAAAGTGAACTTTTCATTGAGCTTGAAAACCTAGATCAAATTTATTATCTGTGTAAGAAGTGCTCCTACACACTCTACATTTTTCGAAGCTAGTTGAAGAGAATACTATAATAGTTCAAAGAACAATGAATATATATTAGTTAAAATTATTAACAAATATTGGACATTGCACGTTTGATATTTAATATGATAACATTTATCTACAGCCGCACAAATTTAATGAATAATGATGGCATTAACAACAAACTATTTAAAATAATAAGGCATACCCAGCTATACTATGAGCTCAAAAATAAATGATAACTGTGTATTCTTGTTTGAACTATGTTTTCTATGTTCGCCGGATGGTGTTTCGGCAAGAAAATTGTCCGACTAACTTTCTTATTATTGTTGATTATATAGAAATATTAATGATATTCTCAATGAGGCCGGGATCTTGAACCACGGGGCACATCCACTCCCATAAATTTTTTTATATCCACTTTGTTAAATAACTTCTGGTTCTGACCTTTGATAACTTCTGATAACTGGATTCTTTGACCTTATAAAAGTGAAACAAATATATGTTTGTATGTAGGTATTGCCCTTTGAAAATTCACTACTGGAATTGTCAACAGAGTGAGAACCACGTCTCAAAGTAGATTGACAAGGATAGTAAATGTTAAAATAAGATTATACCACTTTTAAATAAAGCTAAAACAGTATAAATTATTTAACAATATTACTCGTTTGATCGTTAAAACCAAATAAAATTTTATTTATTTATTTTAAGCACATGTGAATTTGAAATATAAACACATCATTGAAGCAGCTGATTCCGGTTATACGATCATGCGCATTGAATACCAGGCCTCCAAAATGGTGTTTCTCCGTCAGCTGTTTGAATATTGTATTTTCATCTTTGTCAATCTACTCTGTGACGCCAAAATATATATACCTGGTATACACTGGGCTTATCTATTTAAAATATATGATCTAAGGTATTGCCACTTTAGCAAAATGATATGAAATTTACTGGGGACACGACTTTTACTGGTGTGGTTGTTTCCAATCTTCTTAAACCACGGCTACTAGATTTCTTCCATAAATAAAATCTGACATCAACCTTCTGTATCACGGTAACTGACTTATTTATATGAAATATTTTGTGTTAGAAAATATGCACCAAAAATAGTGGCGTAAAATTTTGAAACATTCTGTATTAATATGATCATATATGTACGCTGAAATGATAATCACTGGTAAAATACAGTTAATTTTTTTTAAATGTTTATTTTTTGTGTATTTATATTTGTTATGAAAAATAAACATTTATTATTACTAGCTAGGTATGCAGTAGTTTAGCTACCTGGAATAAAATAAATAATAATAATGTTTGTTTACACGATAACAATATACAAATAAATTCAAAAATTGCTCTGTTTGCATTGGTGTCATGGTAACAATCCACTTTATAATATATTATTATTTTTATAAAGTAAGTTTTTAATTATATTATTCAACAAATCATTATTTTATATATTTTCAATGTAATAGGAACACTCAATCTATTAATCGTGTTTTTCTCAAGTCCATTGAAAAATACGAAAATTTTGAAACGGAATTTTTCTATGCAGAATTTTTTTAAATCTATAACAATAATTTTTTTTTTATTTCTAATACTTTTTGGAGATATTTGCAAACAATCTGGAAAAACGGCTCACAATTTGTATGTTGAGTTCTTGATGCAATTTGTATCATGTAAGCTTCTTTTATTGAATTATACTCACGAAATTCTGCATGTTTACAAAAGTTAACCTTGTCTTCAACTGACTACGACTATGATACCGGAATGTATTGTATTAAAAAAAACAGATCAGGAAAGCCGGGGTCCTGTACAAGCCTAAAAGAAGCGCACAACCATTTTCTACTGAATCGTAGGTATACTGGATAGTCGATCCATTAAAAGGAGCCCGGCGTTTTGGGAACGTTGTTGACGTTGTGATTATGTCAGTGAGACATTACCGCACATGCTGAATCATTGTACCGCCTATACGACAGTAAAATGATTTAATGATTCAATGATTTCACTCCTTGATGCTATCTTGAAGATCAACAGACAAGTATCCGATGTGCGTAGTCTAGACCTTTGTTGCAAGATTAAACTAGCAACAAAGTAAAGATAATCGACATTTGAATTCTATTTCAGAGGGATTCGGCTTCTCTAGAAGTTTTTCGAATTCAAAAGCTTGAAAAGCATAGCCAAAATGCTACCCAGGTAACCACGAAAGGCTGCAAGGTCATACCATGGCTCGAACAGAGACATTACCATGATCAGCCATTGTGACTCCGTACAAGGATACTGAATGGTCTGAGCAACTGAGGCATCCCTCATCATACACCAGTGTAAGGTTAAATATTGTGATTGTACATCGTGCTAATTTTGTGATTATTTATTGTGATATGGCATTTACGATGTTCTGCTTTAATTATTTTAAATTCAGTTTTTATTTTTATACCATGTATATATGAAATATACATAGTATATTAAGTTTAGTCCAAAGTTTTTATACCATGTATATATGAAATATACATAGTATATTAAGTTTAGTCCAAAGTTTTTATACCATGTATATATGAAATATACATAGTATACAGTGCAACCTTAATATAACGAACCTCAATATAACGAATTCCTCGATTTAACAAATTTTTCGCAATCCCCTTGAATTGTCCATAAGAGTCAATATAAAATATACCTCTACATTACGAATATTTTTTGCGAACAGCCTCTTTATAACGAATTTTAGACAAGATAAAAAATTTAAATACCTCTAAATAATGAAATTCGTCAATTCAAAACCTTTATATAACGTATAAAGTCCCACCAATATATGACAGTTAGTATGCTCCATAGTAGTAATTCATGTCGCGAGAGGTTCCGACACTTTTTTCCTCTTTATAACGAATTTTAGACCAACTTAACCTCAATATTACAAACCTCAGTTTAACGAATTACTTGATATAACGAATATTTACTGGTTCCCTTCAGATTCGTTATATCGAGGTTGCACTGTATTAAGTTTAGTCCAAAGTTTGTAACGCCTAAAAATAATCATGCTACGAAAAAAATTTTGGTGTAGGTGTTCATAGAATCACCTAATTAGTCCATTTCCGGTTGCCCGTCCGTCCGTCTGTGGACACGATAACTCAAAAACGAAAAGAGATATCAAGATGAAATTTTTATAGCGTACTCAGGACCCAAACACTGAGGTCAAGATCGTAAATGAGCAATATGGGTCAGTTGGGTCTTGGGTACGTAGGACCCATCTTGTAAACCGTTAGAGATAGAGCAAAAGTTTAAATATAAAAAATGTTCTTTATAAAAAAAGAAACAACTTTTGTTTGAAAATTTTTTTTGTAAACATCACTGTTTACCCACGAGGGCGCTTATTAGGTGCAAATTTTATAGTATGCATTAATATGGGAATATCAGTGTATGTGTAGCTATTTAAAAGTGGATATCTTTTTTTATTAACGTGACGTCAAAAAACAAACGATTGCGTCATCAACACTGTCTATACATGGTATTTCAACAACTAACTCAGTCAATTGTTTGTTTTCACTTGTTAATATGTAATTCTAGTTATTTATAATATTCGTTTTTAACTCTGGCGCAAAAGAGGGTTGTTTTAGGTTCGAATATATATGTGATGCAAAATGTCAATAGTAATTTACTTTCTTTCTTTGAAGTTAAAGGTCGAAGCTAATACGTGCCCATGCTTTATTAAAATCTGCCCTTACGTTAGCATGTAACTATCCACTTTGTTAATAACTTTTTTTAATCAGAAAATATTCATTGTGATTTAATCGCTAAGTGATTAATTTTGATTAAACGAGAGCATATCTAAAAAGTATTATATAGATATAGCTATAATGATTTAATTTATGATTTTTAAACCTCCCTGTCTACATTCATAACGGTAGGTATATATGAATGTACTATAGAATACACTATAGAGGATGTCCCAAAATTAACACAATCGAGTAATTTGATAAAAAAGTTCTAGTAATTCAGTGTAAAATGTAGGATTATACATCGAATAGCATATCTTATTAAATTTGTAGCTTATTAGAAGTTCGAAGGCTTTGCTGGCAAATAAGCAATTTTTTTCGAATATATCTCTGACCCTTTTGCATAAATGTAGCTAAATTTCGTTAGGCAGCATTAAATTACCTCCCTTCCATAAGATTCAGTTTTCCCAAAAATAAGTAAAAATCCAATGGCGATAAATCATATGATTTGAGCGCCCAATTATAATCTAAATTCTCTGATTTTTGGAAAATTGATATTTTCAAGTTTGATAAGTTTCATTTTTCCAATAAAATTTTGTTCTGTTTTATCGTAGAGTCCTGATAAACCCATATTACCAATTCTTTTCGTCGCGCAGCCGGGTAAAAAGAACACACGATATATTCATTATTCGCACAGAATAAATATAACAAATCAAAGATATAATTATCTATCAATATTTTAGATTTTCATACAACCTATACTGTTTAATTTAACTGATTAATAAATGATAGATTTTGTTTTTTTTTCATAATGAGCGTTTAATAAATCATACAAGTGAAATATCAATGAACAAGGGGAAAATATGATTTAATGTCGTTTATTGACTTTATGGTATTTTAATAAATCTACTGAAATGATTCTCTTTGTAGAATATAAATTATAGTATTAGTTATTATTACACCACAAATAAAAACTATAGTATTTCTACCAGAGTACGAGAGAACGCGAAATCTTAGAAAACGAAAAAATATAGTTCCTTTGTAGTTGTATTAGTGCGATAGACCTGTCAACGGCACAACAAATACTTGCATGTGCATACAGCATAGCAAATAGCACATAGGTAAATATAACAACATTGCCGCTTTTGCCATTCATTTCTGGATAAGGGCTAAATTTTCATCAAAAAGTAATTATTTTTTTCGTAAACTAAACGGTCAATTTTATTTTATTTAGGCTCAAAACATCCCTAATTTGTTCATTTACATTTAAATTTCGATTTTTGCCCCAATTTCCTAGGTCAGTTTTTTGTATTTTATAAATTCGTATTTCGACTACCAAGTAGTCATCATCAGTAAGAATTAGCTAGTCGTGGTTACTCTTATTATGAATGTTACTCTTTGCTAATTTGGTGGCGGACTGCACACTGATACTTTCGTGTTCTTACAATTTATACTGTTCACAGTACCTGTCAAATCGTGTATCATGGGCGCCAGCCAATCAGCTTCCATCAGCTGACTAGTTTAAAATAATAAATTACAAATCAAACTTAAATTACAAACTATAAATAAATCAGGAAAATAAATAATTATTAATTTTTACAACGTATTGACAATTATAGAATTCAACCTTGATTTTGCAATTTTTATTAAATCCGAATTGGGAATAGGTCCTTTGTCCAAGTTCATTGTTTCATTACCCAGCTTTTGAATGTAGATGCTACCATAAGCGTGTAATTCGCAAGAATTGGGTACTGATTTCAAGAGTTTTAAGCTTGATTTGTCATAGCGGTCAAACTTATAATACCCTTTTTTGTTTAGTTCGGGGGCAAAAAATAATATATACACCCAAACAGAAATCGAAGTTACAACTTCTGGCTAAGTTTTCTTTCAAAATATGAAAAATAAATGAATGGAAATCGAAAACCCAGCATATAGCTCAATATTTTTCTTTTTGCTTTTGAGTATTCCGTATGATAAAGATAAAGTGGAACACCCTGTAATACAATGGTTGAATTGTAAATAATACACCCATAATAATAAACAGAAAATGGTTTTGTATTGAACAAGAATGAGATAAAATAAAATAAAAAAAAATAAAAATGGTCGTACGAGAATTGTAAGTAATATAGAAATGAAATAAGATGAAATGTGATAATATTATATATGTATGATATATATCGTGGCTTTAATTAAATAATTCCATGGATTCTTTTCATTCCATCAGACAGTCCTTAACTTTGTACTGCTCACTTCTACATAATAGACCGTGAGTCCATACTAGACTAAAATGCTTATTACTCTTCTATTCTGCCACTTTGAAAACTGGCGATGGTAAGTTTGGAAATCATTAAATTCAGTGTGTAAACTGTGCCTCAAGAGTTTAATTTGAGGCAATTTTTTTCGAGGATTGTTTTTATCTATCTTATAATGCTAAAAGAAAATTTAAGTCAATCTAACACATGAAAAAAATTGTCAGAAAGTTGGCAAACATAAAAAAGAATAGAAAAATGGAGTGCAATAACTTATCACTTTGGTTATGCCATCTGGTGGTTAAAATTCTAACTATAATAAAATTGCATGGATGCTGTCAATACATAGAATTTATTCTATATAGTTTTAAACAAAACATTAATAATTATTATTAAATTAAAATGGAAATAGTACGTCAGACTGTTCGAACTGATTCTGCAGTTACATATATATATCTGTGCAGTAATATATCATAAAAATTGAGATCTTATTTTTCTTAATCTGGTAACAGTCTTGTGCAAATTGCCAATTTGACAATTTTTAAAAATTAGATAAAATAGAAACATAGAAACGTACTTCAAAAGTAAATAAAGCAAGACATCAAAGAAAAATTAATCGAAGTATTAAAACAATTGTAAATAATATAATATTTCATATTAGCACATATATTGATTTTAAATTTGCAATCTAAAGTCAGCCATATTTACAATTGTTTTGATACTTCGATTAATTTTTCTTTGATGTCGTGCTTCATTTATTTACTTTTGATTTCGTGTCAGCTTTACTATTTTTCAAAATAAAAAATAACTGAAAGTTTAAAACTGTCAAAACGCTTGAAAAATTGAATATATGACAAAACAATATGATAAAAAATAACTGAAAGTTTGAAACTGTCAAAACGGTTGAAAAATGGGTTTTACAATTGACAACTGACATAGAGGTGTGGTTAAATAAATTAATAAATATTGTTTATTAAACCACACCTCTATGTCAGTTGTCAATTGTAAAAACATACCCATTTTTCAACCGTTTTGACAGTTTCAAACTTTCAGTTATTTTTTATCATATTGTTGTCTTTCTTTCTTTGAACGTACCGTTACCTACGGTAAACAAAAAACATCCGTAAATTCGACACTCGCGTCACAGTTAAAGCTTTCCATTTCTCCATTTTTAAAATTATCTTCAGTCATAATCAAAACGGCAGATAAAAATTTGGTTTTGTTTCGGATAGTTGTCAAAAAACTATTCAACCTAAAAAAATTTAATAATATATTTTATCTTTATCAAACAGCGCTTTTTGACTAGAATAGAAGATATGTGATATGTCTTTACTTGATTGAAATCTGTCCAAAACCAAAAAGAATCTTTTAATAAATGAAAAGCCTTATATGAGCTCACGGTCTATTATAATATGTTCATTTGACAATTAAATATCATCAACATCAACTAATACATTATGTATGAAGGCAAGAAGCACAACACAAACTACCCTTAAATACTACCCTTATCTATTTGATGTGGATCACCATTATTTATTATTATCATCAAGTAAATATCAAGTATTTTAATAATATTTTGTAATTTCCATAAAATGTACAAATAAATATAAATATGAAGAACACAGTCAAAGGAGCATGATAGTTGTGGGAGTTTTTCGTTTTGCGATTCAAGATCACAAACTTAGGTATGTGTGTAAACTATAGGGTAATACACATAAAATTTGGTAATTTTTATAGCATGTATATATGAAATATACATAGTATATTAAGTTTAGTCCAAAGTTTGTAACGCTTAAAAATATTAATGCTACGTACAAAATTTTGCTATAGGTTTTCATAGAATCACCTAATTAGCCCATTTCCACCTAAGTAGGACCCATCTTGTAAACCGTTAGAGACAAAAGTTTAAATGTAAAAAATGTTCCTTATAAAAAAATAAACAACTTTTGTTTGAAACATCTTTTCGTTTACATCATTGTTTACCCGTGAGGGCGCCAATTAGGCGGAAATTTTATCGTAGGTACTATACTTGAATATCAGTTATGTATGTGTCACATGTAGACTCACTGTCAAAAAAAGTGCCACAGTTAAAACATTCTAAGCGTACTCATCATATGTTATGTTATAATAGTAACACTTAGAATGTTTTAAAACGAGCATTTTTTGTGACATTGAGTATATGTAGGTATGTGTTATGTGATAAAGAAATCAACACTGACTATGCATGGTATTTCAACAATTAACTCAGTCAATTGTTTGTTTTAAATAACTTAACCAAAGATTCCAATATTGATTGGGGATTTTGTTTTCGAACACACTAAAGTACGGCTGCAATGTATCGTTGTCCATCGACACTGAATTCTTTGCTTTCTTTAAAACACACGAAAATATGACTCGTATTGCGACGCGGTCACCAAGGTATTCTTACTTCCCTATCCCTATATATGTATTATTAATGTGAATGTAAGTGTGTTTGTTTATTTGTTTGTGACGCTTTCATCCAAAAACTACTGAATGGATTTAATTGAAAGTCAACAGTTATATAGCTCATACAAAAGATTAACACATGAGCTAAAATTTACAAAGTTATAATTTAAAAAATTAAAGAAATTAAATTTAGTCTGACATTTCACTGCGCCATTTATGAGCATCATTTTGAGCCATAAATTAAAGATTTCTCTAAAAGTAGTAAGTAGTAAAAATAAGATCCATGGCCATCTGTTCTGATATACTCAATGAACTATGACTATTGAACATTTTATAAAAATAGAAAACTGTACATATATTTTACCTTTGTAGAACAATCCCTACCCCTATTTTGATTGTTATGGAAGGGGGATATGTGAGAGCAAGGGTGAAGAAAGCTATAATATGGTTTTAACCAATCTTTACTTTTAAATCCGGGTATCAAGCTATTTAATTAATAATTCAAAGATACGGAAATTGGGTTGATTATGCGATCAAATGGTAAATTCCAGAGGCTATTGAGAAATTAATGGAGGATATCTCCCTTCGTAGGTACACGAATACTTATTCCTAGTCAATATTTCAGAAACTGATCTTTCAATCGCTAAAGAGATTATTCTATCTTTTGGGTCAAAAATAGCTCTAAAAACTATTTTTATACAAATCAAAGATAAACATTTCCCCCGATTCACTTCTGTCCAGGTACTTTTGAAAAAATCAAGAAAAACTCAACCAAATTTTTCAGATTTTTCGTTTCGATCGATTATGTAGTATGTATTGAAATTGGAGCTACAAGTTATGTACTACAAAGTTAAAATTGTTAACTTCCATAACTGTGGAGGAGAAAACCTTTTCCCCAACTCTAAATTGGAGCTGGTTGTTGTGTATTTAATCACGACCTAGAATGTTCGTAATTATGACTAAACAGCATACTTTTAGCTACAAGTCGACAATAAGGTAATTTTCCAGAATCACTTAATCTAGAGGTGTATCTGGAGCCGAATCTGGAGGTGTAATTTGATGATATGATAATTAAAGAAGTAGATAGATTTACTTTAGGTATAAATTATATCGTCTATTTAAATAGTCGTCTAATATAATAATTTAAATATATAAATAATTAATGAATAATAAATTGATCATTCAATTAATTTACATCTATATTTAATTGATTGGTGTTTGAATTCTAAATAATATGTATATGATCTTATAATATACAGTTCAACTACTTCTAAATCATAAAATTTATTGGATTTTCTTAGCTTGAATAGTTGTTTGACAATTATTCGAAACAAAAGCAAATCGATGAAAATGCCGATTAAGAAGAATATATATTTATTTATTTATATCTGCCATTTTGATTATGGATGAATACTATTTCGGTAATTCAGAATTGTAAAGCTAGCTTTAACTGCGACTCGAGTCGAAAGAGTTGAAAAATTGGTATGTTTTTTACAATAGACATCGGACATAAATATGGCTGACTTTAGGTTTCAAATTTAAAAACAATACGTATATGTATATATTTCATATGAGGTATGATATTATTTACAACTTTTTGATACTTCGATTTATTAACTTTTGATTTCGTGTCGGCTATACTATTTTATAAATTAAGTAATGGAACTATAGCGTGTTTTTTTTAAAAACTTTTGTCGCAGTTTAACATCTATAAATAATTGTTTAAAATATTTGTTAATACGGAAAAAATGTAAAACTACACTTGACACCATGACGAAATTTTGAAGTGAAATTAAAATTGATTAAAAACCGAAGTTATAAGCATTCAAAGATTGTTGTCCATCTCCTTTTAGCAGATGGTTTTATACTTATCTCTATGGTGATATCGCACAATGACAATAAACGAAAATTTAATTCTTTCCGAGTTATTGGTGATTGAAATTAGGGTTATTTATAGTCCCATAACTGAAAAATTTGACGTTTTTTGAAAAAAGAATATATCATACACTTTTTAAAGTATTGTAAAAAACCTTGAAAATGAAAAAAAATTCATTGTATGAAAATTAACGTTGAGTTAAAATGAAAGTTGCTTGTTTTGATCGTTGAACAAAGAAAGTTGAAAGCTTTCTTTTATGTTTTATTTAGCACAAAAACTGATGAATAAACCTACCACAGTAACTAAAATTAATGCTTCCTGCTTTCCAATTTACTTTATTTAAGTACTGACAACATGCTCAAAAAGTTCTAGCAATTCAAAAAGTTCGAGAATTCATTCGTTTTTCGATTCCCTTTGTCATTTTCAACATATATTTTTTCGTCCCCTATAGAAGGGATGGTTACCACCCCTAGGAAAAATCACTATTCGGCACTATATAACTTTTGTTTCTTTGAGTCTTATCTACATGTCGGCAAATTTTGAAGTCAATTGAGGCTGTAGGAAAGAATTTAGAGGTTTAATCCTCGTTTACTGGAGTATAAACTGCCAAACAACCCTAAACTACAACACAGAAATGCAATGAGAGAAATGAAATGATAGATTGTTATTATAGCAATAAAATACAATGAGCCACGATCTCCCCGAAGAGGGTGAGTTCCACTGCAGCTCTTATAGATAATGATGAACAGCCATTGGATCTTGTACTACCATACAATAATCCATTACCATAAACCATGCGACATTTTAAACAAGTCTCATTGTATAAGCAAAATCCTCGATATATATATACGTTATGTTTTGTATTTGTATGCATTCTCAAAGGACCAATTCGAGATGAAATTCGCCCACATACCTTCTAGGGCCACTGTATAAACTAAACTATATATAATAGGCCAAGCAAATTGGAAAATGTTAATCAGTGTATTTTGTTTAAATTCTGAAACGAACAGTTTGTCAATGCTTAGTTGTAGGATTGTAATTTATGAAAAGGATTTGGAACCTCTCACAGCACCTGGAAAATTATGTGATTTTTAAGATTTTGCTGTATATATACAGTGCGTTTATTTTAATAACTTCTTTACTTGATGTGAGCGAATTATTGTTTTGAGCGAAAAGACGCCGATTTAGGTATTGAGGAGGGGGGAGTTCAAAATGATACCTAGAAAATTTAAGATTTCACTACTTCACCACTAGCTACCTCTACTTTGAAATTTCAAATAGCATCCCATTCCTTGTTCCACCTCATTTGAAAGAGCATAAAAAATTCTCTAATCAATCAAGATAAAAAAAATTAATTCGATCGATTGGTTCTTAAGATAGACTAGGCAGAAGATGGAAGGTATCCACCCTTAATAATTCTTGACCTGATGTAATCATTGTTTTGAGTGAAAACACGTCGATTAAGATATCGAAGCGCAAAATTCAAAAAACCTACCCTCATTTTAAAGGGCAGGCTACACAATGGAATTTAAACCTTCCATCTTCTGTGTAGTCTTTCTTAAGACTAGGGGGTAATATCTACGCTTCTATGTAACTTAGAAACTTGGAAAAAGATGGTCATCGACTTACACTCAAGCCCTGTTTCACTGCGAGCTGCTGACTAAACCATTGAGAACGTGTGCCTATTTTTAAAATGCTGTCATACCTACAGTTTTCGAAGTAACGGGTTGATTACCAGCTGATATTTTTTGCTCAGGTAACTCTGAAGAAATTTACCCATTTTTTACTTGGTTGTTTCTATTTCGTTAAGTTATGGGCATGTAAAGCCGATCGATTTTCGAAAAGTCAGAACTTTTTTCTTCCAACTGGAAACCCTTTAAAATCTCCATTTGGATGAATCAAATTTTCAGGATCTTCTTTTCTGTTGTGCTTTTGAATAAAAAATTGACATCAAAATCGGTGACCCAACCCCGCACATTTTTCTTTGTCAAAAAAAAAACACCAAGAGATTTACATATTTACTTTACGTTAATCCGTGCGTTCTTTGTGACACAGAGAGTGTAAATGGGCCGTGTGCTGTAAGAGTTTCCGAAAATGTCTTATTTACTTGGAGTATGTGTAATAGTTTGATGTTTGTCATAGAATGTTATTGTTTGAATATTTCGAACATAATCATTTACGAGTGTCCTCTATACCTACAATTATTGACTAGTAACTATAGTATAGGCTCTACCCTAAACACAAAGGACTCTCTAGTAGTTTATTTAGTAAGTTGTGTATAGTATTTCATCAATTAAATCAACATATTAACAACTAACATAACTTTATATCTATAGAGTTTAGATATAGTATAGATAGGTACTTCATCTATATAAACTAAACTCAATGTAAATCATTTATCATTCAATGTTTGTGTGTGTTTAAATTATTATAGATTACATAAATTCTTAGAGTTAGTGTTGACATTGATTGCAAACAAATTTTTGTTTTGGAATTTGATGAAACTCGGTAGATGGGGTAATTTTGATCCAAAAAGTATAAAAATCAGGTTAACTTCATGATTGGATGCAAAGTTTCTGAGATATCGCAATATTTGGATCGATTTTGGTCCGTATCTCCAAAACTATTCGATCAGTCATCAAATGTACCCGATTTTTGTACTTTTTGGATCAAAATTACCTTATATACTGAGTTTTTCGAAATTGGAGGGAAACAAATTTTTTCGATTTTTTGCAATTGTTTTTGCAAGGGGTGCCTTTGAAAAAATCGAAAAAAAAAATTTTGTCTGGGAATTTGATGAAACTTAGAGGATAGGGTAATTTTGATGCAAAAAGTATAAAAATCAGGTTAATTTAATGATTGGATCTATACAAAGTTACAATGTCAGCGAGTATCATGGGCAAGACTTTTTCAAAACTTTCCCCAAAAAATTAAAACCTATAAAATTGTGAGCCAAAGGGAAGGGGTCATAACGTGAAAGTCTTTGTTTTTAAAGGCGAAATTGCCCAACAAAGCGAGCGGATATCTGCTTGATATGTATAAGCTATATTAAATAAAAAAATTTTAATTTAATTATGAGTTCATCAAAAATCTATCATTTGATGAACAGAAACGACTATAGTTAGATTATTGACGATTGAAGAGCGATATCTATATTATCAAATTTATAAGCATCACATGCACACAATATATTATAAATTTTTGTAGTTGCGTGGTATTGTAAAGCCAAAATTAACTCTAAAATTAACTAGGTTTACAATCACCTTAAATAAAAGCTTGTAAAAAATTGAACTTGAATGAAAAGAAGACTGAAATATATTTCGCAATATATTTTATTCCAACTCTGTTTAATTATTTTGATGGATCGAATGAATTTATTAAAAACATATATACCTACAAGTTATTCATTCACACTGATGTGTTTTAATTATTACTTGTATGTTGTTAGATATAAATATACATCAAATATACCTACAAAATGTAATGTTAAACCTACTAAAAGCCCTATATATTTACAAAAAGGACTTTAAATCATGTATATCTATGAAAAATGTTTAATTGAAAAACTATTTTTATATAGATGTAAATCATGTAAATATTCTAAATGAAATTTATAATTATATTTACATAACAGTTACATAATCGTGCTAGCTAATTAGGTACCGTGTTTATAGAATATATACCTGTGTGTAATTAATTTGTCAATCAAATTTAAATTTAAATAAACAGTTCATGTGAATGCAACCCTTATGATTAACATCATCAACTTCCCTTCCAAATAATAAATTTTAATATTATGTTTTTGAAGGATGTATGTAACTTGGAGGAGTAAAATAGACCCGAAAAAATTAGGCCACAAAAAATTAATGTTTCACCGAAGCTACGAGGTAGCCTCGTCTCGTCTCGTGCATCAGCAAAAATTGTCCCAGGCAAGGCAAATTGTCCCAAATACCTCGCCTAAAAACATACTAAGCAAGGCGAGGCGAGGTATATTGTTAAAAAAAAAACCGAGGTGAGGTCAAGCCAGTTGCCTCGAAAACCGTCGCCAAATTTTATTTAATATTTTAGAAAAAATATTTGTTTATTAAAAATTATATAGAAAATTCTAAATGATTAAGAAATTAATAAATACAAATGAAAATTTTTTTTGAAATCTCATCAGCACCCCGACAACTACAGAATCGCACTCTTAAAAGTATGAAAACAAGAAAATATTTTCATCTGAAGTAAAATCGTCATTACAGTCGAGACTTCTTTTTGGTCATGTGGAAAACTGTTTAATCTTAGAGGTCCCCCGACTGTAATAACGATTATAACAAATTCAGATGGAAATAATTTCTTGTTTTCATACTCTTAAGAGCGCGATTCTGTAATTGTCGGGGTTTTTGTTTTCGAACTTTATTTTATTTAAACCATTTTGGGGCTATAATTTCGTGAGAAAGTATAACAACATATATATGTATTTGAAAAGTGCTATCATAGCAGCACCGCATTTAACTAAATGTGACGGAACATTGCCTATAACCAGCGGACAATCAAGAAGATTTTAACGATACCTCATTTGTCAAATTATGATTAGTAGTTTAGAAGCTAGGAGGGGACAGACGAAAATATATATATTTTAAACTATTTTGCGGTTATAATCTCACAATTAAGTACCTATAACAAAGTATATATTTTTTTTAATAATGGTAAATACCAAAGATTAAATTTTGATTAGTTTTCTGTAACCTTTCGTTATACATTTACAAGATTGTCTAAAATAATTTTATAAATACAAGAAAATCAGTTTAAATACAGACGACACACACAGCATTCAATGAAAATGCATTTAAATAAGAAATGATCGAT
Organism: Chrysoperla carnea; assembly: GCF_905475395.1. Taxonomy (NCBI): domain Eukaryota; kingdom Metazoa; phylum Arthropoda; class Insecta; order Neuroptera; family Chrysopidae; genus Chrysoperla; species Chrysoperla carnea. Next base: position 120,650,879 of record NC_058337.1, on the reverse strand, counting down.
AAACTAGCTCACCCACGAAAGTATTCCATTTTGACCGCCTACACTTTAATACATACTTAATAAGAGTTGATAAAATAAAGAGTAGAAGGTTGAAGGTTGTGAACGAGACCACTTTCAATAAGTTTATAATATTAAGTATACTGTTGTGAAGGTTGAGAGTATTTATGTAGGCATTAAAATCGATCTTAAAGAAAACTCAGCAAAATTTAATGAACTTTTGTGTATAATTGAATATATCCGTCCAGTGTTGGTAAGAATTTAAAAGACAAGTGAAAACAAACAATTGACTGAGTTAATTATTGAAATACCATGCATAGACACTGTTGATTACTCTATTACATTACACATAGAGATTATGTATGTGTATGTCACACATACATAACTGATATTCCCATATTAATACATACTATACAATTTACGCCTAATTTACGCCTGATTTGCGCTCTCACGGTTAAACAGTGAAGTTTACGAAAAAATGTTTCAAACAAAAGTTGTTAATTTTTTAATAAGGAACATTTTTTACATTTAAACTTTTGAGATATCTCTAACGGTTTACAAGACTCAATTGACCTATGCTTGATATCATTTTTCGTTTTTGAGTTATCGTGTTGACAGATAGACAGACAGACAGACAGACGGGCGAACAACCGAAAATGGACTAATTAGGTGATTTTATGAACACCTATTTCAATATTTTGTGCGTAGCATCAATATTTTTAGCGTTACAAACTTGGGACTAAACTTAGTATACCTTGCATATTACATATATTCATGGTATAAAAATTTTGTTATAGAAAAGTTTATAGTAATTATCATATTCATCGCAATGTGACTATTTGTGAAAAATTCGTAGCACAGGAGTTGCGCGTTAGCTAAGCGAATTCCCTCAGATATTGAAAAAAAAAACACAATTTTCTTAAAATCGAAAATCGTTTTTTTCAAAAAAAAAATTTCAAAAACTAAGCGTCTAAAGAAAAAAATCACATAAGTACCTTTTCTGCTTAAAACTGATCATAAAATACAAAAATATTTTTTAATTTGCAAAAATTCAAAATTTTGTATTTTGCGCAAAGTTATTATTTCTAAAATATAAGGAAACAATTTTCAGACTTTCTAGACAGTTAATACTTTTGTTAATTCTTCCTCCCCCGAATGTAAGGGTAAAGCTTTACAATGCGAAAAAATATGAATATAAAAATAAGGAATGGAGTTTTCAATTCTAAAAGTGAATTTTAACTTAATAAAATTGTAAAGACTGATCCACATTGAGTTTCTAAACTGAAGTTTTTCAAAACACAAAATGTAAAATTATCTAATATAAGTATTCTCTATTGAATATGAAAAATGATATCAGCTGGATGTTCGCCTCAAGACAATCTGCCGAATTTTACGCGCACATAGTTTGGTGGATATTACCTTTTAGATGCTTCAGGTGTGTTGATATAGACACAACTCTTGAGAAGACCCCGCCAAAAGAAATTCAATGATACTTTCTTGATAAAAAAGTTCAGAACAGACATTTCATCTAAATATGAAACGAAACTACGGCTGACATTTGGCTGGTCCACAAAAGTATGAAATACTCTTTCGAATATATTATAACTTGACAATATAAGATGAAAAGTAACAAATGACGACTTTATTAATATACCTGAGATAATTTTCAGAATATTGAAAATTGAAAATTTGCTTTTAATATTTCGAAAACCGAAGACAGGTTTCAAAAAATTGAAATCTTATTTTTCGTTTTTATTCATGAAGTTATAACAAAATTAATCATTAAAATTGAAAATAAGGTAAAAATAATTTCAACCACAAGTTTAAACTTGCCTTGGCGCTCGTAATACCTTAATTATATTAATAACAAAAAACTCCTGTAAAGTTAGCATTATTCGTTATATTAGTTATAAATAATAAATGTCGCCACTGTTTTTTTTCCATATAATGAGAATCTATATTTAATCAAGAATTCTATAAAAATAAAATAAAAAAACAATATTAATGGTTTTTTTTATTTAATTTTATTTTTTTAAATAAAATTATTTTTTTTTTATATTCAAAACAATTTTTATTTATAAAAATGATTTTTTCCAATGGAATGAGAAGGATATTTATTTGTTCACGGTAACTTCGTCATCGATAGGGTTGGAGTTGAAAGCGCATAAAATGAAATAATACTATACAGGAATAAAAACAAACTTTTTTGTTACAAAAAGCTTACATAAATAAAAAAAAAACAACTCTGTATGATATTTGTTTATATTATATTATGTAATATATACAATAACTATTTAATTAATTTTTTTCCAAATGAATAAATTTATAAAGAAATTATGTTATGGTTAAATGAGCCTACAAAACATTGAACGCTTTTAACGCTTTGGTATATAATGGATAAAATATTATTTGTTTTTAATGTTTGGAAATAAATTGTGAACTGTTTTAAATATTGACCAAAGTTTTACAATCTGCCAGCACTTTCGTCAACCGTTCGCTAATCTTTAGTTCCGCGCTAAGAGATTCGGTCACGCGTTCTGCACATGCATCAAACATTTCTCGCGTTAAATATTATTCTGTAATTTACTAAGTACGAATTTGAATAAGTGTATAATTTTAGAACAAAAATCAAAATAATAAGCATATTAATGATAGTGTAAATATTTATTAAATCAATTCTTGACATATTAAAAATAACGACTTTATTAATATACTTATAGGTTATGCACCAGTAAGAATGCTTTCAATAAAAATTATAATATAAATAAATCATGAAAAAGTTACTTACAACAACGTCATCTGCATTTATTAAAACTGTTATTTATTCATAATTATTATCACAATTATTATCTCTCAAATTATTACACTTAATATGACATTACCATATTTAAGACAAATGAATTTCAACGATTTATACCGTACAGAGCCGAATATCCGTAAATTTTTTGAAAGTTTTTGGGCAAGTTCGAAAATTTCCGAAGGTAATATTTTTTTGCTTACATGTTTAGTCTCATGATGAGAGAAATTTTCACATTTTCTGAAGATCTTCAATAATTACGTTTTGCCATAGTGAAAAGTCTATATGGTTTCGTTTTATCTCTAAGAAAATTAGATTATAGCTATATTGAAGGAGCTGGCCAAATTTTCAGGGACATAGGCGATAATGTCAATTTATCTTAATTCAATAAATGATAATAATAAGATAATTACTGTGACAGTTGGGCATATTTTATTTACCGTAAGTTATTTACTGTGAGTCTTTAATGATTTCGAAATAGCCGACCATACTTTCATGGTTGAAATCTTTTTCATAAAAATAAACTCAAAAACCTTGAAATTAAGGTCTCACTACAACCGTAAGTTAAATACAACATAAATGATACTTTATAGTATGTGATATGAGCATATGTATGATGGTGCTTTGGTCAATGTCATTCGATTGACGATTGACATAATCAAAAGCTTATAATATGTCTATCTGTAACATAAATAATAAAGCTTTTCATCATCGATATATCATATCATTTTCTCCCCATATCATTCTGAGCTTTTTATGTATAAAATAAATATCAAAAGAAATATTATATCAATACGATTGGAATAAAGATAGAAGTAGTTTAAAATGAGAGATAGAAAATATTCTGTTATACTTTTTGTGTGGCTTGTATCTGCAACTTTGTTTGAAAATGTTATGAAACCAAATTCAAACAGTTATATTTCATTTAACGACAGATTAAATATTTAGTTAACGAAGGCCTTTGATTGCAGAGTTTGTATTCTATGATTTTGTCTTCTTTTTTCCCCACATCGAAAGGAATAAAGCCCAGACAAAAAGCACTTTTCGACACTATTCGAAATTTTATGAGATAGATATATTTAAAGAAATTTTGAGCCACTAACTAAAGGTAAATTAACGTCAATTAAAAACATACCTTGTAAGCTTGCCAAAAGCTTGATTTTAATTAAAAAGTGTTATTATATTCGGGAATTGAAATGGTTTTTATTGTTCTATCTGCAGCTTCTGTATTCATAAAACAAAACATGATGGCTAGCAAAAATGATCCACCTTAGAAATATCATACAAAGAAATTTAAATAAAAAATATGTTTTTAAAGATAAGATCTTATTGTACAAAAAAGTAGAAAATAATATTTCATTTTTTTGTTATTCCTACGTGATTGTTTCAACCTACGAATCAAAAAAGGGGTGCTATAAGATTGACCGCTATGTGTGTCTGTATGTCTGTCTATGGCATCGTAGCCCTAATTTTCATTTTATTCGTTTCGTTTGAAAGGTAATTTAATGGAGTGTTTTCTTAGCTGTGTTTCAAGTGCGAGTTTAGGGTTCCGTACCCAGAACAACTAAAAAAGTAGACGATGATCCTCAAAATCAGTTTGGAGAAGGCTCTAAGAAAAAAGTTAATGTAATAGAGAGTGTTCTCAGATATGTTTCTGTAAGCTTAGGGTTCTGTACCCGAAAAATTTGTCGGAGGTTTTTTAAATTTTGTATATTTTACTTGTTAATAGCTGGACTATCAAGGATAATTCGGTGCGTCTCAAGCTTTCATAAATAATCATGTATAAAAAATAATTTTTTTCCTTTATATTACAAGAAAAGCTTTTCCCTAAAACAATATTTTTATTTCAAGAGCCTAAATGGCCGAACGGCTTAGGCGTTTGTCTTTGTCTGTTTGTCCATTTAGACTTAGGTTGCGGGTTCGAATCCAGGTAGCGGCAGTGAGAACAATTTATAATTAATGGGAGTGCAGAATTGATCACATTGTCGTTGCTTGGATAAGAACGAAGTAACCGACTCCACCCACATCAAAATGTAATTGTAAATATGTTTGTAATTAAATAAATAAAGATTAACAAATAATGATGTCGGTGGCCCCTGTTATAGGCGTATATGTCAGAAAAACGGAGGTTAAACCCCATTATTATTTATTTCAATTTTTTAAATTTAATTCATTGGAAGTGTATGAAACAATGATTGCAAAATGGACATACATACAAATCAAACTAAATAAAAGCTTTTCAAAAATAATTAAGCTTTATTTTGAAGTGTAAAAAGGAAATGAATTATTGCATTTGACAAGTTTTTTTTAAACCACAATATATTAAATATATTTATTATAATAATATGCCTTTATTTTCATAAAACATACCTAATATTATGAAAAACGGAAATATAGGAGATAGGTATATTCACTGGAACAGGATGTGGTTCATTGTATATAACTAAATAAAAGGACAAGAACTAACATAATAATAATTATATTATTATTATAACATTAAAATTATGATAAAAGCCATAGAATGGCAAACTAATGTTATTCATGTGGTCAACATATATGTGATGATAGGGTGATTCATTTAAATTCATGTAATCATATTAAATAAACTTATGCGGAAGTAATTTATTAAATTAATGTTGTTGTTTTTTTATGGAACAAGGTGTAGAGGTAATAATGGCTATAAAGCTATATGAATGAATATTTAAACATAGCGTTATATCTTTTGCATTTACATACAAACAGAATTTAATATGTATACATTTTATAACATGTTGTAAAATAACACTGTACAATGTGGTTTGTGACGTATACATGTCCCTTTTTAAGTTGAATCGTCTACAGGGAATTTGTATTACGTAATTTATCACACTTATAAGGATAGATTTACGACTTCGGATGTGATTATGTGTACAAGATGATTATTTTAAGATAACGCGTAGCAAATTTTTATAGGGTTACAAAAAATTAAGACCTACTAGAGACGAGGCTTGAAACTGAGAAGTCACGGGGTAATTTTTCATTACTTGGATAATGGCAATCGAAGTGGGGGAATTATCAATTTTTCGGAAGTATTGGCAAATGTTTAGAGACAGGTAGATAAAAACCGATTTAAACAGCCTTAAAAATAAACGCGTCCGGTTTTTGTATCCAGAATGGAAATGGGAGAGAGTCAAATGAGGATTAGAAATATATAAGAATATCTAACAGAAAGATTCCAGATAATGCGGTGTTATTTAGTTTGGAGGAATTTTTAAAAGAGGAAAAATAACCTGAAGAAAAGAAGAGAAAGAGAGGTGTCCCAACATTCCTTAACTTGATAAAGTAGATTTCACTTTGAAAGTGATTGCTTTTTTTAACTTTATGATACTTGGCTTAACAAATCTTCTTAAGGCCCTAGATATGATTAAAAAAGTAGCTATAGATCGTCAGTCTACGAAGATAATTGGAGAGTTGAAATAGTCAGCACAAAAGGTAGTATAACAAATCGGGTAACGAAATGGGAAGCAGCCCTTTAGTCTCTGAATATATGGTTTCTTCATATCTATAAAAATGATTTACTTGCCCAGAAAACCAGAAAATTTGGTAGACTAAGAACAGTTGTTTTATCGCAGATGATTTTTCACATTTGACATTGTGGTGCTCAAATCTTAATTATAAAGGATATATATATAAAGGATATATCTCCCAGGACAAATACCAGATCAGAAAAGCAGAACAGTAAAATTAGAGGTTGAAAATGAATATTGCTAGTTATTATCCTCGTGTTTCTCTCGAAATGTTTTTCTTATTAAAGTCACACACTAAAATACTTTTCAATCCTTTTCAACTTCCGTGGAAGTAGTGAGAAAATGAAGCATGTGTAATTATCTATTGAATGCTTTTCATTTAAAGGAAAATAAAAATGACGTTGATAAACTAAATGAATTATCTTGTAATCAAATTACAATCAAAGATATAAATATATTTCAGGTAAATAATTTAAAATCAATTTGAGTCAGGATATATTCTACTACTTGGTATCCTATATATCCGGTTTATATAAACCAATAGGAATAATATCCTGGATGCACTAGGTAAACATGGTGTATATTCAATAATTTAAACAGGACTCGTATTTATTATGATGTCAGGACGTAAAACATCGTCTAAGAGATACAAAACAAGAACGACATATCGTTAAGGATAATAAACAATACGTTATCCTGCTGTGTTTTTCTACATCTATATCCTGTATTTTTAAATGATTAAAAAAAATTTACAAATTACTAGCAATGTTAGCAGATACCTAACGCGACAACATAGCATAACAAGAGTAATGGGGCAGAGGTTATAATGGGGGAGGTATATCGTTTACGGTATTAATAGTGGGTGTAATTTAGCTATGTAAATGTTATTTACTTGGGGCAAAGTGGAGGTGATGTATATGTTTACATGTTTAGGGTGTTGTACCTTTATTAATTATAATATCGGTAACGATTCTTAAAAAATCAGTCAAGAAGCTATCTCTTTACACAAACCATTTGGAACTATATTTAGAGTTAATTTAAGTAAAGTTAAAAAAAGTTAAAGTTTAAATCTCATTTAAAGTTAAGTAATTATTAATTTCCTCTGTGTAGTGGTTATTTTAAAGACAAGGTTTTACAACTTCCTTCGGACAACTCTCGGGTGTTATTTAAAATGCCAGGATTTTAAATATTAAAACAATTTAAGCAAATGCGGCTTTTATTTATTTTATTTCCCAACAATTTTTCCTAAAAAATCCAAAATGCCTTCTCACAATGCAATTTTCCTTATGCAGAAGATGAAAAAGTCTTAAGCCTTTACGACAATCTAGAACTGAATATCCGGAATTAGAAATTTTTTAGCATAAAACTTAAGGCTTTATTTACTTTTATTACTCAAATTTTTCTTATTTGGTTTAACAATTAAGATTTCATCGGCGTAATATCACAAATATCATCAATAAAACATTGTCATCGATAAAACAGTTGTTTTTGTTAAATAACTTTTTTGCGCCTAGCCAAGTAAATCATTTTTCTCACCAACGTGCAGAAAGTGTCAAAAGTGAAAAAAAATATTCAAGTCTGTACGCGCGGCTAGCTTGTAATTGAATCCGTTATTTGTCCTTCTATATCTAAAACTGAAAAGCTTTATGTAAAGATAAAAAAGCTTCTTGTTTGTTAAATATGCAGAAAAAGCACAAAGTTGAATTGCTATGATTTGTTCCTGATTATTTAAAGACTGTTTCTCAATTTATTACTACCAATAAATCATTAAACTCGATGTTAAAAGTTGATTACCAAATAATTACTTCGATCCAGTTTTGCATAAGAAAACTCGCACTTGATCGATTTGTGTTTTTTTTTGCACAAACAACACACGCTTAATGACATAAATTATAAAATTCAAACGTTCCAACCTCTGAACTAACACACAGTTCATGAATGAATACGATATATAGTATATACAGCAATACAGAGTTCTGAGAGAGAAGTATGTTGTCTGCTTGTCCTAGTTATTTATGGTACACTATTAGTCGTGTGTCGTATATCGTCTGTTTTTCCTCTACTTAATGGTGTCTGACACAAAGCGAATTTAAAAACCATACCACTAATTTTATAATACCAGTGTTTTTAATATACAAAACAATGCATTTCAAAAATAAGGAAAAGTCATTAAAACATCAAATGCTACGTTTCGCTGAGATGAGCACCCGGTTAATTTACTGCGCGATCGCTAAAATAAGTGTTAGTAGCGAGATATCATATACAGAGGGTCCCAGAACGCATGCTTTTGTTGCTTCAGGTATAAAAAAAAATTCTAAAACGATCACGGTGCACGGATAGTTAGCTATTAATTAAAGTAGGCAGCCAATCAGAAGCGCGCCATAGCGGCCTATTTATCATGGCTTATTGAGAAAAATAGAAATTTAAAAAAACTACGAGTAATTTATTGAATTTGATTAACGTCATGATAACCAGGCATTTAGTTCATTTTTATATCACTTGTCAACTTTTGTCCCAGATATGGGACATTCATTTTTAATTTTAAATGACGAAAAATCGCAAACTATTATATTTTATGTGCCATGTATGGGAAATTTTGAAAAAATATTAGGTTAACCTTAGTTTTAAACTTGCAAAATATCGGGCGGTTTAATATTTAACTCAAAATTTAAGATAAACAAAATTTTAGAACACTTAGAAGAATAACTACTCTTTATAGTCTAAATAGAATAACACTTTAAATTAGAAAGTTGATCCTCATAAAATAACTAACAATTTTTATTCAAAACATTTTCTCGAAAAACGTTAGCTTTCGGAGGAAATGCGACTTAAAAATATGTCGTATTTGCATTTAAGCGAAAGAAAATACGCTTAATATTTATCGATAATTGTAGGTCAAAGTCATGGACACAGGTGAATGTCCTCTATTGCCATTGACAACTTTCTGCTAAGACCTTTTTCGTAGTTAGCGCATTTTCTTTCGATTAAATGCAATAATGAAATATTTATTAGTCGAATTTCCGCCGAGTGCTGACGATTTTCAAAAAATGTTTTAGATGAAAGATGTTAGCTTTTTTATGATGATCAACTTTTTAATTTCAGGAGGTATTCTATCTCTTACCCTTTAGGATCTAAATTGGCTATTAAAGAAATCCGAAGGAATAGGCTAAATCTGATCGCAGAACATAATGTCCCCCACCAAACTCTGCAACTTTTGTATACGTTATTTCTTGATTGGTTTACTACAAAATGAGCTATTAGCCATTATAGATTAAAATGTACTTAACAGACCATCCTGTATATACTTAACAGGCACGATTTCTAGAATTGTCAAATAAGAAGACATTTATGTGCTACGTGCATTTTGTTTTTGATTTTATTCACCAAGTCGGATGATCATCTCATTGCTGCTGTTAAACAGGGTATTCCGCAACTATCATATCAGAAAGTTTTTTATGGAGGATAAAATGTAAAGAAAATGCGCTTAACATTTTTGGATTCGATGTCCTATAAATTATATAGAGGTAACTTTGATATTTATCGTTTAAGTTATGTAATATTGAAGCAGAACATAAAATTTGCTACAAATAATCGTACGTTCTCAATCCTGTAGAAAGTATCATATTAACGAAACAGAGATTTACGTTTCATGATACATCTCAACCTAGCTTCAGTCTGAGCATTTCCCTTCGGAACTCTAGACCAGGAACTGGAGAGATAATGAAATCATATCACCGAATCATGTTACGAAATATATATATGATGGTCTGAATAAATATAGTTTTTTCATACCTAAATTCAGGAGAATTTGTGTTGACATCGGAAGTCGGGGGTGGCGGCAATCTTGATAAAGTGGAATGCTTAATTTAATTTATGAGAAGAACTTTGAAAAAATCTCAAACTTTTTAGAAACTTTGTATCATGAATATTCGTCATTTTATTAAGTAGAACAAAAAAAATTTCTTGTTTAAGAGATGACAGTCAGTTTACATAAAAAAAAAATATAAATAAATACAAAAAAAATTTACATACACCTAAAACTGTTTTCACAAAAGCATACTAAATCGGCCGTAACACGCTTAATAGTACAGAAAAAAATTCTAAATATTACACAGCCGCGACGCGATATAATTATATAGTGATTTGTAAAACAACTTTGTGAATTTAAAAATGGTTTATATTAAAACAAAGTACATCCCCGTTCTTTCATCTACTTCTCATTTTTTATTTGAACTTTTAGAAAAGGTATATTATATAAATATGTCGCAGATGGATTGCCGAATTAGTTGTTTTACAAAACCGCAAGTTGTTTGGAAAAAAACAGTTCCGTTATGCATAACAGCTGAACAACATTCAGCTAGATTTACCTTGGATTACAGCTGGATTAGTTGGATTGTTAGTTTTTTATCAACTTTCTAGTTTAACATGTTAGTTTATCTCTTATCGTTTAGAATCTAAATTGACATAGAAACAACACGAAGAACTAGGTCCAATCTGATGTCAGAACACGATGATCCTCTTCAAACTATACAATTTTTGTTTACTTTTTGATTGGTTACGTATAAAACGAAATATTTGCCATCATAGATTAAAATGGTCCACTCTTTGTAACCTCTAATCTAACCGCATATCATTTTAAATGTATTACATAACCTCTTATCATTGATAAATTCGAAACGTTTCTGCAATTTTACTTGTTAAAGGTCAATTGCAAAATGACAAAAATCCAAAATTATTTTTTGCTGTTTTACGTAACGGAATTATTTTGTAAAAAAAACTATCGATTATGTAAAACACCTGAATCGGCAATCCATCCGTGACATATATACATCGTTGTTTAAAAACGTTTAACGATTGAGATATGATTTTTGTTCTCTTACCCACTTTTCCTTGAGCCTCTAGCTGTGAATATTAATTAATATATTCATATAAACCATAAAAAAAGTTTACTAAGTCCCGTTTAAATTGTCACACCGTGCATCGACTTTACTCGAGAATCATGTATTAACAAACATTCCATGAAAATGATTTGAATAAACAAATAATTATTCCGTGGAAAAATCATTACTTTTGGCAACATAATGCTTAGCCTAATAACTCTTTTTTTTCATGAAAATATGGGTACATACATAGTCATATGCAGCCTTTTCCTCTCACTTTATTCTTTCTCACGGTGTGGCAAAGTATTGATTCCATCTTAGTGGCAGATATTGGCACGTTCAAAGCTTCAAGCAACTGGTTTATTTAGTATGAAACCAAATAAATTTTCCATTTGCTATTTAATGATCTTCGTCTCAGAAGAAAAATGGTCAATTTTAAGCATTTCTGCTCAATCAAAAATTTTCGGTCCACAAAAACAAAAGGACCAACTTTTTTAAGAGTTTTCGGTGAGAAAAGGTTTTTATATAGATTATTTTACAGGTATTTTATCAAGATTATCTTATACTGACGGGCATAAGAACAACATTTGAAACTAGAGTTAGATCTTGGAAGCATAACGATTTCAGTCTCTACTTATCAAGTTATTTTTGAAATTTCGAAACAATTTCTCATTAAAGTTATGAAACCAGATTAAAATAATTAATCTTAGTTAAAACGCTTATCAAAAATAACGATACCAACTTCCCCTAAACAAACGAATACGAAAAAGGCATAGTAAGTTATTGAAGAAATCGCAGGAACGTTTTTCTTTTAAAATACGTTTATATTAAAATATTAAATTTCATAAATAGAAAAACAAACTTGTCATTTCGTTCAAAATGAAGAATAATGTCCACACCGTATATCTTCATTGTTTTTCTGTGATTTGTTCCTTTCTTATCCTCCTTACCCTCCCTTCGAAATTCATTGAATCCTCTGTATACCGATAGTTTATCAAATAATAATTTACTGGTATATTGGAGAAACACTACCAATATTTACAGATTAAAAGATTACATTGATTTCCCACGGGTGAACTGGATGTGACTTGGCTGGCTTGGTCGCTAGCTTGTAGTATCTAGTTTGCTACGTTTTCTATAATACCACTCAACTTTTTTTTGCCTTGTTTTATTTCGAATAAAATAGAAAGAAACGGGTATGTATAGGTGTGCTTAGTTAATTTTAAATTCTTCGTTGAGCTTAGTCATGCACAATGCAAGTGTAAAATGCACAATATGAGTTTAAATATTTAATAGAAACTTCATCTCGATATACAAACTGTACCATATTCGTTGTGTGCGTAGTCATGGTAGGGATAATAAAATCGATGCCAGCGCTTTAAGTGAAAAATTTTGGAGATAAAGTGGGCTGTTATGACTAATTTGCAATTATTTACATGTTAATGATATAGAAACTGTCAAATTAAAATGATTGAAAAACACTAATTAATTAAACTTAATGCATTAAAAATTGTGAAAATAAGAAATCAAATTGTACAAATATTATTTTTCAAATGTTAATTATCGTAATTATTTATTTAAATTTGTGAAACAAGAATATTAAATTTTAAATGTAAGTTTTCAATGCAATCCACACAATTATATATGCATCCATTAATTCTATAATTAAAGTAGTGTATCGTTGTCATGGAAACGAAATTCACGCTCGGAGCGAATAGCGTTGCGTGATAAAATACCTCATGCATTTAATGTTAAAATTGGATATTTTGTTTCAAATAAAGCTAGTACACCGCAAGCCCATGCCAAAAAACTTACATGATTACACCATCGTTCAAATTTTATGTAAGTATGTGTTCTTTAAATGCTTGTGGTCAATGTCTTACTTCTTGAAAAATTTTTGATTGCTTCCCCAAACTTGCATATGCGTTTTTTGTTATTTTGACATTAGGATCATATTCGCTCCGTGCGTGAGTTTCGTTTCCATGGTAACGATACACTACTTTAATTATAGAACTGTATGGATGCATATATAATTGTATGGATTGCATTTAAGACTTACATTTAAAATTTAATATTATTGTCTCACAAATTTAAATAAATAATTATGATAATTTAAATTTGAAAAATAATATTTGTGCAATTTGATTTCTTATTTTCACAATTTTTAAAGCATTAAGTTTAATTAATTCGTGTTTTTCAATAATTTTAATTTGACATTTCTATAACATTAACATGAAAAGAATTGCAAATTAGTCATAACAGCCCCCTTTACCTCCAAAATTTTTCACTGGAAGCGCTGGCATCGATTTTATTGTCCCTACCATGACTACGCACACAACGAATATGGAAAATTATATTGCCCAACCTTTATAATGTATTAAAAATCAATTTTTTGGATATCTTTGCCAAATTTTGTTCAATTTGAATGAATTTTTTTTTAAAAACATACTAACTTTAAGTCGTATTTTCCATTTTTTGTGTCAGAAAGTCGCTTGTACCACTTTTTGAGCCGAACGCGGAAGCCATGATAGTGAAATTTTGAAAAATATTGCAGTTTCGTTAAATCTGACCATAAGTTTGAAAAGTATGACCCCAGATTAGTGGAATTATATGCTTGACTTATTAAAATAGGACAAAATTTGAGTCTGAAAGAGTAAAATCGATTTTCTTGGATTTTAATGACGTCATAGAGTATAAAAAATCAATTTTTTGGATATCTTGGCCAAATTTTGTTCGATTTGAGTGAAATTTTTTTTAAACATACTAATTTTGGGACGTACTTTCCATTTTTTGTGTTGGTAAGTCGGTTTTATCACTCTTTGTTCCAAATGTGGAAACCATTACAGTGAAATTTTGAAAAATGTTGCAGTTTCGTTTGATTTGAATTTGGAAAGTATGGTCCAAAATTAGTGGAATTATATACTTGACTTATTAAAATAGGATAAAATTTGAGTGGGATGGAGCAAAAAAAATTTTTTTTTTAAATTGATGGATAATCTGGATTGGAATTTTTCATAAATTAATATTCAAAGATGATGAGAATTCTTAAATTGCAAAAGCTGTCGGATAAAGTACAATTACTTCTTTTTCTTCCAATAAATGGCTGACTGAAAAAAGACGGTCTTTCGCTTTACGACGAGCACTTCAGGAACGAGATTTTTGTGTGCCAACTTTTTCCCTTCTGCGATATTTACTGGCAGATTAGTTTAATTTAATTTTTTTATTTATTTATTATATGTTCATAAATTCAAGTTAAAAACACAGACATTACGTGGAGCAGAGAGACGTCAGACAGGATGGCGGTCGTCCATATACAATGGGTTGAGGTAATGAACAAAATAATTAGATGAGAGTAGATGAAGTAGAGATGGTAGTATATATATATACAAGTTTGTTTGATATATTTGACGTTTATCCTTAATTTTATCTTATCATAAAAGATATTTCCTGTGTGTTCCTATGTTTCCTTCTTATTAATAATATACCTACCAGAAGTCATCATCCATATCTCAATGTAGTAAGTACCCTTGTTTATTTATTTATTTATTTTTGTAAATATAATAATTTGTTTATATATACATAAATTAATACAGACTGGAAAATATTTCCAATTCGTATACACGGACTGTTTTAATAAAGAAGTTACATGTTTTCTTTTTTTTTCGAAGGATTACTAAGAATTACTAAAAACAAGTGAAAACAAACAATTGAATGAGTAAATTGTTGAAATACTATGTATAGACATGAAAATAAAAACAGATATCCCATTTTAAATAGCCACACAAACATACTTGATATGCCCATATAAATACATATACTATAAAATTTGTTGAAAACCTAATTAGCGCCCTCGTGGATAAACAGTGATGTTTACAACAAAAATTTTAAAACAAAAATTGTTTACTTTTTTATAAGGAACATTTTTTTCATTTAAACTTTTCTAACGGTTTACAAAATAGGTCCTACGGACCCAAGACCCAATTGAACTTTATTGCTCATTTACGAACTCGACCTCACTTTTGACGTCCTGAGAACGCTATAAAAATTTCAGCTGGATATCTCTTTTCCTTTTTGAATTATCGTGACAGACAGGCGAACAGACGGGCAGACAACCAGAAATGGAATAATTAGGTGATTCTATGAACACCTACACTAAAATTTTTTTCTTAGCACAATATTTTTCTTAGCACAATATTTTTGAGCGTTACAAATTTATATACACATGGTATAAAAATTTTAAACAAAAATTCATGTAATTGAAAATAGTTTTTCTAAACTGTATAATTCAGAAATTGAAAATGATTTTTCTAAACGGCGGTGACGTCAACATGCCGCTTCGTAACGCCATCACACGGAGAACTGATAAAATAACATGAAAAATGATACATGGATTGTTGGCAATTCCAGTAGTGAATTTTCAAAGGTGAAGAATATAAAATTTATGGACATCTGTTCAACCAAGATTATCAGACATACTTCTTGCATTAAAACAAATCGAAAACTGATTATGATGTTCTAAAATTGACTACATTAAATCAAATGGTTTTGCTTTAGTTTATACTTTGTAAATCGGTACAGTTTCCAAATGAAAACTATGCACATAATTTTGCATACACTTTATATAAATGCACATAATTCTGAATGCATTTTATTTGCATAAAATGTTGCATATTTTATTACTTTTTAAATGTTTTGAACTCTATCCGTTATTTTGTATACAAACAGAAAATTTATTCATCAATATTTTTCTACAAACTATACATAAAACGATAATTCGTTTATAAACATAAAACGATAGTTCTCGATAAATGCTTGTTAAAGATTAAACAATATTAAACAAGTCAAAACAAATAATTGACTAAGTTAATTGTAGAAATACCATGTATATACAGTGTTCATAACGCATTTATTTGTCGTTTTACGTCATGTAAGTAAATAACGATAAACAAACAAACAAATACATAATATGTGTAACGTATAAATTTAAAATATAAACAATAGGTACCTTTATACACATACTATATAGTGTTTCTATGCGCCCTCACGTGATGTTTACAAAAAAATGTTTCAAACAAAAGTTGTTTATTTTTTAATAAGAAACATTTTTTATGTTTAAATTTTAGTATGTTACTCATTTACTAACTCGACCTCACTTTTTACGTCATTTCAGCTTGGTATCTCATTTCGTTTTTACAGGCGGGCAGAAGAAAAGACAACCGGAAATGGATTTTATGTACACCTATACCAAAATTTTGGAACTTGGGGCTAAAAATAGCATACCTTGATATACTTTATATATACATGGTATAAAAATAATACATTTCTGGCGCGCAAACAAAAAATGACTTCATTACGAGGTCGATCGAAGTGTATTAACGGTAATATAATGAAAGAAGAATTTCGTAACATTCGTTCGAGTCAGTCGAGTTATATTGGGAAGATTTCGTGTAAACCTCAAAGATCGCATCAGACTCACCCCACGGGTTGTTTTATTAATGTTTTTGAGTGGACTTGCGCCTCATTTTCCAGAAGACACTAAGCCATATTTTGAAAATTCTAGTTGCAAAAATCTCTTGCATCTTATAACTACACTCAAACTAATTTCTTTGAGTGTATAGTTTGAATATATTTGAATACATTATTATTATTTGAAGGAAATATTTAAATCAAATAGAACATATAAATTGTTATTTTATTAATTAATATAATTATAATTATTACCTATATTGAATGTATTATTCCTGTCTATTCCCTGTATAATTCATATATTAATATCATTATTAGTATATATATACAGGGTCCTATAAGTTATAACAGCAACATTTTATCAAATTCGATGATACTGTCAAACGCCTTTTAGAAGCCATAAATAGATCTCTTTTTTGCACCCAAACATTCTTACGACAACCGTCCCTAACGTGAATATTGCGTCCCTTGTTCCCATCCCTTTTCTGAAGCCGAACTGATAATCGCTGTAATATTTTTCTTATATTCTATTAAGGAAATAATATTTTCGACGTGAAAATTTTTTGAAATGTCGTGGCGTTTCAAAATCGATAACAATATACTCAATATAATCATGACACAATATCAAAAACAGGAAGCGACTGAACTCACAAGGAGAAGGAATACAAATTGGTTAAAAATAGGGAAAGGTATTTGGTATCGGAGTGAAAATTCATGGACACGTATTAAACAACATCCGCTATACTGATGACATAGTGTTGATGGCAGAAAAATCACAGGATCTCCAAATTTTAGTGGATAAGGTAGTAGAAGGTAGTGAAGAGTGGAACCTTAAAATTAATAATAAAAAAAACTAAACCAATGGTATTTACACGCAAAAAACAGTTAGAAAATATTAAAGTAGAATGTAATGGTGTTTACCTAAAACAAGACTGGAGAAACTGTTTCACAACAACAACAAGGGTAGTAGTGAAATAAAAACAAGGTTAGGTCAAAGTTAGGTTAAAAAAGTTCTTAACGGATAATAAAATTTAAAAAAATATACATTTGCGGTTTTTAAAATGTTACATGTGGTCAGTTTTTCTTTATGCTTGTGAAACTTGGACCTTGACAGCAAATATAATTTTAAAAAAATAGATGCTTTTGAAATGTGGTGCTATAGAAAGATTATAAAAATATTATGGAAGACATACATATACCACAAACAGGAAAGGGATTTAAAGTATATTAACATTCAACTAAGCAAGACCGTCATGTGGTAAGTTTTTCTCTATGCTTGTGAAACTTGGACCTTGACAGCAAATATAATTAAAACAATAGATTCTTTTGAAATGTTGTGCTATAGAAAGATTATAAAATTTCATGGAAGACATATACCTCAAACAGTAAAATGATTAAAAGTATATTCACCAAAACTAAGCAAGACCGTAAAAAAGAGACAATTAAGCTACTTTGGGCATATTGCTAAGAAATAATATAATTGTAGGAAATGCATGGCGTTTATTACAATGCTGGAATGGTATAGGAACAGATATTCAAAAGAGTATCTGATAAAACTCTATATAATATTGTCGTAAGATTCATAACTATTAAACTAATATTAAAGCGTTATTTGCAATGTTGTAAGATATAAAAACTTTTGTGCTTCTTACATTAGTAAACAGTAAGTTCGGCAGTATAGTTCAACTCGACAGTATGGTATTGAGGCCCATTCTATATTACAGATGCCGCAATGCCTCTTGTTTTTCCGCTATAATTTTTGGTGCGTTTATCAATACGCGTTATTGAACTACGATCCTATTCAGTATAGGTGTAAACGCTATGTTTGTTGTCACACTGCTCGCCACTCTATTATTGTTAATCTATTTTGTCATTTCAATAAATATTGCTTGTATGTCATCAGTAGCATCAGTGACATTACAGTGTTAATTGGTAATATTCGAAAGAAGTATGGTGTATATAACCAGTTAGTATGGGCTTAACACCCTGGATGGCTGACATCGGCTCGTGTGCTTTTAGTCATGTTCCGATATATTTAATGGTAAAATTATCTATGTTTAAAATTTTATAGCAAATCAAAATCATCAAAAGCATATTGCGTTCACTCCTATACTTGCATAGTGATATCATCAAAAAAATTCCTTTACGTGTACAAAAATAGAGCATAGAATAACGTTATTGTATTTCAATAAAGTCATGGGTGCTATGGGTCTTTGTTTCTACTGGGTGATAGCACTCTCATATCTCTACCGCTGGTTTACGTAATTTATCACCAAAAGCCATAAATCATGAAGAATTCATACTGTCAAACTTCTAATTTATTTATATAAGCATCTATTATTGGAAGAAGTCCTGCTTTTATAACTTGAATCACTCTGTATATGTATATATTTAGACTGGAATCATGTAAATATTAGGTATACAAATATAATTGAATTCAAATTGGAAACATTTGATTATATATTGCAGTTATAGTGGTGTAAAGCTCTCCCCTACTTCATTCAAGCTCAGCTGTATAAAACATTGAGACAAAATAATTATGATAATAATATTTATAGTACAGGGTGTATTAAAAAGTTATTATCACTACATAGTATAAAGTAAAGACGCTTCCGGCTGTCTGTCCTTATGTATACCTAAATCTTTAAAACTACGCAACGGATTTTGATGCGTATTTTTTTAATAGATAAAGATGCGTATTTTTTTAATAAAATCATTTGAAAGGGCAGGTTTATATGTATAAAACATGCATAATACTGTAGAGAAAGACTGATAATTTTACGGGTTTCTAGTGTGATGTCGTAAATAAACACATTCTGTTATATATTTAATATCATCAATGCACCCGTCCAAAGCCGAGAAGGATCGTTAGTTCATTTATAATAAACTAAATCTTAAAACACAATTATTCAATTAATTTTACAACTACACAGTCAAACACGGAAAATGAACCAAAATGAAAAAGGTCTGAACTGAATCCCAAAATAAACACATATATAAATATAAGGATGAATTTTTGTTTTCTTCGATTTGAGACATATTTGAGACATTGAAATAAACACCACGATACTCGAAATAAAATTAAGAAATTCTATTTAAAAAATACAATTAAAAAACATAAAACAGACTTACTTAAATGTCGCTAAATTACAAATTTTCACTTCTATCGATAGTCTCCATGGCTGATTGACTTTTTTTTAATTGCCTGTTTGAATCATTATTAGAGATTTCCCAAATACAACAGAACATTCTAAAACCAAGTTATATGTTTCCGAAGACAAACTATTTGACAAATTTTGTTTCGTTGTTCAGGTGACAAGAAATACTCTCTGTACAATGATATATATATGTACATATATACACACGTAATATAATCATAAAACCCCAATGATACCATATAAAATTTAAACTTGTTTCCTAATTAAATTTTAACATAATTGTAAATAATAATCAACCCCTACATTATAATTAACGGGGGCGTAGAGGCAGTTTTACGACGCGTGGGACTAATATATAAATATTTTGTGTGTGTTTACGTTCAGCTTAAATAGTCAACTAAATTGGTTAGAAATAATTATCGTTTAAAATAAAATTAGGCTTCTATGATTTCAAAACTTTGGGTAACAATAATCATGAACTAGCTTGATACCCGCCCTCTTCGATGGTTTTAAAAGAAAATATCGGTAAAGACCATCACGTTATAGGCTTCATCTTCCTTGCGCTCACTTATTCCCCTCCCATAACACTCGAAATAATGGAAGGCTTTGTTTTAGACAGGTAGAATATATGCACAGTTTTCAATTATTTTAAATATTGTCAAATATTCATAGATCATTGAGTATATCACAAAAGCTGGCCATGAAATGTTTTTTATTTACTATTTTCACAGAAATCTTTAATTAATGGTTCTAAATGGTGCTCATAGTGGGCGCAGTGAAATGACAGGCTAAATTTAATTTTTTTATATATCTTTATAAGTGTTATTCTGAGGTATCAGCTATATTGTTGTAGAGTTTCATTCAAATCCATTCGGTAGTTTTTGCATGAAAGCGTAACAAACATACAAACAAACAAAACAAATATCCTTACTTTCCTATTTATAATATGATACGGATAAGTTACAATTAATGAATTTATAAAAAATAGATTTTAAATGAATTGTAAGTCAGTGGCGGTAGAAAGATACACTGAAAAAAAATATTTATTATCGGTTCGAGGTTGTCTCAAGATCATCGCGAGATCAACTACCGTACGGGATTGAGTGGTGAAGTTGGCACAAACGCATAAGTTGTTTGTATAAAAATTTTAAACAATTGTTTTAAATATTATAACAAAATTGTGATATGATTGTTATAACCACATGGGCAGGTTTATTAGTTTTATTTAAAAAAAAAAATAGATTGCATCGAGTTGGACATGAACCAGCGACCTATGGATTACTATTGTTTATAGTGCCTTAAGTCCGCCGCTGTAACAACTGAGCTGGCTTAGGTTATTCTATGTGTATCAAAATATGGTATATATAATAAAACTGATCAATTAGTTTATTTCAAACTATCTATAATTTAGTACCAAAAATCTTCATGTAGTTGAGCTAACCACATATAGTCTAGACATGATATGTATGTGTTCGTTGCAAGCAAATCGTACATTTAAAGCAAACGTAGAGATATGTTCTTTTAATCGTTATTCGCTTCGTTTACACGACTATATATATTCCAACTAAGTAAAATTTTATTTTCCATCAATAGAATGCATGACTTTAAACTAAAATCAATCTCTTTCATAGAAGTAATGATTTTGCTTATTTAACTTCAGTGTTTTTTTATCAATAAATTCATATTTTAAATTCAAGTCCATTCTATTGTAAATACAAATATTTAGCTTTACTTGTTCCAATCATTAGGAAATTGTTTGAAAATATTATTACTTTTTTCAAAATGAAACGGCCAACTTCGGAATGGTTGTCATTATTTTAATTTTTTTCTGCCTTTGCTCGTATAGTAGCACCAGTAAATTTTTAACACCCTGTATAAATCCACAAATCTTACAAAATATACAAAATATATAAAGAAACGTAATTCCATAGGATTTAAAACTAATTTATTTTAAACTCGTAAAAAAAACAAACAAATATACTTACTTGATAAATATAAAATACAACAAAAAAAAAAACAACGTAAATGCAGATTCCGGTCTTCCCCCGTGTGGCCTCCAATATGTTGTATTTTTTACGACGTTACAAAGTTAAACATGTTCGTTTTATTTATGTTCGAACAAAACACATTGCTGACTTGATACTGTGCTGATATTGATATTCCTATGATGTGATGATAATGATGATCCCGTGACGATGATGATCCTGTGACGTCATTGATGATCATTACAAACACATTTGTCTATTTTATATGTTTTTGTGTAAGATTGTTGTTTTTTAGTAAGTTTAAAAAAACATTTACCATTTATTCATTACATGACTTTGATTTATCTACTATTGTTCCACTCTATGTAAAATAGTGCGTCATAAAAAAAAAGGATTATGGGGGATATATTAGGGAAGGAAAAATAGTTATAGTATTTGTAAAGAAGAGGCTATTGATAAATTTTCGTTTTTGTTAATAAAAAAGAAATTTCTTTTGTTGTAATGAGAAATAGAGCAAAAAAACTTTGATTTGATATTGACCCTTAACCGAAATACAAATTTGTATCGTTTTGGATTCATTTAACTTCTTCATCAGACTATAAAAAGCAACTTATAAACAGACAAGTATTAAAGCGAACTCCGCTAAATTTTACAACAAGGATGTGACTTAAAACTATTATGAAAGACGATTCTCGAAAGTTTTACATTCGAATTGATCATTACTAATAGAATTAAATTTAATCGAAATGTTTTATAAAAAATTAATCCATGAAAATTAACTTTTTGTATGTTAATTCGCAACTTTTCAAATTTATTTAATTCTTCATGGAGAACTAAAAAAAAATTTAAAAATACATAAATGATCAACTTGTATACGAACAAATTTAAGCAAATGTATACAGGGTGCCCCGTAAGTGCCGCACGCGTTTGTTGCATCAGGTAGCAAATAAAATTCTAAGACGAAAAGTCCTCTTCTATTTTTTATCCGATGCACGGATAGTTAACTATCAATAAAAATAGGCAACCAATCAGAATCATTGTAACTAAAAATAAAAAACCACTCGACTCTTATCCTAGATATCCACCGGATATATCTAGAGAACCCAATTCGAGTCTCGGCTGGTTTGTAATTTTTTCGTTTCTTTTTATTTATTCAAATGAAAATACGTAAGGTACGTTAATCCATTAAAGTGTGCAGTCGCACCCACATATGTGAAGTGGTATAATGTGTTGAGATGGAAAAAGTTATTAAAAGTATCACGTATGAAGGACTTTAACTTATAAAAAGTACACAAAAGTTTAAAATAAATGTAAAAATTTGATTTAATCATAAAAATATTCTTATGAAGTCGTAATAGTGCATTGGAAATGTCACAAATAGAAATTTACGAGGGCCATGAAAAATGATCCGTCCTTAGTTAGAGTAAACGTAATACACATTTTAAAAAATTTCTCTATTTTCTCGAATATTTATCAATCTTTATCAAAGTAAAAAATCAAAATATATTTTATTTCGAAAAAATAAAAATCAAATAATGAAAATAGAAAATTGTCATCATCACATGAAATAAACTTAGAAACAAATCTCTGTATTCATCTGCCTTTCCCTTCGATTTCTTGTAATAGTATATTTTTCTATTCATGGAAAATTCCCTAGGCATTTCGATCGACGACAATGTTTAGTGTTAGAACGAACATCCTTGCTATTATATTTCTATACACAATCGCTATCTTATACAGAGTGTCCCCGGGTAGAGGAAACTATACTTGTAAATTTTCGAATTTTTCATGTTAAGAAAAAATGTCATTCTTTAAAAAAATTTTGTTTATTCTGAAAAGTATGTAGGAATATTTAAAACTTGTAAATAATGTACAGGGTATCCAAAAAATTGAAATCACTATATTTCTTTTTGGTTAACTATCCTTCCTTTTTATTTAAGTTGACAAAATTTTATTCAGAAAAGTTGCTCGCAATTAACAATTATGACCCTATACAAAATATCAAGAAGATCCGTGTACTTTAATGACAGCACACAAATCAATCTTGAATTGAACAAAAGTTGTAATTACAAAAAAACGTGACAAAGAAAATAATTTTAAATCAATTAACATGTACTATTCGAGAGTGTATTTTTGTGTGGACTAGGTTAGACAATTAAAAAGAAAATTTGGAAAGATCTTCTTGAAATTTTGTAGTCAGAGTCATAATTGGTAATTTCGAACAACTTAGTAGCATTTTGTCAACTTATAAAAAAGAAGGGTAGCTTACCAAAAAAAAAAAAAAAATGTGATACCAAATTTTTGGCTACCTTGTACATTATTTAGAAGTTTTAAATATTCCGACATACTTTTCAGAATAAGCAAAATTTTTTATAAAGAATGACTTTTTCTCTTAAAATGCAAAATAAGAAAATTTACCTCCATCCGGGTATAAGTATAGTTACCTCTATCCGGGGACACACTGTATATGTATGAGTATATAAAAATATATACAAAAATCTATTGAAAAAACTAAAGTATGCTAATTTTTCTCGTTTCTTCTATATCTCTTTTCATTTCTTCTGTTTCATCTGTACATTCAATGTTCTACATTACGACCTTGCATTTAATATTCAAATTTACAAGAATAAGAAACGTCGAGGTCTCTTTTCTAAGATCCCTATGAGATGTTTTCGATAACGGTACCACAAAACCGACATACCATATCTCTGATAAAACTGAATATGATAAAACTTATTTGTTATTATTGTTAAAAATATAATATAATGCCAAGTTTACACTAAAATGTTCTTAATTCAAACTATACTGAATATTCTGGAGTAGTTTTCGCTTCATTATTCATGAACAGATTTACAACTTAAAAAAAAAAAACGTTTTTCCAGTTATTCGCCTTAATTTCTTTTTATTTCTGAAGTATAAACCAAATAACAGGACTAATTTCTGCTACCAACAGTATAGAGGGGTAAAGTTAACTATATTTGATTTTTATCACTTTAAATGCAGAATTTTCAGTGTACAGGAGAGTGAAGAGTTTTTTGAAAAACCTTAGAAATGTGGAAAATATGAACGTTAAAAATCAAAGACTTAAATATGACTTAAAGGAAGATATAATAAAATTGACGTCACTCCTTTGAATTGCCTTAAGGACTTCATTAAAATCTCGAACGAATTAAGAATTACAAACGAAAATCATTAAGAAAGGCTACAACTTATTCGTCGTTCAAACAATTTAAATTTTATTTTCAAGTTTTCGAATGGCATATAGAAAATTTGACAGTTTGGTTTGTAACGTGGCCAATTCAGTTTCTAATTTACCAAATAGGGAAGTTTCATGTTATTTAAATTAATTTTTTCGAAGGTTTACTAAAAACTACTTAAAAATTTTTTTTTGAATTTGTATTCAATTCATAAAGTTAGTTAGTTTACAATTGAAAATGATTTTTCTAAGCTATCAATTCAATGACGTCAACATACAGTTTTAGTAACGCTGGCGCACAATGAAATGATAAAATAACATGAATAATAATAAATGATTTCTCACTCAACTTGCTTTTACTATATTATAACGTAATTTTCCATAGAAACTAGTCGAAAAATGTGAATTTAGCGTGATTCCGATTGGTTCACAACCTCAACCGATATAAATGCGTCACAACCAACCACAAATCGTCTTTTTTATTCGAAAATATAACTATTTTGTATCAGTTATACATAAAAAAATGGAATTTAATAAAATATTACTTAAATATACTTTAGATGAATTATTTTTTCATTTATGTATGAATTTGTGGCAAAAAAAAGAATTTGTGGCTTTATTCGGGGTCAGTAATCTAAGCAATTGTTTGCCAGTCTAAAAAAAATTACCACGATGTGTGAATCAACCTTTATATTGTATTCTCCAACGAATAAATAAACCACGTGAATGTAAATTTAAACAAAATATATTATTTTAGTTCGTATCTACGCTCGAAAAATATGTACACGTTAAACGTATACACTTCACAAACGATACTATCGTTTGTATCGAGCGCATATAGTTACTTTTGAATACATATTTTTATCGATGGGATTATAGATAAAAATTAAGAAACAAAATGTGGAAACTCTCAAAAAGATTCTCATGCTCACAGAGTCTCATGCTCACAATATTCGTCTCATCATGAACATAATCGTGCTATTATAAAAATAGGTTTTCCAGTACCAGTACTCATTGGTCTATACTCATACAATTAATTAATCAGAAAGTCAGTGAAAGGTTTCAAAAGAGTAGTTTTATAGAATAACCACCCAGGGGGTACGGGAGCAACCTTCGCTCTTTTCAATCATTTGTTTTCAAACTTTATAAATTAAATATTATTCAAATTTCATAGCTTCTGAATCATATTTGTTGTGATATATTCACATACTTAACATGATTTTATAGAAATTTTATTTCATTTTATGCAAATCACTGCAAAAGCACTTTACTGTTTGAATAACGACACTGACTGGTAACGTAGAGAGAATATTAAAATACATATATACACCGATATCTAGTCCGAGAAATAGATCATATTCCAACCAATAATTTCCGATCACGTTTACATTGAAGTATAACGATTCGAATTCAAAAATTATATTGAATCAATACAAAAATTGAAGTGGTTTATAACTAGTAAATAATTTTAAAAAGGGTCGGCAGGTTAATCGGAAGAAGTTGATAAGTAGACTTTTTTAACCTTCAGTATGAAAAAAAAAAACCTGGACGCCATTTATCAATTGGAACACTAAGAACGCAATTTTCTCGGAATTTTTGATTTTCAAAGATATTTCAATGCTCTTGTCTCGTTCTTAAAGTATTTCGAAAAATTACGATTAACAATGATACATATTTTCACCTTGGAATGAAAACAAATTAATCAAAAGTTGGGACCGTTCTGTGGGACACTTTTCTCCATCTAAGAGACACCCGACTACAATGATATTTTTGCTAACCTATTTAGTCAGCAAGTAAATGAGTGACCTTTCGTGTTTTATATACCCATTAACTAGACTCACTTTTTTCAAGCCCGTTTTTACCTGGTCAGTTGCGTAAAAAAGTATATTCTTTCAAAAAATGTACCTAATATCAGTTTTTTTTTTTGTTTCTTTATCGAGATAAACATGGATAGTTGTCAGTGTGTTAAAGCTAGAATTGTTTTTTAGAGGAATCTCAAAGGGAGGCGACTAGAGTGAATAGGATATTATCGTTAGTCAAAAATAAATCATGACATTTGAAAAAAGTTAAAATTTATGTAAAAAATAAAAATATACTTAAATATTCTGATTTCGAGTCATAAAAGCACATTTTTCTTTTAAAATATTAAAATTAAAAATCGTAATTTTTAAACTGTATATCACGTGACCTAAAGCGCGGGTAAACCCTGACGTGAAGTCATAGCGGTATGAGTCATAGACCATCAATAAGTTCAGTGTAGACAGCTGGGTATAATATATATATATACTAGCTGGGAACTACCCGCTTTGCTGGGCAACATCCCCACTTGCACCCCTCCCTCCACATTTCCTTGCGTTGGATAACAGTTTTGTAATGTACACGTCATGCTCTTTTATTTGATACCCCACTTAGGTATATTTGTAAATATTCGATATTTCCTTCCCACTTTCTCGCTACACCTTTCTACCCTCCGAAGGTTAAAAAAATTTCTAAATGTAATTTAAAACATTCTGACCAAGTTTTGAACTATTAAAAGCCATAATTGAAAAATATGAATTTTTTATTCATGAAAACCCCCGCAACCCCCCTTGTGGGTGGAATTTCGTAAAATCCGTTCTTAGCTGACCTCTACTTGGCAAAAGGAATATTCCTGCCAAATTTCAAGTCTCTAGGTCTTATAGTTCCAGAGATATCGTGATGAGTGACTATCTATATCTATAGAAAGTCTCCTATATATTTATAGATAGATAGATAATAAGTATTTATATATATTAAAATCAGATGTCTATGAATATATCTGTCAAACTTATTTGTGTTATTTCATATAGTGATACCCGTATTACGTCATCAAATTGGATGCCCGCGTTTTTGACAGTTTAAAATAAGGTTTAAAATTTAATTTAAGTTTCTGGCAAGAGAGCGTGTGTATTTTTCCGAAATAAATTTTTGGTGGCTTTTTATTAGCAAAATGAACATTTTGGAAAAATAGTGGAATATCCTGTTATGATTAACAATTATACATCGTTTAGCCTTCGAATGAAAACAATTAAATCAAAAGGAGGGACCGTTCTGTTGGCCTTTTTTATATCTAAGTGATCCCCCGGCTACAATATGAATTTTACTGACCTATTTAGTCAGTAAGTAAATGACCTTTTTATATACGTTTTATATACCGATTAATGAAACACACTTTTTTGATTACTTTTTAGCCCGTTTCTTATGTGGTCAGTCGCGAAAATGTATATTTTTTCAAAAAATCCATCTAATATTCATGTTTTTTCAATTGTTTTTTATCTTTATCATGATCAATGTAGACAGTTGTCAGTGTGTTAAATATATAGATATTGGCGTCAAGATTGAATTCACGACCCATTTTTCAGGATATATCCCGGTCTAATAGAACATGTACGTGAAGACTTACTAGCAAGACTTGAATATTATTATTATCCGCATACATATATACATACATATTATCATAATAGTTATTCCTACAGGACTCTTTTCAAAAACAAAATGCAATCATAATACATAGATATAATGCAATAATATACAGAAGTTAAGTACACGACGAAGGAGTTGTTTTAAAATGCATTTTAAATTCAATTCATATCAATTTATTTTAGAGGAATTACAAATGTAGATAGCAAATATTATCCATGATAACAAGTTAAGAATAACAATTGGCTAGAGTATAATAAAGTGATGCCGTGTAAGAAAGTGTTTATACAGAATGTTTTTACAAATGTGTGACAAAATTTTAAAAATGTATTCCTTCAAACGTTTATGTCGAATAGTAAAATGTACTTAAAACGTAAATAGGTTTCTTGCACCAAAAAAATTTTTCTTGAATTAAGAATATTATTTCATTTTTAAAGGAAAAAACATTCTTGAAGTTAGAAGAACGAGAAGATATCCTCTTGCGGCCTGAATTATTTCTGGGTGTAAGGAATCATTACGAAAAAACCCACTTTTTAAATATGGAAATGTCAGTTAATATGAATAAAAAAAAGAAAATTATTATAAATCGAAAAATATAACCAAAAATTCTCAAATTAACTCAAAGGTATTTGGACGTAAAAGAGCTCATTTTGTTCCGAAAATTATTGAAGAAAGTTTTACGCGTACATTTTCATACCTTCGTCTTTTTTGGAAATAGATACCTCAAAATATGTGATAGAAAATATCAGAGGAAATCGAAAAATAAATTTCTGTGTCTCATGATTTTTGTTATTTATATTTATTTTACATAAAGTCGCTGTTTTGATGGAAAAATATAAACGATATTTCTGTATTTTATGTAAGACTATTCTCTAATAATATCATATTCAGAACTTTATCATGGATTTACTTAAATGATATATATCCGTTATTCGTAAATATAATCTTAAATAAATTTTTGTGTCATTATTGTAAAAAAAATTGTATTAATATGTGCTAAAATACAATTCTGTATATTTTCATTCTTATTTTATTATTCTATTATTAAATTAACGGTTTTAAGCACATGATTTGGAAAAAAAAGGTATTTGGTACTTCATATGCAAATAATATGATACTAAAACATGTTCAAAACAGTAAAACATTAAAAAAATATAAAAAGTTGAATTTTATTTGGAATTTGGCATGGAGGATTTTAAAAAAGACGATCATTTGATTGAAGCGCAATGTTGTGAGTAGAGTGACAACTAAATCTAAAAGTTTCTGGTATGTTGGTAGAGTTGCATGCCTATAGTATAATATAAATATTTATTATCTGTGACTGAGATACGATAATTTGAAGGAAGGATTAATATAGGTACGTTTGGTAATTAACAAAAAATGGGATGTTAACCTGGACTCTAGTGTTAAATTTATAGCCATCAAGTTTCTCGAGTTTGAAAGAAGGCCATTAACCAAATGGTAGAAAGAGTTGAATTTTAAGAAAAAAATATGGTCTCCTCAGTCTTTCTAAACAGTTGTTAACTTCCTGTCATTTATTTGTATGCATTATGGCCAATGTTCTTCTTTGAATAGTTGCAGTAAGCAACAAAGCATCGCACAAAAATTCGACACTGAAGGTACCATTGAAGCATCGTTTTTCTTTATTATCAAATTTACATTTATCAAAGAGTTTCATCATAAATACTTCGTTTCACTGTGAGCTCACGGTCCATTAGATTGAAAAAAAAAAGTTACTAAATAAATTTAATTGAAAATTTAAATTTAATTAAAACAAAACCTATTTATGAATTTATCTATTATTTTGATAATTATGTTTTATGTTTTAAATCAAAGAATAAATTAATTTAAATGGTTTATATGTCTACAGACACACTAAAAATATTATGAAACCCTAATTTTCTTACAGATGTTGAAGAAATTTTTATTTTTGATATTGGTACAAGGCAGTCATGAGATTCTTTGCATGATTTTTAAAATTGTTTCTTCTTAAGGGCGTAAGAAATCATATTTTTAATTTTGTGTATCTTTTTGCCACTGAACTATAATGAAATTGGAGGGGGGAAACGTAATTTTGTTTTATGATAGCAATTTTGTCATTCTTTTCGCAGATAAATTGGATTACATAGCAAAAGGCTAGTAGATTGTATAATAATAATAATGATAATTGAACGAGAACTTTGTCTAATAATGTTTTGCGTATAGCTGTAGATGATATCGTTAATCATTATGGCGTTAAATGTTTGTATTTTAATCTGTTATGAGACAGAAAAGATATCATTAAATTAATACAAATACCTATAAATATAGCTCTAGATTTTGTGTCATCTGTGCGGTATTCTGGCGTATACCCGCACTTAGCTGTTTAAAATGTTTGACGATTTACCAACCATGAGATGACATGTTATCACAACAAAACCATCAAGGGTTTTCCATTAAAGGTGTTCGAATTTAACAAGTTGTGAATGCGATATCATATTTTTTTGTGTAGAGTAAAACCAAATGTAAACCGAAGCTATATTGGTCAACCAACGCCTATGCCAATAATACAATTCTTCGATGACCTGATCGCATAGATTGGACTCGATATTATCGATATCATTATTTGCGATAACTCTTAAGGGCACTTTTCAATTATCTAAATGTGTTTTCTAATTACTTATTTGTCCATTTAATATTTTTTACCAAGCATTGAAGATTCGACTCATGTCATGTAACCCAATTTAAATAGTATTACCGTGTATTACTATTTTCATTGGGTAGCTGAAGGTATTTTTAACGACATGAACTAAAAGTAGTTTTGCTCGATATTGTGCAAAGAACTATCGCTGACTAACCCTGACCATCTCTGTGTAAAGCTGCTTAATATTTCCAAAGTTGATGACGTTAAATACGTAAAATGTGGAAATTCATACTATTAAGAAGATATTTTTGAACCTTTTTAGTTCGCGGTTTTTGCTACAAAAAGTAGGTTTGCAAAAAAATCCAAGAAATATGGAAATAAACAAATAAGGGATGCTTTGAGCCTAGGAAATAATTGACCAGTAATCTTACGAAAAAACATAAAACGAAGATTACTTTCTGAAGAATATTTAGTCTAATCCAAACGTGAATTGTATACACGGCAGCGTCGTTCCATTTCCCCATGTACTACGATCATCTGCTACTTGCTATGCTACGTGCACAGATCAGCAATACATTAGAACTATATATTTTCTCCTTATAAGATATCGCGTTCTCCCTCCCTCTGATATAAATACTTTTATCTGAGATTTCATTTTGATAAACCAGATTAATTGTTCGCGACGCAGTTCAACACATTGTTTTTTAGTTTAAAATTTGGGCACTCTTAATGGAAAACCATGTACATGCAGATACAAGGGAAAAGGAGGGTAATAACTTGAAAATGTTATGTTATTAATTAATAACATTGCAGTGAATTGAAATAGTACCTAATATTCTAAATCTAATTAATACGCGCGTGTTTTCATTAATCTCTTACATCAGTTTCATTAGAGGAAAGATAAATTTGCATTATATTTTATGTAATTTATATAATATAGTTATGGAATACAAGTTTTCTAAGCAATGTAAATTTAATTAAGTTTATTTACGATACCTTTAAAATTATACAACCGCACGGATAATTAACTTTAAAATCTGCAAATACGGTAGATATTCAGTGATGTATTTATAATAAGGCACACCAATGACTGGTCTAGGACATGATCGCTGAGAGGGTAACAGTTAGAAAACTTGCCTAGCAAATAACTAGTCAATTGTAAATTTCGACGATATAATCAGGGATTTCGCTTTTAAAACGTCAAGGTAACAGTATTTCAGCCACTAAAGTTTACTCTAAAAATTATACAACTAAAAAGTATACTCTAAAATATAGGGCATTTGGTATAAAAACCTAGGACACTAAAAGTTAAAACCTAAAGTAAATATGCATTAGAAAATTTGCAAGTAAATTCTACTTAGACTATTAAGACAATTTAGCGCAATATGAAAAGATCCATTATGTTTGCTGTAGAAGAAAGGAAAAACATTAGCAATTTTTTAATTAGTTATATGTTAGAAAAATGGAAATATTTATGAGAAATAAGACAGTAAATAAAAAAGATATATTTACAGAAAAAAAATTTTATCTAGGCACTATTATAGATCCGTCACTTTTTTATATTTTATTCAATCAAAATTTAGAATAGAATTTTCCAGATGAAACTAAGAAATTACTTTCTATCCATTATTTGAAACAAAAAATTGACTCGTTTTAAAAAATTTTTTAAAAACAGAATTCACACTATTCAGCTTTCCTCACATAATTTTTGTGCGAACAAAGCTGGTGAAACACTAGGATATCGTATAATTATGTAGAAAAATATTGTCAGGAGAATAGCTTGCTTGGTATAAACAAAAATATTGGTTTAACTCAGAGGTGAATCAAAGTGCGGTTTGGTTTTCCCGAAATTTCAACTAATGCAAACATATACATATACAATTTTTATAAAGGATCCTTGAACGGTATACGTTATTTGGACCAAATCAACTTAGTCATGCTCACTGAATTTGAACGAATCGTTTTGAGCATTTTTTATGGCTTATAAAGATTTGGTCCTTTTCTCCTTATGAGTGATGCCGCAAGAGAGAAGCGAGACGACAATAAGCATCTTGATTTTCGATAATTACTCGACTGACAGACAACAGATATTCGAATGGCAGATGATATTTTGAAAGACAGACGATAGATTTGTAATAAATGTTTTGTTTTTTTTTTATTCTACGAAAATGCACTAATCAGAAACCGACCAGAAAATTTGAATAAATAGTGAAAGCGATTGTAAAATAATACCAGTATTAATTTAATTCTTCGATATTTTTTTAAAATAAAACATACGTACGTAAGACTTCAATAATAAATAAGATCAATTTTTATTGAATATTGACTATGTAATTATACTAAAAATAACTTTAACAAATTACATGCTATTTATTTACTATTTACAAATTAAATATTGGAACTGTATATGTGTAAAACTACTTTAAAACATAAATGTAAAAGTTTTTCGACACGTAATCAATCAAATTGTAACCAACTTGTAATTATAAAAAACTCGATGACACACTAAACTCGATAACTACACACAATTAGTTTTACAGCTATGTTAAACAAGTTGTCTAACTAAAAATTATATAAATTTAAAATAAAAATTATATGTTGTACCATTCATATCAAATGAAAATTTCAATTTGTCACGTGAAAAAGTTTTCCGACAAGAGATTTAAAATAACATGAATCAAATTTAGATAGAGTGGTTTAGTTTGTTTAAATTATATGGAACTTGTAATACATGGATAACTTTTGAAAAGTAATCTATCAAAATATTGTACATAAAGATTTATTACTTTTGTTTACTAATATTTTCGGAAATGAATCATTTGAATTCCATATCAATGAAACTTTTTCCCTTGTACATTCCAAGATCATTATTAAATTTGAAAACCAGACTTTTTTAAATTTGATTATTGAATTCATAAATTAATTAATTTTATTTTCAAAATATTTCTTCTATTTTGCCAATTTTAGTGGTTTTCGCCACCTTTATTTTCGATTAATTTTCTTATTCTTCAAATGACTCAGTTATCCTTCAGAATATCAAATTAATATCATCCTGCTCTCGGGATGAATGTATTTAAGCATGCAGACCGAAAAATCATGGCATAAATTTTTTTTTATCGATTTTCGAGATTAATATAATTATTTTCTGCCAAGACTTTGATATGTTATGAAGTTTTGACGTTTAGAAATTTGATTAACTATAATTTTTACGAAACTGGAAACGCTACTTGCAAATTTAATTTATTTTCTGTAGATATTTTCAGTTCTAAAAAACAAGGACGTTCTACACAGCAATATATTTCGAAATTTTTTCTAAATTATTTGTATTATTTGTTATGTCAACCATTAGATTAAGCAGCCAGTGATTTTAACGTATCAAATTTTAATAAAATATCTACTACATAAACAAAAATTTTTCTATGTCAAAGAAATGTTTTTTTAATGATTTGTTAGAAGAAAAAAAACAACATGAAATATATCGAAGTATTTTTTTCTCCCATGTTATTTAAATAAAATAATGACAACTTTCTTATCTTCAAAGGATAATGTAAGACAGAATGAGGAAAAAAAATTAAAATTAAATCCATTTCTTGAAATCATCACTAATTTTTCACAGACAAAAAAAATAAAACAGATTTTACTAGAAGAAAAAACAAAGGAAAAAAACCACACTCACTTTAAAAAAAAATTCACCCACATGAGAAAATGCTCGCCGAAAAAAAAAAATTAATATAAATTTTGTGTAAGGCAATTATTATGGTAAATAGTCTCACGATATAATTTTTTGTACTACGCGACACATACGGCGGCACGTTTTTTTTCTCTACTTCGAAACGAACGAAAGCTTTATATGCTTATGGTAAGGACACATACATGTAAATAGAGGTTTTTACGATAGATATAGAAGATAGATGTTTGAAGCTTTTATTCAACACGCCGCTCGTGCCGAATGTAATGAAAAAGTTTTCATAGTAAAGTGAACTTCGGTGGTCGTATTTATCTCACGGTCGGAAATGTGACGTGTCGAAGAGAGACGACAATAACATATACAAGTATATACTGTACACTCACACAAACGAGTATGAGTTTTTAGCAAAGCACATACAGTCGAGTTGCGCTTCGATATAGATACCTCTAATCAGTGTTGTCAACTTAGTAGTTTTACCACTAAAACTAGTGGTTTTTTTCTACTATTTTTCTACCTTTAGTGGTAAAATAATTTAAATAATTTAATATTTTAATATCATTTCTGGCAATATTATTGCTCTCTTGTTGTTTTTTAGTGGTTTTCTATCGCCTGTTTAGTGGGACGTAGAGTTGAAAGTTGGCAACACTGCCTCTAATACTCACAAAATACATAGAACCTACGTACAAAGTGCTTCAATCAATTACAACTATATAAATTCCGTAGGCCACATTTAAGACTCGCTGAATTCAAAAGGGTTAATGAAGTAGGAACCATCGGTAGCGTTATCAATTATTGTCTTAGTTTGGGACTGTACAATTACTGCAGAAGAACGACGGAAGACTCACAGAAGTCGTCAAATACATTGGCCGACACAACTCTGTCTTTTCATAGACAGTGGCAGAGAACGTGAATCTTCATTTACTATTCCTTCCTATTGTGGTAATTCCCGCAAAAATTTTAGAATGCCAAAAACTCAGCAGGTTTGTCTTCCTGTCGGTTTTCTTCCTTTGAGATGATCCCGATTGTACTTTGGACTCCTTTGCCTTTCAGTAACCCAGAAATAAACATTTTTGTGTTCACTTAACATTGATCTTTCTTAGAACACTTTGTGTTTGTGTCTGAAAGCTGAGTATCATTTTAAGCGAATTCGTTATCTTTATAATTCCCTAGATTATACATGTGGCGGTTTTCATGGAATATAACCACAGAACCTTTTCAACTATTTTATCTTATTAATGGTGACCATTTCAACTTAATACATAATATTGTGGTTCGGCCATAGAAGTCATATCTTTATGCCTAGATGTTAAAAATAGGTCGCAAATTGTCCTTGAACTTTAAGCTGGTCTCTCTAAACTGGATTCATGTAATTTTAAATTTAATTTTGAACAATTCTAAACACTTTTTGACTTTTGATATTTTGAAATGTGAAATAAAGAGAATGTGGTGTCCGGAAGTAAGTACTTTTGTCGCACCCTATGAGGATAAATCGAAAAAGCACAAGTTCGCATGTATATGACTTTGTTAAGTACACTCAAGCAAACATTTTCCATCCGCTCCAATAAATATCGAGCAAATGTTATTCTTATCAACTTCCCAGTATACGAAATAGAAATTACGATTTACGAAATGGAAATTTTCACCATATCTTTAGGTTTCATAGTCACGATAAGGCATTAACACCAATTTGGAGAATAAGTATTTGTGTGTTTGTGTGTGTGTGTGTGTATGTGTGTGCTTGTGTATGTGTGTGTGTGGATTCGTGTAGACCTCAAGGGTCCCCCAGACTCTATCCACGACTTATTTTTCGTCTACATTCATGAAGTTATAATAAAATTCATCATCAAAGTTGAAAATAAGGTACAAATAATTTCAACCAAAAATCGAAACTTACCTTTTCGCTCATACTATCTTAAGAAGAAATGGAATCTTCCATATTTGTCCAAAATTTTTTACGTCATTTTTTGTTGAAATACCTTATTTACGTATTATAAGCCATCAGCTTTAAGACACCCTATAAATAGGTTATAATATATACCGATCTCATTGAGTGAACAGCGGTGTGTATAGTGAATCGATGTAATAATGGTTGATTCACACTATGAGAATATTTATTATTTGAATGCATACAAGAACCATAGTAATAACGTAGGTATATACATTTATATATACGATATTTATAGGTTATAATACATTATTAGATGGATGGTACTATATCGTTCATTTTTGTCTTACATTTTGTATCATAATTCATGCTTTCTCACTTTTAGTAATGTAATAAGATTGAATATAAGTTCTTACACTTTTTCTAATACGATCACAAAAGTCTCAGCTAAGGTAAGATTGCTATTAATCTATTATTCCAGAATTATTTTTATATGTCGTCAAAGAACATTTCCATTGATGGTTAAAGTCAAATTGTAAGGCGTTTCGAAGTTCCGAGGCGCAAGAACGTTCTAGTCTTAAGAAATCGAATCACGTAATGATTGAAAAGAAAATGAAACGTAAACGTGAAAGCTTTTCTTTAAACACTAATTTTCGAACAATAAGGAAAATTTTAAACGAAAGGTGTCATGGGAGACTCGGTAGGAACTATGTTCCTATCGTATCTTTGTACATTATAATTGTAGCGCTTACTTTTTTATTTACAAGATATTTTTCTGAAAATTTAAGGTATTAAGTCAAATACTTGTTTTTTTCCTTCAAGAATTTAATTTAAGCTATTTTTTATTGTATCAATTAATTTTAATGTTAGTTTAAAAAAGACATACTTCTGATTTAGCAGTTACATAATATGTGCGCACCCACATTTGGTTTGATCTGGATATTTGTACTTCCTTTAAATTATCTCTGTTATCTTTAACTTCTGAGAACTCACTTTTACTGACTACTGACTGATATTCACATTTTTTTAAATGGAAAACCATAAAATTTTACAAAAAAACAAATTAACAAATTATAAAAATATTTTTGCATATTCTCAAAAATTAATGGCAAGCTGAATCGCTTAAAAAAGTTTTAGTTTCCTAGGTGACCTAGGTGAAAATGGTCGATTTTTGGTGTCGCTTTTTTTGTTCTTACCTCAAATACAGCCAACAAATCAGAACGATATCGTGCGATAAGGAACGGAATTTTCACGCCATAATTTTATGCGAGTATGATGACTATTTGTAACAGTCGAAAAAATAGGGAAAAATGATTTTCGTGAAGAAATCTTCGAAGATGATAATTTAATATATATTCTATTCTCGAAAAAGGGTGTCATAAGTATGAAGCGTTTGTCAATCAGTAAATCTTAACTATCAAAAGGTTTATTTACTGCAATGAGATCTGCAGATGCCTTTCCCACCACTCCAATATATAAGAATTTCTAACACTAGATTTGAAAAAATATGATTATATCAAGAATTTAAAAATTTTTCAAATTCCACATAAGTGGTTGAGATACCATAGAAACTTAAAATTTTTTCTAAATTCATTTCTAGCGAATTGATTCCTTATTTACATCTGTGTCTACAACTATCTTACCAGTTCCATTCTTACACCATTAAATGTAACACACCAACCTAATACATATTCATTATAGTTACTACACTAATTAGTAAATACGATATTTTCCTTCTTCTAAATGTTTTTCTTTTAATTTTTTGTTTCACATTTTTTCTCACTCACTTTTTATAGACAATTTGTATTACATATTTGTAAGTAAGTAAAGTATAACTTTCATAGCAAGTTATTAGTTATACAGAATACAAACACAAATATATAACATAGATATGACACCACGCATGAAAACTGCTTTGTATAAATCATTTTTATTATAAATACTATATAGAGGAAAACTTTTTCTTTTAAAACAAATAATATTTTGTATCAAAGATATATTATGACATATCTGTCATATATAAAAGAATGTTTAAGTTCGTTATTGGTCTAATGTGCAATGTGTAATGTTCTTTCGTATTTTATTCAAAACTTCATATTTTTTTACTAAAATTACGACTTAGAGCGAATATATTTAACTAACTACGCTGTCATTATAACGATGACTTCCAAAGTCTGCTTTTTGAATTCTTAGTAACAGACTATAAATATGTACATGTAGGTATTAACATTCTTACATTAAAAACACTTGGGTGTTGCCAGTGGTGGATTTACACTAGGGGCAGTCGGGGCTAGTGCCCAGGGCGGCAAAATTTGGAATGTGAGAAAATATTTTCTATACAATATACAATTAACTAATTCTTTTAAATAAACATTTTATTTTTCAAGATATATAATTTATGCATTATGTATCAAATCAAAATTTTGTATATTATAATATGGGAAATTTAAGTGAAAACTATTAAAATAGTTTAATTAATTTATTTCCATAAAGGTTTGCAAAAATAAAATTTGATATTTTTATTTTCTAGAATTGATAAATTAATATAATTTTTTTGAAGAATTAACAATATTTTCAAATTATGTATGTCTTTTTGATAACAGAAACTTTAATTGATCAATGAATTTTCCTAAAATTGGAGAATTATCAAATAATACTAATTAATTTTTATTTAAAAGAACATTAATAAATAATATGTAATACATAATAAATTTTCTGCAATTAATTAGTTATTCTATTTTTTTTAAAATAAGATATCAAAACTATTAAAATACAATTTCAGTCATAGGGCGGCATTTTCTAAAGTGCCCCAGGGCGGCAGAAATTTAAATCCGGCCCTGGGTGTTGCAGAAATGATTAATTAAAAAAAAAAACTTTTAACAAAAAGAAAAGTGACTTCAAAAGAGAAACTTTTCCAAAACAAATTAATATGCACTAAAAAGTAAAAAAATAACGACAAGGAAACAGCTCTGACAGCACAGTTTGCTACATTAGCTTGGCTGACACCGACTCCAAAAATAAGAATATTTTAACTACATTATATTATCGTTATTTTTTTACTTTTTAGTGCATTTTAATTTATTTTGGAAAAGTTTTTCTTTTGAAGTCGGTTTTCTTTTTGTTAAAAGTTTTTTTTATTTTGTGATTTTTAGTGAATCTCAAGTACACTAACATCATCCGTTGGCGTGATATTGAGTTATTCGTCCTCTTGTCATGCTTAATGCAATTTTAAGACTTTTATGGTTTTCTCATAGATGCCGTAGTCAGAACTGGATTAAAATGAAATGGGTCCACACGGGTAGCACCAGCTTTCAAATAGATAAAGAATCATCAAAATCGGTTCACCCAGTCGAAAGTTATGAGGTAACAAAAAATACAGTCGAATTGAAAACCTCCTTTTTTTGTTTGTAGTCGGTTAATAAGACATAGGGTATCGTCAAAGAAAGCTTTGTAGCGGCCAAATTCTTATCTTCGAATAACGAATCAACTTAAGAGGATGGATAAACTAAAGAGGCTGAATGTTTGCATGCATATATTTGATGCTCTCTAGTCGAAACTGAAGCATAGATTGGATTGGATTAGTTCATGGTATAGAATGAATCCTTACTCTTAACTACTCAAATTGTAAAAGGCAGGAAAAGGCCGTTTAGTTCATGAAAAACAATAAACGAAGAGTACAACAAGCGGTATGAGACTATTCGTAGTTGTCTTACTGGATTTACTGCACTAATACAACTACTATTTCCAGAATTATATTTTTTCTCTTTTTAACATATTGCGTGAATCTTCTTTTTTTACTTTGGTACAAATTCAATTATCAGGTTGTTTTTGTAGCACGCTGTAGGCACCTTTAAACATACATATGTAATCCTGATATTATTATTAAATAAAACATCACACAAATACTTAAAATAACATTTGACATTATTTTATAAATTTTATGTTTAGTGTACTATATATACTGTTTGTAAACCATATCGTTAGCCATTTATATTACATGAAGTAAGAAAAGTTCATATGGACGCTTTTATGTATAAAACAAAATGGGATTGAATATATAGTAGAGTAAAATTACGCCATGTGTATGGATTAAAAGTTCGAGCAGCGAAACTTTGGGGTTTGGAGTATTTTTTGAAATTTTTTACTTTCGCGGAGTGGTGCAACATGTCTAACCAACAAAATGGCGTCAAAAATGGAATTCGAGATTAGCGATCCCAAAAACCCCTTTATACGCCCTAAAAATTTTGAATTTGCAAAAATAATGAAAGCGGGTTGGGGACGGGTGGTTGATGTAAAAAGGGCTGTATTAATAAAAACAACTAAAGTTTTGGGTTACTTTAGCATTTTAAACTATTTTGACCTCTTTTTAAAATCTTTTATGATACATTTATTCCATACACCCCTTCCCCCTAACAGCGCGGGGGTTAAAACTGAAAAATTTTGCTTTAAACCATATAGGCCTCTTTTAAAATAGTTTTCTGAAGCCAAAGCAAAAAACACCCCCCAAAGCTAGTTCATACACCCCCCAAACAATTATTTCCAGAAAGTGTTAAATTTTCCGTTTTTCGCAAAAATATGGATCAAGGAGTCATTTTACGGGTAAGCCACTTATTATAAAATCAAAAGATAATAAAAAATGCTACAGTTTAAAAAATTTAACCTTGTAGGACAAAATGGCATAAAATGGCTGCCATTTTAAACAATTCACTAAAATGGAAATTTTGGGCGAACTATTTGACGAATTTTGCTAAAATTTTAACCGGAAGTTGTAAGTAATAAAACCTACTATTGGTATTAGTTCCATTAAAATCAATCAAATATTTTTCAAGTTACAGTCAAATGAACTGTTTTACCATGTTATACATATATATATACCTGGGAGGGGAAGCGACGAAACCTCCCCAAAAAAATATGAGGAGTAGTTCTAAGCATTATTATTAAGCGGAGCACCGATGTCTCCTCTTGCGAATATAAAATAAAAATGATAAAATTTCTGAAAAAATTTCCATTTTTGACGCCATTTTGTTGGTTAGACATGTTGCACCACTCCGCGAAAGTAAAAAATTTCAAAAAATACTTATTTTGATATGAAAAGAAAAACCCCAAAGTTTCGCTGCTCGAACTTTTAATCCATATAACAGCCTTTTTTTGCTTAGATTTACTCCAGTAATATGTATACATTTACATAGGCAGTCAGACTCATCACTTGAAGTTGTACACATACAATACCAATCACATTTAGTAACAAATAAACATAACACACCATAACGCACAGTACTCATCTCATTTTTGTTTTATACATAAGAACGTCAATAAAAACTCTTATTACTTCATATATTTCATATGACTTATGAGATAGCTTACAATCCGTATAGCATATCTGTGACTATAAACAATATTTTATATGGCTTCACTCGTGATACAAGTTTCAATTTAGTAAGCATTGAATACGGTTTGTTTCTAAAGTAGTATAATAGTAGGCCGAGTATTGACCAGACGCCCTTGATTTCTGCTTTGGCTGAAGTTTTTTTAACTAATAACTTATTTTTCAATTTAACAGATGATTATATTGTAAACAGAATATACAAGAAAATTTAATAAAATTACTTTTATAATTCATGAATTATTTTGCGTGAACGCGTAACAAACAAACAAACAATTATCCTTACTTTCACATTTATAATATATAGGAATGGTGTTATACAAATTATTATGATTGTCCAAACATTTGAACAAACCCAAATTAAAATTTAATTCTACTATAGAAATGGAAAAGCCTAGTTAATTTGAAACACGAAATATGCTTTTCTGAATTTATTGTATATCACAAATTTTAACCAAACATTTAAATAACAAAATAC
This sequence comes from Chrysoperla carnea, assembly GCF_905475395.1. Lineage (NCBI taxonomy): Eukaryota > Metazoa > Arthropoda > Insecta > Neuroptera > Chrysopidae > Chrysoperla > Chrysoperla carnea. Next base: position 120,608,399 of record NC_058337.1, on the reverse strand, counting down.
CAGTTCAAAATTTTACTGCCAAACGAATTATAATTAACAAATTAGAAACAAGTGAAATTTACAAAATTTAAAACCCCCGACAAATGCGATTTATTCCTTGTAAACCGATTTTTGGAAACTTTGCTATAAAATGTTCTCAATCGAGTCGGTTCGACCGTTTAGGGGCTACTATGCCACTTAGAAACACATGGACGTATATAGATAAAAATTTTAAACTTATAACACTCTTTCTTAAATCAATATCAAAGTGATGGTGAAGGACATCAGATGAGATGAAAAGGATCCATAGAGAGCTATCATTTTTTGGGGCCAATTTTTGAAAATATTTTAATTAAAATTGAAATATTTGAGTTGACTTTGTTCTTTTGAATTACTGTTTTAAATTACCTAATTATTTTACCATTTCATTTTTCGAAATGAATTGAGCCAGGTTTATTTGACCATTCATTTCTATAGTCATTATTTATGCTAAACTTATATGTCTTCTAAACGGAATGGATTTTGAAGATCATCGCCAATTTTTTAGTTTTTTCGGGTACAAAACTCTAAACTCGCACATGAAACATAAGCTAAGAAGACTCTCCATTAAATTAGTGAAACCAAAAAAATTAAAATCGGTTTATCCGTTTAGGCGCTACGATGTCACACACAAACAAACAAACAGACACACACACACAAAGCGGTCAAGCTTATAGCACCCCTTTTTTTAGTTCGGGGGTTAAAAATACGAAAACAAATAAATGGAACCTTATTCGTGGAATACGAAGAAAATAGCACAAACCAGTGACATTAAAAATTAAAAAATTTATATTTTGAAATTTTCCATTTTAATGTATATATTTTGTTGTAATTGATTTGTCGTTTGATTGCCTGCCAAAACATGTGTTTATTGTAATAACAATCAATAAAAGACTAATTTTATTACCTATAGGTATAGTTGAAATTATTTCAATTTTAAATAGTCACCAAATCAATTTCGAATATTTGTGTTTTCTTTAGAAAAATAAACTTTTCGAAAACATTTAATTAGGAGACAAATTAGAAAATAAATAAATAAATGACACAAAAAAATGTACAATCATTTCACGAATTAATTTTTCCACGTAACTAATATCCACGTAAAATTTGACGAAGTTGTAGAATGCAGTTAAATATTAGAAAACCATGTTTGGTTTCTAATAAATCTGAGGGGAAAACATAAAAATTAGCAATAATTTGTAGGCTGGCGAAGATTTTTAGGTAGTTAAATAAGGAAACGACTTTCTTTGGAATTTCGTTCGGAGGCGTTTCCTTCTAAAAGGTGAAGTTATAGAACCATTTTTTAATAATTAATTTAACTTTTCTTTTTTTCTTTTGGAGTATCATCAAATTCCAAAACAAAAAGTTTTTTTTGCGTTTTTCTCGATTTTTTCACCCCTTAAAAAAATTGAAAAAAATCGAAAAATTTCTTTTTTTTTCCAATTTTGATTAAACCCAGTATATACGGCAATTTTGACCCAAAAAGTACAAAAATCGGGTACATTTGATGACTGGTCGAATAGTTTTTGAGATACGGACTAAAATCGATCCAAATATTGCGATATCTCACAAGCTCTGTATCCAATCATTAAATTAACCTGATTTTTATACTTTTTGGATCCAAATTACCCCATCCACTGAGTTTCATGAAATTCCAAAACAAAAATTTTTTTTGCGTTTTTCTCGATTTTTTCAAAGGGGTATTCCCTTAAAAAAAAATTGCAAAAAATCGAGAAATTTTTTTATCTCCAATTTCGATAAAACTCAGTATATAAGGTAATTTTGACCCAAAAAGTACAAAAATCGGTTGCCATTGATGACTGGTCGAATAGTTTTTGATATACGGACTAAAATAGATCCAAATATTGCGATATAATATTTGGCTCAGAATATAACTAAACATTGATTATATAAATTCAATTTCATTGAATAGACTCCTTTTAGTCGAAATTTACTCTATTCGGACGATTCTAAATTTATTTTCTCTTATTCCACTTACAATATTTGCAACTTTCTTAACTTTTCATTCATATAACATAATTATTTTTGTAATATTTTCTAGGTTATGTTGATGATATAAATTTTTTACAATTGTCAGTCAGTCTATCAGTTCAGTATAAAGATATGAGTACCTATACCAAATATAATATAAGTCTGTTGTTGTATAGACAGAGAAGCCGAGGCAATTGGATTGTGTGACTGACGACTTATTAAAGTTTATATAACAATTCTCTACTATGGTAAAAAAAAAAGTACTTGAGGCATTCTCTCTCATCACTAACTAACGAACCCACTCAAGGACATACATACAGAGGAAAGAAAACTCAATGATGGTGATGATGTCGAAAAAAAGATTGTGAAGTTCATAACACAAAACAACTCGAGTCAAACCACTAAACTACTCACAGAAAAATAAAAATAAAAAAATATAAATATATTTTTATAAAAATTTGTTGTGAATATCATACAGGGCGCGTCCGTATAATAGCTGAAGGTATACAGAGTAGATCATTTTAATCTTTTATGGTTAAAAGCTCCTTTTTTAGTTAAGATAGTAGGAACGCCAAGGTCAGTTGTTACATTTGTGATTGAAATTTTTTGTACCTTATTTTCCAACTTTGGTAATGAATTCTGTTATAACATCATGAATGTAGACGAAAAATAAGATTAAAATTTTTCGATATATGCCTTGGTTTCTCGAAATATCGAAAGCTTAATAATTAAACAAAATTTTCACATTATTTCAGATATCCAAAAATATTATTCTTACTTTTCGTCTTAAATTGTCAAGTTATAACATTCATCATCAAAATTGAAAATATATACTTTTTTTTGTAATTTTTATCTCCAGTAGCGGGCTCATACATCCTTAATTAGTCGGACACAACTAAATAGTACAATAATACGAAAAGAAAAGTGACAGGCAGCCTGATAACCACCAAAAATGTATTAGTTTTTTTGAAACTTTCTAATTTATTAAAAAATAATGCAAGCACTTATTTTCAACATTGTCTATTCAGGGTATTTCAACAATGAACTCAGTCAATTATTCATTCTGTTTCTAATATCATATTCTTTCCGTGTACAAAAATCTAAATAATTATTTTTTTAATTATTTAAAATATGCAGAATATTTTAATTATATTATCAAAAAGAAATAGATAACAAGTGCTCCAATAAAATATCTACCAAGAACCTATAACACAGTACCTATACCAACCCATCACTCTTTGCTATCAAAACAAGGCTAAAACAAACACTAAACTTAAGTTGTTATACTTAAAAGTATATGCTTACTTTAAGTATTTGTATTAGTACAGTTAAAGATGTTACAAATACAGTAGAATCTCGATAAGTTAAAGTCCAAGGGAAACACAAAATATTTTAAGTTATAGAGGTTTTAAGTTATCAAGTGTCTATGTTAGGTAAAGGTTAATATAGAGGTATGTACATGTTTCTATGTACCCTAGTTAATATAGAGGTATGTACATGTTTCTATGTAGTTACTGAGGGCCTATACAGAGATTATTTATTTAAGTTATAGAGGTTGCGTCTTTTAAGTTATAGAGGTTTTGGGCTCTGATGGGAAGGGAACATAGTATTTTTTGAAGTAACAGAGGTTTTTACCGAGGTTTAAGTTATCGAGATTCTACTGTAAAAGAAAATGAAAGAAACTGCTCGCATTTTGCTAAAACCTCATGGAATATGTTTCTTAGGTGTCAAATATCATTAGTAATACATGAGTTAGTGGTACAAATGTTTCTATTTGTTAATAAACAATAAATTGTTAATTCAATGGAACGGTTAATGTTAAAGTTGACTTACAATATTAATAAATAGGCAACTTGAAATACGTATACATTATAAATGCATAATAGTTTTCGATTATTTGGCAAACACTTAACATTTACGTCATACAAGTTGCCTAATTACAAATTTTTTAAGTGAACTTTAACATTGATCGTTTCATTGGCTTATTTTATTGCTTATTAACAAATAAATACTTTTGCACCACTAAATCATGAGTTACTAATGATATTTGACACCTAAGAAATACATTCCATGAGGTTTCCGTTATTAGTCGATTTTTGTAATATATTTTACTGTACTATACAGCATCTACTACATAATATGCATATGTAGTCAAGTTTAGCATCTGCATCATTATCTTATGTGATACTATAAACTTTAAAGCTTTCATGATTCACGTATGTTGTTTACAAAACCTATAAAAGCTGTTTTTATGTGTATTCATATAAGATCTTCTATAGAGACGACCATTATTATCTTATAAATCATCAGTGTCGTTATATATTTATTTAAAGTTAAGGTATTTCTATAGCAGTGAGAGAGAATCCGATAACTTAAAAAGAGAAAAAATAAAGTTCTCGCAATAATAGTTGTATAAGTGCAGTGCCAACACAATAACGAACGTCTCTCATACATTGCTTATCTGTACACTCTGTATAGCAAGCAGTACATACATAAATTGCAAAACGTTGCCGCTTGTAAAATTGATTTTTGGATTAGAGTAAATATCCTTGTCAATAATCTTTGTTTATTGGTTTTTCGTAAACTAAACCATTTCTCTTTTTACAGGGATTAACACAAACTTTGAATAACATTGAAGATGTGTTCGTGCTTCAACAACTTCAATTTGAAATAATTTTTTCCTCAAGCGATTTTTTAACCCGCCAGTACTCGGCGGATTATTCTTTAAATCATAACCTCATGATTTTTTTACAAAATGTTCAAAATAACAATGCTTTCAAAATTACAACAAAAATAAATTAAAGCAAAGCGTACTTGCTTATCAATACTATTAATATAATTATTAATTATTATTACAAATATTGTAATCAAAAAATATTGATATTTGATTATTTATACAAATAAATAGGGTATTCTACTATATTTGAAAAAGTACTTCAAAATGTTGATTTTGCTAATAAAAAGCCAGCAAAAAAATTATTTCGGAAAAATACACACGCTTTCTTGCCAAAAAATTAAATTAAAGTTTAAACTTTTTTAAACTGTCAAAAACGTGGGCATTCAATTAAGTGACGTAATATCGGTATCATTATACGAAATAACACAGAAAAGTTTGACAGATATATTTATAGACATCTGATTATAATAAATATAAATACTTATTATCTATGGATATATTATACCCAGCTGTCTACACTGAACTAACTGCTGGTCTATGGCTCATATCGATATGACTTCACAACAGGACTTGCCCGCGTTTTAGGTCACGTGATATACAGTTTAAAAATTACGATTTTTAATTTTAATATTTTAAAAGAAAAAAGTGCTTTTATGACTCGAAATCAGAATATTTAAAAGTATAGTTTTTCATAAATTTTAACTTTTTTCAAATTTCATAATTTATTTTTGGCTAACGATAATACCCTATTCGTGAACAGCTCCTAGCGGACAGAATCATAAACATTCAAACTACCGTAAGTACATGAACAGACCCGAAAATATACAAAGTGAATAAATTTTATATTACAATTCTATGCGCCTTGTGAAAAAAGAGACCACAATTGTGGAAGGTTGGTTAAAAAAATTCCAATTTTGAAAACAGAGAAAATTATACGAAGATAAAAAAAGTTTCGACCACATGTACCATTTGGAAAATATAAGTAATTTATGTTTTTAATATAGCGTGATGCAATTGCTCATAACGCGAGTGCTGGAGGGGTTAAAGTCCGCCGTGTAAAATAAAAATGCCACTGGCTACTATAGAATATAAAATTAATTTATTTTCATTTTATGAATAATATGCACCCAATTCCGTTCTGATAGTATTAAAGCCGTTCTCAATCGGTTTGCGTTTTTGGCAGGTAGGTATTATCTACATATTATCATCCTAACCTTATATATAGGAATGTACTCTTTACTAAGATATTTGAATTTTAATGGTTATGGTTACGATCTTCATAACGTTATACTTCTAGCATCCTTTCCTCATCCCAAATTTACAGAATCGTAGTATCCATTCGTAAAGCTACATATAAAAATGATTATAGCATAATATTATTAAAATATTGTAAAATAAACAGAAAACATAAAATAAACACTAAACACAAATTTTATTAGGATACGAGAGCTGGCATCGTTTTAGAGAGAAAAATCTCGAAAAAATCCAGACTGGCATCATTAAGAGGTACAACAGTTGAATCTGGATTTTTTCGAATTTTGTTTTGTAATATTTCGGCTCATAGTCAGGTTTTGAAAAAAAAAAAACCTTTGGCATTATCCGAAAGTATATAAAAACCTACAATTAAGAAAAAAAAATTTCAATTTCGATGATTTGCTCGATCTGTACGAGCTGTTGAAATTTTTCAGAAAAATTCGTTTTTCTCAAAATGGAGGCCATGTATCGGGCCAAAATTTACCACCATTTTTTAGGATCATAACCTTTTTCTAGTAGTCTTTCATTTTTCGAAAAGTTATCAGAAAAGGTTGAAAATATGTGATTACAGCAGTTTTTTTGAGATTTTGAAGTTATTTTGCTTTGTTCAGGGTTCGATAGCAGGTAAAAAGGTCAATGCAGAAATTTTTAATAAACAATTATTTTTTTATTCGTCTCAATACGATCAATAGAAGCAGAGATACTCAAGAAAACGTTACTAAAGAAAACAATATAGAGATAAAAACCGCGTGCAGATGGTCGCGAGGATAGTTTCGGAACCAGAAAACTTCTTTACTGTATTTTTTACCACAAGAAACCTATTTTTTTTAAAATAAGCATTTGCAAAAAGTTTTCGAATTAACTATCAAAATCAGCAATTTTTTAGGAAAGCGTTAAGTTAGGTTAGGTTGTATTTGCTGTTCACGAAGGACACACTTATTGCTATTGGATCCATTGTGGTACCATATATGCAGCTCCTCAATTTCAGAGCCTGAGTGCACCTGCTTCATGCACTACACCAGCCCATCACAACTATTAATTAAATTAATTTTGTTGCGACGGAGGGAATCGAACCCGCTACCCTAAGCATACCGCGAACGGAATTGGAATTTACGACTTAAACAACTTAGCTTATAGGGCGACATGCGAACAAATAAAAATCATTTAAAAATTCCAGCCGTCTTGAAATGAACTTTTTTGTGGTGTTACTAGCTCTAATACCATATAAGGATATGAATAATATGCTTAGTTAGATAGAGCTTTCAAATTTCCATACTAAGCTCCAAGCTTTTTTGAATTGTTGAATAATGGAATGAAAGAACCATGAGTTGCAGTGTAAAAATAAATATATACTATGTCGAGTTTTATGATGTAGTTACAAATTTTACATTCATTCTCTCTGTAATTCAACCTGAATTTTACCCTTTTATTTTTGAAAGTCAACAAAGTTTTGAATTATTTATTGTAATTTTATATGTTTTGTGAAGTCCATCATGCTAGCTATAGGGTAGGATGTAGTACCGCGGATACATTTTATAATGAATAACTCTGAATAAATATTGCCTGAATAAATTACGCCGATACTAGTCCAAATCAATTCAGATGTAATTAAATTTGCATAAAAATTTTTATTTTAATAATATATATTTTAATAAATCTTTCAAACTTAATACCGGGTTACAGGGATATTCCACGAAATCACGAAGCCGACGAGCTTGCCAGAAATGGCACAATACTGCCGGACACAAGCATCAATAAATATCCGGTAGCTCCATTTGCGAACTGCAAGTTGCTTCTCAAAGAGGATATCTTATAAAGGTCCAATCTTAGATTGAGGGAGGAACGTTCTTGTGGTACTACAAGACAGATATGGTGTAAGTACAATCGCAGGCGTTCCGAATATTTTACATCACTTCCAAGGGCCTCTGTTCGCAAAGTTGTTGTGAACGGAGCCTGAATGCTTGGGCCTGGCAATACATCACGACTAGTGCAGGGGCTGTCACAATTGTGAGGAGGAGGAGACAATGTCTCATCTTCTCTGTCACAGCCCAGTTCTTGTCATGACGAGATGGACTTACTTGAGCCAGCCTCTCTTTGACGACCTCTCCACCTGAAGTCCGTCGACGTCAAAGTTCTTCTGCTGTTCTTAAACTGCTCCAAATGGTTCATGGAGTAGTGGCCGGAGATTGGCCAACCGTTTTCCAATATCACAATGCACCATATGGTCTAAGTATGTCCGACCCCAGGACAGCCACTCTTACCTAAACTAACCTTCTAACTTAATTGGAAAAACCTTCTCGCCAAAAATAAAAAACACTATAAAATTCTTAACTCAAAAGAATAAATCAAAGAAGAAAAAATTTAAGTTATTTCAAGTAGATGACAGATTTTTATTCTAACAAAGAATTTTTCCAACATTTTTTTGTAAAACATGATTAGTTTAAAAACCAATTTATTTCAATTTAACCCACAATTTAAATTCATTTCGTTTATTTTGTTTTTTGATGAGCGAAAAAATGTAATGTATCATGATTTAGAACAACACTTTATATATAATTTGTCACAATTGAAAAATCAGACAGAACACAGAAGATTTTATAAAAAGATTTCTTTCACACAATATTTGTCAAAATTAGATATTGAAACAGTTTATTTTATCAACCTCCGAAAAAATTGCAAGCAAGGAAAACTTTCTAGATACAAATACTGTTAGATAAATACTATCAAATAACAAATATTTAATATAGGTTGAACAAAAAAATTTCTTCCGAGAAAAAATGATGACTTTTCTGCCTAGAAAAAATCGTTAAGTTTTCTATAGGTACAAGTCAAATTTACAAAATTTTAAAAACCCCCGACAAATTTTCGGGTACGGAACTATAAACTTGCACTTGAAACATATCTAAGAACATACTCCATTAAATTATCCTTTTTCTTAAAGCCTTTTCCAAGCTGAGCCGATTTTGAAGATCATCGCCAATTTTTAGTTTAAAAATTGCTAAACTCGCACTTGATGCATAGCTAAGAACATTCTCTATTAAACGAAAAAATCAAAATCGTTTCATTAGTTTAAGCATTACGATGCCACAGACAGACAGACAGGCACAAACACATAGCGGACAAATTTATAACACCCCTTTTTTGAGGCCGGTAGTTACAAATAGGTGTCTATCGAAGTTTTTGTAATTCGCACAGAAATCAAGTAAAACGCGATTGAAAAGTTAGTTGCATGTGTTTTTGAATGGTAACAAAAAATTACACGATTCATGTATAAATAAAAACGCTCCTTTCGTGAGAACGGAAGATCCCATGAAATTAGACGAACTGAAAGTAGGAAAATAAGACTTTTTATTTTAATGAATATAAAATAGTTTTTTTTTTATAAAATTTAAAATTTTTTTCTATATTTTATTTACAGAAAAATTTTCTATAATTAAATTTGATTTTATATGCCATTAATCAAAAATAAGTTAATTGAAAAAATCAAATAACCCATCTCCGTTAAATAAAAATTTAAAAGAAAAAATTCTAGTAATTTTACAGCGATTTTAACCCGTCGGGGTGCATTAATAGCATGATTTGAGTCTATCAAGATTTTAATGGATCCAGACCGTTAAAGTCGCTATGTCCCTTAATTACTTTATGTTCAAGTTTTATTAAACGCAGTCGGGTTTTCTTATTTTTTAAATTTATTATTTGTATTTTACACTTTTTAGTTAAGATTTTGGGCTGTTTTACTTAAAACACACCTGGTATATAACACTATGATTAATCTATTCGCACCGTGCGTGAGTTTTATTGGAAGCGTTTCCATGGTAACGATACCCTACTTTAATTACAGAATTGTATGCATTGCATTTATGACTTACATTGAAAATTTAATATTATTGTCTCACAAATTGAAATAAATAATTATGATAATTGACATTTAAAAAATAATATTTATGTAATTTGATTTCTTATTTTCACAATTTTTAATGCATTAAGATTAATTAATTAGTGTTTTTCAATAATTTTAATTTGACATTTCTATAACATTAACATGTAAAGAATTACAAATAACAGCCTACTTTATCGCCAAAATTTGTCACTGGAAGCGCTGGCATCGTTTTTATTGTCCCTACCATGAATACGCACACAACGGATACCAATGAGTTAAAAATAAAATCACAATGCAATTATCAAGAAATTATTTCAAGTATCCATATCTTAGAATATCAAAGGAAAATTCTCATATTTTTCATTGCATAAATGAAAAACTAATTAAACATACTTTAATTTCAACAATAGAAGTTTTTTTTTATATACCTTTTGCTGCTGTGGTATATCAAGAATGAAATAAAAAAAAAAAAAAACTGCAAAAAGATTTTTATATTAATGAGAGAAAAAAGAATTTTGCATGCAACGAAAAAAAAAGAGAAAATAGTATAAAAATAAAAAGATAAAAATTTAAATCTGTTTTAAAAAGAAAAGTCTAACATTCTCATTTACACCACACACATACATACATACTTACATACATACAAAGGTTTTTAATAAAATATTAGTGTTTGTGTATAGCATTAATGTAGGTGAGTACTTTAGCTATTTCAGAGGTCACGCCAGTATAAAAATGAAAAGAACAAACCAGAGAGTTGAGAGAATACTATACGAGGTGTTAGAAAAGTACAGAAACATCAGAGAGAGGAACTCGAAAAATAATAATTCCTATATATTATAAATGTGAAAGTAAGTATGTTTGTTTGTTTGTTACGCTTTCACGCAAAAACTACCAAATGGATTTGAATGAAACTGTACAACAATATAGCTCATAAATCAGAATAACACAGAATAACACATGAGCTATAATCTATAAAATTATATATTTTTTTTTTAAATTAAAAAATTAAATTTAATCTGACAATTTACTGCTCCTTCTATGATCATCATTTTGAACTCTAAATTAAAGATTTCTGTAAAAATTTAAAATAGTATATGTAAAACAATTCATGGCCATCTTTTCAGATATATACTCGTTGAATTATGACTATTTCAAAAAAAAAAAAAAAATAGAAAACTGTGCATATATATTTTAGCTGTGTAAAACAATCTTTTCAAGTGTTATGGAAGGAGGATAAATGAGATCAAGAGAAGTGGAGGCTATAAAGCAGTGGTTTTTACTTGTAATCCCAGTGAAGAGAGCGGATATCAAGCTAGTTTTAGAAATAAAAATTTAAAAAAAAAACAGATTGCGGTCGTGGGACCCCGTTAGGAACGAAGTTCCTTACGAAGCTGTATAGAAACAAACGTAAACTTTAAATGAATACATATAGGCAATCTGTTTAATCTGTAGTGACACAAGTTGGCAGGGTTCCCAAACGCATTTAATTATAGTAAACGAATTTTACCAATTTTGTACTATTTACATCCAAAACTAGCTATGCTTATGTATCCATAAACTGGTTTTGGATACAAATAGTACAAAGTAGGAAAACATATCGTGGTTGCCATGGATATGACACACACACACACACACACACAAAGCATATCTCATTTCGTTACGTGATGGTTTTAACCAGTTTGCTTACCATGGCAAGCCACGTTCAGGAACTTCGTTCCAAGAAATTATTTTTAAGGACAAGGCTTTATTGTACTTAAAAGTAGAAAATATTTTTTAAGGATTCACTCAAATACATGACTAATTGTAAAAGCTTGAGGAGCTCAATTGGAAATATCAACATTGATTCGAAGTACCTCAATGTATGCATGTGACTATGTACGGGTGGAATTTTGCAACTCTTTATACTGAGTGCCTCAAGCTTTTACCTATCAAATATGATGGAAGCGTAGGGATTTTCAGGTCGCCACCTTATCATGTATTGTCATCCAAACTAGGTTAGGTTATATTGGCTGTCCACGAAGGACACACTTAGGCTATAGAGCCCATTGTGATACCATATATGTGTTTTACCACCTTTCCGCTGATAATTCCATTTATCAGCTCCTCAATTTCAGAGGATGAGTGCACCTTCTTCATACATATACCATGCACTACACCAGCCTAAGCATACCGCGGACGGAATTGGTTACGCCTTAACCAACTGAGCTAATAGGGCGACTCATCCAAACTAAAAGAGTATACAAAATTCAGCTAAATCGGTTAATTAACATAAACACTGTAGCATTTCTTACCGTATATTTAATGTATGTTTGCCCATGTTTAGCAAATAAAAATTACAGCAAATATTTGCTAAGTAAAATATTGCTGCTTGGTATTTGCAGCTAAAAAAAGAGCAAATATTTTTATTTATGCATACCGATATGAAGATTCTTGAAACAATTTTTCGCATAAAAAATTATGGAATTTTAAATTTTAATTATGGGAATTTAATTTTTATTATGGGTGCTTCTCTCATCCTGGTTGGTATGAACTTTAAAAAAAAAAAACTTTTAAATAAAAACTTTTTTATTCAGAGAAAATATATTTCTAGTTTTTCTGCTGTTCCGGTACGTACTTTTTTAACATCCTATATATAAATGGCTGTTCCATTATAACACTATGTTTTACGGTCAATACTGCGATCCGTAACGAAAACTTTTAATAACCGTATTCTCTATAACTTTGTTTTTTAATTTTTTTTTTTTTTTTTGTAAAAAGTACGGAATTATAAATGTATTTTTCTATGAATTTTATGTTTGCATTTTTTTTTAAACTGCAAACTAGTATGGTAAATACAGGGTATACAAACATTTTGGGTAAAAAGTTGAAAACACAACATTATAAAGCTGCTTTCGGTCAAAAGACTTATTTTTCACGGGATTTAATTAAAATATTATTTGTTAAAGTGTGACAATTTAACAGTTACTTTCCATTCGCTATAATTGGAATCAATGTGCTTAAAAATATTGATGCTATGAACAAAATTTCCCGCCCGTCGGCCTATCCGTCTGTCCGCCCGTGATCACGATAACCCAAAAACGAAAAAATATATTAAGCTTAAATTTTTATACAGTGCAACCTCGATATAACGAATCTGAAGGGAACCAGTAAATATTCGTTATATCAAGTAATTCGTTAAACTGAGGTTTGTTATATTGAGGTTAAGTTGGTCTAAAATTCGTTATAAAGAGGAAAAAAGTGTCGGAACCTCTCGCGACATGAATTACATACTATGGAGTATACTAACTGTCATATATTGGTGGGACTTTATACGTTATATAAAGGTTTTGAATTGACGAATTTCGTTATTTAGAGGTATTTAAATTTTTTATGTAGTTGAAAATTCGTTATAAAGAGGCTGTTCGCAAAAAATATTCGTAATGTAGAGGTATATTTTATATTGACTCTTATGGACAATTCAAGGGGATTGCGAAAAATTTGTTAAATCGAGGAATTCGTTATATTGAGGTTCGTTATATTAAGGTTGCACTGTAGCATGCGCAAGACGCAAAAAGCGAGTTTGACTTCGTAAAGGACCAACACAGATTTACAAATACAGTTTTGGGTCCGTACGACCTATCTTGTAAACCGTTAGAGATAGAACTAAAATTTTCTTCTAAAAAATAACACCAGTGAGGCCGCTTTCGTTTACCCGTTGATTACTTTCCTCGACCCAATTAGCACATGGCCTATTTATTGGAATAAGAGTTTGTTAATGGTTTGTTAACATATAGAAATAAACTTACAAAATCTCAAAGATATAAGTTTGTACCTATTAAAAATTTCAGAAGTAAACTACATCAACATTGAAATGAGTTTATCTCTTGGAATACCCGGTAATGTATATTTGATATGCTACAAAAAAGTTAATTTGCTAAATATGCTGACAATTCAATATGGTACAAAGGCGAATATTACTTTTTTACTTCTATATACTTAATATGTAGGTATAATAATAGTATTATTTAGTCCTATCAAGTTAAATGAAATTTTTTGAAGTTTTGGGTTCAGCAATTCCACCAATGTCAATTTTAAGCTTTTTTAACCCCCGAACTAAATAAAGGAGTGTTATAAGTTTGCCCGCTATGTGTGTGTGTCTGCCTGTCTATCTGTATGTGCATAGCACCTAAAATTTCAATAATTGTATGTCTCAACTCGAAGTTAACAAAAATTCATTCTTATGATTTCGTTTTCGACTCCCAGTTAGGGTTGCAGCTGCTCCTTAAAATATCCTATTTTTACAAAAACTGTGATGAAGAATATGAAATACTTAAAAAGATTTCAATTTTTTGAAACGATTAAATAATTCGATATTTCTTCAGATTGTATATGGATGGAATATGAGTGTTTCCCACCATTCGTTTTTCTTTTTTTTTTAATGGAGTATTCAAATGAATGTTTTTAACGTTCAATTGAACAAGTTGCATAAATATTTCATTGGTAATAAAACTGATTGATCCTGAATTTATTCAGAAACAAAAATTTATCAATGAATAAGGCTTCTATTTCCATTAATTAAAAAATATGTTGGATTTATATACAAAAAAGAACTTTTTATACAAAAAAGAACGCGATATGTATTTATTTGTTTTTTCGAAAATGAATGATTTTTGTCTGTTTTACATTAAGTGAAATCATCGTCAGCACTCGTGTCAACCGTTCGGTAAATCACAAGTTTTCTTAACTCACTGGAGTACGACTTATTTGAAAGTTACGAAAGTACACGAACAGGTCTGAAAATTACTTAAAGTTAATATTTTTTTTCTTACACCTTTACTCTAAATATTTACGAAAAATTTAAAACAAGAAAAAAAAAAACAGGGAAAAATTGTTTATAGATGAAGATTTTTAAGTAAGCAAAAAAGGTAAGAAAATTACAAGAGACAAAGCATCTATTGTTTGAAACTGACAATAACTTGGCGGGCACAGCACACTAAACAACACTAACGGAGTGAACTCCTGACGTGCTTCTATTGTAATTATTTTTATTGAATTTTCACGCAAAAGATGAACCATAGAACAATCTAAAATTCTAAAATCCACCCGCTTCACTGGGCTTGAAGGTAAAAACCACCGCTTTATAGCCTCCACCTCCCTTGATCTCACCTCCCTAACACTTGAAGGTATTGTTTTACGCAGCTAAAAGATATGCACAGTTTTCGATTCTTTTAATTGTAAAATAGTTATAACTCATTGAGTATATCACAAAAGATAGCCATGAATTGTTTGACATTTACTATTTTAAAATTTTACAGAAATCTTAATTTATGGATCAAAATAGATTTGCTCCATCTATTATTACCATTTTGAGCCATATATTAAATATTTCTGTAAAAATTTAATATAGTACATGCCAGATTAAATTTAATTACAAAATTTTTTTTTTAAATATATCTTTATAAATTATAGCTCATGTGTTATTCTAATATATGAGCTATATTGCTCTACAGTGAAAGCGTAACAAACAAACAAACATCCTTACTTTCAAATTTATGATATAAAGGGATTTAATATGTTAGCTTGAATACAAATTTAGCAAATTATACTTTTGTAAGTATTAATTTTTAATAATTATGTTGATAAGTTTGTAGATCATAACCTCATTAAATGAATTTGTGTCTTCTCTATGAAATCTTCAGAGGAAAAACGCTAATTGATTTTGAATTAATATGAAAAGAAATTTAAAACGTGCTTAAAGAAAAATTTATTAAAAATTATGAACGTGCTTAAATGTTTATAATTACAAATAAATAAACAATTTATTCATATTTTATAATCATTTATAACACATACAGAAATATTAAATAATACGGAACTGAATAGTTTAATGAAACAAGTGAAAACAAACAATTGACTGAGTTAATTGTTGAAATACCATGTATAGACAGTGTTAATTATTCTGCCACATTACACATACATACATGTCACATACATACAACTGATATACCCATATAATACATACTATACAATTAGCGCTCTCACGGGGAAACAGTGATCTTTACGAAAAAATGTTTCAAACAAAAGTTGTGTAATTTTTTATATGGAACATTTTTTACATTTTAACTTCTATCTCTAACGGTTTACAAGATGGTTCCTACGGACCTAAGACCCAATTGACCTATGTTGCTCATTTACGAACTCAACCTAACTTTTTAAGTCCTCACCACGCTATAAATTTCAGCTTGATATCTCTTTTCGTTTTTGAGTAATCGTGATGGCAGACAGACGACAGACGATAGACAGACAGACAACCGGAAATGGACTAATTAGGTGATTTTACACTTATACCAAAATTTTGTTCATAACATCAATATACAAACTTAGGACTAAACGTAGTATACCTTGAT
Organism: Chrysoperla carnea; assembly: GCF_905475395.1. Lineage (NCBI taxonomy): Eukaryota > Metazoa > Arthropoda > Insecta > Neuroptera > Chrysopidae > Chrysoperla > Chrysoperla carnea. The sequence goes on along the minus strand of NC_058337.1, from coordinate 120,592,192 downwards.
ATATTTCATATACATGGTATAAAAATGAACTCATGCGTTATCAGTCAAGGATATTTTGTTTTTTTGGCAAATTGGAATGTTTTCTTTATCACTTACTATTACCAATTTTGAGCGCATCACACACACACACTTTCATATGAATATTTATTTTAATTACGATTTCTAATATCCGGCAACGTATGTTCTCTGATCCGGCAATGGACTTACATCATACAATAATAATTACTATTTTTCGTACCTAATGTATGAAAAATAAATGTACTGTTTTAATTATTTTGTTATAAATGTTTAAAAATTAGCAAATAAACATTTAAAATATGATGACTGGTTAATTTAGATAACATTTAACGGTTTTTTTATAAGTAGGATTTGCAAAATTTTATTTAAAATTAAAGTGGTCAAAATATTCCATTCATTAACATTTCATTCCTAAACACTTATCTTCAGTTCGTTTTTGCCCCAATGATTCCTCGGGAATGATTTCTTGTACAGTTTCCCTAATTATCTGTTCAAAATGGACTACATTTCAAAAAGACCATTAACATTCCTAATCCAATTTTCTCAATTTGTGACACCCTGTATATTCGATGTCAAAAGTTAATAGCTAAATGTTGAAATTTTTGAAAGCTGAGCTTTTTATAAAGAGTAAATTTTTTTCGTAAATCCTAGAATAAAAAAGTTTTCCATATGAAGCCAACTTAGTTAGACATCTTGAGTATTATAAATGTGAAAGTAAGGATGTTTGTTTGTTGATTTGTTACGCTTTCACGCATAAACTAATGAATGGATTTGAATGAAACTGTACAATAATATAGCTTATGCATCAGAGTAACAAATGAAGTATAATTTACAAGGATATATTAAAAAAATTAAACTTAGTATCTGTTGCATTTCACTTGGCCATATATGAGCATCATTTTGAACCATAAATTCGAGATTTCTGTAAAAAATGGTGAAAAATTCATGGCCACCTGTTCTATTACACTTATTGAATCAAGATTATAAAACATTTTAAAAAAAATTGAAATCTGTACATATATTTCAACTGTGTAAAACAATCCCTACCCCTATGTCGAGTGTTATTACAAGTACCATACCAGGGTAAAGAAGCAACTTTTCCAAAATAAATTCGTACAAATTATTCGTGTTTTTGCAACTTGTAACTAAACATCCATTTTAATTACAATAAAATTATTCCTAGTAACAAAATATAACGTTACAATTTTTGTAATAATGATATTCTCATAAAATCACGTTTTCTTAGGATCATCTTTAAATGGTGTATTCTCATGAATATCTTTTACAAGCAGGTAAATGTTTTAAATACGCCTTACGGTACTAAAATTATAAGTTTGTGTTTTTAACATATAAATTTTCTCAGATATAATTTGGAAAAAATATTCATTGGTTAAAAGCATGTCAAACATTTTTCTTTTAAGAAAATCATAATAAGTCAAACTCTTTCTTTCCATAAAATACATTTAAAGTGATGAAATAAATGGCATTTGTGTTTAAAAAAATAATTACAGGTATTTTCTTCAATTATTGATTTCCTCGGTGACAGTTAACGGCAATGTTTTATTTGAATTGACGATTTACCAACATAACGGGCTGGTTACTATAGCGAAGAAATAGTCTAAAATTAATAATAGTTCGCTTTGGTAAAGAGAAAGAGATGGAGAGAAATAACCGGAGAGAAATATCAAATTACAAAATAAACTCTAAATTAACCTATATAGTGTAATTAATATATATTTTTATATATACATACATCTAAACTGTGTAAATGACCATAGTTGTTAAACACACAGTATAAAAATATATTTAAAAAAAAAAAAAAAAATATCAAATATCTCCATGAAATAAAAATATTTGACATGTCCTACAATTTTTAACGGGTTTCACCCAATAAAATAATTATCATATTTATCATGAAAGAAACGAACAAAAAATGACTAATAGTTAATATATAATCGTTATCACAAGTTGAGTAATTATAATAATTTCAAGCAATAAGTGTAACAAAAGATTCACCATTAAAATATTCTAAAATTTAAAAGATTACAATTTTTGTATAAATAATAATGCAAGAAATTTTATTTAATTAGTTACAGATCATCAAAAAAAAGTAATTAGTAAAATCATTTAACAAAATTTTAATAACTTAAATTAAAAAATAACAAAAAATGAAGATACAATTAATAAACAAAATATTTATAATTAATAACGTTTTATTAATTATAACAATTGTGTTTACATCAGCAGATCCAGATCCATTAACATTGATAAACAGTAATGGTTTAGTCACTACGTATAGTTCTTCAGTACCGTACTCAGCAGCATTCATACAGCCACGGCCTCTGATCACTTATGGACAACAACCGATACAACCGATACAACAACTGCCACAACAACAACAACAACAACAGCAACAGCAACAGCTTCAACAATCACAGCAACAACAACAAGTTGTTACCTTACCTCAACAAGCTGTACAACAAATTCTTGGAGGCTTAAACAATAACAATATTATTAGTGGTTTTAATAAGAATTCCTGTCTGAAAGGTTATCTTGTATTGTTAACATCAGATAATACAAGTTGTAATTGTAATGGTAATTGTAATGGTAATTGCAATTGTAATAGCAATTGTAATGATAATTGTAATTGTGGTTGCAATAGTCAAAACACACCACCAGTATCAACAGTATCGAACTATCCAATATCATCGAATAGTGGCACACAACAGCAACAACAACAACAACAAGTAACAACTGGGACAAGTACATTCCCGGCAACAAGTGGACAGCAACAACAACAACAACAGCAACAAATAACAACTGGGACAAGTACATTCCCGGCAACAAGTGGACAGCAACAGCAACAACAACAACAGCAACAGCAAATTACAACTGGTATAACTCCAACTCAAACATATAATCCAACTGGAACAAGTATAACATATACCTCAACTAGTACAGTCGGTACAACGAGCTACGACCAAAATAATCAAAATAATTATGGAAATAGAGGTTACGCTATAGCTAATTCAGGAAGAAGTGGTTATACCACATTTCCCGGTTCTGGTACAGGAACAATAACGAATTCACCGCCTTCAGTGACTTCCACTGACATTGGTTCCACATACCAGCTACAACAACAGCAGCAACAGCAACAAATAACCTCTGGTCAAACTGCTACTCTACCATCAGGGCAATATGTTCCAAGTAATAATTATGGGCAGAATTATCCAAGCAAGAATTTCGAGTATGATAATAACAAATTCCTTGATATACCAATTGGACTTGGTTTAAATATTCTCAGCGTTGGTGATGCAAATGCTGCAGCTAGTTCTAGTGGAAATCCAATTGGAACAACTTCCTACGGAGGAAGTGGAGTACCAGCCTTTACAAGTCCTACACAAACTCAGCAGCAACAACAGCAACAACAACAGCAAATAACCTCTGGTCAAACTGCTACTCTACCATCAGGGCAATATGTTCCAAGTAATAATTATGGGCAGAATTATCCAAGCAAGAATTTCGAATATGATAATAACAAATTCCTTGACATACCAATTGGATTTGGTTTAAATTTGCTCAGCGTTGGTGATGCAAATGCTGCAGCTAGTTCTAGTGGAAATCCAATTGGAACAACTTCCTACGGAGGAAATGGAGTACCAGCCTTTACAAGTCAGCAACAACAACAGCAACAACAACAGCAAATAACCTCTGGTCAAACTGCTACTCTACCATCAGGGCAATATAATCCAAGTTATAATTATGGAAAGAATAAGCCAAGCAGTAATTGGGAATTTGATAATAACAAACTCATTGATATACCAATTGGATTGGGTTTAAATTTGCTCAGCGTTGGTGATGCAAATGCTGCAGCTAGTTCTAGTGGAAATCCAATTGGTACAACTTCTTACGGAGGAAGTGGAGTACCAGCCTTTGCAAGTCCTACACAAACTCAGCAACAACAACAGCAACAACAACAGCAAATAACCTCTGGTCAAACTGCTTCTCTACCATCAGGGCAATATAATCCAAGTTATAATTATGGAAAGAATGATGAATTTGATGGTAACAAATTCCTTGATATACCAATTGGACTTGGTTTAAATATTCTCAGCGTTGGTGATGCAAATGCTGCAGCTAGTTCTAGTGGAAATCCAATTGGAACAACTTCGTATGGAGCAAATGGAGTACCAGCCGTTAGGAGCTCTACACAAGCTCAGCAACAACAACAACAAATAACAACGCCTAATGGCGATAAACAAATACAACAACAGCAAATAACCTCTTCTCAAACTGCTGCTCTACCATCAGGGCAATATAATCCAAGTTATAATTATGGAAAGAATAAACCAAGCAGTAATTGGGAATTTGACAATAACAAACTCATTGATATACCAATTGATTTGGGTTTAAATTTGCTCAGCGTTGGTGATACAAATACTGCAGCTAGTTCTAGTGGAAATCCAATTGGAACAACTTCGTATGGAGCAAATGGAGTACCAGCCGTTACGAGCTCTACACAAGCTCAGCAACAACAACAAATAACAACGCCTAATGGCGATAAACAAATACAACAACAGCAAATAACCTCTTCTCAAACTGCTGCTCTACCATCAGGGCAATATAATCCAAGTAATAATTATGGAAAGAATGATGAATTCGATGGTAACAAATTCCTTGATATACCAATTGGACTGGGTTTAAATTTGCTCAGCGTTGGTGATACAAATGCTGTAGCTAATTCTAGTTGAAATCCAATTGGAACAACTTCGTAAGGAGGAAATGGAGTACCAGTCTTTACAACTACTACACAAACTCAGCACAACAACAAATAACAACGCCCATAAGAGAAGAAAAAATACAACAACAGCTAATAATCTCTTCTCAAACTGATATTGTTCCATCATGGCCAAATTATCCCAGCAGTAATTTTGAAAGTGATAATAACAGATTTCTTAATATACCTACCAGTACTTACTTTAAATTTACTCAGCGTTGGTAATGCGAATGCTATATCTTATTCTTGAGTGAATTATAATGGAAGCTATGGAAATATTCTAATAGTTTTACCTTGACATTTAGAATTAAATATTTTAAGTAAAGACTATTTCTAAAAATAGTCTTTAAAAAAAATAAAACTACATTACAAGCACATTTGTCATACTTATCTCGCTTTGGTAAGGGAAATTCGGTTGAGAGAACTTAACGAAGACGATGTCAAATATCTTTATGGAGTAAAAAATTGGACATTTTCTACAACTTTTCAACGGGTTTCATCTAATAAAATAATTATAATATTAATCATGAAAAAAATACAAAACAAATAAAAAACCAAAAAATGAATAATAATTAATATATAATTGTTATCACTAGTTGAATTATTATAATAATTACAAACAATTAGCGAACCAAAAGATTCGGCGTTAAAATATTCTAATATTCAAAAGATTACAAATTTTGTATAAATAATAATGCAAATAATTTTATTTAATTAGTTATGGGTCACAAAAAAAAAAAGGAATTAGTAAAATCATTTAACAAAATTTTATAACTTAAATTAACAATCAAAAAAATAATGATACAATTAATAAACAAAATATTTATAATTAATAATTTTTTATTAACAACAATTGTGTTAACATCAGCAGATCCAGATTCTTATACAATTATCAACAGTGATGGTTTAGTCACTACTGATAGTACTGCTGTACCGTACACAGAAAAATTTATACAACCACGGCGTTTGATCACGTTTGGCCAACAACTTATACAAGCGGCACAACAACAACAACAACAACAGCAAACGCAACAACGGCAACAACAACAAGTTGTTCAAACATTACCACAAGAAGTTGTACAACAAATTATTGAGGTTTTAAACAATAATAATATTATTAGTGGTTTCAATCAGACCTCATGTTTGGAAGGCTATCTAGTGTTGTTAACATCAGATAATTCAAGTTGTGATTGCAACAGTCAATATACACCACCAGAATTAACAGTGCTGAACTCTCCAACATCATCGAATAGTGGCGCAGAGCAGCAGGAGCAAACTAATGAAAATAATCTTGGAAATAGAGGTTACAGTTTCGTTAATATGCCAATAGCTGTTGCTCCAAATATGTTTAGTAATGGTGATGCAAACGTTGTAGCTAATTCTGGAGGACGTCCAGGCGGAAGTGATGGTAATAGTTTCATTAATGTACCAATTAGTTTTGGTATAAATGCATTCAGTAATGGCAGCGCAAATGCTGCAGCAAATTCTGGAGGACGTCCAGACGGAAGTGATAGTAATAGTTTCATTAATGTACCAATTAGTTTTGGTTTAAATGCATTCAGTAATGGCAGCGCAAATGCTGTAGCTAATTCCGGAGGCCGTCCAGACGGAAGTGATGGTAGTAGTTTCGTTAATGCACCAATGAGTTTAGGTTTAAATGCATTCAGTAATGGCAACGCAAACGCTGTAGCTAATTCTGGCGGAAGTCCAGACGGAAGTGACGGTAAAAGTTTCGCTAATGCACCAATGAGTTTAGGTTTAAATTCATTCAGTAATGGCAACGCAAACGCTGTAGCTAATTCTGGAGCACGTCCAGACGGAAGTGATGATAATTCTTTTATAAATATACCAGTTGCTATGGCAGGAAATATGGTTAGTAATGGTAATACAAACGTTGTAGCTAATTCTGGAGGACGTCCAGGCGAAAGTGATGGTAATAGTTTAGTTAATGCACCAATGAGTTTAGGTTTAAACTCATTCAGTAATGGCAACACAAACGCTATAGCTAACTCTGGAGGAAGTCCAGGCGAAAGTGAGGGTAATAGTTTAGTTAATGCACCAATGAGTTTAGGTTTAAATGCAATCAGTAATGGCAGCACAAATGCTGTAGCTAATTCTGGAGGACGTCCAAACGGAAGTGATGATAAGTCTTTTATGAATGTACCAGTAGCTATGGCTGGAAATATGCTTAGTAATGGTAATGCGAACGTTGTAGCTAATTCTGGTGGACGTCCAGACGGAAGTGATGGTAATAGTTTAGTTAATGCACCCATGAGTTTTGGTTTAAATGCAGTCAGTAATGGCAGCGCAAACTCTATAGCTAATTCTGGAGAAAGTGAAGGTAATAGTTTAGTTAATGCACCAATGAGTTTAGGTTTAAATGCACTCAGTAATGGCAGCACAAATGCTGTAGCTAATTCTGAAGCACGTCCTGACGGAAGTGATGGTAATAGTTTCGTTAATGCACCAATGAGTTTAGGTTTAAATGCAATCAGTAATGGCGACGCAAACGTTGAAGCTAATTCTGGAGCACGTCCAGGCGGAAGTGATGATAATTCTTTTATAAATGTACCAGTAGCTATGGCTGGAAATATGCTTAGTAATGGTAATGCGAACGTTGTAGCAAATTCTGGTGGACGTCCAGACGGAAGTGATGGTAATAGTTTAGTTAATGCACCCATGAGTTTTGGTTTAAATGCAGTCAGTAATGGCAGCGCAAATTCTGTAGCTAATTCTGGAGGACTTCCAGACGGAAGTGATGATAATTCTTTTATGAATGTACCAGTAGCTATTGCTGGCAATATGCTTAGTAGTGGTAATGCGAATGCTATATCTAATTCTTGAGTGAATTCTTGATTTTATGTAAAGGCAACACTTGCGTTGTTCATGACAATTCAATTGGTGCAACTTTGTATGGAAGAAATTTTCTACATACACCGAGTGTAAAAAATGATCATCCATAATACCGTTTAACACCAAAATTATTTTTTAAATCTAATTTTCTGAAATTCCATTATAATTAAATGATTTTGTAGAAAAATAAAATTTTCAAAATGTAATTTATATGTTTTTTTATTCATTATTTCAACTTTCTTTAAAACACAGCCAATTAATTACACAGGTCTGCAAGTTAAAAATTACACCGGATTTTTTAATTACTTCTTACATCATGTTCTGACATCAAATTGGACTTGGTTCTCCGGGTTCTTTTATAGTGAATTTAGATCCTAAAAGCTAAAAGGTAAGAGAGAGAGTAGCAGTTTAAACTAAAATTTTTTATTAAAATCATTTTTTCGAACATAGATAGCTGTCGGAGGAAATGTGACTTAAAATTTTACCCTTATTTCTTTTAATTGAAATCAAATACGAAATAAAATAATTAAAATATTAATAAATAAGTTTATCGATAATTGTAAGTCAAAGTCATGGACACAGGAGAATGTCCTCTATTATCCTTGACAACTTTTGGCTAAAAATGCGACATATTTTTTAGTCACATTTCCTCCGAAAGCTAATGATTGTCGAAAAAAATGATTTAAATAAAAAATGTCAGTTTTATATTTGGATCAACTTTCTAATTTAAAGTGTTATCCTGTCTTAGTATCTTCATTAGCCATTAAAGCAACCTGAAGAACTAGGTCAAATCTGTTGTCAGAAAATGATGTTCCCTATCAAACGCTTGTTTAAGTTATTTGCCATAATAGACTTAAATGGCCCACCCTACATTAATGAACTTTTATCACGTTGGTTTTCTTGCAAAACTCATCTGAAAAATCGAAAAATCGAGGAATCAAGGGGATAATAGAGGTAGGATACTATATCAGAAATACTGACTCAGAAGAAAACCTCGCAGTCTTGAAATCAGTTAATCATATCGCAACAGCTAAATGTACAGTACTGGATTAGTTTGTGATAATCTATCTATACGGGGAAACAGAAGACGAAAAGTGGAAAAGTACTTGAAGGAGCATAAGAAAATGCTTCAAAGGCAAAAAAGATAAACTTGTTACACAGGCATAACAAGTTGCAAAAGCAAGTCATTGTCATCCTAAATAATCTCCTTAATTAATCGAATTTTTGATTTTGGCTTTTTCAAACGAGTTTTGCAGGAAAATCTTACTTGATAGGAAATGATGGCATTTATTTTTGGATTCAGAACCCAAAATCAACATATAATTTAACAAAAAATAATAATGTACAAAATTTGGAATAGAGGTTGTACAGCAAATATTTTTCTATTGTCTCCCGCAAATAATAATTGTCCCTATCGTGTGACGTTATGGTCCGCAATTTTAAAACACCTATAGTAAGAAAAAACTTGGATCATAAAATTATTCTACAGTTTTATTTCCATAACAAACAAGCATAAATGGATAAAAAATACAAAATTATGAAAATCATTCCATCCGCTCATGAAGGTTGATCCGGACGGTACACGGTAATTTTTTATGAAAAAAAGTAAATAAAAACAAGTGAAAACAAACAATTGACTGAATGCATTGTTGAAATACCATGCATAGCCAGTATTGATTTCTTTATCACATAACACATACAAACATGTGACACATACATAACTGATAATCAAGTACAGTACATATTATAAAATTTCCGCCTAATTGGCGCCCTCACGGGTAAACAGTGATGATGAAAAAATGTTTCAAACAAAAGTTGTTTAATTTTTGATAAGGAACATTTTTTACATTTAAACTTTTGATCTATCTCTAACGGTTTACAAGATGGGTCCTACGGACCCAAGACCCAATTGACCTATGATGCTCATTTACGAACTTGACCTCACTTTTTACAACCTGAGTACGCTGTAAAAATTTCAGCTCGATATCTTTTTTCGTTTTTGAGTCATCGTGTCCACAGACGGACGGACTGACAACCGGAAATGGACTAATTAGGTGATTTTATGAACACCTATGACAAAATTTTTTTCCTAGCATCATTATTTTTCAGAGTTACAAACTTGGGACTAAACTTAATATACTATGTATATATCATATATACATGGTATAAAAACCCTACAGAAAAGAAATATATCTTACCTACTACATAAGTACTCTTTACTGTACAAAGTTGTTCAATAAGATGTTTCCATTAGGTTAGGTTAGGTTAGAGTGGCTGTCCTGGGGGAGGGGGGGCACACTTAGACCATAGGGTCCGATACCGTAAATGGGTTGGCCCATCCCCGGCAACTACTCCAGGAACCATTTGGAGCTGTTTAAGAACAGCAGGAGTGCTTTGACGTCGACTGACTTTAGGTCGGAGAGGTCGTCAAAGAGAGGCTGACTCAAGAGAAGATGAGACATTGTCTGATCCTCTTCACCACTGTGACAGCTCCTGCAATGTTTTCAGTAAACAGGAAACATTTTTCCGAAAAAGATGTTACCAATTACATAGGAAAGATACATTGTCCAAAACGTGTTACCACTTTAATAGTAGGTACGTGCATTTAAGCTACAAAGTCTACGGGGTACATCAGTTTACCCTACTCGTTACTATCCCTTTTATCTATTTAGTAGTTTAGTAATAAGGCTTAAATATACAGCGTTCTACAGTTCAACTCCATTGAACATTATCATAATCTTTACAATTCAAACAACATTTTCTCAATTCTAGCCCCGAAAAATGTAATTTCGTAAAGTAGTGTGTAAGAATTCTTTTTTTTATTTTTATTTGTTTCAATTCACTCACTATTTACCATTTTATTGGAGATAAAAAAACACATATCATCAAACTTATTATTTATGATGTCTGGGTGAAGTTCTTTCCCTTTAGGTATTGGAATAAGTATTGATACTGACTAAATTTTATTTATCTTTAACTCTTTGGCTAGTCAACCCTAGTAGCTTATTTGATAAAAGGTCAATTAATTCCGTACGCGGTATGTCTAGTAGCGTACGGAATTACAAAGACTCTCAAAATAATTGAGGAGCTGACCAATGAAATTATCAGCGGAAAATATAACCTATCGTTATGTAACTCTTTGGCTAGTCGATCGCTCTGGTTGTCTAATGGTTATATTCACGTAAGGCTTTAATCGTATTTAAATTTGTGATTCGTTACTTTTACGATTTATTTAGCTGGTTCAAGTAAATGTAAAATTTATTTGATTTTTGACCAAAAAGGAATACAAAAATTAGATTTCCAAAAATTTTATTTATATCGAAAATTTGCCATACGTAAACATGGTTTTTGGTATCTTTTGTGCTGGTTTGAAATTTTAAACCAAAACAACAACTTGATAAAATGTGGGAAAATATGAAGGATGATAGTCCTAGTTCACATCATTGCGCAAAACTTCGAAGAAACTGTAAGCATTAGAGGTAAGGCGTGCGTATCATCGTAGCATGCGTTTAGCGAAGAATACGCCATTGATTTTTTTGTGAGGCTTTTCTTAAAAATTAAACCTTAAAAATAACATTCGCCATGTTATAGCCAATAAATCCTCCCGAAACATGCGAAAAGTCATAGAAAATAACCTCGAACAAATAAACTATTGCAGAAAGTTCAAGAGCGCCGATTTGGCTGATATAATTTTTCATATTAAACGCAGTATACTTAATATTCGATTAATAAAAATGTAACTTTAAATGTTACATTTATTTTTTAAATTTATAAGTTTGGAAACTGATTTTGGATCATCCCCTATAAAAGTACTCCTTAGCTTAAATGTTTTATGGAACTTATAGAACAATGGCAGAAACTTGTTTACGCCAATACTCAAATATTAACTCAGTATTAAAAGTAAGCCGTCTGTCTATGAATTGTTTTTATCCCATGTATATGAAATATACCAAGGTATACTAAGCTTAGTCCCAAGTTTGTAAAGCTTGAAAATATTGATACTATGAAAAACATTTTGGTATAGTTATTATAGTTTTATTGTTATAAAAACACCTAATTAGTCCATTTCCGGTTGTCCGTCCGTCCTCAAAAACAAAAAAAGATATCAAGCTGAAATTTTACAGCGCACTCTGGACGTAAAAAGTGAGCTCAAGTTCGTAAATGAGCAACATAGGTCAATTGGGTCTTGGGTCCGTAGGACCCATCTTGTAAAGCGTTAGAGATTGAACAAAAGTTTTAATGTAAAAAATGTTCCTTATAAAAAAATAAACAACTTTTGTTTGAAACATTTTTGACAATTTGACAAATATCACTATTTACCCGAGAGAGCGCAAATTATGCGCAAATTGTATAGTATGTTTTATATGGGTATATCAGTTATATATGTGTGACATGTATGTATGTGTAATGTGACAGAGTAATCAACACTGTCTATACATAGTATTTCAACAATTTACTCAGTCAATTGTGTGTTTTCACTTATTATTAATCCAATGAAAAAAAAAAAACGAGAAAACTGTGGCTTCAACCCTAACTAGTAACTTATATGAACATATTAAATTTTTGTATGTCTTGCAAAGATTAGAATTGACGATTAGATAGCATGGACAAAACCACATATGTGTACTATATCCATACATTGTACATACATATACTTAGAAATACTTAGAACATTCTACGTATGACTGTATGCATGTATGTATATGTTACAGTCAAAACTCTTAATCGGTCAAAACTACTTTGTGTTTTTTTCCCAACAGTATTGTAAAAAAGTTTTGATTTATTGCACGGTACATACATATAAACTAAAATACATGCTTTGTAGTCAAATAATGTGTTATTTTAAGCTTTACAATACCACGCAACTACAAAAATATATAATATATTGTGTGCAAGTGCTGCTTATATATTTGATAATATAGATATCGCTCTTCAATCATCAATACTCTAACTATAGTTGTTTCTTTTCATCATCTTCGATGAACTAATAATTAAAATTTTGTTTTTATATCATCGACAACCTTATATTTTTATGTTATTATTATAAATTACAAGATTGTCTAAATATTTTAGATTGTTTTTATCACTCTTTCTAGATTTTTTGATATAGAAATATCCAATTGAAAACAACTTTGAACGATAAAATAATAATATAAAGCCCGATGACCTTGGGAATTTTTTCATCAAAAAATGTATTTATAAAGTTTTTTTGAAATCCCTAGTATTATTCAATCCTTGCATATCGCCTTAAGAGTACCACTTTTGACTGAAATAACCGTGCTAACTTGACCTCATTAAGGGCATGACCAACCCGTGGACAGTGAGTAAACGCAGTCACAGGGCTTACGTGATTTCTTTTTGTAGCGATTTATTTGACCGGAGTTGTTTTGGCTTTGGGTATTTTTGTGTCCAGTTGCTCTTACAAAAAGTTGTAATGATCGTTGTAGTTAAGGGTTTTGACTGTGACATATATATACACAACACACAACATAACCTCAAAAACATCCTCCTATTCTTTTCTCTTTATTTTGAAGAATTTACTATTTTTATTGTTAGTTAAAGTTGAGTTAAGTTGAGTTTGAGTACTATGCTGTATGTTGTTCTGGGTATGCTTGCTAGTATATGCTAGTTGAGAATGTTATAGTTGGTTTGATGAGAGGATCAGAAACACCCTGTTTTTCTCCAGCACATCATTGATATGGTATGGTATGTACCATAAAGATAACTACATACACTAACAACATATAGTAAGAGTCAGAAACGCTGAATTTTCGCGTCGTGTAGCTCAAACTTCTTGTATTACAATAATAGATTCTAGATTTCCCAAGCGGGGCATAGGTTCTCCATACATAAATGGACGGCTCATTTTGCGTGTTGTCCTCCACAAGACCTCAATAGAATAAACCCTTGGCCACCATTACTCAAAGATATATAATAGTCTAAGCAATTATGAAAATCGAAAATCAATAGGGGGTTGTCTGGAGACCTCAAATCTGATTTTTCACATCTTGGGTTCTGTTCATTAAAATTTGCTGAGTTGGATGTCGTTGGAATTCCTGTGTTTTATCTTCAAACCGATTTATGCCAATGTACACGTTTTACGATTGAAAATAAGTAATTCAAAGTCAAAATTTTTTCATAAGTTTCTTTTTGCATCGATTTTTCCAAATAGTTTGTAAATAGTGCATCTTCTTCTTCAAGAGACCATCAAGCTTTGTTTAGCTATTGTTTATCTTTATCTCTTGATTTAAACTCCAAATCTATCCTCAAAGTTAGTCTTTGGGATTGGCACTTTATGGATATGTCGCAGCCAACTATCTTTATTAGCCGTTCAATTAACAGCCTAGCCTTTTTACTAAACGATGCCGTTCAACTAGCGGCCCAAATATACTCAGGCATTCAATAAACCAGCAATACAAATGCCTTGGATCGATATCGTTTAATTATTTGCCTAGATAAGAGGTGCTCCCTTCAGGTTATGAACACTTCACCTGGCGCGCAGATCCACATTCTGTCATTCTGTTACACAATAATGTAACACGTTCATCTCAAGATAACCATCAAGCTACCCTGGCGCTGGGTATACATCGCCTCTCTGGTATTGTCATCGTCAACTTTATATATATTTTTCAGTTGAAACGAATAAGAGGATCGTCGGCAGATGATTTGTTCTACTATATACATTACTACTAAAATACAAATGACCTATTTTTTTTTAACTCGTTCATGTACAACTACTTTATGAGTCAGTGGAATTTATAAAAACTAAGAAAGATAGTAATGAGGTATATGAATCGAAATAGGCAAAACATCTTCTCTTTGTTTTTCCGAACACATTCAAAAATTATTAAAGAAGGACTTGCATGGAAATATTTTAGAACTAACATTTTACTTGAAGCAAGTTTGAATCTCTATGTCAAATTAGTTTGTCTTGTATCTATACGTAAGATTAGCATAAGATTTAGGTACTATACTATAATATTCGAATTTATCTACTCGTAGAATAATTGCCATAAAGTGCAACTTTACGGGAGTGAACATCTCTACTTCGGACTTAAAAAAAAAAAGAGAAGGTTTTCAATTTGACTATATTTTTAACCGACTTCAAAAAAAAGGAGAATGTTCTACATTCATCTGTAATCGACTTCAAATATAATAGTTGGTTCTCAAATCGGCTGAATTTTTCTTTTAAGTTTGTTACTTCAGATTTTTTGCCTAGATGAACCGATTTGAGTGATTTGAAAGCGGGTACTTTCCGTATGGTTCTACTTCAATTTGGATCCAGTTCTGATAATGACCTGCTTGAGAAAATCACATAAGTCTTAAATTGGCATTAAGGATGTGCGCGATAAATGGACGAATAACTCAATATAAGTGTACTTTAGATTCACTAAAAATCATAAAATAAAAGAATCTTTAACCAAAAAAAACCGACTCCAAAAAATAAGTATTCCAGAACAAATTCATGTGCACTAAAAAGTAAAAAAATAACGATAGTATAATGTAATTACAATTATTGTTATAATTGGAGTCGGTGTCACCCAAGTTACTGTATCAAACTGTTCTGTCACAGTTGTTTCCTCAAATTCAAGGTTGACTAGTTTGACAAAGGCAGAACAGTAACGGAGAAGATGAAACCTTGTTTCCTCCTCCCAAGCGTGACAGTTCCTGCAATCTCTTGATGCCCTAGGTACACAATTTTTCAGCGTACCTGCCGCCTAGATTTTTCTAATTTGAAGCGATATAAAATCTTCTAAACGCCATAAATTCTAAGTTATCGATTCTAAAGAGAGAGATACCTTTAGAATTGGTATCTTAGAGATACCAATTCTTCTTTGAGAATATCAATTCTAAATAGGAATCTAACATTAGAGCTAAACATATGTTGATATTGGTCTTGTAATTTTGCTGAAGTTGCTAAGATTGTAGAAGTTCTAGTACATCCGGTATCTTGAAAACTATGTGAAGGATATTTTTTGTTGTCGATAGACAGATAGCTCACATATTGTTAGGTTATATAACAAATATCATACAAACCATAAAAAAAAATTATGATTAGTCGTAATTCGAACCATATAAAAATTTTTCAATAAATAAATACAGATTGGTTCTATCTGTTCCATAATTATGATTTATAATACAGTGTGTTCAACTTTTACTTATTCGAACAATGTATAAGTGGTATTAATACATAAAATCTGATACCACTTGGGAAAGAAACTAAACACAATACAAGGATTTATTCATTTCTTAAAAAACAATAAATACTATACAGAAAAACCTCTTGAGAAGGGTAAAATCAATAATACAATTGGTTTTTTTTTTATTGACAATAAGATGGTATTTCTTTTTTCGAAAATGAGAGTAATTCTTTTCGACGATAGTAACTATAGTTGGATTGTTTTCTCTAGAAAAAACATCAGAAAAATTTTTTTGACAAAAATACTATGAGCTGTGTTTTAATAGTCTTGGATGAAAATCGAAAATCAATAGGGGGTTGTCTGGAGACCTCAAATCTGATTTTTCACATCTTGGGTTCTGTTCATTAAAATTTGCTGAGTTGGATGTCGTTGGAATTCCTGTGTTTTATCTTCAAACCGATTTATGCCAATGTACACGTTTTACGATTGAAAATAAGTAATTCAAAGTCAAAATTTTTTCATAAGTTTCTTTTTGCATCGATTTTATAATCGAAAATACTATGAGCTGTGTTTTAATAGTCTTGGATAAATAAGTCAAAATTAAAACAAAATTTTAGAGTTACAGAATGTAATACCGATTCGCTATCACAACCTTTTTCAAGCCTACTGCACGGGGAGCTCAAATTGGGTGTATATACAGAGTTTGGCAAGTTATATACATAGAACGCACATATTTCTCCTGGGATTATTTTCCTTTGTCTAGTGTATATTTTTTCTAATAGGTCTTTCCCAAATATTTGCAGTTCTGTATGTGACCTATATTTATTTTGTATGGGGGACTTGGACAAAAATGATAAAAATGATATAAAAATGGACATAAAGTTTGAAACGATAACCTTTAGCTTCAAATAAAAATTGGAAGGTTGTATTACTTATTTGAGGTGTATAAATCTGCTTATGTATAGCATTGTGGACTGTTGTGAAACCGTCCAACGTTTTGGAAGAACGAAATTAAGTCAGTGATTAAACTTGGCTGTGCGAATATGTAATAAATATAGAACGTGATTTCTATGGCAACTGTTTTTATATGTAAATGTGTAGTTATCGGTACTCGGTAAAATAAATAGTCGATATAAAGAGTCCAGTAAGAACAGTCTATATGAAGAGCTCTCTACGGACAGTCATTGTGGATGGTTGATACAACAGTGAAGTGTGAATTATTTTTAAACATAATGGTAACCAAGATATATATTTGGTAATCAAGATTGTGATCGATTGAGATCGAACCTACGAGGAGTAGCACGTTACAATATATTCACAAGCCTTTCGTTGTTCGAATAAGACGCGAAGATATTACACAAATAATTGAGAAACTTACAAACAACAGAACTGGTCGAGAGATAAGGTGCTAGACCTAATATCTAGAGTGATCATTGTGTACTATTTCACTTTAACCCCCGGACCAAAAAAGTGGTGTTATAAGTTTGATCGCTATGCGTGTCTGTCTGTGGCATCGTAGCGCCTAAACAGAGGAACCGATTTGGATTTTTTATTTCGGTTGAAAGGTAATTTAATGGGGAGTATTCTTAGCTATGTTTCAAGTGCGAGTTAAGGGTTCCGTACCCTAAACAACTAAAAATTAGGCGATGATCCTCAAAATCGATTCAGTTTGGAGAAGGCTCTAAGGAAAAAGGTTATTTAATGGAAAATGTTCTTAGATACGTTTCAAATCCGAATTTAGGATTCCGTACCTGAAAAATTTTTGGGTGCCTTTTATTTTTGTAAATTTTACTTGTTTAATTATGTTGCATAATGTGTTACTATTCGTTGTGTGCGTTGCGTCATGGTAGGGGCAATAAAACCGATGTCAGCGCTTCCAGTGAAAAATTTTGGCGTTCAAGGAGGCTTTTATGACTAATTTGCAATTCTTTACATGTTAATATTATAGAAAATGTCAAATTAAAATTAATTAATTAAACTTAATGCATTAAAAATTGTAAATATAAGAAATTAAATTGCACAAATATTATTTTTCAAATTTAAATTATCATAATTATTTATTTAAATTTGTGAGACAATAATATTAAATTTTCAATGTAAGTCATAAATGCAATTCATACAATTATATAATTAAAGTAGTGTATCGTTACCATGGAAACGCCTCCAATAAAACTCACACACGGTGCGAATAGCAAAAGCTAATAAAAATATCATGTATATAATGAGAAATGTACGTTTGTGTGTTTCCAATTAAAAATATATACATTCATTTTTTAAAAACACAAACATTTTATTTGACATTTGCTCTACAATTTTCTATTTAAGTTAAAGTTTGTACCATTCGGTCTCTATAAGAAAATGAGTGACGTTTTTCATTATTATTTATATTGAATTGTTGAGAAAACTGTAGTACCTACTGCCAACTGTAATATAGGTACCTATACAACAATCAAACATTTCAGTTTGTTTATATATTTATTTGTTTTTGTGTATTGTTGATGTTGATTGTAGTATACTAAAGTTTATTATTTGTTTGTAAAATACTTGAAAATTGAAACAAAACATTGTTACATGTATTTTCCAATTTCTACAGTTTTCTATACTGTAAGTCATCGTCAGAATCGTTAGATGAGTTCTGGCAGGCTGTAATAGGTATAAATCTGGTGTACATGTTTTTAGAATTATTTATTAATTTTGTCTGTTTATTAAATTTTGTATACAAATTTAAATATCAAAATTGATTTTCGATTATTATTACAATGGCGTTAACTATACTCTCAACTAACTTGTTAAGGTAATCTTAATTAAAGAAAATTGAAAAAAGTACATAGATACCTACGAGAACTCGAACCCGAGCCTCTTGAAGTCATGCCAAGCGCCATTGCCAACGAATTTTCGTCTTTGTTTGTAAAAATTGCACACTATGCCTAGAGCGTATATGGTCCAGTTGGCTAAGGTTCTTGACATGAATTCAAGTGACCCGAGTGCAATTCCTAATACTTGAACGGAATGCTCATGTGTGAGTGTAATTTAGTATGTAGGATTGCTTACGATATATAGCGGTTAATTTTAGCAATTTGGAAGGAATATCTGGGTAAACATGCTTTTTTCACCGTTTTTACGATTTTGCATATGATAAAAGCCCCTACAAATTAAGCTAGAGAATATTTAGATTGCATCTTATCAAGAAAGTGTTGCTGAAAATAAAGAAATAAAGGTATTTTGGAAATGTCAAGTTTCGAATCCCCGTTACCCCTTTTTATGTCGAAGATACATTTATTTTCGCGGTTCTGACGGCACAATTCTTCGTCCCATAAAATTACGTCAAAATTTAGCAAGATATTTGCAAGCTTCCCAGCTTCTCCCCCTCTTTTATCTACAAAAATCATGAATTTTCGTAGTTTTTAAGGTATTTCACACAACCGGCAAAGTTTCTTCGAATGAAGCTAGACAATTGCATATTTATTTATAGAATTGAGTTAAAATGAGTATCTTTTGGTAGTGTTCACTCTTCGATCCCCAGCCTTATATGTTAACATTTCATGAAGACAAAAATGAAAAGACAAGAATTGCATTTCAAAGGGAAATATTTTATAATAAAAATCATCTAAGAAGTCGAAAATATGACCTTAGTAGTGGAGCTTCGTTTCTCAGGTTGTTTTTTTTTTTTAATTCTTACAAGAAAAGAAACGCAAAAACCTGTTTTCAGATACTCAATAATTACCAAAGTATCAGACTTCGCTTATTTGTTTTGTGGTGTGTCGGAAAAAACGATTTTTAAAATATACGCTAGATTTATACCTATAAGGAAATATTTTGTACACCGGAAACAACAAATTCAACAATAAGTTATGTAATCATCTTGTTTTGCCTTCACTTACTTGCTTCATTTGTCTTTGTTGTTGTTGTTCGCCATTGTTCGAATATATTTCAGAATCTATATTGTTTCAGTTCGAAGTCAAATCACATGGCCTTGTCATGTGTATATTTGGTTATTATCAAAAAAGTTTCACTTTGTATATATATATATTTTATTATTATGTGAGAAGACATCAAGTATACTTATCAAAATTTTACTTTTCCCACTTTTGTATATTATTTCTTTATAGAATTTTCTAACATTTCATGATAGGAAGAAAATATATAGGGTGGTTCAAATAATAACAGAAGGACTTAAGGATGCATCCATAAATCACATGGCCCGGTCAATATCTACGTTGAGCTAAGATGAGCTACGTAATTTTCTTGATACTTCATTTCAAACATTGGGTACTTTTATATTTTCTGGATTGATCTGTAAATTACTTATTTTTTTGAGATTTAAAGACCAACAACCAATCTGATTACGTGTAGCTCATTCTAAGTAAGGTATGAAAAAGAGAAACAGCGCTTCTATGGCAAACCAATCTCATGCGAGCAAAGCAAGCTCTTAAGTGCCAAGACATCCATAGAAGCTTTAAAAAGTAAAAGGGCTTAAGAGAGTCCAGCAGGGTCAGACAATATCAAGGAATAGTCAAAGTCAAAAGAATATATCAGCGTTCTGGTGAATAACGACTAGTATATAATAATTTTACTTTACTTTTATTAATAATAATATTTAAAAAAATCAAAAAGAAAAAATTAACCTTTCACATCTTTGATGATGCACTGACTAACTGAAACTTGAAACATAGCATAATAAAAAATATAAACAACAATGACACTTTGTAGAATAAAATACACTGAACTGGAAACAAGTGAAGAAATATATGGAGGATTCGAGCAAATCGACACCTTCCTCTATCGATCGGTGATTTCCCAAGGCAAGCTGGTATTCATATTCTGAATTACATTCTATTATCTCGGAAAACAGTTATTTAATTCATATTAAATTACGATGAGTTCCAAAATTTTTATTCCGACATTACTTCTCTGCACCATTTATAAATTTGTGTGAAGTTGAAATTTTGCTAGCCAACTTTGACCTACCTAAAAATCAATAATTTTTCAATACAATCTAGGAGTGATTTCAAAACCTTTACACTTACTGAAAATTCCAAAAAATCAATTTGAAGAGCTGAGTGAAAAAGCTCAAATAATGTGTGAATGTAAAAATTTCAGTTCAGTGTTCAAAATTATGGAAATATGACTCTCTATTTCTAGTTCATTTTCACTGTATATAAATATTATAATGAGCTATATTTAACTAGATAGCTGACAAACAAGAGTTGGAAAGAGCTGGTTAACATCAAGTTTGCTTAAGTGTATGCATCATATATATATATATACTGCCGTATAATATAATATAAAATAATAATACATTTATATACAGAAAGTTTCGGAAAAATGGGCATGAAAATGGACAGTATGCCACCAAAAAATGTTTTAAGTCTTTAAATCCATTCTAGGACTATGTGATATACTTTTAACTGTTCTGAAACCCACCATTGAAAATTTTTTTTTCTAAATTGCAAAGACATCAATTTTAAGCGAATCCGTCGATCAATCGACGAAATTAAAAAAATAGGGGGGCAATAAATCATTGAAGTAAATTCAGAGAATGCAAGCCTAAACACCTGAAGCAATCTCGATATCCACGGGGCCAAAAATAACGCTTATTCAAAAGGATTCAATTTCATTCGACGAAGTAGATGTAAAATACAAATGCCTTCCTTTTTTCTAGTATACATATATTTCCTTGTAATCACTGCATAGTAAAGATTTACTGTAGTATATTTAGTATCAGCATTGCACCCGTGCGAAGCCGGGGCGGGTCGTTAGTTAGTAAACATTATACACCAATTTTACTGGAACAGCTTGTATTCTTTATATATTGATGTTTATTAATATTTATTGAAGTACTGTCATATGTAATTGATTTAAGCTTTGCATAAAAAACTCACAGGAATTATTAACTTCAAAAATTTTTCTTTAGTTATTTTTCTCATCGACATAACATCGACATTTTATATAAAGGCTGATCCTTGTTCAGTTTCCTATATGTTTGTAACTCTGTAAAATAAAATGCTGATCCTTGTTCAGTTTCCTATATGTTTGTAACTCTGTAAAATAGAATGCTGTGAATAGTTTCGATGATTTTAAACGTCAAATATTAGTATGAAATATTTCATTTATGATATGTATCGTTTAACTAACGCTCAACAACGATCAATGCTCAAAATGCTCACTTGCTTTACAGAAATAACACTTCTGTAAAAACTCGAGCGAACAATGCACAACATTGTGCGAAAGTTCGTGAAAATGCAAGAACATTGGAGACAAGGTAAGACGTGTGTATTATTGGATTTCTTTTTGTGAAGTTTTCGCAAGAGTAATAAACCGCTGCAGAAGGTGCAGAAGCGACCATTTCCCAGACATCATTTTTCATATTAAATGGAGTATACTAAATATTCGATTATAAGAATATTTGGGATCCTTTATAATCTAAAATAAAATTATCTACGAAAAATTTGAAAGTTACATAGTTTCTTGCTATATAAATTTTCTGTATTTTAGTTAGGAACCAAATTTTCTGTATCTTAGTATTACTAGAACATTTATAGATAGTAATGGATAAATAATTATTACTACTTATGATCTTCTAAGGGACCTATTTGTAAATTTAGCTTGCTCGCTATTTCGAATTAACTACAGTAAAGATTTTCTTTATTTTTAATGAAAAAAATCCAATGTTAATAATTTTTATTTTCAAAAGGTCGTTTAATCAGATTTTTCTAAAATATATTTATAGTTTTGGTTCTCAGACCATATGGAAGTGACCTCTAACTGAACGGAACAAAAAAATCTCTTAAATAGACAGTTCTTTTCGAAACAGTTATTTTCCGGGTAAGAATTTTTTTCAAATCAAACCTTTGTGCGTTTGATGCACAGTAAAAAATTTGTTATTTAAATTGAGTGCTTTTCGAACGCGAAAAAACTATACTCAAACTCGGAAATACAAATTTCTATCTAATTTTTTCGTATAGTTGAAACTACCTTTATCTGCCCAATCTTGACGAAGCCCTTGTTGATGATTTTATTTCTTAGTATTAACCAAGCTCTGTTTCTGAAGTAATTTGATTTTGTTAGTTTGTTTGACAGAAAATGATTCTCGTTAACCTTCTATGAAATAGAAAGAGGTAATAACTCGTTAATTACTACAATTTTATTCGCTAATTATAAAAATATTTACTGTTTTCTCTAGTTACTGTTACTGTATCAGTGTATCACAATGATGAATGTGTAACATGGTTATTTGTCGATGACATTTTTCACATTGAAACGTCTCTTGAATCGAAAGCTTTTAATGTTAACTTTATTATAATTTTTTTCCCATATACTCAGTTAAGAAAAAATTGCTGTAGTAAAAAACTGAAGTGATTCACAAAGAGAAATTAAAAAATAAAACGAAAATTGAAATCTGCATGAAAAATTTTCATGCAAAACTTGTTCGATCTTAGAACACAACCATATTAGGACACAACCATTAAAAGGAATTTACTCATTCTCTGATTTTAAATCACTTTTCAAAACAGTCAGAGCAACCCTCCGAAATTAATTTTTAAATCAGCCACTTTTCAAATCAGAGCTCTAAAATAGCATACAAGCTAATTTTATGGAAAACAGCCAAATTCTATTTTTTTTTTAAATATCAAACTCTTTTCTACGATCGATATAAGCTCATGTTTTTCACTGTTTTGAATTTTCATAAAACACAGCCGAAAATTACTCCGGTTAAATCAATGATGAGTAAAAACATCGCCTTGAAATTGGTTCACCAGTCTAGAAACTGCAATGCAACAAGTTCGAACGGATGCCAATAATTTATATCACTTCTGTTTCAATCGGCTTCAATACAATCTGCAGGAAAGATTTACCGAAGCTTTAGTAAAGTGGTTATAGTTCCCACTATCGAAAAGTTGTTTTATTTTTAATATAAAAATCACATCATAGCTTTTTATCATTGCAAAAAAAAAAAAAAAAATTATTAAGTTCAAACACGAGGAAATTTTATTAGCTTTTTACAAATATGTAACTGATATGAAGCGTAATTTATTTTATTTTTTAAATCAATACGGATTTTTTATTACGAGGTTTTATTATATGAATATATAAAAAAAATCTTGTTGAAGTTACAAAATATGCTAAAAATTATGGGTACACAAATTTTACTATAAATATTCTCATCAAAACTTTCAATATTTTATGTCAATTTAATAATCAGTGCTTTTTTTTCATCAAAATAATTTGTAATTTTATACCCTGTATATGTGTAATATATATCAATGTATACTAATTTTAGTTACAAGTCTGTATTGCATAGAAATATTGATGATACTAACAAAATTTGGGTATACGTGTTCATAAAATCTCTTAATCTGCCTGTCCGTCCGTCTGTAATCATGATAGCTCAAAAACGAAAAGAATAATCAAGTTGAGATTTTTATAGCGTGCTCAAGACGTAAAAAGTAAGTTCGAGTTCATAAATGAGCAACATAGGTCAATTGGGTCTTCGGCCCGTAGGACCCATATTGTAAACCGTGAGAGATAGAAAAAAAGTTTAAAAATAATAATGTTCCTTATTAAAATATAAACAACTTTTGTTTGAAACATTTTTTCGAAAACATCAGTTATTACCTACCCGAGAGAGTACAAACTTTGGTATTCAGTTTCTCTAAAACTATGAAAGATAAGGAGTTGAAAATTTGCAAAGTAGCTTCATTTTTGAAAACAAACACAAAAATTCCAGAAAATACTTTCGAAAGGCCGCTACAATCATGTGTTTTTTAAACTTTGCTAATTTATTAAAAATAATGCAATCATTGGCATTTAACACTTTTTATACAGGGTATTCCAACATTTAACTCAGGTAGTTGATTATTTTTACTTGTAAACACTAAAAACTGAACGGAGATATCTCAGAAGTAATACAACAGAAAATTCGGCCATATTCGTTGGGGAAAAATTTCGGATTAGTTTTTTTGGCATATTCATTCCCATTCCAATGACCTCTCCTAATAACCTCACCTCGGAGTATCCTCACCGAATAACCTCGCAAAACTTCACTGAAGTGAATCACTGTACTCACCTGGTTGCCTGGAGTCGACTTTGACTCGGATACAAAAAATCGCCTTTTTAGTGATGTCGGACAAAGCGAGACGATACACCACAAAATATCACTTCCACATCCTCGTTCCTTGCCTGACTTAATTACTTCGCGAGAGTGTGAAAGAGGCTTAAGAATCAAGAGTAAGCCAGGCAAACATCTGGTCGAATTTAAAAAAAAAAATAAGTAACTCTTTAGAGGGTGCCAAATGTCAATTCTTTGAACGAATTAATGTTATTTTAGGTTTTTTTTTTTTAACGTCAAAAAGCCTCTGATCGTTTTTTTTTTTGTTAACACTGCTGCTACCGTGTTCAGCTTAAGGTAATCGAATTATTATAATAATACTCTGTTAAAAATTTCGTTTCCGAAAAAACTAAATGTTTTATTTAATTATTAAAATTAATTAACCCAACCCAACCCAACTGAATATATATCATGCTAAATCCTCGGCACAGATTTAGAAGGGATTAAAAAAACAAAAAAAAAAACAAATTATACACTGAATAATTTTTAATCTGTATGAATATAGTATAATCGAATTCATCGCATTCAGAAAATTTTGATCCAATCTTTTATTTCTGAAAATTAAATACATTTCGACGTTGTTTTCAAATTCAATGAAGGATAAATTAATAATTTTTTGGGTAATTTCGTTTCCTTCAAAATAATTAGACATTTTAATGTAATACATAAGTCTGAAAATGTCTGATAAATTGCCTTAATCAGTTTACCAAGGGTTTAGATTCAAGTTTACCAAGTCACTTTACCTTCAACTTAAAACAAATGAAACGAGGTGGAAACGTGATTTTTTTTTGTCATTAAGTAACCAGTTTTTCGCCTTAAAATATATTAAAACCGGGCGCCATTTATCGATATTGTATTAAGTTTGGTGATCAGTTTGAAAATCAGATCCAATTTGCGAAAGAAATATATTCAACTAGCTTGATACCCACACGGGTTTAAAAGTAAAGATTAATAAAGACCAAGGCGTTGTAGCCTTCACCTCCCTTGTTATCACTTATTCCCCTTCCATAACACTCGAAATAATGGTAGAGATTGGTTTACACAGGTAAAATATATGTACAGTTTCGAAATTTTTTTAAATAAAATAGTCATAATTCATTGAGTATATCAGAAAAAATGGCCTTGAATTTCTTACATTTACTAGTTTCAAATGTCAGATTAAATCTGATTTTTTAGTTTAGCTTCTTTTCCTCATTATATCTTTATAAATTATAGCTCATGAGTTATTCTGATGTATGAGCTAAATTATTGTTAAATTTAATTCAAATCCATCCATTAGTTTTTGCGTGAAAGCGTTACAAACAAACAAACAAAAAAACAAACATCCTTACTTTCACATTTATAATATATAGGGATTTTTTTTTTAAATTTGAATGTGGCATCAGAAGAATTCCTACCCATTTTACCTTAATTAATTATCAAATAAAAAATTAAGCCCATACATCCAAAAACAAGGTGAGAAAAAATTGTCAGTGCTTGTGTTTTTCATTCCAACAGAGTCAAATTTTTTTAACAGCTCTACACATTCTCCTACTCGCAAACAAATTAAAAAATTATAAAAATTCAAAAATAAATCCTCTTTATAACTTTCACTAAGTGGTTTGGGAACAACACGAAATAGTTTGTAAAATTAAAAATCAATATGCTAATTATTCAATGTTTTAAATAAATTTATTTGAAAAAAAAAATATAATAAAAAAAAATTTTAAAGTACCTTTTTAAACAGTTTAATAACTTTTTAATTACTAATTAAAATTGAAACAAAAAATATTAAAGCACATGCATAGCTTTTTTGATGTAAGTACTTTCGTTTATGTTTTGATTAAGGGAAAAAAAAGGTATTTTACACAATATTTAAATTGTGATTCAGTGTGGAAAATTATTTGACCTTGTATAGCGCCGAAGGGTATACTTGAAGGGGGGTGTGTGGACTGTATAAGGAAAATTGTGTTTTCATGGAAAAGTATAGGATAATATGTTTTTATTCACTGTTGTTGAACTTAATAAACTTAACACTTTATTCTTGGTGAAAATTACATAAAAATTATAATTATTTTGATTCATAACATTTCCTTTTAATTATTGTTTTTCTTGTAGCCATTAAACATGTTATCACACTGATTGCTATTGATCGACTATATATCATTGTAACTTACTTACAACCCACTTAACTTATGTATACACAAGCGAGTATGCTCAGATCAGACTAAAAACGAATCAAACACGCATCACATTCAAAGAGGCGACCCGTTGAACATTAACAACTGTTCAATGTTCAGTACGCACTGTCCTTTGATTCCATTCTAGTCTGAACATACTGGCCCGCGTTGAAGGATTAGGAATCCTTCAATTAATAAAATTCTTATTATATTCCTTGAGCAGTTGACACTGGTAAGGGTGCTAATTTGGTAATAGGTCGCTTATACGTTCCACTTTGAGTTTTAATCAGAACGACGCGCACATAGCCATCAGGCCCTGGATAAGTTTCTTGTACTCGCCCCAAGGACCACTGTCCTGGAGGTAAGTTATCATCCCTTACGAGTACCAATGCTCCGATCGTAATATTTGGTTTAACATCTGACCACTTTGGTCTGTTTTGCAATTGAGATAAATAATCCTTAGACCATTTTGACCAAAAATGTTGCTTCATTTGTGTGATTTGACCATAGATCCTCAATGTGTTGAACTTTTTACTAATTAAATCTTCTTCCGGTAATTGTTGATTATAATCTCCGGTTATAAAATGCATAGGACATAAATATGAAAAATCATTGGGATCACTGGACAACCCACATAATGGTCTAGAATTTAAAACTAATTCAATCTGACTTAATAGAGTTGAAAATTGTTCAAAAGTAAGATGACTGTTATGGGTGATTCGATTTAAATGAAACTTGACTGATTTTACCGATGCTTCCCACAACCCTCCCCAGTGAGGACTGTTGGGTGGAATAAATTTCCAAGTTATTTGTTTCGACGTGCTATATTCATCTAAGGCTTTTGAATGATTCTTATCTTTTAGTAGCTGATATAATTTATTTAATTGATTACTAGCACCTTGGAAATTAGTTCCATTGTCGCTAAATATTAAAGATGGAGTACCTCTACGGGCTGTAAAGCGAGTTAGTGCTGCCATAAATGCATTTGTGGACAAGTCTGAAACTAATTCAAGATGTACTGTTTTTGACGCCATACAAACGAATACTGCTATGTATCCCTTTGTGGTTACAGGTTTTCTTAACGTTGATTGTTTAATAATTATTGGACCACAATAATCAATTCCGACACTTTGAAAAATGCGAGTAGGTATTACCCGTTCTTCCGGTAGATTTGCCATCAATTGTTGTAGTCTGACGTTTTTGAACCTAGCACACTTAACACAGTTAAGTATTATTTGTTTTATCTCTCTTTTTGCATTTATCGGCCAATATTTCTTTCTAACGTTTGACAAAACCGTTTGGTTTCCCGCGTGTAATAGTATTTCGTGATGATATCGCAAGATTAACCGCGTTACGTAGTGTTTTGCCGGTAGTAAAAGAGGATGTTTTTGTGTAAACGGTATTTTTGCGTTTTCCAACCTACCGCCTACCCTTACTAAACCATTTTCATCTAGAAACGGATTCAGTTGTTTAATGGTATTGCTTTTTAAACAATTTAGATTACCGTATTTTTTCAATGTTTCAATTTCCGTGTTGAAACCGTCTAATTGAATTAAACTAATAACGAAATTATGCGCTTTTTCCAATTCTGCACAGGTTAAGTAATTGTTCAACTTTTTCTTTGCTTTTAAAGTTTCTATGAATCGGAAGCAATATGCGAAGGTACGTATAAGTTTATTGAAATTTGAGAAACGATTGAATGTTAAATTCCATTTGTTTTCTACATGCGCACATGTAGCAACTTTTCGTTGTTCTGGTAAGTTTTTTAGTTTTTCTTCATTTACAGGCCATTCTGTCTGTTCTAAACCTAACCAGTGTGGACCGTGCCACCATGAGCTTAATGCAAATATTTCCGGGGGGCCAACACCTCGTGTTATTATATCGGCTGAGTTTTCTGCTGAAGATACGTGTCTCCACTCAGCATTAAGCGTTAATTCCTGTATTTCTGAAACTCGATGCGAAACAAACGTGTTCCATTTATTACTGGGGGAATTAATCCACGATAAAACTATTTTTGAATCTGTCCATAAATGTATGCTGTTTATAGCAATTGTTGTTAGAATTTTGGATATTTTATTTACAAGACGTGATAATAAAACAGCACCGCATAATTCTAGCCGTGGTAGTGATATAACCTTTAGTGGTGCGACTCGCGATTTGGAGCATATTAAGTTTGTATTAATTTGTCCATTTGAATATTTTATACGAAGGTATATACAAGCTCCGTATGCTTGCTGACTAGCATCACAGAACCCATGTAGCTGTATACACTTTGGTTCTAAGTCAAGCAAAAGCGACCGTTTAATTGTTAACCCTTTTAGTTCAGGAAGTTGTTTCTTAAACTCTTGCCAAGATAATAATATTTCAGGTGGTATTGGATCATCCCAATTAAGTTTTTCTAACCAAAGTTTTTGCATTAGAAGTTTAGCTTTAATTGTTACTGGAGTGATCAAACCTAGTGGATCGAAGATCTGTGCGATACCCGATAAAACTTGTCTTTTGGAATTTCCCACGTTTTGTATTTCGTCCGTTATAGTGAGCGAAAAGTCATCTGAGTCAGAATTCCAAATTATTCCTAGGGTTTTCGATATTGAACTACAGTTAGACACTTCATTCAAGGTTGAGACCGAATCGTTTGATTGGTAATCAGTATCTAGTGAGTTGAAATTAGATTTCCATTTATGCAGTTGAAATCCACCCTTTTTTAAGAGTTCAATTAATTGTCTTTGTAATTCCTTAACTGAATCTATTGAATGACTTCCAAATAATATGTCATCCATGTAAGTGTCTCGTTTTAGTATCACTGACGCTAGCGGATAGTTTAGTGCTTCATCTTCTGCTAGTTGAACGAGACATCTTTGAGCAAGATATGGTGCACAAGTAGTGCCATATGTAACAGTTGTTAACTGAAGAGTTTGTATCGGCTCTTCTGGAGTATTACGCCATAATATTTTTTGAAGAGCTTGATGATGTTTTTGTATTCTTATCTGTCTAAACATTTTCACTATATCGCAAGTCATCACGTATTGATGAGTACGAAATCTTAGAATTATGTCGAATAATTCACTTTGTTTGGGGGGTCCTAGTAAAAGGATATCGTTCAGAGATTTGCCGCTTGTAGTAGGCATAGATGCATTAAATACTACTCGTAAAGGAGTTGTACTATTTTCCGGTTTTATTACCGCATGATGTGGTAAATAATATTCACTTTCAGGTGTGAATTCTAATTGTTGGTTCCGTTCTATTTGAACAGCATGTCCAAGAGATAAATACGTGTCGATAAACGATTTGTATTCTAAGAAATATTCTGGATGTTGTTTAAATCTTTGTTCCAGAACGCGAAATTGAGCTAAAGCTTTGTTGTATGAATTGCCAAGACAGCATTCATAATTTGAGATCAGAGGTAATTCTACATGATATCTACCATTAGAATCTCGTATTGTGGTTTCTGTAAATGTACGTTCACATTGCTTTTCTTCAGCACTTAATGGGGGTTTTCCGGACAATTCTTCCAATTGCCAAAACCGTGCAATTGAGTCTGTTAAATCAGATTGTATAGCCAAGTTAACTGTACCTACACTCGTTGTAGTATTAAGTGGAATACTTCCAGATATAACCCAACCGAAATGTGTGTTTTGCATCGCGGGTAAGTTAGATCCTAATTTCACAAATCCATTTCTTAATATGTCGAAGAACATATCTGCACCTATAAGTAGGTCTATAACACCCGGTTCATTAAAACTGGGATCTGCTAGATGAAGATCTACTGGGATTGACCAGTTTTCAACATTTATTTTTGTGTGTGGTAGTTCACAAGTAATTTTGTCTAATACTGAAAATTGTAATTTCTGTTTGAAATTCGTTAAACGTGAAGCTACACAAATGGTTACTGCCTTTGTAACTGTTTTTTGCGATTTCGAGATTCCCAACACCGTTGTGTTTTGAGAATACGCTTTTAATTTTAATTTGTCTGCAAGCGCGGAACTAACAAAGTTGAGCTCGCTACCACTATCTAATAGTGCTCTACATTTTATAAATTTGCCTTGATTATTCATTACCAAAATCTGAGCTGTACATAACAAAACCTGTGATGGTTGTTTATGAGTAGATAAAGATGCCTTTACTTTATCTTCCGTTTTTTCCATTGGTGTGACTGGGATCTTATCTTCTGATTCACCCTGTAATTCCGGAGTGGAATCTGTCAGATGCAATAATGAATGATGCTTTTGATTGCAAGTTCTACACGAAGTAGATGTGCACTTACGGTAAGAGTGCGAGTATCCTAAGCAATTGAAACAAAGATTCAATTTCTTCACGGTTTTCTGTCTATCATATACAGATGATTTGAGAAATCCGGGACAATTTCTGATTGTATGATCCTTTGAACATACAGGACATTTTATAACCCTTGGTTGGTTTTTATTCGCCTTTACAAAGTGTGAACTTCTATTTGTTTTCGTAACATTAGAATCGGACGATAATTCTAGCGCGTTACATCTATGTTCTAAATATGTAAAATATTCATCTAATGTTGGTAGATCTGAACTAGATCTTTGTAATTCCCATGCCCTTCTTGTTGGTATATCGACCTTCTGATTCAGCAAAAATATAATCAAAACATCCCAATTTGCTGTTTCAATATTTAATGCTTTGAGAGAATTTATGTGTTGCCTAACTTTAGTAATTAATTCACGCAATGCTACTACTGTTCCTTTTGTAGGTGAAGGAGACATATCTAGAATTGCCTTTAAATGTGAATTGACTATCAGGTATTTATTTTCAAACCGATTTTGAAGGAGATCCCATGCAATTTGATAATTGTCAGCCGTTAAACTTAACGCATTTATTAGCTGTAGAGGTTCACCCTTTAATACGGATTTTAAATAATACAACTTTTGTATTGAATCTAAAGTTTGATTTTTATCTATTAATGAGCTAAATAGATCCTTAAACGAATTCCATGAATGATAATCGCCATTAAAACTAGGTAGATCCAATGTTGGTAATCTAATGTTAGACGCACAAACATCATGTTTCACAACTGTTTTTACTTCATTAGAAGGTATGGGGTCCTTTTTGAAGGATTTAGCTTTCGCTAACGATTTATAATAGGTTGGTTCAACATTAAACCTATCGGGAGAATACATATCGTAATCAATTTCCTCAAGTTGCATTTGACAGTCATCGTACTTTTGAAAATAAATTTCTAATTGTGAAGATCTAACAATTAATTCTTGTGAGTTTGATTCATCATCAAAATTTTCAATAAAATTTGTTAATCGGGTAATACTGCCCTTTATGGATGTTCGTTTTTTGATTAATAATTCTTTATCCATTTTTGACTTATTAATTTACAATGAATTAATTCTTTGATAAGATGAGAATTTTCAAAAAGAAAAAAAACAATTAAAATGTTTTTCAAAAAACGAACAAAACTTAATATAATTATTATATACTGAAAGAAATAATAATAAATAACAGTAAAATTAACAAAAAAAACTAAAAATAAAACACAATTGAACTAACTATGCACTTCACTTTTGTGACACACGGTATATACGATGCACTGAAGTACAAATTGTTGTAACCTATGCTTGTATACGGGAGTAACAAAACGTTGTTGAGGTATCGTACCGTCTATGTGACGTATAATGTTGTATGTAGAGGTTCGCTCGACGAACTCTGTCAGCTACCTTTGCTGTTATTTACTGCTGGTAAATTAAACAATTGCTTGCCTATCTACTGTACCAGCCTGTTGTACGCTATGGTACGTTGCTTCCTTTGCTTCCTTGATGAAGACAGAGAAAGTGATATGTTGTTGATAAATTAGACTTCCTTGTCTATATTGAAAAACAACCAAACAAATACCACGTGTATTTGCTGTATAAGAGGGTGTACGTAAGCCAGTTGCATGATCTGACTTGTACAAATCTTTGTTCACAATTCCACCAAATTGCGCCTTTTTTAAAGAAATTTATGAAAAAATATATAATTTTTCTTACTTGATGCGTTGTAAATGCACTTATCTTGTTTTTCACCATGAATAATCGCTGCTCAATTTGATCAAACGCAAATTTCCAACTCCACGTGTTTTCTTGTTGACTTCCAATAACTGCTCACAACCAGTTAATAATTCGTTATTATCCACTATTTTCCACAAATTAATTTTTTCTATCCGGTTCGTGGAAGGACCAAAATGTATAGCGCCGAAGGGTATACTTGAAGGGGGGTGTGTGGACTGTATAAGGAAAATTGTGTTTTCATGGAAAAGTATAGGATAATATGTTTTTATTCACTGTTGTTGAACTTAATAAACTTAACACT
This sequence comes from Chrysoperla carnea, assembly GCF_905475395.1. Taxonomy (NCBI): domain Eukaryota; kingdom Metazoa; phylum Arthropoda; class Insecta; order Neuroptera; family Chrysopidae; genus Chrysoperla; species Chrysoperla carnea. The sequence continues at coordinate 120,558,811 of NC_058337.1, read as the reverse complement.
TTATTCTTGGTGAAAATTACATAAAAATTATAATTATTTTGATTCATAACATTTCCTTTTAATTATTGTTTTTCTTGTAGCCATTAAACATGTTATCACACTGATTGCTATTGATCGACTATATATCATTGTAACTTACTTACAACCCACTTAACTTATGTATACACAAGCGAGTATGCTCAGATCAGACTAAAAACGAATCAAACACGCATCACATTCAAAGAGGCGACCCGTTGAACATTAACAACTGTTCAATGTTCAGTACGCACTGTCCTTTGATTCCATTCTAGTCTGAACAGACCTAATTAAAAATTACTGTTTTTTTTTTTCTTCTAAATTTCTATTTTCAAAGTCGTTAGACGTGAATTTAAAACTTATTAGGGTTTATTCGTTTCTTCAACACTAAGACCTTTTCAGAGTAAGTAGTCTGAAACGGATTGTGCAAACTGATTACGATAGCTGCCTAGAAGCCCCATATCGGATAGAGGTCCTGTACGAGAAAGGCGCCACAAAGGGATGTACAAGTTATTTGCAAGGACTAAAAAGAAGAAGCACATAGTATAGAAAAAAGGAGGAGAATGCAAATTGGTACGGAAGGAGAACATACACAAGGGGGTCTACGAAGACTAAATAGTGGCGTCTGAATTTCGCATTGCCTAGAGAGGCCGGAGAATTTGTATCGCCTAGGGCCCCTAAGGAGGAGAATGCAAATTGGTACGGAAGGAGAACATACACAAGGGGTCTACGAAGACTAAATAGTGGCGTCTGAATTTCGCATTGCCTAGAGAGGCCGGAGAATTTGTATGGCCTAGGGCCCCTAAATGGTTAATCAGACACTTGTAGTAAAGTATAGTATCCTAGAGCCAATAAATTAGAGCTTAACTTTCTTGGACCCCAAAAGATTTTATAACAATTTTTTAGATTTTCTAAGGGATTTTTGATTAAATTTACTTTTTCATTTATCGATTAAATAGAGAACATTAAGAGAGGTGACCTTTCTTCTATTGTTCGTTGTGTCAATTAACTATTTTAATTTCCTTTTTACTATATCAGACAGAGTCACGTGATATTTTCATATGAATTACATGGATAAAATTGGATTAATATATGAATTAAAATTTATTTTAATTGCACTTGTTATTAAATTTTATTACAATTGGGAATTGGAAATTTTTAAAATTAATCAACAAAACCACTGATGTGACTTACTAAACTTAAAGACTTTGTGTTCATACTAAACTTAAAATTAACAACAGTTGTCTGCGATCTACTTAAAAATAAGTCTGTGGCCTAACCGATTTAGGATATAAGATACTAAGAGCATCATTAAGCAAAGGCAATCGCAGAAGAACGTTAATATTGCGTTATCACATGCGTATATCGTACAAAACTTTATCTACGTCTATAAAATGTGATAATTACAATTTAAGATTTGTCATGGCTTATTGAGAAAAATAGAACATTAAACAAGTTACTTTGGTAACTTGTGATTAGTTTAAATTCGAACAGTAATTTGGCAAGTTTTACTGGTTGAAATTGATGTAACTTCTTTCAGCTTTCAGCTAATTTGATTGATTGAAAATGACTTTTGTAATGAAAAAATTAGTGCGGTAATTAACTATTTTCGCAAGCAAAATGAGTGAGAATAGTAGTACGAGATACTGACAGATTTTTCGCTTGTGGTCGGGAGGGATTGAAAATTATTTCCGTTCGGACTCAAGTAAGAGAAAATTTGCTAGTAAACTCAAGACCTTGTTTGATCAATTGGAGGCTTTGTGCACTGTTGGTCCATGGAGATATGCTACGTAACAACTACGATGACAAAAATCTTTCCAAATTGGTGCGGCACCTCCAATCTTCCAACCTTGATTACCTCTTTTATACGCAATCTTGAGGTGCATGTAAAAAAGATTGAGTGACCTGGCATCATTGAGATCCCCATAAATCGTTGGGCTGCGGATAATTTTCAACATGGTCTAATGCAGAGGTCTGAATGAACCCGTGCTGATAGCATAGCATAAAACTCCCTTTCGTTTTTCCACTCCAAATTTTTATTTTGCTCGTTTGGCCTAATACCAGTATTATTTGTAGGAATTTTAATATGCTTCCAAAACGCAGAAAATTGCCATTGATTCACAAAAAGTCAGCTTAATTTCATCAATTTTATGTATTGTTTTTCAACGCTAGAATATACCTACCAGAAGTGACACTAAGTCAGTAAACATATCAAAGCCGACAAAATCGTATATGTTTCCAAAAATAGGAACGATTTTTTCGATTTATTAATCTCTCGGAAATTTCGCAAAGTTCCCTCATTTTAATCAAAAGTGAAATGTATACTTGCAAGTACCTTCCGGGGCAGAATTTAGAGAAAATGAGGCTTTTTGGTTTGTCATAATGTAATTTTATTCTAATTTTCAAACTATTTTTTTAATATTTTCAGATTCAAAAAATGGCAATAATCAGAGGGATGAAGTATTTACTGCAGGGGGCCTGAAATCAAATTGGATTCTTTAATACCAAACCATCATTTTTATACCATGCATATATGTAATATGCAAGGTATACTAAGTTTAGTCCCAAGTTTGTAACGCTTAAAAATATTGATGCGACGAAAAAAATTTTGGTATAGGCGTTCATAAAATCATCTGATTAGTCCATTTCCGGTTGTCCGTCCGTCCGTCCGTCTGTGGGCACGATAACTCAAAAACAAACAAAGATATCAAGCTGAAATTCTTACAGCGTACTCAGGGCGTAAAAAGTGAGGTCTAGTTCGTAAATGAGCAACATAGGTCAATTAGGTCTTGACCTATGGGTCCGTAGGACCGATCCATTTTGTAAATTTTTTCGTAAACATCACTGTCTACCCGTGAGGGCCCAAATTAGGCGTAAATTGTATAGAATGTATTATATACATTGTATATGTATTTGCAATGTGATAGAGGTAGATTAACTCAGCCAATTGTTTGTTTTCACTTGTTATACTATGCATATATGAAATATACATAGTATATTAAGTTTAGTCCCAAGTTTGTAACGCTTAAAAATAATGATGCTAGGAAAAAAATTTTGTCATAGGTGTTCATAAAATCACCTAATTAGTCCATTTCCGGTTGTCCGTCCGTCCGTCCGTCCGTCCGTCCGTCTGTGGACACGATAACTCAAAAACGAAAAAAGATATCGAGCTGAAATTTTTACAGCGTACTCAGGACGTAAAAAGAGAGGTCAAGTTCGTAAATGAGCATCATGGGTTAATTGGGTCTTGGGTCCGTAGGACCCATCTTGTAAACCGTTAGAGATAGAACAAAAGTTTAAATGTAAAAAATGTTCCTTATAAAAAAATAAACAACTTTTGTTTGAAACATTTTTTTGTAAACATCACTGTTTACCCACGAGGGCGTTAATTAGGTGTAAATTTTATAGTATGTATTAATATAGGAATTTCAGTGTGTGTGTGTGTATTTAAAAGTGAATATCTTTTGTTATTTACGTGACGTCAAAAAAAAACAAACAATTGCGCATCAACACTGTCTATACATTTTTGTATGTGTTATGTGATAAAGAAATCAACACTGACTATGCATAGTATTTCAACAATTAACTCAGTCAATTGTTTCTTTTCACTTGTTCTAAATTAAATTATGTAGTTTTTGAAAAAAATTTATATTTTTTTAGAAATGTTATTTATTTATTAAATATTATTTTTTACAAATTATTAGTCTTTTATCTTACGAAAGTCACATAAATGTACAATGTAGGTATCATCTTTGTCCTTCAACTGATTATTTTTGGGTTGGCCTAATTTTTTCCCCGTGTCTTTTACGCTTAAATTTATGAGTTGTAAATAATAACAATTGTTTAATAATATCCTCTTCTGTCATAGATGAATCAAATTCTTCACAGTAATTGGGTAAAGATATACTTAATAATTTATATTTTAATTTTCTCTTTTCTTCAGATTTTGATAAAACATCCAATAACTAAAAACAAACTCAAAATTGAACCTGTAGCCAAAAACTTTTGGTTCATTTGATTGTTCAAAGGATAGTTTTCGAGTTATGGTGTCGTCAATTATGTTTTTAGACTCAATTCTCATAATTTCGGACTAACTATTCATCTAACCGTCCAATAAATGTAATTTTTCTGTTTTCTAGGTTAAAATTATATAAGTAGGTGACTTTTCATCCATAGATATGAAAAATTAGAATTTCCAAAGAGCTCTTTAAAATATTTTTATTTTTGATTTCAATAATCATATCATTTTAGATAATTTGAACCCAAAAAACATTCATTTGAAAGCTGGAAGAATAGTTTCCGAAATATGGCATCGTCGTTTTCGTTTTTTTTGTTTCTTTCTGGTCCCCTAAAAAAGTCCCCGCTTTAAGAAGCTTCTACAAGAAAAAACGCCCACAATCCTGAATACATACCAATAAACGATATTTCGTAACAAAATAATACAGTTCCTTTAATGCATTAATCGAATTAAATCGATTTAAATATTTATTTGATATCGATTGTAATTCCGTAAATATTTGTTCTGATTCTAAGTTCGGCAACAATTTTACAAAATCAATATAATTATTGATTAATCGATGATAGAATTGTAAGTCATCGTTAGACAATATAAATCGTTTTATTGTTAATGAATTCTTGTAAGGATCATTGTTATCATTATCATCCATTGTTGGCATTAAATTACATGCATCATATAATTGTTGTGCAATTACTTGTAAACATCGTGTAATTTCAATTGTTTGATTTACATCAAAATAAGCATGTAAGTTTGTAATAACATGACCATAAGTCATTCCTAAAATACGTCGCTTCCATAATTTGATAATGTCATCGTTAATATCATATGTTTTGGCTTCATCGTCCAGGAAATCAAATAGCCATTTGAAGATTGTTGGCGCACTACCATTGACTTCAGTTCGAAATATAGCTTTGAATAATTGGCGAACATATTTTTGAATCAAATTTTTTCGTCGCATTAAATTTATTAATGTTGTATTTGATACATTTTTTATTAATGGTTCACCACTGCAAACAAAAATTGCGAAAATTGGTTTCTTGTTAAGTTTTCTTGAGGAGAAAAGTCGCAAAAAGTTGGCAAAGGTATAATTTGTTCTGAAGGTGAATTTTTTTGAAGATTATGTTGGTTATGGTAAGCAAATTATCCTAGACTTGGATATATAGCATTATACTTGGCCGTTCGCATTTCTGCTAGCGTGTTTAGAGTCTGTATTTTTTGTGTCAAAAATCGAAAAAAAAAAAAAAAAAAACATCCAGCTAACTGAAGTTAAGCAACATTTGCCATAGTCGGTAGTTCGGTCTCCCGCTGTGTTTTGTTTGCCTTTTTATTATGTAACTTTATTATAGATATTGCATTTGCTAAAATGTTTATTAAGTCTTTTGGGTCCATGTAAGAGAATTGCCCAGTGAGCTCTGGGGTTGAATGCGTTCAAGTCAAAGAAAAGCCGCCGGGAACAAGAGATGGGACTATATCTAGCGGAGCCATACACAATATAGCTTTAATTGAATTGGAACCGCATGAATATTTCGAGGTCGAAGGTTCAAACCAAACAGGAAGCCCTCCAATTGGCGAAGATGTTAATGTATTGGAGTTGCAGGTCATAATAAAATAACATGAAGATTAAAAAAAGGTCACCGGGGGTCAGCCAGTGAACGAAAACTTACGATTTAACCAATCCAATATATTGTAAACTCTCATTTGGTTTAAGTAAATGATATCGACGTTCGCTATTTACAAGCAAATGGCTTCTCGTAGCTTTTAAAATAAATCCACTTGGATCCTTGTGTATCCGTTTATGACTTTGTGTTTGACTGGAATTTAATGACATTAAACCGTCGTCACCACTGGATGTTGGAGTCGCTGAATCCAGACTTATCGTTTGAGCACTTGAAGCCGAAAAGAACGGTGAATCTTCATCGATTACCTGTATATCTTTGCTAGAAGGCTTCTTCTGGTCTTTGTCTTCATCTCCCATCTGATCATAAAAATTATTTTCTCGTGGTATTAGAGCCACAATTTGTCCATTGGAAATGTTATAATGCCCTAATGTATTTAATTTTGTCCAAAAATTTGAGCATATTGAAGTTGTGTCTTGATCGTAAATGCATTTATATTCATTATTATCGATTTTAATCGCTTTTATTTTAAATGGAATAAATAATTGGATTTTTTAAATTATATTTTATAGATTTTATTTGAATATATTGTAGTTCAAAGATTTTTTATTAAGGCACAAAATAAACCTATATATAAATTAATTTTTGTAAAAATTAGAACAATTACTTTTTGCAATTGACAATAAAATGCGCGTTTAAAACAATAATTACATAATTCAAAGATTTTTGAACTACAAGTTTTGTGTATTGTATGAATTACCTAAATCGAATTGATCAATAGTGGGACGCTTAGAAAATGGTGTATTTTTATACTCTACATTTAATATTTTTCCAATAACTTGGCTTATAGAATCTGAATCAAAAACTTTGCAATCAAAATATTTATCTTCATCATTCGAACTAGACTTTTCAGATAGAACTTTTAATGTCTGTAAAAAAATACTAAATAGAATTTGTACTTTTAGATTCATATTTTTGTGCCTAACAGCCTCCTTAACACAAGGATCTCTGATGAAATCATAGAGATATGTTTTAATTAGTACGGATTATTATCGCCTGCCTGCGGGATTTATCTGCATTGAAATTGAATATTTTGATTGCCCTTGCCCTTGTCCTTGAAATGGTACCTATGTGCAAGAACTGCCATCTGGTAGTCTAAATTGAAACTACTGAAAACAGGTCCACTTCATGTTTTAAATAGAATGAGTTATTATCGCCAGTTGGCGGGTTGCAACTCCCAGTTATCAATAGAATCTTATTGAAACACTTTTCCAAAATGGATATCATACCCTATAGTTTTAAAATTAAAATAAGCAATTTTCCATGCTATTTCCGAGAATGTGTACTCAAATAATTTCAATAAGTAAAGAAATAAGAGACCGTGGGACAGAAAGGGTCCTTTGTTAAATGATTAATTCGTACTTGAATTTTTTTGAGTGACTTCCTTTTGGCGAGTCTACCAAACTTCTCTCTACTACTTATTTCGAAAGCTATCGGTTTGAATAAACGCAGCTAGGAGATTGTCGGACACTATGACAACTTGATAACATTATCCGACTAATTACTGCAGCGATGAGCTTGGTTACCACCTAGAACATGCCGTGCTTATGTTTGTTTTTTTTGAATACATATATGGCTCACTTTTGCTGAATTGTTTAATAATTATTGTTATCAAGTCGTCATATTGTCCGTCAAATTCAATGCCGTGCTTTTTCAAACCGATAGCTTAAATATGCCGTTATCTTGCTCATTGGGAAACGCAGAGAAGTTTGGTAGACTCGCCAAAAGAAAGTCATTCACGAAGTTTCAAGTATTAATTATTTAACAAAGCACCCTTTGTTTCCCACGGTCTCAAAACTCAGACGTCTTGCTAATAAATGAAAAGAATTCAACAAATTTTACTTACAATCGTACGAAATATAATATTTCGCTCATATAATTTTGTACTTGATAATGAATTCATTGCATCATGTGTTATAGCATCAATTAAACCATTTTGTAATTGATATTCAAGTGCATAAAATAATTGTAATAATGCATTTGTAATAATTGTATTATTTATAAAATAATCATATGTTATTAATAATATTGATTTTATTAATAAATGTTCTAATATACCACCATTATTATAATTATTGAAGAGATCTAATAATTGTTTATATTGTATTGATTGTGGTATTTGATATGAATATTTATTTATCATGATATTATTGATTTTTAATTCAATTATTGATTTTATTATATAAATTAAATATTCAATTGTATCAATTAATGTTAATGGTATTGATGATGATATCATTTTTCTAAAAATTTAATTCAATTAATAATTATGATTAAAATTAGTTGGGAAGGGTGGCGACCTGCTCGGGCTTAGAAGGTTTTGCCGGGAGGACGGGCTATTGAAAATTATACCATTATGATAAATTAGCCATTATGATTGCTGAATCGCCACCACGATGAATTTGCCCTCAGCAACTAGAGTAGTGAAAATTGATTATTCATGATTTTAGTGTTTATAGGACTTTTCAGCTTATTTTGTTGGTATCACGATAATAATTCAGTTTCAGTTTTTCATGTTTGTTCGTTTTTTTCGAGTGATGCTTTTGCAAAATTTTTACCTTATGATTAACTGTTGATAGATACTTAAGGATTAAGTGCAAAATGATGGACCAAATGTGCAAATTTCTAATATATTTATATTACTTCAAACTTTTGATGTAGTTGAAATAAATAAAATATGATGAAATTGGAAGAGAGACTTTTTTGAATTTCCCGCTTTTTATTCCAGTCTGTCCCCCACAATATCACCTTCATAATGTGCTGGGCGAGAGACCTGACTGAGGTGGGACCCCAAGTTGGGAATTGGGGGATATTCATTAATTACGTAAGGATGATTTTGCCGATTTTAACTGAGTTTAGTATAAACTTACTTGTCACTTATATTTTCGTTTTGATCGTCAATAATTTGTATAACTTCCAGTAAGAAGTCCTTTTCAAACACAAGTTCTTCAAATCGTAACATACTTTGTTCATAACGACCTTGCCTTTGATGGAACTTTCAAATTTAAAAATTCTATATTAATACAATATTATTCTGGGATGTATCACGTAAATAAAACATGAAACTCTAACTTATTGCCACGTGGTAAATAAGCTCCTGAGTCGATGTGGAGTATTCTCTCTCATAAGACATATATATGGCAGAGCGTCCATTTTCGAGATAGAGGGAAAAAAGGGGAAAAATTGAAAAAAAATTATGCTCTTTGCCAGATAAGTTTAATTTATGCTCTAGCAGACATCACCCCTTCCCTTCCCGTCTAATATCAATAAATCCATGTTACCCTTTTTCGGGCGTTTGGGAGGAGAAAGAAGGGGGAAATGTCTGAAAGCTGTATGTAACGTTTGTGCCATCTTTCTGGTTCATCTCCCGACTTTCCGGTTCTTTGAGTTGGCAACTCTAAATAAATGCTTTAAAACTGTTTTATAAACTTCATTAGCTGTTATCAATGAAACTAAGAATGAAACTACTAAATTCGTAGCATTTTTAAATATCTTACCGAATTTTTATCTAATAAAAATTGATTAGTATTAATGTCTAGTAATTTTAATGTGAATTCTATTCGATCATTGATCGGTTTACTCTTCTGAATCGATAATTCTATCTCACTCATATAATTCTTAAATTTAATATATTCTACAAAACAAGAGAATTACGTTAAACTTTGTGGCTATTTTTTGATAAAACTGAATGTATACTTACCAGAATCAACTTCAATATTTTGATTTTGTACATATTCAATAATATTTTGTGTAATATGTTGATAACGTATTTCATTATATTTATTTTTTATATGTAATATTATATTTATAATGATATAACCAATTATAATTATAAATATCGCTGTACTTATATATAATATGATTATTTCAAACATTATTTTTCATTTATTTTCATCATAAAATCAGTGAAAAGTTATCTTTCTCATTTGGCAGTTTAAACAGGTTGATTTTCTGTTGTTTTTTGATTTTTGCAAAGCATTCTTTGTTTTATCCTAAAAGGCATTATATGAAATTTTAATACCTCGATATATTAAAATTTCGATATTGATTCATTTGTTTACAGCCTTATGACATTGTTCTAGTTTTCTGCCAATGTTCTATCAATTAAGGAGTTCTGCAAGGTAGCATGCTAGGGCCAATACTTTATCTTTTTCATACATCTAATCTTGCTTTTCAAGACTAAATGTAAATATCTAAACTTCTACTAGATGTATGACTTTGGTCGATGGAGTGGAGGTTCGTAGGGAAGTTATCTCTTTGCCCTAAGGCTGAGGCTTGAGTATAGTTCACAGGATATTAATTTTACAGGCATGTGAGTGCTTGTACTCAAGTTTTAGTCTAAGAACGGACATTTTCGAGCTAATAAAGCCATTAATCTTATAGTTATACACAAACAGGCTATATACACAAACAGACTACATAAGATATCTAAAATTCTAGGATACAAAGACATACACTGCTTAGCTATAAGTTAAGAACACTTTGTATGGAATATGAGCCGTAGTCAATGCCGGATTTACAACTATTGTGACCTGCAGGTGCATTTTTAGTGGAGGCCCGTTTTTTGGCTTTCACAAATCTACCTGGGAACCTTTTGCCCAAAGATGGGTGCCTTTTGCCCAAAAATTTGTCTACTTCATTCCACTTTCCTTCTATCTGTTTATTTTCGCTTACTTTTTTTAGTCATGGTAAATCTAGTTGAGACCGCACACGGAAGCCGCTTGATTTTTGATGATGGCTCATATTTGGTTAAGGTCCTTAAGTGGTCGCAAGCTAAGTGGTAAATACGGCAGGAGACGGTAAAGAGTATATTTGTTGACGACTGGAATTTAGTCAAAATACCTACTTCATCCTTTTCAAAAAATTCCAACAGAGTTTCGATTCATTAAATATTTTTTAATAAAGTATTTATAACAATAATAACAAAATTGAATAAGGCAACTTACCTGATTCTTGTTCAGCCTCATGTATCTTAACATCATACGATGATACAACAATATCAGCTTTAGTTGTTGCAACAATTGTTGTACATTTTGCATTAATTGTTGCTTGTTGATCATTTACCTGTTGCTGTGGTTGATCACAACAATTAAAATTATTGGTAGTATTTAAAACATGTATTGTTGCACGATTAATATTACTTAAACAATAATATGAATTTGAATTACTTATATCACAACATTGTGTTTGTATACCAACACTTTGTAATAAACCCCCACTACTAGCACCCCCATCACTCACATCCCCACCACCTCTACTCCCTCCTCCATCTCTACCACCACATCGATCAACACTTGAATATTTTACACATTCTGTACTATTACAAAGACAATTCTTACAATCACTTGTTACACCGCCTCTTCCACTATCAGTGATATGTTGATGATTATGGTGACGGTGACCATGGCAACATTTATCTGTAAGCAAAAAGCATTGCGATCTATCAAATGAGTAATGACATCTGGTTTTTGAAACCCGATTGAAAAGAGGAGTGTTATAAATTGCTGGTGTCTAAACGCATGAATCCATTTTGATTTTTCGTTTGTTTGAACGTTAATTAGATCACGATTGTTCTTATCAGTCGCAGATCCAGGATTTCGTTCGGGGGGAGAGGTTTTTATATCATCTTCCTCTTTTTTGGATTTTTGGGATTTTTAGCCAATTATTTTGAAGTTAAATAATATAAACTGACATATTATTAATCCGATCGGGGGGAGGTGTTGAGGCCTGAATCCACGCACCCCACGTCCCTGGATTTGCCATCGTTCTTTTCAATGTTTCAAGTGCAAGTTTAGGATTCCGTACCCAATAACAACTAGAAAAGTGGCGGTGATCTTCGAACAATTAAGTAGATTTCCCTCAAATAAAACTAAGAACATTCTCCATCAAATAATCATTGCAAAAAAAAAAATTGGTTCTTCCGTTTAAGAGCTACGATCAGACCTGATTTTGTGTAGGGATTTTCTATAAATTTTTTCTTTAATAAAAAATAGTACATTACACATCTAGGGAGCAAAAGTAAAGATACTTATCTGTGCTGCCACTTGCATGGATGCTTCTATCCTAATAAATTGAAGGCTAAATATCATAAAGTGATTGATACAACTTATAAAACCGATATTTTTGGACGTTATTTCTGTATAAGGAGAAACAAAGTATAATAAAATTCTATAAGTTGATACCTACCTTTTTTATTACGTTTAGAGCTATTTTTCCCAAATGTTGTTTGAAAGCAATCTGAGGATTCACCGCAGCATATTTGTGCGACTTTATTTGCTGGTAAACAAACAACTGTACCCATTACAATAACAGTTCTAAATGTTCAAACATTCGTAGCGCAAATTTATCACCATATAGTAAAATTTTTTCGCAAAATTTGCTCCAAAGATTTACTGTGAATGTGAAATTGTTTGATCTGAAATAAATATTAATATTATATTATCTGATGGCCTTTTTTTTAGTTTTGCATTAGAGTGTGTTAGTGAGAAAAGTTTAGAAAGACAAGCTTAATTTACGAAAGCTCATGCGTTATAAATAATATTGGATTTGCATGTGTTTTTAGGTTAGACTATATTGGCTGGATTATGCTGATGATCATTGCATTATGTCACATAATATCAATGACATTAAAGGCAAAATAAACGACCTAGTCGAAGAAGGTAACAAGGTGTTACTGAAAATCAACGAAGGAAAAACCAAAGAGTTGAGAATAAACAACGCCAACAACGAAGATGTTATCATTAACAACCAACCCATAGAGCGTGTACGGCAGTTAAAATACCTCGGAAGTATTGTTTCTGAAAACGGCAGCACTGATGAAGATGTAGAACAAAGAATCAGAAAAGCCAAGGCAGCGTTTGCGCAACTTCGACCCATCTGGAGGTCACACCAACTCAGAAGACACACTAAATTGAAAATATTCGAGACTAATGTTAAAAGTGTTTTTTTGGATGGATGTCAAACCTGGAAAGTCTCGCAAAGCATCACCAGACAACTGCAAGTCTTTATCAACAGTTGTCTCAGACACATCCTCAACATTTATTGGCCCAACACGGTTTTCGATGAAAACCTGCTGAACACCTGTCACCAAACTCCAGTAGCACACACCATCAAGCAACGAAAATATGGTTGGATTGGTCACACACTCAGGCGAAACAACAGCATTGCCAAAGAAGCACTTGAGTGGAACCCCCAAGGAAAAAGAAGGGTGGGCCGACCACGTCATACCTGGCGAAGAACCCTGGAGCAAGAAATTACTGAAGAAGGCAAATCCTGGGAAGAAGTCAAGTCCATGGCACAGAATCGAGTTCGTTGGCGAGCATTTGTTGAGGCCCTACGTCCCCCTCGGGATCGTAGGACATAAATATAAAAAGGACCTACTTCATGCATATACCATGCGCTACACCAGCCTATCACAATAATTAATTGAATTAATTTTTTGTTGTAACGGCGGGAATCGAACTCGCTACGCTAAGCTTACCGCGTACGGAATTGGTTACGCTTTAACCAAGTAACGAGATTTTAAAATAATAAACGTATACCATAAATCGAACCAATGTCTTTTGGATTAATTCCTAGCGCCTTACCAATTGAGCATATACGCTAGGTATACTTCGACATTTTTTCAGTTGTTGAATACTTATTCGGAGTAAATTGGTTTGTCCATTTTGAATCAATTCCGTTTCGAACCACGCATTATTTATAATTAAATGTTATTCAAATAACTTTTAACAATTGTTTTATTTCGTAAATTCACTTTTGTTAAACGCTAAAACTTTTTTCGTCAATAATAATGTCCGACAATACAAAATAAAGAATATAACTCCTTGACTAACTCATAATTCTTAAAAACTCAACTATAAAGTATATTATTTTTGAAGGTATAGCTTCTGATGACACACGTATGATACACAAAGAGCCAGCTGAAAAGAGAAGACACTGGGTTTTGGGAGTTATCTCTCAGTAAAAAGGAGATATTGAGATGGAAATAACTGCTTATATCTTCAAATTATATACTTTAACTATCGTTCATTATATCCAAGAAGTTATCAAGGGTGGGTATGAATTTTATCGAATAAAAATGACGCGAACAAAAATGTCAATTGAAATAAAGGTTAAGGTAGTACGAGCGTCAAAGCAGGCTTAGACTTGTGCATGAAGCTTATAAGAAGGAGAACGATCGCTATAGAAAATATTGTCCCCGAAATATGGATAAAATAAGTGAGGCGCTGCGACCGCTAAGTAGTATCAATAAAAGCGGGCTGTTGTGCGCTAATTTGAAATGATATATCAATTTGTACATTATGCTAACAACAACAGCTAACTTCACAGATACTACTTCTTGATGACAGCGCGGCTGGTGGCTTAAAAATTAACTATAAATTCTACAAATTTTCAGGGACAGGTGCGCTAATGCTTTAGTACATAGCGATCTTTCTCCTTCTTTATAACCTTCATGGACTTGTGGTTGAAATTATTTGTATCTTATTTTCAAATTTGATGAGGAATTTTGTTATAACTATGATTGTAGACGAAAAATTAAAATAAAATTTTTCTGCTTAGGTTTAAGAAATATCGAAAGCTTAATAATTAAACAAAATTTTCCAGATAACGAAAAATTTTATTCTTACTTTTTGTCTTATATTCACCATCAAAATTTAAAAAATATATTTTTTTAAATTTGTGTGCCCACTGCCGTGCTTATACATTCTTAATTAATCGGGTACAATGGGTTTTTTTTGTTTTCAATAATTTATTAAGGCTTTAACTTTAATTTAAATAGTTTTTCTTTAATTTCCACCAACTAGTTTTGGTGAAATCTATGAAAATATATCATCCATCTACCGTTATCCCATAAGACCAATGTTAAATATTTCTACTTTTGAAGTTCATTCGTTTAAGTGCTACGATGCCACATACAGATATTCAAGGATTCTAGGTATAAAAGATTCCTCAAGGGCATTGTGAAGAAAAGTCAGAGAAATTATTTACAGTTTATCTTTTCACCATATGTCAATGCAAAACCAGCGTACGATCAAAATTTGCAAAGTTTGGCTCTTGGTACAAAAAGATTTAAAAGATAATAATATATTTTATTTCTTTTAAAAATATTTTCGTTTTTTTCTGCTTTTCTTCTTCGAGAATTATTTTTTAATAAATTGAATATCCTATACAACAATACACACATTAAAACATATTATAAAACAAACTTGGGAGCAACAGAGTTCCATCACTAAAGTCATATTTCCCAAGTTCTTCATTATAAGGTGCTTTTTATTGCAACGAGATTTTCGTTACTTCATGTGTTATGGAACTACCAGAGATACAGAAAAACGTAAGTACCGTTAAAAAGGCGCAACAAAAGATATTTTCTAGACACTAATTTCAACCTTTAGATCAATTTTAAGCCAACTAGCTAAATTTTAAAAAAGGCTACGAAAATAGTTATAAACGACGAAAATGAGAGGTATTTAAGCATAAAAAGGGAACATGAAGACTAAGAAGTTGACACATCTAAAAAGCACTTTTATGAAACTTCCTCGGCCTATATACAGATTTTCAACAACGCCCCCCCCCCTCTTCCCTCAATCTCAATTAGCCGGGACTGTCTATGCATGCAACGCCTCAAAACTCGCTCAAATCCCTGATATTTCGAATTCAAAAAAAGGGATGAAGCTAGCAAGTTGACACCCATAAAAGCCACTTACCTACATACTGATTTTCAACCTTTCATAGTTCAATTTGGAGGGGCTGTAAAGAGAAGCAAGAGGAGCAAAGGTTTAATATTTTAACATAGCATCATCTGTCTTGTAATCAATCTCCTAGTGTCCCGGGCCTATCAAAATGAATTTATAACATACTCCACCCCCCTTCGTTGACTTTCGATACAGGCTATAGATTATATTTTCGTGGAAAACATGATTAAAACATAAAATAAAATAAAACTTGAACAGATATAACAATCACATAGATAGACAACACATACGTACATATTATGGCAAGACTAGGGCAAGACTACCCTTACCATTATTATTACAGATCGTTTTAAATAGATGAGAAAAGAAACTTTTTAATGAAATCATGAAAAATATAAGAAAATATTTATAAAAAAAAAAGAAATATATAAAGTTTAATAAATAGTATTTTGTGATTCCATTTGAACAAATATGAATCGTAATAGAAGGTTAGTTTTACCTGCCCGTTGTTTCTAATCAAATCTTGCAAGTTTAATACACACCCACTTCCCGATTTTCGATTGGGCTGAAATTTTGCATGCAAATGTAAATCAAATGACAATGGATTTTTGTGGGAAATATAACTGATTTTCTACTATCGCTTGCTCGCTTTTGGAATTTAATGAAAATCAGTGCATGGGGTAATTTTGATCCAAAAAGTATAAAAATCAGGTTAATTTAATGATTGGATGCAGAGTTTCTGAAATATCGCAATATTTGAATCGATTTTAGTCCGTATCTCAAAAACTATTCGACCAGTCAACAAAAGCGCCCGATTTTTGTACAAATTGCCTTATATACTGAGTTTTATCCAAATTGGAGATTTAAAAAAATGTGAAAAAATCGAGAAAATCAGAAAAAATTTTTGTTTTGGAAGTTGATGAAACTCAGTGGATGGGGTAATTTTGATTCAAAAAGTTTGGTAATTTTGATTCAAAAAGTAACTTGTTGAATAGTAAAAAAATATAAATAATATATAAATAAATTAATGTTAACATTAAATAAACAGAAATAAAATTCAGCACATATGGCCCAGTTGCTTAAGGCGGTTGGCATAAATCGAAGACACCCGGTTTCGACGCCTGATATGTGTATATTTTTTTCAATTCTCTTTAATTAAGATTGACTCGACAAGTTTTGTCTTTATAGTTTACACCATTGTATCATAAAAAACATCAAAAATAATGGAAAGACTTGGACGTTTAAATTTGTATACAAAATTTAGCAAACAAGCATGAATTATAAATAATAAAGTATTTCAAGAATACATACATCTCATGCATTTTATTTTATGTGGTACAGAATATTATTATAAATACGGCTAATTATTTATTATATAGAACATCAACAACAAACATTACAAACAACCATACAGTAAAACCTGTGAATTCTGTTGGAAAATTATCTAATTAAATTTTAATTTTATGAATTTGTTGTTGTTGTATATGTGTGTGGTATAGAAAAATGTGCGATAACAACACAAAAACAACACAATATAAGCCAACATACATATATGTTGAATAGTAAAAAGCTCATACTACATTCTAAAGCACATAAAAGCATCATATACATTATTGTGTCTTGTTTTTGAATAGTAGGAAAGAAGGGATGTGGAAAAACTTGTATATTATTTTTTATTTTATAGGAAAAATAGAAAAATTATTTATTACATGTAAAAAAAAATAAAACTTATTCAATTTCATTCTTCACTGAATTTTCAATAAATTTTCTAGTGTTTCATATTATTTTCACTTGTTCGAGCTTTTTTTTTGAACAAAAAATGTCCAGCTAAATGTTTCCCACCTGATAATTTTTGTTTGAACAGCGCTGTACAAAACTGTACACCTGGATCAAGATTTATGTCTCGATATATTTAGTTGTACATAAAAACTTTCTGTGTAAACACTAGCGTTTTCTATTTTTGATCTATTTTGGTAATTTATCTTAAAAAGTTATTCAATATCTCGTTTTTTACTAGAAAATTAAATAATAGGTATTACGATTATTAGTTCAGTCAATAAGGCAGTCATAGGCAGGTAATACAGTAAAAGATGTTATAAATATCGACTTTAATTCAATAAAACGATCAATGTTAAAGTTGACTTAAAAAATTAGCAATTCGGCAACTTGTATGACGTAAATGTTAAGTGTTTGTCAAATAATCGAAAACAATTATACATGTATAACGTATACATAATGCAAGTTGCCTACTTGTTAATTTTGTAAGTCAACTTTAACATTAACCGTTCCTTCGAATCAACAATTTTTGTTTATTAAAAAATAGAAACATTTGCGCCACTAACTCATGGGTTACTAATGATATTTGACACCTAACAAACACACTCCATGAAGTTTTAGCAAAATGGGAGCGGTTTCTTTCATTTTCCATTATTTGTAACACCTTTAACTGTACTATTAGGCAACCCATTTTTAATGTACAAATTTTTGATTGTGTATTTATTTCAGCTTCTTAGAAGTTAATTTATAAAAACGTTTTTTTGCTTTAAAATTTAGCCATCAGCTGTCTAATATGTGAGTCTGATCGAAGAGAGTTTCATTTTAGTATAGAAATGAATTTTGTTTTTAGAAATCTTTCAAATGCTTCAGTATCAACAACATTATACACTGATTTTGACATCCCATTAATTTTCAACACTGAAAATTTACGGTTTTGGTTTACTATTGAAGCTAACTTTGTTTAAAAATGAAATGCCAATATTCACGTTGTTTTCAACAAATATTTCTTTAGGTATTAACACAGAAAAAAAATGGGAATATTTTAAGTACTTGGAACGTACAATCGAATATATTACATGTTTTTCATGTATGCACAGATGTGTAAACTTACAAAATCACTTCAACAAATTTTTCAAAAAACTTATATCAGATCATGTAAAAAGTTAAAAACATATCCTCTAACATATTTTTATAATTTAGTTATGATAGACCTGCAACTTGTATGACACATATATAAATAAAATGCATAAAAATACTCATAAAAGAGGAATTTATTTAATATTAAAATTAATATAATACTACATAAAAATTTTATGGTTTCCATGAAATATTTCCACGTATGCCTTGAAATGAACGTTTCATTTGATTATTATCAGCCCATGGTGAATTTAAATAATCATCATCATCATTTTGTTCCAACTTTTTCCATTCTTCTTGTTTTTTATATGCTAATAGCATTAATTCTTTTCGTGATTCTTCACTTATTACTGCCTCACGTGATGGAGCTCCTTCAGATTTTTTTTGAAGTTTCACAATTACTTTACATTTATCATTTCGACCTGATGTTTAAAAAATTGGAAATAAGAATATTTGATTGATTTTATTATAACCTAACGGAATCTAACGGAATAAGCTGAATATTTGTACAAATCTTTATTTGGATAGTACAAATGTTGTCTCAAAAGTCACATATGCTCACGTGTGAGCATCCTTAATTTTCAAGGTAAAAGGCTGCAAAAATCAGTTTTTTGATAACTTTCCGTGCCCTTGAGATAACATTGCTTATTGGCACTAGACAGAAACCCAGCTACAGGAATTTACCAAAAAAAGAAACATATCATAGTATATTTGGCAAATAGTTTTTGTTAAAATAGCCATTCATTACAACTATTTTCGATTATCGTGAATTTCTGAAGCAAAACTAGATGTATTCTTAATACCTCTAACAACGGATTAGCATACCTTTGTTACAGTACACTTCTCTGAATAAATAGCGTTAATATTTTAGAATTAAATAATTATAGGTATCGACAATAATGAAGTGATTATAATTATACAAAGTAAAGCCTATTGTGTGTAAATCAAATTCTGGTCACATTTGATAATTACAATCTAATTAAGTAATCAAAGCCTCGTTTATAATCCATATAGGATGCTAATTGATACTAAAACAGACGATATATAAAATAAACACAATTACGGTTCCATATTTTACATTAATGGAGATTACTGGAGATTAAGATAATATAAAGAGAAGGTATTTCAAGGTTTCAATCGGAAGCGGAAGAAATATTTTTTAATAATTAATTAGCGTTAATTTTTACCTAAATAAGTGCTTAATTTTTGATCAGGATCCATTTCTTTACCAGAGAACCATAACTGTGCTAATTGTGGTTCAATCACTTCTAATGAAGCATGTGTACCACTCAAGTCTTCAATATTATCAAATTCCATACGTATGACATCATGTGGTGGTAATTTCATTGGATATATAATTGTACAGCATCCTTTTAACAAGGAAATCGCTTGTTGGATTTGTTTCTGTGTTAAACATTCATTTTTAGCGATTAGCTCCTTAGATGCTATTAATGCTTTTGCATCGGCTATAGTTTTCTTTATCAGTTCTTGCATATTTGTTAATGGTTGTTTTCCATTACGACGCCCATAAATGTCCTAGTGAAGGTTATAGTACAAAATTAAATTGAATTTTATAAGTTCAATATTTTAGTGCGTATGCTTATTTATTATAGTCACTAGAACCCAATTTATATTAACCGGAAATTATCTTTAGAAGAAATTTTCCTTACTTGGTCGACCTTAAAATATTTTTTATATTTATTCCATTTATAATTTCATGTAACCTTTGCGAGGCAGCAAAATTTAAAGCCTAGGGTATAGAATTGACAAAATTCGTAGCGCAAGAGATGCTTTAGCTGAGCAAATTCCCTTAGAGATTGAAAAAATAACATATTCTCTTAAAATCGAATATTGCATTGTTAATTTTTCAAGAATTTATATTTCGAAAACTCCAATTCGAATTTTATTTCGAAAAAGAAATAGCTCCATTTTTTTCGGCAATTCGCTAAAACACAGAAAACAATTGTGTAACTCTATTTCTTTCAGCAATTCGCTAAAAGAGGGAAAACAATTGTGTAGCGAATTACTCTTTGAGGTACAATCACGAGAGCTAAATCTCCTATGCTGCTTGACTTCACCGTCGTAAAATAAGTGGAAAGAAATTATTTTGGGATTTTGTTTTTTTCCAACAGTCAAATTTCTGTTGATTATTATTATGTATTATCACAATTGTGGACTGGTTTTGAAAGGATATGCTCTCCGGATAGTCCCATATTTTAGTTTCTTCAAAATCGATTCAGTAGCTTTTTCAGATATGGATTAATACGAATAACTGGTTTTGTTTAATACGTATAAAGGTAGACCTAAACTCGTTTTAAAATATAAGATAATTTTTTCTGCTATGATTAGGTTGAGTCTGCCGAATGTTCCTCGGTAACTAAGTTGGTTGAAGCGTAACCAATTCCGTTCGCAGTATGCCTAAAAAGCGGGTTCGATTCCCTCCGTCACAACAAAAATTAATTCAATAGTTGTGACGGGCTAGTGTAGTGCATGGTATATGCATGAAGGAGGTGCACTCAGCCTCACAAAATAATTGAGGAGCTGATAAATGAGATTATCAGCGGAAACGGTGGTAAAATACATATATGGTCTCACAATGGGTTCTTTTGCCTAGGTGTGTCCTTCGTGGAAAGCCAATATCATCTAACCGGGGTAATCTTGTCACTGTATTATGAATATACTCTAACAACTCAATTTTTCATAGATCATTTTTTCTAAGCGTAAAAAAAATAAGTAAAAACGTTGGGCACTTAATCCTACTCCACACAAAATGCGCTCATACCTTATTAAAAATAAATCCACCCGATGGTATACACCGATCACCCCATTCATCAACCAATTTTAATTCTTCAATTTGTTCATCTGTTAAACCAATCATATTTGGTGGTAACATTGTTCCATGTAATGCTAATGATTCCATTTCAGAGCATATACGTTCCACTTTCAATCGACCATTATATATAACAATTATATTAGCAATAATATCACGTACCAATGTATTTAATTGTGTTTCATATAAAAATATTGATTTATCGCCACGTTTTACATGTAATATTACCATTTTTATGGAGCGATTTTTAAGCGGTTTTAAAATTAAATGCTGTGTTGAGATACGATTGCTCTGTTGTTTTATAACGCGTATAAATTGAAATGTTTGTTGTTGGAAAGTTTGATCAATAAATTAAAAATTTATTTTGAACCTTGTGGTTTTTACAAAAATAATATTTGTTTGGTTTCTATGGCTACCGGTCTCCATATTACTGTAGCAGTACATATAAAGTAATATATATAGGTGATCCATAAAAGCATGAAATCATGAAATTAGAATTTAATTAAATGTTTCATATTAACAACGTCCCACTTATCAA
This sequence comes from Chrysoperla carnea, assembly GCF_905475395.1. Classification (NCBI taxonomy): domain Eukaryota; kingdom Metazoa; phylum Arthropoda; class Insecta; order Neuroptera; family Chrysopidae; genus Chrysoperla; species Chrysoperla carnea. Next base: position 120,537,126 of record NC_058337.1, on the reverse strand, counting down.
AAGCACTAGATGATATAGAGATATATACTATTTTTATTCGAAGTAAATGAATTTTGTAATTTAAGGTCGTGTCAGAAATCGGACATTTGACGTCTTTTACTATGTTTGTTAGAAGAACTCCAGGCTAAATTATGTTTTGCTGGAAAGATATACAAAGAAATCATTGATGGTATTTTAACTTTGTTTTTATAGTTATACGAGCAATAATTTTTCTTTACTGTTTGATATATAAATGACGAAACTAATTGTCGAATTTTGCGTCTCCTTCAATATGTGTTTATTAATCTCTAAACTTTTCTTCACAGACGATATTTTTGCAGATTATTAGTTGTCGAAGACGCAATATTTTCCGAGTTATTGCAATAACCATGGCGATTGACATACGATGACGAGTTATTGGCGATTGAATATTTAACGTTAAATAACTGAAAAGTATTGACTTTTCGAAATAATCTTGAATGATACTTTTTGCTTATATTTCATCGCTCTATCGATTGCCGTTACCATTTATAACATATATTTTTCCACCCCCTATGAAGGGGTGGTTACCCACCCCTGGGAAAAAGCACCACTAGGCACCATATACCTTTTGATTTAGAGGCCAACGCTGAGACCAAAGCTGAATCCCAAATTTTCAGGTCAATGAGAGCTATAGGAAAGAATTTAAAAGATTTAGGCTCGTTTACTGGAGTATTAAGCATTTCTAATGCACTTTCAGTCTTATCCACAGAGATTTGAGGTTTTTTGTTTTTCTAGTCAAAAGAAGTAGTTAGCCACCTCCCATTTTCTACGCACTGCCATTTCTAATATTAAGAATTCTTAGTATTTATAAAAAATCTATCCATGGAAATAATTAAATAAAGGGTTTTGAAATTTTCCATCGTATCTAAGATAAGTAAGTATAAGTGAGAGAAAATGAAATATAATCAATAAACCAATAGTTTATTGGAAAATGTAAATTGATGATTAATGGAGAAAATTCATGTAAGGTTTTGATAATGACACAAACCATCATAATAAATTTCCATGTTTGAAAAATTATTCATGCGATTAAATTTCAATAAGATTATTAGTGTATGAAATTTATTTCAATAATATATTAGTTTATTATTAATAATAATATAACCATCCGTTCAGTATTATTAAGTAATTTTTATACAAGGTGCAACAAAAACTATCATCTATTGAGTTACTTAATATTGACAGCACAAAAGTAAATAGGTACAATAAAAAAACTCATTTAGATCCGTTTCGTTAAAAATACCTAATATTTGCCGACATGTAACGGGTAAAGAAGTTACCATGAAGATACACTACTTTAATATACGGTACTTACGCCTAAAATGAACCACTTTTGTTTGAAATATTTTTCGTAAACGTCATAGTTTACCCGCCAGGGCGCAAATTAGGACAAAACTTTGGTGTCCATTTTCTCCAAAACTATAAAATATACGTAGCTGAAAATTTGCAGGTAGCTTCAACTAATGGTTTTTTGAATTATTTTCGAAAAACGAAAAAAATTCTCGAAATACTTAAATAAATAGCGGCCGAAAGGCCGACATAATTGTGTTGGTTTTTAAAACCTTGGTCATTCCAAAGCCAAAGTTATTTTTGCAATGGTAACCCCTGCATAATCACCATATCCGACATATTTTTCGACAGAGTAACATTAAATTTTAGCTTGAACTTAACCTTAAAGGTACGATTTTTTCAAATGGAAACCCCTATTGTTCTTGCAGATTAAGAAAAAGCAGAATATTTCATGTCATTATATGACTTTGACCATGACTTTTAAGGTCATTCCAAGGTCAAAAATCTTATTTTATAAAGGAAACTCTAAAGGCCAGAAGGACAATCTTGGTATGATATTTATCATGTTTTTTCATGCTCCCTCTGCGAGATCTTCTGGAGTTTCCATACTTTAGAGACTTCCTATATATCTTACTAGTGTTAAATAATACACATATAGAATTTCTTCGTTTTTGGGATAAAATCGTTAACGCTTAACATACAAACATTATCTGTACAAAATTTTACATGGATACATGTATGTATATGTTTATCGTAAAAGTTTTATCAATAAGTTTTAGATATTTAACTATTCTCAATAATATCTCAAATCCATAAATCACACAAACACACATATAGATATCATCAAACTTTATATAATAATAATTAATTGATATCCACCCCCATCAAAATGCAAATTTGATTTGAAAATTATTTATTTACTGTTTTTTGTGGTTATATAGATTTGAACTGCTATTTAATACGTATTTGTTCAGGAAATTTATGAATTATATAGAAAATTTATTCTGAGTATTTTTGTTGTTTGAATATTTACAGTAGAAAACGACATAAAATTCGGGATTGTAAGCATAATTTAATAAATAGTTGGAATGGCTTTTAAAGTGCATGGTATTATATGCATGAAGGTGTTCTTATGAATATTTGAGCAGCTGAAACAATCATTGAAATTTAAGTGGTAGAACACAAATATGGTATCATAATGGGTCCTATGGCCTAAGTGTGCCCCGCCTGAACAACCAACCGCTCCCATTTTGCTAAAACCTCATGGAATGTGTTTCTTATCTGCAGATGTTTATATTTGTTAATAAACAATAAATTGTTAATTCGATGGAACGATTAATATTAAAGTTGACTTACAAATTTATATATAGGCAACTTGAATTACATATACGTTATACATGTATGATAATTTTCGATTATTTGACAAATAGTTGACATTTACGTCATGCAAGTTGCCTATTTAATAATTTTAATAATTTTTATTTAATAACTTTAACATTGATTGTTTCATTGAATTAAAAATTTATTGTTTATTAACAAATAGAAGCATTTGCCCAACTAACTCATGCCTGACTAATGATATTTGACACCTACGAAAAAGCATTCAATGCGATTTTAGCAAAATGTCAGCGGTTCCTTTCATTTTCCCTCATTAGCCGATTTTTGTAACATCTTTTACTGTACTAAACCTAAGCAACCCGGATTAATTAAAAATGTTCCAGACCAAGCAGCTGGGAAATTAATAAAGAATTTTTTCATGTAGAATGATAAATCGAATATTGCTTGATTTTTTATTCAAAGGTAAGTAGCTCAATCTGAAAATTTATTTTGATTTTTAAAAGTTCAATATTTTGTATGCATATTATATGCATATTATATTTGTATTAGTTTTAAATTTATCGGATTGTTCCGCTAAAACAGTGGGATAAAATCGCACTCTCCTGCTAAAAATACAGTTCTTTCAAATAAAGTTCACACGCACAACGCTTTCAAAGTTTATAAGAAAACATTTCAAATCAATTAATTAATAACTTTTCATTTCACTCTGTAGAATGCCTGATTCGCACCAACCATTCAATGATTTTTTTAATTACGTTTAACTGTTTTTATCGCATATGCTAGTACATGTGAATAAGGCTTTATAAGATTTTAATTATTTTATAGTGTACTTAGTTCATATCACTCAAAATATGAATATTAAATTGAATAATAATACGATTAATAAACGTAAAATAATATTAACGTTTAACTTTAGACGTATGTATCATTTTACTTTAATTTGGTGGGAGTAAAAGGTGTGGGAATGTTATTAGGCATATATTAAATGTTAATTTACATTCAATATACCAAAATTTTGATAGGATTCCCTGTTTAGAAAATTCTTAGAATCGATCCTAAAACCAATACCGCATTTACCGTTTAAGCATTTTAATTTTTGATCATGAGGCTATCGTTGGGGACCCCGGGTAGATTTGCGAAGAATAAAAAAAACTCAATTCGGTTCTGCTTAATTAAGTAAGCTTCCAAAAAGATTTGCGATTCTGAGATATCGCAATATTTGGATCGATTTTAGTCCATATCTCAAAAACTATTAGACCAGAAATTGGAGATTAACAAAAATTTCTCGATTTTCTGCAATTTTTTTTAAAGGGTACCCTTTAAAAAAATCGAGAAAAACGAAAAAAAAAAATTTGTTTTGGATTTTGATGAAACTCGGTGGATGGGGTAATTTTGATCCAAAAAATATAAAAATTAGGTTAATTTTATGATTGGACCTATAGAAAGTTACAATGTCAGCTAGTATCATGGGCAAAACTTTTCAAAAAATCAATATTTTTATGCGTTACAAACTTTGGGCTAAACTTGTTGAGTATACCTTGATATATTTTATATTAAAAAACTTTTCACTCATTCTGTAGATATATTAAATAAATATCAATTTCAAAATCAGAATTTTTAATTACTTATACTCTTTTGCATTGTAGAACGATTTATCATTAAAAAAATATAAAATAATTAACTTCTCCTTTGTGTACTATAAACTACTACTTTTTAGAGGAAGTATAAAAGATTTTTTTTTTTAAAGAAAATTTTAATATATAATTAATTTTTATTAAGAATGTGCTGTAAGTATATTTTATAAAAGCGGGCATTCCTATTTACAATCTTTATTTTAATTAGAATTTGCGAGATATTCATGGCGAATTCAACTCGAAACGAGTATTATTGCTCTCTTTTTGAAAGCTTATTGTTAAATCTGGATCACCGTAGTAAAATGACTCTTAGATCATTTTAGTCTTAGAACCGATTTTTATACTACGTATATATGATATATCAAGGTATATTGTATTTAGTCACTAGTTTGTAACGCTTAAAAATATCGATGCTACAAACATAATTTTGGTTTAAGTGTTCATGAAATCACCTAAAGAGTCCATTTTCGGTTTTCCGTCCTGTCCATCTATCAGTCTGTGAACACGAATTCTCAAAAACGAAAAAAAGTATCAAGGTGAAATTTTTACAGTAAATAACTGGCATTTGATTTTTTGGAGTCTTTAAGGGGTTTCATACTTTTAGGGTTCTAATAATTATGAGAATTATAAAATCATTATGAGAATTTTTTCGGAATATAAATGTTATATTTTTAAATACGTATACCAGAAACTCTTTTGTTTCTAATTTAATAAAAATTACAGTATTTTCCACATTTTTCGAATTCTCGGTGAATTAAATGGACTTCTGGGAAAATTATTATAATTTTTTTTAACAACATTTTCTCAAAATATACGAAAGCACAAAAAAAAACTATACTTTTCACTGTAAGGTATTTAAAAAAGAAAAACCTATTTTACCATGATTTATGTAATGCCTGACTTGTCTATCTGTCTGTGCTAACATGAGTGTGAAACACGAACAATTGGACAGATGGACATATGACGTAGCTAACACGAAGAGAGAAAAAAGTAAGTCAAGAGCGTGTATAGCTTGTGTAAAAAGGATTCAACATTTTTAAGCCAATCGTGCTAAAAAAGTCCGTGTAACCACAAGAAAGCAAAATTTTTATAATTCATTTTAACAATCATTTGAAGAAAGAATTTGAGTAAAGTTTGGTAAGAAAGAATTTTGAAGTTGTAATCGTGGTTCTTCGTATGTTTGCCGTATGTGTTAAAAGAAATTTATTAACGTGATACGTGGAAAACTGGCCAAAAGTTTACAACTACCAAAATGATTGGAAATAGAATGGTATATAAAAAACAAAACCATTTTCAACCTTTTCGACTATTGCGAACTTCCTGCCATTTTTCCCACTACCTTGTTGTCAACAACTTAAGAAACCGCTCGCATTTTGCTTAAACCTCATGGAATGTGTTTCTTAGGTGTCAAATATCATTAATAAGACATAAGTTAGAAGTGCAAATGTTTCTATTTGTTAATAAATAATAACATTGTTAATTCAATGAAACGGTTAATATTAAAGTTGGCTTACAAAATTATTAAATAGGCAACTTGAATTGCGTAAACGTTATACATGTATAATAGTTTTCGATTATTTGACAAACACTTACGTCAAACAAGTTGCTTAATTACTAATTTTTTAAGTGAACTTTAACATAAATCGTTTCATTGAATTAAAAATTTATTGTTTATTAACAAATAGAAGCATTTGCGACACTAACTCATGCGTTGCTAGTGATATTTGACACCTAAGAAATACATTACATGAGGTTTTAGCAAAATGTGAGCGGTTTCTTTCATTTTCCTTTATTAACCGAGTTTAGTAACATCTTTTACTGTACTATAGCTTTAAATTGGAAATAAATTTTGTTATCAATAAAATATTGGTATAATAAATATGGTTCATCAGGTTTCGGAACAAGTATCGTACCTAATAATTGAGATAGTAATTTTACATAGATATAATTTTCCCCTTAAGAGCTACTGAACCCTAAATTTCGTCATACATAATGGAAAATAAAATACATTTACCATAAATTAAATTAAATTTTATGAAAAAAATAAATAAAATTTCTCTTTTTTCCCATACGACAATTCTATATTTAGCTTGAAAAATTTTCAACCAAATTTAACATGTAATTTAATTTAGGATAAAAACGTTTTTTGCGGGGGAGAGTAATAAAAACATTGACATCGAAATTCCAAAAAACAAACATGCATATCTTATTGGACGTGAAAAATGCGATTTTTTAAAGTTCGGTTTTAATTTTTTTTAAACATTCAAAAGCACATCAAATAACATCAAATGCCTCCAATAATACGAGTGTATAGAAAAAAAACCTTTGCCAGAATGAGTCCAAAATTTCACACATCAAAAAACAAACTAACCTTGTTATTTTTTGAACGTCATATCGTCATGGCAACCGTACAATTTGTGGACCCGATTGTATTTTTTTAAATCCATAATTTAAGAAAAAGGTTTCACTTTAATAAAATATATTAATTAATAAAAATAAAAAATTCCAAAAATAAAAATTCCAAAATTTTGATATGATATAAAATTTTAATCGTACGATTCTCGTCTCGTATAATTAATTACAGAGCTATACTAGTTCGCATCGTTAAAAATAACTAGTACAGAGAGCTTTTGTGCAAAAGAGCTACCTAGTTATATATAAATATATATATACACACAGAGAGATGGATGGATAGCTCAGAGCAGAAGCTCTCTCGTATATGTGTACATACATACATGTATGTAAAGCTCTTGGCCCATGTATTACGGAGTCTACGAGATTGGTGACGCGAGTCTATATAGTTAGTTATAAATGGCGGTTCGTGTAGACACGATGGCATTACACGATTGAAACGCTTGTGTGTGCTATGTACAATATGATATTTATACCCTTCATCTCGCCCGCTGTATCAAAACATATGTACACAATGTAATAAGCAAGTAGTAAAGGTGCGATGTTTCGATTGACTATTTAGGTATTTCTAACGACTTGAGCCTAAAAGAAGTTTTACTTACATCAAGTTAAATTTACTGAAGTTTTGGGCAGTATCCCCTATTATTCCAATAAAATTTAGATTTAAACTACCTTCAAAACGGAAACTGATTCCGGAAGTAAGCACGTAAGTAATAACTAGCGAAAAATAGTCATCACAACTGAAAAGCATGACCCAAAATTAGTGGGTTTTAAAAAAAATTCCAATAAGATCGGATCAAATTTCCTTGTGTTATAAAAAAAATCGAATTTTTTAACTTTATGACGTCATCAAAATCCAAAATATTAAATTTTGCTCTATCTCATCCAAATTTTATCCAATTTTGATAAGCCAAGTATGTAATCCTACTAAATTTCGGTCATACTTTTTAAATTTGTGACCAAAATTGACCTAGCTCTAATAGATTTCAAGAATGTGGAGTCCTGATCCCGGAATTAAGCACATAAGTGATAGCTAGCAAAAAATTGACATCAAAGTTCAAGAGATTGACCCAAAGTTAGTGCGTTTCAAAAAAAATTCCAATAAGATCGGATCACATTTGCCTGTGTTAAAAAAAAATCGAATGTTTTAACTTTATGAGGTCATCAAAATCCAAAATATTTAATTTTGCTCTATCTCATCCAAATTTTATCCAATTTTGATAAACCAAGTATACAATCCTACTAAATTTGGGTCATACTTTTTAAATTTGTGAATGAAATTAACCTAGCTCTAATAGGTTTCAAGAATGTGGAGTCCTGGTCCTGGAATTAAGCACAGTTTTAATAGCTAGCGAAAAATTGACAACACAGCTGAAAAGAATGACCCAAAATTAGTGATTTAAAAAAAAAAATTCAATGAGGTCCAATCAAATTTGTCAGTGTTACCAAAAAATCGAATTTTTTAACTTTATTACGTCAACAGAATCCAAAACATTTAATTTTGCTCTTTCACATCCAAATTTTTTCCAATTTTGATAAACTAAGTATGCAGTCCTACTAAAATTGGGTCATACTTTTCAATTTTGTGATCTAAATTAACCTAGCTCTAATAGGTTTCCAGAATGTGGAATCCTGGTCCCGTAATTAATTAATTAATGTTTATTTAATTCATTTTTTTTGTTTTTGTATTTCTACAGTGCTTGCACATTCTGTACATATTATACCCATAAACAAGAATATACCAATTTTAACATCATCTCTCTCGAACCAAATTCTCTCATCCCTTATATACTTAACCTAATGTCTCCCTCTCTGTCACGATTGTGTTATTGTAGTCGTTATATTCTTCCCGAATGTTATTCCAGAGAACCTACATAATATATCATTGGTACATATACTGCGCAGTCACTTATTCGAAGTGCCCAATACATTTTCCTAGAATAATATACTTTTTAAGTATCGTCTAACATATTGAGTGTCCAAAATGAAACCAAAAGCAAACAATTATGCCTGCATTCTACCCAAAAAACAGTCAATATGGCAGTCATAAGCAGGCTTAAATCTTAAGCTGTAGCAGTGATATATGGAATGTGTAAAAGGGTGTTATCCTATTAGATCTGCTGTGGGGTCTCTCATTTTAAAATAACTTACCAATTTCCGAGTATACGCCAGAAATTGAATAAGGGAAGATTTTTACACTACCTTAAGAATAACGCTGATTTTTTGTTGGATCATGGAATCATTCTACTATGTTTGAAGATACTTCAAAATGTTGATTTTCCTAATTAAAAGTCACAAAAAAATAAATTCCCGCAAAATAAACACGCTTTCTCGCCATAAAATAAAATATTAAACCTTTTCGCAAAAACGCTGTCAACCATTTTAGTGATGTAATATTGACGTAAAAACAGTCGTGTATGTAATTATTATATGTATAAATAAAGTTGATGGTAACATAATCTACGATTACTATGAAAACCATCAACAAATTACTAATTAATGCATATTATTTTTGCCTATATGACATCACATCATGACGACTCGTGTTTTATTATACAGATTAAAAATTACGACTTTTAATTATAATATAATTTATTAATTTATTTTTCACTACCAAAAGTAATTTATTTATTGTAAAATGTAGAATCTACATATTTTAAAAATAAATAGAAGAATTTCCAACAAATTTTTCCGTTTTATGGTCAGGACATTACTGTTAAAGTCCTTTTAATGTTTAAAACTTGTGACATGTATGATTAATTTTTAATCTTTTTTACGAAAAAATTGATTAAGGACCATCCCAAATCTTAAACTTCATTTCAATGTCTACTTTGATGTCATATCCGGAAGTAGGTATTCCATCATTTCGTCAGTTGATTTTGAGGAAATGAGGACATCCAGTATATCTATTTATTTGGTAGCCATGTCAATCCGTAATATATAGTTTAGTAAAACGTGCTATGTTTTTCATTATATCAAATATAAAAAAAACGAATCTCTTCCAATTTTAACGCTCACGCACAGCGCATATCTTCTATAATAATAATATCTACACATACACAAAGAAAGACGCTCATTATTTCAACACATACATCAGCAACAAGTGTTCATCAAATTTATTGTGAGAATTTTCCATTTCCCATGCTTATCATCTTTTTTTTTATATATGTCGCCGATATATTTCCGAATCGAGTGTTTTACATAACCGTTAGTATACGAGTATAGTCCGGTGTATATAATATGCACTCAAAAAATTTTCCAAGCCAAAATATCTTTGAATTAGCAAATGACGTGTTTTAAGTAGTCTTTGTCATAAAATTTCATAAGAAACTGAAATTTTCCAAACCATATGCTATCGTAGTTTTACTCTATGCAATGTGTTCCACAAAAAAAGGATATATTAAGCTGAATCTTAAAAGTTTTTCGCTAGAAATATTGGTATAAAGGCTCAATGTCAAGAAGCTCTTGTACAAAGAAATCCAAATAAAAAATTGTTTTAAAAGGTCCAAAATGGTACAAAAATATCCAAGATGGTCTAGGGCAAATATAACTCAAGGACAGAAATTTAAATGACTGTTCCTTAAGTCACACCTAACAACTCATACTCCTATGATATCCCAAAAACTCCAATCTTTTGGGTGACGAAGAACGGACACCCATTTCAATCGAATAACGTGAGACAAAAAAGATTTTTGCATTTGTTATTTAATTAATCAGACTTCTTATTTGACTAACGTCCCAATAAAAAACTCATCAATTTAAAGATTGTGGCATAATAAATAAAATAAAAACGTGTGCCTTTAAAATAAGTTAATTATCATTCCAGTTGAATCAATTTTATTGAACCAAACTGTATTCATGTAATTACCATAGTGACGGAATATAGTTTTATATTGGCGCGTTTACTTTCATTCTGAGTGGTTCATTGTCACAGTTTAAGTTTAAAAAATTGAAATAATAAGTTTATTTACGTTGTGTAATGACCGTCAAAATGGCAAATTTCGTTTTTAACTTGAATTAAACAACAGTATTGCAACAGTTATCGAAAAATTAAAAAACCAAGACTTCGCTTATAAAACAAACAAAAAATGAAATTAAAAACTGAAATTATTCCAGATATCCGACATAATGGTGGTGCTATTTGCGTTGGTTGGATAAATTCTGAGGATATTTTATCCTGTGGGTATGTTTTTATCTTTTATATTACAAAAAAAAAAAAAAATGTTTTAAAAATATTTTTTACACAAATTTCTTGTTGGAATTTCTCTTTGTTTATATTCAAATAGAAATGCGTTGCCATAACAACTGTATACGTTAACACATGACGTAACCTGTGTAATTGTACCAGGTGTGTCAGGTTGTTCACACACGAATGAATGTTTATTTTTTTAATAAAATGCATTCTATTATCTTTATTATATGATAACGCTCAAATAATTTTCAATAATAATTTCATTAAAACTATGTTTTTAAATATTTCATCATCTATATAGTCAATAATTTTCAAATTTCGAAATTAATTATTTATTAAAAAAATTCAGTAACAAAAAAAGAAGAACATTTAGAAAAAATTAAGTAAATTCAAAATGGCACATATTTGCCAGTTGTATATGGCAGATGGTATCAGATAATTCCAGGGCCGGATTTAAATTTCTGCCGCCCTGGGGCACTGAAGAAAATGCCGCCCTATGACTGAAATTTTATTTTAATAGTTTTGATATCTTATTTTTTAAGAATTAGAATAACTAATTAATTGCAGAAAAAAGAACCGCTTCATAACGAGCTGACTATCTGGTTGCAGATAAAGATTTTAACGCAATTCTTTTTTCAGTATGAAACTGTAAGACTTCCTAGCGATGCGTCGATGCAGTAAAAAAGTTGTATAAAGTTTGTACTGTATAAAAGAATGAAGCAGCTTCTGGGGCGCATTCTACTGCGTGAACTCCAACTAAATTCATAGAATGAGCAGCACAAGGAGCATGTTCTGCAAGATATAATTTCATGAATTCTTGCCTGTAAGCCCGAATAAATCCCTGATACATTATTCGCGTTATCATATGGCTAACTTTGACAATCTGAGAGATCAAGATCAAAAAACTCAAGAACAGATAATACAGCAACTAGCAAATCTTCAGCTTTATGTCCAGAGTTCTCAATAAACATGAGAAAAAAAAAATTTTTTTTAATTCTTCAAAAAAAAAACTATATTTATCAATTCCAGAAAAAAAAAATCAAATTTTATTTTTTCAAACAATGTTTATTTAAAAGAATTAGTTATTTATATATTGTATAGAAAATGTTTTCTCACTTTACAAATTTTGCCGCCCTAGAAAATATGCCGCCCTGGGCGCTAGCCCCGACTGCCCCTAGTGTAAATCCAGCACTGGATAATTCATTGTTGAAACATGGTTTACTAAACGCTTTTGGAGTGTTTTTAGAAGTCTGGCACTTTTTTTGGTATCTCAACATACCATTTTAATACCAAAAACAGGGTTGGCCCATCCCTGACAACTACTCCATGAACCATTTTTAGTTGTTTAAGAACAGCAAGAGTGTTTTGACGACAACGAATTTCAGGTTAGAGAGTCAGGTTGTCTCCTCACGGCACAAGAGTTGGAGAGTGACAGAGAAAATGAGACATCGTTTCCTCCTCGTCCCCACTGTGAAAGATTCTGCAATACGTGGTGCAACGGTAGGCGCAGTCATTCAGCGTGCCTGCCGTCTAGCCACTCTCCTGTAATAGCCGCAACAATTTTACTTATGAGGTAATGCTGGCTTTGAAGCGATATAAGGTTTCAGAACGCCTACGATTGCACTTAGATCATATCTGTTTTGTAGTATCACAAGTGCGTTCCTCCCTCCAGTTAAGATTGGTCTTTTGTAACATATATATATAAAGACATCCTGCAGTCCACAAATGGAACTCCGGGATGCCTTACAATGATCCGACAACTTTATTCTATTTCCTACAATTCCTTGAAATGTCCCTGTGTCCCGGTACCCGTGTCAGGATTAAATTCATTTGTTCCGCCAGCTCATTTTAGGAAATACGGCAAGTCTCTCCTCTCTTTGAGGATAAGTAGAGTGACCTAAACGACGGAGAAGATGGAACTCTGTTTGGCTGTCGGATAGTAAGAGTATTCCGTCTTAAACATTCGCATACTATTTTAAATTTTTCCTCAATAGCGCTCAAATTTAAGGGGAAATTTTTTAAATCGTTATATTTCGAAGAAAATATGCATGCAAATTTTAAAAATGTTTATTTTTTTGAGATCCAAACAGTTGATGTGAGTGGCGTCCAAAATAAAGTTCCGATCAATTATTAGGATCTATTACTTTCAAAGCATAATTTACATTTTTTGTGATATACACCTACAAGCTAAAACATTAAATTGCCGTGAAGTACACAATTGTATTTTTTCAGTGATGATCACTTACTGCTCAAAACAAGTGTCTTAACACATGAATCATCAATCTTATGTAAATTACCAAGTGATGTCACCCCACTGGATATGCATTGGCCTACACGATCACCGGGCACTGGAAGTGCTGGAGGATCCATTGGTAGTGCAGGAACTACAGGGTCTGCATCAGTGAATCATCCTGGTGGTGGAAAATCATTAGCTGATATTATTTTAATAACATCTGCTGATGGAAAATTTCATTTGCTTAGTCGCACAGGACGTTTGGAACGTAGTGTGGAAGCACATCAAGGTGCATGTTTAGTTGGAAAATGGAGTCATGATGGTGCTGGATTTATGACCGGTAAATACTTTTATATCAGAATTTTCTTTCAAAATTTTTAATCCTGTATCTTGAAAAGAGTACTTAATTCTCAGTTATAAGATATATTGAGAAATTGTCATTATTTTAAAGTTACTACATTTGATAAAGTCCTCTTGTTATAACTTGGACCACCGTGTAATAACTTCCCTAAATTCTCCAAATTAGTTTTCCATGAAGATGGAAATTTCCAGGACATTCTGCTTTTAATATGCAGCTTCCAAAATGAAAGTTCGTGAAACTTAGCTGTGATAGATTAAACAAGCTGTATAACATATTTCCTATGTATTTTTTTATCTACAGCTGGTGAGGATGGTTTATTAAAAATATGGTCTCGTAGTGGTATGCTACGATCAACATTGATTTCATGTGATACACCCATTTATACGGGTGCATGGGCACCAGATAATCAAGCAATATGTCATAGTAATGGACGTATCTTATGTGTTCGATCATTAGCAGCAAACACTAAACCAATAAGGGTAATATATAAATATTTCTTTTTTTTCATTCGACAGTCCGAGGATAGTAGAGCAGAGAGAATGCGAAATAGATCAAATATAGTTACAATATCTTGGATCAATATCTGTGTTATCAAAAAATCTAATTTTTTAACTATATGACGTCATCAGAATCCAAAAATTTTAATTTTGCTCTAACGCATCCAAATTTTATCCAATTTTGATAAACCAAATATGTAATCCTACTAAATTTGGATCATACTTTTCAAATTTGTGATCAAAATTAGCCTAGCTCTAATATATTTCAAGAATGAAGAGTTCTGATCCCGGAATTAAGCACATAAGCGATAGCTAGCGAAAAATTGGGTTTCAAAAAAAAATCCAACAAGATCGAAACAAATTTGCTTGTGTTATCAAAAAAATGGAATTTTTTAACTTTATGACGTCATCAGAATCCAAAAAATTTAATTTTGCTCTATCACATCCAAATTTTATCCAATTTTGATAAACCCAGTATGTAATCCTACTAAATTTGGCTCATAGATTTCAAATTTGTATTCAAAATTAACCTAGCTCTAATAGATTCCAAGTATATGGAGTCCTGGTCCCGGAATTAAGCATATAAGTCATAGCTACAAAAAAAAATTCGAATAAGATCGGATCAAATTTGGCTGTGTTACATTACTGTTTCATTCCCTAAGTCTCCATCGCATTCTCTTTGATTTATAATTTAAAAATTTTCTCGATTTAACAACCTTTTCATTAACTTTCAGTGGAAAGCTCATGAAGGTTTAATATTAAAAATTGCATGGTGTCACACTAATGGTTTAATTGTATCGGGTGGTGAAGATTGTCGTTATCGTGTCTGGGATTCTGTTGGACATCCGTTATATGTTAGTGGATATCATGATTATCCAATTACATCTGTAGCTTGGTCCCCATCGGGTGATATGTTTACTATTGGTGGCTTTAATACAATACGAGTTTGTGATTCAACTGGGGTAAATTTTCGGTTTCTATTTTTCCGTAAACAATTTTTAATTAAAAAAATTAAATTTTTAGTGGTCTCAATCATTGGAAAAACCACAATCTGGTAGTTTATATCAATTAAATTGGTCTATCGATGGTACTCAAATTGCGGCTGCTTGTGCAAATGGTCATATTCTTTATGCGCACGTAGTTGGCAAGTAAGTGAATGAAATATGCAATGAAAATCTAGATTTAGAGAAACCAAAAGACTGTACGTAGAAAACGAAAAGATTAGCTAATTAACTACGAAGAAATTACCGAAACGTCAAATTCCTTTGATCTAGAGCTTAATTAAAATTTGTATTCTAACATTTTGTTTATTTTTTTTTTTAGAGTTTTTGATTGGAAACATTTTTCTGCACTTGTTCAAGACAAACGTACAATTTTAGTGACAGATAGTTTAAGCGAGACAATTGAACAATTAGATTTTCCTGATCGTGTGATTCAAGTAACTCTAGGATTTAATCATTTAGTGGTGGCAACTCCAGCACAATGTCACGTTTATAATACAAATAATTGGAATACTCCGGTAATATTTGATTTAAAAGAAGGGGCTGTTTGTATGCTGTTGTCGAGTGAGAAGTACGCAATTTGAAGCAATTGGTCCAAACGTTCATCAATAATTGAAGTCCTTTTCTGTTTTTAGATATATAACAATTGTTGAGCGTTCAAATATAAGTGTCTACAATTATCAAGGACGTTTAATAGCATCTCCACGATGGCCTGGAATGTATTCAGAAAGTTTAAGTCGTGCAACGATTTCTTTATGTGGAGATATGTTAGTAACCAGGGACACATTAGACCAAAGAGGTATCGTAAATTATTCCATATTATCGCTTATGAATTTTAACATAATTTTTCGATTTGTTTCAGTAATTCATATTTTCGAACTAAGTAGCTCGACTAGTGGAGGTGGTGTTCGAACAAATACGGATACTGGAACACATATTCAGCATACGACAGTAGTTATTGAGCTAGCACTAAGTCAAGCCGGAGTTGCAAATGATCGTCAATTAGCTGTCATTGATGTAAATCGTGACTTATATTTAATACCAGTGCGAGAATTTGGACCAAAACAATTTTTAAAAATAGGTAAATATCAATCAAAATGAATTTGAGAAAAGAATTCGTAGTCTTATAAGAATGCTGCTGTCTTGTATTTTCTGAGTTAAGAAGAGAACTAATCACTAGGCCGCTAGCGCTGAAAGTCTGTCATTAAACAGTTTGTGTGTAGTTTTTTTAAATTAAAGGTAGGAAACTCAATTTGAGCCCCCTTTAATATTCGGTCTGCATTGAACTGCCGTTTTATCAAAATCAAGCAAGAAAAAAATTAAATAAATTTAACACCATATTTTCTAAAATTTCAGGTTCACAAATCAAATCCTTGCAATGGAATATCGATGTAGATATTTTAGCTGTAATACAAGACGGGCGATTAGTTGTTTGGTATAGTCCAATTGCATCAGCATATAATCCACGAATGCTAAAACTATCATCAATGGAACGGGATGCAGAATTAGGAAGAAATCCACGTGTACATACATTTCAGGATACAACAGTGTACATTCGTCGCTCTGATGGATCTTTGGTTACAATATTAATATCACCATATATATTTGCCTTACATAAAGATGTCATGGAGAACAAATGGGATAGAGGTTTAAAATTATGTCGTACAATACAGGTAAAGTCGGTGAACTAGGTTAAGTGGGGTTTCATTTAATAGCTATTAAATGGACTAATCGATTTTTGTAAGAATCCCTTAAATCGACCCTCGCGTTTCGGCTCTCTAGGGCGCCACCAAAGATCCAACATACACACTTAGGCTGAAAATGAAAGTCGACGAACTATGTTAGGGGAGGCATATAAATAAAAAAAATATCAAAAAACCCAATTGCGTTAAATAATAACTGAAAAGAAAAAAACAAGTCCAGCAGTTTACATAGCTACTTTTAACAGTTGGGACCCATTATTGCGAAGATTTGGAACTGGACTTGTTGATCACCCAAAAGATTCAAAGCAAATTTTTCATAGCTTGTTTCATTTTTCTAGGATGAAGTATTGTGGGCAACAATGGCAGCGTTAGCTGTACATGCTAAAATGTTAGAAATAGCTGAAGAAGCTTTTGCTGCAATTCAGCAACATGATAAAGTTACTTACATTCAATACATTAAGGTATTATTTCTACAGTTTTTCTTGATAACCTTTTTTCATAATCCTTGAATATTTTTAGGAGTTACCAAATCGTGCTCAACAAATAGCTGGAGCAGCTCTATTAAAAGGCTCCGTTGCCCAAGCGGAATCTACATTATTGCATAATGGTTTATTATTTCATGCAATTAATAATAATTTAAATTTATATTCATGGAATCGGTATAAATTATTCCAAATTTTTAATATTTTAAGAATATCTCTCCTAAACTTGTTTATTTTTCATTTTAGTGCCTTAGATCTTGCCTTAAAGCATAAAAGTCATATCGATACGGTATTATATGTCCGAAAACAATATTTAAATTCTTTAAATAAATCTGAAATTAATCCAAAGTTTTTACAACTGAATTCAACGGTAAGTTTTCATTGTCTTTGAGAAGAAATGTTACTGGCTAATTTTTATACATTTCTTTTTAAGGTTGATTTAAACGAAGAAGCGATTAAACAGAAAATTGAAAATGAAATGAAGAAAAATGTTTAGAGATTATTATAATTTTACATGTATTTTAATAAAAAAATTTACATAAAACTCAAGTTTTAATTCATTTATTTTGTTAGCTTTTCAGCTTTTTTTAGCGTTCCTAAAACTACTGGGACAAAATTTACCCAATGTGATCATAAATATAGATAATAAACTAAAAAATTTTGAAATATCTGTCATATACTTACACTTTTTCGAGGATGGGAATTCGAGGAAGTGGGCTGCTAATAATAAATAGTCTGGATTATTTTTTAGCAACAAATGAATTCTTTATTTTTTTTTTTTTTGTGAAACATATGTCTGTTCAAAAACAAACGAATTTAAAAGATTTTTATTTTTCCATGTTTTTAAATTTTTAAAATCGTTATTATTTATGTTTTATTACACATCATTATATGCTTTATATAATTTTTTGTTTCTTTAACATGTAATTTTCATTTTTTTTTTTTTTTTTCATTTATAAGTTAAGAGAAGGTACTATTCATAATTTTTCATTTATTTTTTTTTTTTTACATTTACAATTTTCGTGTGCAAATTATGGTTTGTAGTTTTTATTTTTACCCTATTTATGTATATCAATAATATATTTAAGTATTTTTAATAAATAAATGAAAATAACTAAAAAAGATTTTGTAATGATGTTTATGATTGGAACATGCCCCTGTAACAATTGTATATCTTTGATCAAATTAATTGATCCTACCTCAATCCAAGCCAATATAGTGGAAATAATTAGGACTACAAGATTTTAAAATTGTTTCAATAAGTATCAAATCCATGAATTTATGTTCCAAAAACATCTGACGATATAATAAATCGATAAGTATGGTCACCTTTGTGTCTGATGCGATTTAAAAGCTATGAGCGTTCGAAATTTACTCTCCTCCTTATTTGACAATCGTAAATAAAAAACATTTTTAAGATGTTCGTTTGGAAAATGGTTTAATCAATACCGCGAAACATGTCACTTACAGCTTTTAAAATAGAATCGACTTTTCAAAAATAAATTTTGAAAATTAGAATATTGCAATGAAGAGTTTTTGGAAAGAAGTTCCTTAACGCGGCTTGCGCTGGTTGAGCGAAGTGGTAGAAATCGTCACGTAACAATGTAAGTCTCTTTATGTAAGTCAAAGTACCTTGAAGAAAACACCTATAAATAAAATAGTACTGTCTTCATTGAATATCTAATTCGTATTGTTAAGGTTTGAGATAAATTCAATTTTTTTTAATTAGAGATGAGCATTAAACAATTATTCTGCTTAAATTCAACAAAGCTCGTTTCAATTTTTTTTTTTTAATTTTTCCCATTTTTTTACAATTATAAGTATACTTTTTTTAATAAATAATTTCAGATAAGTTTTTACAATATAATACAAATATTTGAAATTCCTTGGTTTATTTATTAATAACTAATTAATATATAATATCTACATTATTAATTTTAAATGAAATAATCAACCAAAAAAAAAAAAATTAATAAATTTAAGTAAAATTAAGATCATTTTTTATGTTATTTTTTATCATCCAATCCAATACTTTTGAACTGAAGTTCCAAAATTGCTGAAATTAAATTCTTTTTCAATTATGCTGCAATGAACGCCAAATTTCATTGCAATAAACATTTTAGAGTACCTGATTTAGAAAACTCCTAAATGGTTTTATATGACGTCATGAGCACAGTGTTTGCAATATTTGAATAAATAACGCAAAACATTTCAAAACTTCATCCAAGTATTTGGAAGTGTTCCAATCATAACCAAAAAAAAGTTATAATAAAAAATAATTTTGTGATCATTTCTAATCAGTGGACAATAAATTCTAGCTAGCTATCAGTTTTTTTATGTTATTCCCATGTATTTTTTTTTTCATTTTTTATCAAATTTCCTTATGAATAATTTTCTTGTATTTTTAATTTTTCATTTATTTAAGAATTTAATAATAATAATAATAATCATAATTAATAATAATTTCATATTAATTAATTACATCAACTCGACGACTGTAAAAGGTTACTCAAAAATCACAGACATAATATTTTTTTTATTTAAAAATTTTGTTTGTTTTTAACCATACACTTACAATTTTTAAATACCACCAATAATAATTAATAATTAATTAAAACATTTCAACAAGAAAATAATTTTAATAATTTATTATAATTTTTTTTTAATCTAAAAAAAAAATTACATATAGGATTCGTTTACTAAATTTTGAAGTGTAATATTCTTTTTTAATATATGCAACTTGTTTGACAAATTATTTTTTTTAAATAGCTGAGCCTGTACAGAAAATTTTTTTCCTTTTTAATGAAACACATGAGCTATAAATTATATAGATATAGATATTAAAAAAAAAATTAAATTTAATCTGACATTTACTATTTTAAATTTTTACAGAAATCTTTAATTAATGGTTCAGTAAATGCCACAATTCATGACCACCTTTTTGATATACTCAATGAATTATGACTATTTTACAATTTAAAAAATTGAAAACTGGAGGCTATAAAGTGGTTTTTTTACTTTTAAGTCCAATGAACCGGTCGGGTATCAAGCTAGTAAATTATTGCAAATATTACAAGTTGCAAATATTCTAAAATATTACATGGATGATTTCGAACTAATTTTTAAATAATTTTGTTTTGATATTTCACTCGAAATTTTTTCCCGGTATCTACATATCGTTTCATTCAGGCCTCTACAATTTTACAGACAAGGTGGTTGTTTTTTTAATAATATAACAAACAATATCAAACGTACAAAGTCCCAATTAAATTTTCTTGGAATTTTTCATAATTTAATTTTTTTTTTTAATTTTTGTATAATTTTTACTTTTTTATAAAAGATTCTACCAATACTTAATTAATTGAAAATTAAATACTAATCATAATAATTAATAAATTTAAAAATTCATATCGTGATCAAAATATTTTTGTACCACAAAAATTCAGCCCCACGGTTGTTTTTTTTTTCAATGAATTTTTCCAAATCAATCAATCCCGATTCATCATCTTTCGAATTTGTTATTCATACAATTTGCTCACAATACGCCTGCTATCAGGTATTCAATTTTATCCTAAATTTCGTGAATCTTATCATATTTTTTTATTATACACTACACAATATGACTCTGATCTCGAAATTGTTATTTTTTCTAAATTCTATTCGAGAATTAACTTATTTATCACTAAGATTTTTACACAATTTTTGTTTTGTTTTATTAAATATCACACATTTGCAGAACAATTTTTTGTTTGTTTTTGCATTCTACTATTCTTGACTATTATATTACTATTTTTTTAATTCGTACTTCGCGCGCAATATCTACTCTTAATCGTTAATATTCGTGAAATATCGTATTTTATTTAATGCAAAAATAATTTTTTTACAATTTTTTGTTTCATAACTAAAATATGAATAGGTAAAACTAAGTTATGTATTTTACAAACCCAGATGTTTATACTATTTCTAGATCATTAACAAGAGCCGTTCTATATTTTAGTCATAAATATATCCGAAAAATTTAAGCTTATAAAATTTAGCGTGGAAAAATGTCCCTCAATTATATTAGTGGCTGATATCTCTAAATAGAATTCTAACATCTTTGCCTCGCTATTTATCGCATTAAAATTAAATTAATCTATATAACATTTCGACCCTTGCATGAAATTTTCGCACAGAGTTTCGCACAAGTTGGCAGTTTATAAATGCGCTGATTTAAACATCAAAAATTACAATTTTATCGATCTATATCGAGACTTTTTATCGATCAAAATATAAACAATTATTTTATTGACTTTTATAGAAAATTAAAAAAAATCCCGTTTGAAAATTTAAATATAATTATTCAAAGATAATTTCTTAGAAATAATTAATAAAAACATTAATTACCTTGGTTACAAAACCTCAAAGTAGATTTGTAACCACATAATATCACAAAAATAAAACAGTTTAATTTATAAATCATAATTAAATATAGTTCAAATGATAAAACATAGATGGACCTACGGTAAGCTTGACAACGCTGTACTCGAAATGAACTACCATTCCTTTTTAAGGGCTCTTTTGCCAGAAACCCTCATAATTTCATAATTTTTAGAACTTTGGTGACTGTTTTATATGAATAAGCGATAGTTTTTATGACTAAGCATCTTTAATTTTATCAGATTTTTGAATCACGTGAACAACTGCCGGATAGTTTTCGATAATTGCCCTAAATTTAAGAGTATTCAACAGTATTGCACTTTCAATTTGAATTTCAAGGTTGGCAAATCCAAGAGAAGAACAAAATTCTCAGATTAAGAGCTAAAATTACAAAACTAGAAAGGTGTGCGTTTGGAGTGATTTTAAGATAGTCAGGTTTTTAAAGAATTAAGGGATACTTCATTATCTTAAAATACATTATTCGTCGAATTTTAAAACTTTTCGGATTTATTTATTTTAATTGAACGTTTTTCATCTAGTATTAATAAGGTATGTAATTTTACCTCCGAAAAGGGCATATTGTTATTACACAGTAAAAAATTACTTACATATTGTAAATTTATTTCCCTATAGAAATTACCATGAATTACAAATATTTTCTTTGCGATAAAGATCGAATTATCGGCAAATAGCCATTGAATATATTAAGACTAGCTTTCTAATATTAACATCTGTGATTGCAAACTGTCCCAAAATTAAATTACGAGGGAGAAGTTTTAGTGTCAAGTGAAATTTGGTGAAATTGTTTTTAGTAAATTTTGAAATTTTTTTTAACACCAATTACACGTGCAGATCAAACATTTTTTTCGGAATAATATATTTCTGCAATCAACATCAATTTTTTCTTAATTGTAAGATATTTTTTTTTTTTTTAATTTTATTTTTTACATACAAATACAGATTTTTCATATAGTTCCAATTTTTTTTATTTTTTTTTAAATATTTTTAAATAATTTTTTGAAAATTTCAAAATATTTTAATAATTTTTTTTAAATATATTTTTAAAATATTTATCTTTTTTGATTTTTCATTACATTTATTATATAGCTTTTTATTTTGTACTTTTATGTGAGTTAACCTGATTTTTTTTATTCCAGTTTGAAGAAATGAGGCAATTTTTTTTATTCAAAATTGATTAAAATTTTTTACTATGTATTCATTCGTAAAATTCGAAATTTTCGCGTAAATAATTTAAGTCAATCGTATTATATTTAATATTAATATTTTTTGCGCATATGAAAGCTAATATTTAGTTTCTCTAGAAAAAGTTTGGCATCATTTTTTTCTATGTGTATCATTTTGCTATGTGGCAACAGATGTTTTGGGTGTCTGCAAGCGTTTCAGCAAGGTAGATACTAAGAAACCATAGTAACTTATAACAATATTGTTCAAAGATACGAATGCATTGTCTAATAACAAATAGCTGACACATTTAATGATCTAGTTATTCCATTGCCCACTACTATTTTCAAGATTTAAACCTGCTTATGGCTGCCATACTCACTGTTTGACATCATTAGTGATTTTCTCAACATTTGATCATAGCTTTTATTTTTTACAAATTTAATTATGTATTTTATATTTATTTTATAATTCCTTATAAAATTATTAGTAACTATTTTTACAGCGATTCAGTTTATTTACTGCCGAAATTTTTCTTTACCTCCGTCAACGATAAACAGGTGAATAAAATCGAAGCAACAGAATGGGTAATAGAAAAACTGACTTCAGGTTTTTAACAATTTCTGTGATATTTTGAATCCAGAATCAAAAATTAGTTTGTTTTTAATTAATTCTTACTCATTTGTAATTAAAAATAATAGATTGACTTTTGTCCAAATTCTTCACATTGATTGTATTTCAAAATGACGTAGGTATACTGAAGAACTCTGCTAATTCGTATGGAAAGAGTTTATAAAGTTAATCAAAATAATATAACGATTGACTATGTAATTAGCAACTTTCATGATTGTGAGTTCGCTACCAACCTTAGAATTACCAATATATTGGCAATAACATATTTTTATAATGCATACTTGTTTTCGTTTAAATTTCCAATACTAGATGGAGGACGTGACCACTTAATATGATAAATAATTGAACTTAAAGTCTTTTTTAAGATATTTTTGATTTGAGAATGTCAAATTAAGTTTAAATATCTTTTAAAGCCGAAAATATCGATAAAACTATATATAAAGTCTTACAGTTAAATTAATTACTTTATTAAGTGGACATGTCTCCCATCTAGTTGTCAAAATAAAAACGATAACGTGTACGCAATATAAGAATATGTCATAGAGAATATATAGAAAAATATCTGTATATATCTCTTTTAAAAACAATATTTGAAAACTTCGAAGAGAGTCCAGTTAATTGAAAACAAAATACAATGTGAAGACATCGATCTTTAATTATTTTTTTTTTTTTTTTATTATTCTCGTATCACTTGTACGCAATTTTAATTGAGCATTTTCTTGTTAATATATATTGTGATTATTTATAATTAATAATTACTATTTTATTACAACTTTTGTGTGAAATTTTGTGTGTGTGTGAAAAACATCGAAAAGTGCAGAAACAAATATTATATTATATTTATTTATATAATATTATTACTTTTTAAGTCATATAGATTTCACAACATTTAAATGAATTATTTATTTTTTTTTATTTTAGTATACTCCTGTATTATTTTTCAAAAACATATTTTTGATGATTGTTTTTGTCGAAAATCGAAAACCGGAAAATTGGTGATATGTTGTTGAAAAATTTGTTTAAAATAACCGTATGAAATGGACGGGATATTATATCCAAATATATTATATCTGGAAATGTTCTGAAACGATTTTCTATGGAATTTTGGATTGAAACAGTAGGAGATCTCGGACATGTAAGGGTAGTAATGTTTTTGATATCATGAATTTCGAATTTTTTTTGTACACGTAGCTCACTTCAGTCATACACATCAAGCACACATCTATATAATTAATACTTACGCTTACAAAATTTGTACGATTTTTTTTCTTTAAGTGGTAAAATTCTTGTACTAATTTTTTTCATATTGCTAGCAAAAAAAAAAAAAAAGTTGGAAAACTTAAAAAATAAAATAAAATAAAAACATTTAAAAATAAAAGTTTATTTAAATTTTTTGACAAAAAATAATAATTCAAATCACTGGATTCATATACAGGTTTCTTTTTTACTAAAAAAAAAACCCTCTTAATATATGAGTGTTACGTATATTTCGAAACAAATGAACCGATTTTTCTAATCGGTATAAAATTTGTACTTCGTCACACAATGCAAGGTAATATTATCACCGTTTACAAATATAAACTGAGCAATGAGTTTAAGAATACGGGCAATACGAATTTAAGTAAAGGCCCTTCAGTATAATGAAATACTTCAATGCTTTACAAATGCTTGTACTTGTAAACTGTGATACAACTCATAAAAGGAACAAACACACTTTGAAAAAAAAAATAAACTTATAAAAATCTTACACTTACTAACACAAAGACAAAAGTAATTAAGTTTGTAATAATTAAAAAATATTAAATTAAGAAAAAAAAATATAAAAAAAAAAAAAAACACATTGTGAGGTAGATAATGGTGTTTAAAAATTATAATTATTTTAAATTGAACGACTAATTTATTGCATTAAATTATAAAACAAATAAAAAATAAAAAAAAACATAAAAATGAGGTAGATTTGATTAATTATTTGTACTTAAAATATAGTTTTCTTTTCTTTTTAATATATATATAAAGCTTTGGTTGCGACTGTTTACATTTTTTTTTTAGGTTAATGTTAACACAACTGTTAAAATAGTTTCGTTGTTCATTTGTTTTTTGTTAAAAACAAAGTTATATTGCTTTATGACTTGAAATATTATTATGATTCCTCTGAATTGAAATACCTGAGATATATTTACAGTGAATTATACTTAGAAAAAAATATATTACAGTAAAACTTCGATTAATCTATATTAATCAAAGTTTTTTGTTGTAACAGTAATAAATCCACAGATGTCTCTGTTTAAACCATCAAAAATAATGGTAATTAATTTAACAAATAAGGACATCTATGAATAAAACTTGGATTCAAATCTTGATTGAATCGTTTGCTGAATTTTATTTTTCACCTCTTTTGAAAATATAAAAACAGAAAATAAACTTATTACCTTGCATTGAATTTTTTAACATGAATATCCACGTATTTGTTTTTCAATATGGTGGGATATTATTACGTAACTGATTTTCTTTTGTATTTTTTTGTATTAAATTTTAAACATTAAAACACAACCGCGTTTAGTTTAATAATTAATTAATTACCCGTTTTATTCTTTTTTTTTCTAAAAAAAAAAAATTAAATGAAATTAAATTCGCACTTAGTGCTAATTCATACCTCTTCTCTTTTTAACTACATAAAACTTAACATAAAAATTGAATAAAAACTATAAAATAATTGAAAATTATTTTCCCTAATTATTGGTTACTTACAATATTAATTAATAAATTTTTTTTCATAAACATTTTCAAAAATGGATAACAAAAAGACATTTTTAATGCTAAATTTTTTTTTACACTTATTATTTGTTTAGAGTCAAAAAACTTTTTGACTGATAAAATATTTAGAGAAAAGAGTTAGTTTCAAAAAAACAAAAACCTTTGCCCAATAATAAAAAGAGAAATAAGAAAATAAAAATTTTTTTTTTACAAAAGAAACAATTGAAGCTTGACACAAAAATAACCCCAAATAATTTTTTTTTACCACAAATTTGGTCGTCACATAATTAATAAAAATATTTTATATTATTTTTTTTCAAAAAATAATCGAAAAACATTCACAAATCTGCTTACAATTTTAATAATTCGGATCGGGTTATTTAGCTATCACAACATTCTTCATTAAACAGCTCTCGCAATCACATACTTAAATTTTTTACTCATGCGCCATACAACAAAATTTTAGCATTCATACATATTCATCTTTGTTCAACATTCCTTACACTTTTGGTTATGGTTCCGGATAATATTTAACATTATTCCAAATTTCTGGTGGAGTTAAAAAATTATATGAATTATAATGATTGACTTAGCTGTGTACATTTGCTGTAAATCATGTGAGTTACAAAATAGGCCACTATACAATGATTCGCGCCTATAATAGTTAATTCTTCACTAGGTCGTAATACTTCTTCGCTTCTAAAAGTATCTTTATTTGGACAGTATCACTGTTGTACCCTTGGAACCTCAAGCATTTTTCTAGACCTATTGAAGCCCTCAGAAAACCTTTGTTGCTCGAACAGTTATACGAGCACTTAAAACTGAGAGAAAATTTTATTACTTTATATAATTGAACATAGGTCAATAGAATTCTTTCAATGATGCTTGCTGAATACGACTGACGTGTCTTATTTAATTCATAATTTATAAGACCTTCATTGTACAGTTTTACGCTGCTTTTGTTTACTCAATCATGGCGTTTTTATAATAAATGAAACTTAAATAAATAAAAATCCTGAGTTATTTTACATACTATTGTTTTTTTTTGTTGTATAAAAGAAAATAAAATCTATTGTCGAAAATATATATCTATGTATAATTTGTATCCTATTACATAATTACTATTTTAACTGTACAAAAAATACAATTTGTACCAACTATTGCAGTTAACACCATAAATAATAAGAGCTTTATCAACTGTCAATTTTCTTTGATTCCGTAAGAAGTCTCTTTCCACGTAGAAATAATGACAGCTGATATAACCGTCATATTCATAGTGCTTTTTGTGTATATGTATATTTTCGTACGTGTTTGTTTTTTTATGGCAGTGTTTTAGACACAACATTTAAGACAAACAACTATTGCACCGATTTAATATATTATTTTTACCTGAGATTCATTTGTATCTGAATTGTATTGTTTGATTGTTTTTTAAATGTCTTTTCATTTGGAAGTGTTTTTTTTATATAAATATTTTTGTTATTTTTCTTTAAACTACACAAATAATTAAAAATACTGTATTATTGTAATAATTGTACATTGTAAAGAGGTAGACTGTGATATATTTTTATGAATATTATATATCTTGAGTTACAACAACATTGTCATGTATGTTTGACCACAGTTTTTTGCAAAATGTAGTACGACATCATTTTGTTCGAATATTCAATGACCTTGAAATCGAAAAAGAAAAGTTATTTCATTTTCGGTCAATTAAGATAACTTTACAATTACTTTTGCTTAAAAACCGTGGTGTATATTTCTAAAATTGTATCTATAGAAATAAAATTTGAAATAGAGAATTGAAATCTTCTTAAATAAATAAATATTGAGGTATAAACGTTAAATGGGTGGAGGTATTCTTGTTTAATAGGGGGGGGGGGTTGAGGTAAGGGTTGATCACTGACTAGTAAGGTACTATGTAAGAATTCGTATACTGTATACACGAAAGTATTTAAATCCCAAATGTAGACTTCTATGGTATGTTTGTGGATATCTTACAACATATATGCCAGTTTTTAGAAACTTTAGAAGTATGATCTGCTTCGAATTAAACGTGATTTTGATCCTAAAGTATGGGAGAAGTTCAGTTCTAGCAAAAATCTTGATTCTCCAGACCATTTGTGGTTTAAGAATAAGATATATTTTAAGAATGCTTACAATAGATATTTATTCTGAGTTATGTTTCTAAAATTCTGGACATATAAGTTAGTTACTAAAAATTAAGACGAGGTTATTTGTTTGATATTTGGCACAAACCATGTACTTCGTAAAAAAAATGTCGTAAATAAGATTTAAAAAACAAAAAAGATGATAGAAAAAAAAAAACGAAACATAAAAAGCTAATCCCTGATTTGATTAATTATATATTTAATCTAATAAGTGTTTTTTTTTATTTATTTTAAATTTAATGAATGAGGTATTTATTTTACTGCTTCATATTTACCAAAAAAATTTGTTTGATTCCTGAGTGATTATTTTGTATTTTGTGTAAATATTTCTTACATACTATAAACAAACAATAAAAACAAGTTTTTTTAATCAATCTTGCACATATTTTGACTAGTTTTCATATCGACGATTGGTATTTTTTATTTAAAAAGAAAAATATTTTATTGTGTTTTCTAAAATATTGAGTACGTAATTAGAAGCAGAAGATATTTTTTTTTTTGGATAAACACTCTCACACTATGAAACATTTATTCACACAACATTCATGCGCACGCGCTCTCATCAACATGACACTTTTTCAATAATTATTAACAAATAACATAGGGATCACGATTTTTTTGCTTTTCGCTTGGTTTATATCCGTTTATTCACGTTCATCAAAGCACAAAACACGTTTCGTAGTTTGATGTTCGTTAATAAAAGATATTTAACTTAATTTTTTTTTATATACAATTATTAAAATTAAATATACAGCATGTCCACTAAAATTTATATATAAAATTATTTTTAAATTGTTACACAATTAATTTGGTACATACTGTATACGTTAATAAAGAAACAAATGAATAAGTGTTGTTTGTTTTATATCCGAATGGTGGCAGCATTAGTCTGTGTGTATGACAATAAGTCCAGCTCATGTCATAAATAATTAAAGGTTATGTTTCTTGTGATGTATTTAAATAAATATTAAAATTATTATAAAATTAATAATATAAAGTACTCCTAAAATAAATAATAAATAAATATATTAATTTTATAATAATTTTCGTTTCTTCGTCATGGATCTTAATAAAATGTTTCAAGGTAGGAGGAAGTAAATGCAAAAATATAAAAAGTAAAAGAATTTACTCTTTTAAAAGACATTCCATCCACATTTCTGATATCGTAGAATGTGTAATGTCACGAACAAGTCAATATGGTGGAAATTGAAAATAAGCGAGCATTTTACTTCATTTATCTATATTACTGGTTACTTTGAGGTAGTTATTGCTCAAACATGAACGTTGAATTCATATGATATTTCGAAAAAACGCCTATAAATATGTACAATAATAAAATATCATATTCTGTGAGATCAATAGTTTGAGGTAGATTGAGTCAGACCACCAAATCGTTTATAAAAACATTGTTTTAATGATCAATACTCAACATTTTGCGATTCTGAGGTCAACAGTTTTTGGACATTAAATAAAATACTGAAACTTATATTTTCTTATTGGATTCATTGCAAAGCGAGAATTTGTTCTGGAAAATTTTTGTGTAGTAAACCGAAATTACTGTGAAGGCCTTTAAAATGAGACAAAAAAATTTTGGGAAATATTCTTTAATTGGCTGAAATAATGTTATTTTAGAGACTTGAAATGATCTCAACATCGCAAAAATTGTGTTAATTTCGTTGAGTAGTGATCTAAATCGATCCATGTGTTTTGATATTAAAAAAAAAAAGTCGAATCGATTTTCTTTTGTTCTGTAATAATTAATTAATTTAAATTCTAATAATGACGACAACTTAACAATAATAGTTACTAAAAATTAATTACATTTACATTTTTTTCTTATTAATTATTAAAAAATTATACTTAACTAATGTTTTTGAGGTATATTTTGTTTAAAAATCCTGAATTTGCTTTGTATCGTGGGTGCATTGTTGAAGTTTGTTTTTTTCTTTTATTCCAAGATGGATGAGATTTTAATGGCCATTCATTGTTTATACTTGTTTTTTTGGTAAATAAATTTGGCCATGTTGGATTGTTGATTTATAAAAAATCAAGACATAAAATCAAATAATAACATATTCATTCCAATACTCCGATCTCTATTACATTAGGCCAGCTTGTAATGATGCGGCAGCTGTTTGAGCTACAATTGAAGATGGCGGCGGCCACATGTAACAGAGAGGTGGAAATCTCTATTGTGTATTATGATTGTTATGTACTTGCTGGGCTTGTTGCTGTTGTTGAGCAGCCTGTTGAGTTTGTTGAAATGTTTTCAGGCTCAATTCAGTTTTATGTTCACGTGCTATATGTCTGCGCACTGTGTTGTTACGTGTAAATGTACGTGAACAAAACGGACATGGTACACGTATACCTTGATGCCTTTGTCGTATATGTGCACGTAAGTTTGTTTCGTAGCCATATAATCGTTCACAGAATGGACATTTTAATTTTTTTCCTATAAAAATACAAATAAAAATGAATTTCTGGAATCATGATTAGTTGTAAAATATTGAAAATCGAACAACATTCTTAGAAAAATATAGACGAATGCTCTTAGAGGGGGGGGGGGTCATAACAAGAAATTTTGGCATAGAGGATAGTAAATCAGAAATTGGCTTCAAAATTTGATAAATTCAACAGTAATTCGGCATAACCACACTAAGTAAATTAAATCCATTGACAACGAATCTTCAGGGGAGACAGTCCTAACTTAGATTCCCTTCGGTACGGCCATGTAAAGACGGTAAGACGGTAAGGCGCGTCATAAGGGAGAAAAATATTTCAGTGGTGTCTAAAGTTCATTGTCGTTGACTCGGGAATTTCCTGTTTATTTAGATGGTTAGTGGTTGATATGTTCATACGCCTCCATTTTACGGTCAAATGCTAGGTTGAGACTTTGAGAGTGAGATAAGAAGAAAGATCTGGTAGGAAAAAACCAGAAACTGAATAAGCGCAATGAACCTTCAAACATAGAAGAAAATTAGTGACAATTATTGCAAAGAATGCAACAAGGAGAAGATAATTGAAGTTAACTGACTATTTCACTTCTCTGCGTTGGGAAACAAACGCTTTATTAGAATAAGATAAAATTTCCTGGGAAAAACAACATGGGTAGTGAAAAAGTAATAAAAAGTACTGAACTTATCAGAAGTTTTTCATAAAGTTTTGTACTTGGTGCTTTTATGCAAAATGAGGCAAACAATTTCCAAAAAGTAGATACAAGATTAGACTTTAATGAATACGTACATGCTTAATGGGTGGCATGGACCGCTGGAAAGAAAAAGGAATAAAAGTGCGATCTTTGCTATGTTAGCTTCTGTGTCAGCCGTTTGAAGACCATCTGATGTTCAAGTTTCGAATTTTTATATTTGGTTTATGGGTTTTTTGTTTCAGGTCAAAGTTTTTCTAATTTTGCAAATTTTAATCGTGTATAAGAGGGCAGATTCTTACCCTTCACTTTGGAAATGACCTTGAAATTGGAAGACACTAAGAAAAAGTAAATATCTAATAAGTTTATAGATAGAGAATCTGTTTCTAGCTATAAGATCGTCTTTTGGCAAAGGGAGTGTAAAATAGTCTATTTACTTTCTGGAGATATAAAAAATTTGGCTTACCGTCAGGTGTTGTAACCGAGCCAGCTTTATGACTCAATTTCCCAACAGATTGCCATATATTTGGTAATAATCCATCCGGTCCCGTTGTAATTTTTGTGGTATCCCTGTCACAATCATATTTAATGTGAATAGCATTTTGTCCACCACCGCCTGGTGATGATAAAACACCACTTCCATTATTATTTCCAGCTGTACCATTCGATAAATAATTATTCCCTGTATCACGTCCGCCATTATTACCACTTGAATTTACAATATTACTACCTGTACTATTCGTCACCATGTTTGTTTGTTCATCTTGCTGGTTTCCTCCTCCTGACGATGGTGTCGTATCCATTTTCATTCGTAAATCTAAAAATCGTTTTTGTTTTGTGAATAACGATTTTAGAGTAGAGTTTTTTGGTAAATTACCTTCAGGAAAACTTGCATCATCGCCAGAATGTCGTCTGTGTTCTGGTGTTGTCTGTTCGGTTTTTACAACAGCAGTTCTATCAAAAGTAGATGTGGGTTGTCCACCCGTCGTTGATGAGCCGTTATTACCTTCAGGTGTTTCATTTCCATATTTATTATGGTCAGAACTATTGAGCATGTTAGAATCCTTATGCCCTCCAGGTGGTAATGAGGATGAGGAACTTGATGATGGACGATAATCCATTGCACCACCATTTGGCGAGCCTGATCGGCTACCACATTGTTTACTTCCATCCGCACGTAGAATACTTCCATCACGTAGCACTGAAGCACGTTGAAGTGCAGCGGCCTCTTGTAACATTTCATTTGGACTACGTAATGGTCGCTGTTGTTTCCGTTGTTGCTGTGACGAACACTCATCGTATCGTGTTTGATTGACATTATTTTGTGATTGTGAATTTACCCGTTGTTCATGGTTTCTATAAGGTGGTTGCATATATGATTGAATTCCTGTAGGATATGACGAGGAGGGTGATGGAACAGGATGATAGATGGGTGTATCGCCACAATCTTCTTTACTACCTGATGAAGATAATCGTCCATGTTTTGGTCGTGATGTAGGTGAATCTAGTGCGGATGTATCTTGTACACCGTGTTGACTTTGGGCTGCTAATTTTTCATGCTCAATACTTAAACCTTTTACCTAAAAAAAGGATAAAAGTTTCACTAATTTTTCAAGAAAAATTCAAGAAATATTAAGGAATAACTATTAAGGAATCACATAGCGTTTTTGTATTAGGCAAGAATGCTATGTAGTTCGCAAATCCGTGTCATTTCAATTCAATTTCAAAGGAAGTTAAAGCTGGGCTTTTAAAAAAATAGAAATACAAACCTGAAGATATTCGGCTGCTTTTAAAAAACTACTCAATGATTCTTGTGAAACATGAACCTCGCCTTTGTACATAAATTCAAGCAACGCTGACATATTAGCTGCAGATGTTCCATCCAATATAACCAAAACATTTTGGAATAATGGTGCTGTTTCAAATAAATCAGCTAAATGTTTACTACATGCTGCTAATATAAGTTTATGTGCTCGAAATGATACACCTAGAAAAAAGAAAAGAAAAAAATTATTCGAATATTTATCCAAGAAAATTATTCGCATTTAATTTTTTTTGGTAAGACCTTGTAGGGTTGAATAACCGATAAATAAATTTTTTTTTTGTGCAATTTAAAAAAAAAATTAAAAATTACAGAAATAAATAGATAAGTTTTTTTATGACTGCATGATTAGTGTATTTTTTTAGCTATGGAAATTTTGATAAAAATTTTTTTAACTTAATTTATTTACACCGCATATTTAAAATTGAAATTGAGTGAAATTACAATCTTCTGTATCTTACATCTTACATAATCTTACAGGATCCCAATTAGAAATCTCAATAAACATGAGACTGATTTTCTAAATTATTATAATTTCTCGTTATTCCTAGACTATTAGAGCCTCTTGATAATTGAGATTTATAATGTCTTTCAAATATTGTACTTAATTTCCGGTAAATTTTTGAGCATCGTTGTAATTCTTTTTATGATAATTCTAAATTCCCCTAGGCTATTGATGTCAATCGTTTATATACGCATAAGCAGATTATGAGAGCATTAAAAAATATTGCTAAGAGGACCCAGGAGTAGACTGGGAGACTGGGGGTAAGCGGCCCAGCGGAAACTTATAGAAGGGTCTAGTTTAGTATAACTTCTAAGTATTTACCAGATTTTGTATTGCAAAAAGGTACTCACTTTTCGGTGATCATATAGAGATTTTTCGTCTATACAACGTTGGGCCTTAAATTTTAAGTAAAGGCGCTGCCGACGTTTGAAATGTATAGTGAATAGCTGACAGATAAAAGAATTGAAGAAATTGAGAAAGAACGAAAGATTGTAATTAAATAAATTCACAGAATATATTTTTTTCAATGTTTCTGCCACCGGGTCCGAATTTCAAAGGCCAGCGGCCCACCGAAAATTCTCCCCAAATCATCACATGGCCAGCCCACCTTTGAAAGGACCTGGAGTGCTCTCCAAGTCAATTGGAAAAAATAAAGCAATGAATTTTTGATTTTAAATCAGAAACTATTTGAGAATTTTTAAAAATGATAAACTTATCGTGATTAAATTATATCCAGTATTCGCCAAGAGTCTATTTAGACGAGACTATGTCAGTTATATCTCTGGTCTTCTGTCTTATGAATTCGAAATTTCCTAAAACTTATTAAGTTTTAAGCTTAAAACTTAACAACGCAATTGAACTATTGAAGAATTAGATTTTAGATCTAACAACGAAATATAACTCTTGAAAAAATATAAAAATAGCGGAGAATAATTGTTACAGGAGTGGTCAAGGACTTTAGTCATATTATCTATCTATTGATCAAAAAATTTTGGAGTGTTAATGATAAGAGGGTTGCATATCTACAAAGATCCTGTAAAGTAACCTCGCCAGAAGCTATTAATATGAAACCATCATCAAAGATAATTTGAGAGACTGAAATAGAAAAATCTTGAAGATAAATACATTTCTCGATCGAATTAGTTTTTTTATTAAAATTCATTATATTTTTTTGAATGGCACATTTTTTTAAACATCAAGGAAATAAATTTAATAAAAATAAAAACGCATTATATAATTGCAAGGAAAAAAAAAGTATATTTGACTTATCTTAAGTACAATGTTTATTTAAGATAAGACAAACAAAATATATATAAAAAAATATCAAATTATCACCAAATTTAATGTGGCCATGATTATTTAAAAAAATTTTATTTTCTTTGCAATTAGTTCATTGACTTGCATATTTTATCAACTCATAAATAGCATTAAAAAAAAAAAAATTAAGTATATTTATTAATTTATTTTTTATAGCCAAAATAAAATTAATCGTTATATAATTTTTTTTTGGAATTATACGCGTATGTATAGAATGATTTTGGTTCGTTTATGAAAAAGCTATTTCGCCCTTCAAGTGACATAAATTTTGATTATCAAAGATATTAAAATGGTCAATGCTTATGCCAATTAAATTTGATGCATCAAAATATAAAAAACTTGTACTCCGTTTGACTATTATTTGCTGTGAGTCAAGTTCGAATGTAAATAAGCCGGAAATATTATTAATAAGAGAAAAGTTTGTACGTGTTCCTTAGAATTTCAGCCGTACTAATCTCTGTATAGTAACGAAAAAGGAGAAACTGGGAGTAGTTTTTCCACCCCCAAAACACTCCGAGGTTAGTGCGACTGAATGTTCGTGAAGGTCTAAGGAACACTTACAAACAAGAATTGTTTTAAATCGGAGCTGTTCCACCACTTTTTCACATTTTCCGGCGTATTATGCGCTACTTACTATACTGGGTGCACAGATGAGCAATATATATAGAGTATTGGTTGTAGCGTTGACAGATTTACTGCACTAATACAACTACTATTTAGTACTATATTTTGTAGTAGTACTATAATTTTCTCTTTCTAAGATATCACATTCTCTTTCACTCCGATAGAAACACCTTAAGAGGAATTATCTATAGAAATAATTCTTCTTTAAATGGCAGACGCTTTTTTATTGGACTTCAAAAATTCAAATGATGGCCTCTTAATACTCGTGCCTCAAACCTTAATCGGAACTTTCTCAAATTTGAAATAGTGAAAATAGTGAACTACAAAATAGTGATTTGTTTTACTTTTCACTATTTTGTTTTCAGAGAGAAGGTTTTCTTGTGAAAATAATTATCAGAAAATATTTTCATTTAATGTACATATTTAAAATGACTTAAAAGATGCCTCGCCCTGTACTTTTTATTGTGTTGTGCGTGTGTGAGTTCGTATGATTTGTTTTTTTGGGTAAATTATCAAATTTCTTGTCCTTGATTATTTCCTTTCAAGTTTTTTTTTTCTATTTGCATTTTTATTATTTTTTTTTTAGTATCAGTGTAAATAATTATTAGTTTGTTTCAAATAATTATTTATTAATGCGTCATAATTTTTGTACGAATTAGTTAATTAATTCTATTTTTATTTTAATTTTTATAAAATGCGATTATTTTGTACGTAGGTAGGTTTACGGCCAGGTGAAGTATTTGACAGGCATTTCAGAACAGCTGAATAGAATTCACTTCTGGATTAGACAACATATTCGACAAGTAATCTTTGTTTATTGTTTTTCGTAAAATTAACGGTCAATTATACCCTTTTAAAGCTCAAAGCATCTCTAATTTGTTTATTTACATACATCTAATTTTTGTTGCAAAGTCGCCCTATTAGCTCAGTTGGTTAAGGCGTAACCAATTCCGTCCGCGGTATGCTTATAATTGTGATAGGCTGGTGTAATGCATGGTATATGCATGAAGGAGGTGCACTCAGCCTCTGAAATTGAGGAGCTGATAAATGAAATTATCAGCGGAAAGGTGGTAAAACACATATATGGCATCACAATGGGATCTATAGCCTAAGTGTATATAACCTAAACCTAAACCTACTTACTGTAGCAAAAACATGGATTCAAAAGCTCAAAAATGTCTTCAAAATAGTATGAATTTCTATCCTTTACGTGTTAAATATCGACAACTTTCAACATTTATAGCAGCTAAGAGAGGCGATCAACGCTTCGCCAATTTTTCTTCAACTTTATGTCGTTGAAAACTACCACTTTGCATAATTTCGAGCAAAACTAACTCTTAGTTTCATGTCGTTAGAAATACCATGAGGCCCTAAAAACCACAATTTGAAAGAATTCGTACATATCGAATGTTTATATGAACAGGTTGAATTTTAAAAGTTTCGAGTATTTGTATTCTCTAGTTTTCTCTATTACGAATTTTGAACTAAACTTTAACATCTATGGATAATATCGAATAAAGTGAGTAGAGCTAGATTCATACAGGTTGCCTTAGTTACCTGTGTAGTATGGTTTGTAGTTTTAAAGGGTTCTTCATTTCGAATTCTATATTAAACTCTACAAGGTTTTCCATTTAAAATGATAGACCTTTTATACTTATTTTAAACAACTCGTTTTATAGTTAACCAATCAAAAAATAACTTGAACTAAAATTATAGAATTTGATAAAATGCATCCTGTTTTGTTATCAGATTAGACCTAGTTCTTCGGGTTTCGTTAATAGCCAATTAAGATTCTACACTGTAAGAGATAGAAGAAAACTTTAAATTAGAAAGTTAAACTCACTAAAAAAAAGAATAGTTTTTGTTTAAAACAATTTTTCGAAAAACGTTAGCTTTCGGAGGAAATGAGACTTAAAAATATGCCATTATTGCATTTAATCAAAACAAAATACGCTTAAAGTTTATCGATAACTGTAGGTGAAAGTTATGGACACAGGCGATTGTCCTGTATTGTCCTTGACAACTTTTGGCAAAAGTATTTTTCCGTAATTAGCGTGTTTTCTTTCGATTAAATTCAATAATGACATATTTTAAGTCAAACTACTTTTACTCTCATGTCGTTACCCCAAGTTCATAGATCTATCATTTTAAATGAAAAACCTTTTACTAACAACCCCCCTTTAAATTCTGACTCATTCACTAAAACATACAGCTAGTTATTAATCGAAGAACAATAGAATTTTAGGTATAAATATATAATACTACCTTTAAAACAAGGTAGGCAAATACAACTTCCATTGTGTTCTCATTCCTCTTACTCGAAACCTCCCTCTTTTCTATGTTCAATAAGTTGTTTAACAAGTATGGGAAATAGAAATTCTATTTTAACAAGGAATTCAATGTATAGATCATATTTCGATAACGAAAAGGATTCTATGATTCTTTTAACCTGTCTCTTGGAAAGCAGTTGGTAATCCTGATTTCGAATTGGCCATATTACCCATAAATATGTAAAATTAGACTCGATACTATGGCAAAATTGAAAGTCAAATTAAAATTGATTAAAAAACGAAGAAGTTATTAGCAATCAAAGATTGCATTCAAAGGTTGTCCATCTCCTATTAGCAAACCAAAGTTTTATATGTAATCTTTATGGCGATATCCACGTATGACGTCACTAGTGGGTATCTTCCTCTTTGTTTAATTAGGAATTTTAAACGTTTATATCTCGCATTCTAGTAAAGATTTTTAAAAACCAACCCTATTGTTTGGTGCAAAATTGTTTTGGCTTCATGGAGCCCTTCTTATATGTATATAGTTCAAAGATCACGTCAAAAGAGTGTCATGATTTTGATCACGACAAAATCTTGCTTTTTTGTAGATTTAAAAAAATTATTATAAACAAAGTATTAAATTTTTTTAAACACTTTTGATGTCATTCGAATCTCACGAGCTATCAGATGTATTTTTACCACCATTATCTGTACATTTAACCAATTTGCACTTGCTGACTAGCTTATAATGATCGCTGATAATAATAATGATATTACTAACCTTCACAAAATAATGTAACATCAGCTAAACTTTCGGATTTGAATAAGTTACTAAACGATGTTGCGAGATTACTACCAAAACTGTTCCACTTAAGACAGAACTGCTGTTGTGAATCCATTCCCAGGCCTGGTTGAAATGAATTAGCTGGAACAAACAAGAAAAACAAATTTTTCATAAAAATAAACTAAAGTCTTTGATAGTTTAAAAAAAGTAAAAAAATTTTACTCATGCGGAAAATTAATGACTTTCTGAAAACATAATATTTACTTTTAATTTTCATAAATAATAAAATTATTTTTCTTTTATAAGTTTTCCAAGAAAATGATTTAATTTTTCAAAAAAATTTAATTTAGTTGTGCCGGATGGTTATGGCATTAAAATAATCTTGTTTGAAAAATAAAATTAGGAAACATTTTTTTTTTAGAAAAATATTACGCTTAAGTAAAATTTTTCTTTTAAATAGAAGAAAACAAATTTGAAATAATAAATTTTTCATAAAATCAGCACTAAATAAAATTATTTAAAAAGTTCTTTATATAATTTAAATAAAACTTATTATTGATAAATTTAAACAAATTTTAATTATGGCTAATCAAATTTGTGTGATATATGCAATGTAAAATTTTCATCAATCATCAATTTTTCCGATTAATAAAATTTTGCATATAGTGCATATAACTGTTTACAAAAGTCTGGGAATCTCATATTATCATGTTACTTCTATATACAAAGAAAAACTACGTTATTTTGATATTCAATTTTGTTAGTGTAAGAATTCTACAGTCATTTTAAACAGATCCAATTTTGATTGTGAATTATGTTATAACTGGACGATATAAGACGAAAAGTAAGGAAATTTTGGTCGATATTTGGCGTAATTTTCAAAATATTGAAAAATTTTTTCTCAATTATTCTGCTTTCGATACTTCAAAAACCAAGGTATTATACCGAAAAATTTTATTCTTATATTTCGTCTAAATTCATGAAAGTTCATCATCAAAGTTGAAAATCAGATAAAAACAAATTCAACCCTAAATATATCGTGCTCGCGTACATCCCTTATATGGTTGGAGATACTTGGTTTTTTTATTTTCTATGTCATTGCTTATATGTTTACTTTCTATTAATTTGTTTTTTTAATTTGTGTTTTTTTCGTTCCAAGTGAAAATTATCAAAAACTTTCAAAATATATCGTTTTTGAGATTTCTCCATAAAAGCAATTTTATATTTTATATCGATTTTCAATGGTTTTTTTTCTAAGCTGAAATTTTTAACCAAATATTCTTTGAGTAAAAGTCTACTTATAATATAATTTTGAGCCTTTAAATCAAACATTGTTTTCCTGCGCATACATCCTTAATTTTACCTTCTAAAAATACAAAAAAATATACATAATACAAAAATATAAGTCTTTCAAGAGTGCGTTTGAAGTTTTCAAAATGCGTTGACTGATACATAAATTAATTTACAGAAATAATTCAAATAAATATTAGGAATCGATAATCAAATTCTATCATTTGCTGATTCTTTAAAACTGCATATGCATATGTTTACAATACTAATGATAATAAAAACCTAGAGATAAAACAGCTATCATACTTAGGTAATTATTTTTCAATATACAGTATATTTCAATGTATAGTACTGAAATATATATCAATAGTTTTCAAGCAAAAGTTGTTTGATTTTCAACTAAAAACTTTTAGCTTTATATAATTTAAATATTTTTTCTAGTTATTACGGTTTAATAGGTCAATTTTGTAAACTAATAGGCCTAATTTACGAGCTTAAAGTCAATTTTTTACTTTTGTATAAGGTCATAAAATCCGCACTCACTTTCACAAAATATGAAAAGCCGGTAAAAGTTAACATAGTTAAATTTGCGATTTTCAACAGAATATTTTTATAAGCGAGCTGTTATTATTTTATTTTGACATTCATATAGTTTTTATACCATGCATATATGTAATATGCAAGGTATACTAAGTTTAGTCCCAAGTTTGTAACGCTTAAAAATATTGATGCCACGCACAAAATTTTGCTATAGGTGTTCATAGAATCACCTAATTAGTCCATTTCCGTTTGTCCGTCCGTCCGGCCGTCTGTGGACACGATAACTCAAAAACGAAAAAAGATATCGAGCTGAAATACAGCGTACTCAGGACGTAAAAAGTGAGGTCGAGTTCGTAAATGAGCATCATAGGTCAATTGGGTCTTTGGCCCGTAGGATTCATCTTGTAAACCGTTAGAGATAGAACAAAAGTTCATCTTCAGTATAAAAAATGTTCCTTATAAAAAAATAAACAACTTTTGTTTGAAACATTTTTTCGTAATCATCACTGTTTACCCGTGAGGGCGCCAATTAGGCGGAAATTTTATAGTATGTACCATACTTGAATATCAGTTATGTTTGTGTCACATGTATATATGTGTTATGTGATAAAGAAATCAACACTGACTATGCATGGTATTTCAACAATTAATTCAGTAAATTGTTTGTTTTCACTTGTTTATAATAACTTCTCTGCCTAGAAGCTTTTCTAAGAGAATTTAATCCAAAATTTCGCAACTATATACTCCATATAAACGAATATGAATCAATTCAATTTTCAATTAAAAAAAAAAAATCAATCAACTAATGCATGTTTAAAATTTTTTACATAATTAACGAACACAAAATGTGGTTTTTATGTGGTTGCTAAAAATAAGTATGACTTCAAAAAAATAAAAGTGTAAGTTAGTTTTTTGATTGTGTATAGATAGATATATACAGGCTGGAGCATAAGTAGGGATACAAGAAAGTGAATAAAATAAAAAAATTCACGTTTTTACTTGTCTCTCTTGGTTTCATTCATTTTTAAACTTGTATTGGAAAATTATTCCATGAATTTTCATGATAAACACACTACAAGTAAAGTATTTATAAGTTTTAACCCCCGGCTAACAAGGCTAATATCAGTCTGTAGCATCGTAGCTTTTAAATGGATGAACCGATATTGACTTTTTGTTTGTTTCGAGTGTTTTTAGCTATTTTTCAAGTTCAAGTATAAAGTTCCATATCTGATAATAGCTAGAAAAAAGGTATGATTTTAAAACGGCTGATCAGATTTTCTTGAAACGTAGCTAAAAACATACTCGATCAAATTATCTTTGAAACAAACCTAAAATTAAAATCGGTTTATCCATTTAGGAGCTACGATGCCACAAATGAATCGATAAAACATGATTTTGTGTCAGGGGTCTCTTTAATATTTTTAATTTATCATTCTAGTTTACGAGTCAAATCATTGCGTAAATTCATAAAAATTATTTTCAGATAGTTTTCAAATCGATAGATGAACGACGACAGGATAAAGAAACAAATAATTTTTATAACTGTATATCCGCTCACGTCACTCCCTGTATAATACAAATTTTTAGCCAACAATTTTATAATAGACTTATAATAATAATCGTTTTCATGGCCATATTATACATAACTTAAGTCAGTCACATTATTATATTATATTTTATTATTAATTATGTATATATTATTTAAATATTGCAATCAATATGTCACTGTACTTAAGTTATTAGAGTTCAAGGTTCTTCTATTGTAGCTAGCTAGTTATAGCCAAAAAAATTCAATCTAAACACTATTATAATTAAATTCGATGATCATTTAAATATCAAATTTAATTTTACATTGTATGAAAAAAAAAGTTGTTAAATATAAAGGTGATTTTTTGAAAAGTGTGCATCTTACATTTCAGGGAAATGTTGGGATTTGGTGTTGAAATTTGAATATAACTAATATTAATTTGTAAAAACACGCAGGGATCTTAAATTGAGTCATAGGAAAAACATTTTCAAACAAAAAATATTTTTTTTCCGGAACAAGAATAAGAATATGCCATAAAAAGTATGCAGTTCCATTTAAATAAAAGAAAATTGATACCTGTTTGATCATCAAGACATTTCCATATAAAAAAAACTAAATACTGTACTGTATTCATTAAAGTTTAAACTTCTTTATCCTTGAAAATGACGCCATCGCATGAAAAAATAAGGGTGGAAACTTTTTAATAAATCATCCTGTATATACTTCGTTTTTATTCAAATTTTTAATAAATATCTTTAAGTTGGATATACTTTTATTAAGGTATTTCTAGCTCTAGACTCAGAATAATGTTAGCTGCAAGATCACGAAGTTGCAGAATTTTTTATCCATTTAGATCGCGAGATAATCAGCCGCAAAGTTCGCGATTTCCAGGGATAAAGCATAATAAAAAATGAAATTATTGTCTTTGGATTTTGTTTCTAATAATAATTTGCATGCATTTTTACACAAATTATAAATTGAAGAGTATTTAATTTATCTGAGTAGAAGAAAATGATTATCTTCTCTATTCAAAATTTTTTTATAAAAATAATGAAAGAAAAATTAAAAAGATTTAGATAATTTTAGAATCATCATACTAAACTTTATATGTATATTTTGTTTTGAATAATAATTTGCATATTATTTCATATTTTGTTTTTAAAAGTAGTGGGAGCAAGCATGTGTGTGTTTATTAATGAATTAACAATATTATATTATTTATAATTAATGTACAAAGTGTACTTTAGGAAAATGTACATATTAAGTGCTCATGTTATATAACTTAAATATACCTTCAGTTAGTCTTTATTACTTCCGGCAAGCAGGACAGTATGTAAAGCCAGTATTACAGCGAACTGGATTGGTTTTATTTTGCTGACTTCGCGATAGTGCTTTTTACGCGAGGATTAAAAATAAGTTAAAGTAACTTTTTTTTGTGATTTCTTGGAAAGCTGGCTTGATTTTTTTCCTGGCTTGCTGATTTAAAAACTAAGACCATGTTGTTTATATGAAGCCAGTTTAACTGGCTTCCTTATTTGAAATACTGGCCTGATGAGTACGGGGCAATGTTTTAGTAAAATTTAAAAAAAGTAATGAGTTAAATTTTTCTTTCAAAAGAGAGAAGTTTAAGTATCTTTTCAATATTTTGAAAAATTTCAATATTTGACTGACAAATGTATTTCAAACAACAGTTGATTTTTAATTTACGAAATGAAGAAAGAGAACTTTCTGGCGTGCTAAATTCTGCCACACTGAAAATGGTTACAAGAAGAAATT
This sequence comes from Chrysoperla carnea, assembly GCF_905475395.1. Classification (NCBI taxonomy): domain Eukaryota; kingdom Metazoa; phylum Arthropoda; class Insecta; order Neuroptera; family Chrysopidae; genus Chrysoperla; species Chrysoperla carnea. The sequence goes on along the minus strand of NC_058337.1, from coordinate 120,493,199 downwards.
TAAAAGAAATTCAATAACTGTTCAAATAGAATCTCCGTGGAGTTAGTTGCTTGTTTTCACAAAATTCTTCAAGCTACGACTAAAATTTGATTGATATTCACCCACAAAAACGACTGATAACACAGAGAGTGCTATTTTGATATAAGGTTATACGTGTTATCTGGGAATAAACTAATTTTTTCGACATAAGTCCTACTTGAATTTTTAACCCCCGAATTAAAAAAAGGGGTATTATAAGTTTGATCGCTATGTGTGTGTCTGTGTGTTTGTCTGCCTATGGCATCGCGCCTAAACGGATGAACTGATTTTAATTGTTGTGCGAATTTAGAGTTCTGTTCTCGAAAAAACTAAAAAATTGGCGATGATCTTCAAAATCGATTTAGTTTGGAAAAGGCATGACATATAAATAATTACTATGGAAATGAATGATCATATAAACGTAGCTCAATTCGTTTTGAAAAGTGAAATGGTAAAATAATTAGGTAATTCAAAACAATAATTCAAAAGAACAAACTCAACTCAAATATTTCAATTTCAATTAAAATATTTCCAAAAATTTGTCCCAAAAAATGATAGCTCTCGTAAGTATCCTTTTCATCTCATCTGATGTCCTTGACCATCAACTTTGATAATGATTTAAGAAGGAGTGTTATACGTTTAAAGTTTTTTTTTTTTTTTAATTTAGTAAATTTCACTTGTTTCAAACTACTTGAATTTTATTTACATAACACATGAAGTTTTGGTACACTTTATACTTATAGTACAAAATATAAATAGAAATAATTGTATTAAATATTTATTAAATTTTTTGGTAGGTTGGTACCTTGCTTGCATGTTTAACGAATATTTATTAAGGTCATATTATAAAAGTATTTCTATTGTATTTAAAAAAAAAAAAAAAACATACATGGTATTATTTTATTCATTATTTATATATGTATATGTATTAATTTATGCGTATACACATTTGCTTCAGTAGTTAAAATAAATAGCTTATAAGCTTGAAACAAGCCTAGCCAAGCCTATTCTATCAACGATACTCACCACTTATTTGCTAATTAACACAATAAGTTAACAGTTAACAAAAAAATAAATTTATTTAGAGTTCTAATCATTTAAATAAATAATGTTTATCTGTAAACTATCTAAAAGTTTAACCTTTATTATATTATTATACCCTGTATACATGAAATATATATCAAGGTATACTAATTTTAGTCTCAAGTTTATGACGCTTAGAAATATTGACGATACGAACAAAATTTTGGTAAAAGTGTTCATATATTAATGTATTTCCGGTTGTCTGTCCGTCGATCCACCTGTTCGTTGTTCACGATAACGATTTAGTGTGCACTGGACATGAAAAGTGAGTTTGAGTTCGTAAATGAGCAACATAAGTCAATTGGGCCTTGAGTCCGTAGGACTTCTCTTGTATACAGTTGGTGATAGAACGAAAGTTTCAATGGTGTGCATTTACTCCAAAACTATTAAAGGTAGGGGGTTGAAAATTTGCAGGTAGATTCAACTAGTGATCTTGTGAAAGATTTTCGAAAAACAAAAAATTGAGAATATACTTTCAGAAATTTTCGAAAATCAAAACAAATGGCGGCCATTTGGCCGCTATAATTTCGTTGTTTTTTATGCTCTTCTAATTTAATGCTGACATTCAACACTTTCTATACATGGTATTTCAACAATTAACTCAGTCAATTCTTCGTTTTTACTTGCTTTTTTAAACATTCTGTTTATTAGTGTACAATCAAGGAACATGCAAACATTTTCAATATAAAGTATGTATTTTAATACGAATTCATTCTATAAACATTCAAGCATCATTCTACAAACGGCGTATTCTTTGTTCAGAGTAAGTATTATGACCAGGCTGAACATTTCTAAAGTGAATTTTTTGGGTGTACTTTGGTGCTGCATTTTAGTAATCGTATCCGGTAAAGGATTCAGATGAAACCTATTCAAAGACTGAGCAAACAACTTTTAGGAACCCCAAAACATATTGAAAATTTGAACCTATCTATGTATTTCGACTTCTGGAGCAGCTGTTAGCTGTATAGGCTAGAGTAGCCCCCCGTTAGGCATCACAACAGGCCTTATTTGCGTATCCTTTGGGTAGTCGCCATAACCTAAGCTAATCTAAATCAGAGAATATACATAGGTACTAAACCTGTGGTCAGGGTCTTTCTTCAAGTGCATTCGCTATTGTATTAACAATGTGTGCTGCGCTTGAAACCACAGAAAGAACTTAATTCCAAAGTAATTTGAAACTGTTTTGTTTTTGCTGACTGTAGTAATTGATCTGCAAGGAATTCTTCACACTGAAAGGTCTTTATTTAGATTTCATTTCGTTTGGATATTTTAAGTATGCTCTATTCCAAAAAAGTGTGAATTTTCACAATTCTTATTCCGTCAAAAAACTCTTGAAAACCACTTATACCACAATACTTTCTACAGATCCTAGATTTTTTAAGGCATGTGGTAGTTAGCTCTTGTTTATTTCCAAACTTGGCTCCCCTATTTTGTTAAGTATGTATCATAGAGGAAAGTTGTAAAAAAACCAGGTGATTAAAAATTTACAAAGAATTCTAAGAATTCATCTAATGGATAATTTCAAACTAAGCTTTAAAACAAAATTATTGAGATTATCTCCTAAACTTTATCAAAATAAAATATTTCATTTAATTAAATGTTTTAAATATATAATAAATTTATTTATTTTTTTGCTAAAAAGTTTGAAAAAGCGATTAATTATTTTTCAAAGAATTATACCCACTAAAAATATGAATCAAGTATAAATAAATTCGTCATAAAAATTTATTAGGAACTATACAAAAAAAAAAAAAAAAAAAAAACAGCAAATATTTTCCAAAATTGGTATAAATCAAATTATTTTTAAAAAAAATTTCCGAAATTTTTATTAATCAATTTTTAATACTTTATTATATAATTTCAAAAAGATAATTCAATAAAACACGTGTGCGCGGTTTTTAATATTTTCATTACCTACACCATCGCACATTTTTATTATTCTTTTGTTCGCGTCATCAACAACACATTACATACAGTGTGATCATTTCAAAAGTATCCATCCTTAATTACACGTCCATTTAGGTATCGACATGAAAATTCAAAAATGGAACTTTTTTTCGTTTCATTTCTTCACCACCATCCACCTCAACTTTGAAATTTCAAATGGCACATTTGAAAGGACATAAAATTCTCTCTTTAACCATGATAAAAAAAAGAAATCGATCGATTGGTTCTTAAAATAGACTACCCACAAAATTGAATTCATATCCTCCATCTTCTGTGTAGTCTATTTTAAGAACAAATCGATCGATTTCTTTTTTTTTTTTTATAATGGTGTCGAGATAATTTTATGCTCATTCAAATGTTGTATAACAAGGTATGGGGTGCGATTTGAAATTTCAAAGTTGTTGTGGCTAGGGGCGAATAAGTGAAACTTAAAATAATCCAGGTAACATTTTTGAACTTCCACCTCGATATCTAAATCGACTTGTTTTCACTCAAAAAAATAATCATATCGGATCAAGAGTTATTAAGGGTGGATACTTTTGAAATCATCACACTGTACAACAAAACGTTCGTTTGCTGATGGTTCACTCATTCACTCATTTCATCATTTTTATTTAAGAGTTCATTAAAATTTCAATGACATTACATTTTTTTTTTTCATATTATTTTTTGAATCATTATTTTATTATGTGTAGAGTAATAATTCACAATGCGTTTTATTTATACTTGAAATTAGTTAAAGTTTTAGAATATACCTTCGTAGTACTCAACCATTAGATTCACCTTGAAAATTAACCGTCATGTTTTAATGTTTTTGTGTGTAGAATTGTTTAGAAATAGTTTAAATTTTAAATAAATGAGAGTTCAATCTATTTGAAATACATGAGCGACAATACGATAAAAACTTGTACTATTGTGAGGAGATTCATGTCTCTGCTGTGATATTTCATACATGATCCAAAGTCTTGCGATTGACAACTGACATAGAGGCTTAATAAATATGGCCGACTTTAGGTTGCAAATTTAAAAACAATACATTGTTTTATATGAATGGTAGATTTTTATAATGATTTCTTTAAGAGAAATTTTTAATTGGATCAGTTCAAATGTGGTTCAAAAAAAGAAAATGTGAATGAAATTAGATAGTTAATATATGAAGGGTTCAAGAAAAGACAGGGTGGGCCATTTTAATCTATACACCTAAATATCTCGTTTTGTAACTAACAAATAAAAAAATAATTCAAAGAAAAGTTGCAGAGTTTGATAGGGGACATTATGTTATGACATCAGATTGGACTTAGTTTTTCGGGTTTCTTAAATAGCCAATTGAGATCCTTAACGGTAAGAGATAGAACTCTCCGAGAAAGTTTGACGGGGAATCCTTATAATACTTGGCTTAGGCGAAAAAAGTAGGAAACAAATTGTATTATTGTCATCAATAAACGGATATCAAACTCATTTATATTAAAATTGACAGGTTCCGATATTCAAAAAATTGGCATCGTCTTTTTCCGCTTAGTTATCAATTAAGACAGTAATTATTAGAATGAAAGTTTTCTAGAAGAGAGTCAGCTGTAGAAGGATTTCGAACTGTCGAGGGACTATTTCCATTTTAATTTGATAATAACTAATTGTTTTTATTTATAATTATATAATTTATCCTATATATTGACAGCATACCATGCAACTTTATTATAGTTAGAATTTTATCCACCAGACGTCATGACCGTAGTGGTCAGTTGATAATTGCTAGTTATTTATATATATAATAGAAGGCATTACATTTTTTAAGAGGCTTCTGCTTTTTAATCGACTTTAAAAGTCCAAAAAGTGGTATCTTTTATTCGTAAAAAATCTCAAACAAAAATATCTTATGAAATTATTTTCGTTTGATCGCCTCTAGGACTACAATGATCTACTGAACCATTAAGGGACTACTGAACCATTAAAAAACGGATTTATAACTTCCGTTTTTATTTGTTTTAATTTTTAATTTTTGAGGTTCTGTTATCGCATCTTATAAAGTTATATAACAAAATATTTTTGAATTATTAGTTATTGTAACGATATCGTAATTAGAGCATTAAGCTTTTATCACGGATTTGGCTTTTTATTATTTTCGTCTTTAATCTATTTGCCGATTGACGAAAGTTTCGGAGAAAATATGAATACTGTTTGAAATTAACAAATGTCATTTGAAATTGCAATCCACTTAAAAGATGCTCATGTGTAAGTCCAAATCTTTTATTGTTTCGTCTAAAATCCTGAGCTCAGAGTTTTCGCAAAAATAGTACCTAACCTTTAAAAAAATGTTAAGTAATTGTAGAATTAAAATTCACTTTAAAAATACACTCATCGAATTTAGGAGTAAAGTGTACGTAAATTGACCTTGATATTTGAATGAATTTCGTTGTGTGACTATAATTTATTTCTTAATACTAATTTTGTTGTGTGCAGTAAAAAAAATCTTATTTTAACGCATGTACACGTTAATTAAATTAAATTGAATCAAACTCCTGCTTTGATAAATTTTTAAATGCAAGACCAGGCTAGAATTGATTGATAAATAGACGTTTATATTGTTGTAAGAAGGTAAATCAGGTAAATTAAGAAGGAGGTAAGAAGGCATAATTAGAATATAGTCCGCAGACCCATACCGAAAAAAACTACTAGTGACGAAATACTTGGACATTGAAAATTTGACAGCTCTCGATATAAAATCATAGTTAAAAACACTTTTAATCAAATTATCTTTTAAACAAACAAAAATCAAAGTCGGTTCATCAATTTTGGTGCTATGATGCCACTAACAGACACACAGATACAGAGCTACACAGGCACGTTAAACTTGTAATACCCCATCTTTGTTAGCCGGAGATTAAAAAACTGTGAATTTAGAAGATGAATCAGTTTAAAATATATGGTGGAGGTGCAAAAAAATACATTGGACATGGTAAGATTTGCTATATTGCATAATTTAACTGCGTTTCCACCATTTAATTTTTGCATCTATGAAAATATGTATACAATTATATTTTAATATTAAATTTATAAGAAAATGTCTTAAGTATAAAGCAACACTCCTAAAAAGAAGATTCGTGGGTCTAGACCCCCAATCTCACGAGATCCCACGAGTGCAATATACAATCTAAAGAAAAAATCATCAAGTCCAAAATTATGTATTATTAATTTCCTATCCAGTATTTACATTTTTCAATGAATAAAAAAATTCATGAATGCAGACGAAAAATAAGAATACAATTTTTCGATATCTGCCGTGGTTTTCGGAATAACGAAAGCTAAATAATTAAACAAAATTTTTGCAATTTTGGAAATTTTCTAAATTACTCCAGGTTTCGAAAAATTGTATTCCTAATTTTCGTCTTTTATTTTCAAGTTATAACATTATTCACCATCAAAATTGAAAATTTATAAATTTTAAGTGTCCTCACTACCGTGCTCATGCATCCTTAATTACTCGGGCACAACGGGTTTATTTTGTTTTCAATAATTTAATATGGTTTTAACTTTCATTTAAATAGTTTTTTTTTTAATTTCCACTGAATAGTTTTGGCGAAATCTATGAAAATATATCATCCATCAACCCTTTTCCCATAAGCCCAATGTTAAATATGCCTTTTTTGAAGTCATTTATTTATTTGAATAGTCGGCCAAACCATACCCCGCCCAAAATCATCCTGGCGCTCGTACATTCTTAAACGGTCTTAATGTATTATTTGGTGAATTTAAATATTTTGATAAAAGTGTAAATAAAATTTTGAATCAAACAGATGCGGATTATCCGTATAGCAAAATAGACACGTGCCTATAGGTGCAAGGTTGCAAAAAAGCAAGCGCGTGGAAGTTTATAAACAAAGAAAAAACTAATTTACATAACATTAATTAATTAATTAATTTTCATTTTAAAATTTTGTTTAACAATTGTTATGAATGTGATTAGTACTAAATTTTTAAATAAATAATTCATAGCTATAATTTATCCAAATTTATATAAATTTTTCTAAGCTTTTACATAATTAAAATACGCTCTATTAGCTCAGTTGGTTATAGCGTAACCAACTCCGTCCGCTGTATGCTTAGGGTAGCTGGTTTGATTCCTGTCGTCGCAACAAAATTAATTTGATTAATAGTTGTGATGGGCTGGTGTAGTGCATGGTATATGTATGAAGGAGGTGCACTCTGAAATTGAGGAGCTGAGAAATGAAATTATCAGCGGAAAGGTGGTAAAACCCATATATGGTATGACAATGGGCTCTATAGTCTAAGTGTGTGCTTCGTGGACAGCCAACATAACCTAACCTAACCTAACATACATAATTAGTGATAACACATAATCATCTGTCAAGCAATGACGAGAAAAAAAAGTTCTTTATTGATAGTTTTTTATTACAGGAGGTTTTTATTTCCTACGGGCGTAAAATTTAACACCTAACTAAGTTAACAACAAATGGCATTGCATTTGAAAAAATAGATAGTTTACAGGCATATTGAGATAATTTGATCACGATAGTTCAGTAATTTCGATCATGACCATACATGGATTTTTCCAATATCAAAAATTAATATTCTTTTTTCTGCAATGCGTTTTCAATATTAAATTGGTTTTTTGTTTTTTGTTTGTATCTAAATCTATTAACAAAATTATTTTTCAACTTGCCTCCATATCATAAACAATTTAAGTGTATTTCCGTATTAATAATATAATACATATTATGTGTATATAAATAATTTGACATTGAATTTTATTATTATTATTATTGTTATTTTTACTTTGTTTATTTAGCTTGTACTAGCAGTAGAGTTTTGTTTTTATAAAGGTTGTATGTTATTATAGATTTTTATTTTTAGGTATTAATTATTAATAATACCTTTTTTATATTTATTAATTTAATAATTATATCCGTGTGTCTATCTATTTACTACTATACGCATTATTAAAGGTCGATTTTTTTAATAATTTGTGCATTTTATTTTACTAAACATTTTTTAATTATGATTTAATGAAAAAATTACAGAGGGTGTACAAATGTTTTCTGTTATGTAACAGTTTTATAAATTTGAGTGGTTATGTTAGTTTCAATTAGAAATCGAGTTTTATTATTATCTACTGCAACTATCTAAGTTGATTTTCTAATGACTTTACCGTAACTGCATTCATTAATTTCTTCTTCAAATGAAATGGATACTGGAAACTCACCTGAAATTCAAGAAAACTAAAAGTTAGATATGTAAATTTTAGAATGACTAGAATAATTTATATCAATGGTTTAAATTATTTTACTCGTCGAGTTTTATCCACAAAGAAAATCTGAACAAATTCATCAAAAAAAATTTGACATCAATCTAAATAAGAGGTGATCCACTTTCAGTTTCCTATGCTTGCAACTCTGTAAAAAGTATAACTAAGGAAAATTTAGTTCAGCCATGATCATTATTTGATATAAAGATTAAAAAAATAATCTTTTTAACGTCTCATTTTCTTTATTTGAATTAAAATTGAAATTTAAAACGAATTTCAAGTAATCATTTTTCATAAAATTTTTTATATATTTTCAATTATTACAAAAATATGATAATCCAAATTTAATGCATATATAAGATGATTTAATCTCTATGTATTATATATGCGAAAGTTAGGATGTTTGTTTATTACGGTTTCACGCTAAAATTGGCGAATTGTTTTTAATGAAAATATACAGCAATATAGCTCATACTTCAGAATAACACATGAGCAATAATTTATAAAAATATATTTAAAAAAAATAAAATTTAATCTGACATTTACAATTTAAAATTTTTACAGAAATCTGTAATTTATGGTTCAAAATGATGATTATAGATGGAGTAGATCTAAATTGAAGTACCCTGTAAAAATTTAAAATAGTAAATGTCAAACCATTCATGGACTACTTTTCTGATATACTCACTCAATGAATTATGACTATTTTACATTTAACAAAATTGAAAACTGTGCTCATCAAGAGAAGTGGAGGCTATCAAGCGGTGTTTTTTACTTTTAAGCCTAGTGAAACGGGTGGGTATCAAGCTAGTAATAAATAAATCCTTCACACAAACAACAAATCCAATTTCATTTTCCAACAAACCCCTGGTACAAAAAACAAGAAAACGTTCTCATCTTCAAGTTCGACATACACATATTGTTGTAGATTGTCGTCCCAAGTGAATTGTTACCGTACACTGTGTTTTTGTTCTTTGTTCCCTTTTTTAAAAATATATATATCTATATTCCTTATTTTTTTCATTCTATTTCTTTTTCGCATATACTTTTTTGCATGCATAGCATTCTCACTGATAGGTAGATAGACAAACAGACGAACTGACTGACTGACTGACTGAAGTAAGAGTGGAGAATATGCTTTCAGTTTTTCATCTTGTGACTACCTTACGTATTCGTACGCATATTGTCCTTTTTATTCCTTTTTATTCCTGTTTGTATATTTTTTTTTTACTTTTATATAAATAACACTCACATATACATACATACACACACACACACACACACACACACACACAGACAGAGGCTCCAGCAGGTGGCTCATAAACATAAATTCCCGATTCATACACTCTTCCTTCTCTGCTGTCTGTTATCCTGTATGTGTGCGTTTTTTTTCTCCCTAAATATATATTTATGTGTATGTGTGAGTAAATAAAACCCTTAAATCAGCTGATTTTTGTTTACGCACAAATGCGTTTATGAATATTTTTTTGAAGTGCACTACTTTTGTTTACTTTTATAGAAAATTGCATTTTTTTTGCTGGAGTGATTGTAATTCTATTGTCGGCACAATTGTGATGGAACTCAATTTGTGGCATTGCAACTTCCAAATATATGAGTCGATTTCCTTGATTTCCGGTTGACTTAATTGAATTCAGTAATCTACATTTCACCTCTATTTGCAACGCTTATCTTCTAAGAAGGCTTAATATTGCTTAACCAGGCATCATTTTTGCCGGAAATCTAATATTCGACGGTTTTTAAAATCCTTATAACCATAAAACAAAATAGGCGCGTTATTTGCCGCTTAAGGCCAAGTTGCAGTGTTTTATGTGGGATGTCATGTACTGATATCAGATTGAACCTAGTTCTTCAAGTTTCTTTAATAGCCAATTTAGATCTTAAGCCGTAACAGATTAACACTTTATATTAGAAAGTTGACCCATGTAAAACAGCAAACAATTTTACTCTAAATTTTTTTTCGAAAATCGATAGGAAAATATGCGAGCTTTAGAAAAATTGTTTAAGCAAAAGTTATTAAGGGCAATAAAGAATAAAGAAGAAGATCACAGTCAAATGACCTTGAAACTAGCATTTCAGGTCAAAGTCAATTTCATTGTATTTCAGGTTAGGACAATAGAAGACAGGTGAATGCCCTCTATTATGCCAGACAATTTTTTGGTAAAGCTAGCGTGCTTTCTTTCGATTAAATGCAAGAATGACTTATTTTTAAGTTGCATTTCCTCCGAAAGCTAACGATATTCAAAAAAATGTTTCAAATAAATTGATTACTAAAACAACCCGAAGCCCAAGGGTCAATTTGATTCCAGAACATGATGTCCCCCAACAAAATTTTTAATTTTTAATAGCTACTTTTGCTATTAAGTTCTTTTTGATTGGTTTACCATAAAACGAGCTATTAACCATATTTTATTAAAATGGCTCACCCTGTATAGGTGCCTAAAGCTCATATTGATTCAGTGTACAAAAATGTAAACATGGAAAAAATTTACTCGGCCACAACAGCTATTTTCTGTTTGGCCGTCACAATGACGCCAGCTACACCAGCCTCAATAATTGAGGAGCTGAAATAATCAGCAAAAACTTTGGTAAAACAACTAAAGGGTAGCACAAGGAGCTACTAAGCACTATCAAATGTGCTCTACAATCTACCTTTATCTTCTTTCCAAGAATGACGTCCCGTATAAGAAGCATATTCAGGGGGAAAAAATGTTATGAAAAACAGGCTTGTAATGACATTTAAAAGCTTGTTATAATTTCAAAGTTTTTATTTACATTATTGATTTTAATGCAATAAGTTCAGTGTCCGCCTCTGATATCCAATTGAAAAAGTAGAACCCCCTCCCCCAACCGTACAGGTTGAGATAGATAGATAGATATACGTAGAGTTTGTTCACCGAGAAAAGTGATCATGCTTTTATGTGGTCTTTATCGTGTTGCACGCATTTTAACGTTATCATTGATAAACGTTGAACGGACACACGGACATACATAAAAACATTTCCGATATATTTATTTCCCTCTTGCAATGCAAACCTAGTAATTTATTGATTTATGATGGGAATTAAAGAGGAGTGATGGGTTTTGTTGCTGTTATTTAATTAATGTTTTAAATAGTGAAAAATTATAGTCCTTAATCGTTCCACAAACTAAAGATTCTATTCAATTTAATTCAATCCTAATTCATTCCTTTTTTGAACAATACATAGGATGTACCTACAGAACATGCCACAAGAATATGATAGGAGAAATGAAGGAAAAATGAGGGTTGCGGATATGAAGTAGAACCTTGATTAAGTTAATGTTCAAGAGAAGCGTGAAAAAATTTGAAGTTATCAACACGATTTTTTAGCTTCATAAATGCATGGATATTCTGAAATTTTGAAAGCGTTACAAGAATCGATGAACATGGCATCTTCTACAAGATAGCATAATGGATTACCAAAATATCATTCGAAATAGAAATTTGGTGTTTAAGAAGATGCCTTCAAGACTAGCTGAAAAACAAAACAAAAAGTAAAAAGGAATTTCTTTCTAGAGAACAATTAATTATTTAGGGTCAATTTTAGCGGTGATCTTACTTATCGTTGTTTGCTATGTAAAAATAGAGTAAAAAAAGCACAAAACCACACAATCCGAAATTTGCTTCCAATAAAAATTACTAAATTTTATCAAAAAATCTGTACGAGTCTATCAATAACAAAAGATTTGTCTATCAATAACAAGTGATTTTCAGAAGGGAGACAAGTCTTCAGATATTTCGAAATATTTTTAGAGTTGTTGCTAATTTTAGAAAAATCTTTCATTCCGTTTGAGAAATCAGTATCTTAAAACCCCTAGGAATGAAACGTAAAATTGGCGAAAATTTCGATAGTACATACAGTAAAAAAAGGTAGTAAACATGTTTATTTCAATCTATTTTAAATATTTCTTGAATCAGCGATCTCATTGCTTAATTCAAGAAAATAAACTACTTAATCGGACATCACTTTTTAATATTTTTGAAATTCACGATAATAACACATTCCTGAATTTCTATAGTTACCACAAAATTGACTTTAGGAAGACCTTAGAGAAACAAAATTTTAAACAGTTGGCCGTATTTTAATTTTGGGATAATTTATTCCCGAACACATATTTTAGTAGAATAAAATTAAACCAATTGTAACTAATTTATTTAAACAAACATCAAATTTACAATGAATAATAATAATAAATATTTAATAATAGTATAAATAATAAATAATAATTATTTCATGGTTTACTTATTACTTAAATTTTTAATAATAATAATACATATATTTTGTACCTATCATAGACCGTGAGCTTACAATGAAGCAAAATTTCTATGATTCTTTTTGTTTCGAATTTTTAGGATTGATGAAGGTAAATTTTGTAATTAGACACGAAGATGTTAGACATAATTGAGTCCTTTCATCGTTTAAAAGAAGTGGCGGAGTTGGTTAGAATGTCTAGAGAATTTGGATTCGAGCCTCAACATCTGGGTACATTTTGGTTTCTTTCTATTTGTTTAAATAAACGTATGTAGTGTGCGTTCATCCATTAAAGTTTACAGTCCCTCTTTCATATGCAATATGTGTTAATATGGATTTTAATTTTTTGGTGAGGAACTCTAGCCTTTTTGAAAATGAAGTTTTGCCCATGATACCATGATACTCGCTGAATTGTAATTTTTATACTTTTTGAATCAAAATTACCCAATTCACTGGGTTTCATCAAATTCCCCTTAAAAAATTGCAAAAAATCGAAAAATTTTTGGTATCTCTAATTTCGATAAAATTCATTAAAAAATTTAATTTTGATCCAAAAAATACAAAAGTCAGCTTCCATTCTTATATACCATGTGTGTTTGTACCATCTAGGCATATACATATTTGTAGTGTGACAGAATACATCCGTTTAGTAATGCATCTAAGCGAGAGGTATTAAATTCATGTGTTGTAAGACTACAGATACCATACGACAGTTTTGTTGCATACTTACTAGTTATCTGTAACTAAAAAACTCACTCTCCACTCTCCAAGCGTCTTCCAACTAATGTTCAATACATGTATATAATACCTCTCGCTTAGATGCATTACTAAACGGATGTATTCTGTCATACTACAGATACGTATATGCCTAGATGGTACAAACACACATGGTATATAGATGTACATTTGGTCTCATAATAAAAAAGTGCAAAAAATTTAGGTTATAACCACGGCTCGAGTACATGAAAATTCAGTTTTTTCCACCTACCATACAATGTTATAGTTAAAGGCACGATTTTCTTTTACAAATTTACCTTTATCAATCCGGAAAAAGACAATCAAAAAGAATATATCATAAATATTTCGTCCCCTTCGTTATGAACTCACGACCTATAACTTAGGTAAGTTTAGGTAATGTTTACTTAATAATAAATGCATGGATTGTTTTGGCTTGTCAGATATTTTTTTTAGTTTTTAGTACAAACCTCCTAGTTAAAATACATTACCCACTATTTCAACTAATTCTATAGATTGCATGTTTAAAATACATTAAATTAGAGGTACTTTTATTTATATACTTATAATTATATCAAAAAGATGGACTTATATATTTATTTTATATATATATACAGGTAACCACCTGTATAACACGATCCTGGTAACCAGAACTCGTATAGTGTTAAATTAATCAGTTAAATCTATTCATTTTCATATAATTATCACTTTGTTTTAACATAAATGACAGGCAAAATAACATTGTCATAAAAAATCAATATTTACAGTATGGTATGGTGGTATGGGTATGGAGGTTAGCGGGCCATGCTAGAGCATCGCGCCTCGAAGCAATGGTTCAGAGCACCTAGCCAAATAGACCCTTGTACTCTATCCCCGCTACAATTTTCAGTGGTTATTATAACCAACTGATGTACTGAAACCCAGGATTTACCTAGAGCTGAGTTTCCTAATTTCTTCTGGTTCGACTATGGCCGGACCAAACCGTTTCCTTCGCTGCTGTATGAGCGCCGGGCAGTAACAGAGAAAGTGAATCGATGTTTCTTCTGAATTATCTCCACATCTGTCACACGCGGGAGATTGTCTTTTTCCAATCTGATGTTGGAACTTGTTCAGGTTATCATGCCCTGTGAGTAACTCTACGATGACTCTAATATCAGCTCTGTTTAGTTTCAAGATCTCCTCGACTCTGTTACCGAGCGAGTTTCCTTCACCCAACAGGCTTTTGGCGATTCGCCCTCCCTCGTAGCTGGTCCATGCCTTTAATTGTTAGTTTTTCAGATTATCTCCTAATCTGTTAAGACCTTCTTGGTATGGCATCCTCGCAAGCTTTTCTTGAGTGGAAGCCATGGTGGTTCCCAGTTTGGCCAGCTTGTCTGCTCTCTCATTACCGTTCCAACCGCAGTGTCCGGGGATCCAGGTAATATTGACTTTATTGTGCCTCGCCAGGTTGTTAAGATTGTTTCTAGTCTCCTTGACGAGTCGCGATGACACTGTACAGTTTGATAGCGCTTTGAGTGCTGCTTGACTGTCTGTGCAGATAGTCAGAATATTTACAGTAACAGTCAGTTAAAACTTTCTATATCAAATCAATTTTCTTTATTTCAAATCTTACTTTTATATGAATTCTCTAACATGCAGACAAAAGATGCAAAAATTTTAACTTAATCGATGAGTTCACAGTGTAATAATTAATGATTTGAAAAATCAAAAAGATGGAAGCAATTAGAACAGTAAATTATTTAAATTTGTATACTTGCGTATATTGGAAATAAACATTTCGGAACATCACTGTTTGTAATCAATAAGAGAAGTCGGAAAAATAGCGCTGCGAACAATTCAGATATTCCCTAGACCTTCTTTGCACACAACGAATTAATATTTTGGATCATTTTAAAGAAATATTTATTGCTTGTATCCACAAAATAGTATTTCAAAAATTAGTTGAGATTACTTCAAAACTAAAAACAATTCGTTATTACATTTTCTCAGATAAATGAGACTTTTGCCAATAATCTAAATATTACCAAATAAAAACGTAAATTTCGTAAAAATTGATCAAAACATTAGAAAAATAGGTTGTGTCAAATTGATCTACAAAATATTTATATAATGCAGGTTTTCGACTAAAGCGAACAAACAAAAATAAATCAGAAACTCCCGTTGAAAAAACAAAACTGCAACTTTTTACAAACTTTTTGAAGAATGGCAATGTAAGAGCCTTTACAGTTTTTGTTTTTTTTCAACAAAAACTCAACTGTCCGTTTAGTGGAAAACTGGCGTAAGGTATAAAAGTAAAATACATATAATAGCTAAAGATCTTAAATAGGAAACTTCGATCTCTTACATTTTTTATGTTTAATGACGAAAGCGACCATATAGGCTTAATTTGAATCCTAATCAGTGGTGGACTGTGGCCTATGCCAACAACTTCATGGAGTAGATTCAGTAGTTAAATAGGAGCGACAAATTTTCAAATCAAAGGGCTCTCAGGTGACGCACCAGGTAGATTTATGAGGACTAAACAAAATGTACAAATATAGAAAGAATGTAGAAGAAAGCGGACAAACTTTTGATCAAAGAACTCCCGCTTGGGCCGCTCGTAAAAGCCGACAGTATTAGCCTTGGCGTAGGGCCAGAAAAATTCTGTCTCTGACCTCAAATTGATTTAAGAACTATTTACCGCGTTATATGAATGTACATCTCTATATATTTGATTTGCTTCGAAGTAAATATAAACTTTTCGTTAGGTTATTGTTCTTAGTTTGAGTATAGTAAATATCTTAAAATTTTTTTTTGTTCAAATTCACTGATTATTTGAATAATTTAGTAAGGCTTTATATATTTATTTGAATATAAAATAATACACTCGATATACTTTCGATAGCACATTCTGTTTGCATGCATGTAAGAAATAATTGTATAGGTTTATATAAAGATATTATAAAACAAACATTAATATATATTTGTATTAATAATACACCTGTCAAGTTTCCTTAAACTAAAACTATCTACATTTGTTGTTTTATCTGTGAATAATTGATAAAAATTCATTAATTATTATTTTTTTTTTTGTATTTAGTATCGATTGGACAATATCAAGTCTCTTTGAAATGTCTCGTTAAGTGCATGAAATAGATTAGATAGAAAAATTTATAGGTTTAATTTAGTAGTAAAAAATTCACGTGAAGTCTATTAGATAATAATTAATTGTAAGGTACAAATAATGGATTCAATCTAAGATAAATATTTAATAAATTTATTAATAATAACCACTTTTAATGAGCTAGTCCACCAAATATTTCATTCTTTAATATTATAATACATAAAAAATTAATGAAAATAATTCTATTTGTGAAATTATTTTCTCTTAACACGAAGCGCTCTGAATTCGAAATGACGTAGACAAGAAAAAGAATGATAAAGACAACAACTAAATGAATTTGAATGAAACTATACAATAAAACAGCTCATACATCAGAATAACACATGAGCTATAATTGATAAAAATATATTTGTAAAAAAAAAATTTAAAAAGTTAAATTTAGTCTGTCATTTCACTGCGCCATCTATGAGCATCCATCATTTTTAACCATAAATTAAAGATTTCTATAAAAATGGTGAACGAGATACAATGCATGGCCACCTGTTCTGATGATACACTCAATAAATCAAGACTTTATAATATTTAAAAAAAATGAAATCTGTACCTATATTTTATCTGTGTAAAACAATTCTTACCCCCTATTTTGAGTTGTATGGAATTGAACTAAAGTGAGAGCAACGGAGGTGAAGGCTATAACGTCGTGGTCTTCACTTTTAAGCTCAACGAAGCGGGTATTAAGCTAGTTTATACTATTTTTGTAATGATCTTTTTTTTGTAGGATTTAAACAGTTAATCAATTTGCTTATAATGAAATTGTAAACCAGCTTGCAAATTTCCGATACTCCGGGATTAAAGGGCAGTCATTTTACCAATGCCATATTATTTGAGTCTTTTATTTGTAGGTTGATAAGTACATTATACTCTTGCCTTATATTCCCTCAGATTTAAATAAAGGTATGATTGTATATTATAACATGTACAATACAAAATCCTTCAAGGATTTTTCAAACAGACAAAGATGCAAGGCAAAGATAGAAAGAGGATCAAAATGGGAAATAAATGTAGGTTTTTTGTTGTTGTTGATGTTGTTGTTATTGTTATAAGTAGTGCGTTCGTTAGTCTATCCGTCTGACACGAGCCACATAGTACATTATTATTTGTTGCAGATATCTTCATAGAACAGAGATAGAGCTTTACATATCATAGACTAAACGCATAATGCAAGACAGAGAAAATCATATTGAACCAGTTATTTACGCACACATACGTATATAACATATATACGCACGCACGCACGTAGTCGTCTTACTAATGATGCGTTCGTAGAATAGCACACACACACACACACACACAGGATGTAGCTCCTTTTCCAACACGCACTCCACTGTATGCAGCAGGTACATACATACATACATACATACACACACAGTGGGAGCTAGGAAATGGCATAATATCGATCGAAAATTGTGAACCTTGGAGTAAAAGAGGCCTCGATATTATTATTATATACTGTGTACTATATACCAGTTTTGTGTGATGATGAGAATTGTTCGGTTGGTATCCTGGGGATCTTTTCAACCATATAATATCATTAAATACCGGGTGTATATCTCTATGCTGACTGATTTCGTGTATGCCTTGGGTGATTTTTGTATCAATCAATCAGACACCCATATATATTGGAATTGGGATGATAATTGGGTTTATTTCGTTATGTCATTGATACCAAATAACATAATGAAATGATTTTTTCGTTAAACTTCCCTCGAGCTTAATTTTCTTCTAAATTGTGTCAACAGGTCACATCCGTAGATTAATACAGGCGTATATCTGTTTTTTTTTTTTAAGTCAGTCTTCTAGTTCTCTGATATCGTCTACAACAGTTATTTAGTTCTCTGATATCATCTACAACAAATGCCACCCATATGATCATTTATATGATGCCTTTGAAGTAAAAAATTCTGCAAATGCATTTATAATGGGAAAAAATACCAATAAAAGCTTAGAGCCTGCCAAAATTTTAACATGCAACTCCCCGCCACTGATGTACGATGTTCCAAACCTTAATTAATTTATAAACTATTTATTATGCGTTCTAACGCTATTTTTCATTCCTCCTAGCTCGAATTAGAATTCATTACTCATTGTTCTATTTTGCTATTTTAGATTGACTGCACAGTTATTTTGGAACTTACGTTCCCGAGGTTTTACTGATTTTACAATAATGTCTAGATTGTTAACAAAAGCTTCTTTGATTAGCAAAATTTTTTTGATTCACAGTTTGAAACTTAGACAATGGGCTAATTTCGAACACTTTTCTGTTTTCATATCCATCTCCAGAACAATAGAAAAAATCCAAAATAAAGTTTTGTTCTAGGATCTTACTAAAACGGACTAGACTCAGCGTTGGAGCGAGTGTAGGCGCTATAGCCTTTAACTGTTTGACTACTCCTCGTCGATTTCCGAAGCTTTACGTGTTTATTTCTGTACGGCATTTATGTAATTCGCTTCAAATACTAATGCAGAGCTAGCATCCAGCAACGCCGTACCTATATTTTCTGGAGGAGGGATGAGATACCAAAGGGTGTGACATTCATATTCTCACCTGTACTCATCTGTACCGTAAAACATGATTCCTGGTGTGTTTCAGCATGGTCTTGTGATATATTTGACCAAACAATCAGAAAGCACGAACTGATTTGTATTGAGTTAACTCTCACTCTAATATTTAATTATTAATGATTTATTTCGTGATGGCGACAGTTAACCCAAATCGTTTTCAATTACATGATAGAAGCTAAAAAAATTTATTTTTTTTGTCAGATTACGGTAAGTTTATTTTAGAACTCATAATCTATGCGGACTTCACAAATTATGAGACAAACAATCAAAAAATTCCATGAGTGAAAAAATCACACATTGTGCCTAGAGCACATATGGGCTATTTGGTAAAGGCTCTTGGCATGAATCCAAATTTGATTCGTGGTTTGTAAAAAAAGGCATTATTTCCGTATTAGTAGTAATTAAAAAAAAATTGTTTCTCATCACATTAATTATATAATCTCGTCCTTTTGTACTAGAGCTTGAAATATAAAATTTCACTTGTACACACTTATGCGTATTGGTACCCACACGAAAATGACAACTTCTATTGAAAGTGATAAATGTCCTTGAACTTAAACAAAAACATCCTATATATACAAAATATTTTTAAACTGTATATAGTATTACAGTTCATACACAAAACGAGATCACATCGCATCATATAATGAAATAATGGTAGTCGTATTAAACGAACTGGTTTTGTGCACAATATTCAGTTTCATCATCAGCCTCAATTCCTCATTCCTCGAATGTTTTATCTGTGATAATGATGGTGCATTGTTCTACTACTATACACATATATATGTACTAGAGTGATACCCACCCGCTTCGCTGGGTTAAAAGTAAAGATTGATAAAGATTGCTCTCGCTTATACCCTTTCTATAACACACGAAATAATGGTAAGGATTGTTTTACACAGGTAAAATATATCTCTGGTTTTCTATTTTTTTAAATGTATAATTGTCGTAATTATTCATTGAGTATATCAGAAAAGAAGGCCGTGAAATATTTTATATTGACTATTTTTACAGAAATCTGTAATTAATGGTAATGTCAAAAGACTACTTTTACAGAAATCTGTAATTTATGGTAATGTCAAATTAAACTGATTTTTAATTTTTTTTGTTTTTTTAAACAAACAAACAAACATGCTTACTTTCGCATTTATAATATACAGAGATGCCTTGTAAAGCAATAATAAGAGTGTACGTTCTAAACGAGATACATACTCCCCTTCTCACATTACCCATCATTATTTCGAGTAGGCTGTGTGCTATTCTCGAAATGAAAACACCACACACAACAACTCGTTCGACTATTCTACACGTATGGTATGTAGTA
This sequence comes from Chrysoperla carnea, assembly GCF_905475395.1. NCBI lineage: Eukaryota > Metazoa > Arthropoda > Insecta > Neuroptera > Chrysopidae > Chrysoperla > Chrysoperla carnea. The sequence continues at coordinate 120,472,815 of NC_058337.1, read as the reverse complement.
TGTGTGTATATGTGAGTATGGAGGGATTTTGATGAATAGCATTATCAGCATTGAGAAAACAAGTGCACTTTATCTAATGAGAACATGTAGCTGGGAACCAAATCCGAATAGGATGGAGCTGTTTTAACAAAATCATTTTTCATCTTCTATTTCATTTTATAAAATAAATCCGAATCCTCAAATAAGAACATATTATGACAGGTTCCTAGCCTGAAAAGTGATTCAGGACTATGATTTAAACGCGGCAGATAATCATCCTCAAAAAATACTTCGATTATTCGAAAAATAACGCAAATTAGATAATGAATTCATATTTACAATCGATAAACGATGCAAAACTGAAACAAAAGTTATAAACGGCCTCGAGATTTTCACGTATTTTAGGGCAAGATTACCTAATAGTACCGAGAGCTATTGATACAAATTTTCGCACAATTTGACCAAAGTTTAGAACACATTTAATCGATATGGACCCAATACTTGAGTAAGCGATTAGTCTTCCAAGCCGAATATGTTACCGGCCCCAGAACCCGAAACGTTGTAAGAAAAATTTTAAATGTACAATTCGACCAAGGACGAAACCTATTTTAAATAATTAATTAAAGTCAAAGAAATGTAATGCTTCCATTCGAAACATGTTGTAAAATGCGTCTTCCCAGACATTGCAAAAATAATTTTAAACTGTGCAATGTCTGAGAAGATGCATGTTACAATATTTTTCGAAATTTTCTTTGACTCGCCAGCACCCCTACTATAATTCTGGTACCTTTTTCAAATTCTTTCTTAATTTAAGTAAAATAACTAACCCATATGCAATTTATCAAGTGCTCTAAGATTTGTGCTGACATGAATAGTACTCAGGGAAAAAAATTTTTGATCGTTATATTTCGAAGTAAATGTGAATTAAAATTAAGAGAGCATGCTAAAAATGTTTTTCTAAACAATTGATATGAGTGGCATCAAGATTCGATTCGAGGGATTCTGGACTAGAGATTAATCTTTTACATTAAAATGCATTCTTACTATTAGTGGATGGATAGTCGTTAAGTTTTACAAAACAAGTAGGAAACAGTAAAAATCAAAAATTATAAATAAAATACCAATGTGAAATCTATTTGGTTCTAAGGGATAAAAATCTGGATATTGACCTTGACCTTGAAAGTCAAAATGAATTAAAGAGTAATCCGAGGTCATATTGCAATTAAAATTGAAAATGTCACCATTCCACAGATAATGTTTTTTGAAGTTTTCTTGTATTTTTTTTTTTTTTTTTTATTCCGAGGTCACAATGATAGAGGATGATGCTTCAATGCATAGACCTTCTAGCAGTAAAATATTTGATTTTATTGTTTTTTTTAGTGATGAGTAAAAAAGTACATTGTGTCGTCTTTAATTTGAAAAGAAATTATCATAAACACATATTTACGCAAATTTTTTATTATAACAATAAATCTTGACCGACCCTACATTCTTAGTTTTTAACTATACAAATCTCATTCAAAAATTTTATATTTAAATATACTTTCATCGAGTGATGTGCTACAAGTAACACAATATTAAAAAAAAAAAACTTTCGCTAATTGAATATTATTTTATTACAAAAAAAAAAAAATGTCTTAGTAGGTCAGAAACATTTCATTAATAAATTTATTGGCTATTTTAATTATAATTTCATTTTTTAGTTTTTATTTTTTTGAATTATTTATTAAATAAAGAAATGAAAGCGAAAATTACATTGATTTAAACACCGTTATAACTTTATACACTTTGCTGTGTATACCCTCAAGATATTGCATTCCAATTCTTCAAAATATGCGTTATTGAAGAATATCTGATAACCCGATAATGTTGGAGAAGTTTTATTACTTTACTAGCTTTAACCCGCGGCTTTGATCACATTTTTGTTCTAGCTGGCAAAGAATTTGTTTGGAAACATATTAACTTTTAGTTAAAAAAAATGGAAATAAATCGCATTAAAGAGAAAATCGCAATAAAACTAACCGTTAAACAAACAATTCTTTTTTGTATTATGTAAAAACGATTATTTCTTTTAAACTAATTCTTTTCAATTAATATTCAATAATCAAAAGAGCTTCCTCGATTGATTTACACAGATAAATTAGTTTTCAATTTGTTTTTTAAATGTCAGAAGCATGTCTGTTAACCTTGCTTGAACAGATGTCCATAAATTGTATCTCCTTCATCCTGTTTTATGAAATGTCAAAACAATAAATATCATTTTTTTCGATTTTTTAAAAATATATCTTAATAATTCTGTTGAATGAGCGATATTATTGTAAAGTTTTATTCAAATCCATTCAGTAGTTTTCGCGTGAAAGCGTAACAAACAAACGAGCACATTTATAATATATGGGGATTTTTTTTTGAATATATGTAATTATTACATTTATTAGGAAAGGGTGATTCAATTTTAGTTTCCTATGTTTGCATAGCCAGTATCAAAAGAGTTAGAAGCACCGAAGTTCTAAATAGAATGCAGAAAAACAAATTGCTGCTTACAATCAAAGATCACAAACTAAGACTGGACATATAATGAGAGGAGATAGATATGAAATACTTCGGTTGATCATCGAGGGAAAGATTCTGGGGAAAAGGTCAATAGGGAGAAGACAGAATTCCTGGCTCAAGGATCTACGCCCATGGCTCAGTAAATCATTTTACGAAATCTTCAGAGCAGCCGTGTCACAAGTGACTATTGCCAGTTGGATCGCCAACCTCTGAAGAGAGACGGCACAATGAGAAGATGTTTGCAAATATTTCAAACAAAACTTTGTTTCTAAAACCATTTTTGTTTTTGAACTTTTCATCAATCCTTAATAAGGAACCCTTGATTCTTTCATATTGCTTGTTCTTGGGCTTCCTGTTTGGAATATTAATCGTTTTTCATACTTTAACAGGCTATTTTTCTTTAGTGATTTATTATGTAGTCTGGGGTTTATCATTTTATGAGCGCTTGTACCAAAGTTTTGTTTCTTTCATCATCTTTTCTAAGCTTTATCAACCTCTAAACGTAATAAATCTCTAAAATCAGCAAACTAGATTTTTGCAAAACGCGGAACTATAACAATATACAATTTGCTTAAACCAACAGATTTAAATTTCTAGGTTTAAACTTAAAACCCCTCAAATAGTTTTTGAAACATTTTGACAAGAATTAATTTACAAGGGTGTGAGTATTTAAAAGAGAAAGAGAAGGGAAGGTTTTGTGTTTGTTAACTAGATGTATTCTAATAATAATGATCTAAATATAAGACCTTGTGTCGCTTTGTTTTAGCATACATACATTTGTGCGTACTACACAAAACCATCTCATGTTACATTGTCAGCATTGCGAAAGCATAAGTGTATTGAAACGTAAAACATTCACATTAGATGATGATGTGATAGCTTGATATGTGTGTAAGTTTTTAAGGGAGTTGGGTAAGTTGATAACAAGGGGTGCTTAAAATACATATAAGTATATATTATGTATATCAGAATCTATTCATACTAATTTAAGAATTAGTTCTGTCATTTGTAGCTTTTATAACAAGTAACGTTTGACATTGATTATCTGTTCAGAAATTTTAACATGCGTAGCATTAGTTTAACTTGAACTAAACGTTCAATATTTTCTTAGCTGAATGAAGTACTTTTCTTAGCTTGTCTGGTTGGAAGTAGAGATCAAATAAACAATAAGATTTTTATATCCTGTATATACGTAATATATACCAAGGTATATTAAGTTTAGTCCCAAGTTTGTAACGCTTAAAAATATTGATGCTACGAACAAAATTTTGATATAGTTGTTCATAGAATCACCTAATTAGTCCATTTTCGGTTGTCCGATATTTTGAAAAAAAAATGTAGATATCAAAATTTTCTATAAAATCAATTGTAATCACTTTTGACGTATTTGTAATAGATTCCGAGATATTTGCAATAAACAAATATCTTTTATAAGATTTGACATCGAATTGTTCATTGCCATAGAACTGAAATATGTAATTTTGTGGGATTTTTTCGATTTTCCGGTTGAAAATCTTTTCATATTTTATGAGGAAAGTGATAAGAAATGATTTTAAAAACAAAGAATATCACGTAATAGCCCTCATTTTTCCTCCCTTTTGTTCACAATTTTATGGATTTTAATTTTTTTGAAAATGAAGTTTTGCCCACGATACTCGCTGAAATTGTAACTTTCTATAGGTCCAATCATTCAATTAACCTGATTTTTATACTTTTTGGATCAAAATTACCCCATCCACTGAGTTTCATCAAATTTAAATGTAAAATTTTTTTTTGCGATTTTATCGATTTTTTATTTACTCTTAAAAAAAAAAAAATCGGAAAATTTTTTTGTATCTTCAATTTCGATAAAACTCAGGATATAAGGTAATATTGACCCAAGAAAACGAAAAATTATGCGTTTATAAAAATGCAAAACTATGCAAAGCAAATTTAGAAAAAAATATATATGACATAAAAAAGTATAAAGAATGACGATTTCATGTTGACTAAACGAAAAACTAAATGCAAAAACCATAATAATACGTTTCTTTACGCACCAAATGTAAAATAATTTTTCATACGTTTATTTACTCTATATATAAGGAAAGAAAATCTTATAGCACGATGAAAATTGTATTTTCTCTCATTTATATACATGTATGTATCTGTGTATGTATATAAAGAAAATGTCAAGGTTTTCACTGTCATTCATTTTCACTATATACTGTGTTTTGCAATATATAGACTTTTTCATATGGAAAAAAGGTCATAGTTTATATGATCATAAAATGTTTTGTGACCTTTTTTTATTTTAAAATAAAGGTTCGATTAAGCTTTATTTGTAACTACTGACCTCTGATAGATTTTATTAACATAAGATGAATTTTTCAAAAAATAGGGTTGTTATCCCAAATAAATTTAAATAATTCTATCACCAAAGAATATTTATATCTAAATAGGTCAAGAATGGAAGCGAGCAAGAATTGGTTGATTAGTTTCAACATAGTTTGAAATTTAATTGATTGATAATAAATCGATTCGATTTTTCATCGAAGTTCTTAAATGGATGAACCAATTTTGATTTTTGTTGTTATTGTTGTTTAAAACTCAATTTTATCGAGAGAGTTCTTAACTATGTTTCAAGAAAGTCTAATAATTTAGAAAATTATCTCCTGTTTTTTAGTCTTTATCCGGAACCCCAAACCCGTGAAACATAGCTAAGATTATTTTCGAGCAAAGCACCTTTCAAACCAATCAAAATCAAAAATCGGTTCATACATTTAGGAGCTACGATACCACAGACAGACGTACAAATACACAGGCACGTTGAAGTTTAACACCCCTCTTTTTACTCGGGGGGATTAGGGCGAAAGTATTCTCAGTAGGGCAAGAATAGTCATTGATAAAATTTAAATTATTTGTTGAAAAAGCTATGGAAAACTTTATCTCTACGCTTTCTTTCTTAGCTTAGTTTAAATAATTTATTTCCAACTACACGATAGGAAATGTTTTGTGGATATCACTATGTCAGTATCGGAGTGAACGCCATACTGTATACTGTATTGAGGGAATAATAACATCAGCAATAGTTATGGCGGACGAATCAATGCACGAGTCAAGGCGGACGAGTCAATGCAATATCCACTTCTGGTGGATAACCTTATTCAACACTGTAATATTACTTTTGCTAACATCGATACTATATGTATCTGTATCTATACCATACCAGCATTGTAGTAAATGCCATGCATTTCTTACCGTGTAAAAGTATTAATCTTTACTTTTAAAATGGAATCAAAATTTTGACTGTTTTTTATCTTCAGGCAACTATAACGCCAAATATAATAGGGCCTCGAAAGCATGAACGTTTTCCTATATTTCAAATGTGATTGAGTGAAAAGTTTGAGTCTTTGATCAAAAAGCTTATTGTATCATATAAAATAAGCTTTACAATTACATAAATACAACATTTTGAATATAATGCTGAAAATTGTATATATGTTATATGAGTATAATATTGTGCTTTGCAAAGCTTGAAAGCATTTTCATATATAAAGCTTCATTTCAAGCACACAAAACCGAAGTATGAACGAGAAGGGAACGGAGGGAGGAATGAATGTAGATGAAATGAAGAAACCTTATGTCAAGTATTACAAATGCAATGTCAGGGAATAAAAGAAACTCAATCTATCCTTGTCTATCCCTATACCTTCTCTACATACCTTGTATATCCTTGTGTATCCTATATAATATTTACTTTACTTATATGTAAGGATACATCGGTATAAGACGCACTCAGCATTTCTACTTTGCTGTTAGTAGATATGACTACCATAATAGTAATAATAATAATAATAATAATAATAATTTAGAATTTCCACTTTAGAAGAGAAAAGCACGTGAGCAAGAAAGAAAAACTTCATCACTAAGGTAATATTTCCCCTTCATTACATGTATCTCAATATTATTAGAGGTTTTTGTACCATGTATACATGAAACATATCATATAGTATATCAAGTTTAGTCCCAAGTTTGTAACGCTTAAAAATATTGATGCTACCAAAAAATTTTAGTATAGGTGTTCATAAAATCACCTAATTAGTCCATTTCTGGTTGTCTGTCTGTCCATCTGTCCGTATATGTACACGATAACTCAAAAACGAAAAGAGATATGAAGCTGAAATTTTTACAGCGTGTTCAGGACATAAAAAGTGTGGTCATGTTCGTAAATGCGGAACATATGTCAATTGAGTCTTATAAACCGTAGGACCCATCTTATAAACCGTTAGAGATAGAACAAAAGATGTTAGAGATAGAACAAAAATTGTAAAAAATAAAATTAAAGTTAAATTGTTCCTTATAAAAAAATAAACAACTTTTATTTGAAACTTTTTTTTGTGAACATCCTCGTTATCCATCCACGAGGGCGCAAATTTTATAGTATGTTTTATACGGGAATATCAGTTAAGAATGTGTGGATATCTTTTTTTTGGATATCTCTTTTTTTTTACGTGACGTCAAAAAAAAAAACTGTCATCAATACTGTCCATACATGGTATTTCAATAATTAATTCAGTCAATTGTTTGTTTCAAATTCTTAAATCGAATATGACATTTGGACAAAAGGAGATAGCTAGAGGTGCGCAAAAGGAGCGGAAAATATATAGATACTGACTTTTCAAAAACCTCATAAATCGTTTTATATGGGTTGTAAAACGAATTTTTAGTGCGCCTCTACTACCCCACTCTAAATGACCTTCTATAGGCAGTGCATATAAGTTTATATTTTCGGGGAAATATGACTAAAAATGTAGAGTAAAAGTAATAGTAATATTTTGTTATATAATAATAATGCAGCTAAAAATGGGGCGTTTTCCACTTTTGTGTGTATAGGCATATGTTTGCCTTTAGTGAGTGATATCGCTAGGTAAGATGTATACGTGATAACAATTTATGTTATTGGATCCTTTAAAAAATACATTTAGATGTTGTGTAATATGGTCCTTAAGTATTACTTTTCAAATAATAATATCGCATATAAAGTTAAATATGTATGATTTTGTCTTCCATCGTAATTTATCTTTTAACCGTTCCTTCATTGTGCCACAAGGCTATAGCTCTTCTCTAAAAGAACTATAAATATTATCAAGGATAATCAATGAGAATTCGATAGAATATTTCAAATTTAATTTTGATTTACCCCAATTTCCTAAATCAATTTTTGTATTATATAAATATGTATTTCGACTACCAAGTAGTCATCATCGGTATGAATTAGCTAATCGTAATTGCGATCTGCACTCGAGTAACATACACAATAAGAGTAATTACGATTAGCTGATGATAACTACTTGGTAATCGAAATACGTATTTATATAATACAAAAATTGATCTAAGAAATTAGGGATCTAGCATTTCTTCTTTTTAGAGAATTGAAGATCCAGCAGGATTCTCAGAAATGGTGCAAAATGGGGGAAAGCAGCCTAGAAAACAAAAGTTTTTCTATAATCTAATGCAAAATTTGATAACACTGTACTGTCGATCTTTTCCAAAGAGTTGTCAACTAATAATAATTTCAATTTCTTGGGAGTGTTGGGAAATTTCACAGGAGTAATCTAGGCCAGAATAGGATACCTAGGAAGCTTTCTAGAAAAGTCACAAATTGCACAAGCATTGCTAGTCGTCCAGATGTACTATTTTTTTCTATGAGGGTAATAAAATCATGATAAAATAGGAAAGAAATATATTTATGCAGTTTGACTATCTCGTTTTGAAGGGAACTGGTAACATAATAGCAGTCATAAGAAGACAGTGCTTGAGACAAGCATTCTTATTGTTTAGGCCTATACGTATGCTACAATGAGAGACTAATAGATTCTACAACGTAAATAGCTTCCACGAAAAAAGTAGATAAGCATAGAAAATAGTGATTTATTTTATCTGTAACTACTCAGTCATGGCTGATTCATACGGATCTTAGATGTGAGACATGATTAGTCTTTTCTGTTCTAAGTGCGAATCAACACGATAAGAAATGCATGGCGTTTACTACAATGCTGGTATGGTATAAAGATATATACATATAGTACCTATGTTAGCATAAGTAATATTACAGTATTGAATGGGACCATCCACAAGAAGTATTGTGAATATCGCCAACCAGTATAGGCCTGACGGCCATACTGCAATGATGCATCCGCCATAACTATTGCTAATATTATTATTTCCTCAGTACAGTATACAGTATGGCGTATACAGTGTATATTTTTGTTATACATATAAGTAAATACGACAAATGTGATAATGTCAGAAGGATAAAAATTTGAATTCGTTGTACTGATAGAGTTGGTTTATTTTATGTTGGACCTTACAAACAAAGAATAAATTATAATACAATACTCTCTTTGTTTGTAAGGTTCAACATAAAATAAACCAAGTTTAGTAATTGTTTCGCTTCGGTAAAATTTTCAATAAATTTTCAAAATTCAATCGATTTAAAATATATAATAACATAAATTTACTTTTGTTAACCGATACACATACAATTTACGCATTAAATATTTAATATCTCATATCTATATATACTGTACAAAAAGTGATCGATTCATCAAATATCCCGCTCTATACTCGTCCCCCCACCCCTTCCAACCTTTCTATTAGAATCATCATCATCTAAATAAGTAATAAATCATGACGTCATAACGCCATACATTCTAGTAACCATTATACAACACTACTATGATGTACAAGTAGAAATAAATTATCAAACATTGATAGTACAGTTAAAGATGTTACAATTGAAGGAAAATGAAAGAAACCGCTCGCATTTTGCTAAAACTTCATGGAATGTGTTTCTAAGGTGTCAAATATCATTAGTAAGGCATGAGTTAATGGTGCAAATGTTTCTATTTGTTAATAAACAATAAATTGTTAATTCAATGAAACGGTGAATGTTAAAGTTGACTTAACAAAATTAATAAATAGGCAACTTGAATTACGTATACGTTAAACATGTACAATAGTTTTCGATTATTTGACAAACATTTAACATTTACGTCATACAAGTTGCCTATTTACTAATTTTTTAAGTGAATTTTAACATTGATCGTTTCATTGAATTAAAAATTTATTGTTTATTAACAAATAGAAACATTTGCGCCACTAACTCATGCATTATTAATGATATTTGACACTTAAGAAACACATTCCATCAGGTTTTAGCAAAATGCGAGCGGTTTCTTTCATTTTCCTCTATTTGTAACATCTTTTACTGTACTATGCTGTGTGTACGTACTATATGGGTTTCGAGAGAGAGAAGGTAGTGGGTGGCATGAAACGAGAGAGAGCGAAAGTTTATAGTGTGCAAGAGACACCACCACCATCATCATACCGTACTAACATCGACTAACCGATCATCAGGTGAAATTGAAAGCGAGTGAAATAGCATACAAACAACATAAGGGTTGATTGCAAGAGGGTTGTGTGACTAGAGCATCAGCATGGTTTTGGGGGATGAGTGGGAGGGTGGTGGTAGTGTGTAAGAGGATATATAAATGAGTGAAAGTAATGTATAATGGATGGGTGGGGTTGGGATGAATTTTATAAAATGTGTGTTGTGTGTGCGTATATATGCGAGAACGAAGAAATAGCATTGCCATGCAGGAATTAGAATTCTAACTAAAAGTGTTATGCAAGTGTATGTATTATGTGTGGTTTCTATACGCATGCGTATTTATATATTACAAAACATTTCTATTCATTTGAATTGATGAAGATATATCGAGTGCCCTCCTAATCATCCCTCCCGTCCACCCTGTATAGGTATTTTGTACATAGAGACAAATGTATTTTATAGAATATCATCTAAATTTCGTTAGTTACATTTCTACAAACGACCAAAAAAAGGGTCAATCTTCAATAAAGTAAACTTTCGTTTTTCCCCGAAGTCAGAGTACTTAGATGGTCCAAAAACATACAGGGTGAACTCTTTTATTACATTCTAGCTAATAGCTCGTTTTGTTGTTAACCAATCAAAAAATAACTCAAACAAAAGTTGCAGCGTTTGATGGGGGGCATTATGTTTCAGCATCAGATTCGTCCTAGTTCTCCGGGTTGCTTTATTAGTCAATTTAGGTCCTTCAAGGTAAGAGATAGAATAACACTTTAAATTAGATTGATTCTCATAAAAAAACTAAAATTTTCTTATCTAAAACATTTTCTCGAAAAACGTTAGCTTTCGGAGGAAACCCAACTGAAATATATGTCATTATTGTATTTAATCGTAAAAAATAGGGTCATAACAGGTAAATTTTCAAAATCATCCGATTAAATGACCTTGAAACTAAAATTTCAGGTCAAAGCCTTCAGGTCAAGGTAGCTGCAGGAAGCTTTTAATAGTCGTATTTTCACCTGGAGTTAGCTAAGAAATGAATCGATCTCCATTTAAGAAAATTTTCAATAATAGCCAAGCTCTTATTTCTGTCGAAAAAATCTAGAAGCTTCGATATGACAAAGAGCTTTATATAAAAAGGAAAAATGTTAAACTTTTCCATATGAACAATTTCACCAGCATTTTAATAATAATCCGGTGTTCATTTGATCGAGTGAATATTTTTGAAAATAGTTCGAAGCGATAAAACTGGTTACCAAAGTTTATGGAATATTCACCAGAATTTTCTTCTGTGGTACATCAATTACTAATCTATTTGTACGAAAAACAGTGAAACAAAAACTATCATAAATACATCGGTATTACTATTGCTCACAAGATGGTGTCGAATGAGATTTTGATGTGATGTGTTTTTAAGATTTATTATCCATATAATATATATCAGATGACCTAACTCTTAATACAATTTTTTGTACACAAATTTTCTTTCTAACAATTATTCACATTTGATTTGATAATTCCGATTAATCTTTCAAACAAGATATCTAATTTATCACCCTCAAAGAGATAGCCAGTTCGATTTTATACACACAGTACTGTAAAAAAAAAACTCTATTCGATGAGTGATGATAGCAACTGATATACGCACAGTATAAAGTAAGCCGCTTAGGGAATTAGTTTGTTGTAAACTCATAATGTTCATATAACAAGGCACTGGGAAACTCATCACAGCAGCTCCGCTCGATGTAGCCATAGAGCTTGTCTGTCTGTTGTTCAAACTATGATTGATTGATGATAGTATTTTATTATATGGTTAGGTAAAATATATATTGTAAGTGATAAACGATCACACAGTATGTATATGTTAGGTATATATAGCTCCCTGGTGCTCGTTTGCTACGTAATTCTATCTCATATGTTATATATATATTTTGAAGGTGAGCTTATTAATAGCTCATATATTACTATTATTAATCATATCATTTATTATGTATTACATATAATTTATATATTTTTTTTGCTCTGTGCTAAATTGTGCATTTTTGTGTTACATATTAAAAGTATTGGAAATAGGACATTTGAATTTTTTATGTATTAAAAAAATTGAAGACACTGTAGAAGAAACTTAACATATATGTTTAATGGATAATTAAATTATTAATATAAGTAGGTTGATTTGTTTATAAGTTAATTAAGGCTGTTGTAAGGCATTAGACAAGGCTGCGTTCTATAACTAATTAATCTTATTTATCGAAGAACTTTTGAACTTATGTTGTGTGTGTGTGTTTATGTGCATGTGTAGTTAGTTTTATTAGTTGGAAAACTTTTCAAGAAGGATTCATTAATTATGAATGGAAATTGTATCAACTTATCAAATATAGGATGGTATTTTTTTGTAAACCTCATCGAAGGTCTTTAAAAAGCCATATTATTTATTTTAAATAGTAGAAAGAAACGAAAACATTTCACAGATGCCGAGGCTAAAACCCGTGTCTTCCAGATATCCGGTCTAGGACGCAAACAACGGCATTTATGTTCTGATGTAATATGTAAGTAACTCAAATTATATGTAACCTCTTCGGGTCTTATTCTATTTTGTCTTGATTTCTTTCCTTAAAGATTTTTTTCGACCAAATACTTGTCGATAGATTTTATTTACTTACATACAGACAACTATTTACTTACAGTTATTTTTTTTCTGCCTCAAATAAGATAATTTTGAAACACTCACCTGAAATAAAAAAGAAATCGAAATTAGATATAAATTTTAAACAAACTGTTAAATGAATCGGGAAGTTTTCTCGGGCATTTGGCCTAGCCAACATAAAATGTATTAAAAAAATTTAACCCACAGCTAATAAAAAATAAAAAATTTGTATTTGAAACAAAAATAATGAATGGAACTTTGATGGAATTTGCATTTTGTAGAATTTTGTGAATTGACTATATATATATAACATAAACCTTAATCCTCAAATGTACATTATAACTTTAACTTTCCTATTAAGGTAGTTCCTCCGCGACCGTCCAGTCAAAAAGTTTTGGACTAATACTATCATTCAGTGCATTAACTGTGCTATGACTATTATACATATACCATATATTATTTTCAAAAGACTGTAGTTCCTCACTACTGTTTCTAGTATACATATAAGCACACACACTATGACATATGCCTTTAACATTAGTCTTCATATCTTTTCCACAAAAATCATCGCTAAAACGAGTTATTTATTTAAGTTTTTTATCGAAACTATATGGTAAATAATTTTTATTTTTATTTATATATTTTCTAAATATAGTATTCTACATTATATTAGTTTTTCATAGAGATGGTGGACGTCATTCATTGGTAAATAAATATAATATTTGTAAATTTGTGTATTTTTATACACTTCTCCCATGTACACGTACAAATTGCGTCACTTTTAATTGCTAATATCTCATGTATGGCATGGTAAATCATCTTCTAATTTTAACAGCAAGTGTATTATGAATTAAATATTTTATATTCTGAGTTTTGAGAAATTCTTGGAATATCACTTTCGTGTAGGTACTACCTTAAAACAAGTACAAATAGAAACTGTTCGAAACATAAAATTTATATCGATAATCGAACTTCAGTTGTAAATAGAGATAAAATGTTTATAAATTTATTTCTCTTATACAGGTTGTTTCTGTTATAATGCTGCGGCTCTTCGAAGATAACATTATGAAATTTTAGAAATTCGATCGTAAATGCTGCAACAACGTTCAAGAATCGACCTGATATTGTACCAAGTTCCGAAAAAGTACGAATTCTTCATACTGAATGCATCATTTAACAAAATATATAATAGTACAGTAAAAGATGTTACAAAAATCGGCTAATAAAGGAAAATAAAAGAAACCGTTCGTATTTTGCTAAAACCTCATGGATTGTGTTTCTTAGGTGTCAAATATCATTAGTAACGCATGAGTTAGTGGCGCAAATATTTTTATTTGTTAATAAACAATAAATTTTTAATTCGATGAAACGACCAATAAAGTTCACTTAAAAAATTAGTTATTATGCAACTTGTATGACGTCAATGTAAAGTTTTTGTCAAATAATCAAAAACAATTATACATGTATAACGTATACGTAATTCAAGTTGCCTTATTATTAATTTTGTAAGTCAACTTTAACATTAACAGTTCCATCGAATTTAAAATTTGTTACTTATTAACAAATAGAAATATTTGCCCTACTAACTCATGCGTCATTAATGATATTTGACACCTAAGAAATACCTTCCATGAGGTTTTAACAAAATGCGAGGGGTTTCTGCCTTTTTCCTTTATTTGTAGCATCTTTAACTGTACTAATAAGCTACTTTGAAAAATGTCTAGGATTGTTTTATTGGTAAAGAAACAATTTTTTGTTCCAATATCTCAGTAACTGTTTTGTTTATTTTGTGCCAGAGAACATCCATCTTGAAATAAGTGCCCTACAATTTTGAATCACTCTATATATAAGTAGTATCTTTTGTGCATATGTTTATTTGAAACGAATAAAAGGGACATTTTCCCAATGCGAGGATGAAAGGGGTAATAAATGTGTGTATGACAAGTAAATAGTACAGTATTTATTCTCTGAAGTCTGTTTTATATATGTAATATATATTATTCGATTTGAAAACGAACAGACAATGAGAGATAGATAGATAGACACAAACATTTATTGCGAGATATAATCATGGTCGAGTGGGAAAACTATAAGAGAGTTTGTCAAATAGAGAAGAGCGTAGATAAAAATGAGTGAAAGTGAAGTGAAATGCGTTGCTTTGTACTAGTTTATATCCGGTATATACAATATATATATATATATATATACAGAATGTTCGATTTACATCTAGGCATATAAATATCACGAGTATGACAGAATACATACGTTACGCAATGCATCTAAGTGAGAGGTATTATATAAATGTGTTGAAGCTTCGATGTGCGTTGAGATAGTTGTAAGATGCTTGGAGAGTGGGAGTTTCTTAGTTCAATAGACTACAACTACAAGAAATAAGCCACGAAACAAGTCACTTTTGCAATTTCATATAACAACCCAAATACCTCTTACTTAGATGCATTGCTTAATGCATTTACTCTATCATACTTGTTATATTTATAAGCCTAGATGTAAATCGAACAATCTGTATATACGGGGTGTTCCAAACCACCCGTCCAGGCTGATTATTCTGAATAGTTTTTAAAAAAAATTGAAACGAAAAAACACGTATCGAATATTTTTTGAAACTCTATCTAACCATACCAAAAACACCCTCCACCCTCAATCCCTGTTAGGGGTAGGGGGTGTAACTTGAAAAAATCAAATGGAAACCCCTATTTTTTTCTGCAGATTTGGATTCTTCAGAAGAAAAGACAAACATTTTGTCTAAGAAATTTTTTCCGATTTTCGGTAGATCGCGCTACAATCGACAAAAATCGTTCTTTTAGATTTGGCATAAGAATTGCGCCGTTCAATGACAAAAATCAAAACGAAAAAGTAAAAATAAAAATAAAAACACAAACACACAGAACCAAAACAAAAACAAAACAAAAGCAACACAAAAGTTAGAAATTCAACGAAAATAAAAGAGAAGCGAAAATGTCGAATTGCGGTAATTGAGGTAAACCACTAGACAATTGGGAGGATGCTAAATAAAGCTCTTAGAAAGAATTAGATATGAATCATTTTAGATTTAATTTTTTTTCAGACTTTCCAAAATAAAAAAAAAAACATTTTTACAAAAATAATTTTTCTAAATCATAATAAAATATGAAAAACAAAAACAGAATAGTCTTTTCTTCAAAAAAACAAAAACAAAATTGAAAATAACTATTCTCGACTCAAAAAACTTTTCTCGCCTTCACTTGAACTGCAATTCTAATGCCAAATCTAAAAGAACGATTTTTGTCGATTGTAGCGTGATCTACCGAAAATCGGGAAAAATTTCTTAGACAAAATGTTTGTCTTTTCTTCTGAAGAATCCAAATCTGCAGAAAAAAATAGGGGTTTCCATTTGATTTTTTCAAGTTACACCCCCTACCCCTAACAGGGGTTGAGGGTGGAGGGTGTTTTTGGTATGGTTAGATAGAGTTTCAAAAAATATTCGATAAGTGTTTTTTCGTTTCAATTTTTTTTGAAAACTATTCAGAATAATCAGCCTGGACGGGTGGTTTGGAACACCCCGTATATTTGTACATATTATTTATATAGACCATTTTCACAATATAACAAATCTATATTTTCCTGTCTTTAGCATTTTCATTGTCAAACATACGTTTAAAGTCTGTTTTATCTTTTCCCTTATATGTATATGCTAAAAATTCGATATTTGTGAAAAGGTAAAATAAACTTAAACACTTTCACTTTATATATTTGTTTTTCTGTCATAAACATTAATAGATGGGGCAACGTTTCTTTAACTCCAAAGGGGATACAAATGAATACTTAGCATTGCTTAGATAGTACGAGCGCTAGGGCAAGTTTAGACTTGTGGTTGAAATTATTTGTTTCCTTATTTTCAACTTTGATGATGAATTTTGTTATAACTTCATGAATGTTGATGAAAAATAAAAATACAATTTTTCGATATCCACTTCTTAAGAGACAATTGCGTTTGAGTCTAAATCTTCTATTGTTTCGTCAAAAATCCGGTGAGTTAAAAATTTTCGTCAAAAGAAGTAAACCTTAAACAATATTGTTAAAGTACACTCATCGAATTTAGGAGTAAAGTGTATGTAAATTGACCTTGATATTTGAATGAATTTCGTTGTGTGCCTATATTTTATTTCTGAATACTAATTTTATTGTGTGCAGTAAAAAAAAATCTTATTTTAACGCACGTACACGTTAATTAAATTAAATTGAATCAAAATCCTGCCCTGATAAATTTTTAAATGCAAGACCAGGCTAGAATTGATTGATAAACACCCGTTTATATTGTTGTAAGGAGGTAAATCAGGTAAATTAAGAAGGAGGTAAGAAGGCATAATTAGAATATAGTCCGTAGACCCACACCGAAAAAAACTACTAGCGATGTAATACTTGGACATTGAAATTTTGACAGTTATCGAATAAAGCTCTCGATATAAAATCATAGTTAAAAACACTTTTAATCAAATTATCTTTAAAACAAACAAAAATTAAAGTCGGTTCATCAATTTTGGTGCTATGATGCCACTAACAGACACACAGATACAGAGCTACACTGGCACGTTAAACTTGTAATACCCCATCTTTGTTAGCCGGAGATTAAAAAACTGTGGATTTAGAAGATGAATCAGTTTAAAATATATGTTGGAGGTGCAAATAAATACATAGGACATGGTAAGATTTGCTATATTGCATAATTTAATTGCGTTTCCACCATTTTATTTTTGCATTTATGAAGATATACATACAATTTTAATTTAATATATTTAATTTATTATAAAATGTCGAGTATAAAACAATATTCATAAAGATAATGCGAGTTGAAATTATTTGCACCTTATTTTCAACTTTGTTGATGAATTCTGTTCTTCAATTCTGAACTTCATTCTTAAACATGAGTATCAGATCAACTCCTTCGAGATGGAGGTCGGATGAATTTGAGTCTTTCTAGAAAAGCTACTGAGTTTGAAAATGTCTAAAAATTTTCATTTATATATTCATTACATTTTTTCGAATGTAGATGTACAAAATGTAAACTTTTCATACATTTTGATTTTCTTATCAAATTTTGGGATGAAGGGCAGAAAAATCTTAAAGTTTTAAAAGCATTTAGAGTAAAGTGAAAAACTATTATGACTGTTTTCACCTTCACCTTTATAAAAAAAGAATATATTAAGGTTTGATTGGAGGTCACGTGAATTATGATGCGTTTTAAATCGACAAATAATTAATGAAAAAAAAAAAAAAAACTATAAAAAACATAAATAAAAAAACAATGCAAAATAGATTTTAGCTTGATGCGTATATATATTTGAAAATGTTCAAAATACCGGAACATATAATTATTACACACTCAAGTATAAAAAAAAAGCAATTATATATAATTTTTTTCACTTTTTCCCAATTTTTTTTTTCTTTCAACCATCATTATCTCATCTTTATTTTTTTTGTTTTTGTTATTTTTGTTTACAAACAAAGAAATAATCTTTGTTCTTTGTTATTATAATATTTTTCTGTGAGTTGTTCTTAAATTTAACCCAAAAAAAATTAACTGTTAATTTCTTCAACAGTATTGACGACATATCGCGTAATTATTGTTTTATCGTGTTGTTATTTACAAATTTAAATAATTCATAAATAAATTCGAAATTTAAAATTCGAGATAATTCATCATTTTCCCTCGAATATGTCGATCTAACCATTTTACGAGATGTTAAATATCATTGGAAAGTAATTATTATCCACGTGTCAAAAACATTCACATCAACCAAAACAAACATAGCTCGATCTAATTTGATTTGCTTTGGAATGTTGGTTCGAGGTATAAGGAGTGCCATTTTGTATCTCTTAATAAACGATGTAGACATGCCCTAACTAATAAAATAATTCTGCCTATTTCTGGCGTTTATCAATCTAAAATTGTCTTCAATATTTCTAATTTAATCTCGTATTACCTTGCTTTGCGACTAGCAAGAAAACTTTGATTTCTCGTCTTTTTTTAACTTCTCCGTTTCTTGTTTCATGTCGTGCAACAAATCGATTTCCTCGATTGATTGTCTTTGATCGAAGACACAATGTAGAAAAGTAGAGAAGACGAGTAGAGGAGAGATTATATAAATAAAAAATAATAAAAAACAACAGTATTTTTTATTTATTACATGTATGTATACAATCTATATATATGCAGAGACAGTGGCACCATCTGTGAGCTACATCTAATACTAATATATAATTGGCTACATTTAATATTAATTTTAATTGAGTGGCCATCTGTAGATTCTTTCAAGTATTAAAAAACGTCATAATGAAAAATACAAAAAACGTTTTTAGCCATAAAATGCCACAACGTCGTACGTTGACGGGTCGTAAAGAGCGTGATCGTAATCGATCATTAATGCGTGATCATCGGAAACGACGAAAACAAGATCAAGAAGAATTATATCTTTATCGAGTTGATATCAATTTTAAAATGTATGCAGAAAATTTTGAGATTGCTCAAAAGAATTTGAATTTTGAAGTATGTAATGTATGTCATCGTCGTTGGTTTGATTTACAAATTAATAAAGATGGGTTTTGTTGTATTTGTTATAAATTTAAAATCAAAAATGAATTGAATATTTTCACAGCGGATAATAACATGGATCCTGGTTTACAACCTGATGTTTTAAAGAAATTAACGTTTGTTGAGGGACAATTAAGTAAAAATATTTGTCAATAATTGAATATATGAATATATGAATATGTATACTTTTAGCTAGTTTACTATTGTTTTAGTCGAAAATTAGGTAAAGTAGTCAAAAAATTGCTATTTAACTTTGACCTCTTTTTGGGTAATTTCGTTTGCATTAAACAATAAAGGGTTATTGCAACGAGGAAAAGGGAATATTATAAATAAATCTATAGATAAAAAAACATCGGTTTTCTATTGGCTAAAAACATGGTACACGGTAGTATATAGTAATAACGGTGTGTAAGTGAATGGCGTCACTCTTGTCAGCCTTGTATATGCAATATTATGTAAAACTAAATACAACACCAAATACCAAGGTTTATATTCAAACACACTTACACACAAATGTAGATATGTATATAGGGAACGCATATTATACGCACCAAGGCTATACATGGCATACATATAAAGGCAACGCATGCATGCTTTTATTGATCGTATTCGGTTCTGATGTTCTATAATATGTGTTTTTTGTTGCTTTCTATATACTAAATTCTGCAACTTACCATCATCATCCATTTAGGTAAAAAGCTAGGGTATATTTTTGGAAGTTTCAACAAGTCGAAAAATAGTGCCTCCAAGTAGCTCAAAATTGCATTTATTTTTATGAAAGTGGGAGAGAATGAAATATCTTAGAAAAGGGAAATATTAAGTTCTGTAAATAGTAGTTGTATTACTGCAGTAAATCTGTCAATACTCTAATATATTGTTCATCTATGCACATAGTGTAACAAGCACGTGTTCACAGAATATAGGTAAATTGAGTTGTGAAAGTTATCAGAAGTTAAAGCTAATAGAGATAATTTAAGTAAGCACAATGAAATTATTATATTATGTCATAATAAATACTCTGATTACACCGAACGTAATATACGCACATATTGAGTTGACTACTAAATCAGAAGCATGTCTTTTTTAAACTAATATTATACAATGAATTCATACAGTAAAAACATAAAAGTAGCTATAAAATTAAATTCCTTAAACAATCAAACAAGTGTTTAACTTCTAAAATTAATACCTTTAAATTTTCAGGAATATAGTTCCTACCGGGTATCCTACGATGCATGTCTTTTTCGTGTTAAATATCGATAATTATTTTTTTGATTTATTTACTTAAGAATATTTATCAATAATCGTGTCACAGTTTCGAGCTCCGGAAATTTCTCAAGTTCCGAACTTTAAAAGCGCACTCACAATAGCACCATTGCTCAGTGTTGTTATATTATTATCTATGGAACTACAGATGTGTTTGACTTATTGAAAATAATTCCTAAAAATGTATGCTGGCTTAATATTTAAAACACGCGGCTCGCGTTCCTAAAAAAATAACAGTGTATGCTTTTTTATATAAAACAAAGCTTTGCTGCATATATTTTCCATAAATCTAAACTCCCATTTCCTTTGTCCACCTTTCACATTCTCCTTGAATTATGTTGCACATCAATCATAGCAAACAACAGAGTTTGAGGAAGGGATTTATTGAAATTAAAAGTGTATATGTATGAAATAGAAAAGAAAGTGGAACAAAAGAAAAAAAATACATACTAAAATTCAAGTTGCATAAAGAGTTGAGTGATATATCGTAAGTGGGATCTGTCGATCTGCTATTGTCGTTGTGAATTGACATTAATTTGATATTGATTTATTTTTTCATCTCGTAGAAAAGATAGTTTCAAATTTGCTTAATATAAACTGAGTTTACAAACAACAAGTGAAAACAAACAATTGACTGAGTTAATTGTTGAAATACCATGCATAGTCAGTGTTGATTTCTTTATCAAATAACACATACATACCTGTGACACATACATAACTGATATTCAAGCATGGTACATACTATAAAATTTCCGTCTAATTGGCGCCCTCACGCGTAAACAGTGCTGTTTACGAAAAAATGTTTCAAGCAAAAGTTGTTTATTTTTTTATAAGGAATTTTTTAAAATTTAAACTTTTGTTCTATCTCTAACGGTTTACAAGATGGATCCTACGAACCCAAGACCCAATTGACCTATGACGCTCATTTACGAACTCGACCTCAATTTACGTCCTGAGTACGCTGTAAAAATTTCAGCTCGATATCTTTTTTCGTTTTTGAGTTATCGTGTCCACAGACGGACGGACAACCGGAAATGGACTAATTAGGTGATTCTATGAACACCTATAGCAAAATTTTGTGCGTGGCATCAATATTTTTAAGAGTTACAAACTTGGGACTAAACTTAGTATACCTTGCATATTACATATATGCATGGTATAAAAATATGCACCATTAAAAATTCCTTAACTGAAACCCTTGGTAAGTTGAAAACACGATAACTAAAATCATTTCAACATTTCCCTTGGATTTTTTACTTATCGAGGTTCTACTGCATTAAAAGTAGGAGCCAGCCAATAAATTATCAATGTTATCATCTTATCACTTAATAATTTGTTAGAATACTTGAAAAAAAATTAATTTCTAAATTAAAATACATTAATATTGGAGGTTATTGAAAAACATAGACAATATAGTTAGTTTTCAACACGCATAGGAAAGGGTTCCGTAGTAGAAAGTAGAAATCGTCGAGCTTTCATAGAAAACACGGCGGCATTCATAGAGTGTGTATTTTAAAACTTGAAAAAAAGTCTAAAATTTTATATGAGCTATAAACATTGGAAGTTTAAAAATGATATGAGAATAAATTGTAATTAAAACAAATTTTTAAAACTTAAAACAAGTCAACATTGAATGCGTCTCTCAAACAAAGTAGATTAATAAATATGGTGGGAGCGTAAATAAATGTGTTTTTTAAATTTAAATGAAGGCAAATGATTCAGTTTACGACGACTGTATTTTAAGTAGGGATGCGTTATCCTTATAACGCATTCCAGTTAGAAAACTGCAAAAGTTGCTGATTTTCAATCCAATTTAAGGCTATTGAAAAAAATTCATTTTCCATTACCTTTTTGCAATATAAATTTTTTTTTTTTTTTTTTAAATAATTCCTAATTTTCTATTATCAGTTCTTAAAAGAACTATAAATAGATCTGGTGACTAAAATCTACCCACTGGTGATCACCTTAGTATGCTTAAACTAAGTATATGAATAGCCTTAATCTAGTGATAATATTAAGTATAACTAAATTTTAAATCTAGCACATTTTGTCTGTTTAGTCTGTTCACAATGACTGTTAAAACCTAAATTTTAAATCTAGCACGTTTTGTCTCTTTAGTCTGTTCACACTGTCACACTTGTCCAAGAGTTTGATCACGTCAGGATCTATCACTGAAACGCGCAATTTCTTCACGCACTGTGGTCACTTCGAGACTTCGGTGAATATCGTCATTACGTACATACCACGGAGAATCACTAATTGTTCGCAACACTTTTGATTGAAATCTTTGCAGGATTTCGATATTACTATTGCTAGCACATCGCCATAGCTGAATGCCATAAGTCCACACAGGTTTAAGTATTGTTCTATACACTAACACTTTATTGTTCAATGACAGCTTAGAATTTTGACCCAAGAGCCAGTATAAATTAGAAAATTTCAAGTTTAGCTGTTTTCTTTTCGACCAGATGTGTTTACGCCAGGTAAGTCTTCTATCAAGGTGTATACCTAGATATTTGACTTCATTTGACTGTGGAAAACTGACACCGTTCATTATAACAGCTGGACACGTTTCTTTTCTCAAAGTGAACGTTACTTGAACGGATTTCATCTCGTTAACTTGAATACGCCACTTATTCAACCAATGTTGTATTTTATCGATACTTGTCTGCAGTTTTTGAGTAGCTGAATTTGGATCTACATCAATCGATAGAATCGCAGTATCATCCGCAAATGTAGCTGTTACGTTTGTCTGGTAGATCCGCGGTAAAAATTAAATAAAGAGTTGGGCCCAGAACACTGCCCTGAGGTACACCAGATTGGATAGGAAACAAGTCAGAAAGTTCTTCTTTAATTTTGACTTGGAAGTATCTGTCTTCTAAGTATGATTTTAAAACACAGAAATAAGAACTTGGGATTTGATGTTTTAATTTTTTTAAGTTCATGATTAACTTTTGTCCTTAATATTTCGTTAAATTGAGATAACGTATTAATGGTAATGAACCCTAAAATACACGCATTTCGTATGTTTCCGTATTGGCTCCGCTCCGCTTGTTTTGAACACAAATATAATCAGCCAAAATTTATTACAAGTCACAATTTAATATGTTTGATTGACCTTGCATTGAAGAATCAAAAAATACAATATTTTACATTTTAAAAAAAAATGTTATTCTAATTTTATCGCACTTAAAAATTGTGTTTTTAGATAAAAAAACAACAAAAATTTTTATTTTATTTTTTAATCAAGAAAAGTGAATTTTGATCACCAAAATATTACAATCCGTGGTGAGTTAGATCAGTAAGTTCCAAGTTTACTAAATTATTACATTTATTGTAAATTCTGTGATATCCACTTTATGAATAACAAATTACAAAATTTTGTTGTTCTGACCCAAATTAAACTCTGAATCGCCACAAACCAAACATAACTTTGCTTAAAACTGTTCCTCGCATATGCGTTTACACGGCGAAATATAACAGAAAAATTTTCGGAATGAAAATCTCATAAAACTAAATCATACTTGAAAGTTTCAAATCCATAGTATGATCATTTTGTCATTTATATCTATCGTCAAAATTGGTTATAATGACGAACTCGTTTTATCGACGAAAATGAAAGACCCAAGATTAATCTCTATATAAACAAAATTTGGAGCACAGGAGCTGCGTTAGCTAAGCGAATTCCCTCAGAGATTGAAAAAAAGCACAGTTTTCTTAAAATCGAATATTATTGCATTTTTAGTTTTTCAAGAAGTTTTATTTCGAAAAGTAAGCGCCTAGGGAAAAAATTACAAGAGTACTTTTTTGCTTAAAACACAATATTGCTTATAGCAACTATCGGTTATGAGCAATTTTGACTGTAATGAAAAAGTTGATCTGTAAAAAATCGTAAATTCTAAGTAAATAAAAGTTGCAGCTTGATATCTCTTTTTGTTTTTGAGTTATCGTGATGACAGACTGACAGATGACAGACAGACAGACAGACGGAAATGGACTAACGAAGTGATTTTATAAATACTTATAACAATATTTTGTTAGTAGCATGAAATTTTTTAAGCTTGGGACCAAACTTAGTATACCTTGATATATATTTCATATATACAGGGTATAAAAAAATTTTAGACACTTCAGAGCGTAAAGACATCGTTTATTTAATTTTTTTCAATTATCGGGGCGAATGCAAGAATTTTATATCAGAAAATTAACAATATAAACGCACATACAAGGTTACAAAGGATTATATAAGTTTACGCGTTAATGATATGTCATTGCATTTATGCGTGATAAAATATTTATTTTTATTTTTATTTTTTTTTAGAAGGAAATATTTTATTATTCTAAATATTATGTGAAAAATATTATTTTTTTGTTAAATATTATCTTAAGAGGCCCACCAAAAAAAAAAGTTTTAAATTAATAAAATTATATTTATTTTTTTAATTAAAATGCATTTCATTATATTTAACTTTGTTCTATTCAGGTAAATTTATATAAATGTATTGAAGACTTTTTAGGTTCAATTTTCAGAATAATTGATTAAAAACTTAAAAATAAAGCCTTAGAAAGAATATCTTTTGGTTATTTCTCTTGATTAAGAAATTTTTGACGTATATCGTTTACGTTGCATAGACAGGAAAACGTACGCATGTCTGTTCGTCAAATAGAAAATTTTAAAACAATTTAATATATCGTTAAGACAACATACATACAAACAATAGTACCTACAGTTAAAGATGTCACAAATAAAGGAAAATGAAAGAAATCGCTTGCATTTTTCTAAAACCACATGGAATGTGTTTCTTTGGTATCAAATATCATTAGTA
Source organism: Chrysoperla carnea (assembly GCF_905475395.1). Classification (NCBI taxonomy): domain Eukaryota; kingdom Metazoa; phylum Arthropoda; class Insecta; order Neuroptera; family Chrysopidae; genus Chrysoperla; species Chrysoperla carnea. Next base: position 120,447,586 of record NC_058337.1, on the reverse strand, counting down.
ACTCATGAGTTAGTGGCGCAAATGTTTCTATTTGCTAATAAAGAATAAATTGTTAATTCAAGAGCACGGTTAATGTTAAAGTTGACTTTCAAGATTAATAAATAGGCAAATTGAACTACGTATACGTTATACATGTATGATAGTTTTCGATTATTTGACAAACACTTAACATTTACGTCATACAAGTCACCTAATTACTAATTTTTTAAGTGAATTTTAACATTGATCGTTTCATTGAATTAAAAATTTATTGTTTATTAACAAATAGAAACATTTTCGCCACTAACTTATGCGTTACTGAAGATATTTGACACCTAAGAAACACATTCCATGAGGTTTTAACAAAATTCGAGCGGTTTCTTTCATTTTCCTTTATTAGCCGATTTTTGTAACATCTTTTACTGTACTACAATGCAAGTTAGAAAAAAAAGATTGTAAAACATGACCAACGTGATTAAGCATGCTAGAAGTTTTAGAATATGTAGAACAATCAATGTAGGTGGATAGTAATTTTTCCACCCATTGGAGGAAGCTATTAGCTGTATTAAACACTTGCATTACAGTGTATCGGAATAACTAACATAATTGAATTGGCATTATAAAAAGAAAAAATTGTCGTGATTATAACATAATTATTAATATACGTAATTAATTATTATATACATCTGGAGTTTAACCACACGCTGTGTTTAACATGGTTAACTATTTGCATGACCTATATATAATGTAGAATATACTGATATTAGTGACGCCGGGAAAAACGAAAGAAATAAAACGAGGCGAGAATAGATTAGTGACAGGTCTGAAAAAATATGGTCAACTATTTTCAATAATTATTCAAATAAGACCCTCTAGAAATTTTTATGCTAACAACAAAAAAGGAATTTATTTTGTGCGATAATTAAAATTTGTCTATTTTTTGTGTTCAAAGTAGGTGGAGGGGGCTGAACTGAACCGATCACAGCGGCGTTTCTCTTATGAAATTTACAATAAATCACATGTTTTATTTCAAATATAACCATTTTTCAATTTTTTACATGTAATTAATATAGAAATTGTCGAATAAAAGTTATTGAATCTCATGAAATGAACTCCTGAAATGAATCTCATGCACGGTACGAATAATCTTTTTTTTCAAGAAACATATCAATCGATCATTATTAGTGATATTTTTTACATAGATACATGGTTTGCATAAATACGCTTCTTTTATCTTGTTTCATTACGCGGCACCGCTAACTAAAATATTTGGTTCTCGTGATATTTACAACATAAAAGATAGATTCAAGGGAATTTAATGATATTGTTGAATAGAATTCTTGCGAATGGACCAAATACTGTTTAATACTGTACGAAAATTGTATTTTCATTAATCTTTCTCACCGAATAAACTTTAGACTGAGCCTATAATGACCGTATTTTCACTTTTCAAAGTAATTGAGAATTATTGAAGTAGAAAAATTCGTTCAAAGTTCAAAAATTGGTGTGAACGACGTCATAGTTAATAATCCCAACCCATTTCCGGGCTAGACATTGGTCTTTTATTTTAATGTTTTCAATCAATAATTTTGAACATCTTTAATCAACGTTCCTGTACATTCTATAGATACTCATAGCATAAACAGGCTGTTTTTTGATCGGTCCTGATAAACTAGACAACGAGATTAAGCTTATCAAGACGAACGAAAAAATTCTTAAGCAAATTTAAATCTGATACGTACTTTCCGAGATATTTTTTAATGAAAAATCAATAAATTCATCGAATCAGAGAGCAATTAGTATCAGGACGCGAGCACTTTGTAGCGCAGCGAGAAATCTACTTAACTGTACATTTTGGAGAAGGATGGATAAAAGAGCATGTCACAGGAGACCTTTCCCTGCGTTCTTAGGAAGTAGCCACCTCCTGACTCTAAACGATAATGAATTTATTGATTTTTCAATTAACAATAACTTGGAAAATACCCACATGATCTAAATTTGGTAGAGAGCTTTTTCATTTGTCTTGATGTGCTTAATCTAGTAGTATAATTTTCCAAGATCAATGAATAAACACCCTGTATAAATCCATATGTCGTCATGGTAATAAAAATCTAAATTGCGTGCAGCGGTCTTATAATTACACTTAAAATTAGAACAAACTTAAGTGTGGTTTATTATATGCTTAGTTAAAAGGTTTTTTTTTTATAGATATGAATGTAGCATATATATTGCACACATACGCACTTATACACACACACACATATTCAAACAAAAATACATATAAAAATATTATGCGTAAGTTATTAGTAATGTCAGCTCCTTCAGTCAGCAAATATAATAAGCGTATTATTTATTATTACAGTTTAGTTCAGTAGTTTAATTTTGTTTATAAAATCATCAACATCATCGGATATGCGTTTAGACCTTGGCATAAATTTTTAAATGTTATAACTATTTTTATTTATTTATAAATTTTGAAATAGAAGGACCTATTTTCATAAATATGTATTTTTTTGATGTTTTTATTTTTTATAGGACACGCATAGACTACTCAACGAAAAATCTGGTTTTTTACTTTTAAAAGGCTAAAAATATAAATTATTATTTATCGCTTGTAGATACTTTTATGTAAAATATTTACTTGATCGTAATACCTATTGCCTGGATTTATAAAGTTAAAAAAAAACAGCTGATGACGTTAAATGCATTAGTTTCGAGCTAGGACCGAAGAAAGAAACAAGCTGACATGCGTAAAAAGATTAGTTTACACAATTAAAATTTTCAAATCTTTTAAGAGTAAAGCTTTCTTGTACAAGAGCTGACAAAATTTTCGGGAATCAATTTTAAGAGAGCTTAATTTCGGATATTTATCTGCTTATTGATTTTAGGTGGGGATAAAGTTTCGCCTTGAATTGATAAAAAGGCGTACTTCATTCTTATCTAATTTTAAAAAGAAAAAAAAAAACAAAAACAAAATTGCGGAAGCGCATGGAAGTAGGTATATTATTTAAAAAAAATCAAATATTTTTCGGAAATCTGCAGTAGTAAATGCAGTAAATTAAATGCTTTCAGAAGCCAGGCGTACTGCACTCTTACTTAATTTTAATAAGATAAGAAATAATCAGAATTTAGACGTCTTGCAATCAACTTTTTCAGGATGTTCTGCCCTTATACCCTGAGTGAATTGTTAAATATTATGATAAAAATGTGGAAGCGCATGGAAACATTGATATGTTTCAAGAAAATTGGTTCAATTTTTCTTCAGTCTCATTGAGCCAATCAAATATGACTCAAAATGTGATTCAAAATAGCAGAACGATTGTGCCAACTGAAAAAATATGTATATCTCAGAAAATGTGGTTTTAGAGACGTTGGTCGTTATAGCGATATATTTGCTTATAATTTCAATAAATATTGATTACTACAGCCGATATGTCGTTATAGCCGATATTGTTATAGCATATACATTCATGTATGTATTTTTATAGGAATTCAGGTGGGATCTTTTATTTTCGTCATTATAGACTGCTCCTCGTTATAACCGAGGTCATTATAGGTGATTTTGACTGTTAACAAAATTAATAAAATTAAAAATCAAGAAAAAACTATAGTAAAAATTTTCTAATGTATCTTTTCAAGTTTAACGAACGTCATCAATAAAAAATCGATTGAATATATAAGTACATCTATTATAGACAAAAGCAAATAAATTAAAGGAAGCAGTTTGAGTTATTACCTTGACAATTAATTAAAAAAAACTTAAAAATATATGATTAATCTAACCCTGAATAATAACACAACGATCGATTTTTATAAATTTATCCATGAATTTTAAAATTAAACAAATTAAACAATCGTTTATTAAGGGTCATAGCTATAACATTATGTTTCTTTTTTGTCAATGAATGTCTCAAATCTGGTTAACAGTACTACAAAGAAGAAAACTTTGAGCGTCAAATTTTTAATTACTATTTTTATATATTGTTCGTTTTATAAACGTTGAAGCTTTCATTGTACGGCTGTTTTTTCAAAGCACAAGCATTTTTTAATAGTCTAATTCATTGATTTCGTAATTTAGTTAAATTTAATTTCACTAGATTTGTTGTATTTTTGTTGCTAACAATCTTATCACACAATTTTGCCAGCATCCAATTTGATCTTACTAATAAAAATCGATGATGCGCTTCGAAATTATGGTAGAAGCGCAATAAAGAACATAAACTTATAAACTGTGGTTAAAATTTATCATTGATTAAATAGTATTGACCTTATTTAGTTCTTATTTATATAATCACAAAAATATAAACGATTAAGAGTATGGATACGCCGATGAACAGGTCGATGCTGTAAAGGAAATTTCATCGAAGCCTTCGAGAAAGAAAGAGTTAAACTACGGACAATTTTCCCCAATAATTGAAAAATGATTAGTTCAAATCCAGATAATTTTCTTTTTACAAGTTCTAGCTTCTTTTTTGCTTCTAAAATGTATTTTGAGCTCAAAAATTTGTATTATGGTATTTCAAACGAAATAAAATTGTAAGTGATATCGTAGAAAGAGCAAAAATATAGTTCTGTTGTGCCTTTCTTATTCGTGCACACAGTATAGCAAGCAGCACACAGTTGTAGCTCATATATAAATTGAACAACGATGCCACTTGTACAATTCACTTTTAGATGAAATTAAATATTCGCCGAAAAGTAATCTTTGCTTATTGTTTTTTCGGTCAATTACATTCTGTAGCAAAAACACGAACTAAAAATGTTCAAAAATGTCTTCCTAATAGTATGAATTGAGAGCGTAAATGGCCGAGCGGTCTAAGGCGTTTGTCTTCGACTGTTTGTCCGTTTAGACTTAGGTTGCGGATTCGAATCCAGGCAGCGGCAGTGTGAACAATTTTTAATTAATGGGAGTGCAGAATTGATCACATTGTCGTCGCTTGGATAAGAACGAAGTAACCGACTCCACCCACATCAAAATGTAATTGTAAATATGTTTGTAATTAAATAAATAAAGATTAACAAATAATGATGAGGGTGGCCTCTGCTACAGTATATGTCAGAGAAACGGAGGTTAAAACCCCATTGCTAGTTTGAATGTTGAAAGTTTATAGAAGTTTACAGAAACGGCAAATGGTCCTAAAATTTTCTTGGAAATATCTTTATATGTAATAGCAACAAAACTACGACTTTATTATTAAATTTAAACTTGAGTTTAGATTAGAATTTAAACTTATACTTCCCGAATGATACAAAATCTAAATTTAAATAACAGAAGAATATTTTTAATATTAAATAAAAATTTCTAAAACAAAAATTCTATTCACAAAAACTACCAAATAAAAAAACCAAAAATGTAGGTCAATAAATTGCATTAACTAATACACACAACAGCTACACAGTCAGCCAGTGGAACAAAACGCGTCATATCGTCACCGTAGTCCGTCCGTCTATTCACATTCGTCCACCAAAATATAAAAAAGATATCTTCTATATTCAATGCCGTTCGCGCACCGCGCACCATGCATTAATTATTATTATGTAAAAAACACACATTTAAAAAAAAAAAGAAAAAAAGAAAGAGAATTGCTAAGCTATAGTGTTGGCCCCCTTCTTCTTTCTGTGCACTCTGGTATTGTGTTGTAAGTAGTTATGTGGCCCCCCAGTAAAGAATATAGCAAACGCAATGCGTTTTGTTAATTTTTTTGTTAGTCAGGAAATTTAACAAATATTTTTTTTAGCCTTTCACTTTGCATTTTTAATAAATTTACTACAAAAAATTTTTGTTTAGTTTTAAAACGCAATATTATATATCAAATATTGCATAGTGGTCCAGAAAAATTGTCAACTTTGGACAATTTGTTCCTACATATTGTATTTAGGTAGTACGAGTGCCAAGGCACGTTTAGAATTAAGGTTGAAATTATTTGTACCTTATTTTCAACTTTGTTGATGAATTTTGTTATAACTTCGTGAATGTACACGCAAAATAATAATATAATTTTTCGATATCTGCCTTGGTTTTCGAAACATCGAAAGCTAAATAATTAAATAAAATTTTCAGTTTTTGATATTTCGAAAATTACTCCAGATGTCCAAAAATTTTATTCTTACTTTTTGTCTTACATTGTCAAGTTATAACCATAATTCACCATCAAAATTGAAAATATATATTTTTTGTTTAATTTGTGTCCCCATAAATTGCTCATACATTCTTAATAAGTCGGGTTTTAACTTTAATTTGAAATCTTTGAAAACGTATCATCTATATACCGTTTTCCCATAAGACCCTCCCCCCTTAAAATTTTCATAATTGATTTAGACTTCTACTTCATTTAAAAAGAACGACTTCATACTATATAATTTGCACCCTCACGGGTAAGTAAGAAAAAATATTTCAAAAAGTTCTTTATTTTTAAGAGGAACATATTTGACATAATAAACGTTTGCTCTATTTCGAATTCGAAAATTCTAATTTTTTATAATGTTGCTAAGTAAATTTATTTTGTTTGTCCTGCACTTTTTTTGTCCGGATCGGGCGAACATATCCCAAATTTTGTACGTTAGAAAGGTGAGGAAAAAACCTATAAACAAATGAATTTGATTAATATCTAAAACTTGAACAATTTTGAATTAGAACAATTACTCAGGTCTTTTACAGTTTCGTGGTTCCTATAAATAATATATTGATTAATTGTTATACCGTTTAGTTAATATGACGTCTTTCTAAGCTAAAGTACTAATAATAGAATGGACTTTAAACTTGATCCACTTTGTATGTACGTACAGTACACAAAAACGCAACAAAAAACAACACATACAATTGACTTTCCAAAAATTAAATATACTAACAATGCAAATGATATATTACATTTGTTTAGGAATGGTGTTGTAGGTCATTCAAAAACACCCAAAAACGCACAACGGAGGAAATAATTGGTTTATAATTCTATTCCTGTAACTCTCAAAAGAAAAACAGTATTATCGAAGCATCGAAATTTGGCACTTCGATCAGGTTTAACACTTGATAAGATTTTACTAGACTTACAAGTTCGAACGTATACGAGAATCAAATTTTCATTAAAATTCGAAAGAACTTGTTTGAACATTTTCAAATTGACCCGATTTTTGAAAACAGCTTTGATTCTTATGAGAATAAAAATATGATTTACCTGAGCCCAGAAGGGAATTCGTGTTTGAACATTTTCAAATTGACCCGATTTTTGAAAACAGCTTTGATTCTTATGAGAATAAAAATATGATTTACCTGAGCGCAGAAGGGAATTCGAAATCATATTCGGTAATGTAAAATTATGGTGGAAGCGATTGGAAGAGGTTTTAAATATGGTACAAATATGATTAAAAGACTGGAAAACTCAATTTATTTTTATATTTTGTTCATAAAATTTAAAATATTTTCAATATACCTCTACCTTTATAATTTTGTGGTCCAAGTTTTAATAGCAGAAATACGGTAGTTTCCTGATGTCGAATTTGCCATATTACGCATAAAAATATAAAACAAGGCTTGATTCCATGAAATTTGAAAGTGTAATTAAAATTGATTAAGAAACGAAGAAGCTATAAGCATTCAAAGGTTCTTGTCCCGTCTCTTTTAATCAAAGAATATTAATATTTTACAAGCAGTTGGCCTGGATGTCTTTATAGTGGAAATCAAGTGTCTCAAATTTGCCCAAATTTCAAAAAAGTTGAAAAATGGTATAAAATTGTAGAAAAGAAAACATTTTATTAAAACTATTTAGTAAAATTCTTGTGACATTTGTTTTTAATGACTTTCTCGTAGTAGCAGTCAAATTTAAAATCGATCTTATAACAATTTCTTCCATTTCTGCATTTCTGCTGTTACAAGTAGTAACTTTTAAGTGGTGTCAAGGTATTATATCGTAAGGAAAGGGACGTTATATCTTAGAAAGAGAAAAATATAGTTTTGTAAATAGAAGTTGTATTAGTGCAGTAATTCTGTCTATACTACAACGAATACTCTATGATTATGCGTAAATAAGTAATTTATTTGATTATTTAGAATCATATAACACATCAGATTACTTCTAGACTTACTTTAGATCAGTCAGTACTCAAAATAAATTACTTTTATTACTGTGTGTGACTTTAAAGTAAAAACTAAAATATAGGTGGTATGGTATACATACTTATATACTTAATACTTAAGAAAAGTAAAAAAAAAAAACTAGAAATACCGCTAATTAAATATTGCAGCTGTTTCTTTTTATTTAAAATTTAAAATACAAGTACGTACTATACGTACACCTCACTTTTATTATCATAGGTTATGGGCCAGGTATAGTGTACGAAAATCATTTTGAAACGCATGAAAATTTGAGAGAATCTTGTCAAGATCGGTTCTAACAAAGTTTAGTCGAAGTGTGAATGTTCTGTAAAAAGTTTAGTACTTTTCACTTTTTGTACATATATTCCTCAATTAATATTCTTTAGTTTTAAAGCGATTAACACTTTTCTAAACTTCCAGAAAAGGAAAACATTCATAGAGAAAAAGGCTGTGAGACACAACCTTAAGAAAGTACGAGCACCCAGGCAAGTTTAGACTTGTGGTTGAAATTATTTGTACATTATTTTAAACTTTGATGATGAATTTTGTTATAGCCTCATGAATATAGAAGAAAAATAAGAATAAAACTTTTCGATATCTGTCTTGGTTTTCGAAATATCGAAAAATAAATAACTAAACAAAATTTTCAATTTTCGATATATTGAAAATTAATCCAGATATCGAAAAATTCTTACTTTTCGTCTTATATTGTCAAGTTATAAAACATAATTCAAACTTCAAAAAAAAACAAATTTTATAATTTGTGTCCTCACTACCGTGCTCATACACCCTTAATTAGTCGGTCACAACGGGTTTTTTTCTATTTAAATAATTTACTAAAGTTTAAACTTTAATTTAAATAGTTTTTTTTTTTTTAATTTTCTAGTTTTGGAGAAATCTATGACAACATATCACCCATCTACCGTTTTCCCGTAAAACCAATGTTAAATGTACCAAATCATATTTATTTAAATAATAGGGCAATCCCCTCTAAAATTTTCAGAATTGATTGAAACTTAGTCCAACTTTATATAAAAAAGGTCAAGCTTTTTATCCAAAATTATCCTGACGGTAGTACATTCTTAAAAGTGTTAAAAGTTTTCTAAGGAACCAGATTGAGGAATATTTTCATATATAGGAGAAAGCTGTGAGGCAAAACCTTCCTTTCTCAAAAATCAGTTCACCTGGCCCTACGTCTAATATGACTTATGAGTTAAGTAAGTAAGTGAAATAACAATACATAAGTTTTATTCTTTCATTTCACTATTTCACTTTAAATATAAGTATTATATTATATATAATTTTTTTTGTTAAATGTGCAATGACCAAAATATTTCACAATCATTGAAGCATTCATTTTATTATTACACTCACTTTATTTTAAGTACTCTTTAAAGTACATTGAAAAAAAGTACTGTTTTTTCTTGTATTATATACAAAAAAAATTGTTGTTCAATTATTATTATTATTATTTTAGGCATTGTTATTTAATTTAAATCATTAGTTTTTAATATTAAACATTATTATTTTTTTCGAATATAATTTTTCAAATATGAAACAAAGAAATTCAGTTTTGCTTGTGCGTACGTGAGCTTAATACTGAATATTGACGATTATTTTGTTTGCTCTAATAAAAGCTCATTTATGTTACAAACAGAATATAACAGATAATTGTTATAGCAAACATAGTACATGACGTCAAAATCTATGTCCGATCTCTCTGTCTAATTAGTAGTTTAAAATGCTTATATCATTCGTATTTCTAGGCCGATTTTAATTTTAATTTCACCTTTTGCCATTTTTGTTACGGTATATTTTGTTAAGAAATGCGAAAAGAAAATCTATTCCCTACTACGAGATTGTTTATGTAGGTCATCAAAGGTCTGTAAAAAGGAGTCGACATGTGAAAACCTACATTTAACACTCATGCATTAACGCCTGTCGTGTAAATATAGTCGTAAGGTTTTGTTTAGGACAGAATATGCAAGTAAAATTTGGTTATATTAAATAAACACAAAATTACATTTAATTTTCGAAAAATTAAGATTTCTTGTTTAGCAAAAACCGCGATAACTTTTGAAACATTACCAAAATTTGTAGAAATATCTTTAATAATGTTACTGGAAACTGAATTATTGAGAAAAGCTCCTAGACACCCTTAATACAATTATTATAATATAATTATGGTGGAAGCGCAGTTAAAATCAAATTTGTTACAAAAATGATATCTAGAATACAGTAACCTGCGCTCCCACCCACACGAAGATTTTTATATAAGTTGCAGGAAAAAACTTAAGTTACTTTTTAAAGTTTTAGACATATTAAATATTAATTTTTCTTTAAAAATAAATTTTTTTTTATCTTTTACCATAACTATCAAGAGGAAACGTGATAAAGAAGTTTTTAAGGCTCTAATGAATTTGAATGTGTATGTTTTATTGAATTAAATAGATCGAATAAAGTGTTCCATATCAGTGATTCGAAACCCATAGCATTAAATATTAATATTTCAACTAGACGTAGTTGAAGAATTAATTTTCAATCACAATCAATTTTATCAACTCAAATTTTTGGTTATACTTAGAAATGTATAGTTTCAAAAATACTTGTGATAACACTTTGTTGTATAATTTTTCTATATTTTATGTTCCATGGCTTTATTTTTCTATAGTATGGAACCTGGCTTTCAAAGGTTTATGCAATACAAACTCAACCATCTTCGTCCAGCCTTGTTACGAAGAATAGAGGCCCTTTGAATTGCAAGGTCGTGGATCCTGGCTCACAGTGCCCCAGGGAAAAAAGTGGACGAAATATCGCTTTTTGAAACTATCCATAATTCATGAATTTTCCATTGATTAACAACATATATAAATTTTAATTTATCATATTGGAACAGTTTTTAGTGTATGACTCTATGCTATTTTGTGATCATAGTATCAACTTTTTCACGCACTTGATCAAAACTAGGTACCAGAGAATAATAGTTTCTACGCATAAAATCAAATTCGGTACAGTTTTAATAGATAATAATATTTTTTTCGAATGAAGAATGTCATTATATAAAATTATATAGATAATGGTGGATATTAACAAAAATTTACATTCCCATACATACAAATTATAATTTCAATTTTATTTTTAATATTGTACACTATTGATCAAAATCATTGCATCTATATGACCAAAATCAAGTCTGTTGTTGCGTTGTTACAACTTTTTTTTGCGTTGCTTACTGACAAACGTTGATTACAATAAAAAAAGACACGAAAATCTGTTTTGTTCACACGATTTTGGACAATATCTCAAAAACTACACGTCCTTTCGTCTACTGAAACCGATTGATGATTTTTTTTGGGTCAAAATACTTTTAAACATGATTATTATCCATATCAAAAGAAGAAAATATTCCCGAATTTTTCTAAAATCCTGTACAATATTTAATTTTACAGCGATTCAGCACATTTCATTTTTGTGGTTAAAATTTCCTTATCACTAGATCTTCTACAAGTCGCACACTGAAAAATTGTTTCATTCAATCCAATTTTTTTAACGGATCAAGAATCTATAGGTCAGTTGTTGACCCATCAGTAACCATATAAATATTTCTAAAATGTAAGCTGGCTATCAATTTAAATTAGCTCAATTTATTTACACTTCAGTGTACACGCATATTATATTTTTGGTTCCATTGATTGCATATGCATTTTTAAAAGTAATAATACATTTTTTTTTTTCGTTTTGTTTGTGATAGTAAATTTAAGTAAGCAAGCAATGTGAGAGAGTCTATGGCCTATGCATACAAAAAAACTATCGCTTGGTAGGGTAAGATTTAGTACCAAAAATATAATATACTTTAATTCATTCTCTAGTTTCTCGCCTAGAAAATGTATGCGACAAAAAATTTAAATTGAAAGCGAAAAGACACGATACTCGATCGCCAAGGCAAATTTAGACTTGTGATTGAAATTATTTGTATACAATTTTCAACTTTGATGATGAATTTAATAAAAACTTCATGAATGTAGACGAAAAATAAGAATAAAATTTTTCGATATCTGCCTTGGTTTTTAAAATATCGAAAGCTAAATAATTAAACTAAATTTTCAATTTTCAATATATTGAAAATAACTCCAGATATCGAAAAATTGTATTCTTTCTTTTCGTCTTATATTGTCAAGATAAAACGTAATTCACCATGAAAATTGAAAAAATGTATATTTTTTTAAATTTGTGTCCTCACTACCGTGCTCAAACATCCTGAATTAGTCGAGCACAAGGCGTTTCTTGCTATCAAAAATTTATTCAGGTTTTAACTTTAATTTAAATAGTTTTTTTTTTTTTAATTTCCACCAACTAGTTTTGGAGAAATATATGAAAACATATCATCCATCTACCGTTTTCCCATAAGACCAATGTTAATTATGCCTACTCTTGAAGTCATTTATTTATTTAAATAATCGAGCAACCCCCTAAAATTTTTAAAATTGATTTAGACTTAATCCAACTTCCATATAAAAAAAATCAATCATTTTATCAAAAATTTCATGGCGCACGTACATCCTTAAATACTTTTAAAAAACACATAATAGGGTATTCCACTATTTTTGAAAAAGTACTTCAAAATGTTGATTTTGCTAATAAAAGGCACCAAAAATTTATTTCGGAAAAATACACACGCTTTCTAGCCAGAAACTTAAATTAAATTTTAAACCTTTTTTAAACTGTCAAAAACGCGGGCATCCAATTTGATGACATAATATGGGTATCACTATACGAAATAACACTAATTAGTTTGACAGATATATTCATAGACATCTGATTATAATAAATATAAATACTTATTATCTATGTATAGATTATAACCAACTGTCTACACTGAACTAACTGATGGTCTATAACTCATACCGCTATGACATCATAGCAGGGCTTACCCGCGTTTTAGGTCACGTGATATACAGTTTAAAAATTACGATTTTTAATTTTAATATTTTAAAAGAAAAAAATGCTTTTATGACTCGAAATCAGAATATTTAAGTATATTTTTACATAAATTTTAACTTTTTTCAAATTTCATGATTTATTTTTGACTAACGATAATACCCTATTGTAAATATAAATCTCTGGTACTGCACTCTACACTAATAAATAAAATATTATTATAGTTTTATGCATGCAACTTTATTCATCAGGTGCTATGCGTACAATAAAATAAATGCTATATGATGCGTTCGTACATAAAAAACGCAACACAACGCATCACAGGTATTATTATCATCAAAAAATGAATTGTAGGGCATTGAACCTTATTATTATATAGAGTTTTAGTAGGTATAAGTTTACTGTACAATTTTTACTTCTTCCGTGTCAATTTTTTTATTTTTTTTTTTGTGTATTTTTGTCGGTTACTTTTTTTTCACTGAAAAATTACTGTTAATTTGTTGGTTTGAAATATATCTTGTTGGATACAGTGTTGGATTCAATATAACTGGATTCAGAGAAAATAAATTAATATAATCGGGAAAAACTTAACTGAAATCCAATTGGTATTCCTGAATAGTGATTCGATTCGAAACCAATTTTTACTCGAGTGATTCAAGTGAATTTTTCAAACCCGAATGAAATATAAATCGAGTCAACTCATACACCCGAATATATTTGGTGAAAACAAATAAGTAATGTTTAACTAAGTTTTTGTATTTTATTTCATATTTCTTAGTAACTAGCTGCGCCCCACAGAGTTGCCCGAGATATTTCGAGTGTTTTTATTGTTTCTGGGTAGATAAATCAAAACTTCGCTAAAAGAGAAAAATGCGCTAAAAATCTATTTCACGAACTCTTACAAAACGTTTTGTAAAATACGGTTCCTGTATGCTATCCCATAGAAACCGTGCGTTTTTCTGGGATAAAAATTAGCCTATGTCAATTTCTGATCGATAAACTACCATTATCTATGCAAAAAATCATATCGATCCTTTGCTCTTTGAAAAATTAATATAAATCTATCCCACGGGAACCATACATTTTACAAAGCTAAAAAGTAGCTCACGTGGTATTCGAGACTTTAATCTATCTATGTGCCAAATTTCATTCAAATCCATTCAGTAGTTTGCTGCGCGAAAAAGTAACAACTATCCATTCATCCAAACTTTCACGATTATAATATATATCAGATTAATATAATTCAATGAGGGTATCCACAATTTATTCTATCAGTAAGAATATTTTGAGATTTCTACAATTAGTTATTGAATTGGTAGAAATTTTCTTCTAATTTTTTTCTCAATAGCAATTTCTTCCTAATTATCATCTTATTATCCTTGTGGGAAAATTTCTGAAAAATGTTTAAGCAAATCTTGTTCGAGTTTCAGGGAGTATAAACAGTTAGCTTGAGTATATACCCAAATTCGCGTTGGAATCACTGAATGATACTCAAAAAACTCTTGAATTCGAAAAACTTTTAACTATAAATCTCGTACATTTTCTATTAGATCAAAATTTGGACTAACGGCCCTAAAGCTTTTGGACTTTAGATCTAAAAATCTTGTGCACTTTTCTTTAAGAGTAAAATTTTCAAATTTATATGGTACCAACTTCAAAGTATACTCTATGTAATGAGAGAGAATTATCGTAATCGAAAATTAAACATAAAAAATATATACGTGTTGACTTGAAAGCCTTCTTATTCGTCGATTAAAAATGAAATAAATATGCATATAATTATTTTTAAAATTCATCGTCTTACCATTTTCCTTCAAATTGTCTAATTATAATTAATATAAATGGTGTCGTTTTAGAAAACTTGATATATTATTATAATAAGCAAAGATATAGAAAATAAGTTTCATTATAATTTATAAATTAATAAAATACTTAATATAGAAATGAATTGTATAATTTCTACGGTTCATACTCACCGCGTTTTCAATAACATTCGTAACATTCAAGTATATATTATTTTTTTTAGGACGATGCATAATCCCATTTGTTATCGGTTCCAAATATTCAAACTTTGTAAACATATTTTGAATTATAATGAAAAAAAAATCTATGTCATAATTTAAAATAATTATCAAATAAATGCATAAACAAATCGATTAAAATATTATTATAAACAAAATTTGTCATTGATTAAAGTAAATATTTACTAAAATTCAATTCAAAATTTAATAATTTATATTACATGTCTAGAGCCATGACGTCCTGTAATGAACCTTTCATGGATTTATAAGAGCAAGGAACATCAGATAATGTTTGATATTTGCCCCGTGCGTGAGTATTTTTGGAGACGATGGTAACGATACATTAATTATAGAATTGTATGAATGCATATATAATTGTATGGATTGCATTTATCACTTACATTGAAAATTTAATATTATTGTCTCACAAATTTAAATAAATAATTATGATAATTTATATTTGAAAAATAATATTTGTGCAATTTGATTTCTTATTTTCAAATTTTCAATGCATTAAGTTTAATTAATTAGTGTTTTTCAATAATTTTAATTTGTCGTTTTCAATAACATTAACATGTAAAGAATTGCAAATTAGTCATAACAGCCTCTTTTATCGCCAAAATTTTTCACTGGAAGCGCTGGCATCGATTTTATTGTCCCTACCATGACTAAGAACACGAATATATTAGTATCCATGCCCGAAAATTGACAAAATTTACTGATTTTAAAATCATTTTTAATTTTTCAGATCATCAACTATTCAAATTAAAAATATGCAAGAAATGAAAATATATAAGTTATTGACTAGGTATCAAATGAGAAATTCTCTGAGCTACAAACGATAATTAATGAAACACTGCAAAGCCATTTCTTTCTCACAATACTACCGTAGAATAAACATATCACTCTACTAGATTTTTAATGCGATAATTTTGGGTTATCCGTATGAAAAATCAACCCGACAATATCAAGATTTAAAATTCAAAATTATAATTAAAAGTGGGTCAATTCTCATAAAATAAACTATAGATAAATACTTATAAAATATTTAAATTGTCAAAAAAAATTATTCAAATTAAAAATATGCAAGCAGTGGAAAGAAAGTCAGTACACGCATAATATTTTTTTATTAATAAATAATAAATTAATTATAAAAGATAAAATTAAAATACATGTTTCTATCATTATCTAACAAAAAATTTTAAATCATGTTGATCTATGCAATTTTTGTATTTTATTTAAATATGTAATAACATAAAAGTGAATTTAAATTATTTATAAAATTTATAATATTGACGTTTAAAGGAAAAGAAAAAGAAATAGTTATTAATAGTGTCAAATTATTGTAAATATTTTATAGGATCCCGTACCACGATAAGAAAACTTTATAAAGTAGATCACTAAGTATTAGCTACATTTTCTTTCGTATTCTAACAATTTTTTAATGTGAAAATAAGAACAATTTTGCAAATCAATACAATAATTTTTGTTACAATTTCTAAGGGTCTTTGGGCCTTCTTTCGTTACCATGTCGGTGGGCCATCTGAAAAACCCGTTTGATGTGCCTTTATAGGAACTTTTCCCACAAACAGCAACACTTCTTCTAAGGAATTATCATGAGCATAAGTAGCTTTTGTGCATGACGTTACAAATCGCAGGCAATTTGCAATGTAACTGTCAAACTGTCAACCACTACAAAAGTGGTGGCTCTTTACCTTTGATATGAATTTGCAGTTTTATCAATCGCACTAACCGAACAATAGCGTGAAATTTATACTTGTTTCAAACGTTTATAAGTATCAGATTTTGAAAGTGGGCAAGTTTTTTTTAATTCGCCTTAAACTGATATGTCTTAATGTCTAACCTTTCACAAAAATTCGGTATTAAGGTATTTCGATACCGGAAAAATGAACATGATACAAAAATTTTTTAATTTTTTTTATCAATCAATCCTTTTTATACGTGCTTTGTGGAAAATTCATACCGATTCGCTATGCGGTTTATGGAAAATGAACTATCAACGTCAGTGTTTTTATCAAAGAAAGAGGACATTTCTCATAAACCGAACAGAGAATCGTTATAATTTTTCACAAAAGGCGTATAAAAGGATGATTGATCAACAAAATTTTAAATTGCACTCTTTATGAAAAAAAAAAAAAACAAAACAAAAACAATACACGTGTTTTATGATACACGTGTTTTAAGTGCTATAACTATAACAATATATGTGATATCACATGTAATGTTATAGTAATAGCACTTAGAATGGTTTTTCGTTTGTTTTTAATTGAGTATTGATTTTTCTTTTCTTTTTTTTTTTTGCACTGAGACTGACAAAGTTCTTATAATTTTGGTGATTATGAAGCTTAAAATTTGCGGAATATTGATAAAAGTTTTTTATGTAAACGGTAACATTTTTGAAACCACTTTTTAACTAAAAAACCAACATTTATTACGACCATGTAAAAAAGGCTATTTTTTCTCATAAATCCAACAGAGAATCGACTTGAAATTTATATACAGGTGACGTATTAGCTCATTAACTGGCACACAAAATTTCTGGTTTTTGATAACACAGTCATTTTGATATCGAAACGCCTGAATATAATAATGATAATAATATTAATAATAATAATAATGGAGTTTAACCTCCGTTTCTCTCACATATACGCCTATAACAGAGGCCACCCACATCATTATTTGTTAATCTTTATTTATTTAATTACAAACATATTTACAATTACATTTTGGTGTGGGTGTAGTCGGTTCACACTGCCGCTGCCTGGATTCGAACCCGCAACCAAAGACTAAATGTACAAACAGACAAAGACAAACGCCTTAGACCGCTCGGCCATTTAACCAATGGCCTGGATATAATGGAAACGCCTAAATATGACCGATATTATAACCAAAAACATGAACATCTACATAAAACTGGCACGTACTCACCCAAAACTGATTTAATAGAGTTATCTCACTTTCCCCACATCACAAAATCACATATCCAAAACAAGTGAAAGTGTTTCACTGATATTCAAATTAAAATTTTACATATTTTTTATTTAATTACAAATAATAACTTTTCAAACACAAATTCAGAAAGAAGATGACATATTTGTTCAATGCAAAAATTTTGCTTTAAACACACAAATATTTAAAATAAATGCAAATTAACTGTTTTTGGAAATATATCCATCTATATAAAAATATGTATATATATAACAGGAAACCGGAAATGACATATTAATTGTAGTTATTAATAATAATTTGATTATTTAATAATTAATATTGATTTTAATATATAAAATATTTATAATTAAAATATATAATTTTAGTTTAATTTAATTTTAAACATCCTTCTATAGTTTTTTTATAACTGTCAGTGTGAATGCATGTTTGTTTTAATATCTTGCAGGTTTTTGTTGCACGTGTAATTTATTAATGCATATTTTATACGTTTAATTAACGTTTTAATAATGTGTGTAAATTGTAACTCGAGGCTTTACACGTGAATTTTAAAACTGAATACACATGAGATTTTATACAATGTATAATGATCTGATTATACAGAATGTTCGATTTACATCTAGGCATATAAATATCACGAGTATGACAGAGAGTTATCTGTTGTAGTTCATCTATTCAACTAAGAAATTCCCACTCTCTGAGCGTCTTACAACTATCTCATCGCATATCGAAGCTTCAACACATGTATATAATATCTCTCATTTAGATACATTGCTTAATGCATGTATTCTGACATACCCGTGATATTTATATGCCTAGATGTAAATCAAACATTCTGTATATGAATCAAATTACATGATTTATTCCTCGTTCTGAAGCTTATTATGTCTAAATTTGAAGAAAAATACACTCACGGTCAAAAAATGTACCGCTTAGGAAAACCACGCTAGAATATTAATTTGAAAAAGACAAATACATATAAATTATAAAAAGTTTAATTCATCAAATTAAATTATTTTGATATTTTTTAATGCAAAACAAATTTTTGGAACACACAAAAATTATCAAAAAAATAAATTGACCTTATTTTAATATTAACAAAAAAAAAATTTAAATAAATAAATTTAAAGGTTATCTACGATTTATACAAATTTTTTTGTGTAAAAAAATCATTCATAAAAATTTTTTGTCAGTTAAAAAACGCGTAGAAAACTAAAAATTTTATCAATGAGTCGGAAGATTTATGTTGTTGACAACTGAGTAGGCTCATTTCTTGGTTTTTTACATTCCATGTTTTGGTTTTAACGTGGCGATTACGGAACATCATATATAATTCCAATCGAAGCCCTGTAAATCTGTTTCCAAAAATAAAGATTCTTCGCTTGAATTACAAAAAATGTACTTTAATTGTGCTTTCAAAATTATAAATAAAAGAAAATTTCTGTTACTTTTCAAATGGAACAAGGTCCATCAAGGAAGTACTTAGCCCACGGATGAATAAAGGGAATAAAATCAATATTATTAGGCGAGCGAAGCGTGTCTCTACTAGGTTAAAATGTAACTTTTTGGTGGTCAACTTTACAAAAAAAAATACAAAAGATTTAGACATGAAATGAAATGTTGTAGTTCCATATTTATGGCTAGATGTGTTATCATTAATTATTTTTAGAAAAAATTATATAAATAATAAATAATAAAAAACAACAGTATTTTTTATTTATTACAATATATATGTCAATATAATATATGCAGAGACAGTGACACCATCTATGAGCTACATCTAATACTAATATATTATTGGCTACATTAAATATTAATTTTAATTGAGTGGCCATCTGTAGATTCTTTCAAATATTAAAAAACGTCATAATGAAAAATACAAACAACGTGATTACAAAACATAAACAATTAATTTTTGCATTTCTACAGATGAATAACTAAACAAATTAAATGATATTAATACAAGTAATGAAAAAATTTTAATTATAGTTATTATAGCAATACAATGCCACGACGTCGCACGTTGACGGGTCGTAAAGAGCGTGATCGTATTCGATCATTAATGCGTGATCATCGGAAACGACGAAAACAAGATCAAGAAGAATTATATCTTAATCGAGATGATATTCATTTTAAAATGTATGCAGAAAATTTTGAGATTGCTCAAAAGAATTTGAATTTTGAAGTATGTAATGTATGTCATCGTCATTGGTTTGATTTACAAATTAATAAAGATTGGTTTTGTTGTATTTGTCATCAATTTAAAATCAAAAATGAATTGAATATTTTCACAGCGGATAATAACATGGATCCTGATTTACAACCTGATGTTTTAAAGAAATTAACGTTTGTTGAGGAACAACTAAATTAAAAATATTTGTCAATAATTGAAGTATAATTTTATTTTAGAAATATATATTTTATATGATACCATTCGCGAGCCATTTCAAAGTTATAATTTTAGCTAGTATATTTATTATTTAAAATCTTGAATTATTGACAGCAATTATAAAGCATATAATTAATTGATTTCGATAAATCAGTTTCCTGTATTCATAAATAGGAATTCGATTTAAGTGTAATTTTATTTTCCTTTTGCAAAGCATTTAAAATCTTGCCGAATTGATTATCAAAATAAAAATATCTTGTTCTTGCATTTCATTTCAAAGAAAATGCAGAAATCTTGCCCCCACCCTTAATCAAGTATATATACAATTGAAAGTAAGTTAAACCACCAAAAAAAAAAAAGAAGAAAATTAAAGTTGTCTAGTCACAAAAAATATTATCCTTTAAAAAACTTTTCCGTATGAAATACTAAAAATAATCAAATAAAAAGTGAAAATTTATTACATATTTCAAACCACCAGTCAAAAATGATTATTAACGAGCATGCGTAGAACACATAACAAATTATATATTATTTATAAAAAAAATTATTTAAATTAAATATACCGGTGTGTGTATATTATATATATATATATATATATATATAAAATATTTGTTGCTAAGTGGCGTTAATTTATGCCACGCATATTTGAGTTAAACAAAAAAAAATTTTTTTCTTTAAATTTTTTCGCTAAATTGAAATGACATTAAAAAAAAATTAAACAGACAAAAAAAATCTTTGTTTAAATTTTGACCTTACTTTCTAAATATTATTTTTGTAAATTTATTTAAATAAATACTTGAAAAATGCAAAAATATTCCACCTAAAAATTTTTTGTTGTATACAAGCGAAAATATTTGTGTTATTTATATTATTTTTTAAATTATGTAATTTTATGCAATTATTTTTTGATCAAAACATTTATAAAGGATACTTTCTTATTTTCAAAATACCACAAATTTAATTTTAATTTAGGAAAATGATTAATTGTAGATTATCAGGAAATTTGGAATATGCGGAAGAGTAGATGCTTAAATCTTAGGGCGTGGGTTTTTTGGAAAAACCCACTTTAAATTTATTTTCCTGAAGATTTCAATGCGTTTGTGTTATTTTTTACTTCCTGTTTTGGAGCATAGATTCATAAGCAAAAACAGCGTTCAAATGCCACAAATTTTTCTGGGATCCTCTTGGCATAGGAAGTGTTTTAAAATTTGGCTCTGTCCCAGCAACAAAAAACTTTTCAATCTTCATTATTTTTTTTTCTGATCCCATTAATTCTAATTTATGTAATAAAGGGAAAATTTTTTTACATACCAAATTAAGTATAGAGATGTGATATTCGACACCAATGTACAAAATTCATGAAATTCATAGAAAATTCCGTAACAAAACAAACACTTTTCAAACAAACAAAAAAAAAAAAACTAAAAAATAAAAAAACAAAAAAAAAACGAATGAAAGACACGAAAATTAATTCACTTAATTGGAAAATTTCTTTTAGAAATAAACGCAAAACCAAATTGTGTTCCAAAAAAATAATTTATAAACCACAAGTCACTTTTAATTTTTTTGCAAAATTTTCGCGCGAGTTTTAAACTTGATGATGACACAATTTAGTCATCCGCTGACACATTTTCTTTTCTCTTCCTTGTTGTAGGTGGCGTTTGAAAAAGTGTGTGTTAATTTTGTACTATTTCTGACAGAAACATGGGCTAGATAACGAGATAGAGCACATAAATTTAGAGACGCATTCACTACTTTTTTTTTTTTGATTCGCTGCTGATGCTTTGAGTGTAGTTTTTTTTTTGTCGTTCTTTTCGCTTCAAGTTCTTCTTATTACTGCTGATAGACAAACAGTGCTCTACACACTGCCAACAAATACACACTGTGACTGACTGACTGATTGTGCGTCTGTCTGTCTGTCTAATATAAAATGCGTTACTGCGTTGCGTTGCGTTCACATATACACACACACACACACATACAATATTTTGGGTGCGCGTCGTCGATTTCAATTCGTTGTCCGTCGGTTTTAAGTCGTCGTGCACCAATGCCATACATACACTAATACACACATACAACACTATAGAGCGCACGGATGGATCAGAGCGAATTTTATTTAATATAGTGTGTGGAGCTGAATATAATATACACACACTCGCACGCAAGTATCTCGCACTGTGCGAGCAAAACAGAGAGCGCGTTTTGCTGTTTTTTTTTTGTATGTTGGTTGTATTTTACTCGCACCACACAGTCAATGCTGCCTGCACACGCATTGGTTGGCTGTGTTAGTGTGTGTGATGAGGAACACATAACACATTTCACGAAGTTCTAGTGAACAGCCGATCGGCTGATTGACGAAGGTAAAATATTATTATGTGAATTAATAAACATAGTGGTCTATTCAAACGTTCTAGCAATCGCATAATCGAGCATAGCAATTTGTCTTTGAAATAGAGATTTGATAGTGAAGGAATCCGAATCCTTTCCGATAAAAAAAAAAAAAATTCCTAGCCAACTCCGATTATTATAATTCTCGTTTATTTCAAAATATAACGATTTAACAGTGGTTCTTTTGGAGGAACACACTTAGACCATACGGTCCGTTGTGATATCGAAAAAGGGTTGGCCCATCTCCGACCACTATTCTAGGAACCATTTGGATCTATTTAAGAACAACAGGGATGCTTTGACGTTAACGGGCTTCATGTCAGCAGATCAGAGAGGCTGAAAGACAGGATCGAGTGAGTCCATCCCTTCGTGGCAAGAACTGAGCAGTGACAGGGAAGATGAGACATCGTTTCTCCTTTCTCCTTGCTATGACAGCTTCTGCAGTGTTCATGATACACCATTAAGCCCGGGCGTTCAACGTGTCAGCCGCCTAGCTAGTGTCCTGTAGAAATTTTGCTTATAGAGGCACTTTTAAGTGATATACAATATGAACAACTTCCAGTTCGCAAATGGAACTCTCGGATATCTATTGATGCTTGTGTCCCGCGGCATCGTGTCATTTCGAAACTTTAGATTACTTCTATTAAAGCTGATAATAGACCACATAATCTTTCATTTTCAATAAGCAAGGGGTATGTTATCGTAAATAATCATTACACGATTAAGTTGACATGTTTAGAGGAGTCAAGCTCGAAAAAAAAAACTTTTCTGAGAATCGTAACAATCATGGTCAAGTATGGTTGACTCGTCAAAACGAAGCCACACACGAAGTTTGGTGCGTGTGGAATTAATAACTGGGAAAATTATGTGATGTACTGAGGACTAGTATGAACTGGATACATTTTAGTGTACCACTTTGTATCTGATACTTGCTGTAACTTTTATACAATATAAATATCATAGGAATCACTGTATAAGCAATAGTTCGGTTAGTTAGCAGTTAGTGGTAGTGTGATGGACGTGATGTTTCTAATTTTACTACACACACACATATACGCACACCACCACCGACGTTATGTCACCACGACCATCAGTGCGTCGTTCAGTATATCGTTACCAAGGCAAAACAGTAGTGATGGTTGGATGTATTTTCCGACTAACACCACCGAATACGCATCATACCACTGATACCATCGAAATAAACAACAGTACTACATAAAAATTAGAGAATACAACATAAAAAAAATAAAAAACAACATACAAAGACATAATGACACCACGTACACCACGGATATATCTGTAGAGTGTATGTATATATAGTGCGTACTGACCTTACACATATATAGATATTCTGTCCGAGAGCAAGGTGGTTGTGGGTGACGGCTGGCTGGCGAGTCACAAGTGAAGTCGAGTCGAATCGACAAACATAAAGCACCCATCAACAAACTGCCACCACCATCAAACCCACCGCCAATCATAGAGACGGACAATAATAATCATAATCATAAACAAAAATGTAATCAGGATATCATAATGTAATAAATAAAATGGTTATGTCAATACTTGGTGTAATATTTATTCATTTGTTTTTCTTAAGGAGGTCGTTACGCTGGCAGGAAGTAAATTGTTTTGTCTTTTAAATGAATGTCTCGATGAATGGGCTAATTTTTTCCCCGATTTTTGTTGAGCCATATGACCGAGAAAAGAAGTATTGAAAATCATTAAAATTCAAATTGACGAAAACGATCCGGAAACTCACGAAGTTATACGAATAGCGCTGTGACGTCAGTTCGTCAGTTGACTTTGACTAATTATCATACATATATGGATTGCAAATTATCGATAATCAGGGCACATTTTACCTCGTACTATGTAAAGGTGATTTTCTCGTTTGACAGAAACCCATCCAATTGCAGTGTCCCTATAGCTCTTCTTCGAAGACCTAACAATTTTTTAATGAAATTTTACTATTCAAATTTTTTTTTCTAGAATGTTACGTATTTTTTTATTAAAATTAGTACTCACAAAATTGCTTTTACTCCACGAACTTCGGGTGCATTAAACCTGGCATCTTGCACTAAAAATCCCCATCCATAAAATTAGTTATTTTCGGTAGATTTCCTTGATCTGCCTTTGAAAACCCCCGGATCGATTTTTGGATACATTTTATTCTTCACTTTCAGAAGTGAAATAACATAGACAATACCCCTTTAAAGTTGATATTAACATTATATTAATACGGTTGCCACTGTTTTATTTTGTTATGTACAATTAATATTTCGGAAAAACTTCATGAAAAAAATCGTAATTTAATTAATTACCATTAGAACTAATGTTAATTTTCGGTAACTTAATTTCCAAAAACTAGCATAATTAAAAAAATTTAATTACGGCTTGTTAACATGTTAAAGTTTTTTATTCTTTTGATAAAATTTTTGATAGAAAGAAAATATTTCTAACTTATTTCTTTCGAGTGAAAAACAAACTCTAATTTTATGTTTTACGTACAATTGAGCGGAAAAGTCTACATATACTATGTCAAAAGAGATGGAATGGGAGTGTGCTTATGTGTTTGTGCTCTTTTTTTCGCCTTATTGTCTACAGAAAATCTACAAAATAATCGTTTGTATGGCGACGTTACTAAAGTGATGATATTTTTAAAGAAAATATACAAAATATATACCTTAAAGGGAAGCCTTAAGATTTCATTGAATTATTTTAAAATACTTTAAGCTGTTTAATGAGCTTCTACATATTATTATGACAGAAGAGGTATTTTTTTGTTTCGTTTTACAAGCTTTATTGAACTTACAAGCAATGATTTTTCATATGTGGTAAGAATGGCTCTTACTACAATGCTGGTATGCTGTAGATAGGGATATACACCAGAAGTATTGTGGTTATCGTCAACAAGTATGGACCTGACCCCCACACATTGCTAAAGGTACAATTCCCTTAATACAATATACATTATGGCGTTAACACCGATATTGACATAGTGACTGGCCTTGGATTTAGCTATTTTGATTAAATTTTAGTTTTGATGGCAATGCTCGATTATTTAAATAAATAAATAACTTCAAAAGTAAGCGTATTTAACAATTGCCTTATGGGAAAACCGTAGGTGGATGATACAATTTCATAGATTTCTCCAAAACTAACCGGTAGAAATTTAAAAAAAAAAAACTATTTAAACAAAGTTAAAACCTTAATAAATTATTGAAACCAAAAAAAATCGTTGTGCCCGGCTAATTAAGGATGTATAAGCACGACAGTGGGGACAAAAATTTAAAAAAATATTTTTTTTTCAATTTTAATGGTGAATTATGTTAAAACTTGACAATATTTAACATAATTCACCAAGACGAAAACTAAGAATACAATTTTTCGAAATCTGGAGTAATTTTCAAAATATCGAAAAATTGAAAATTTTGATTAGTCATTTAGCTTTCGATATTTCAAAAATAAAGGCAGATATGGAATTTATTCTTATTTTTCGTCTACATTCATGAAGGTTAGGTTAGGTTCGGTTAGAGTGGCTGTCCTGGGGTGGGACACACTTAGACCATAGGGTCCATTGTGATACCGTAAAAGCGGTTGGTCCATCCCGTTTAAGAACAGCAGGAGGGCTTTGACTTTAGGTCGGAGAGGTCGTCAAAGAGAGGCTAGCTCAAGTAAATCCATCTCCTCATGACAAAAGCTGGACAGTGACAGAGAAGATGAGACATTGTCTCCTCCTCGTCACCACTGTGACAGCTCCTTCAGTATACATTCATGAAGTTATAATAACAAAATTCATTTAATTACCGATCCATATCTCGTTAATCTCGATGCATCGAATCAAAAAGCTTCTATGAATTTTTCAGCATATTTTAGTCAGTGATTTTTTAATCTTCGTGACGTATGATACACCCTGTCTTAAAAAGAGCATTATTTAATATGATTTAGAATACTTTTTCTTTTAATGGGGGCCCTTCAAAAAAGTTTCTTTATATTCTTCCATTCTTAGTTACAGTTACCATCTTAATAGATCTTAGTTGGAGTATGGTCGAGAACTATTTCACTTAGTAACAACCATAAATACTTCACACAATATTTTTAATGGTGTGGGTGGCCTTCGACAACGACACATATAGAGAACACTATATTCAGATTATAGATAATATTATAAATGTTGTTTACAAGTCCTTTTAAAAAAGTTTTTTGATTCTGTTCTTTGGAACACAAAACAAATAATTTAATATTAGAAATGTTTTTGAACTCTTATCAAACAACTTTCTTATTTATTTCGAGTAAGGAATATTTTTGGATATCTGGATCAATATTAAAACTTCATATGAATCAATATTAAAAGAAAAGGGATATTATGTGAATGTATTCACTACTTCAGGGTTAGGTTAGGCTAGGGAGAGTGGCCAAAACAGCCACTTCAGGGAGAGTGGCTGTTTTGGGCTGGAACCCACTTAGACTATAGAGTTCTTTATTATACCAAAAAGAGGGTTGGCCCATTCTCGGCTGTTAATCCATGAACCATTTGGAACTGTTTAAACATAGTAAGTAAGAATGCTTCTCATCTTTTCGTGGCAAGAGCTGTACAGTGACAGAGAAGATAAAACATCGTTTCCTCCTCATCCGCAATGTGACAGCTCCTGCAATAATCCTGATGCACTGACAAAGCCAATCGTTTCTGCAACAATTTTTCTTAAAGAGGTCCTTTGAAGCAAGATAAGATTTTTGAAAAGCTTATAATTTGTACTGCAGTACCACAAATGTGTCCCTTTCTAAGATTGATTGTTATAAAACCAATTTTAAGTATCATCGCAGACAACATTGCCACTTGGTCTTTTTGGGCTATTTTAATTTATACATCTAACCAATTATACAATCTAGTTCTTCGGGTGTTTGCAGGGAAATCCATTAAATACTAGACTGGCGTAATTTCAGTTCCGATTTGAATTAATCTATTACAGTAGAATCTCGGTAATCGAAACATTCGATAATCAAAAATGTCCAGTAATCGAAACACTTATCGTCTACCTACACTAATCACTCAATAATGATATTGTTTATTTGTATATACATGTAATATGACTCATTATTATCATTCTAAAAACCATAAAATCATCACAAAAACACGGGTTTAATACTGTGCGCATAGTCTCGCTTAAATGAATACATTTCAATGATGTTTCTCACAATTTTATAATAAATTTTGCCATATAATCCCAGTAATTGGAGCAAATCCAAAAATCGCAATACCCCTATTTTTTATTGAATCCCGATTATTGTGACTCTACTGTATATCATATCAAATAACCACAAAACTAAATTTTGAAGGTATTTTGAACGATGGTCAATAACCTCAGATGCTGAAATTCAACTATATTTTATATGAATAAAAATCGTTTCCGTAAGAAAACTAAGGAAATAGATTAATAAAAAGACCACGCGAATAAAGTTACAAGCGCAAACACTACACTCCTGTTTAGTCCTTTAATCTGCATGTAATCGCACCCTTCAAACATGCAGAATAAATAATTTGAGGTCAATAATGTACCTATATAAAGATTAACCACTTATAAAATGTTGTTCTTCATTGTATATAAGAAACATTGCATAGTCAGTGAATAATTCGCGCAATATAAAAAAAAAAATATTAAAGGGGGACAAAACAAGGAACCGGAATTGAAGGAAAAAAAATTGAGAAACACTCCTTGTGTATTACGTTGTGTTTGTATTTATACTGTAAAAATGTATAGTACTACAAGTTTTTTTTTAAATTCTCTTAAAGAATTGATTTATCAAAAGAATATAAAAATATTCGAGCAAATAAGGAAGGGAGGCAATTGACCAAAGTATTACATATTAACGTGTCCACAGTTCCGTGTGTAATATTTGACAACATGACCAGTTTACATTAAACGATTATAATGCCTGTTCCATATACTCCAATCGATTAATAAAATTGATGGAATGGTTTTTTTTTATGCTTAAAGGTTGTTATGTACAAATTTTAAATAATCTTTGAAACTTTTTTAAGAATTCTCTTAAATATTCATTGATGGAAAACTATATCTATAAAGAAAATCAGTTTTCCAGTTAAGAATGGTTAAAGTTCAAATTGAACTTCAAGCTAAAACTATAATAGATGTTCTATCGCATTAATATGGGAAAAATTAAAAAAATTTTCTCGATCAGCGTTATATTTTGAATATATATAATTTTATCAAAACAGAAGGCCTTTTAGGTCATTTAATAAATTATAAACAAGTTCTTGTAATTTTATCTTACCCGTATTCACTCAAGTTCTGTTTCAAATCATATTAGAAAACTCACCTGAAATTGAAAAAAAAAATTTTTAATTAGTTATAAAAATGAGTTAATTTATTCGTAAATAATTTACAGACCCGCTTTCCTTAAAGACGTTCCCAAAACAATGAGTTTATGAAAATATTAAGGCTACCGTTTCAAATTTTGAGCGAGGAGTTTGTTCGAATTTGGGAAATTTAGTAGAAAATTAAGTTTAAAATTTTTCTATATATACCATTACTCTTACAATATTAATGCCCAAATGTAGAAAAAATCACTTATAGAAGAAATAACTCACAAATTCCATTCATTTCATCGCTTTAAATGCGTATTTTATGGAAAAACGAGTGCCGCTTGTTATAATTTTCTTTATAGCAAAATATTTGTCATGCTTTTAACTAAGGACTAATAGTTTTTCAAATTAATCTTAGAGAAATTAGCCTTACATAATGAAGCATTCCTTTAAAAACACTTAAATATAGAGTTTATATGTTAAAAACGCAAATTTAAGAATTTTACCTCCTTATAAAGTGCATTAATGTGAATGCACATACAAGATTTAAAGATAATTCTAATAAAACATGAATTTTTGGGAACGTCCTTAGTAAAGAATTCTTAATATTGTAACAATGAGTATCTCTATCTGCAAATCACTATAGACAATAGTTATAACAAAACTGTCAGCACCTATTGCATATACACAACTATTATTACTCTACAACTATGGTCATGGCAGAATGAAAATTACATTTTATATTTTTAAATCCTTGCATTTTTATTTCAAAAAATAAATAAAAATGTTGCTGTTTAAAATATTGCAACACAAAGTTTTCAGTGGTAGTGTGATTGGTGACCCATGGATGATGTCATATCCGTATATAACATATAGAGTATGAGGTGGTTTTACAGTACCTACCACCAATTGGTTTTAAGGGTTCATGTAAATATATTTCCTTATATAAAGTTTTTTAAATACGCAGTTTGTGTTATATATGAGAAATTGTTGTACCTTGAATATCAATCTATGTGTTTCTTTTGAAGCCTGTTTTTAAATATCGGCACTATATTTTCAAAATGTCGGTTATTCAAAATTTGAAATTTTTGTCTCTTGACTTCAATTAAAGCTATTTTTTTAATTAGACAGTCCAACCATATATTTAAACATTATTGATGTAAATTACGATAATTTCTTAATATTCATCTATTTATTCAATGCCTGTATCGTTGAGACATGTTTGCTCTTTGTATTAAAAATCTTTATTTCTATTTTACCAAGAAACGTGGACACTCACTTTCCTGGTTGCTTGTCTTTTGATACGTAAACTTTGTTATATCTTGTATATGAGAAATCTATATCAAGGTATACTTTATTTTAGTCCAAAGTTTGTACCGCTTAGAAATATTGATGCTACAAACAAAATATTGGTATTGATGGTCATAACATCACGTAATAATTCCATTCCCGTTTTTCCGTCTGCCCGTCTCAAAAACCAAAACAAAAATATTAAGCTGAAATTTTTACCTATAGGGTGCTCAAGTCGTAAAAAGTGAGGTTGAGTTCGTAAATGAGCTTTGGGCATAGGTCAATTGGATCTTGATCGCAGGACCCATCTTGTAAACCGTTAGAGATAGAACAAAAGTTTGAATATAAGAAATGTTTCTTATAAAAAATTCAACAACTTTTGTTTCAAACATTTTTTCGTAAACATCATTGTTTACCCATGAGGATGCAAATTAGCACAAAACTTTGATTGTCCATTTTCTCCAAAACTATAAAAGATAGGGAAAATTTAAGCAGGTAGCTTCAACTAGTGATTTGGTGAAAGATTCTCGTAAAATGAAAAAAATACATGCACTGACATTCAACACTTTCTTTACAGAGTTTTTCAACAAATAACTCAGTCAATTGTTTGTTTTCTCTTGTGTTCATATGATTTTATACCATGTATATATGAAATATACATAGTATATTAAGTTTAGTCCTAAGTTTGTAACGCTTAAAAATAATGATGCTAGGAAAAAAATTTTGTCATAGCTGTTCATAAAATCACCTAATTAGTCCATTTCCGATTGTCCGTCTGTGGACACGATAACTGAAAAGCGAAAAAAGATATCGAGCTGAAATTTTTACAGCGTACTCAGGACGTAAAAAGTGAGGTCAAGTTCGTAAATGAGCATCATAGGTCAATTGGGACTTGGGTCCGTAGGACCCATCTTGTAAACCGTTAGAGATAGAAGAAAAGTTTAAATGTAAAAAATGTTCCTTATCAAAAAATAAATAACTTTAGTTTGAAACATTTTTTCGTAAACATCACTGTTTACCCGTGAGGGCGACAATTAGGGCGGAAATTTTATAATATGTACTATACTTGATTATCAGTTATGTATGTGTCACATGTTTGTATGTGTAATGTGATAAAGAAATCAACACTGACTATGCATGGTATTTCAACAATTAACTCATTCAATTGTTTGTTTTCACTTGTTTTTCTTTGTTTTCAAGAAATAAAAACGTGATGCACGGTACATTACCATCATGGTATAACAGTTTACCCTATTTTATAATTTAGTGTTGTATTTTATAGTTTGTTATAGTTCTTTATAATGGGGTAGTTTTTATACATAATATATGTATTTTTTTCTAAATGAGGTCATTGAACTATTGCGTATCTATTTCCTATAAAAAAAACACGTGTAGTTATGGGTATAAATTCATGTCATTTCTTATTATCCTTGAAAACTTTTAGTGTGCAAAGAGTTTGTTGCTTCGAACGAAGAAATGAAATTATATATTTTGTTAGTAACGAATTACGTTGTTGTTATTAATTTTGTATACAAACGAATTTTAGGCTGGTGACCGCGATCGCATCAGAACAAAATTCGGGGTCAAATGACTAACAACGTATAAAATTATAACAAGTTATACATTTATCTTTATTCTCCAGAAGCATTGAATTTTCAAAATTCTAACATCACCCGTCTCTTTAAGGCAGGAAACTGTGGTAAAACCTACATTTCGACAGAATTTAACGAATTAATTTTTCACAGATTAAGAATAGGGCTCACTATTAAATCCCAAAGTTTCAGAAATTTTGAAAATTTAAAATACGAGATAATTAATGCCTAAGTTCCCAGTTCCCAAATATCCAACTTATTTTTCAATTCTGTCGAGAGAATTTTTTAATATCGTCAAAAATAGCTGGTAGGACAGTGAGTTTTACATGCTTTGACCAACGAAAGTGCGATCTTTGAAGCTGATAAGATCGTGATTTGAACTATCAAAAATTTTGCAATTTCGGGATCTTACATTATTCTGAGCTTGTGAAAAAAAATAAGCCAAATATGTCGACAAGTGCTTTCATGTTGGAAATATATTTATTTAAGTATATAGCTGATCATAGTGTTTCATCACTTCCAGGTAAATTTTTTCAGGTTTATATGTGCACTCAATATTTTCGTATTATATCCGAAAAATAATAAAATTACGAAACTGAAAATCTATACAAAATAAAAATTCACTTCCCAGAACTTTGACCAAATTCTTTTAGATAAAGCAGAGAAAGCAACAAAGCTAAAGTCATTTGCCTATTACAATTTTGAATGTAATTGATTGCTAAGGGAACGTTAGTGCTCCTATATTCTAACTAACTAGACAGAATATGGAAACTACTCGATTGAGAATTTCTCTCATTGAATTCTTGCCATCTTGAATGATCTCTGCCTTTTTATAGATTGTTGTTCACCAGGTGATTTTATCTTGTGTTTTGTTTAATCGGCCCTACGAGTTATTAAGGAGCTCTTTAGCGACACTATAGTTGATATTTCAGAAAAATGGATCAAAATTAATTTTACCTATAAAGATGAACTCATGGTTTAAAAATGTACCGCACCGGTTTGATTTTTATGACATAATTTTGTTCAGTATGTAATTTTTATATCATATCTGTAATGAAATTGCCTATACACAATAAACATAAAGAAAATTACTGTTCATTATCACTTATATATTATTTCTTTAGCCTGTATTTACCCAAGGATAATTCCACACGAGTCTACTACTATAGGACTTATTTTGGCAGATAATAGAGCTTATTTTGACATAAAACACCCTCTAGACTAAGTAGGTACTAAAAGTAAAACAAAAAAATCAACCAAAAATACAGGTGGCATATGTTCCTCTCAACGAAATGATTTTGATTAATCATGCCTCGTAAAATTCTCTACTTATTCATACCCAACAAGTGCTCAAGGTAATTGAAAATGTTCACCATATATAAAAGTTATTTAAATATAATTTAAGGTAAACATACAAGTGATTTATTAAATAAAATAAATCACATTATATATATTTTAGTTTTATAAATATATTGATAAAAATTTTCATAACGTGATTATCATAAAATACTATAAGCCATAGCCACCACTCACTTGTTTTGTTGCCTCGCTAACCTCACCAAACGAACAACGTTATGAAATATATACAAGAAGAAAATGTGAACTCAATAAGGTTTATTTTGTGCTAGGTCTATGACCCTCTCTCCTTTTATTTAGGAAAGAGCTTTATAGTCTCCTTGTTAATAATATATTACATGATACGTATATACACACTTCATTCTTTGTATGCTTATATATATATTAAAAGTCGTATAGCCAAACTTACAAAGCTATTTACTTTGATATGAAAGCACTATAGTAGATACAGCGATATGCGTGACATCATTATTTTAGTTGAGACTGTAATAAAATATTCTACTGGTGCCACGATGCTTTTATTTTTCGTTTCAAATTTCTCTAATATATACTTACTTGTATGTTAATAGGCAAAGGATATGTATGCATTAAGTTCGCTTTGGAACCTTGGGATAAATGAAGTATGGTTTCTTCAACAAACGATTTGAAGATGTAAGCAAAAACTGTCATTTATCAACAATCAAATCGGTAAAAACGATGCTATAGCCAAATGAGTAATGAACGCCAAGAACTAGTGCCGTATTTAACGTTTAGGCAGCCTTAGGGACATCCAATAAGACAGAACCTCCTCAAAAAATGATGCCTTTTTACATGAAATTTCACTTTTTGACGGAAAACTAAGTATTTATCGTCCAAACTGTTATCTAGGAGGTATTTTTGGTCGCTGATTACGAATCCAATTTCAGATTACACAAAAACGTGTCATTTTTTGAATACGTGACAGAATTCATGTAATCTGACATCGGATTCGTATTCCGCGACCAAAATACTTACTACACGAGAATTATAAGCCAAAATCAACATTTCAAAAAAATTTGGGCTACATATGCACCCCCTTCCCTGTTTAAGTTGGATGAATGTTCCTTGGGGTGCTGTTTCCCTACTTTTGCTATGCATACCAGCTAATCATTGTACTTTTATATCAAAGATTATCTGGTAATGAAGAAGTTGATGTGCATTTCAGCTCTTTCAGGAAACTGCAATGCCTTTCAATTGAAAAAATTAAAATGAAATTCGAGAAAATTTTTTAACACAAAAAATCAGATGCGATAAAGCTATAAAGCTAAATTATACTAGTTATTAGCTAACAAGTGTTTAATGTGTTTTATGACATTGAAATCTTATTCAGAATATATTTGGTCATGATGACAACGAATTGTAGAAACGTACCATCTCTTTCGCAATTGAAGTTGACTAAAAACAAACTTCGCTTTTCAATGCTACAAGGTTGGTTAAACTCTTTAATGGTCATGACTATTGAAAGAAATCCATGAAAAGATCTCGACTATGATGGAGTCATAGATCAATTTACAAATTTTTCCCTTTTTAAATTTATGAGGATTTCAATCCAATTAAAAGGACCTCCAACAAAAATTAGCCTCTGCCTGCAGTTGCCCATTCTGAATTTTTTTAAAGATTTTAAAAACTATACAAAAAAAAGTTTAAAACTTCACAAATCGGAAGTAGAATTGCATAATTTTTAAAGAGCTGCACGTTGAAGCCTTTCCTGACAAAACTCAAAAACTAAAATCATAAAAATCTTGACCTCATATTTCTAGCAGTATATTTAGGTTGTTTTTAATTTTTTTTTTTTTTTTCGTTTTTGTTTTTCTGGAAATTCCGACATATATTATGTATGTATACATACAGTAATATATAATAATAATATATGTTTCTAGATATCGATTTTTTTAAATGGCCGTTTCTATTTTGAATAACAAAAATAGAACGATTAATTTATTATTCCAAAAATAATTATACACGGTAAGGAAGTATCATTTTATATCATTTACGTAGTGGATATAGAGAAACATATAGAATTCGAAAAATAAAAAAAATTGTATAATTCTTAAAAAGAAAATTCTATATTAATTTTATAAATAACTTTTTATTCAGTATTATAAAATACAGTTTTAAAATATTCATAAAGCACGCTTTATTAACAGGTGACCTAAAAAGTACAAAGTATTTTTATTTTAATATAAAGCTCAACGTTGTAAAATTTAAGACGCTTTCTGCTGTCATAGTTGTAAAAAGTTTAGTTAAAAAGTACAGTTAGTATCGATCTCCAAGCTTACCGTAAGCAAACCTAGCTTTCGAGTCGAAGGTAATAAATTTGCATAATTTAAAATCATTTTGACAGCCGGAAGTGGATGAAAACTGGATTGAAAATCCCAATACAGACATTAATACTATTTAAGCTAATGAAAATGGATGAAAATTATTATTTTTTAGAAAAAGTTTTCAATAAAGTTGTTTTAAGTTCTATTAGACGAACAATATACAAAAAATATCCAATTATATTAATTTTTGAAAGCTGTTTCTTATAAAATAAGTGACTAACTTAAAACAAGAGGAAATTACAAGCCTTAATTGAATTGAGAAACTTTCTAATTTAGTTTTTTCTGTAACTGGTACCATTATTACCACTGTTCAAAAATATACTTGCATGCGAATATTCTTCTGTATCTTATCAGTTAGAAACATGAGTGGACTTTTTATAGGTCAAGGTCAAATACAAGGTCACAATAAAATTTTCCTTTTAAAGCTTAACAATTTTTCTCTGAAACATTTTTCTCGATTATAACTATTTTCTCTGTATGTTTGAAGGGTGATTACAAGCAGATTAATGAACTAGCAAGATTGTAGTTTTTCCCTGTGACTTTCTTCGCGTGGTCTTTTGATTAATCTGCTTCCTTATTTTTCTATGGAAACGATTTTTATACAAAATAAAGTTGA
Organism: Chrysoperla carnea; assembly: GCF_905475395.1. Lineage (NCBI taxonomy): Eukaryota > Metazoa > Arthropoda > Insecta > Neuroptera > Chrysopidae > Chrysoperla > Chrysoperla carnea. The sequence goes on along the minus strand of NC_058337.1, from coordinate 120,411,300 downwards.
ATTGCAGGAACTGAGGGTATTAACCATCGTTAAAAATACGTCCAAATTTAATTTTGCTATGATGTACAATAATCGCGATAATCGAGATTCAATAAAAATCAAGGGTGCTATCGTGATGCAGTTTTTAAAAGCATAAAAATGAATCATTTTAGATATATATACAAACAAACAATGCTACTTTTGAGTAGTTGGATACAGCGGCATTGAAAGTACGAAAAATATTCTATTCTATTCTATTAAAAATTCTTCATTTTAGCCTTTTTTGATCTAAAATGACTCGTTTATCGTTCTTCATATTATATGAAGTAAAATTCGGTTGTTACTAACCGAGAAAGAGAAAATTTGTTGAGCTTGTGTATATAATAATAATATGTAGCTATTATCTTTTGTAAAGTTAGATACATATACTTTCATATTCATAAAGTTAACGGTGTATTAATGAATGAGACAGACATCCAGGAGGCTTACACAAACACAATCTTCCAAAACCTACAGGAACACACACACACACGGGAAACACACAAAGCAGGTAGTTGTTAAGCATTCATCATAGTTGTTGATAATATAATAAACAACAAATGTAGAATAATATGTACATAGAATATTCGAGTTTGTGTTTTTGTATGTATATGGGTGTATATATAGAAAAGTTATTCTCATTTCGTCCAGAGTATTCTAAAGATATATAGAACACGTCTTACTGACTGACTGAAAATGAGTAGGTTGTATGTCTCGTGAAAAAAAAACCTATACAAATATAATGGGAAAATTGAGAACTTTTAGGAAAGGTAGACCGAACATCGAGTAATTTACGATTAATTGATAATATATTTTATTATAGTACAAGAGATGGTATAAGGTCGATCTTCACCCATCTGATGAGACAAATTTTTTATGATTTTTAATTAATTTTTAAACACTATCATAGTTTTTCTATCAAAAAGTGTTCATGGGGTTTTTTGATTTAATTAATTTTAATCAATTTTCTCCATGAACGGCTTTTTACAAGTTTTTATTTAGTTTCAGCTGTCCCGTTGTCTGTCTGTAATCAAATCTTGCAAGTCAAATTTGATCTACTTCCCGATTTCAGATTGAGTTGAAATTTTGCATGGACATTTAGTTTGGCGTCCTGATTTTCTCATCGCTTCCACCATATATAAATTTTTTTAAGTCTTAAATTAAAAATTTTAATAAAAAATACTTTTTAAGAGACAAGCTTTTACTATACTAAAAAGTAGAAAATAATTTTATCTATGAGTCACTCAATACCCGACTATTTGTAAAAGCTTGATCCGCTTATTATCAAGAATGAATCGAAAATCGAATAATTAGGCATGTGGAGTAGATGAGGCATTCCGATTCATTTTCGATATTTTAAATTGAGCGCCTCAAGCTTTTACAAGCTTTTTGATATTTTAAATTCGAAATTCCAAAAGCGAATTTTTTTTATTTCATTAAATACGTCACTAAAAACATTTAAAATATTATGATAAGCACTTGTGCTTTTTTCATTTAGTTTAATAAAGCAAGCTAGTTCAAACATTGCGTGCAAAATACATCATTGCGATTTTGAAATAAAGATTAAATAACTCTTTGAAAATATATTTACTATTTTTAGTTATAATAACGAAAATTTTTCCATAAAGTTTAATAAACTTTTAATTTAAAAATGATTTTTTTTAAAGAAAATTTATTCAGTTATTTTAAATTAAATTGATTTATTAAATAATATAGGCAACATTATGACATAAATGTTTAAATCGTTGTGTGGAAATCCACAGTATTTAGGATATCGGAATTTACAAACATATTTTTGGGTTTTTCTCATAATATGTAATAAATAATTACAATTAAATACATATTTAAACAACAAACTAGCTATGTTTCAACTGTGTTCCGTACCCGAAAAAGCTAAAAATTTGTGATGATCTTCAAAATTGATTCAGTTTGGAAAAAGCATGACCTATAATATAATTTTAACATATAAATAATTACGTTGGAAATGAATGGTCAAATAAACCTGGCTCCATTAATTTCGAAAAGTGAAATGGTAAAATATTTAAGTAAGTCAAAACAATAATTCAAAAGAACAAAGTCAACTCAAATATTTCAAATTCAATAAAAAAATTGCCAAAAATTTGTCAATCTAATTTCTTTGACTAACACTATGATATTGATTTCAGAAGGAGGGTTATAAGTTTATAGTGTTTATCTGTACGTCTGTGTGTTTCTCAGTGACATCTTAGCCCTTAAACGGTCGAACCGACTTGATTGAGAACATTTTATAGCTAAGTTTTCAAAAATTGGTTTACAAGGAATTAATCGCATTTATCGGGGGTTTTTTAAATTTTGTAAATTTCACTTGTCATTAAACTGTCTGGTAAAAGATTATTTAAATTAATTCAAATAAAAAAAAATGAAATTGATTGTTTTAAATTATACAGTTTTTTTTTATCGATGCAAAAATTTGAATGCAAAATACTAATTAGCGTTAATATAAAGGTTGTCTATAAATTTTTGATTATTTATACATGAATTTGCATTTTTTTTAAAATAATATTTTGTCGATTTAAATTCTAATTCATGAAGATATTGAATTACTTTGTGTAATAAATGTAGGTATGCTGTGTTTGTACATAAAAGGTACGTTTAAAGTGTTGTTATTAATATAAACGAACCCTGTACAAACCTTGAACTAAGATAAAATCAGAGGTGGATTATCCGTAAAGTAGACACGTGTCTACAGCCGCAAGGTTGCAAAGGGGAGCGCGTGTGGCATTTTTTAAACAAAACAAAAAATAATTAACATAAAATAATTAATAAATATATGTTAGGTAATTATACAATGTATTACAGGTCAAAACAAGTGAAAACAAATAATTGACTGAGTTAATTGTTGAAATAAAATATTACGTCGTGTATGTAAAGAAAGATAGTCACTCGTAGATAACCACAGTCGTGTATATATAAAACCCGACTGAGGTGTCACACACATAGAACTGATATTCCCAAATAATACATTCTATACATTGTTCTAACCTTATTTGGGCCCTAACGGGTAAACAGTGATGTTTACGAAAAAATGTTTCAAACAAAAGTTGTTTATTTTTTCATAAGGAACAATTTTTACATTTTAACTTTTGCTCAAAAGACTTAAAATTTCTTAATCCGTATCTGTATAAAATCAACCTATTATTATAAATATTGATAATACCTGATACTTTACTAATAATACAGTGTAAATTGAAAATATTGAAGGTAGAATTATATACACAATATTTGACCAGAATATAAAAACTATGATAGCTTAAGACAAACTCATGAGAATTCATTAAAAGGAATTTAACACTAAAATAAAAGAGAATTTTTATGAAAAATAAAGAAATATTTGTAAAATATATAATTTTGAAAAATTCTACTTATGTCTAGAATACAGGAGGATGAATAATCAGATTTACAGTACGAAAATCAACGAAATAATAAAAGATTTCCTAATATCAAAACAACACAATATGTGCTATTTCTTCATTAGAAATTTTTTACCTGAGGGTTAAATTACCACGAAAATCATTAAGGTTATCCATTTAAAGGTTATAGTAATAACAGAGAAACAAATACTATTTCTAACTGTATATCAACTTATGCGTCCCGCCTTTCCTTGTGGGATTTACTCCATTTTAGTATACTTAGCATTACTTTATCAAGATCAAGATCAAATTACAGGCAGTCACAAATTTTCAAATTCAACAACTTTTGTTTGAAACACTTCTCTTGATAAAACCTTTTTTTCAAATTGATTGCATCAAGTTAATAAAAATGTATTTGTTTCACCATTTCTCTTCATCCATGTGCTAAGAATGATGAAGAATGACATAAAGCATCATCTTCAATTAATTTTAAATTCTCTGTATAATAATAAAATATTCAACATTGTATTATGTATTGATAATAATTTCGATGTCGAATTATTAACTTAACGATGCTCCCAGATGAAAGAGTGAAATATCAACCAATCAGAATTTGGTTCTTGTTATGATCGAAGAAAACAAATGGCATGGAAACCAAGTTAGAAAATCTTCATTTTGTTGTATATATATATATAAAGTTTTGGAATAAACAATTTTCGTAAAATAAATCTGATCGATAGACAAAGTTCGTAGAAGAGACAAAAGTTTATTTGTAGTAGTTGTTTAAGACGTACTTGTAACTTGTTCGTAGATTCTTAAGCTTAAGGTAGTTGTCTCGTTATGGTCATAATATCAGAAAACACTAAAATCGATTGACCGTCTCTAACTTCAGATAAATTTAACTAAATTTCGGATCATTAACACAAATAGGTGAGCTTGCGTTTTTAACTCTTTTGAATTCTAGAAAAAAAAGCACACGCTTTATAATTCTAAACAAACAAAAAATTAGTCCAAAAAAATTTGTGTCTCTAGCTATATTCTTACAGTTTCAGAATATCGTAAAATCTGGTGCTGAAAATTGAGGTCTAGGAACAAAATTTTTCAAACAAAAGTAACTTTTTTGTTGCTTTCAGGACGTTTTTAAATCACGCTTTCTTAGGATTATCTTTAAATCAAAATGCATTTTCATTAATGCCCTTTATAAGCTGGTATATTTTTTAATTTAATTTATTTTTTAATTTTAACCCTTACGGTGTTAAATTTATAGATTTTAGCTCTTAAAGTTTTGACATATAAATTCTATATTGAAGTGTTTTAAAAGACATCCTTTATTGTGTAACAAGGCTAAATTTCCTAAGATTAGTTTGGCAAACTATTATTAACTAGTTAAAAACGTGACAAATATTTTCCTATAAAGAAAATTGTAGCAAGTGGCAATCGTTTTTCCGTAAAATATATTTAAAGTGATGAAATAAATGGCATTTTTGTGATATTTCTTCTATAAGTGATTTTTTCTAAATCCTTAGGCATCAATATTTCAAAAACTATGGTAGATATTGTAGAATTTCACTCTTAATTTTCGTCTAATTTTTCCCAAGTTCAAGTAATCCACCCTCAAAATTTGAAACGCAAGTTTCAAATATTTTTACACACTCATTTTTTTTTTTATAAAGGACAAAAATGTTTAGTTCCATTCAAAAAAATCAAATTTGAAGAAGACGTCCCCGTTTAAAAAATGTGAAATGTGATTTTAGTTTTCATTGAAATAAAGGAGTGGAAACTTTTTAAAAAATCACTCTGTGTAATAGATCTATGGAGTAAAAGAGAATTTTTTTTGTTCTGATAATGGACAAGTCGAAATTCGAAAGCTCACTTACGTAAAAAGACCAATGTAGGCGGTATGTTACAATACAATATACACTTGTACATTCATGGAAAACGAGATCAAATGAAAATCTAACTACTGACACAAAATTGTAACTACGCACCAAAAAAAAAAAAACCGGGAGGGAAAATCGATTTTTTGTATATATGTGTAATATTATTATGTTCATTCTTCCAATCGTTGCCATCGCAATGATATGAAAGTCGAAAATATTCGTTGCGCATTCTATGTAACTCTATCCTGTAAATGTATATCTATCTACATGTTGTCGTTGTTGCTTTGCCTATATACTCTGTATCCTGGTGCTCAAAATGATAATAATTCTAGACAATATACATCAGTAGACAGAACTAGCTAACAAACCGAATTATACCGACATATCTGCCACCATCCAAATATATAGACAGATAGACATGTGTCTGACAAATAAAAATACGGGAATATCCAAGTAGTGTTTAGTTTAGAATAAAAGCGTGAAGTCATTTGGAAAGTCAGTTATAAATAATCCAAAAATCGACTTTTGGAAAAATCACTGTCAAGCAGGCAAATTGAACAATTTTGCATATTCCTATATGGTTTCTTAATATCTATCGATTTGTTCAACGCCTGCTGTTTAAGTCTGTGATCGTAGTATATTTTTATTAATCCCCGAACCAAAAGAGAAATCCTAAGAGTTTGTACGCCCGTGTATGTGTCTATCTGTGGCATCGTTGCTCCTAAACGGAACAACCAATTCTGATTTGTTGTTTGCTTGAAAGGTAATTAAATGGAGAGTGTTCTTAGCTATGATTCAAGAAAATCGGTTCAGTTTAGAGAAAGCAACAAGGAAAAAACGGCATTTTTCGGGAGGTTTTTTAAAGATTGTAAATTTTACACTTGTCTTCCGATTGTCGCATAGCAAAATGATTTTCTCGATAGTAAATTTGTAGCTTTTCTTGTTCCCGGTGGTAAATTGTGGGTATCGCAAAACTTTGAAGCGAAAATCTGATCTGCAAGTAAAAAATCTTCAGCTCTTTTCATATTGGGAACATGATTTTGCCATGCAACAGTTGATGACTTAATAAAAAACTACGATAACATGCTTAAACTGGAGTTCAAATACATTTCAAATGTTGAATAAATAGATTTTCATTTTAAAATGATAGTAATTTACAATAATACTGTTAAATTTAAATAGACCACTGAAGTTTTGTTTTAATTTAAGCTTGCTTATGACTGCCTTATGATTGTGGAATAAAGTGGAAGAAGTTTCAAAGGAATGGTTATCGATAAAAATTGTTATTATCACGAATTGGGGACTAATTTTTTAATTTTGACAATAAGAGATAATCCTGATGTCGACTTGACCATATTATCCATAAAAATGTAAAACTAGACTTGATACCATGACAAAATTTGAAAGTGAAATTAAAACTGATTAAAAAACGCAGAAGTTATATAAGCAATCGAAGATTGCATTCATAGATTGCCCATCTTCTTTTAATAAAACAAAGTTTTATATATAATCTCTATGGCGATCCCCACGTATGACGTCACAAGTAGGTAGTATCTTCCTGTTTGTTTCATTAGGAATTTTAACCGTTCATATCATGCATACTAGTTAAGATTTTTAAAACCCAACTTCACTTTTCTATTCGTGAAGTGAGAATTCTTCATCTGAAGTGTTAACAAAAATTTAATCGGATCCCCTATTTGACTTGTGCGAAATTTAATCCAAATAAAATTAACCCCAAATAACTTTCCAACCAAGTTCGCGGCTACGTCCTACACTAATAAGTTCAAACCAATGTTCAAAAGATAACATTTTAAACAGACACATATATAGATATATAGACAGACTTTCCTATATACAATGGAAAAATAACTCTCACTATGGTTGTAGGTGTACAGAAAAGAGTATGAAAACGTGGAGACAAAAAGAGTCTGTGTAGAGAGAGAATAAAATGGTGAAAGTGGTGTTCGAATGAAAATAGGTCATGCGAACAGAATGCAAATGTCTAACCCAATTTAAGGAAGGAGTTGTGAGAATGTGTTATATACAACAATTTTCATACAAAAGTCGATGGACAATTTGCAACAAAGGCGTTTTATGTGACTTACAAGTACATCGTCGAACATAGACACTAGGTCTGTGTGTCTGTGTGTGTGTATGTGTGTTTATGTACACCCTAGACGGATATAAATCTTATCCAGACGAATCATATAATTCTACCACCCACTCTCATTCTACTTCATCATACCATTTCGGAGTACCTTTTTTTTTCCTTGTTGTTCCTACTCCGGTTTTGTGTATTCCCTTTTTTTTTTTTAATGTAATTTTTAATTTTGTCGAATTTATTTTTGTTGAACACAAGCATAAATGTATTAAACCAATTTGATCCGGCTCACTAAAAAGGTCGCAATTTAATTGATTTTTTTATTTTCCTTTAAAACAGAAGATAAAAAATAGTATCATTTAAGATAATTAAGATGCTGTCTCGTGTCATGAATCATCATGCTCATTAAATAAAAAGTGATCCAATTTTTTAGTTTCCTATGTTTGTAAAGTGAATACTTTTCCTTGTTTCCATAAGCGAAGTCGTTTAATTAACTTCAAATTGTTCACTTGTTCTACGCAGAAATGACAATTCTGTAAGAACTGTCTTGAGACTTTTACGGGAAGATTATGGTCAATTTAATCATTCTAGTAAGAGTATAATTTGTGCAAGAGCATTGTGCAAAAGTTCGAGGAACCTGTAAGATTTGAAGATAAGATAAGGCGTGTGTATCATCGCGCCATCTGTTCAGCCAAGAATACACCGTTGGAATTTTTTTGAGGGACTTTCTTAAGAGTCGCGTCTATATACAACAAGCCTACAACGTTGGAGCACTTTAAAGCTAACATCCACCGAAACAACTACCCGAAAAGGCAGCGAATATTACCTCGAATGAATAAACTGCTACAGAAATGTTTTCTTCATTATAAGCTCATAGAAGGCATAATCCTGATGTCGAATTGGCCATATTATGAATAAAAATGTAAAACTAGGCTTGATACCATGAAAAAATTTAAAACTTAAAAGTTAAAAGCAATCAAAGATTGCATTCAAAGGTTGTCCATCTTTTTTCCATCGCAAAACAAAGTTTTTTCTTTAATCTCTATGGCGATACCCATGTATGACGTCACTGATCGATATCTTCCTCTTTGCTTAATTAGGAATTTTAAACGTTCGTATCTTGCATGCTTTTAAGGATTTTAAAAACCAACTTCTCTTTTCTATTCGTAAAGTGAGAATTCTTCATCAGTGATAAAAAAATTCAGTCCGATCCCCTAAATTCGAATACTAGATTCTATCAAATGAACGACTATTTTTCACAAAGAAATCTTTGAAATGTAATTTTTTCATAATTTGAAACTACATTCCCTGCCCACTCTGGATAATAGTTTTTAGAAAAAATTATATAAATAGCGTAGAAAATTGACTATAATATAATTTGTGACAGCTAACTTCCGTTATTTAAATATACCACATGGAAAATATGGAAAAATTCTGTATAATACAACAAAGCTAATATCAAAATTCAAAACAACATATATGATTAGAAATCAAAATTTAGTGAGGACAAAAAAATTGGTTATAAATAAATGCATGCCATTAATTGTATAATATTATGACCTTAATTAAAAATGCATTCAAATATTATTTTTGATGAACAAATATTGACGTAATTTAGGTGAGGGGTGGTGGGACGTAGAGGTGAAGCGGGCGAACACACGAAATTCATCAAACAAAACAAAAAATTAAATGCAAATTAGGATAGCCTTGAGAACAAAAAAAATTTATTTTTTTTCAAATATAGAAAAAAACTAGTTGAATCTCATTGAAAAATCATAGGTACAATCATAGATATAGCACATCATCGTTTACGCCAATTTTTTCCGCACACATTAAAAACCTTCTACCCAGAACTAAACAATCTGACAAATTGCCAAATGCCCAATCATTTGCGACAAATAAGGTATCCTACGATAAAAATGCCAAATTTGTTTGATACATTTTTATTCCGGCGATATTCGACGATATTCGCAATATTTAATGTAGGGAATGTCAAATTAATTGTTTTCTATCTCCGTTTTAATGGAAAACCTTAATTGAAGTTATGTAAAATTAAAATATAGTTATTGATTATTATAATCTTTACAATATCCAACTGCGTGCAGCAACTGACTTTTGATGGACTAACCCGGTTTATAGATTAGTTGTATAATTAAGCTTTAGATATTGTTTCTACTATTTCGATAAAACTCTCGCGATTTCGGTCAACAAATTGTTAACAATGTGAGCATGTCGAAAAACCAAAATTTATCGAATACTTTATAGTGGTTTTAATGAGCATCTTTGAGAATATAAACTGCATCAAGAATTTTCTACCAGTACTTAATTTTTAGGTGAGAGTGGCTGTTCTGGGGTTAGACAACATTATCCGTTTTGATCACGAAAAGAGGGTTTTCCCTTTCCCTGCCACTAATCCATGAACCATTTAGATCTGGTTAAGAACAGCGGAAGTGCTTTGACTTCATCGGACTTTAGGTCGGAGAGAACGTCAAATATGTCCATTTCCCCATGGCAAGAGCTGGGCAGAGACCGAGAATATGAGACATCGTTTCCTCGTCCTCTCTACTGTGACAGCTCTCCTACCAGCAAATAATCTTGATTTACTGGTAGAGCCTAGTCGTTCAGCGTGTTTGCCGCCTGGCGAGTGTCCTATAATAGCCGCAAAGATTTTATTTATAGAGGACCTTTGAAGCTTTGTAAAATTTTCGGAACTCCAAACATTTAACCAAAATTTCATTGTCTAACTACAAAATGGGGTACAACACCTTATAATAATTTGTAATGAGCACTTCTGAGAACAGTAATAAAACTGTATCAAAAATTTTCTGCCACTGTTTAATTCTTGGCAAAATACAAAAAGGCTCAGCGCTCAAAATAAATATCCTCGATTTGTGCTTGAAGAATCATAATAGCAGTGAAAATTTACTTTAAATCAGTTTCAATTTATAGACAACAATGCTCAAATGTTTGATTCAATAATGACTTAAGTCACTGAAGGTATATACTTACATACAACTGCTGTGAATGCAACAAACATAATGCGGATCATAATATACTTTACGAAACTTACTCGCATACAATCGTTATACATTCGGATGGCGCAGTTGCATTTTAGAGAAAACGATTTTTTATTGAATATGAGGGGGTGTTACGATCCATTTTTTTTTTTCGTCCTGACTTACTTAACACACTTATAAGAGGATGGAGGCCATTACATAATATGATATAACGAATTTTTTTATTTAACAAAAAAATGTGATGCATACAGCCAATGTACTCGGCCTCCACTTGCCATTTTTTTTTAAATATGAATATGTTCACTGACAAAAACAATACTTGAAATTAATTAATGATTCATCGATTGCGTTCGTTGTGCGACGATTTTTTGGATGCATTTATAAATATTTGTCAAGTTATTAACAAAAAAAAATCACTAATTATTGTGATTTAAGGAATTAAATATGATTAGATCACAATTTATTTTTGTGTGCAAAAAAAAAGTAAATATTAAAAAAAATAAAACTAATCTTCACACATTTTTATCTATACTTAGTTATGTATTCGGCAACTTGTATCGTAGTAATGATATGACTATCACATAAACATGATAGTTATATGCCAGTTATATAACTATTTATAATATGGTTTATATTAATTTTTCAACTTTCACTTTTTCTCTATATAATATTATTAAGGGAAGTCATATGTAGGTATATAAAATCTTTTATTTAGAACATTTCCACAAATCCATACTGATTTTATTACGAGAGCGCATAAATAGAAAGAGGTAGCATTGAAATATTGTGTAGGTATATAGGGTTTGCCATTTCAATCTATAATTATCTAGCTCGTTTTGTAGTTAACCAATCAAAAAATAACTTAACTAAAAGTTGCAGAGTTTGAGAGTCCATCATGTTCTGATATCAGATTGAACCTAGTTCTTCGGGTTTCTCAAATAGGATCCTAAACGGTAATATAAGAGATAGAATAACACTTATGCTTTAGCTAAAAGTTATCAAGAGCAATAGAGGATATTCACCTGTGTACACGACTTTGATCTGCAATTATCGATAAAGTTTAAGATCTTCAATTTTCTATCGATTAAATGCAATAATGACATATTTTCAAGTAAAGTTTTCAAGCATTTCCTCCGAAAGCACGAGAGGAAAAACTAGGTCCAATCTGATGTGAGAACATATGATGTTCCCATCAAACACTACAATTTTTGTTTGAGATACTTTTAACTACAAAACGAGCCTGTATGCTTCAGAGGAGAAAATAACTGAATTTGTTATTACTCCGATCGAACCATTGATTTTGCCACAAAATTAACTTAACTCTAAAATTGTAGACCACATTCCAAGATTGAAATTGTAACGCAACTTAGTTTCAGTATATACAAGATATTTAAATAAATAACTTTATATTTAATTTAAAAATTCACGTGTTCCAATTTAATCAGTCGCCACTATGATCACCACCAAAATTTTATGAGGAATGTCCGCAATGAATAAATGACCTATGTAAAAGTTGTTGGTTTTTTAAGATGGCCTTGAATTTGATCTTAACCTTAAGAGTCACATTAAATTCACTGCATATTTATAGTTAAATAAAAATTGGAAAATAATTCCTAACAATTATCAATTTTAGTTATGAACTATCTTTCGAAAACTTAAGGACGCTCCCAAAAAAATAAGTTTAAGAAAATATTTGAGGCTTACGTTTCAAAATATGAGGGTGAATTCTGTTAGAACTTGGAAAAGTTAGACAAAAATTAAAAGTAAAATTTTTCGATATAAACAATAGTTTTTGAAATATTGATGCCTAAAGATTTAGATTAAATCACTTATGGAAGAAATAACACACAAATGCCATTCATTTCTTCACTTTAAGTGAGTGCATTTTATGGAAAAACGAGTTAACTAATGAATATTAATTTTCCAAATTAATCTTAAGTTAAATTCGCCTTATTACATCAAGAAGCATAACATTGAAAGCACTTCGGTATAAATTTTATATGTTAAAAACGCAAACGGTACAGGTCAATTTTTCATTAAGTTTTTGGCCCATTAAATGGATTATTGATAGATTGAGACTGATCCGCTTGGACTAATATTCGTCTTATGGAATTTCCGATAAAAATTGCATGAAAAGGCTAATTGATTCAATTTGTCAAAAAATCATAGGAAAAGACTTATATTTTAAATGATACCTCCAAGCTTTCTAGTATCTTACTGATTTTCCAAGTTGAACGTCTCTTTACTAAGAAAGGTCGGTTACAACTTTCTACGCCTTAATAGGTAAATATATATTAGTATCATGTTTTATTCAAAGAATTGACGTTTTCTGAGAAATATTTTCGTCCAGATAGTAAATTGATGATTAAATTATTCATGGAATTTTTCGATTTATATTTCTTTATAATAGACATAATATTAGTTAACAAATAATTGTTAAATAAGGCAAAACCGCAGGCAAAAACTTAAATTCTTTTACATTATTTGTTGAAAATTTTCTAAAACGGCACATATTGAAAGAACTTTGTCATTACAGATTGTATTTTTATACCATGCATAAATGTAATATGCAAGGTATACTAACTTTAGTCCCAAGTTTGTAACGCTAAAAAATATTGATGCTATGAACAAAATTTTAGTATAGGTGTTTATAAAATCACCTTATTAATCCATTTTCGGTTGTCTGTCCGTCTGTCTGTCAACACGATAAAACGAAAAAAGATATCAAGCTGAAATTTTTACAGCGTACTCAGGGCGTAAAAAGTGAGGTCGAGTTGGTCGAAATGAGCAACATAGGTCAATTGGGTCTTCCGTAGGACCTATCTTGTAAACCGTTAAAGATACAACAAAAGTTTAAATGTAAAAAATATTCCTTATAAAAAAAATAACCAACTTATGTTTGAAACATTTTTTCGTAAACATCATTGTTTACCCGTAAATTGTATAGTATGTATTATATGGGGTCATCAGTTATGTATGTGTGACATGTATGTATGTATAATGTGATAGAGTAATCAACACTGTCTGTGTATGGTAGTTGAACAATTAACTCAGTCAATAGTTTGGTTTAACTTTTTTTTTTCCAAAAATCAGTTTTTCAGGAAATAATTTTTATACGCAATAAAAAAAAATGAACAAATACTTTAAGTACATATTGTATGTATACACATACGCTTAAAAATCTTATCAGCCCACCAAAAATATGTAGTAAAAGTGATTAATTACGTCATCATGTAATGAGATAATATGCATTTGCGCAAGTTTAACGCATAAATATTACTAGTTATTTAAGCTAAATAATTATTGTTATTTTGTAAAAAAAAAACGGAACCTTGGGTTTTAATTTATATTTTTTAAGTATTTGTTTTGATATGAATTTTGAATGTAAATAAATCATTACAAGAAGGTTTATTATTTTTGATTATCATAAATTACTTGGTTTATTTTAGGATTTCATTGTAGCATGTGAATGAATGATGAGTAAAGATTGAATCATTGACATAATTTGTAATGATACGTTCATTTTTCTGTTTTATCAATTCACAGGTTAGTCGAAGAAACGATGCAATGGAGCTCGAAAAATTTGAACAGTAAGTTGAATTTGAATGCGGTTTTCGGCATTGGGTTCGTTAAAGTATCAGGAAATTTTGTGACCTAAATTGATTTATAAGAAATTAAAAATATGCAATTTGGATAAATAATATGCATTTTATAATTGCATTTTAAATTAACCGTAAATATATGAAAGTCACAATACGGTTATTAGTGGTGAAAATTATTAAAAGCTTCTTACTCGGAGATTTTTGAAGTCGCTGAGCACGAATATTAATCTCCAAAGTATCTGGTGAACAGAGTAAACGGTTTCTCCGTCGTCAACTGGATTTTTTGGGAAATTCGTTAAATTATTGGTTCAAATTCGTATGTCGGGATAATTTGGGTTCGCTGAGCAGAATTGATCTCCGAGGTACCTGGTGCCTAGAGTACTTCAGATACTCTGGTCACCCAAGGTACCTCAGGTACTCTGTGTACTCGGGGCACCAGACACCTCAGAGATCAATTCTGTCGCGATATTCCTACTCAGTGCCTCTAAAAACTCCCGTGTAACGAGTTTGGATCGATTATATAACCAATTTCCCGAAAAGTCCAATAGACGACGGGATACCACGGTTTCCCCTTGGCATCAGGAGACGACGGGGATACCGTCTACCCCGGTAATTCGGAAACTAATTTTTTTTCGTTGATCTCATAAGACCAATGTTAAATATGCCTACTTTTGAAGTCATTTATTTATTTAAATAGTCGGGAAATCCCCTCTTAAACTTTCAGTATTGATTAAGACTTCGGTTCAACTTCATATAAAAAAAAGCCTTCTATCCAAAATTGCCCTGACGCTCGTAGAACCTTAATAAAATATATCTAAGATAATTTTACATTTTGTGTGTTCTTTTGTACTTTAAATTAAAGCTACGAAACTGAATTTGGATCAGCCTTTTAGATCAGCTCTTTAATCAGTTTTTAATGTGCTTTTAAAGAGATATGTTTTCCTGGTTGCATTTCGGTTTTTTTAAAAACAAAGTGGGAGATCATTACCGATTAGAATTAATTTTCACGTGTGTATGTGAATGTGTGTATCAGTAAAATATATTTGAATACACACTTTATACATCTATTTATTAACAGATTCGACATTGAGAGCACACAGCTAAGCTAACTAAAAAACATTTACTTAAAAATATTTTGTGAACTGTCAAGGTCTCTCTCCTCCAACATAATAACGAATACATAACATATAAATTATTGTCAGAGTTTCAAATCTCTTCTCTAATCTAACACACAAATTATATTTTATTATTAACAATAGCATA
Organism: Chrysoperla carnea; assembly: GCF_905475395.1. Lineage (NCBI taxonomy): Eukaryota > Metazoa > Arthropoda > Insecta > Neuroptera > Chrysopidae > Chrysoperla > Chrysoperla carnea. The sequence goes on along the minus strand of NC_058337.1, from coordinate 120,396,030 downwards.
ACAATATACAATTCATTTTTATTGCGCTGTGTAGAATACTACGCGATATTCTGTGTGTGTGTAAGTGTTTAGGCTGCCTTGTCTGCGCGTAAATTTTATACGCATTTCCTACTTAAAAAAAAAAACTAAGTACATTTTATTTTTTATAAGTTAACATAAAGTCGATTTGTTTTAAAAACCGGCTTAGGAAAAATAGCGATCGTTACTTCTTAGAAATAAATATTCAGTATCTTTTCTTTGATTAAATTAATGTAAATAAAATGTAAGCTTTTCGAGTTATTAATGAGTATGTTTAAGCTGCTTTGCCCGTGTGTAAATATTATACGCATTTCCTACTTAAGAAACCAAGCAAATTTATTATATAAGTAACATATAGTCGAAATATAATAGAAGAACCGGCAAAGCATTCGTTACTTCTTAGAAATATATTCAATATCTTGTTTTTGATCAGCTTAATGTAAATAAAATGTAAACTTATCCAATTATTGATCAAAAAGTGTTCAAAAATGTCAAAAAATGTTGGCCTTTCAATAAATTATGTGTTTATTAAACTTTATCCTTTAATAATAAATAGGTACATATTGTCTCTTCATTTTTTGAATTATTTGCAGTAAGACCAAGCAAGGGTGAAATTGAGAGAGCTACCTTTTGTAAATTATGGACCCAGCTAATGTTTAATTTTGCCTCACCGGTCAAAAATTAATGAATATTTGCTTTTTTCTAATTTTAAAGATAATCAACTTTCCGAAACTGTAAGTTTTCATCCGGCACTAAAAATAGAAATTTTCGATCTGTCGGAGGTCAGGAATGCTTTGTTTGATGTCGAGCTAACGTTGAGAGTGTCGACGAACCGAGTATTTTATCATCAGAACAAGGAAAAAGCAAATATCCATCATTTCTAACTTATCAAAACAATTAAGAACTTACCGGACCCGTAATTTAAAAAGGGTAGCTCTTTCAATATAGTGGTTGTTTAGAATTTTTAGACTATCTTAGAGCTATGTCCCAACAATTTTTTGACTTGTAAATAAGCCTGAAAATCTACAGTACCTTTATACCAAAAAAGCCGTTTTACCAGCGTTTTTTCTAGTTAATTTTGATTTTATCCTTAAATGCATCTCTACTACTTAGCATACATAATGTGGGTAGGGGAAAAAGCCGGCTTTTATGGTAGGTATACCGGCATTTGTCTGTGATTCATGAAGGGAAACTGACAGAATTTTTTCCATACATAGCCGGTTGTTTTGCTCTTATTTATGCAGCAACAGTTTAATCAACTTCTCCTTTGGTATTAATGGACAAAAGGGATAATGGGATTCAAGAAAACTTTCAATTTCAAACTATTTTTGCATCTTAGTACGCTTGCACACGTAAGTGTTGTCATGGTTGACAAAATTTCCACCTTTGTGCAGAAATGGTAAATTCGTTTTCGTCGTTAAAAAATAAATTATTTATAACCTGTAGCAATTGCTTGACATACATTCCGACCAACGGACGGTGATAACAAAAATTTTCAAGAACAGGAAATGGTTACATTGAATTGAGAAAAATAACTAACTTGATAGTTGATTACAACAATCTTTCTCTCTTTTACTGCCGTATGCATATTTCGTTAAAAATGTTTCAAACAAAAGTTGTTTCTTTGTGCGAGTAGCATACGCACTTCCTACTTAAAAATAAATATGTTCTCATAAAACCGGCTTCAACAGAAATATCCAACAACTTAAAAGATCTCAAAGTTTTTAAGTAAAATATATACTTTTATCCTGTAGGATATTTTTAATTCAAATTTTAAATAAATGTTAAGAATAATCAACAAATGAGGCCAAGTAAATTTTATTTGGAATTGTCAAACAGTATTTGTTATAGATACATAATTCATTAAAATTTTGGTCAAGTTTAGGTCAAGATCAATTTTAATAGTTTTGAAGGTGAATTTTTAAACCATAAACTTACCTCTCATTTCCATGCCGTTTGGGTTTAACACAACAGATCACACTTATCCAACAACAACAAAAAGAACAAAAATCCAAAAAAAAAACGCCCACGTTTACGGCTTTTCAAACGAAGCCGAAACTTTGGTGAATTTGTAAAAAATTCATTGAAAACTATAGAAATTTTTCACTCACTCAATCCAAAAAAAAAAATTGAATCAAACTCAAAAAAACAACTCAAAAAACTTAAACTTAAAAAAAAAATTGCATCCAAAAAGAAAAAAATTTTCGTTTTTCCCTAAAAAAATAAACTCAATTCCGTATAAGTTGACTTGTTAACTAATTCTGTCATCAAACCAGGAAAAAATTCACTGATGAACTTCTAATGTTTGCGATTTGTATTAGTATTAGTGTGTATATGTTTAATTTGTGTATATATTATTTGGTAATAAGGGGGGGCCAAAATAGTAACGGGGTGTTGAGGGGGATAGGACCAAACGGGCTACCAAATATACAACAACGATAAGAGGATTATTATTATTATAATATGTTGTGTGTGTGTGTGTGTGTGCAAATGAACGCGGTGTGGAGTGGGGGGACTTATGATTGCGATGAAAATGCGGGCGTCCAATACATATGAACATACATACATAACAAAAACTTCAACAAAATAGCACAGCATGGCGCGGCGCACATCGTGATGGCTTGCGATTTTATAATATTCTCTATTAGCAATAATAATAATTAGGTATAGGATTTTTATGTTTTTAATGAGAACAAAAATTTTTTTTTTCACTAAAAATACAAAACGTGTTTTTTCTTTATACAGGGTGTGCTATTTATGCATATTAATACCTGGCCAGAGGCGCCCATCTATTAAAAAAATGACCTGAACAAAAATTGTAGAGTTTGATGGAAGACATAATGTTCTGCATCATATTGGACCTTGTTCTTTTTTTTTGTTTAATAGCCAATTTAGATTCTAAGCGGTAAGAGATAGAATAACACTTTAAATTAGAAAGTTCATCGTCATAAGAAAAGTTACAAATTTTAATCAAAACAATTTTTCGAAAAATTTTATCTTTCGGAGGAAATGCGACGAAATATGCTTGAAGTTTATCGATAATTGTAGGTCAAAGTGGGGGACACAAGAAAATGTCCTCTATTGCCCTTGACAACTTTCGACTTAAGTATTTTCTGCAGTTAGCGCGTTTTCTTCCGATTAAATGGAATAATAACCTATATTTAAGTCGTACTTCCTCCGAAAGCTGGCGACTTTTGAAAAAATGGTTTGTATGAAGAATGTTAGTTTATTTTATGAGAATCAGCTTTCTAATTTAAAATGTTTTTCTTTCTTTTATCGTTTAGGATGTAAATTGTTCATTAAAGAAACCAGAAGACTTTTGTTAAATCTAATGCCAGAACATGATATTCCCCATCAAACTCTACAATTTTTTTTGAGGTCATTTTTTAATAAAAGGCGCGATATTCAGATGCATAGATTAAAATGGCCCACCTTCTATATTCTGAAAGGAGACATAATGAAAAAATGTGTGCATAATGAAAAAATATATTTTCATAAAAAACAAGTGAAAACAAACAATTGACTGAGTTAATTGTTGAAATACCATGCATAAATAGTGCTGATTACTCTATCACATTGCACATACATATACAATTTATATGATACATACTATACAATTTACGCCTAATTTGCGCTCTCACGGGTAAACAGTGATGTTTACGAAAAAATGTTTCAAACAAAAGTTGTCAAGACCCAATTGACCTATGTTGCTCATTTACGAACTCGACCTCACTTTTTAGGTTCTGAGTACGCTGTAAAAATTTCAGCTTGATATCTTTTTTCATTTTTGAGTTATCGTGCCCACAGACGGACGGACGGGTGGACGGACAACCGGAAATGGACTAATTAGGTGATTTTATGAACACCTATACCAAAATTTTGTTCGTAGCATCAATATTTTTAAGCGTTACAAACTTGAGACTAAACTTAGTATACCTTGCATATTACATATATGCATGGTATAAAAATACAATTAATAGTACTCATAAGAATTTCTCCTTACTGATGAGAACTTCACTAAAATTTTTGCTCAAAATGTTAGGTATTCAGTAACATTTCAATTTTTTTTCTAGAGAGCGCATATAAGAAACCCTTTCTTTTTATACCATGTATATATGTAATATATATCAAGGTATACTAAGTTTTATCCCAAGTTTGTAACGTTTAAAAATATTGATGATACGAAAAAAATTTGGTATAGGTAGGTGGTCTTGCAACACAATAACTCAAAAACGAAAAGAAATTTCAAGGTGAAATTTTTACAGCGTGTTAAGCACGTAAAAAAAGTGAGCTCGAGTTCGTAAATGAGCAACATAGTTCTAAGGTAAACCGCTAGAGATAGAACAAAAATTTAAGTGTAAAAAATGTTCCTTATATAAAAATAAACAACTTTTGTTTAAAACATTTTTTCGTAAACATCACTGTTTACCCGTGAGGGCTAAAATTAGGTGCAAATTGTATAGTGGAACATGTATGTATGTGTAATGTGACAGTATAATCAACACTGTCTATACATGGTATTTCAACATTTAACTCAGTCAATTGTTTGTTGCGCACCAACTCTTTTTTAATGGATGGGTAAAAAATTTTGTACTTTGCAATTTTCAAGGAGACTATTACTCTTAACATCTACTCAAAGTGGATTTATAAACATACTACCTTAATTTCATATTTTAGAGTATGGAACACACATAAAAATCGTAAGTCTAATGATAATAATATGAATATTATTATGTATCTATCCTATTCAGCTTATATGTTAGCTAAAAAAAAACTTGCTAATAGTAGTTTAGATATGATTGTATAAGAGAAGTGGGTGAGAGGGGGGTTTATAGAGGTATGTTATATTGCATGATATCATAAGCTAAGCGAACGCATCGCAAACATATGTGTTTAATAAATATCATACATACATACACTTGTATCTATTTTTTGGCAATTAAAATACTGAAAGTATTTGAAATAATGAAGGGGAGAGTTAAAAAGTACATGACGGAGTAGAGAAGTGTAATTTTGAAAACTATCTATTTACTTTTTATCTAAATTTACTTTTTATCATCTTAGGTTAGTTAAAAGATTTTATAACTTTATAGTAACCGCGCTATATATTATTGTAAGAACACATACCTATACAAACTTGAGCTTTATTTAAATAATAAAAAACGTTTTTTAGAAACACATCATTTATCATTTTAGTTAACATTATGTCTTACCCAAATTCAAAAGGTATCTGCTTCATAGGACATCCTATTGGAACACTCACCTGAAATTAAAATGTTAGGAATAAACTTTTAAATAGTATTTTAAACAAAATTTTGAGTACCTAGTACTGATAGACTTAGGCCTTATAGTTCTATAGCCGGAATAGATCATTTTCTAAAATTAATTTCACAGTCGAAATTATTAAGTAATCCAACACCGATATTGAGAGAACTAGGCTACTTAAGTTATAGGTCTTCGATTGCTACGAAAATTGCTGAATATCTGTTTTTTCTCTTATTTTATTAGGCGGAACCTCCTATACTGATGACTTTGTGAAGATTCAACAAAGCTGCGCACCTTTAGTCCAACATTTGGAATATAAAATTTTCAAAATTTTTTTTTATTTTTATTAATTTTAAGATGACGAAGTCAAAACAGATTACTGGGCCCACAATTTAAGTATTACAGTTCTCTGAATATTACCCTCAAGTATTGCCTAATAAATATAAAACCTAAAAATATTAAATATACATTTTGCATAATAATGCGTCAATAAAAGGGGGCATATATGTCTACGGTCGACTTTTAAAGGAACTATTTCGGTATTTACCTTAGCAGCATATTAGGAAACTGTAGAAAACCATATCAAAATAGCCTATATACAAAATTATTCCAAAAAAGAATTATACCGGGTGCCGAGCGGCTTTAGGAATATTATAATTATTCCTAAGTCAGGATCTAATACATAAAATAACTGACATTCCAAAATCAGTAACTTACATCAATGCGTATAGGTAATTTCCTAATCACTACCTTCACTAATCACTAAACCACCATTATACGACATGTATAAAGGTCCAACTAATATCATTTTTAATAACACTATAAAAAATATTAATTATTGATATTGATTTTTTATCGATAAATTAGTTATAAAAATATACTACATAACTACTATATTAGTATTAGCTTTTTAATTTTTTTTCCAAGTGTTTTTTAATTTGCTCCAATTCCTAGCTCAATTCTTTAATAGTAGAGATAGATCAAGTAATGAATACGTGTTTCGAATAATAATTAGTATGAACTAGCGAATTGTAACGTATTATAAATAAAATTTGCTCGAATTAAGTAAATATTGCATAATTTATTTAAAAAAAAAAATAATCATAAAATCACTGAATTTTGATATGAACCGGAATTGAATAATGTTTAGTATCCGTGAACATTTATGATAATAGGAAATCTGATATGCATATGGAAAAGACATATATCCAACGTGCATTTTTGCTTATATTTATATCTAGTAATATAAAGCTAATGTTTACTTCCGACTATTCGATTATGAGTTTTTTTCAGTCCAAATTTCGATAATGGTTTTTGGAACTATGGTCTTTGTCGCACGATATTTGTTTGCTGGATGGAAGTTAAAACCAAAAGAATTGTAACAGACACCAAAAACCGGCATCTAGGTTACTTAGGATAAGTTTTATCAGAAGTTAAAGAAAATAGAGATGATTTAAAGTAAGTACAATGCAGTTTTTATGTTATGTCATAATAAATATCCTTATTAAGCCAAACGTAATGTAGTCACAGGGTTGGGTTGAGAACTAAATCAGAAATATGTCTTTTTTAACTAATAATAATATAACTATTTCATACAGTAAAAACTAAAAGTAGCTGTAAAATTAAATTCTTTAATCAAACAAGTATTTGCTTCTAAAATTAATACCTTAAATTTTCAGAAAAATATCTTGTAAATATAAAAAGTAACCGCTACATTTATAATTTGTCAAGTTATGAAAGAAATATAGTTCCTACCGGGTGTCTCACGACACCTCTCGATCTTTTTGTTTTATAGAATTCCAATACATCCATAGAATTTTCATCAATAATACAAACGCAATGTTGAATAGTGTCATAAATCCATGGAATTTTTATGATACACGAAGTTCCTGGAACGATTAAAAAATTTAACAGGAGAAGGTAGCGCAATTTGCTTAATAATTGGAACCTTTTATGACATACTTTTTCGTAAGTATACACCATTTTCCAGATGTCTACGCTTTAAAGATCATATAATCTGAGAAGATTTTCACTAAATGCGACGAAGGATCCTTCAGATAAAAATATAAATCTCTTGAAAATATCTTCATGCCACTATCATATATTTTTGCCACTCTCAGCTCTAAGATTGTCGTTCATGTGACAGAAATTCAGTATTTTATTCCCAGTGAAAGAAATGAAATGTTTACTCTTGAAAATAAAGTACTCATCAGCGGGAAATATTTGTTTCATTTGTATTTAATATACACATTAAAAACGAATTAGAAACTTCAACCGAGAGAACCAGGGAAAAACTTCAAGCTATATCACTCCGTTTTCTTCTCAATGGCTTAAAATGGTCTACAAAGTGATATACACTCCAATAATGTTGTAATAAAATATCCTAAACTTGTAAAACATTGGTCTTCAAACTTATATCACTCCTATTTTTTCTCAATGGTTAAAAATGATTACCAAAATGATCCCTTATATCCCAATAATGTTGTAATAACAAGTCCTAAACCTGTAAAACATACAATTGTACTCTATATAACACTAAACACATCCTAATAATAAATATATGAAAACAAAAACCACCCACTTATTGAATAAAGATAATCTATATGTATAAATGTATATATAATATAAATACACCTTAGATATAACAATATTATAATACTAAATATATACATACATATATAAATACAGTGCAACCTCGATATAACGAATCTGAAGGGAACCAGTAAATATTCGTTATATCAAGTAATTCGTTGAACTGAGGTTCGTTATGTTGAGGTTAGATTGGTCTAAAATTCGTTATAAAGAGGTAAAAGAATAGTTTTATTCACCTCAATATGTATTACGTACTTATACTAATAAATGATAACACATTTTTATCAAATTACTACATATGTATATGTGTTTGCTATGTATTTATACTATTTCTTGATAGTTGAAAATTCGTTATATAGAGGTTGTACGCAAAGAATATTCGTAATGTAGAGGTATATTTTATATTGACTCTTATGGACAATTCAAGGGGATTACGAAAAATTCGTTAAATCGAGGAAATCGTTATATTGAGGTTCGTTATATTAAGGTTGCACTGTATATTATAATCACATTACATGTTACAAGTTCAATGTAGTTTTTTGATATTATATAAGGGCTATACAAATACATGAACCATATACACAATAAAAAAAATTTTAACAAAAATAAAACCGATTTCAAAAGAAAAACTTTTCCAAACAAATTAATATGCACTAAAAAGTGAAAAAATAACGACAATATAATGTATAGTTAAAATTATTGTTACTTTTGGAGTCGGTGTCAGCAAAGCTAATGTAGCAAACTGTTCTGTCAGAGTTGTTTGCTTGGCTGACACAGACTCCAAAAGTAACAATAATTTTAACTACATTATATTATCGTTATTTTTTCACTTTTTAGTGGTATTAATTTGTTTTGGAAAAGTTTTTCTTTTGAAGGTTTTGTTTTTGTTAAAATTTTTTTATTTTTTGATTTTTAGTCAATACACTAACTAATTTGTTACTAAAAAAAATCATCGAAATCGGTTGGCTTAATATTGAGTTATTCGTCCTCTTGTGATGCATTCTTAATGCAAATTTAAGACTTTTATCGCATTGAAGCCGTTGTCAGAACTAAACCAAAATGAAATGGAACCACACGGGAAGCATCAGCTTTCAAACAGATAAATAATCATCAAAATCGGTTCACCAGTCAAAAGTTCTGAAGTAACAAACAATAAAAAAAAAATACAGTCGAATTGATAACCTCCTTCGTTTTTGTTTGAAGTTGGTTAAGAAATGATAGAAATTCTAGAAATAGTCGTTCAAAATTATCCGTTGTTACTAATTTAAGCTAAATAAGTGAAAATAAACAATTGACTGAGTTAATTATTGAAACACCATTTACAGATAGTGTTGATTACGCAATCGTTTGCTTTTTACGTCTAGTAAGTAAAAAATATAGCCACTCTTAGATGGACACACATACAAACACATACCTGATATTTCCAAATAAACGTACTATATAATTTGCCCCTTAAAGGGTAAACAGTAATGTTTACGACAAAATGTTTCAAACAAAAGTTGTTTATTTTTTTAAAAGGAAATTTTTTCACATTTAAACTTTTGTTCTATCCTTAACGGTTTACATGATGGATCCCACGGATCCAAGACCAAATTGACTTAAATCTTCACTTCACTAAAACACTTCACGATTATTTCTAAGAACGTAGCAAGTTTGAAGTTTCCTTTGCTTTCTTTTTACGAGAGAAAATAAGTTCACAACAACCTTCTAATTATTTCTTTAAGATATTTGTACTCTTTCAACACAGAATTCTCTGTTAAAACAAGCTATAATTTACCACCTTTGTCCGTTTAACTTATTTTACAAAAACAAAATATATTCAGAAAAATTTACCTATTTATTTATTTTAAGGATAATTTACCAAAAATCAATACCAAGGGTACCTACTATACTACGATGTTTGAACTGATAATATTTGCATTTCAAGCACACTAACCTATTTTGAAACACAAGCTTAACAAAGCAAGAGCGAAGGGTATGACAAATATTTCCTTCTATTAAAAGCGAAACTTGTTTTTCCATAAAACACGTTTAAACTGATAATTTTCATCGCTACTATTTATCAAAATGATCAAAATCGCATTTTTTGTACATCGAGAAAATTAATTTTTTTATTTTCAGGACAATTTATCAATTATTTATTAATATTCTTTATATGCTGGCAAAATTTATAATTCTCACAAAGGTAGTAAATTATGATATTTGAACTGATAATATTTGCAGTTCAAGCACACTAACCTATTTTGAAACACTAGCTTAACAAAGTCATAGCCACAAATATTTCCTTCTATTTAAAGCGAAATTCATATTTTTCCATAAAATATGTGTAAACTGATTGTTCTCATCGGTACTATTTATCAAAATGTTCAAAATCGCGTTGTTTTGTGCATCGAAATAGTGTATTGCTTGCTAGGCTGTAATTTATTCATTATTCGCTATATATCGAAAACTTTTTATGTATTCCTACATTTAAAAAAATTTATTTTAATTTTCATTTAATTTTGACTAGTTTGAATCAAATTCGGTCTTCAAAATTGGAAAACTTGCAATCTTCATGGTTCATTTCATTTCTTCTAATCTTGTAGTGAATTTTTAATTAATTTACAAAGCCCTGAATAAATACGCAAATAATTTGCAAAGAGAAAACATTTCTATGGCATTCAACACATACAGATGCATATAATACACCTATAGGTATACTTATATGAATGTATAAGCAATGCGGGTCTTTAACAAGCTTATAATATCAGCTATATGATGCTATTACTATACTATAGGTAAGTATATGCTAACTAAACAGTAAACTTTTAATAAAATTAGCTAAATTGATGCAAACCATTTCCTGGTATCTCTATATATGCTATATTTATATTTGAATACACATTCTAAGGTAGTTCATGTACATATTTTTACAGTAGATTCAAAGGAAACTGTAGAATTTTTATCGGAAATGGTTTATACGCTTAAATACAAAATATAGACGGATATCAGAATATCGACATTCAATCGAAAATTCAATACGGCTGAAAGAAATATGGATCACAGGTATAAGTTTTAAACTACTAAATAGACAGAAAAATGGTATTTGACGACATATACAATAATATCCTGAATTCTATTTTGCTAGAAAGAGAGGCAAATGAGCTTTTATTAACGCACAAAAAAAAAACTTTACCGATATTCCCTATTGGTTGAAAATTTTGTGGAAGACATTTTTAGTAAGCTATTTAAAGTTTTCAATGGTCGCTAAATTTTTTAGTGAACAGTTTTTGAGATGAAGAAGTTTTTAGATTTACCACAATTTTCTTAGCTAAGCGGAGATATTACCAAATTATTTGATTAAAAGTAAATTTTCCAAAAGAAATCACACAGTGTTTTTTTTTTTGTCTAAAAATAATTTATCGTTTGTAAAAGACTTTAAAATTGAATCAAAAATTGCTGTTTTCGTGTTCTTTCTGGGTAAGTGATCGGGTATAACCGAAAATTTATAAAATAAAATCGTAGATTTCCCATGTATACACCCTAAATCGTAGATTTCCCATGTATACACACACGAAAATCCTCATAGTTAAAAATACTTCGCATAGTAACGAACAGAAAAGAACCGAATAGTTAAAAACACTCCAATCAAATTATCTTTACATCAAACAGGCACAAAACCAAGTCAAAGATCCTGAATGTCTAGGTCTTTCAAATTGGAGGTATATCTAACATCCTAATCGTATATATAAAGACAATTTATAGAATTAATAAATTAATTCGAAAATTCTTAAAATTAAAAAACGACAGCTTACGAAATGAAAAATCGAATTCAGTTATTACAAAGAGATTTTCAAAACTTTCCTTACTGAAATCACCTTAATTCTTTTTCAAATATATTTTGTGTTAATATTTAATTCTAAACCTGTTTAAGTATTACTGGTATTAGGTATTAGAATGGTGGTCATTGGTCGTGCATTTTTATTGCTATTAATAATGAGTTTCATCAAATTAAAATGTTATCAAGGAAATCATCAAATCTATATGTAATTATTAATTATGTGTATCGAGAATGGAGATATGTATCTGTAAAGTTTTAGATGTTCTGGTTCAATAGAAAAAAATTGGAAGAATTCATAATAATCACTGATAATAAGTTCTTTTTATAAGAGTAGTACTACAAAATGAGACCGTAATCTTATAGTACAGAAATAAAAATTCATTTCCAATTTTTTTACAAGCATTTATTTAGTTTCACCTGTCCCCTTGTCTGTCTGTTATCTAATCTTGCAAGTCAAATTTAATCCACTTCCCGGTTTCCGATTGAGCTGAAATTTTGCATGCACATAAAGTTTGGCGTCCTGGTTTTCCCATCACTTCCACCATATTATATATATATATATATATATATATATATATATATATATATATATATATATATATATATATATATATATATATATATATATATATATATACATCATTTTTTTTAGTCTTAAATTAAAAATTTTAATAAAAATACTTTTTTAAGGGACAAGCTTTTATTGTATTAAAACTTTATGAGTTATTCATACCCGAATATTTGTAAAAGCTTGAGGCGCTCAATTTAAAATATCAAAAATGAATCGGAACGCCTTATCTACTCCACATGCCTAATTATTTTTAGATTCATTCTTGATATTAAGCGCCTCAAGCTTTTACAAATAGTGGGGTATGAGTGACTCATAGATAAAATTAAAAGTTAGAACAACAGTCCTAAATACAAAATGAGTACAGCTCTATCTCAATTACAACAAGTACAAACAACAGACAGGTGAAACTAAATAAAAAACAAGTGAAAACAAACAATTGACTGAATTAATTGTTGAAGTACCATGCATAGTCAGTGTAGATTTCTTTATCACATAACACATACATACATGTGACACATACATAACTGATATTCAAGTATAGTACATACTATAAAATTTCTGCCTAATTGGCGCCCTCACGGGTAAACAGTGATGTTTACGAAAAAATGTTTCAAACAAAAGTTGTTTAATTTTTGATAAGGAAAATTTTTTACATTAAAACTTTTGTTCTATCTCTAACGGTTTACAAGATGGATCCTACGGACCCAAGACCCAATTGACCTATGATGCTCATTTACGAACTCGACCTCACTTTTAACGTCCTGAGTACGCTTTTTTCGTTTTTGAGTTATCGTGTCCACAGACGGACGGGCGGACAACCGGAAATGGACTAATTCGGTGATTCTATGAACACCTATAGCAAAATTTTGTGCGTGGCATCAATATTTTTAAGCGTTACAAACTTGGGACTAAACTTAGTATACCTTGCATATTACATATATATAAATATATAAATGCATAGTATAATAAAAAGCTTAAAAAATTAAATGTGTCCAGTGGCTTTTTTCAGTAATTTCTAGATATTATTTTTCCAGTATGTTATATTACTCTAGCAATTTTTTTCTGTCGTACCCTTATCTTCTTTATTCCTTTATCAAATTCCATGATTCACCCCTCATTTTCTAGCTTATTATGTCTAAGTTTGATGAAACATATACGCACGATCTAGAAATGTACCGCTTATAGAAAAACACGCTTAACAATTAATTTTAATAAATTTAAATGATAAGTTTATTAGGCAAACATGTTAATTTTTACAGATGTTCTCCTAATAATCTAGACATATAATTACTATATTTCTCCAAATATTTAAGAACTTTTGGTTTTTTCCACCACTTGTCTACGAAATTTGTTTATTATACCATGTATATATGAAATATACATAGTATATTAAGTTTAGTCCCAAGTATGTAACGCTTAAAAATATTGATGCTACAAAAAAAAATTTGTGTAGGTTTTCATAGGATCATCTAATATTGAGCTACAATTCTTACAGCGCACCCAGGACGTAAAAAGTGAGGTCGAGTTCGTAAATGAGCAACATAGGTGAATTGGGTCTTAGTTCCTTTGGACCCATCTTGTAAACCGTTAGAGATAGAACAAAAGTTTAAATGTTCCTTATCAAAAAATAAACAACTTTTGTTTCAAACATTTTTTTGTAAACTTCACTGTTTACTCACGAGGGCATACATTAGATGTAAATTTTATAGTATGTAATATGTATTAATATGGGATTATCAGTTGTGTATGTGTGACATGTAAGGTATATGTGTAACGTGATAAAGTAATCAACACGGTCTGTCTTTACATGGTATTTCAACAATTAACTCAGTCAATTGTTTGTTTTCACTTGTTGTTTTTTGCTTTTAGTTTCGGATACAGGGTATTCACGGGTCGAGCTAGTTATTACTTATTTTTGAACTTTGACAAGTATTGAAGAGTCTTTTGATACGTTTCATAAAAGTAAAGGATATTTATTAGTTTTTAGAAATCAATGAAATAATATTAATTAGTAGTAATTAAGATAAAAATCAAAAACAAATTTTTGAACAAAAATAATAAATTTTTTAATCATTGCAATAACAAATTTTTTTTAAGTTTTACTACGGACAGATAGACAGACGATATGTAAGTTCATTTATTGATAGTAAACGTGTGGTTTTTTTTGTGGAATATTTCAAGGAAATAATATTTACGTCGTCGTCAAAATAAATGCTTATTATTGATAATAACAATTAAAAACAAATAACTGACTGAGTTAATTGTTAAAATACTATGTATAAACACATTCGTTTGTTTTTTTACGTCATGTAAGCAAAGAATGGTAAACAAACACATAGATAATATATGTTTCAAACAAAAGTTGTTTATTTTTTATAAGAAACATTTTTTTTATTTAAACTTTTCTTCTATCTCTAACGGTTTTCAAGATGGGTCCTACGGATCCCAGATCTTGGCCTATGTTTCTCATTTACAAATTCGACCTCACTGTTTATTTCCTAATCACGCTATAAAAATTTCAGCCTGATGTCTCTTTTCGTTTTTGAGTTATCGTGTCGACATGCAGACGGACGGACTGACAACCGAAAATGGACTAACTAGGTGATTTTATGAACACCTATAAAATATTTTGTTCATCAATATTCTTAAACGCGTTGCAAACTTGGGACTAAACTTAATATACCTTCATATGTTTTATATATATATATATCATTATGCATGGTATCGAAATAGTTAAAACACTGATATCTATGTAACATGGCCAGCCCCATAATTGAATCAAGAATAGCAAGTTAGGAAATTCTTGAAAAACCAGATAAGTATTCATTCTTTAATGTTTATCACTTTTATTTTCCTACCATACTATAAAATAAAAGGAAGGCTTATGCACCGGAAGAAGGATATTAAAGGCTTGTGTGAGAAAATAATCAAGAAATCAAACACTGTGAATATTTCACTTCCCTGTAAAAATTTTAATTTTACTTAATTTTTGGAGAAATTCTCAAAATTAAACTTTTCAACTTCGAATTTAATTCTTTTTAACGTTAACGGCTTAATTGTCCGAGTACCCTCTACACGATACAACTCACCATCATCAGCTCTTTGGCTAAATTTCAATTGTTTAATAACTCAAAGTTCGATTTATTGTTGTTAAAAAATTTTCGATAAATTTCTTCCTAATTTTCATAAATTAAAAGTGTAAGTTCCCCTGAGTAATTTTGTGGCGATTCCCAGCGAAAATTCAACTTTAGACATCAGTAAGGCAACCTCCTCTTCAAGCATACCATTTTGTAGTCGCTAAATAGGTCTAATACTATGCGTATACAATATTGTAATCTATATTATTTATAGATTAAAAAAATAGTATGTTGTTCTATTAAAATTTGTTTGATAACATGTATGCACTCATATAAATATTATTGAACATTAGTATCGAACATAATAGAAAAAGAAAGTTATATATTAATAAACTTTCTTTTTCTAATTAGTAAAATTAAATAAATAACAAGGTTTTTTTACATCGAAATTTATCAATAAATTATTATTATTATGCTTTATTCAATGAATTGTGCTCATACATGCATTGCACTCACTGTCTCCTAGTAATATATGCAATTGTTAGAACAAATGCATTCGTTATATTGCATAAAAGTAAATATAATGTCATAATTTTCGAGCAAAATAAAAATTAAATTGTTTCTATTATTTTTATATTCAAATCAAAACTGTCTTGTAAATCATCAGTGGACCTTGAACTTACAATATTTTTACTTCCGTGTGTAAAGTGAAAGGAATTTTCGTAGTTGCAAAGGATGAGTATTGCTTACAGTCAGAATAACAATCCCTAAGTTTTTCGTACATATCCGCAGATAGATATTTCAAATCTATCCCTAAACGGTGAGAAATTTTTTGTGGATATCACTATGTCGGTATCGATACGAACGCCATACTAATTGAACATCGAGGGAATAGTAACATTAGCAATAGTTATGGCGGACGAGATAATGCTGTGTGGGCGTCAGGCCCAAATTGGTTGGCTGATATGACAATGCTTCTGGTGAATAGCCAGGCTCAATACTGTAATATAACTTATTCAAACATAGATACTATAGTGCCTGTCTCTATATCATACCAGCATTGTAGTAAACGCCAAACATTTCATACCGTGTACGTTTACACAGGAATAGATATTTCCCTATGAAATAATCGAAATTATACGTTTTTGTTTTTTGTTTTTAAAACATGCGGCTTGCGAAAATCGTACATACGTATTTACAATTATCGCATGCCTGAAAAACAAAATCACGGTATTTTTAACACACGAAATATTTACATAAAACAATTAAGTAGAGAGAAAAAATATTGCAGAATTAACGCCCTATAAAAAATAAAATTGTGTTGTTACAGAGAAAAAAAGCATATAACAATCCTTTAGTATACAATTCCGTAGAATATTCTAACACCTTATTTCTATATGCAACTAATTAAACAAAAGCAGTCGATAGATTGCATACAATATTATTGTATTGTATAAACATAATATTGTATGCAATCTATAAACTGCATATGTCTAACAAGTTGCATATGAAAATACGGTGCAGGGAAGTGTTGATGCATATATTGCATTACATGTTAAAGGATATCAAATGCATTCAACCCTGCGCCAACACCATTTTTATATTACAACTAATATAATATATCATATACAATGTATTGTTAGTATATTTTTCTATATGGTTTTATTTACACTTCCAAGGTCATTTGTTATTATTTTTTTATAGAAAACCCCATTTTTTATTATGATTTTATTTTATATGAAAGTAAAGGTAAAAATAATTACTTTTTATTAGAATTAATAATAAAACTGTTTCCTAAAAAAAATAACTAGACTAAATGTAGATATTGGCATAAACAGACAAAAACATTTTTTTTAGTTTGCATACTTCTCAAATATTATTTTTCGAAGAATTTTTCACATTAGCAGAATGGATACGCCAAAAGTTGACCGTAATTTTAAGGTTACTGTATAATTATATTTATTCTGTAAGTAGAAGGGAACTTTGATAGTTATTTTGTACAAACCGAAAAGTTTTTTTTGGGACTAAATTTATATATAATTTAGGCACATTCCAAAAATTGTTGGGTTTATCGCAGGCATTATTAGCATGAACTAATTAAACCTAATTAAATTATGAATCAGAAGTGTATTTAAAAATTTTGTCCTAAAATCACAAGTTGATAGATGAGTTTCGGAAATGAAATCTGATATTTTTTATAATATCTGTATGTTACTTATCGTCTCGTATCAGTCTTTAAACAATGAATTTATATTCACTTTTATTTCTTGACTAAGCATTTCATTTGAATATGTAGCAAAGGATATCGCAATATGTATTAGATAGGAAAATGGCTTTCTGTGAAACTTTTTCAGACCACCTCCAAAGAGTTTTCGGATTGTTTCGATCAAAAGCTCTCACAAGTACAACATTTTTTAACTGCTAATTCTCGAGCTACGAGCTATCAAAGCTAAACATACATTGAGTTATATGTTTTGTAGCCGTGAGAGTTTTTGATCAGAACGATCTGCAGAATATTTTGGGGGTGGTTTCATATAGCAAAACTATAATATATTCGCAGCTTTAATCACCCGTAGGTCAAAAAATTTGAGAGACTATTTTATGAAAGTTTTTGCGAGGGAAGATAATCGTAGCTTCGTTGGGCAGCGAGATATATGTAATTTAGAAGTTTTTCATGCGAACGTTGTCGGAACCCGAGTTTTGTTCAAGTTATCAAGATATCGACCTCATCCTTGAGGTCATTATCGAAAAAGTTTTCGCATATCTGTTCTCTGCAATACTTATGGGTTTCATTTGGCTGATATCATATATTACACAAACCCTTCATAATGATTCCGATTTTTCATCGTGTAAACAAAATCCTAAGAAGTAACTTTAAAATTATCTCAATATTAAACTCTGTATTAATTATACTTTAAATCACTGACCAATTATGAACTTTAGAAATCCTTTTTATGAGAAACCATCCAAATATTTGAACAAATCTTATTATATTCAAACAAATAGAGGCTAGTTAAGGGTTAAATAGTCAATGAGAATAAAATATTTGTATACGGAAAGTTTCTATAGCGGTTACTATTTTGTTTAAAGTATCCCTGCAGTGTTTATAATATATATAAATCAATATTTAAATTATATTATTGCAAATATAACATTGCTGTTTAGCTTAGCCTATGATGTCATTCAAATGCGTTTACTTCTAAATATTATTAATAATCCTGCTGCTATGCTAAATGCTCTATGCCATGCCGCTGCTAGCTAGGTCAATGACCTATCATAAGATGTACAATGTACATGCTATTACTGAATGTACATAAAATTTATATTATAAAATATTCATTGCCAAATCTAATTATTTGTGAAAATATTATAAGGTAAGGAAAAACATTTGTGTTTTATTTTCAAAAATAATTAGACTAGACATCAATTCGACTTCAAATGTTTTTTTAAATATTTCGATATTAAATCCTGATTATAAAAACTATGTACGCGTACGGGAAATCAAACTCATAATCGTAGAACTATCAACAACTAATTATTGAAATACCCTGTATAGAAAGTATTGTGTAAAGGCTTGCATTATTTTTAATAAAGTAGCAAAGCTTAAAAAATCAACACAATTATGGCGGCCACCATTTGCTTGGTTATTTGCAAAGTTCGAAAATTTTCGAAAGTATTTCCTAGAAAGTATTTCGTTTTTCGATAATTTTTCACAAAGGTACTGCTTAAAGCTACTTGCAAACTTCCTATCTTTTATAGTTTTCGAGAAAATGAACACCAAAGTTTTGTCCCAACTTGCGCCCTCACCACTAATATTTGAAAAAATGTTTAATAAAAGTTCTACGGACTCAATTGACTGCATTGGAAGACTCAATTGACCTATGTTGCTCATTTACGAACTCTTTTACGTTCTGAGCAGGCTATAAAAACTTCAGCTTGATATCTTTTTTCATTATTGAGTAATCAGATTAATAGACAGACGGACTGACATGCGGAAATAGACTTTATTGATGATTTTTATTAACACCTATTCCGAAATTTTGTTCGTAGCGTCAATATTTCAAAGCGTTACAAACTTAGGACTTAAATTAGTATGCCTTGATATACTAGGTGTTCCAAAAGAAAAGTACGCCCTTGTTACATCAGGTAGAAAATACAATTATAAGACGAAAAATTCTCTTTCAGTTTTTTATCCGATGCACGGATAAATCAGTTAATCAGAATCTCGTTAAAAACAAGACAAGACAGTAGAAGAGAGGGAAAATAGAAGTGCAAAGGATCAAAAAATGAAATGGGACTTTTCATCTTGGAATTTTATTTTTTACCTGATGCAACAAAGGCATGCGTTACTTTTGGTACACCCAGTATAATCTATATATACATAGTATAAAAACAACTTAATAAATATGCTGTGTATTTTCATTGAGTAGGTATATGTATACACACTACGTCTAAGTATTATGTACAGTTACATGTTATCACAAATACTGTACATACGTATCTATGAGCACAGTTTGGTCCGACTCTCAACATAGGAGTTTATCTCACTGTCTTGCAACACTGTTTCAGAGTCGATTAGCTTAAACCTATAGCTTAAAATGTTTTGTTTTCTCAATATGCTCTTTATCGGTGTTGTAAAACTAACTAAGGACTACGAATACCTAGAAAAATTATTGAGCTGTTGAAAACAAGTGAAAATTAAGAACAAAAGCTTTATACAAATAATAAAATAGCATAACAATTTATAAATCATAAACTAATTTCCAACTGGATTTAATTTAAGTGAACTATTTTTCAAGACTGATTACAAAAAACCTATTTTTATAAATTAATACGATAAGATTTTTTTTTTTTTGCAACCTTAGAGATTAGACAATAAAAAAATACCAAAGATAAAAAATTATTGTTATTGAAGTTAACTTCATACCAAATTAAAATATAATATGATATTAGCAAGCAATTGTGCACGGTTGCGATGAAAATAAGTAGGACTAGTGTAGTGTGTGTGTTCTTTGAAATATAGCACTCTTATTTAGCAGCATAACAACGAACTGCACAAATACATTGAAACAGCAAACAACACAAACTTATACAGAGCAGTGGGACGCCAGTGCTGGCCGTTTAAATCAACATAACAAAAAAACAAATTGGTCAAGTGTGAGTTAGACCCACGTGGGCAAGGTTCCTCCATGAATCATCGGATCGCCATGAATATGCTATAGACTATTGAATTTTTTGTATTGGGAAAATCATTTTTCTATACGACAACCGTAAACTTAGATAACAGTCTCAAACTGGATTTCATAGTTCAAGCCCTTTATTAGAAAATAAACTGTTTTGAGGTTTACACTTCGTGATCATGGGAGATGGATTCGAAATGTTATGAAAAACAAAAATCCAAAAAAGTTGCACAAAAATTTGCACCGAAACGAACTTTTATGGCAGGTTTTTTGGGAAAACTATTGATTTTCGCTTATACCATTAAATAAGAAAGTTGGAGAAAATTCAAAAATACGTATATAGAACCAAGAATCGACCCTGTATCTTTATCTATTCTCTAGTTATAAGCAATTGAAGTTTTGAAATTGACAAATTTTTTCTAGAAAACGGTGCAAGTGGGGGAATAGTAATAGTTCGAAAAGGTAACACTTTTTATGTACTATTTACGATATTTTAGAAACGGGGCTATACCTGTTTGTTTTTGAAAATTGATGGACCGCCGATGACAATTGAGGGGATAGCAACCAAAATGAACCCTCTCAGGTCAAAGTATCGCTAAATATCTACAACATATCAAAAAATCAAATTTTGCCTTGCCTTGCCTTGCAGAATTAATATTTTTGGGCAATATTACATCCAGGTTTGTGTTAAATTAAGGTTCACTAAGAACATTTTACTTCAGTTTAACCCTCAGATTTTGAAAATTGTAGCCCTTCTTGAAGTTTAAGAGAAATCAAATTGTTCATGTTTTAAAAATTAAAGAATCTCAAAGATGACAGTTTGTCTGTGGAAGGTTTCTGGTGTGTTTCAACTTTGATGGACGATTACTGTTGAAACTATGCATCCTTTTAAATATTTCAAATTTGAGGAAATGTTTCAAACAAAAGTTGTCAGAAATCGATATTTCTCGAGATAATTGACTTAATTTTTAAAATCCAGGGTGGTGCTTCTCGAGTTTGGAATTTTACACTCTGAAACGAACTCCTAAAATCTGGGTTCATCAAAGTTTGTTTATATATAAAATTTCAGCTTTCTTTGTAAAGAAAATAGACTGTGACAGTCAGACAAACTAAAGGGTACGAGAGTAACTCGCTAAGAGTTTCCTTTTTTCATTTTTGATAACGGAATCCTAAATAGGTGGTCACAGAGTACAACTACAGCAGAGTCACATATCTATCTCTAATATAATTCTAATGCTATATAGAAATGACCTTGGTAAAATAGATTTTCTGAAAAAGCCAACCAATAAACAAGTTTGTAACATAAGTGTCCCCCCGCTACACGTCCCTAGTACCCCCCCGCATCATAGTATATATGTATGTACAAGTGAACGCATAAGAAATAATAAATACATATATACGCATCTAATGCTATTTTGCAGCATGTGTTTTGCTTGCTGTATGTTGTGTTAGTTTGTATAGGAGTGAATGTAGTTTGTTGCGGCCATAATATTATTGTGATGGCCTTAAACGCGGCTAATGCTCTCGCGGGTGTTATTTAAAATATTACCTCACCATTGCTGCTGCTAGCCTGCCGCTAATATTACTTTTGACTATCAGTAATTTGTGAACATTGGGTGTCCTCTCAATTTTTTTTTAAATCGAATTAAAAAATCCTATCTATCTATCTACTTTTAGAACTGCATTTGATTCTGGGTAAGGTCAGATTACATAGGTTGTTTGGGTATCCTGGAACCACAACTCTATGAGCCATTTGGAGTTGTTCAAGAGAAGCAAAAGAGCTTTAACGTCAACAGACTTCAATTATAAAATTCGTCAAGTCATAGCAATAGCTAAACAAAGCCATCTTTTCATCTTCTTCGCCATTGTCCACAGCTCCTTCCTCAGCTCCTACAATAACCTTGTAATGGTAGACTCAAGACCCAACTAGACATAATATATTTGGAATGCCTCTGTTTATACTTTGACCATAACTATCTTGCAGTACTCATCTTGACTTTACAAGTGAGCTTAACTAGAGCCCACAATTTCATGGAACTATCGCCCGTAATTCATAACAGTCTGTCTTTGGCTCTTGCAAATTGCTTACTCAAAGAAGATCGACAGTCTTATGCCACCTTAAACGAAAAAGAAACAAACCTTGTACATTATATATAATTTAAAAAAATCAAGCCACTGTTTTGGTTAGCCAACCTGTACAGCATTGTCTTATTCACTCACTCATACGCGGCAGTTCGGTCGCGCTGATTCGTTTGCTTAAAATATGAAATGTGAATGACTAAATAATTTTATCCTTCAAATAAACTTTATAAAAAAATTTTTTGCTGTGCGAACGCAATAGCAAGGCCATGCTAACAAATTATTTGAAACACATCTTTTTGTGAATACATATATAGAGAAGTGAATTAAAACTATTTCCTTACTTAGATATTTCTTTTGTATTAGATTGTAATCTAATTTTTTGATTATAATTATTAACGTATGAAGAGTTTTGATCGTCTAAATTGGTTGTAATCGAAGGAAGGGTAAAATAACCTCCTTTTTCTTTACTTCACTTGTTTCTTGAACATTTCAAGAATTAATTAATTGAGAAGAAAATAAACTGTTCAAAGATTCTCCTATTTTGTTCTTTAGCTTATATCCAAAACTTTTTATCAAAAAAACTTTATCTCTGAAAACGATTTCTCCAAAGCCATTTTCTAATAAAAATTTAAATAAAAATTTTCTATTAAACAGACATATTCTCACCAAAATTTTCCCAAGACATTTTGAATAATTTAAGTAATTCTATTAAGCAAAGAAAGCGAGTGAGACATTCAAATTATCTAAATACTAGCTTAATTCCCACCCGCTTCGCTTGGCTAGAAGTAAAAACCGACGCTATATAGCTTTCACCGTCCTTGTTCTCACTCATCTTCCTTTCATAACACTGGAAATAGGGATAGTGATTGTTTTATACAGGTAAAACAAATATAAAGTTTTCAATTTCTTTTGAAAATGTAAATTAATCATAATTCATTAAGTATATCAGAAGAGATGGCCATAAGTTGTAACTCTTTCAAATGGAGCAGTGAAATTATAAAGACAAATTTAATATTTTTAAAAATATATCTTTATAAATTATAGCTCATGTGTTAGTCTAATTTATGTGCAATATTATTGTAAAATTTCATTAAAATCCATTCAGTATTTTTGCGTGAAAGCGTGACAAACAAACAACCTTACATTCACATTTATAATATATCAGTAATAATATGATCAGACAAACATAGGTTTTTCATTTTGTTGGAAATTCAGCTGACAGTTGGCTACTATGGTTTAGGCAAAAAGGAATTAATATGTTAATGAATCTTAAAATCTACTAAGATTTTGAAAGAATGATCATCTACGGACTTAAACAAACGAGATTCTAAAACATACAATCATATTTAACAGAGGTCGGTTTTCAGCATAAAAATTAGAATTATTGCGAATCTGGAGCTTAATACTTAAAATTATCAAAAATTATTTAGAAAAAGCCTGCAATAAAAAAAAACTTAAAATAAATTTTTATTACAAAAATAAAAAAATTCTTGATTTTTTTTTTCTCTAATTTTATTTTTAAATAGTAATTAATGTGTAGGACTAAGTCTATTAAAATGTCGTGTCTATCGTAGCCAAAATGTTAAAGCACGTGCATCGAAATTTTTCTCAAGTTATACAAAAGATTAAAAAATAAAAACGATGAATTGAGAAGCATCATTAAAATAATTCCACGAAATAATCTCTCATTTATCGCATTCAATTAAAATAAATTGTAATTATAATATTAAGAGTAAAAATTTTTTTTTAATGAGAACATTCAACTTTCATAAAACAATCGAAGAAAATGTCTAATTTAAAACAAAGAAAATTAGAGAAATAATAGAAATACCAACTTCAAAAATATACACTGAATGGTTGAAAAACACCATGGTTTTTAGGAAACAATAGCCATCGATTAATGTCGATGTATATCGAAAATCTATCCATTAATTGGTGTTAGAAATTTATTGTAAAATTTTATGAAAAAATTTATTTTGACTACACTTCACTTTCTTTTTAGATTTATTATATTTTAGTTCCTTGAACAATAACAAGCTTTTGTTTAGTCTATTATTCTTACCATCTCCACCAAAATTTATTGTAAATCTTCAAATATCACTGAAGATTCATTTTTTTTCAAAATCAGAAAAAAATAAATTCGATTCAATTCGATTCAAATCCTCATTAGTTAAATTTAAGTTTAATTGAGAATTAAAAATATCCTTTTCGGTTTTTCACCAATTACTGAAAAGTTTTGTCAAAATTTATCCAGGTAAATTCCTTAAAAATATTTTAGGACTTCCTAAATAAAATATACATCAAATTACAAAAAAAAAAAAAAAAAAAAAAACTGGCGAAAACAGTTAATTGTTGAAATACCATATATAGACAGTTTTGATTACGGAATCGTTTGTTTTTTTACGTCGTGTAATTAAAAAAGATAGTCACTCTTAGATAGCCACACAGAACTGATATTCCTATATAAAAAGTATACTATATAATTTGCACCTGATTTGCTCCCTCAAGTCTAAACAGAGATTGTTTATTTTTTTAAAAGAAACATTTTTTACATTTAAACTTTGTTCTACCTCTAACGGTTTACAAGATGGGTTCTACGGACTCAAGACCCAGTTGACCTATGTTGCTCATTTACGAACCCCACTTTTTACGTCCTGAGCACGCTATAAAGGTTTCAACTTGATATATTTTTTCGTTTTTGAGTTGACGTGTTGACGTGTTGATAGACAGACGATCAGACAGACAGACAGACGGGCAGACAACCGAAATTTGTCTAATTAGGTGATTTTATGAACATCTATAATAAAATTTTGTTCGTAGCATCAAACTTGGGACTAAACTTAGTATACCTTGATATATTTCATAAATACATATAGTAAAAATTAAAAAGTTTAAAATTATTTAGCAAAGTTTATTTGAGTTTAAAATACGACCGAAATAAAGATAGAAGGTTGCAGGTTGTTTTAAACAAAACTACTTTCTATTTTAACTGCCAAAAATTTTAATAATATTAATTTACTGAATAAACCTGATTCAAATACATTCCTTAAACAACTTAGTATACTCAACTTTTAAACAAATACTCATTCTTACATTGCACATATGCAATCTATTAAATGCATTTGTCTAACAAGTTGCATATCAAAATACGGTGCAAGGAAGTGTTCTTGCATATACTGCATTACATGTTAAAGGATATCCAATGCATTCTACCTTGCGCCAACACCATTTTTATATTATAACTATATATCCTATCGTGTTTTATAATATCATTTATGTTTTTGAAATTTTGAATATTAAATATAATTTTTATATAATTGATGGTTATAAAAATTGCGAAGAAGAAATTTTTCGCTTAATAATTTATATTTACGTATGTGTGTAGATATATAATGTGTGTGTTTATGTATGCGTACACGACTAAAACACGCATAACCAGTCTGACTAGTTTTTTTTTTCTTAGTTTTACTTTACAAGTTTTTTTTTTAGGCTAAATCATAAAATTTTATTATGTTTCTATACGCAGAATACACCAGGTGATTATTTTTGGCAGCCATCGAATTTTTAATTAAAGTATTTGATTAAATTTATCAATTACAAATTGTTTATTGCATTAAGAGATGGGTTCGGTCGATAAAAAATTATAGACAAAGATTTTTGTCTCGTATCTTTTTCAGTTTTTTATACTATATGCTATGTAATATATATCAAGGTATACGAAGTTTAGTCCCAAGTTTGTAACGCTTAAAAATATTGATGCTACGAAAAAAGATATCAAGCTGAAATTTTTAGAGCGTACTCAGGACGTAAAAAGTGAGGTCGAGTTCGTAAATGAGCAACATAGGTTATTTGGGTCTTGTAAACCGTTAGAGATAGAACAAAAGTTTGAATTATTGATTACTCGTGATGGCGCAAATTGTTTAGAATGTATTATATTGGAATATCAGTTATGTATGTGTGACATGTATGTATTTGTAATGTGATAGAGTAATCAACACTGTCTATGCATGGTATTTTAACAATTAACTCAGTCAATTGTTTGATTTCACTTGTTTTTAATGTATCTAATAAGAAAAAAAATCCGATATTAACTAATTTCGATCTATCAACGCAATTGCCCATTCTATTGCCCTTTGTTACTTGAAGCAAATAATTCCAAGAAAGGTTCGATTCTACTATATATTTTAACAATTATTCATAAATGTTTGTTACAAGTGTAAGTTGGACAGTTTCTAAAATTGGGCAAGCTGCGTAAAAGGGATAATTTAAATTACTGGGAAACTATTCTAAAGCTTTACTTTCCTCATACACACACACACACACACACACACACACATACATTTTCTAGGCATGTGCGTATATGTTCTTCTTCCTTCTGTATAGTTTATAAAGTTATAAGGTAACAAATAAACAGACTTGTGTATCAAAGCTGATTGACTGACAACACATATTATATAACGCCTTTCCTTGTATTACATATACAAAATAACACATATGACATGGGGGGAGTTTGTGATACATATATATATATAAAGGAGAGTGCACTGCCAGGGATCAAAATACATAAAACAATTTTTGATAATTTAAACAGCAAACAATATAAACGTGTGATCCATGGTACAAGATGTGCTATGTTTCATAACCTACTTTACCTGCAATCACCTCCATTTGATTATAACTGAAGAAACTCTCTGGAATATGAAATCTTTACCTTTGGAAAACCATGCAAGTTTCTCTTAGAGACATGCTCGTTTCTCAATTAACGAAAACGTTTTCAAATAGTATTTCTGATGAGGGGTGGGGGTGGTACTTTTTTCCATTTTTACAAAGATTACCTATTCAATAGAGTCTCAATAATCGGGACTCAATAAAAACCAGGGATGTTCCAATTATTGGATTTATCCTGATTACTAGGATTAAATGGGAAAATTCATTGCAAAAATAGTTCTGAAATGTATGTATTTAATCGAAACTGTACGCACAGCATTAAATATGATATTGTGATGCGTTTGTGTTTTTAGAATCGTATCAATGAATCATATTAGGTATATATACAAACAATCAATATCATTTTTGATTGATTGGTAAAAAAGAGTGTGGAAAGTGGATCCGAGGTACTACACTTTACCCGACATACAAATAACATATATATATATATATATATATAACAACATAACAACATCTAACTTGTTATAAAATGAAACCTCCTCTGAATCGGTTGCTGTCACCCAGGCAACCCCGGGAATTCCAATTGAAATTAATGTTTGAAATGAATATTGATAATATCTTTAGAGATTTTGAGTAGAGAGCTTGTGTTGTAAACGAACGATATGTGTATCGTGTTGTGTAACTGATAACGTTAGAATATGTATTTAGCTACACCTGTAAACTTGTTTATCAAATTATCAATATGATATGGAACAAAAAAATTATGTAATTAATAACGGAATTAATAAATCTAGTCACAAATGTCATTATAATTCATCAATGATGAGTAAGTTGACAAAATTAAGTAGAGAATGCAGAATGATTCGCGTTATTATCGCAACCGAATTTTTGTTCAGCAAATTAAAATTACATACTTAAGTTAAAAAACTAAATTATATTAAAATTACTGAAAGACTCAAATTATTTGACGACATTCTTTTTTAATTATTTGGATAGTATCTGCCGCAGTGCCTGCAAGGGCAAAACTGTCTGACAATTATTATTTATATTGCAGAAAGCACACGAAAATTATTTTAAAATCTTCAGTTTTTATTTCAAGGACGGACAGTAGCTTACACAATCGCTCTAAGACGCTAGCGGTTATATACTTCATCTCTACCAAATTTCAATTTTAAAAAAATCCAGCCATCTTTAAAGCAACTATTCTCTTATAGCACAAGAAAATAAACTTGCAAAAACGTAGAAACAAGCTCAATTTATCATTTTTTGGTATCAATGCTAGGTGTAAGGAATAATACACTCAAACAGGAATTGATCTCACAGCCTCAGCCTTGTCGTTATCAAGTGGTCATAGTGTCTGAAAAATTCCCTGCAGCTTTTTGTCAGACCGGTAGCTTGACGTTATCATCCTCATTTGAAAACCCAGCACTCTTGAAAAAAGTCGTTGAGAGAAAGTTTGGTATACTCGTCAAAAGGAAGCCACTCAGGAAGTATGTATTGATCATTTAACAAAGCATCCTTTCTTTCATACGGTCTATAGCTATTCCGTTTATTGCATTTTCAAACTTTTTATTTAAAATTAAGACCTGAAACAAGACTATTTTTGTCACCCTTTTGCCTTATTGTCATGTTTGTTTTGTTAAAATGTAAATGAGCATGTAAATTTTGCAAACAAAAATTATAATTAACGAATAATTTTAAATCTTGTTATAAGTAGTTCAAACCAATTAAGTTAAGTTAAATAGCACTGCCCCGAAATGACCGACCTCTGATTGTTGGTGTCATTAATATTTCTAGCAAAATAATATATTTGATTTTCTAAAATTTAAAACCGATTTCCTGGTTTTCATTTAGTAGATTCGCAAGAAAATTACAATTCAATTCAAGTCAAGATTTGAATACCAAATGTATGTCTTAATCAAAACTAAAGCTTTTCATCTTTCTAAAATGTGTACGCCAAAAGTCTTGATTACATAGTTTTTAATAGTTATTTTCTCTATTTTATTTGCTTGTTAAATGTAAATTATATTTGAATGCAAATATTTCAGAGTCTACGTTAGAAAGAGTTTATTTTTTCAAGCTTTTAATAAAAAATCAAGGCTTAATTTTATAATTTCTTTCCTGAAGCAAAATTAAAATTTTTTTGTCATCTTAAAGTGGGGCAAAACCGGACAAACCAACAAAAACGTGTCATTAATATAATTTTTTCAATTCACATTTTTTTTACGATGCTAAAATGTAAATTAGAATGCAAATTTTTCAAACAAAAATAATAATTAACGAATAACTAATTTTAAAACTAAATAATGTATTAGTTTGAACAACAACAAAAATCTCAAGTGAACACCACATGACTACTTGTAAAGTTACAAATCAGAAAAGATTCAGAGATTTACAAAATAGTTATTTACGATTCTAATTCTCCTTTTCTTTCCTCATACTGTGACAGCTCCTACAATAATCGTGATGCATTGGAAAGTTCAGTCGTTCAGCGTGCCTGACGCCCTTTCAGTGTACTATAATAACCGTAATGGTTTTATTATATAGGCCCTTTGAAGCGAGATAAGATCCCCGGAACACCTACGATTAAACACCGACCATATCTGTCTTCTGGCACCACAAGTTTGCTTCTCCTTCCATCAAAAATTGTCTTTCTTAAGATTTATTCATTCAGTTCGCAAAGGGAGCTTCCAGATGGCTGGTGATGAGGATATCAAATAGCCTTGTGTCACTTCTAGCAAGCTCGTCAGTTTTCCAATTCCTTGGAATGTCCTAATGTCCCGGTACCAGGTTTACATTGACTCGTTCTGCAAGCTCATTTAAGAAAATTTTGCAGTTCGTGCTACCTTTGAGCAAGAGAAATATAATCACTGCTACTATTGAGCTTGTAGTTGAAATGATTGAAAGGGTAAAATAATATACTTAATTCACTGTCACGTGGAGCTTTTAAAGAAAATGGCGATCATAAAGACCATACACTAACTGAAGAAGAACGGAATTATGGTATTGATTACCCAAACCTTTTTTTTCATGTTAACATCTTTTTGCAATCATCAAATCTCAACAGTGTATTTGTTTTTATATAGTTTACGATATTTTATCATAGACATTGATAGTAGTCGGAAGACACTGATGTTTAAATTCGTATACAAAATTTAGCAAACAACAAGTGAAAACAAACAATTGACTGAGTTAACTGTTGAAATACCATGTATAGACAGTGTTGATGCGCAATCGTATAGACAGTGTTGATGCGCAATCGTTTGTTTTTTTGACGTCACGTAAATAACAAAAGATATTCACTTTTAAATACACAACACACACACAACTGATATTCCTATATTAATGCATACTATAAAATTTGCACCTATTTAACGCCCTCGTGGGTAAACAGTGATGTTTACAAAAAAATGTTTCAAACAAAAGTTATTTATTTTTTTGTAAGGAACATTTTTTACATTTAAACTTTTGTTCTATCTCTAACGGTTTACAAGATGGGTCCTACGGACCCAAGACCCAATTGACCTATGATGCTCATTTACGAACTTGACCTCACTTTTTACGTCCTGAGTACGCTGTAAAAATTTCAGCACGATATCTTTTTCGTTTTTGAGTTATCGTGTCCACAGACGGACGGACGGACGGACAACCGGAAATGGATTAATTAGGTGATTCTATGAACACCTATACCAAAATTTTTTTCGTAGCATCAATATTTTTAAGCGTTACAAACTTAGGACGAAACTTAATATACTATGTATATTTCATATATACATGGTATAAAAAAAATAATTCAAAACTTTCTTTATATATAAGTATATTGCACAAGGAAGTTAAAACTAATGTAGTTAATAAATTTTTAGGTAATAAAAATGCGAAATAACGTCATGGGTATTTGATTAGATTCTTGTTTGTGTGAGTGTGTATAAGTTCAGTTTAGCTTGTCAATGCTATATTCGCTTGCTAAGTTGTATGTGTTTTTGTTGAAATAAAAATGTAGTTTTCAAATGTAGTGTCCTTGAAAAATTGTACATACATAAAATACAAAAAACATAACTAATACATTAATAGATGTAGTTTTTTTTCTAATCACTTCTAATAAAAAAGTTCAGCAAAGAAACACAACTGACAAAAATTATACACTTCAAATTAAAAAAATTACACCAATCTGAAATGATTTACACTTGAAAACTCTTTTTGAAGCTTTGAATGGGCTTAAGGCTGTTCACAGAACACTTACAAGTGTAAATATGCCTTTACATTATTATAACGATAATGTATGTAAGGCTGTGAAACCCAAATTAAAAGAAAATTCGTAGCGCAAGAGTTGCGTTACCTAAGCGAATTCCCTCAGAGATTGAAAAAAGAAATAACACATTTTTCTTAATATCGAATATTGCATTTTTAGTTTTCCAACAATTTTTATTTCGAGAAGTAACTGGCTAGAGCAAAAATTTCATATATACAGGGTATAAAAATTTAACTAAGGCAAGCTACAATCCAGTATTCACAATCCTTGTACAAATTTATCCACACAATTCACGTAATCGTTTACGGTAAATAGAATGGTCAGAAAATACATGATAAAATAGCCATTAGAACATTTTTGGTCCATTCATTCGATCAGTTCAGGTTCAATTATTTTGGTCCATCTTGTAGGTCCAATATGTTCAGAAACTGACAAATGAACTTGTATATTTTATACATCTTTATTTTTTATCTTTGTCTAAATTCAGCTTAGAAATAAATACTATACAGTGCTGTATTCACTAGGGAGTCGCTGGAAAGACAATATTTCAATTTTCAGAAGTACAGAAAATTGATAACAGCACCTTTTCATAATTTTTTTAAAAATACAAGTCGGTTGTTTTTTAAATTTTTTGATTGCCTCAATCGACGCTCGTTATGCACCTAAAACATTTAAATAGAAAGAAAACAAACAATTGACTGAGTTAATTGTTGAAATACCATGCATAGTCAGTGTGCATAGTCACACACATAACTGTTAATCAAGTATAGTACATATTATAAAATTTCCGCCTAATTGGCGCCCTCACGGGTAAACAGTGATGCTTACGAAAAAATCTTTCAAACAAAAGTTGTTTAATTTTTGATAAGGAACATTTTTTACATTTAAACTTTTGTTCTATCTCTAACGGTTTGCAAGATGGGTCCTACGGACCCAAGACCCAATTGACCTATGATGCTCATTTACGAACTTGACCTCACTTTTTACGTCCTGAGTACGCTGTACAAATTTCAGCTCAATATCTTTTTTCGTTTTTGAGTTATCGTGTCCACAGACGGACGGACGGACAACCGGAAATGGACTAATTAGGTGATTTTATGAACACCTATGACAAAATTTTTTTCCTAGCATCATTATTTTTAAGCGTTACAAACTTGGGACTAAACTTATTATACTATGTATATTTCATATATACATGGTATAAAAAGGCACGTGGTGACGTCATAGCTTGCGACTGCCATACAAACTACATATCTAAAGTTGTTTTGGAAGAAAAAGATAGATAAAATTGCTTATATCTTTCGTGTTTATCAATCGATTTTAATATTAATTTTAGATCTTGTCATCTATTCTCGCACATTTTTAAATTTTAAATAAAAATACATTGAAATCGACATCGGGTTTCGAGTCATCAAGTTTCATTCGTAAAATATTTTGCAATTAATTGCTAATGTTTTCTCTTATGCTTTGCTGTATCTTTCAGAATGTAAAGCTGCTTTTGCTGCTTGTTTTATAATCTCGTAGCAAGTATGTATTACCAAACTCATCAGAAATCGCCTATCAAACAATGTATGAAACTCATTTGTGGTTATTAGTATAAAAACATTGAATAATATTTTCCTTTCTACTGTAAAATAATATAAAAACAAGTGAAAACAAACAATTGACTGAGTTAATTGTTGAAATACCATGCATAGTCAGTATTGATTTCTTTATCACATTACACGCATACAAACATGTGACAGATACATAACTAATAAAGTATAGTACATATGTAAATGACTTTATAGGTTTCTGCATTACCGACCGACATTTAGTGTATAGTTTGTACACATATTATAAAATTTGCACCTATTTAACGCCCTCGTGGGTAAACAGTGATGTTTACAAAAAAATGTTTCAAACAAAAGTTATTTATTTTTTTGTAAGGAACATTTTTTACATTTAAACTTTTGTTCTATCTCTAACGGTTTACAAGATGGGTCCTACGGACCCAAGACCCAATTGACCTATGATGCTCATTTACGAACTTGACCTCACTTTTTACGTCCTGAGTACGCTGTACAAATTTCAGCTCGATATCTTTTTTCGTTTTTGAGTTATCGTGTCCACAGACGGACGGACGGACAACCGGAAATGGACTAATTAGGTAATTCTATGAACACCTATGACAAAATTTTTTTCCTAGCATCATTATTTTTAAGCGTTACAAACTTGGGACTAAACTTAATATACTATGTATATTTCATATATGCATGGTATAATAAAATCAATCTTTTGACAGAAATAGCGATATTTTGTTCGCATTTCTTAACAAATTATGAAAATATCGTAACAAAAATGCAAAAAGTGAAATTAAAATTAAAATCGGCCAAGCAATACGGATAATATAAGCATTTTAAACTACCAATTAGACAGATATTAGACAGAGAGATCGGACATTGTATTTGACGTTATATATTATGTATATTTGCCATAAGAACTCCATGTTAAATTTTGTTTTCCTAAAAGGAGATACCAACATATCTTTGCTGGCTTTTATCTTGATTGGTTTTATAGTTATTCGAATTATAATTTTTCTCTTCTCCTTTTTAATGAATGAGCTTTTATTAAAGCAAAAAAAAAAAAATAATAATCTGTAATTCCTATTGAAAAATTCCTAAGTCTTTATTTACGAACATTCAGAATCTTTTGGCAAGAACTACGCTACAAAAACCAGCATGAAGAATCATTTAAAAAAATTTGCGAGTTGCTTTAAAGACACTAATCAGAACAGTTGTGTAATATTTCCGTCATGGATATTTGATATACGCTCCTGATATATAAAATTGCAAATTTTTTTTCTAATGCATCATCATCATATATTTAATAATAATTCTTGCTGCTATGTAATATAGTAATAATATATTACATTCATTATATTCTCTATATAATATATATTTGGTGGTCCACGCAATTTTAAATTATTGCGGTTATTGATCTTTTACATTCATTTAACCTTGAATTTTTCACTTTTTTGTTGTTGTTGTTGTTGTAAATATAATATATTATTTTTGATTCACTTTAATCTTATCTTCTATTTCAATTTTTATTGCAATAATTTTGTTTTTGTTATAAAAATTTTAATGTTTGTATTAGGATTTTTAGAGTATAATTAAATTAAAATTGTTTATTTCTAAAATTTTCCGTATTATTTTTGCGTGCATTTCCATGTTTGTACGACATTTTTTAAAATTTGGAAGAAAATTTTTTGGATATGGTAGTTTTTACAAAAACTGTTTGGCTTAATCTTCTTTTTTATTATCGTTTTCCTAGTATTTTTCAATATCTTCAGATCTTTTTATCAAAAAATTTCATGACAAAATTTGCTACAAAATCGAGTAATTTTGGTGTACTTATTGCAATCCAAACCAAAAGATTAACAAAAGTATTTACGAAAAGAGTGGGTTTTCTTGGAAGGAAAAAGTCTTCGTCACCCAGTATTAAAAATTTTTCCTATTTCATAAACACATGAGTTTATTCCCACCATATCCAATTCTTATTATGTGCATTTCCACTATTTTTTATTCAGTTAATTGTCAATTACTTATTTATAATAATATTGCGTGTATTAAGAACATATTATTTTATTAAAATAATAATTTTTCCAATAAAATCATTCTATTTTCTAGTTAGAAATTTTCTAATATTAATGAATATAACTTAATAAATTTTAAAACTGTATCGATTTAACATGATTTGTTTTAAGACTAAATTTAAAATTTATAAAACCAATGACAATTTTATCACAATAATTATTATTCAATTGTTTTTAACCCCCGACTAAAAAGAAGGATGCTATAACTTTAACGTGTCTCTATATCTGCGTGTCTGTCTGTGACATCGTAGCTCCTAAACAGATAATTAGACAGTGTTGATTACGAAATCGTTTGTTTTTTTACGTCATGTAAGTAAATAAAGATATCCACTCTTAGATAGTTACACATACATACATGTCACACACACATAACTGATATTCCCATATAATACATACTATATAATTGTGTGCCTTATTTGCTCCCTGACGTGTAAAAAGCGATGCTTACGAAAAAATGTTTCAAACAAAAGTTGTTTGTTTAGTTTAAATTTTTGTTCTCACGGGTTACAAGATGGGTCCTACGGATCCACGACCCAATTGGCCTACGTTACTCATTTACGAACTCGAGCTCACTTTTTACGTTCTGAGTACGCTATAAAAAATTCAGCTTGATTTCTTTTTTTAGCTGGGCGGACAGCCGAAAATGAATAATTCGGTGATTTTATGAACTCTATACCAACTCTATACCAAAATTTTATGCGTTGCATCAATATTTTTAAGCGTTACAAACTTGGTACTAAACTTAGTATACCATGATATATTTCATATATACATGGTATAAAAAGACACGAAGAAGTTCAACAGGCGTGGCGGAGTTAGTTACGTCCTAGACCGGATATCTAGAAGACACGGGTTCAAGTCCCAGTCCCACACCATATGCTAAGTGGTATAATGTGTTAAGATAACAAAAACTGTTAAAAGTATCAATAAAAATATCATTGGAACGCTATGAATATGAAATACCAACTATATAAATCATTTCAATATTTTAATGATACGCACTTAACTTTCAAAGATATTTTGTATGAGTTGAGTATATTAGATATAATATGAAATATATTAGAAATGTCGAGAATCTTTTCGACTTGAATTCAATGTTGAAATATATATATATAAATAATAATGTATATCTTTATAATAATAATAAAGATGATCTTAGACAATGCTATAAACATTATCCTCGTAAAAATAAATCCAGGCGATATAGAATGAATATATAAAGTTAGAATATCATATATATTATTATTATTTTATATAGGAGAGTTTTTGATAGGTATAGAGGAAGTCATGAGCATACAATGGTTTGAGTTATTTAAAAGTAGGAGGAGGGAGGGGGAGCTGTATTATTACTCAACGATGTGTAGTCAAGCATCTCTGTTTTATATCGGGGTATGAGTCTTAACGTATATACATTTTGTATAAAGACTTAGAAAACTGACATTGTCAATAATAAAAAGCCATTATAAAGTTTATTCTTTACGTCTATATATTAGACCGTAATCTCATAATTAATCAAAAATATGATTCACTTTTTCTCCTTGAAAGACTTCCACTGGAAAGCAGCCAAAAATGGAATAGTATCCTGTAATTGGAATACCCATTTTTCTAAAAGAAATAACTGAAGAAACAAGTTTTCTGTCTTATTCACTTAAATGTCGCACTCATTAAAAGCTCGCCCATCTTGCAAGCGCTGTTGTTATGACAGGTACTTATTTTAATGAGGTTTTATACGTTTATTAATTCAAAATAGTTGACGATTGCGTATTTTTCATGTTGGATTTATGATTATTGGAACTATAAATTGGAATTCAGGTTGGCATGAATTTTGAGAAAATGTAAAAATCTTTTTATAACTGTCAATTTGTATTTTTTGCCAATAATTTATTTTGAGTTGTGAAATTTATCAAAATTTAAAGAACACAGAGATAATATAAAGTAAGTACAATGCAATTTTTATGTTATGCCATAGTAAATATCCTA
This sequence comes from Chrysoperla carnea, assembly GCF_905475395.1. NCBI lineage: Eukaryota > Metazoa > Arthropoda > Insecta > Neuroptera > Chrysopidae > Chrysoperla > Chrysoperla carnea. Next base: position 120,358,891 of record NC_058337.1, on the reverse strand, counting down.
ATCAAACCAAACGTAATTGCACAAATTGGGTTGACTACTAAATCATAAGGATGTCTTTTTTAAACTAATTCTACAACTATTTCATATAGTAAAAACTAAAAGTAGCTATAAAATGAAATTCTTTAAAGAATCAAACATTTATTTGACTTCTAAAACTTAAATTTTCAGAAAAATATCTTGTAAATCATAAAAATAAGCGCTACATTTATAATGTACCAAGGTCCGAAGGGAATATAGTTTCTACCGAGTGTCCCACGTCATCTCGCACTCTTTTGTTTTTTAATATTCGATGCGATATCTGTTTCTGTAGACTTAGGATGTATTTTTCACGTAACAGTTTTGTTTTAACAAACAGACAGACATAGAAATTCGAAAGACTCAAATACAATAATTTCGACACTTGAGCCATGGTCCAAACCTCAATTTTCTTTTTAACCAAACTTACATATCAAACCTTAAGAAAGTAAACAAAAATTATCAAATTTCGATTTATTATGGGCTCACAGTCTAATTATATAAAGGTAATAAATTAAAATATTTACCGAGTTTTTACTTTTCTTAGTTTAGATTTCGAAAATACCTCCGTAAATTCTGTTAATTTTCTTCAAAAGCATAATAGTGAAAGAAATGGGAAGGAAAACGTTTTCCATTGGTAATCGTTTTTCTTAAAAAATTACAGCTTCACGAAAGGAAGGTTTCAGTTAGGTAATTTACTAGAAACTCGATAGACAATTTTTAATTCGTTTTCGAAACATAAATATCCAATTCGGATTTAGGAAAAATTATACCGGAAAAGGTAGACCTTCCCATTTTTTAATGTAAGGGCTAAATAAAATATTCAGAACCCAACCATCGCCTCTACAGTCGACAAACTCAACCCAACCAACTCGTAATTAAAACAATACTTCGGTTCTTTGTTGTCTATTTCTGGCGGATCTTTTTTTCCGATCTTGAAGATCAGTACAAATTCATTAAGTTGAAATAAATGAAAAAAAAATAAAGTTCAGAGATAAGACATGGAACTATTAAACAATTTTTTGGTGTGCCTCTTTCAATATCGAAAACACCACCGTAATAATGTCCTTAAAATAAAATAAATAGGGACTAACAAATCTTTACCTAAAGCATGGACGTCTCATGAGTACTTTGTACCACAAAATTTTCTCATATATAAATAATATAGGTCATTCGGGATTTAACTGTTACAAATAACTCCCTATTTTTTTTTTTATACTCAGGATAAGTCACAGAGCTGTGTTAACTCATACCCACTATCAGCTCGCCTGTTTTAAGTACATTTTTATTTTCACATACGAGCGTCAAGCAGCAAGCGAGTAAGCGTATTGCTATACTTTTTACGCTCTGTCAGAATATATATCTCATAAAATTAACAATATAAGGTAGAAAAAAAATACCTTAAAATTTTTATGGTGAAATGGTTTAAAAGGAAATCATTTCCCTTGTAAAAAAAAAGACTATTCGATTTAATTTCTTGGGCATTTTTATAAATTTAAGGGTGTTCTTATGTCAATAAATTTTTATGAAAATTTTCCAATCTGATTTCAATCGGGCCTAGTCAGAGAGACAATTTTTAAAATTCGTTTCTTTAGCAAATTTAGCAAAGAAAAATTCTAGTAAGCTGCAAATCTACAATATTTTGGCAAGGAGTACCTGTTCAATAGGTCCCTTAAATAAAAGGTAATTCAATTAAATTTAAAATTCGTTAAACATTATTGTGAGAAAACGAGTTTCGCGGAGACTTCCCTAATGCTTTTAAAACTTTATTTCTAATAGATTGTATTTATAACAAATTTATGTTCACCTTTTTCATAGAAGTCCAAGTTTGTGATAGAAATTACTTAAAATTTAGATGAATCATTTAACAAGTTCTAATAAGAATTTACCAGTTTATCCATTTTATCCATTTATCCATTTCCGATCACAATTACTCGGAAAATACATTAACAATTTTACATTACAAATTCCGATAAAAAGTCAAACAGCAAGTTATAATGAAAAAACAAGTGAAAACAAACAATTGACTGAGTGAATGGTTGAAATACTCTATATAGAAAGTGTTGAATGTCAGTGCTTGCACTATTTTTATTAAAGTAGAATAGTTTAATAATTAAACAGAAAATATTTTCTATAATTTTTTTTTTTAGTTTTACGAGAATCTTTCACGAGACCACTATTTGAAGCTACGTGCAAATTTTCAACATCAAATCTTTTACAGTTTTGGAAAAAAATGGACATCAAACTTTTGTCATAGTTTGAGCCCTTACCGGTAAACAGTGAGGCATTTTTTAAAAATGTTGACATTTAAACTTTTGTTTTATCTCTAACAGTTTACAAGATGATACAAACTCAAACTAACTTTTTAGGCCCTGAGAAGTTGATATCTTTCCGTTTTTGAGTTATCGTGTTGACAGACGGACGGACATGGTTTAATTAGGTAATTTTATGAACACCTATATAGAAATTTTGTTCGTATCGTCAATATTTTTAAGCGTTACAAACTTACTAAGACTAAAATTAGTATACCTTGAAACAGGGTATGTTTCCATTTTTTCGTTAAATTTTTGGTTGTAATATTTCCGTTATGTAGTTGACAAAAATGTTAAAAATAGGAAAAAGAAAATTACTATGGCAAAAGATCGCTGAAAATGAATGAACTGTTTGATATAATTGAAAAAACTTTTCGAATTTGATTAATACTTTATCAAGCTCTCAAGGTTTTAGTGTATTTGTCAAACTTAGGTAATAGCAAAAAGCTTGATTAATAATTTCATTAAACTTTAATTTTTAATGAACATTAATGGCTCACTACAATCTCTTTCCTTAAATGATCATAATTATTTTCGATAAAAATTTAAGCAGTTATTATTTTAAATTCTTTAATACTCTTAAGCTTACATACATTGTTAATGACATTTATTTGAAAATTTGAACAAAATTTGACTTCATTAGAGCAAATCTACGACATTTTTTTGAGGAACAGTTAAAAAAATGCTGCCCGAAACATTTTTAATTTATGAACAGGGCATAAATTCAGAAATATCAGATTTTTATTAATCTATTAGAAGTTGTTTTGATTGGATAACATGTTTTCTTTAGAATTGCGAAAATATATTTATTAATTTTTAGCTTTTTAATAAATTGAAAATTTCAGGTCACCGTAAATGGAAAATGCTACATTTTCGAATTTTTTCTAAAATAATTATATTTCATTTTCTTTGTATTGACTTTCGAAATAACAAATGTATGGTAAAACCTTTCTATCCTTTTTGAAAACATTTTCTCCATTCTAATTAGTACCAAGATTCAACAAGTGAAATTTGCAAAATTTAAAAACCCCCGACAAATGCAATTTAATTCTTGTAAACCGATTTTTGGCAAATTAGCTATAAAATGTTCTTAATCAAGTCGATTCGACCGTTTAGAGGATACGATGCCACTGAGAAACACACAGACGCACAGATAAACGCTTTAATCTTATAACACTCCTTCTCAAATCAATATCAAAGTGATACTCAAGGACATCAGATGAGATGAAAAGTATACCTAGAGAGCTATCATTTTTTGGGACAATTTTTTGGAAATATTTTAATTAAAATTGAAATATTTGACTTGACTTTGTTCTTTTAATTATTGTTTTGAATTACTTAATTATTTTACCATTTCACTTATCGATATGAATTGAGCCAGGTTTATTATTAGGTTCGATCATTAATATCCATAGTTATTATTTATATGTTAAAATTATAGGTTGTAAGATGTTGCTCTTACATCTGAAAATGCTGAAATAAAATACGAAATAAAACCAAAAGAACTATATTTGAGAATATATTCCGCAATTATCTGGAGTACAAAACAACAGGCGTTGCTAAGGTAATGTTTGTATACAAAGCAAAGTCGTATCTATCGAATGTACATACATTCGATAGAAACGCAATTACAATGTCGTCACAAGGTCATGCCTTTTCCAAATTGATTTGAATTGATTTTGAAGATCATCGACAATTTTTTAGTTTATTCGAGTACAAAACTCTAAGCTCGCACATGAAACATACCTAAGAAAACTCTCCGTTAAATTACCTTTCAAACGAATCCAAAATCGGTTCATCCGTTTAGGCGCTACGATGCCACAGACTGACAAACACACAGACACACACACATAGTGGTCAAACTTATAACACCCCTTTTTTTAGTTTGGGGGTTAAAAACAACGATAATCAACATATCTTGCTACAAACAAAATTTCATATTTTATTTTAAAAATTAAATACTTCCTTATTTATCAGGAAGTAAAAAAAAAAGCAAAAGCTTTAGGATTAATTCAAAATAATATCCCTGAAGATACTGTCTAAACCAGAAAATTTCAATATCGATTTGTATTAAAATTTGTAAATACCAAATGATATAAAACATAGATTTACCAATTTCTGGATACAAATAATAATAGGGTTGTTACATGTATTTATATGTGGGGGGGGGGGGGGGGGATTAACAAATAAAGTGGAAGAGTGGGAAGTCAGTATGCTATTATGATGTCGACTCGTGTTGTATATGTCGACGAGACGCCGGTTATCGAAAATAACAAGGCCATCCATGTACCATTAGAAGAATAGCATCGACAGCAACAAACAATTTATATGTATAAATAACGGGTGTTTTAGATCACCCATACACCCCTTTTAAAATCTAAAGTGACCAAGGAAATGTGGAAATTGACTATAGTGAATCGATTCGACATATTTTCAGTTCTACTCGGAAATGGAGTTTTCGAGTCTCGTAACTGATATGAGGTAGTGAACACTTTTAATCAGAGAATTGTATGGGAACGGATCTAAATAATTCACTTCCGGTGAAATAATTAATTGAATGAAATATTTTAGATTTTAAAACGAATTTTAACCGGAAGTGACCTATTTGAACTCGTTTTCATAATAGTTAAGAGATAGAGAAACACTTTTTTTTCGTTCAATTTCAGTTGAATGTATTCGATTTTCTAAAAAATATAACCAACAAAAGTGGTTTGATATTTTGTAGCTAAATGCTCGAATTAACATATATCCAATCGATTTTCTATGGGCCGATTTACTAATGAAAGATTTCAGGTTTCTATTCTGTCAGGGTCGTAGCCAGGCTGTGTAATCAGGAGAAGCTCAGGAAAAGTCAAGATATTCTGTATCCACTAAAATTTGTAAATAATTTACTTTTCTAAATTAATTTTTTCCTCTTTAGCACTATAGAAACTGCAATTAGGTAGTTATCGTTAAATCTAATTTTCATTTCGACCAAGATGACATCGAGTGTTACATAACGTCTTTTGATCTTCCACCTTTATCATATATTAGGTAGGTATCCGCAAGCATGGTGTTTGTCTTTCTATGTCTTTTTCTGGGAATGTCATCTTTAAAGACTTTATAATCGATGTTGATTTTGGCATCAATTTCTCTGTAAACGTCATCATTTCTGTATGAAATAAGAGAATTCACTACTGATATTATGATAACCACCGATTCTCTCGAACTTGCTTCGTGAGTCTGAATTTTATCAGCAGGTTGGATAGTTTATGATGCTTTTTTCATGAATATCATCCATCCTAGATAATTTTCCAATAATGTTCATCGCAAAACTTTGAAAAACTTCCTTGTTTAAAAGAGATACCAACTTCTTTTTAGCATAAAAATTATTTAACTAAAAATTTAAACTCAAAACTAAAAACCACTCTCATTAAATATTTATGCTACGAAACATTGTTCTGTTAAATAATATACTTATTAGTTTCGTCCTTATTATTAACTCGAAATTATGAAATCTTTGGAAAGCTCTAGCTATCGGTTAGGGAAGGTTTTAGATTTTCTAGGGGAGGCTAAGCCTGTCCAGGCGTACTCCTGACATTTTGCTGCATACTTTGAATGTTAGAGGAAGTATTCGGGTGATTTAAACACCCGGTATGTAATATACATATTAATAACGCGCGTCGCTCATCTAGCGCAGCATTTCACCAGCAACAGCAACGACGCACCGACATGGATGGATATGATCGTCTGTTCCACTGTCCGCCCGACCGTTGTCTGACCTTCCCTATTATGCCCTAAATATTTATACACCACCCGAATTATATGTACATATAATTATATATATGTATGTACTTTCAATTTCTTCTGCTTTTCCCGTAAATAAAAAGAATATTTTAAAAGCTTAGAAAAATGTATCACTCATACTTAGAAGAAATGTAAACGTAAAAGTTTTTAGTAGAAGAAAAAAACTTACGACATTTTAAGAACACTTTTGGGTGTGTATTCATTTATGGAAATATAATTCAAATTATTTTGAAAAATTACATCTAGCTTTCTAAAAATTCCTTGTATTAGGATCTGAAAGGGCTCATTTTAACATGTGAGTTTAAAGATACGCTAGTTCAATTAGAAACCTCGATGTAATTTTTCTAAATAATTTGAATTATATTTTCAAAAACATACACCCAAAAGTTTTCTAAAAATGTCGTAATTTTTCTTTCTCTACTAAAAACTTTTGCTCTTACGTTCCTTATAAATATACTCTAAAACTCGTCGTCGTGACAAACCGAAATTCAAGACTTTTTGTATAGAAAGAAATGATCAAATTATTCTCAAGCTCTAGCCATGCTTTTTTTTATAAAGTGATCTATAATAAGCTCTATATTTTCCCTCAAATTAGATGCCAGTTTCATAGTAGTATAATTTTTCGTTCTCAAGATATGAGCATATTTGTAAGGACAATCGTATGATTTTAGTTAAATTGTATTTACCAAACTTATATATTCCAAAAAATTTACAAGATTCAATTACATTTTACTTGATTCCTGTTAAAAATCTAACACGCTCGTGGGTAATCCCTAAACCTCATTTACCCCCTATCCATAAAACTCGAAATATATGTAATAAACATCCAGATATCCATCATGACAAACTTTCACGACTGTAATATAAAGATTTTAGGCCTAAATAATCACCGCTTACAAAATCGCTCATATCCAGTCAACGGGAACTTTTGCGAGTATGAAGCACACCTCAGATGTGAGGGGAAAAGAATACTACAGGAATCGTTCAAGACCACTAGTTGAAGCTACTTGTAAATTTTGCAAGTCTTTTATAGTGAAAATGGACATCGAAGTTTTGTCTTAATTAACTTATATTGCTCATTTACGATTTAAAACTCACTTTTTGCATCTTGAACACGCTTTAAAAATTTCAGTTTGATATTTCTTTTCGTTTTTGTTATCACGGTGACAGACAAACGAAAGAACAAATGGAAATGGACTAATTGGTGATTTTATGAACACCAAAATTTTGTTAGTATCTTCAATATTTCTAAGCGTTACAAAATGGAACTAAATTAGAAAGTTTACATTCGCCAAAACGGTTGAAGAAATGGAGGACAATTTTACGATAATAAAAGAATATTTCATCCCTTCCGGAAATTACCGTTTCCCTTTCATTTGTTTCGGACAAATCGTCTTTCATCGCGGACAATGGAAATAAAAATATTATCATTACGCGTTAAAACTTTTTGTAAAAAAAATATACATAACCGCCACTGAATACATCTTATTCGACGTAAATAAGTCGACACAAAATAACGAAAACGAAGAAAAGTGTCACACCTAATAAGTAACTCATACCACGTGTGTCTACGCACATAAAAATGCAGACGAAATCATCACCTACTCTCACTTCGGCCGGCATACATACATACATACACAGAGAAAAAGTGCTCACATAAAACTTTTCTTTTTTTTCTTTACGGTTTTAAAAAAGAGAAAATACTTTCTCTTCATGTTACATATACACCGAACGAGATATAAAAAGTTTTTTTTTTTTTACTTTCTTCTTCCCTTTTTTATGGGCCAACCTTAACGTTTATTTTATTACTTTTTATTTATTTTATTTTTACTGTTTTCTGTTGTTGGTACAGACATAATATAATACCTTCAGGATATACTACTATATGTACCATACCATCATGGGTCTGGAATGGCCAGGCTGGGTTGTACATGTGTTTTTACTATATAAGAAGTATATATGTTTTTAATGTTCAATTTTAACAAAATAGGTTGTTACATTGATCGATTCGTATAATTTTTATGTTCAATTAATTGTATCTGACGGCTTTGCTTACGTGAACATTCAGAATATATTCGAATTACATTTATTTTTTTACCATAATATTACGATCGTTAGTTATACATTAAAAGTATCAAACAAAAAATCGAGAATACACAAAAAGCAATGGAAAGAGAATTACTAGGAATCAGAAAAATACATAAGTACGAACCGAGAAGATAAAATAAAAGACAATGATTACGGATGCACTGAGGCAAGCACTAACAATAAAGTCACAATGCGCTGCACAGACAAAAGGACAATCCAAATGGAAAGGACCATCAAGCAAAAGAAAAACTGGCAAACTAAAACCAGCGATGGGGACGACATCGTACAGACAGTGGGGAGGGGTTAAATCCACTATAGTAAGGGTAGAAATGGTGGAAAATATTTCATGTGTCCTATACCAAAAAAGGTATCCACATCTAATATTAAATAAATTTAACTTAATTACTTTAACTAAAACTAAATATTAAGCAAATCTATAAAAATGACAAACAACATTTGATATGTATAAAAAAAACTTTTAACAAAAAGAAAACCGACTTCAAAAGAAAATCTTTTCCAAAATAAATTAATATGCACTAAAAAGTAAAAAAATAACGTAATATAATGTAGTTAAAATTATATTACGTTATTTTTTTACTTTTTAGTGCATATTAATTTATTTTGGAAAAGATTTTCTTTTGAAGTCGGTTTTCTTTTTGTTAAAAGTTTTTTTTATTTTGTTATTTTTAGTGAATTTGAAGTACACTAACTAATTTGTCACTAAAAAAAGAATCATCGAAATCGGTTGGCTTGATATTGAGTTATTCGTCCTCTTGTCGTGCATACTTAATGCAAATTTAAGACTTTTATGGTTTTCTCATGGTTGCCGTTGTCAGAACTTAAACAAAATTAAATGGGACCCCACGGAAAGCACTAGCTTTCAAACAGATAAAGAATCATCAAAATCGGTTCACCCAATCGAAAGTTATGAGGTAACAAAAAAAAAAAAAATTCAGTCGAATTGATAACCTCCTCTGTTTTTGTTTGAAATCGGTTAAAAATTAATGGCTACGGAATAAAAGCTTCTGTTTTTGCTTTTTTATGAAGTACACGCGAATGATCAAGGGAAAAAATAGACAAAAATCAATAATGAATCGAACTTTTATAAAAACTATTATACTACACAAACAAAATTAAAAAACAAAACTGTTTGAGTTTGGCAAATTGTATATATGAAAATAAGGTGCAGGGAAGAGTTATTGCATATATTGCATTACATGTTAAAGGATATCAAATGCATTCTACCTTGCGCCACCACCATTTTTGTATTATAGCTGGTATATACTTTTGTATAATATTATTTATTTATTCCAGTCAGTAAAAATATTTTTTAAAGGCAAACTTTTATTTAACATTATGGTGGAAAAGAAAGTAAGTTTTAAGAAATTAGGAAATTATATACTAGGTAGATCGAAGTTATTTAGGCATGAATTGATTTCAGCAATTTTGAAGATAACTCCATCGAAAACTTTGATCAATTGCAATAGACCTCCAAATTGTCCAACGGGATGGAAAATGATTGAGTATGAAGGTTAATTTGAAGTCGGGAATTGAATTTTGGCAAGTGTCAAAATTCCAGCCACTCTTCTTATTCAAAAATATCATTGATTTTCGCAGTTTTTTAGCCTTGTGCACTTTCAAAGCCTTTCCAAATTGTGCTAGAGGATTGAAAATCAGTATCTGTAAGTTGAGTTAGGGTCAAGAAAGTATCTTTTGGCGGAATCAATTTCTCGGATACCCTTTCTCCTTCTTAATACTGAAATACTACGAGTTTCAATGCTTTTAAGGCTTTGTGTACCTTTCAGTCCCACAAAACATGAAAAAACAAAAATCTCATTACCATAAAAAGCAATTTTTTCTTTCAATGAGAAACGTCTCATGAGAGGAAAATATTACCTATGAATTGGAGTTTTTCCCTGTAATCCTGACAATGGGTTCCAGGACACAGGACTTTCCAGAGAATTGTGAAATCGGTAACCTGACTAGAAGTGACCCGAGGCATTCGAACAAAAGCCTTAACAGGCATCCAGAATTTATCTTTGCGAACTACAAGCTGATTCTGTATGAGGAAATCTTAAGAAAGGCCAGATGGAAGGAAGAACGCCCTTGTGATACTAAAAGACGGAAATGGTCTTTGTACAATAGTAGGCGTTCCGAACATCCTATCTCGCTTCAAGAAGCCTCTAGTAGCAAACTCGTTGGGACTATTACAGGCTGAATGAATGGGCCTACCAATGATGGGTAAAGGAGGAAACGATAACTCACTATCTAGCTCTGTTATGAGGAGATGGACTTGAGACAACCTTTCTTGGACGATCTGAATTCCACTCTTAAGTAGTGGGAGAGGATTTTCCCACTCTCTATTTACTATCACAAAGGATCCTTTGGTCTAAGTGTGTCCCACCCCAGAACAGCCACTCTAATCTAATCTAACTCACCATGACGAACTATGAGGAATTTCTAGTGAAAGATCCTTTAACCTAAATATGATTCATTAAAATTTAAACAATCGAAAATATATTTTTTTTAAAAGACTTTTAGTAAGAATGAATAACAGAGAGTTGTGTTAATGATTTCCGCATTTTTATTTTTGGGTAAAAAAATGAGATCATACTCTTATTTAGTTTTATACAGAAAAACATTTTTATTAAATAATGCATGTACATAATATTATGTATTATTTTTATTATATACATTGCAAGTTATAGAGAACAACATACAACATATATTTTCACACATACATTTAAAGTAAAGCCAAGGATAAATAGGTTCATTAACAAAAGCGGTCTTTGATCTTTGGTATTTTTTTTTTCTATTTCATTATAAATTATATCATGAAATTATAAATAATATCTAACAAATATTTATTTATTAAATCGCATTTTATTAGTTGTTGTTTTTTTGTTTTTCACGATTACTAAGCCAAATTTTCAAACAAGTGAATGAATTAGAATATTAATTCAATAATGCCGCGCAAAAAATGCAGCAAACTTTTTTATACTTTTTAAACTCCCCTCTAAAAAAGGGTTTTACCGACATAATTGCAATTTTAAAATTCTAAAACACAAAATTTTTCGATAAGCGTTCGTAAAATAAATTTATTGCATTTCCTCCAACTAAACTAAGCCGTCAAGAAGTCGTCAATCACTTAGTTAATATTACTGACACCAAATTTCTTCAATTATTGATAACCGAGAACGGAATTTAAAAATCAATAAAAAAAAGTTCCTAAAAATATTAGAAAATACCAAACATTCGTAAAAAACAAGTGAAAACAAACAATTGAATGAAAAAACTGTTGAAATACCATGTATAGACAGTTTTGATTACGCAATCGATTGTTTTTTTACGTAATGTAAGTAAAGAAAGATAGTCACTCTTAGATAGTAACAATCGTGTGTACATAACACGACTGTTGTGTCAAACACACATAGCAGATATTCCCATATAATACATCCTATATAATGTTATAAAATTCTATCTCTTGCAAGATGGGTCCTACGGATCCAAGACTCAATTGGCTTATGTTGCTAATTTGCGAACTCATTCTCACTTTTTACGTCCTGAGTCCGCTATAAAAATTTTAGCTTGTTATCTCTTTTCGTTTTTGAGTTATCTTGATCACAGACACACAGACGAACAGCCGGAAATGGATTCTTTAGGTGATTTTATGAACACCTTTACCAAAATTTAGTTCGTAGCAACACTATTTTTAGCATTACAAACTTAGGACTCAACTTAGTATGCTTTGATATATTTCATATAGACATGGTATGATAATGATTGCCAATCTAGGATTGTTTGAAATTTTCTTAGTTTTTTTTTAATGATTTTAGAAGGCGTCTTCATGATTTTTTCTAGTAAGCAACCTAGACTAACTGCAGCACCTAGACTAACTGCATATTACTCAGTTAATCAAATAGTAAATCGCACCTTTAATTTTTCATCAATATTCCCCCTTGTTCGTATTAGAATCCAGCCAAAAACGACAGATAAAAAAGTCATTTAACACAAAATAAAAATATTCTCAGGTACATTTTAAACATTTAATAAAAAGGGAGTCAAATTAATTAAGGCAATTCATAATACACTTAAAAATGTGTGTTAATTTAAGTACACTTAGTAACATTAACATTATTATTTTATATTAGTTAGATAATTACCTAATTATTTGACCTTCATGCTTTCAATGCCATCTTTAATAATAATTCGTTTAAATAGAGAATAGATACAGTAAAAAACTATTTATTAAACCCAATTTATTTATGTGTCTATATATAGTTATATATGTTTGTTTAGAATCAGTTTTACTGTACACTTAATAAAAAAAATTCAAGTGTACATTTTCAAATATAAGTACATTTTTTTAGTAATAATTTCATGCATTGAATGCAAAATTACTTATTACAGTGGCGCCATTAATCTTTTCATACATAAATGAAAAAAAAAATGGTAGGAACCGTAGACTTTCAATGAGTTAGGCGTGCCTTGATTGCATATTGCTGCACTTATTTTCATTCATGTAAGTGAAGGAGGTAAATTTTTTCACTTGCCATAAAAACATCGCTGCTTTTCCTAGATTTAATTAGTTAAAAAAAAATACGCTTCGTTGGTCTAAAAAGTGGATAGTAATTTTAATGGTAATGTAAAATTCAAAGCGTGGTTAATTTGACAGATATTGACCACCCCACGTTTTAAATTGGATATTACAATTAAAATTATTATCCACTTTTTAGTGCAACAAAGCATGTTTTTTAGTTATTTAAACTATAATTTACTAGTAGTTATCCGCGCGCTTCCCTAGACGATTTCGAAAACTACTTAATGGATTTTAATGAAACTTTACAAAAATATAGCTTTTAAAATTGAAATCAACTAACAGCCGAGTCACTACTAGTTTCCTTATAAATTATAGCCTGGGTGTTATTCTGATGTATGAGCTATATTATTGTAAAGTTTCGTTAAAATCTATTTAGTACTTTTCGAAATCATTCAGCGAAGTAAGCGGATAACTGCTAGTATCTTTATAAATGCTAGCCTATGTATTATTCTGATGTATGAGCTATATTATTGTATAGTTTCATTGAAATTCATTCAGTAGTTTTTGTGTAAAAGAATAACAAACATTCAGACATCCAGACACACATCCCCACAAAAATTGTATACTTTTTGGCTAACAAAATAGAATTCAAGAAAATCAATTTACGTAACTGGGTTTCGACCAGAAGGTTATCTGCATGAGAAGTGAGTAAGACACCATACCCTTGAGAATATTATCAATATTTCAATATAATATTATTTAAGTAATAAAGATAAACCCTGATGATCCTGATCAGGACAAAAGGATAAAATTATTAACGGGCAATTAGAAGTAGGTCAAAATTGACTTCTAAGATTTTATAACATTCCTTGTTAGTTACAGATGAAATTAGTATAAGCGCGTTAAAAATGGACTAATCCGGATAATCTACAATTAATTCGAAAGATTGTACTTTGGAGTTTTTGAATACGAAAGTGAAAAAATTTTTCATTCTTCACCGCTTTCTGTCTTTTGCATCCGCTATGCGAGAAAAAATTCGAGTGTATTTTTTTCAATTATCTTTAATTAAGATTACTAAACAAGATATTTGTCAATATTTAGTTTACGCTGTATGTATCATATTAAAAAATCATCAATTATAATCGAGAGACCATATGATGTAAATAAATATCGTATACATCATTAAAAGTAAACAAAAACAAAAAGTAATAATATATTATATAATATAAAAAAAGCTTTTCAAAATCGGAATATTTTTTATCTTCGAAAAGATTTATTTTAGTCTAAACTATTATCATTACTGAGGTAACGATTATCAAAATAACACATCACAAAATAAAACTTGATTAACTTATTTTCTACCACAATTTTTCTTCATGAAAAATTTTAGCCTACTAAAGTTAGGGCTTTAGCTTATTATAGCTTACCAAAAATTAAAAAATAAATAAAATCAAATAATTTTTGAAGAGAAACATAATTTATTCAAAATTCTATAAATTATTTCTTAAAATATAGTTAGTTCCTCTCAAAAAAAGTACATTTTTATGTGAATAAAAAATTGTGCTACCGATTTTGCTTTAAAAATATAAAATCAATTCTAATCTAAAAGATATATTCAGATAACCTGAATATTACGACGCATTTCAATTAAAAAAATAACACACACACAAAATTCATTTCATTTGTATATATCAAAAACAAAGTTTTTTTTTTTTGCTAAAATTAAAACAAAAAAAATTGGCAAAAGTGCAGAACGACTGTTTGGAGGGTCATTCCACTCTCTACATACAAATTCTGGCTATTTGCCTACACCTCTAAAGTATACATACATACATACAAAACAAATGCAAAGAGGCACCTGTTTTATTCTTAGAAAAATTTTTATATAAACAAATCAAAAAATTGTTTTATATAATTTTCAAATAAAAATTTTTTCTACTTTGCCAAAAAAAATTTTTTCGTTTATAATTTAATTTCGTGATTTCTGCGTGGTTCACAAATGCTGAAACGCAAGTGTAATTATTTTTACGCATAATAAGTTGCCTATGCTATATATAGTATGCAGATATATCCTCCGTGCACAGACTAAAACGTAAAATAAATCTAGGCATTATGTTACTGTTAAATCACTGCCCACTTCTCTTTCCTTTCAAGATTTAAATACTTTTTATGCCCTGTATATATGTAATACATATCAAGGTATACTAAGTTTAGTCCCAAGTTTCTAATCCTTAAAAATATTGATGGTGTGAACAAAATTATGGTATGGATGTTCATAAAATCATCTAATTAATCCATTTCCGGTTGCCTGCCTGCCCGTTTGTCCGTTTGTGGACGCCATAACTCAAAAACCTAAAAAGATATCAAGCTGAAATTTGTATAGCGTGCCCAGGACGTAAAAAGTGAGATTGAGTTTGTAAATGAGTAACATAAGTCAAGGTCATGGATCCGTTAGACCCATCCTGTAAAATGTTAGAGATAAATCAAAAGTTTAAATAGAAATAATGTTAAAAACATACTATTCCTTATAAAACAACTTTTGTTTGAAACATATTTTCTTCAGCATCACTGTTTACTCGTGAGATCGCAGATTAGGACAAAATTTTGTTGTTCGTTTTCTCCAAAACCATAAACGATAGGATATGCAATTGATACTTTGTAGGGTGATTCAACTAGCGAACTTGTGAAAGATTCTCAAAAGACGAAAAAAATTTAGAAAATACTTTTGAAAATTTTTGAAACTTTCGAAAACATAAACAAATGGCGGATATTTATAGAAATGATATGCAAATCAAAGTTTTATACTTTATATATAGCCATCTTGATTCTGAACTATTGAATGTGTACTACGAAAAAATGTTTGAAACAAAAGTTGTTTATCTTTAGTAAAATAAATATTTTTCAATTATTATTTCTCATCTTAAGTTTATAATTCTCTCATATATCACGCATGAGTTGTGTGCGGAATCGAATTTGGCGCACGGAAATATTTGTAACATCCACATCTCTTATATTATTAATAATATAATATAGGCAATATTACTACATAAATGATGAAACTTTCATGTGAAAACTCGTTTTAATCATATAATAGATAGATATAGAAGCTATAAATATTTCCGCGAACGTTGCAAAATGTGTTTTCTGGCGCAACAAATATGATGGGTTCCAATATTTTTAAGACATTTTCGCATACATCGGGTAAGCTAAATCAATTCACTATAACATAATATATAAATAAAACTGGTGTAAACTACCTCACAGCCTCTATATACAGAATATAATCGTAATATATATTATTTATTGGCAAGTGTTATCATTATTATGCAAAATAAGTTGCCTATACTGTAGAATTATGAATAAAAATATTGTTTTATTAATAGCATGCAAACCTAATAGTGGCAATAGAAAAAAAAATGTTCACATACTTAACTTTCTTTTTATTTATTTATTCCGATCTTTATCTAATATTCAACTCATAAATAACTCAAATGACTGAATTTTTTTTTGTTAAAAATTATATTTAACTCATGAAATCAAAGAACCGGACTTTTGTAAAAAGAAAAATGTCAACGCATCAATATAATATGCGTATATTAAATTCATTACAACGATATTTATTACTACAGCAAGATTGCTTACAGCAACAGAAATAAATTGTGTAACAGGATTTTTAGTTTATGATCTTACGGATAGATTCATATTCGTAAAATGTTCCCTATTTTTCATTCATTTTTCTTATAATATCTAGGATAGGCCATAACGAGAGATTACAAAGGGGTGCTACTATGCAGTCGGTGAAAGTATAATACGGTAGAATCTCTATAACTCGAACCTCGTTAAATCGCAATCCTCAGTAAGTCGAAAAAAAATGCCATTCCCTTCCGCTGGATCCCTAAATATGCGTATCTCGAATTATTTAGACTTTGTAACTCGAACGATATGTTCTGTTTCCCTAGGAAGTTTATAGTGCATATTCTTACACTGTAGCTCGAATTTCAAAACGCAGACTCCGTAAGTCGTAGCTAGTAAAATATAATGACGTCGTAGTTAGTAAAATATAATTGCGCTTTTCTAAGTCAAAATTTTAGCAATTAAATCCTCTGTATCTCAAGCAACTTGTTAAGTCGAAAACTCATTAACTCGAAATTTTTTACATTTCCCTTGACTTTGGAGTTATCGAGATTCCACTGTATTTATATTAGGCTACGCAAAAAAAGAATAATAATGGCTGATCTCTAAAAATTTTTATCCAATGATTTTTCATTAAAGTCTACTGGTAAATCTCTCATTTAATTTGGAAAACCATAGAAAATTCATGTCAACACTGCTTGGTGATCTTTCAGCTCATCGATGTTCGTTTTTGGCTCTAAAATTTATTGTTATTTTTTCAGTCTCGAATAATTTTAAATATTTACTTTTTTATTAAATGTACAAGTCACTAAAATTGAGTGTTTACCAAGACAAGTGTTGATAAAACTTTAGAAGAAAAATTATGATTCTTGAATTAGGAAGCTTTCGACTAAAAGAATCTCAAATTCAAACCAATTTATTTATAGAATCGTCAGTAAACTGATATTTTATCCCATATTTTAGACCAAAATTTCAAATCCAGATAATTATCTTTGTTTTTTGTGTTTTAACATTCATTGTAAATATCAGCCTTTGATTGTTTTGTTACATAAAGCCTTTAATTAAAAATATGAGTGCTATTAGAGTTGAAAATTGTTTAAATTTAATCAAAATTGTTTAAACAAACGAAACATAATCCGCAAAAGACTAACTCTGAAGTATATTAAGAATGCCAACCAAATCTTTCTATACAGTTAAGATTGACAACAATGAACTCTTCTTCACTAAGAAAAAAAGCAATCCAAATTAAATATGTATAGATATCACTGTTCCATTGTAGTTGATTTAGAACTGGTTTCGTTTCTAATTTTTTTTTTTTTTTCATAAAATAACAGGTTCAATAGAACAAAAACTTCAAGGTTACCAAAAGAAACACATTTTTGTGGATATTCGATACAATAAATTTGCATCCATTTTTCACAAAACATTAAATATCACACAAAAATATTTTTATTAAATAAAACTCAAAAACAAAAGACAACACAACAAAAATTATTTTATAGGAAAAACAATATATAAAAGAATAATGATGTGGGTGATTATTGTTAAAAGAGTATGGTATGAGAATGAATTAAATAATATACATAATATATATATATATACATTGTAGGCAACCATGCATTACATACATGTAATGTATATAACATTATATAAAGAACATTAATATAGTACGCATGCGTATTAGATGAGTGAATGAGAGAGAGAAAGAGAATGGATGGTAATAAATAGAACAGTATGAAGTGAAAGTGAAATGAAAAGTAAAAGTAAAGTGAGTGCAATTCGAAATGGAAAGTAAAATGGAAATACATTTATTAGGAAAAGATAGGCGTGTTAGTTAGTTTTCAGAGAAGCAATAGCAGACATACAACGACGAACAGACAACGTTACTACAATAGTATGAGTGTGGATAGATGGACTAACGCAAACGGGGAAAAACATCGACGTCGTCACTAGTCGTTCGTTGTTTCGTTAAATGTTATATGATCAAATGGTGGTCGTGGTGTTTTTTATAAAAGAAAACGTACGTTACGTCAATTATATAGGATATTTATTACAGGATGATTTACTATAGGTCATAACACACTTTGTCCAATAACTTTATACATTACAGTCTGCGTAAAATCCGGTAATTAGATTTTTGTACCAATTAAGAATCCAAGTTTGTGAACTCGAGAGCCGAACGCATCTTCGTCAAAAATCGAAAAAAAACGTGAAAATTTCGGAACTTTTCAGATTTTGGCGATTATAACCCTAAATGGCTTGTTTTTTATAGTACTTTTCAGGTTTTTTTTTTAAAGAAGTCTAAATTAGCTACAATAGTTTCCGAGATAAATTCTATCAAAGTTTATCATTTGTTCGAAACTTTTTTCAATAACCTGTCGTTCTGTAATAAAATTTCGGCTTTCTTTCAGATTTACGCGGGGCTAAGAAGAATCAGGGTCGCAAAGTTCGAAAAAAAGATAAACTTTGAAAGGCTTTATCTCGGAAACTATTGAGTCTACAAAGGCAATTCTAGTCTCACATTGTAACAAATTTAGTCTACTTTAAAAACTTCTTGAAAAGGTATCAAATAATTCAGTTATCAAACTTCAAAGTTATCCCCACTGATATTAATCTGTAACTGATGCTCGAATAAAACAGTATTAATTTTCACCGATTTCCTTTGTTTTAAATTTTTCAATAATCATCCGTCGGTACTCATTAAAACATTTCTCCCTCAAATCTCATCCTTATTTTTTTAAATTGTTCCATAAAATTTGTATTTTAAAATGATTTTTACGACCCAAAATTTTTTTCGGTATATAAAATGAACCACCCTGTCTGGGTAAGTATATAATACATATATATAGATATATATTAACAAGCTGAGCGCGTCGGGAGTATGTAAAACAAATGACTACTAACGACTCATGTATGTGAACAGTAAAAGTATGCCAGAGCACACATTCCCGGCAGGAGATTAGGGAGTATTATATATTATATGTGTATGTGGATGAAAGTGAAGAGTTAGAAACATTCAGTTCAGTTGGTTTCTATGTCCTTGGATTGCATACGACTTAACTTTCACATATATATTTTATTATCAAGTTCTTTTATACCAGTTCCAGCATACACATATACTGGATGCTCTTTGAAAATTCATCTAGAACAGGGGGTGGCGAACCTTTATGTAACAACGTGCCATATTTTTTTAAAGAAATGGTTAATGAAGCCATAGACGTGCCATCAAATAATTTTGACCTCGTGATTATTGGGATACGCAAGTATTTCTTTTTTAATGATGTTTCTTACGCAACATCTAGCAAAAACAGCTACGTCCAAATTCAGAGAAGATTTAGTGACGTCAGTGCTTTGGTCAAGACATAGCGATATAAAAGAAGCGGAGTTAATGTCAATTTTTTGTTGATCTGTTCTATTTCCGGCCAGTTTTAAGATTCTTTCTTTCATTGTGTTTCTAGGTAGAGGAGTATCTTTGATTCGCTGAATTATCTTTTCTTTATTATCGAAATCATCAAAAAGTGAGGGCGCGTATGCTAACCAAGCTTACTTCAAAAATTCTCCCTCTTGAGAAGGTTTACTATGCCGAGCAGTGACATTTGCAATCGACTAACTTGCCACGCTCGTACGGCAATTTTTGTCATTATATTTAAGCGTAAACGTCGACTACTTATTTCTGTCTTTCATTACATTTGGAATTAATTCCTTTTGCTCTGGTTCTAAAATAAAATTATATGGCACCGTCTGTAATATGATAAAATAATGTCTCTAAAGACTTAATATCTCTAATCTCCTAGATATGTCAAAAATTCATTTTAGAAAAGTGTAATTATCTCATTGTATTGTGTTGTCCACAAGTTATTAATGTCAAGAGCATACTAAAATTTGGATTATTATGTACAACATTAATAAAAATATTATTATACATTAGATTAGAATCATTAAAATAGGACAAATAGGTTTATTTATAGTTGAAAACAAAACAAATTTTATCATTTAGAATATATCTATAGTAGCGATCTACGTTTTATATAAACATTTATGATTATTAAGTACACATTTATCCATTTATTCATTTAGCATACTAACAAGAATGTAATAAATATTGCCTATATGTGTTTAAAATATGCAATTCTAAGCAAAAACTATGCGGTAATTTCTTCCAGATAATCGATTTAAATATCTATCTATATATTCGAAAGTGTATAATTTTATTAGATTTATTATTTTTTTATTAAATAATAAACTTTTGGAACCATAAATTTTACTTCTTCTTTTCCTCTTCCATCCATGTTTTTTCATTGGTGGCTTTTAGTTTCACTTTTACTGGAATTATCTTTTTTGGAAAGTTCCCCTTTTTCAATTCTTTGACAATGGCCTTTCAGTGTTAACTTTTCTGTTTTCGAATCTTTTTCTATAAGTTGTTAATAGGTTTCCTGCGTCTATAAAAACCGTTTTCTATGTTTTCCATTTCTGAGAAAACGTACATATAAAATTGTTCCAAGTATTAACTTTGTACTAAGTGACGCCAAAAGACGTTGTATTCTTGATAATAGACTGTATTTCAGAGCTAGAATGATAAAAAAAATATCGAGGCGAAATCTGATTCATTTTCTTCCTTAGTTTGTGAATTGAACCTGAATAGCAACTTTCAAATACAAAAACGCCCCCATTTCTAATTCACAGTTACATTCTAGATGGTTTTGGACAATTTAACGGGAAATTTATCGATAAATAAAACTAATATTTGTAACATTATTGTTTTTTTTTATAAAACATTTATATAATACAGTTCATATAACTTGATTATAACAGCAGAGCTTAAAAACACATAGCATAGTTAGAATGGTGGTTACAATATTCCACGATGATGGGGAGTTGAGAGTTAGAAAATAAAATTTGTCCTCCAGACATTTTATTACATAGGAATATAAATATCAAAAACGAATTTAACATACATACATACACGACGGAACATTAACTACTTCAAGAGTACCTAGTTCAGTCACTAGGTATTATATATGTGTGTGTGCGTTCGTTTTTGTTATACAAGAGAATGGATCTTCACGTTACAAGGACATTGGGTGGGTGGTAGAATGGGTGCTTACAGCACTCACATACACGCATAACGCGCGTCGTGGCTGGCTGCTGGCTGGCAACAAGCACACAAGCTCTAATATATGTGTGCCGTTCCCAGCAGGAGCAAGCAGAAGTACAGCTAATATGCTGTGCTCAACTGACACCACTGCCATCATCAGTGCAGAGGCGGCAGTGCAGTAGCGACGCGTCTCATTTGTGACGTTAGGCCCACCACCACATCGAACCATATACACACATCCAACAACTATTCTTCGGCGTCGGTCGTATCTTCATCATACCATTTCAAAATGAGGGTAGATTTTTAATATAATAACCAACGCAAAAAGGAGGCGGCTAGACCTACATAATAACTGCTTCTACCCAATATGTCTGTTCGTCTATCATATTGTCCGTTTGTCGATGATATTAAATAAATACAAAAAAATACATATAGAAATCCTTATAAAAGGGGCGGGCGGTGCTCTTGACACGTGGTTGTTCCGTGTTTTTTTTTTTCTACAACTTTGATTTACTTGTGGTTTTTCCTTTTTTCAAGATATTAATAGTTTACCAAATTCAATATTTGTTGAATCATCAGTAATAAAAAATAACTATTCAATAGCAATATCAGATCGAAAGATTAAAAATTATTTTAATGCACAGCAAAAGTAACCTGGAAGAATAATACTTCAGAATATAATCTCTTTCAACTCTGTTTTCGGCGTCATTGTTGAATTCTTCGCCTCTCTACTCTTATTACGCCTGAAATGAGTACGATCTGCCTGTCACTCATTACAACTGCTGATTAAGGTAGTACGAGCGCCAAGGCATGTTTAGACTTGTGATTGAAATAACATGTACCTTATTTTCAACTTTGATGTTGAATTTTGTTATAACTTCATCAATGTAGACGAAAAATAAGAATAAAAATTTTCGATATCTGCCTTGGTTTTCGAAATATTGAAAGCTTAATAATTAAATAAAATTTTCGATATATTGAAAATAACTCCAGATTATCGAAAAAAGGTAATTTTTATAAAATGAATTCTTCGGAAAAGAAAGTTCATATCATTTTGAAATTATTATCGGGCTTTAAAATTTGCTTATTCCATTTAGACCCGACATTTTTTATTTTTTGGATATTCAGCAAGTATACTAAATTCGCTTTGAAGCAATGATACCACAGATAAAGTCACATAAACACAATTGCGTCGAATTTTTTACTCTTCTTTTTATTTCCTTCAACGGAAATCTTTATATTCGGAATCTCTGAATCGAATTTGACCAGTTTCGGTATATGTATTTAGCATAGCTCAAAAATCATAAGTCATATAACTTTGAATTTTGGACTATTTTAACTTGTAATTGTGCACCAGCATCTAAGCTTCCTTGAAGGTAAAGATACCGAAAATTTTCAAGTTTCATTGGACAAGCCGTTCTTGACTAAACCTAAATCCATTTTGTCCAACTTACAAATGCGGACACAAGTCATATTTCAAAACAGTGTTAAAAAATAATACTGCGAGAAATAGAAGTAAAAAACTAAAACTAACGGAAAAGCAGTTAGTTGCAGCCTTCCTTAGGCCCAAAAATTTACGACTAAGAAAGAAAGTCTTGGATTTCTGGGTATACTTTTTACTATCTGTCGATACCTTCAAGGTTTCTTCTAATGACAAAACGCTATAAAATAAACTGTTATTTGTAATTACAGTGGAACCTGGTTAAGTGAAACATCAACGGACCTGCAAATTTGTCTCACTTATAGAGGTATTCCATTTACCCAGGGTCCCAGATAATCAGGTATAAATAAATATCTGTCTCATTTGCAGAGGGTTCCATTAATAGAGGTCAAAATACAGGTTATTTCAGTTATAGAGGCGTGAAGACAAATTTTATGAACACCGAGCCTTCGCGCAAAACCTTGTGCTTTTTCATTAATCATTGGTCCACTTACTGGAACGTTTTTCGTTAAGAAGTTGCTTGACCCATGTTAGCAAACACTGTTCAAGTTTAGGATATTCTGATAAACGTACACGTTTAAGTTTTCCTTGTCCTTCAGAACATTATAATTGAATTTTATCCTTATTCAGAATTATTCTACAAAGAGTAGATTTTGGAACATTAAATTCGACACAGATTTTATCGCGTGTCTTCCCACTTTCACGGATATTAACTTCAGTTTTTCATGTACTGATAAAATGATTTGAGCCTTCGTTTAGGTATTTTTCAAATAAACATCCTAATGAATAATGATAGTAGAACAAAACTAAAACTGAAGATCATTGAGGCTCAAAATTAGTTCGGAATCAGCGCGTAGAATAAGAATAAGGAAGTAAACAAACAAAACGATGAGATAACAGAAACATAGAGATAACTATGACGATAAAATCGAAAGAACAAATCCCAAATATATAGGTTTGCTTCGTTCCACTAACAGAGGTAATTCAGTGCTCTGTCCACGAAAGACACATTTAGGCTACACAGCCCATTGTGATACCATATATGTGTTTTACCACCTTTTCCGCTGATAATTTCATTTATCAGCTCCTCAATTTCAGGGGCTGAGTGCACCTCCTTTATGCATATACCATGCACTACACCAGCCTATTACAACTATTAATTAAATTAATTTTTGTTGCAATGGCGGGAATCGAACTCGCTACCCTGGGCATACCGCGGACGAAATTGGTTACTCCTTAACCAACTGAGCTACCGAGGCGACAGCATTAGTTCTAGTTATGGAGGTTTCTCACTTATCCAGGTCCCACTTAACTAAGTTCCACTGTATTTGTAATTATTACAAATAACAGTGAACTTGAATATCTACATATACTTTCAACAATTGTCCTTGAAAATATATAAAAAGGGATAATAAATATTAGAAGTGGAACAAAGTAATAAGGGATAGTAGATAAATATGTATATGTATGTATGTATTTATGTTTGTCTTATGAAAAAGAAGAGTGGGGAGTGGAGTGGGGGTTAATAGGAAGGAGATGATTACAATTTGTTGGTAAAAACACAAGTTTGTGACGAAAAATAATAGACACACAAAAATTATTATATGTAATATGTTTTTCTTACTAACCTTATTTTTTTTTTATTTCTCTTTCTTTAATGTACGAAATTAGGTTAAATAATTTGTGAATAATTGAATCTCCATTAACTATTTTATTTTACAGAGTGTTTCCAAAAGGTATTCGAAAATATGAGCTACTAGGAAAGGTCCTTTTCGAGGAACTTTTGAAATTGATAAACAACGTGAAACAGTATATTTTTGTTTCGATCATTAACAATTATTACAATTTTTTTTTTTGGAAACGCCAATGAGCATACATTTTAAAATAGAGATTAAACAAATTTCAATGAAAATAACGCATCCCTCGGCCATGGAACTCGCTGGGTTCGATTAAATAATCAGATAAAAAAGTGATTCAGAAAACTTTTGTTTTGAACCATGAGCACATATATTTATTTTTACAAATACATTTTTCTAACTTCAAAAATGACAAAGTTTCATATAAACTTACACCCAATATTTTACGCCCTTGAAGAATAAAATTTCTTTACATTTCTCGCTTCAAAATTGGCCAAGTGTCAACGCTCTTTTAAATCCCTTTTAGGAGATGAATTTTTTAGGCAAAAGCATCATCGTGTGAAGTGCTAAGCTTTTTCTTAATTTTAAAGTATCCTTGTTGAGATTTTCTAAGTTTAAAAGAACACAGTTTTGAAATATGAATTGAATAGAAAGCTGGCCATCCATTTATAGACCAACATCTATGATAACTATTGAATATTTATTGCTGATTAAGAGCTTTACGTTACTTTCGCTTTGCTATAGTATAGTTGTAAACATCTATGTTAGATAATCATAATAATATTATGTAAGAATAAACATTAATAATAATATTCACAAAGGAATAA
Source organism: Chrysoperla carnea (assembly GCF_905475395.1). Classification (NCBI taxonomy): domain Eukaryota; kingdom Metazoa; phylum Arthropoda; class Insecta; order Neuroptera; family Chrysopidae; genus Chrysoperla; species Chrysoperla carnea. The sequence goes on along the minus strand of NC_058337.1, from coordinate 120,333,517 downwards.
TGAAGATGAGAACGAATACGAATCAACTCAACGAGAACATATTATTTATTTTAGATAGATAATAATTTTGTAATGGAAATAACATCATTAAAGTAGCATTGCTTGTTTGTATGTTGTGTTGCCTATCTATCTAACAAACAAACAAATAGATATACATATGTATTCATGTGTGGATATAAATGATAAAGGAAATGCGTACAACAGTGGCGAAGTTATACAAGAATAAGATAGAAAAGTAGCTGACTTGAGGAATTAAAATACTGAATTTGAAACACCTCAAAATAACTCGACTAGTTTTTATTAAAATATTGTTTGTCTTCAGTCGTAAAAACAGTTTTCATTGTACAAGTTGTGCAAGTTTACAAAAAATTTTATTCATAGAAATTATTTTTTAATTATTTGCAATCATTTGTACTTGATCACATGTAAAATCCAACTCGGTAACATTAAAAGTAAATTTTTCTGTAACAAGAAATAAAAAACTTCGAACTAAATTGCAATCCTTAAAAAGCAGTGTTTTTCTTCTAAAATGTAGTTTATATTTCATTTCCTTGCGATGTTTCCTCTTCAAGCAATAAGAGTTTTTGTAAGTTATGATCTCACAATATTTTAGAAAACATTAAGTGAAGTCTTAAACATACAAAAATACATACAAGTCAGTAAATAATACGAAAATTTGGATAAAGAACTTTCATCTCGTTCTTGTTGTAAAAATGTTGTAAAATATGTGTTAATTTTTTTTTTATTGAATTCTACGCATCAAATTCCACATGTCGGCAAAAGTTTATCTGGTTTGCAAAAAGTGAGAGGGGAAATCCAAGAGGATTGAGATTTGCAACACTTCAAGGTTGGTAGGATACCTAATTCGAAACTTTCTGTCCCAAATTGAAATCGGGAAAAAATTTGTTAAATTAAGAAGAATATATTCACAAAAGCATATATCTATAAGAAAATTTAAAAAAGTGCTGGGCCCAGCCTTTAGTATCGTCTCTTGATATTGTTACCGCAGGTAGGTATAGACTCGCTCTTGAGTTAAACTTAGTTTTTCTTGGAAAGTCTTGTAAAATCACGAAATCTGAAAGAGGTTTCAAAAAAAAAAACTAGTTCGTAAAAATATTTTACTTTAGAAAGAAAACATATTCTCGAAAAATAAACAACTTTCCCCTACTGAAAATAGCTTATTAAAATAAAAACAATAATCCGCCACTGAAACATAAACATGCCGAATAGTGTTGTATTTTGTAACACTAATTTATTTTGTACTTTGCAAAACTACATCAAACCTATACACTCCACAAAGATAAAAACGCAACACATTGTTCCGTTAAAAATACTAAATATTTGCTCTGGATCCATTTCAGGCTCTGTCAGGGGTCATTTTAAGAGTAAAGTGATGGACTTACGTGCTTTAAGAAAACTGTTATGCCCTTTAGAGGAGAGAACTATTTTCCCATTCCAATTTGATGAGCATTTCACAGCCGTATAACTTTTCATTCTCGAGATCTGAGCATCTTGACATATTTTCAAAGTTTTTTTTGACAACGGAACATCAAATGGCTATGAAATGCTCATAAAATTGGAGGAGCAAAATAGTACTCTCTAAAGAGCATAACAGTTTTCATAAATAGGGCGTGGTGCGTGTTCTGTATCAGCACAAACAACGAACTTGTTTTTTTTTTACAAATATACTTGAATTTCCAACTGGCATGACAAGATTTCGAGTCTTAAAGTACCTAAGGTATAGCGTTTCATCAAAATCATCACTTTGATCATAGAATTAGCCCTGGTAGAGCCTAAAAGGACGAAGGATAAAAAAGTTACATGTCTACAAATATTGTGTATTTTTAACGAAAGAAATAGTATCCCGTTTTAATTTTTGTGGAGTGTATTTCATTTTCTAGCTACTTACTACACTTCATATAAGTTAGATCTATGTCGCAGATGGATTGCCGAATCAGCTGTTTTACGTAACCGTTAGTTGTGTAACAAAACATTTCCGTTATGCAAAACAACTGAAAGACGTTTAACGGTGTTTCATAATTACTGAACTTAAATCATAGGGATATTAAGACCATGCATATTATGTGACTACAGATAAACTAGGGTACTAGTTTTGTTAAAAGAAACGCAATAGCAATCTAGATTAACATCTTTCAGCAGTTATGCATTACGGAATTGTTTTATAAAACTGATTCTGCAATCCATCTGCGACATTTACATTACGTAATAATATTGAAATGAAAAACCATCAACTCCTTGATCCAACTATCACTTTCATTTAATACATTGCTTACATACAAAATACAGAATCTCACCACGGCTGCACAGATAGGTCGTATAAATTTCAAATCTGTAAGAAGCCATTTGCTGTCTAATACTTAGTCACAGGAGAAAAGTATTCGAATGGGATAAGAGGTAGTTAATCAACTTCACGAAAGAATTGTTTCAAGACCACCAGATTTTGGATATTTTATTTTCTTATTGAAATTATGTAGCGAAGAAATACTTTTGACACCTGAAATCGACTAGGTCTACTAGTGTGAATTTCCTAATAAATTGCGAAAATTGTTAATTTTTTAAATTATTTTAAGACCTTGTTATTTGAATGAAATTTCTTAACGCGGCTTGCGGCGACGAGCAAACTGGTAGCAATCGTCACGTAAGAGTGTGAGGTAGTATATGTGTGTGGGTGTAAACAAAACGTCATTAATTTGGTTGAAGAAAAACCTAAATTCGTCCCTGACGTAGGTCTACGACCGCACTCTTTTTTTTATCATTTTCATGTCTTTATATCAAAATAGATTATAATTGAACACAGTTTTGTCGTTGCTAGCACCAGGCCAGATAAATCATTTTAAGAATGCAATTTTAATTCATCAGGCAGAAATTCGGTTGCTTTACTAGCTTTAACTCGGCGTTAATTAACGCAGCCGCTCGTGGATCTATCTAAATTCAACAAGGAAAGCAATATATCCAAGTTTATCCGAGAAATATTCACGAAGATAAGCGCATTAAAAAATAAATTTAACTAAGTGCAAACGTTTTTTCAAAGTTGGAGAGCAAGATTTCTCCGAAACGGCTCGAATTATCGGTTTCAAATTTTTACACAATAAACTCCCGAAAACATTACCAGTGCTCGAACCGGAATATCCTAAACTCTGACGCAGTTATTATTAAATACGAAACAAGACTTTGAGAGTTTGACATGTAAATTTACATGTACTTCATAGAAAAAAATTATCAAAACCAGCAAACCGAAAAGGCGAAAAATATAGAAAACGTATTACTGGTCTTTTCAACCTTTTAAATACCATTTTATCAAAATAATTCTTAGCACAAATTTCGTGGCATGGAAAATAACTAATTGCTAATATTTTCTAATTTATCCCAATTCCTAGAGTAATTAGTCAATAATGATTTTCCATAGATATATTCTTGTGTCCATAACAATCTAGTTAACCTTTTCGAGAGTTTAGAATTTGAGAGCGATTGCGATAATTAACGCAAATATGTGCTAGTAAATCAAACTTATTTCTACCTGGCAAATTAAAAATATTATAAAACTACATCATATTAAAATTAAATCCCCGCTAAGATGATTCGAATACCTCATTTTTGGAAATATCTGGCGCATAAAGCATAATCAAATCATTCATTTTAATATTGAGAAACAGCTTCTTCTTTTAGCCTAGATCTAAGCTTGTAAGCAATAACATTCTGTACAAATAAACAGGATAGTCATCTTCTAAAAGTATATTGTTCATTTTAAACTCCACATTCCATCTATCCATCAATATATGTTGGGTGATGGGGGATGCCTTTGAAGTGGGTATGGGTATGAAAGAGATGTGGTGCAGATGGGATTGATAAAAGATATAGTATATAGAGAAGTGTGTGACATGTTACCAACAGCGATACTTACATGACATACGTTTAATGTGCTATTTAGTAGTGCCTTGACAATTCAATCGATAGTCAAGTGTAGTCCTCCTCCACGGTAGTCGGCAGGTAAAACACACCACCTCAAATTCAACTCTCAACTCAAATAATAATAATATAGCTCGCACTATATGTGAGTCACAGAGTGAGTGTGTCGAGCTAGGGCATGTGTACAACAGAACTGAATGTGCATGCACCCAGTTATTTTCATCACCCCCCAAAACTCCCTCTTCGCTCTTTTGTTTGCATGCAAACTTGAACATATAAAATATTACACTTGATTGCTGAATGATAACGAAAGTAAAAACTATATTTTATTATTTAAATGTAGATATATAAATATTTATTCTCCAACTCATACCCTTTTTATTAATAAACTACCTTAGTAAGGAAATACATAAATGAAAACGAAAGTGAATCGATTTATGCAATCTTTGTCACATATATGTAATACATGTTGCAACACTGCATGCAAAATGAAATAATTGCATTATTGTAAAAAAAAAATAGGACAAAAAGCATCTAAAGACGAAAGTGCTTATATTTTTTTTAATTTAATTTTACCTTTCAATTGAAGACACAATTAACACAAAAATTTTTAATGCCACGGTATTTTCATTTTAAAAACTTTTTTTTCAATTTTCCTAAACTATGCTAAACCGGAAATAAATAATTGTTTGTCATTCAGAAGTCGTATTTTCCTCGAATTGAATCTTTTAATTTTTAATTATTTATAATGATATTATGACATTAATTTATTTTGCTATGTATTTAATTTTTTTGTACTATTTTTAAAATCAAATTATTCCTTTGACATTCAATGTATTGGCGCCTATCGGCGAAAGCACGCACTTGAAGCATCCTTCCATTTTTTATAAACAGGTTGACCAACATTTATAAACTACTATTTTAAATTTAAAATTGTATATATTTTAAATATATTTAAGAGAATTTTATTTAAATAAATTAAATCTATTAATTAAAATGAATTAAATTTCTATTTAGGTGTATACCAATAATTTTAAAATTAGATAGGTCAGTGTTGGGTTGGTAGCATTTCTTATCAAGTGTCGTAATCGACTTCATAGACAGCAAGGTTGGTGCCATATCTTAAATATTTGCAAAAAATTATTTTTAATACTTATTTATTAATTTTAGTGTCCACAAAAACATCACGATGAACGTGATTGCAAAATCTAGCAATTTATCTGCCTATTTAAAAGGTACTACACAAGTTGTATCTAATGGGCTACCCAATTTATCGTTCGTAGCTAGTACGTCTTCTAAACCAGTGGTTGTGGCTGCTGCTCAACAAAGTCTTAATATTAGTGATCAAATTCGAATTCCTCCACCAATTACGGGGAAACTTCGTGTGAGTTCAGGACCTGCAGGTTTGTGTTTTGATATAATATTTAATATAATAATTTTGATTATGTAATAACATTTCTGAAATGATTTTTGTAGTAACAACTCAAGTACGATATGCCCATACTGATATTAAGATACCAGATTTCTCAGCATATCGTCGAGAATCTGTTAAAAATCCAAATGCTACAAGTGCAGATTCCGAAGAAGCACGGAAAAGTTTTTCATATTTATTAGTTGGAGGTAACTTGCCAAATTTTTTTTAATGTAATGCGTAATTATTATGTATACCTCTGCGTCACAAAATTTGCACAGGTTTTACGATTCTAAATGATATAGCTATATTTATCCAGTCAAATTACACTTTGAAGGTTACAAAAGTTCCCATAGAGCCTAAAATTGGTATGAATGTTCAGAATACTATTATAAAGGAATTGTGAAAAGTCCCCATCAATCCCCCTTGTGCAAAAAATTTTATTGATGGGAGAAGTTTTCAAAAATAGGTTTTTCGCGTTTTTCACCAAACGGTGAGTTTAACAGCAAAAATTGTAGATCATTCAATTTGCTACAAAATGTGTCTCTGCATCTTTTTTCATAAGTGCTGCCATTTTCGTGATATAGCGGTTCAAAGAATTGAAAAAATTATTTTATTCGTTGAACCGTTATGCGAGTAAAAATATGAGTTCCTATATGTTATACATACACAATTTTAAAATTTTTAGAATATAAATCAACGTCAAGAAATCTGTCCCTATTTTTATTTAGTAACATGGCCTGAGTAACATCTGTCTTCCATTCAATTGTCAGCGTGGTGATTCTCGTATACCTGCCCCGTTTCAAAGGTCTCATACTCCACAAAATACTATTAGTCGTAAGTATTGAAAGAGGTGGTGAATTTTCGGAGTACCTGAAAGACCAGACATCTGTAAAAATTCATGTGCAATGTCGAAAAAATTATACTCGAAAGCGTAGCATTGATGCTGTGAAAAGACAGCGCCAAGAAGAAGAAGCTGGTTCATCAAAAATAAGTCCTCATACTTTTACTCGTGTAATGGTTCAAAAATGTATTACGAAAAAAATAATTTGTTCAATTCTTTGAACCGCTATATCACGAAAATGACAATACTTATGAAAAAAGGGGTAGATCTATAATTTTTGTCTGAACTTTTGCTGTAAAACCCATCGTTTTGCTGAAAAACGCGAAAAGCCTATTTTTGCAAACTTCCCCCCTCAATAAATTTTTTTGCACAAGGAGGATTGATGGGGACTTTTTACAATTCATTTATAATAGTATTCTGAACATTAATACCAATTTTTAGCTCTATGGGAATTTTTGTAATCTTACTTATATTTTATGGCCTAATTTGACTGGATAATATGTGCTGCTATAGTAATATCAATTAGAATGGTAAAAACCGTGCAAATTTTTTGACGATGAGTATACTTATCATTGATTAAATTTGTTTAGGTTCTGCTGTGGCAGGAGCCTACGCAGCTAAAACAGTTGTAACTGAATTTATCAGTTCTATGAGTGCATCAGCTGATGTTTTGGCTATGGCTAAAATTGAAATTAAATTAGCTGATATCCCTGAAGGAAAGAATGTTACATTCAAATGGCGTGGCAAACCACTTTTCATTCGTCACAGGTATATTTATATTTGTTTTTAAGTATTTTATCAACTTGGAAAAAATTCAGAACAATAGGGAATATTCATGAAATTTAAATTTGGTTCAAATATTTTTCTTCCGTAACTTTAATGACTGGACATTTCAACTAAACCATTATTTTAGTAATTAATATCTTTTTATACCATGTATATATGAAATATACATAGTATATTAAGTTTTTATACCATGTATCTCACTGTCAAAAAAAATGCCACAGTTAAAACATTCTAAGCGTACTCATCATATGTTATGTTATGATAGTAACACTTAGAATGTTTTAAACCAAGCATTTTTTTTTACATTGAGTATATATATGAAATATACATAGTATATTAAGTTTCGTCGTTTGTAACGCTTAAAAATATTGATGCTACGAAAAAAATTTTGGTATAGGTGTTCATAGAATCACCTAATTAATCCATTTCCGGTTGTCCGTCCGTCCGTCTGTCTGTGGGCACGATAACTCAAAAACGAAAAAAGATATCGAGCTGAAATTTTTACAGCGTACTCAGGACATAAAAAGTGAGGTCAAGTTCGTAAATGAGCATCATAGGTCAATTGGGTCTTGGGTCCGGAGGACCCATCTTGTAAACCGTTAGAGATAGAACAAAAGTTTAAATGTAAAAAATGTTCCTTATAAAAAAATAAAAAACTTTTGTTTGAAACATTTTTTTGTAAACATCACTGTTTATCCACGAGGGCGTTAATTAGGTGCAAATTTTATAGTATGTATTAATATAGGAATATCAGTTGTGTGTGTGTCTATTTAAAAGTGAATATCTTTTGTTATTTACGTGACGTCAAAAAAACAAACGATTGCGCATCAACACTGTCTATACATGGTATTTCAACAACTAACTCAGTCAATTGTTTGTTTTAACTTGTTAATTACTTAAAATTAATTAATAAAAGTACAAATTCAGTGAGATAATTTAAAAATTTCTAAAACGGAAATTCAAATTTTATAACGGACGTGACATCATAGTACGCGCTTGTCAAATTTGTTGACATACTGTATGATATTAATTACTTACATTTTATATGGTATTTCATTAAATTATACTATTCTACGACTTTTTATTAGAAAACTTAATAATAACGAGTGTAAATTCTGTGTTGTAAATTCATTTTTTTTAAAGTGTAAATTATACATTGAACTGTCACCAATTGACAGATCACGCACTTATACGTCATCAACAGAGAGCGCCAAAAAACTACGTTTAAATTATAATGTATTTTAAATATTTTTTTACAGTTAAATACAGCATTTTTAAACAGTATTTATATTTTTGACTTTGTTATAACGGTGTAAACAATGGATTAATAATATAAAAAAAATACAATATTCCCTATTCATAAAAGTTATTATATATTCGATTGTTGATATATAAAAAAATTAAAATCAGAATAGTTGCTCCGTATTTATAAATAAAACTGTTCTCTGATTCCACTATTTATTCATTTTTATTTTTGTAGAACTGAAGAAGAAATTTCAAATGAACGCTCTGTAAATGTATCCGAATTACGTGATCCTGAACCCGATACAGATCGTGTACAGAGACCAGAATGGCTTGTAGTCATTGGAGTTTGCACACATTTAGGTTGTGTACCAATTGCAAATGCTGGTGATTTCGGTGGTTACTATTGCCCATGTCACGGTTCACATTATGACGGATCCGGACGTATTCGTAAAGGTCCAGCTCCATTGAATTTAGAAGTACCACCTTATGTATTCCCAGATGAAGGTTTACTAATTGTTGGTTAATTAATCAAATTTATTTAAATGAATTTTAATTTAAGTAAATAAAATTATATTTATTGAGACAAGAGATCGATCGTTGTTTATTGAAACTGTAGTTCCATCAATTTAGGTTTCATGAAATTTTAATGAAAAAAAAATAAAAATGTAAAAAATTTGTATATAATTTTATTTTCAATATTTAATTTGTCTTTATTTTCATTTTACCATTTCTTTTAGAAAATCCTTTAAAATTACAAACTTTTATTTGATTTCACTTGAAATTTGTTTGTAAGGGTCAGATCTTCTATTAAAACTTGAGATGCTCAAGAGTTCAGAAAATTAGGCTCGCCGGATCTGCATAACACTAGCTAATAGCTAACATACAAAACAGTTAAAAATAAATTTTAAAAATATGTCTCATACAAGTGAAATTTACAAAATTTATAATCCCCTGACTAATGCGGTTTTTTCCTTGTAGCTGCCTCCAAACAGAACCGATTTTTTTGAAACATAGCGAAGAACACTCTCCATTAAATTACCTTTCAAATAAAAATTAAAATCGGTTCATCCGTTTAGGAGTTACGGTGCCGCATACCGGCAGACACGCACAAACACACATAGCGGTTAAACTTATAGCACCCCTCTTTTTGGTTCGGGCATTAAAAATCACCAATAAACAATCGGATTCGGCACAAATTAGAAATGTTGTATACATTTTTGTGGCGTCTGAATTTTCACTCGTAATTTCTGAACATCTGTGTAACACGTTAACCTTTTCTGGGAAAAACATGTGTTTATTTTAAAACTACATTTTTGGAAGATCGTAATATCTTATTTGAACATCCCCGAATCCATTCCGATTAGTTAGCCCCTTTACGAACATAACTCGTATTCGTTGTGTGCGTAGTCATGGTAGGGATAATAAAATCGATGCCAGCGCTTTAAGTGAAAAATTTTGGAGATAAAGGGGGCTGTTATGACTAATTTGCAATTCTTTACATGTTAATATTATAGAAACTGTCAAATTAAAATGATTGAAAAACACTAATTAATTAAACTTAATGCATTAAAAATTGTGAAAATAAGAAATCAAATTGTACAAATACTATTTTTCAAATGTAAATTATCATATTTATTTATTTAAATTTGTGAAACAAGAATATTAAATTTTAAATGTAAGTTTTCAATGCAATCCATACAATTATATATGCATCCATACAATTCTATAATTAAAGTAGTGTATCGTTGTCATGGAAACGAAACTCACGCACAGAGCGAATAATCATGCACTTCTTTTGTACTTGCGTGTAACGCCATCGAGAATTTTTAGATTTCAATAGAATCATCCATTTTCAAATCATCAATCATCAAAATTGAAGTTATGTATCAGGCTAAAATTTATCACCCTTTTTTATGATCATAAGTTACATCTTTTTTCCGAGAATTTCAACTCAATTGCTTCATTTTTCGAAAAGTTATCAGACAAAGTTGAAAATATGTGGTGACAGCGGTTTTCTTGAGATTATTTTACTATGTTCAAGGTTCGATAGCAGGCAAGGTCGATGCAGAAATTCTTAATAAACAATTTTTTTTTTTATTCGTCTTAATTAGATCAATAGAAGCAAAGATATTTAAGAAAACGTACCAAACAAAAAAAAAAACCATGTTGAGATAAAACCGTTGGCAGAAGTTTGCATGAATCGTTCCAAAACCGGAAAACTCATTTTCTGTTTTTTTTTTTACAACAAACAAAATCTATATGCTTAGATCTTTAAAACTACGCAACGGATTTTGATGCGATTTTTTCTAATAGATTCTGATAGAGTGATTCAAGAGGAAGTTTTTTATATGTATAATACATGCATAATATAGTAGAGTAAGGGGTTGAAAGCGATTTGCTTCAAAAACTTTAAGCTCAATTATTGTCAAGATATTAAACCAGCTTCAAGGATTGTTTTTATCTATTTTTAACCTTCGGGGGAGGGGGTAGAAAGGTGGAGCGAGAAAGTGAGGATGAATAATCGAATATTTTCAAATATACCCAAATGGGGTATCAAATAAAAGAGCAAGGGGATATTGGGAGAGGGGTGAAAATGGGGATGTTGCCCAGCGAAGCGGGTATTTCACAGCTAGTTATAAATATTCTTCAAATATTTAATTATAACAATATTCAAACAATAATTTATTTCGTTGAACAGAGAACATTTTAATGAAAATTATTTTCGTTTGACAACGATGTCAAAAACGGGGTGACAGTGTACTGGACTGCGTTCCGTTTTTAACAGTAACCAGTATAGCTGACTATCAAGGAACGGCTTTGCAGTATACTGAATAAATCTCACATCTTACAGTGGTCACAGTGTATATCGGAACAAATATTTAATACAAAGATTTCTAAAAATGTATTTATCAATGATATGATGACATGATATACTGACAGACATGGGCAGTTGAATTATTTAAGGTCTAAGTATTCCTAATTATAAGCTATCACGCTTGTGCCGACTCTACAAATCATCTCGGAGACAATGCAATGCCGAATGATTTTCTAAGACAAACCATCGCGTTTGTCTTTGTTAACATCGAAATATCAAACACTTGTCGTTCAATCTCAAAATGAATCAAATTTTCTTCATTTTAAACCAAAGGTGCAGTGCTATTAGCTCACGAGCTTTCGAAACAAACTAAAATGAAAGAATGATTGATTATTGAGTTTGGTATCTGGGTCATAACCACGACCCATTTTCCGAATAAAATACCGGTCTTTAATTTTAAAAAGGAATTAAAAAAATAAAAGATTCGTTTACAATTAACATTTCGTATTTTATTACTGGAGAATTTTATTGTTTATAATAATATTATTTTTTTTGACAAATATATTTTGATTTTTTCTTTAATTACAATAACTATTTTTTGTTTGTTTCTTTAAATTATCATTATTATTTACCTAATTAATTACAATACATATTTTATTTTTATTTATATATCGGTTTTTTTTTGTATTCTTTTGTTTATAATTAATTTTTATTTTTATGAATAACAAAGATTTTACGATTTATTAATTCATTTTTAAAGAGGATAATTTTGTATGATCAAATTGTAGAAATATTTTTAGTAATAAAATATTAGTACCTCAAACAAGTAGATACCGGAAAAAGGAATTGTAGAAGATAGAATTTGAAATGGATTTATTTTCTTTTAAATAATAGGTTATTTCAACAAGATCAGATGATCTTTCGAGTGAGTATAAATAAATAGAAAAAATTTTATGATCGATCCGTTTTATCAAAAACACAAACTTATGGGGAATGATTTAAAACGTACAAACAAGATTAAAAGAGCGTCGAAGGCAACACTTCGTTTCGGAAGACCTTTCCATTCTTCGATTACTTAGAAAAAATATAAAGGAAATTGTGCTCGATAATTACCATTCTATCTTAAGAGATAAATCTCGATAACTCATAATCAATGATGTGTTCATTTGACCGATTTTGGTGTTTACGTGATTTTTTCTTGTATCCGAAACTTAAATTGCCTGAAAATAAATATGTTTCTTTGTCTCATATGGCTGCACGCTTTATAGTATCAGCTTTAAACTCAGACAGTTGTAGGGATGTGTAATAGAGAAGTTTCATTAATTTTTTTTGCCACAAATTCATATACAGTGTGTCCCCGGATAGAGGGGACTACACTATACTTGTAAATTTTCTTATTTTGCATTTTAAGAAAAAGTCATTCTTTATAAGAAGTTTTGCTTATTATGAAAAGTATGTAGGAATATTTAAAACTTCTAAATAATGTATAGGGTAGCCAAAAATTTGGTATCGCTATTTTTTTTTTTTTTTTTGGGTAAACTACCCTTTGTTTTTAAAAGTTGACAAAATGTTACTAAAAAAAGTTACTCGAAATTAACAATCATGACTCTATACAAAATATCAAGAAGATCTTTCCAACTTTGGCAATTCCATTCTTTGTGAATGTTTATCCGAGAAAATAAATTTTCTTTTTAATTTTCTAAACTAGTCCACAAAAAATTACACTCTCGGATAATACATGTTAATTGATTTATTATTATTTTCTTTCTTACGTTTTTTTATAATTAGAGATTTTGTTCAAATAAATAATGATGCTATAATTAAAGTACACGGATCTTCTTGATATTTTGTATAGAGTCATAATTTTTAATTGTAAGTAACTTTTCTTAGTAACATTTCGCCAACTTGTAAAAAAGAAGGGTAGTTTACCAAAAATAAAAATAGTGATTCCAAATGTATAGCTACCCTGTACATTAAGAAGTTTTAAATATTCCTACATACTTTTCAGAATAAGCAAAACTTCTTATAAAGAATGACTTTTTTTCTTAAGGTAGTTCCTCCGCGACCGTCCAGTCAAAAAGTTTTGGACTAATACTATCATTCAGTGCATTAACTGTGCTATGACTATTATACATATACCATATATTATTTTCACAAGACTGTAGTTCCTCACTACTGTTTCTAGTATACATATAAACACACACACTATGACATATGCCTTTAACATTAGTCTTCATATCTTTTCCACAAAAATCATTGCTAAAACGAGTTATTTATTTAAGTTTTTTATCGAAACTATATGGTAAATAATTTTTATTTTTATTTATATATTTTCTAAATATAGTATTCTACATTATATTAGTTTTTCATAGAGATGGTGGACGTCATTCATTGGTAAATAAATATAATATTTGTAAATTTGTGTATTTTTATACACTTCTCCCATGTACACGTACAAATTGCGTCACTTTTAATTGCTAATATCTCATGTATGGCATGGTAAATCATCTTCTAATTTTAACAGCAAGTGTATTATGAATTAAATATTTTATATTCTGAGTTTTGAGAAATTCTTGGAATATCACTTTCGTGTAGGTACTACCTTAAAATGCAAAATAAGGAAATTGACACGTATAGTTACCTCTATCCGGGGACACACTATATAAATGAAGGAATAATTCAACTAAAGTAATTATAATTAATTAACTAATCTTAACTAATTTTTTATATGAACAATTCCAATTTTTTTTATTAGTTATTTAAAAAAAAAAAAAGTGGTTACATTTTTGAATAAAAAAACTACTTGCGATTAGTTGTGACGTGAAGATATCCGTTGAGGCTGGGAGCCAATCGGAATCACGGTTTCCCACTACTATATTTTATCTATGATCACGGTATACACTAATCATGTAAAATTATGTTATACTATAGTGAAAAAAGTTGGGAGCAAACCATTTATCATCATTATCCATGTTATTTTATCATTTCTCCACGCGGTGGCGTTAATAAAGCGATCTGATAACGTCACTGGCATTTGAATTTACAGTTTAGAAAAACCATTTTCAATTTCATAAAAAATCTAAAAACTTTCGAAAAAATAAAATTAAAAAACATGTAACTTCTCTATTTACGTCACTATGTGGAATAAAGTACAAGGGTTTGAAAAAATATTAAAAATCAATATTACTGCACCCCACGAAAAGGAACGTGCGTAATTAATATTATGATTTTTATTCAAACAGTAAAATTGAAGGAGATAGTAGATTTATCTTAGCGAATTGTTTGGGAAACTATAGTGGTGTTAACATCAATCACATTTTTTTTACAGTAGAATTATATTATTATTATTTAAGAATTTAGAAAAATAAATATTTGAAATAAGTAAATTTAACAATAATTTTTTAGATTTTGAAAAATTGATGCCAATTATATTTGTTTTCAAATAGAGGAAGGCTGGTTAAAAAGTAGGAGGTTAAAATGTTGTGTGACGAATTTATTTTGTATGACAGAAATTAAGAGAGAGTAATATGGAGATTTTGTCTTGGAAAATGCATCAAACGAGGTTTATTTCAAAGGCACACATCATATAGTATGCATTGAGTTCGATCTAAGTTCTGAGGTTCAATTAAAATCTCACTGATTCATAACTGACAAACATTAGATGAACGCTTTAAATTAGAAAGTTGTTCATTATAAATACACAAACATTTTTTATAAAACCGAATAGTTTAGGAAGTAATAGGGTATTCCACTATTTTTGAAAAAGTACTTCAAAATGTTGATTTTGCTAATAAAAAGCCACCACCATGACTCATACCGCTATGACATCACAACAGGGCTTTACCGCGTTTTAGGTCACGTGATATACAGTTTAAAAATTACGATTTTTAATTTTAATATTTTAAAAGAAAAAAGTGCTTTTATGACTCGAAATCAGAATATTTAAGTATATTTTTACATAAATTTTAACTTTTTTCAAATTTCATGATTTATTTTTGACTAACGATAATACCCTATTAGATAAATTTATATGAAGTAATGTTGTAATTTGTTTCGAAGTTATATTTGACAATTTTATCCCATAGAATCGTATTTTGACCAAACTGTCATCGTGTATAAATCCGTCACAACTAATGTGGATGTTAGGGTAGATGAGGGTAAATAAAAATCTACAGTTTTTTATCCAATAATAAAATATTTAACAAAATATACAACATATTATTAAATATCTCTATTATATGATATCTTCTCATTTTTATTAAAAAAATCAATATAGTTTTCTCTCTTTTTATTTTTCAAAAATATAATTTTTTTTAGTTGCCATTATTGGTAGTATTTTTTAAATATTTAGTATTTTTTATTAAATTTTGAAATGATTTGAGAATTTATACTATTTATTAGGCACCGTTTTATTCTTTATATAATCAATAAAAAAGGAAAAAAGAAAGAATTATTGGGTTGGGACAACGAAATTTATTTATTTCTTAAGTGTCCCATCATTTAAAAACAACAAATTTGATTGTCTTAAATAAAAAATTCAAGAATTATTTTAAGAAATGAGCAATAATTTATTTTTTTTGTACTTAAGAATTATTATGGGATATTTGAGGCATTTTAAAAAAACTTGAATTTTACTAAAATTTTTGAAAAGAGTCTCAAATTTTGAAATTATAGGTCAAAATTTGTATTAAAAAATTAATTTAATTATACGCGCCTAAATTTTTTATTAAATAGCAAATTTTTGGAATTTTTTTTTTTTTTGTTATTAATAATTTTTAAAATTTTATTTTGGAATTGTGCAAGAAAATCAAAAAAATTCTGTTTTTTATTTGTCTTTATATATTATTAAATTTTATATACAGAGTGGTCTCACTCCATCTCTCATCATGATAAAAATTAATATAATTTTTATTGCATTTCATTTCAATCTTTTACATAGAGTTGTTTTCAGAAAAAATTAGCCTTCAAAATTGCGGATGAATTAGCTTGTTTTTAAAATTAATTTAAGGTGGGAAAAATTAGATATTATATTCTATCAAAAATATCGAAAATTTGAATAGAAGCAATTATAGGTCATAAGTGACATAACTATCAAAATACAGTAGTTTGTTACCAGATTAAAGCTCGTTAGAAATTTATTGATGGTAGAAGCAAAGAACTCCGAAAATTCTTTCAAAAATAATATCATTGCGTCAAGCAGTCATGCACGGATCTTACGAAGGTACTCACTTCCGAGATCCGTCGACTACACCCTATCTTCTCCTAACTTCGGGAACAAGTTCTTAGAGAAGAAGGTAGGATGTGGGGATTCCTCCAATAATCTAGCTAGATTTACGGATATAATTTCAGATGCGAGATCATTGTAGCGTGTATTTAGCGGAAGTGATGGCTATTTACAAGGCATGTGAATGTACAAGATTGAATACTCCCATGTGCAAAGACATTATTATTTTGACCGACAGCATAAAAGCGCTAAAAAACTTCAGCTGGGTCTACCTAACCTCGAAGGTAGAAAAAGACAAACGTCCTTAAATGAGCTGGCGGAACAAATGAATGTATACCTAGTATGGGTTCCATGACACAGGGACATAAAAGTAAATTGTGGAATCGACAAGCTTCCTAGAAATGGCAAAAGGCTGCTGGACAATAGATATCCACTTGAGTAGGCTTTTTTTGACGACCTCTCCAACCAGAAATCCGTTGACGTCAAAGGTCTCCTGCTATTCTTAAACAGCTTTAATTAGTTCATCGAATAGTGGTCGGAACTGGGCCAGCCCTTTTCGATATCACAATGGACCCTTTTACCTAAGTGTGTTCTACTTCAGGGCAGTCACTAACCGTAACCTATACCGTAACGTCTAGGTATTGGCTTTTATTTTTCGTTTGATTTAATTTTGACGACAGTCTTTAATAAATTTCGACGTGTATAAATAAAATTTTAACTGTCTTCCACAAAAAAAAAAAAGTAAGGAGGCGAAGACTCATTGTTTATGAAAAGACCTCTAACCTAAACAAATTTCTCTCAAATGCAGTGTGACCACCATGTTTTTTCTCTCTTTGATATCACATTATTAAATACAAATATATATATGTATAGGGATTTTTTTTTAATTATTCACAAAATTAACGAAACGAAAATTTAAAAAAAATATTATTACAGTTCTTTCTCTTAATTCGTGTTAATTGTATTTTGAGTTTAAATAATTTTGCTGCTTTTTTTCCTAGTTTTTCTTATTTCTACATTACATAAATATTTTGAAAAATAAACAAAAATAATAATAATAATTAATAATAAATTGTTTTGTTTTGTTTAAATTACATTATTTTCTAAGAAATAAAATAGTTTCTACAAATATTTACACATGCTTAAAAATTACACTTTAAAGAAAAAAACGAAAAAAATTAAATTCAAAATATTTTTTTTTTTTAAATATCAATCCCAAATATATTTTGAGAAAGAATTAAATATTTTACTGCACACGCAGTGTTGCCAGGTTTATAAAGTTTACGTAAAGTGTTTTTACATAGAATTTTACAAGTAAAAATATTTTACAAGTTTGGTTTTCAGTTCGTCAACAATAAATTTTATTTGATAGTATTTAAAAAAATTGTGTTCATCTTCACTAGGAATTACTCACCGTGGAAGTTTTTTTTAAATATATTTTAGACAACACCGGTTTCTGTTTATACATACGATATTTGAATTAATTAGAATAAATTCCAAATAAAATAAACTTTCGTACTTAAATGAGTCCTACATGCCTTTCTTTTCGATATTTGATAATTATACTATCATGGTGAACCAATTTGTATAAAAAAGTTTGTTTGTGTTTGACAAAACGATTTTTCAAGACTCGAGAAACAGTTGATGTTTTGCGTATAGTAGTTTCATGAAAACGGTTTGAACATCACTCGTTATTTTTAACAGAAAAAAGTCACTTACACGAAAGTGTTTTCAAAGATTTTGTGTGATAATTCTAGTGATAAAAAGTTGACTGGCTTTTTAGTCAAATTTCTTAAAACAGATTAGAGAAAAATCTATGAAAAATCAAGCGTTTTTCTTTGAAACATATGTATGCTTGATTTTTGGTAAAGTATTCTCCCTTCTCGACCAATAAAGACGAGCAATTAATTTTATTTGGAATTTTCTCTAATACGGAATTGATATACAATCTTAATTATACATACATACAGGATGAATCATGGTATGAGCATGGAAAACATTTCATTTATACTGAATCATCCTGTATACTCATAAAAATAAATGATTAATTATAACAAAAAAAAAATTAATATCACAGTAAAAAACAAATTTTTCAAAATGATTTTTTTATTGCATAAAAAAAATCATTTTCTTTTAACAAAAAAAAAAATTAAAAAAATGAAATGGAAAAATTTGATAAATGTCCAGAGGATGTGATACGGGGAAATGAATGATTTTGATATAGTTGGAGTAGGAAGGGTTGAGGGGGGGGGGTGTTAATATATGGATAAAGGAGAAATAATGTAACAAAAAATATTGTTCTGTTTTGTTTAATAAACAGGTGATAAATTTAATGTTAGATTACGTAGAGCATTGTTGCGTATAGCTGTGCGATTTGTACGCGATGATTTGATAATTTGTATGACCATTGTCTTACAATCATGGCATACAATCATTTGCATACCTTTTAGCTTATCAGCTGTGGAGGATTTATCATCGAAGCGATTTAGTTGTGTTTTTGCACGCGCCATTCGTGACCTAAAAAAATTTTTTTTATTAGTTAATTAATTTTTGATTTTTTGGATCTGGTTTCACTACTCTTATATAATGCCCCGCAAACAAAGTTTAAACAAGTATATTTCGGTGAAAAATGATTGGATCTGAATGAAATAGCTTGTAATTTAATATTTATAAAAACTTCAATGTTATTCCACTTTGGATGTGGACGCATGATAAGAATGCTCATGTTTTGTAGAAGTTCTTCCTTAGGAAACCTTAGTAACAGAATACGACGGAATTCGATTATCCCGATGACACAGTATTTTATATTAAAAAATTTAAGTCTGAGAGTAAAGAAGGCTGAAGTGTTTACTCTGAAAAACTTGCCATTTTCACTACATACACACTGTAGTGAAAACGATTTTGAAAATTCAAAAAAACGCATGGAAAAATACACATCTTAACGATTTTTTATCCGTAAAATCAACATTTACCGAGATTTTACCACCTGCCTCTAAAATTTGGTTGGACTCCGCTTTAACATAAATCTAGAAGAACTATATGTCTGATCTAAAACGAGTGAAATCTCAACAACAACAGACATATTACAAACCTTCGTTCACTAATTGTAGATGCAGGACTTTCAGCTGGTAAACTTGTAGGGCCTTCCATACTTGTAGCCATACGTGATTCAACACGTGATCCAGGTGCTGAATTTGATGATTCAATGCCATTATTCACACCAACTCCATTAGCAGCACGTTGAAAATTCGGACTACTTGGAGCACTACCCACACTATTATTCCGTACTATATTATTCCGTTGATTCTGTAATGACGGTTGTTGCTGCTGTTGCTGCTGTTGGTCAGGTATCATTAAACGTGCCATTAATGAGCGTGGGAATGTGTCTTTATGGTTATCATCTTCCGGCGAGGACATTAACGTTGGGCTTAATAATACAACGGGTACATTTGAAAAATGCTCTGTGGGTATTCGCATCTGAAATTTATAAACATAAAATATAGTATTCAGTTGAATGAAAGTTGTTAAGGTCAAAGTAAGAGATTTGATGGTGATATTAAATTTTATCTTGATCTGCAGTGCTACTTAAATTTTAATTCTTGTTCGTGGCTGATAGAGAAACACTTCAAGTTGATTTTTAAATGATTCATGAAGATCGCGAACTAAATCAACGTCTTTCTTTAGGTGTCCGCCTTTCACCTTTCGCAAAAGTTCAATAAGAATTAATTTTAAAAATGCTCACCTTTGAGTGACACTTAGCGCACACAGTCCTCTTACACAATTTACATCGTTGACCCCAAGGACCAAATATACCAAATCGTGTTTTTAAGCATAAAAAGCACACCTGGAACAAAATCAATTAATTAGAAACAAATTCAAAGTTTCTTGGCAATATAAACCTATGTGAGAAAGCTTAAACCAAATAGACCTTTTTCATGAAAAACAGAAATGCTTTTTGATAATTTTTTATGAAAATATAGGTCGAGTAGAGCCTGTAAATCGAAAATTACGCATTTTTAACAATAAAAACACTATGAAAAAAATTGTAAAAGTCACAATATTTGAAATAATTTCAAACGATTTTTTTTGGCTCCACCGCACACGTGATCTGTGATGTCAATCCGACAAGCAATGACAATAAAACAGTGTCAACAGTTGTATTAATATATCATTATTATCAAATTTAAATGACGTCAAATCTACCTTCGTGTAACATCGTGTGTTTCCGGGTATTTTTTCGCCAATTTGAATTTTAATGATTTTCATTGTCTGTTTTCTTGGTCATATGGCTCCAAAAAAATCGGGGAAAAAAATTAGCCCATTTATCAAGACATTTACTTTCATTTAAAAAAAAAAGAAAAAAAAATGTAAAAAAGTCTATTCTGTACATATGTGTATCGTAGTAAAAAATAGTTCAATGTGTATCGGATAACCACAGAATTATATCTGTGAGCCAAGTTTTTTTATTTCGGCACTTACACTAAAATATTAGAGAAGCCACAAAATCGGCCTATATACAAGCTACTCTATTTGGCCTAAGCTTTTTGAAAAAATCTCGAATCAGACAATAATTAACTATAGACTTGTTCGCTGTAGTTAAGCATAAATCCTATATCATGCATATAAATATTTGAAAATAAAATTACTTTTCTCTTCTCCACATCTTCTTTAACATGACCCTCAACCGGCAAGCCTTCCAACTCGGCTTTTGTTAGCACTGACCGTATATGTACAATCTCCTCCAATGTTAACGATAAACGATCATCCAATGACATCGCCTCTTGCCATTGTTTTGACTGCATTAATTCATCTTGTAACGAACTACGCGACCATGACATCTCTGGTAAAGTTGTACCCAAATGATTTGAATCCGTGGTATCGTTACTTGTATGTGATAATCGTGAACCAGGACGTGATCCCGGTTGTGATTGCGGTACGGAATAACAATTATTATGATGATGTTGATAATGACTGCTACTGTACGCGGATGATTGATGCTGTATGCTTACTGGTAATTCTGGTGCGCATGCGACTACCGTATGACGTCGCATGGATGCACGACGACTGGGACATTGTGTTGCTAAATCATATGCTATAACACAAAATTGCTTATTTGAATAACTAAATATTTTTTTGTTAGACTAAACTTGTGTATTTTTCAATAAACAAACATTAATTCTCACTGAAATCCTTCGGAAACTAAGAACACTATATTTTTCTCGAAATATCTCGGAATATCAGATAATTTCAACCTCTCTTGAGATGAAAATCAAACAAACTTTTTTGAGATAAAATTAGCTACGTTGTTGAGATAGAATGCTAAAACAGACTATGATTCGGAGAAATTCCGTAGAAATTAAAAAAAATAAATACCACAATGGGATGAAAAATAAACTAATTTTCCCTTCAGAAATATTCTGCGAAAACTGTGCCAGATATGAACAATTTTCATACGCATTATTATTAGAGATGAAACTTTCCTACAAAAATGCCCCGGAACTGTATTTATTTATTTTTTTTTTGTTTTCGAGATATCCGTTGATTAAAAAAAACCCTACGAATCCTACTAGATTAATAGGTAAAATATCTTCAAAGGCTTCAAGTATTGAAAAATTCGAGTTTCAAATTATTAAAAATCTTATGGAGGGGAGATTCAAAGTTTAAATATATCCCTATCTTAAAAAATCGAAAACAAAAAGTGATTGAAAACTACACAAATTATCAGAAAATTTTGTGAGGATTTGTTCTAGAAAATAGTATAAATCTGTATTTTCATTTTCGAAATATTCTTTTAAAATTTTCATTTTAAAACAAATTTCGATTAGTAGAAATTTCTGGCATATCCAACATAGTTTCCGCTATATTTTAGGAAAAGAGTTTTATCAATCTTGGAAATAGTTTTTATCTTGAGTACCTTCTTCTTTACAAACATTTATGTCAATGAGTAGGTATGTCAATTATTAATAAATATTTTAAAGCAATGATGAGTGAAACACAAAATAGATGAGTTATTTGGAAATTAATCTGGCTAAAAATAATAGCGATCAATTAATTCTCGCT
Organism: Chrysoperla carnea; assembly: GCF_905475395.1. Taxonomy (NCBI): domain Eukaryota; kingdom Metazoa; phylum Arthropoda; class Insecta; order Neuroptera; family Chrysopidae; genus Chrysoperla; species Chrysoperla carnea. Next base: position 120,311,205 of record NC_058337.1, on the reverse strand, counting down.
TCAATTTACTAAAAATGAGTTATTTCCAGCAGTTATTTAGAGAGAAAAATATTCGAAAATAATCTTCGATAATTAGAATGGAATTTTGCTCAAAGAGTTGCTTCGAAAAAATTTAGAATATTTATTGGATATGAAGCGTAATTATTTGAAAAAAAAGAAATACACTGAATGAACAAAAAATGAATTAATTGCGATTTTAGTGAGAATAATGCGTTAATTAAAAAAAATTAAATTAAAAATTAGCAAAATTAAAACTAAAAAAAATAAAATAACACCACTTATGCAACAAATATTAGAGAACCATGCAAAAAAAAAATTATGAAAAAAAAAAACGCATGCAAAAATGATTTTAATGTATGTATAGTCACAGACAGAAAAATTTAATAACATAATATGATGAATAATTTTTTATTTCTGTGACTGTACATATTATTTAAATAAAAGAAAATTAAAAAATAAGTATAAAAATGTATTTTTATTTATACTTAAGTTAAATTAACATTACGTTTTTAGTTAATTGTTTTTTTTTTTTAAATTAAAATTATATTTTCAAATTTTACAACAAAAATAAATTGGTCCATCTACAATGGATGGATGCTTTTGTAAGTACACACACAAATAATAATAGTTTTTCTTTTTTACAAACTAAAATCTAAAACAAACAAAAAAAGGACACATGTAATTAATTACTAAATACAAAATAAAAATTTTCGTGCTCTTGGTGTACTTTGAAATTTACTTCCAAGAAACATGAGCTTTCACAATATTGAATCAAATTCGAATGGATCAACTCAAGTAATCTTTGCCAATGTTATTCTGTCAAAAAGTAAGAGTTTGTAATTTAACGACGTTTTGATTTTCACTCCGCTGCAAAAAAGTGTGAAGTCGCTAAGATGAAGATTTGAGAAAACACTCAAAAGACAAGACAAAACTTACTACTTTCATCGATATTCACTGTTTTTTCGATCACATATGGCAGGGGTGGCGAATCTTTACGTATCAACGTATCATTTTTTCTAAAGAAATGTTTAGTGAGGCAATAGACGTGCCGTCAAATAATTTTGACTTCGTTATTATTGGTATTCTCAGTTAATTCATCCTCAATGACGTTTCCTACGCAATATCGAGCAAAAACCGCTAAACGTGCAGATTTAATGACATCAGTACTTTCGCCAAGACATAGCGATATAAAAGGAGCGGTGTTAATGTCAATTTTACATTTCCGACCAGTTTTAGGATTCTTTCTTTTATTATGTTTCTAGATAGAGAAGTATCTTCGATGCGCTGAATTATTTTATCATTGTTATCGAAATTAACGAAAAGTGAGGGCGTGCATGCTGACCAGACTTCCATCAAAAACTCTCCCTCTTGAAAAGGTTTACTATGCCGAGCAATTATATTTGCAGCCGAGTAACTTGTCGCGCTCGTATGACAATTTTTAGCAACATATTTGATCATAGATGTCAACTGTTTATTTCTGTCTTTCATTGCACTTACAATTAATTCCTTTTGTACTGGTTTGCTTTTTTGAGTAACGGATTTGTGAACCAAGTGTAGTAAACTTATTGTAGATGTTTCAATATTGTAGTCCAAGATGTAACTACCAATAACAAACGAGCGCGTGTTCGTAAGCCCACTCACGTTCGTTCGTAGTATAATACTTCATAGCGAACTATGTTATCGGTGGCATGCTCAAAATTTAGTGTCGCGTGCCATTTGTTCTCCATCCCTGTCACATGGAATTATTAAAGCGTTTATGGTAACATTCATAAAAAACGGCAAGGATTAACAATATTTTTGAATTTTTTAATAATATACACCATCACAATGAGTTTAGCAATTATCACAGAGTTTAAAGCGAAAAAGCTTAAGAATGACATCAATATTGCTCTCGAGAAGATGATGGCTATATTGGAAAACTTTTTCATATGACAAGTGTTTCGAAGGCAAGAAATTAGCTGGCAATGCTTATTTTGAAAGCGGCAAAATAAACATATTATGATTGATTTAGGATGGTTCTTACCTTTTGACTGAAAATTTCAGTGATTTTAGTATTGATTATTTCAAATTCCCCTGTTTATTATTCAAAATTTATCGCGCATGGAAAGCTCATGTTTGATGAACATAATTTTGTTTTCTTCGGCTAACAGCAACAGAACAGGGTAAATAAATAAGAAAATTTAAATAAATTAAACAACAATCGAAATATTTAAACATTCAACATTCCAAAATAAAAATTGAGTAATTTGGATTGTTTTAAAGGATCGTACACTCTAGCGCGTTGTCACAAAAGTGGTGATACTCGTCATTGGTGATTGTGGCTGCTGGGCCATGACTACCTGTACGCTTCCATGGATTTGTTGTTGACGATTGTTGTGTTACAGTTCTTTGTGGTGTATTGTTTGTTGTTGATGACTGTTGTGATTTTGGATATACATAACTTGAATCCAAAAATCCATGATCGCATGTATCGGTTGTTGTCGTTGGTGAATCTAAATCTTCGTCGTCGTCATCATCCAACTGTAAAAATAATCACAATGTTAATATAATTTTATTAAAAAATATTTTAGGCAAAAATTTTTCCTAAAGAAATTTTTCTTTTTTCCAAATAGGATATTTTACTCTATATGAGACAGTCTAAAAATATATTATTGAGATAGCTTAGGCAAAAAGCAGTCGGAAATGTCAGAAGTTTTCAGTTTTTATACCATGCATATATGAAATATACATAGTATATTAAGTTTAGTCCCAAGTTTGTAACGCTTAAAAATAATGATGCTAGGAAAAAAATTTTGTCATAGGTGTTCATAGAATCACCTAATTAGTCCATTTCCGGTTGTCCGTCCGTCCGTCCGCCCGTCTGTGGACACGATAACTCAAAAACGAAAAAAGATATCGAGCTGAAATTTTTACAGCGTACTCAGGACGTAAAAAGTGAGGTCAAGTTCGTAAATGAGCATCATAGGTCAATTGGGTCTTGGGTCCGTAGGACCCATCTTATAAACCGTTAGAGATAGAACAAAAGTTTAAATGTAAAAAATGTTCCTTATCAAAAATTAAACAACTTTTGTTTGAAACATTTTTTCGTAAACATCACTGTTTACCCGTGAGGGCGCCAATTAGGCGGAAATTTTATAATATATGTACAAACTATACACTAAATGTCGGTCGGTAATGCAGAAACCTATAAAGTCATTTACATATGTACTATACTTTATTAGTTATGTATGTGTCACATGTTTATATGTGTAATGTGATAAAGAAATCAACACTGACTATGCATGGTATTTCAACAATTAACTCAGTCAATTGTTTGTTTTCACTTGTTTTAATCAGTTTTTAGCACTATGAAATAGTAGCCGCCGTGTTATTACGTCATACGGCTGTATAAATTAAAATGTTTAAATTATAAATAATAGAGAAGTTGCATTTTTTTTCGAAAGTAATTAAGAAAAATTAAAATTTTTTATGTAATTTTACAATTAGGGCTTTTCCTCTGAAGATTAAAAAAAGATCCTCTAGATGGCAGGATATATTTGTACCGCCTCTAGTGTTGCCATCTAACATATCTTTTTTTAATCTTCTGAGTAAAAAGGCTAATTAAAGCATGTTATTTTTTAAATAATACTAATAAAATTTTTTAACTAACTACATAAGACAAATTATAAACATTATCATATTATCATTAAATTCGGACATACAATAATTAATAATATCAGGCCTTTTTCCTCTGAAGATTAAAAAAAGATCCGCTAGTTGGCAACACTAGGGGGGAGGGTGTACAAATATATCCTGCCATCTAGAGGATTTTTTTTTATCTTTAAACTATAAATTCAAATGCCAATGATATCAACAGTTTTAGTAACGTAGTAGATAAATGAGTTTGTCTCTCAACTTGCTTTTACTATATTATCACGCAATTTTCCATAGAAACAAGCCGAAAAATGTGAATTTAGCGTGATTCTGATTGAGTCATAATTTCAACGGGTAAAAATACGTCACAACCAATCACAAGTTCCAACCGGATTGTATTATTTCTATTTTTAGGGACCCCTTACTATCACCAAAAGACAATCTCTTTATTCGCGTGAGAGAAACTTATTGTTATTATCATACTAGCATATTAATTAATAAGCGGGTATAAGAAATATTGTATTAAAAATATTTTAGATATTTATTACAGGGAAATTATATGGAAATTTATGTAAATTATCATTATATAAATAAATCAAAGAAAATGTATGTTACAAAAACAATTGATCATAATGTGTTATTGTTTTGAATCGTGGATGTCGTGTGCCATCGTTCTTACGGTATTTAAATTATAACAAAAATATCAATAATAACGGATATATAGGTAACGTCGTTATTCGTAACACACATGATATCAGTTTTCCACTGCTGCGCAGATATGTACTAGATATGCGCATTATCTAACTAGGTTATAAACTTGACCTAAATAATATCATTTATATTAAGGTATATAATATAAAATATACAATTAATTCTAATTATTGAAATGTGGGAAATATATGGGTAATTTGCGTAACTTAAGTGATGACCTCTTTCCATAAATTGCATAACTATTATTCGATGCAATGTAATTTGTATTAATGTAAGTATTTTTATCGTAATTGGTGTTTTGCAGAGAATAAAATTGACTACAATTGTAAGGAGTTAAAATTACCCAATAAGTTTTATCGAATGGCAGAAACAAACTTTTGTATAATTTTCTTAATTTTTTCATAGGGGCGTTTTTCCATGGAAAATAAGTCAAAATTTTAATGGAAGAGCAAGGCCAAAAAAAATTCGTTGAATTTACTAAAGTTGATAATTTGAGGATTGGTTATAGTAGTTGTGTACACACACATACTGCGGTTAGTCAAGCGAACGATAGAACAAGGGTCAGATATATGCAATCGAAATGGTTAAGTTTTACGTGGTACTAAAATGAATTTACTAAAGCTGAAAACTGTTATACAGATTGTATATTGCATATAAATAACAGTTATGATTCTCAGTCAGTTAGGTGTTAGAACAGGGCTGGTCAGTCTGCCCTTATTTATGAAAACGATCCCAATTTTTGTAGTTTTTAAAGAAAAACTTACTATATTTTACCAAGTTTGATCATAATCCAAAATAAAAACACTTTTTTGAGATTTTTTAAGGGGGTACAAAAGATCGATTTTAATATTTCTAGATTTTCTGGTTTTCAAACGCCAGTTGCAAAAACTCTGTTAATTATAGAAGATTGTGGCCATAAAAAATTTTATTAGTCTCGTAAAGTTCTTAAAAAAATTAATTTGGAAATTTTTCCAATGAAATTTGAGAGTCTCCTGTTCGAATATTCGATAGATAATTCTGCTATGTAGTCACTATTCCTATATCTTATTAATCACAATTTGGATTGAAACTTACATTAATCGCTGAAAAATCAACTTTAATTAAACGTCTTTTTGGTGGTTGTGAATTGATTTGTGTAGAATTATTATCGGATTCATCTCGATATTTCGGTGAATCTGGAGGTGTTGTGTCAGCTAATACTGCAACAAAAAAAAAGTCAATTAGTACATAAATAAATAGAAAGTCCTTGATTTAAAAAATATACATAATGTACATCCTATTGAAATTATCTTTGGAAATTTTCTCATAATTATTTTTAATTAAGTATAAATACATTTCAAATACTAGGTATTTAAATTATTTTTAAATATATATAAGTGTTTCAAAGAATATTTTCTAATTTTCACCAGTTATTGATGATAAAATCAGAAGAAAATCATCCTAAAATCTTTAGAAACTAATTGAAGCCTGAATTGTTCTGTACTTTAAAATAGTATTTTTCTTTTAATAATTCTTTCACGTTCAAATACAAAGTAAAAACTTTATATAAAACATATTTTCCATATACCGGGTGTATAGCTTGAAAGATTAATATCAGTTATTAACAAAAAAAAAAGAGTAAAACATGCAATTTTACGTGAAATAAATAATTAATTTATTAACATTTAAAGGTCAATTACCCTTCGTATTGTGAATTATTAATTAGTTTGAGTTAAAAATCAATTGTATACCTAATAACTTAGTTTTAATACTTTTTAATTTTTGTTATGAGGAAATGAGATCAAATAAATATGTATTTGGGTGTCTCTGTGCGTTGACAGACAATATTGGGTGCGGCCATCACTATTGATAAATATTTTATGAAACATGAATCAAACTTATTATTTTATTCCTGCCTACTTGAACGCATAATTTTTTTTTAAAGTAATTTCAAAACCTACGTTTATTTTCTAAAATTACAAAACTGGTTTAAATGGAACATTTTGCTAAGCCATTCTAAATCAACAATAAATGAATTATGTTTGTTCGAACTCGATTATCCGTTGGAACTCTGTTTTTATTTTAATCACTATTATGATTAATTCCCAGCTATCCTGGAATAAATTCTCAGTTATTCTGAATGAGCTTTTATCATCCCTGTCTGGTATGATAATTCCCAACTGAAAAATGATAAAATAACATGCAGGAAGATAAATGGTTTGCCTCTCAACTTGTTTACACTATAACATATGCAAAATAACTTAAAAATATGCAGTTGTGTGGGCGTATTGAGTATATGTATACTCACTACGTCTAAATATTATGTACAGTTACACGACTGATGTCATAAATAGTGTACGTATGTTTAAAGATTCCTTAATAAAGTTATGAGGAATGAAAGTAAACAAACTCATCTTTGAAACGATATAGTTTTACAAAAATTATTTTAGATTGATAATTACTTGATTTATTTTTTTAATTATTTTACAAAATTGCAAAGAATTCAGATAAAACTTCTTTGTTTATTAAAAAAAAACATAAATAATGCATTTTATTTATTTATATCCGAGGCCATTCCATTAAAATTTTTCTAACTATAATTATGGTCAATTAAATTCACAATGTATTCAATCAATAATAGGATTCTTGGATAATTATTGAATTTATATTTATTTTTTACCCATAATACTTTTATTTTGTAAAGTTAAAATATGTTTCATTAACCTTTCCCAAAATGACCTCGTTTTTATTAGTTAAAAACTAAATTTCATTCACAAAATTATGCGCAGTACGGTGGAATTATATCAAATGCTGCTTTTATTAAAAATTTTAATAGTCCTTTGTGATTGTTAGTTTTCAAAAAAACAATAAATAAACGGTTGTTACTGTAAACACCTCGCATATTTTGAGCTGAAAATTCGCAATTGATTTTGAGCTTAAATTACCGCAAATATATTAAATTCTTAACAAAAGTTGTTTGTTTTTGAAAAAAAAACTTTTAATGTTTGAAATTCCTTAGTTCTTTTGATTTGAATGCCAGATTTTTGTAGAAAAACCTATATACTTCAATTCTGTCCAATCAAGAATTTAATTTTTGGATCTAGCATGTTTTTTGAAATTTGTTAGTTATTTTGTTGACAGGAAGACAGATTTTAATTCAAATTATTTCTACGGCTTCTGTATTTAAAGTTCTAATACGTATAAAGGCTACATTAAGAAAAATTAGGGAAATTCGGAAAAAAAAATTGAGGTTAGATTATGTAAGAATGTAGCAGCATCCCCTCTACATACGTACTCAGATTATCATACGGCTTATTGAAAAACACCCGAGAAATTTTTCGGATACGGAATCCTAAACTCGCACTTGTAACGTACTTAAGAACACTTTCCACTAAAATATCTTTTTCCTTAGAGCCTTCTCCAAAATGAACCGTTTTTGAGGATCATCGTCTATCTTTAGTTGTTCCGAGCACGGAACCCTAAATTCACACTTGAAACATAGCTAAGAACCCTTCCCATTAAACTACATTTCAAACGAAACAAAAAAATCCAAATCAATTCATCTATTTGGCGCTATGATGCCACAGACAGACAGACAGACATACACACATAGCGTTAAAAGATATAACACCCATTTTTTTGGTTCGGGGGTCAAAAAAAGCATAAAAGAGTTAATGATATTCAAAGGGACTACCGACTTGTTATCAAACATGTTAAGAACAATTCCGGTTCACTCAGTCTCAAAAAAAAAAATCCGCATTAAAATCAGTCCACAGGGACAAAAAGATCATTATGGCAACTACCGTCTAGAATGACCCAAATAATCTATTCGACATCCAATGCTGCTTGAATACATTCAAAACCAAAATCTTGACAAATCAAGACTTAATCAAAACTTTAAATGGAAATTTAAAGTTTTGAAAATATTAAAGAAAATAAGAGCTAAAAGTTTAAATCTTTGACCAAATTTTATTAAAAATATGAATTATTTTCTTATAGTTTCTCTTGAAAAACAAACAACTTTTATTTTAAACATTTTCTCTTAAATGAAATACAAAAGTAATTCTAGCAAATAAACATCAAAACAATAGGCAAGTATTGATTGATTCTTCGAAATTATTTTTAGAAATAATTGGTGAAAACAATCATTTGTTTTGAAACCTAATTTTTAAAATTCTTTCATATATTTGTACCATGTATTTTCTAAGTCAGCTGATGGTACAAATCGATTGTTAATACCCCCCTACCTTCTCTTTTGTTAACATAACGGATATGAGTCATCTCATTTCGAATTTAAAACTTTATTTTTAGATACCTTTCTGTGCTATGGTAATCGAATTAATTTGATTATCCCAATATTTCGAATCTTGTATCACATCTTCCACATCCGAACTATTTCGATTATCAAATGAGGATGAACCGTCCGATGAACCATCATTATTTTGGGATATAGCACCCTTTTTTCGAATATTCGTCGATGTTTTTGAATCTTTTGTTGTTTGAGGCGGTGGAACAATTCCAACAATTGAACGAGGTTTTCCTCCAACAGCAAATTGGATCATTTTTTCCCCTAATTTTTGAACGCTATTTGTATTTACGTAATTGAATAAATTGGATCATTTTTAGCGATTAAATTTTCACTTTAATTTTAATCAAACACATATTTTAACACAATTTTCACAGGAAAATAATAGAATCAACCATTTTAGTTATTGAGAACACGAGGAAACGGCGGAAAAACTTCACACAAACTCACTTCATTCACGAACATTAAACCAACCCCAAAGCGTATACGATATTAGTTGAATATCGTCGTTTTTTTTTCTATGTTAGAAGGAAGGTATACTCTGTTCGTGAATTGAGTTCGGGTAGTTCGGTTTACTGTTGTTGACTTGCGTTCAGTGATATTGTGATACCCCTACACAACCACCTTCTAGAGAGTCGAGGGTAGTTTTGTGTTGTCGTGGGTCACGTTGCATATTTATTCGTTGAAATGTAATAAGGATTGAATGTTACCACTAGGGAGTTGCGGGGGTGTACTATGGTGTCGATGGTAAATAAACTAACAGCGATGGATTATGTTCTTAATACTTAATATAAATACTTACTTTCTTTTTTTATTAAAGAAAGAAAATATTTTCTCTGCTTTTAGTTTTATTAAAAATTTATCGTTTTCCTAAAAAAAATATTTATTTAATTCCCTCGAGAAAAATGTTTTCAGATATTTTTCATAAAACATTAAAACTGATTGGATAACAAACAAAAACTGAAAAAAATCGAACACAAAACTCGTATATTTAAAAAAAAAAAATTCCAATTTTAGTGTGATATCAATATTTAAAAAGCACTTTTCAAGTATGTAATTCTACTAAATTTGGGTCATACTTTTCAAAATTATGATCAAAATTAACCTAGCTCTAATAGATTTCAAGAATGTGGAGTCCTGGTCCCGGAATTAAACACATAAGTGATAGCTAGCGAAAAACAGATATCACAGTTGAAAAGAATGACCCAAAATTACTGGGTTTCAAAAAAATTCTAATAAAATCGGATTAAATTTGCCTGTGTTATCAAAAAATGAAATTTTTAACTTTATAACGTCATTAGAATCCAAAAAATTTAACTTTGCTCTATCACTTCCAAATTTTATCCAATTTTGATAAACCAAGTATGTAATCCTACTAAATTTGGGTCATACTTTTCAAATTTGAGATCAAAATTAACTCAGCTCTAATAGGTTCCAAAAATGTGAAGTCCTCGTCCCGGAATTAAGCATATAAGTAATAGCTAGCGAAAAATTGACATCACAGCTGAAATAAATGACCCAAAAATAGTGGGTTTCAAAAAAAATTTCACTAAGATCGGATCAAATAGGCCTGTGTTATAAAAAAAATCGAATTTTTAACTTTGTGACGTCATCAGAATCCAAAAAATTTAATTTTGCTCTATCACATCCAAATTTTATCCAATTTCGATGAACCAAGTATGTAATCCTACTAAATTTGGGTCATACTTTTTAAATTTGTGATCAAAGTTAACCTAGCTCTAATAGGTTTCCAGAATATGGAATCCTGATTCCGGAATTCAGTTCATAAGTGATAGTTAGCGAAAAATTAACATCACAGCTGGAAAGAAGGACCCAAAATTAGTGGGTTTCAAAAAAATTCCAATAAGATCGGATCAAATTTGCTTGTGTTATAAAAAAAATGAATTTTTTAACTTCATGACGTCATCAGAATCCAAAAAAATTAATTTGTGATCAAAATTAACACAGCTCTAATAGGTTACAAGAATGTGGAGTCCCGGTCCGGGAATTAATGATAGCTATGGAAAAATGGACATCACAGCTGAAAAGAATGAAGCAAAATTAGTGGGCTACAAAAAAAATTCCAATAAAATCGGATCAAATTTGCTTGTGTTATCAATTCATTTTTTAACGTCATTAACGTTATTTAACGTTAGATAAATTAATGAGCGCCAGTTACATGATTCTTTAATAATTTTTTGTTGTATGTATAAAACAAACGTTTTACAGAAGTGTCAAGTGCCAAGTCCAGAAGTGCCAATTTTGCTTGGAAGGTGCCAATCTTGAACCAAAAAACTTGTTATACCTCATTTTCAAGAAAAATAAAAGTTGTAAAATAATTTTTAAATTTTTGGAAGGCTTCTAAACTTTATATAAAATTTAGAGACCATTTCTCATCCTTTCAACCCTAAGTGTAAAAATTTGCATAAAAATTCCGAGGCTATTTCTACCAGATTCACACAAATACATGAATTTTTCATTTAGTTGTTCAAGAAAGAACTTTCTTAATAATATAAGTAACTTATAAAAATTTTAAAACCACAAATAAAACTTAATACGAAACTTAGTATTATAATTACTGTGGTTTTATTTATTTCTAAACAGAATCAAGTATTTTTTTCACATATTTTTTATATCGATGTTAACAATCTACATAACTTATGCATTACAATAATTTACAATTAATTTTAAAAATAGACTAAAAAAAATTTATTTACACATGCAGACATATTTATCATATAAATAGAGGGAGGGGGGAATAGTAGCATGAATTTTAATTTCGAAATTTATCCGATGTACAATGCATCGACTCTCATGCCCCAAGAAAGTAAATAGGTACTATATAGTAATAACAGGATTGCTGTATATAAGTTATGAAATTAGGAAAATTGAAATTTTAATCGTTGCCGGAGTGTTGAGTTAATGGAAACCAATTTCGATTTTCGTATGTAGAGGACACTCTCAAAATTAAATACATAAAAAAAGTGCGAGGGTTGTCGTGAAACATCTGGTAGGAACTATGCATTTCACTATAAATTATGTATAAAACTTGAATGGGTTTCGATCTGATGACCTTCCGTATGAGGAGTGGGCATTATAACCACAAGACCAAGCCCTTTTTGAGATTTTTTTTCTTCTTTATGAACCATAGAAAGTGACAACCAGTATCGATTGATCAATGATCGGTCAGTATCAGACACTTTTCTTCGCCGGACACTTGGAAAGCTAATTTTAAGCCATTTATTTTAAAATATGACTGGGTCTAATAATATTTTTTCTTTAAATTTTTACCGTCGCTACGAGTCTGCTTGCCTTATTTCATTTCGATTGGATCACGGGGAAACGGTTAAAAATCGATACAATTTTTTTTCGGCAGACAAGCAGACACTACGAGTTAAAAAAAAGGGAGTAAAAAATTAACCCATAAAAACCAAGTTTTTATTATACTCCCTTTCTTTATGTAAATTTTTTTGTAAATTTTCATTTTCGCCACGAGTCTGCCAGCAAAGTTTCAGCTCTAATGAATAACGGGGAAAGGGTTAAAAATCGATACAAAGTTTTTTCAGCAAACAAGCAGACACACAGACACTGCGAGTTAAAAGAAAGGTAGTAAAAAGAATTAAATATTGTTCTCTTTATAATATGTAGTACAGGTGACATGATGGTCTTAAAGTTTCGATTAAAACAAAGATATTGTTTATTTTACAACGAGTTTTTCGTTTCGTTTTTAATAAACATCAACGGTAAAGATTACTTTCTCCCACTTGATATTAAAAGTATAGTGCATCTTACTTATATCTATCTATAATAATATACTAATCATATTTTTGTGGTTTTATGAATAAAATAAACAACTTTCACCTTTTTAAGTTCAAAAAACAACAACTCGTTGATAAAAATCGTGAAAGATTGGAGTTTTGAAGATGTCATTGTTTTGTGAAAAGGAATTTTGTATGAAGTCACTTACAGGGTCATGATCTAGCGCCTTTCATTTCATGTCCTATTACGGCATACATAATTAAACAGTATGTTAATACAGCTCATAAGGCGATTTTTATTATTATTATCGTATAAAAAAATAATAATTAATACAGAAGAAAAAAAATCCCATATTTTATATTTCCCTGCCAAAAGTTAATCATAGATTAGGTTTGGTTAAAGTGGCTGTCGTGGGGTGGGACACACTTAGATCATAGGGTCCGTTGAGATACCGAAAAAGATTGACCCATCCCCGATCATTACTCAAATGAACCATTTGGAGCTGTTTAAGAACAGCAGGAGTGCTTTGATTTCAGCGGACTTCAGATAGGAGGCATCGTCCAAGAAAGGCTGGCTCAAGTGAGTCTACCTCCTTGTGGCAACAACTGGACATTGACAGACAACATGAGATATCAAGTTAATCATAAAATTAACTACATTTTATGTCATGTGTTATTTTAGTTACGTTTTTTGCAGATGGATTTTTTCGCATTTCAAGTTTTGGTTTTGGAAGTTTTTTAACGAATTTTGCTGTGGGAAATTTTATTTTTTTATCGGGCATTAAAATATTTATCTTTATTCTATTTTTTTTTGGCGCCCTATTAGTTCAGTTGGTTAAGGCATAACCAATTACGTCTGCGGTATGCTTAGGGGAGCGGGTTCAATTCCCACCGTCGCAACAAAATTAATTTAATTAATAGTTGTGATGGGCTGGTGTATTGGTATAAGCATGAAGGAGGTGCACTCAGCCTCTGAAATTGAGCAGCTGATAAATGAAATTATCAGCGGAAAATGAAATTATCACAATGGGCTCTATAGTCTAATCTTGTCCTTCGTGGGTAGCCAATATAACCCAACCTAGCCTAACCTATATTATTTTTTACAGCAATAAGATAAAAAGAAAACTGAATTATATAATTACATTTTTTCGATCCCTTAAGGATGTATGAGCACGGTAGTGGGAGCACAAATTTAAAAAATATATATTTTCTAATGATGATAAATTATATTATAACTTGACAATATAAGACGAAAAATAAGAATAAAATTTTTGAATATCTGGCGTTATTTTCGAAATATCGAAAATTTTGTTTAATTATTCAGCTTTCGATATTTCGATACCCAAGGCACATATCGAAAAATTTTATTCTTATTTTTCGTCTACATTCATGAAGTTATAACAAAATTCATCATCAAAGTTGAAAATAAGATAAAAATAATTTCAACCCTTAATCTACCCTGCTCTTACATCCCTTATATGGACGGAGACACTTAGTTTTTTTCTTTTCTAATTCATTGCTAATATGTTTACTTTCTATTAAAAAGTTTTTTTTAAATTTGTTTTCATTCATTCCAAATGAAAATTATCAAAAACTTCCAAAATATGTCGTTTTTTGAGATTCCTCCATAAGAGCCAATGTATTTTATATCGATTTTTAATGACTTTTTTCTTAAAAATTTGCACGGATACCTAAGCTGAAATTTTAACCACATATTCTTTGAGTAAAAATCTGCCTATACAAAAATTGTGAGCCTTTAAACCAAACATTGTTGTCATGCTCATATATCCTTAACATTTTTTCTGTCTATGTCAATAATGGTACACAATGAATAGTGTAAATGTGGCTTTATAATACAATCTGAGACGAATTTATTTTATAGTAAATATTTTCAAATTAAAAAAAAAAAAAAACTAAAAAAAACTCTACAGATATTAAAAATTAATTTAATTTTTCAATAAAAATAATAAATTAAGTTGATTTACTTTATTTAATGATTTTAAAAATAATTTTTTTCTTCTTCAAAAAAATAACTTTGATATATTTATAATTTTGTTTGGTGGAGACTTAAATTTTTTCTAATTGACAAATTAAAATGTCATTAAAATTATAACAAATTTTTAACCTAGTTTCATAATTTAATATGTTTTCTCATAAAAGTTTACGTATAATAAGGGATAAAAAAAAAAGGTTTTTTTCTTTAAATATAAGATTGAATGTGGTTGGAAGCTTTATTTAAAACGAGCTTTTGTATGTGACTTCTCTCATTTTATAAAAACTTGTAAGCTTTGATAGAATAGATGATGACGGAAAAAGGACTGTTTAAAATTTATACTGAATGGATATGGAATTCATAAACACTTAATGATTAATTAATTTAGTATAATTCTGATAAAAATTTTCCAGAATAAATGGGATATATTCCTGGGATATGTTTTTTAACATATCATGGTACCCAAATTTTAAATAACACAATTTGGTAATACACGCTTAAAAAACCTTTAGTTATTACCCAAGAGTCTTACAAAAATAATTGGTTTGGTATATTGGACTTCTTGGGCTAGCTTTTGGTCCAAGGAGGGAGACAAAACAGTAATTTTTAGATTAACGAAGAGTAAATCAGAAAGTTTTGGTCTAAACTTTTCATAAATTGAACTTTATTTCGACATAAACACATACTTAAAAAATATATGGCAAGCCTATGCCCAGAGGGGAGGGCAGTTCCTACAATCACTATTGGTCTCGAAGAAGTTTTGATTTAAACACTATTTAATTACTATTTGGGGATCTTGTTAAAGCTTTGGTGTGTGTTTGAACAAACTTGATCATGTGGTGAGCGAATTAATCTCAAGTTTTGCACGTTATTTCAAATATAGCAGAATAAACTTTAATATTTCCTAGTATTGAAATCATTCATTTGATAATAAACTATAATCGAGGGGTATTTAAGGAAAATAAATTCTATTCGAACGAAACAAGCTTTAGTGTATGTTACTAATACAATATTTTATCTTCCTGGCGCTTCCACCAATTCGAAAAAACCATCTATCACGCATTCAAATTAGCATATTTTAGGACTATTTAAATCAATAGATTTTTTAACACTACTTTGAAAATTAGGTTATTTCTAAAATGAAAATGATAAAAATGATAGACATCCATGTGTGAATTAAACAAGGCTCTCAGAAATCTTGGTCAGTAATGTAGGTAAAAAGAAATGCTTATATATGGATATAAACATTTATATGAATGTGTGTGTAAAAATAAATATGCATATGTGAAAAATATTTTTTAAACTTTTACTAAAATATTAAAATTCCAAAACGCGAGAATTTTTTCTACGTAGGATCAAAAAATTCTTTCTTACAATAAGATAGATTTTATGAAAAATCAAAACAGTTTTGATTGTCACAATTATTCCACTAGGTTACGTAAGAGTAAGAAGGATTCAACTGTAATTTTCACATACTCATTTTCAGGAAGCACAAACGCCAGAAAAATTTTTTTCTTTGAGTTATGTGTTTATTAAATAAAAATATATCATACTTTATAAAATGTGGTGAAAAACTTTTCAAATTTATTTCTAAATAAACCTTAAGAAGTACATGAAATTCATATCATATCCAGCAATAACGATGCTATAAATTTGATTTATCGTATGACATTTCTTTTGTAAATGATATTTCTCGCGCTACAGGAGTGTGAAATCTAAATAATCGTCGTGGGTGAGGTATACTAAGAGGTTAAAATACGTAGAAGTTGAATCTGAATATTTATAAAGATCTTGTGTAGGTTGAAAATGTAATGAAATTTATTCCATAAAAGTTAAAGCATGATGAATCGATATATTTTACTACAGATGAGAAACGAATATATACAATGCAAAGTGTAATGTAAGTTGCCTACATGCATAACGGTTTATTTATTTTATCTAATAACGGGTGTTTTAAAGAAAATATTTTCTATTTAACCTTTGATATACTATCTTTTTTATATTATTGATTTATTTAAAAATAGTATGGTAAGATTTTGTACCAAGATTCAAATGTACCTTGAATTGTTCGTAGTTTCTCCGCAGATTTTGATATTCATGGGATAAAATTTGTATTGAAATGTTGGTATTTTATTAGAATGCAGGTAGGCTGAAGACTGATTGTCGATGTGGTTTTATTTTCGATTAAACTAAAAATATAACTTTTTGCGAAAATTTCGAATACGCAAAGTGATGTAGGTATCTTGAATATAACAACATAATGTACCTTGAATCTAACAATTTAAATATGGTTATTATATCTATAAATTAATTAAATTTTAAAATTTTACTCATGTGTTTTATGGGTTCCCAAGTATAGTTACAAGCAAAATATAAGTGAGTAAAAGAAACCTCATTTACCCCGAGTCATAGCTATTGCTGGAGGCTCTGAAAATAATTCCTGTAAGAGGAACATATAAGGTTTTCAATGTTTCAATCAAATACATTCTATGATGCTATTATTTATAGTGAATCGGTGAGGGTGATTCTAGGTACACTAGGGTGTGAACCATGGTACATTTTGCTGTTGTACCATGATTTACACGTATCGATAGTTGATTAATATTTTAATTTAAAAAAATACATAGTGTTGAGCAATAACAGCGTTGTAATCAGAGACAATTTGTATTGTGATATTTTTAAAAATGCATATAAATGTAAATTTTGATTATAGGTACAACACCTTCCCCAATAATATAATAATTATAATAACTATTTATTATTATTGATTAAATAAAAATTATTAAAATTTATCGCTCTAAGCATTATTATGAATATGATTACACCAAAGAGGAGGTTTACTCTTGTTGAAAGGAAAGTAAATTTT